>NW_025814053.1:2085000-3472500 GCF_018902025.1 Drosophila willistoni
AGCAAAGCCAGGATAAGGCTGCTTCTGATCCTGAAGCTCTGTGAAGCGTTGGCGTACAGCGAGTTGAAAATTTTAATTATATTTGCAATTGCAATGCCATAAATTTTTAACACACACACACACGCACGTACACACTATGAATCGGTAGGTGAGTGGTAGGAGGATGGGTGGGAGTAGGAAAGAAAAAGACTGCCACAAGTCTTGGCCAGAAATAGAAGGCGACACCTACACAAACCAAATATGTGGCAAGATATTTTAATATGCCCCAAAAAAGATAACAAAAAACGTTTCGACTTTATATGTATGTGCTCTCTGTGTGTGTGTGTGTGTGTGTGTGTGTGTGTGTGTGTGTGTGTGTGTGCAGAGTAAAGAAAACCTTAAATTAAATTGCAATTTGTGGCTTAATTTATTTTTATCGCAGTCAGAACAGGAAGAGACAGAGTCATAGTCGAAGGCAAAAAGTTAAAGCACTCTTAGTGGCTTCACACACACACACACTGATACACCTGGGTGGCAGATTTCAGTTCAGTATGTTTGTGTATATAGTATTCGAATTTTAATTTCCTATTTTAAAGCTCAAGTTGGCATTGAAGGTAGCTGCTAGCTGCCTATGTTGCGTGCACTGAGTGTTTCCTTCCGTTTTTGGCCTTGGCTTTTGTTTTGCCTTTACTCGTAATTTCTTTCCTTTTTCCCTTGCCGTTTCTTTCCCTTTCTTTCTTTTTATGGCTCTTTCTGTGTGTGTGTGTGTGTGTGTGTGTGTGTTAAGGGATGTGGAAGAGATGGAGGTGTGCAATTTCACGCAAAGTTACAGCGCATCAATCAAAGTTAGCAGTCGACTTTGTGCTCCTTTGTGAAGGAGTAAAGACGGTTTGTAGCTGTTTGTTTTTCATCTGATATTTCAAATCAATTTTGGCATTAGTGAATTCTCTCGATTTAGTTAAACAAATTCCAAACAAAATCAATCGATAGCACTTGATAATGACGACATCGATGATCGACCCCACAACAAAGCCTAAAGTACAATATTAGTTTATATAATTATTATATATTCAGAATAAAGACCGAAGCTTCGTATATAAAAAAAAAAAGCATCTACAGACGAAAAATAAGTGGAATTTCCAAATCCGTAACTATTTCTTTTTAAGATTTTTAATTTTTATATATAAATAAATACAAAGAACGCTTATCTAGATTGAAGATAACCCAAACTAGTTTTTAAGCGGCTTGAGGTTAATAAATCTTATGAATATATAAAGATGAACAGGTTGTGTGAAAGGCTTTTTGAAAATCCACCAAGTTCTATCATCGCAGACTTTGCTAATCCAATGTTATAATGCCCATACCATATCTTCAAAGCCAAAACTAGTTGGAAATTACAAGTAGATAAAGCGAAAAAAGACTGGCCAATATAATATATTCGACACGAAAGTCCCTAGTTTGTATGTTAAACAATCTATTTTAGGGTTTGTGTATAAATGTCATGTTATTGAGTCCCCAAAGTCGATGAATCAGTATAAGCCATTTCAAAGCTACATCTTATGGGTTGACAATTAAGCCTTGAAAGCTGCTTCCAGCTAATTGTATGACGGTAAATCAACTTAAAACATTTTAATCTTCCTTAGTGGAGAGAAATTTGAATCGTTTCTGCTTTTGTCTAAATTAGGAACTAAATAAATTTATAGAATAATAAGTTTTGGGTATTTTGGATTTACAATTCCAAAATACTCCAAAAATTTATCTTTCTCTCTCCTTGACTTCTTCAAAGTTAGTTGAAGTTTTATTTTTAAATGGTCTATTACTTTTTTCAATTTTTAATATCCAACTGCAAGAATGGCATATATTTTGAACTATCATAAAGCTTCTCTAGGAAAAATAGATCGAAAATTGAATAATATTTTAAGAGTGTGTAGAAAGAAAAAGAGAAAACTATTTTGAGCAAAAACTTTAGACGCAGTTACAGTTTGAGACCGAGTTAACAACCGCCCCGAAATTTCTCTTAAGTCCGGTCCTGGATATTCATACTTCAGTTAGGTACAATATTTTGAATAGTTACGATTTAAATCAACTGAGAACACGATACCAGAAACAAACTTATGGCTCAAGATTAGATCTAAAAACCAAATCTATATGTTTAGGATTATAATTTGAGCTATAAAACGCACTTTAGGTGAAATTCTATATGGTGGATTTAATTATTTTGATTGGGATTTTGAAAGGAACATATACATTCCTCGGACTCACACATGGCATAAATTTGAAGAGAGAAAAAAGACATCTTTTAGAGACTCCTCACAATGAGTTGAAAAATTGTAAAGTGTGAAGAAACAAGGGAAAAGGAAGTATGCCAAGGCAAAGTCATGTGGACTTTCTCCCCCCTGCTATTCACCGAGTCTCTGCATCCCAACCTCCATTTCTCTCTGTCTCTCTGGTGACACCTTTTCTTGTGGGCATATCAAACGGAACGGAACTATGCGGAACGAACATGTGCAGCAGCAGGAGCAGCAGCAGAAGATACAACAACCACACGAGAAGCAGCCAAAACATGCCAGACAATAACTTCTTCAACCTGAATGAGGAGCAGAAACTGAAGTTGGAGTTGGGGTTGGGGTTGGGGTTGGAGTTGGGGGCAGGAACTGAGCCACGAAGAACGCTGTATTTTGTAATTTGATGCCACAGGGTGCACAGGACTGGCAGGAGTGGAAAATGTGTGGGGAGTGTTGGTGTTGGATAAACCGGGGCCGGGGGCGGCATAATAGGCGTAAACCGGAAGTTAAGTGTAAAAATAATAATAAAGGTGTGTGTGTGTGTGTCTGTGTCTGTGTCTGTGTGGTGTTCCATTGTATTGAGACAAGACTTACCTGAGAACCCGCAACCTCCCAACCCGCTCAACCTCCCTGCCCCGTTATTTCCCGCACTTTTGACTTTTCCTTTTCGACGCTTGGCTATTGAAATTTATATACATTTCTATGTGTGTATTTCTCTCTCTCTCTCTCTCTCTCTCTCTACGTGTGTGTGTGTGCTGCTTCGTTTAGGGTAAATGTCTCCCCAAGGATAATTCGGGCATGAAATTACAATCGAAGTGATGCAAAAGTGTTGGCGCCTTTTGTCTACCTCACAACACCAACAACGCCCATTAAGTTGAGCAACAAACAAAAAGAAACAAAAAATTGAACAATAGCATCGTTCCGGGCCTTCTTTTTTTCCTTGTCGTGATTGTCTAAGTTGGTTGGGTGGCGGGGGATGGTTTGGGGGGAAATGGTGTTTGGGCCATCACGCCCCCCATGATACAGGTAAGCAAGCCCCAAAACCCACCCCCTCCATATCTCTGCCTCACTGTAACTGCTTTCTCCTCCATTCTCTATCGCTGATTTCTGTCTATCTGTCTGGCTGAGCTTAGCGTTAAAAAAATGCCGTAAATAAATACCATGGGTGGCAAAACGACAAGAGAGGCAGGAAAAAAGAAAATTGGTAGCCCTTCCAGGTTGCTGTGTGCCTTTTTTCACCCCCCTCCGCGTTTCCGCTAAACACTGCAAAAGGCTCGCGGGTAATGCGAATAGTTGTAGAAGAAAAAAAAAGTTTTGAGTTGTTCTCCTTTTATTATGGCCGGCTATACTGGGAGGGGTCAGGCGAGAAAGAGAGAGAGAGAGAGAGAGGAAGAGTGAGAGAGCAAGCCGATTTGGTTTGTAACTCTAAGAGAATTCTTTAAAAGATGAATTAAATTTTAAAAATTTTTGCATTATACATTTCTAAAATTTTCATTTCATTTAGTTCAAGGAGAAAACACCGAGAATTTCCATACATTGAACAAATTACTAAAAACGATACATAAGTTGCCCTGGCGTCTTAACGTATTCTCATATCAATATCCTAGCATAATATCTAGTTGCAGTCAATTAAATATATATATCCACTTAAGTCAAAAAAAGAATGAAAGAATGAATAAAATATGTAAATATAAGTTAAATTTTTATTATTTTTAATAATCCTCCTCCGGTACTAAAAAAAATAACCTGATATAAAAAAGACGGACGCTTAAACAGAACAAATGGTTTTTGGGACTAATAACAGCCAGAGGGCCGGGTTAACGACCTAGATCTTAGGCTGGAAGCAATGCGGAACATACAGCATGTCATTTTATCGTCTGTTTAGCTATATAGCTTACCATATACATATGTAGTTATCCCATTTAGTTCAAGTTCAGCACAATCAGTAAGAGATATATTATACTAACAAGTATTACCATTTACATCGAGGTCATACATTCCAAAAATGAAATATTAACTTTTTTTAGGTATATATACATACATACAGTGGCGGCAAAAAATTTGAGACATAAATATTTTTACCTTAAATTCTGATTTTTTGCGACTTATTTATGTTAGTGAAAAGTTTTGATGTGTTAATTTATAGCGTTGAATTTGTCATTCTATTGAGATGATGTACCGTAAACTTTGTAGGCGTATTTAGTAGTAGTTTAGTTCTAGTCAAACTAAGATAAACTGCATACCACAACTTTTAATTGGCTTTAATTGGCCCCAGGACTTGGAGCCAATTAAAAAACTCAATTTTGTGCGTTTTTTTAGGGTCTCCCTGCTTGGCCTTAGTTTATGACATTTATTTATTTAAAAGTATAACTACACTTTAACTACGAAAGATAGTGAATTAAATTTCCCGTCTAATGAGATATGAGATATCCATTAGGAAGTCTTTTTCATTTTAATACGATTTTGATGAACAATATCCCATTAACAATATCTACATAACCAGGTAACTCATCCTGGTGAGGAGAACCAGGTGCTCAAAGTTACCGTCTTATTTCTGTGGACAAAAAAATCGTCTTTTGGATTCTTGTACATCTTTTAAAAAAATTGAAGCTTTTTATTGGAGAAGAATGTATAAAATTAACAGAATTTTGAGCCAGACTTTCCTATTGTACTTTGCAATTCGAACCCTACATATTTAATCGAAATCAAAGATCACTTCGTAATCTCACCTTGCAGAGCTAAAATTCATTTGCAACGAAAGGAAACTCATAACTTCAGATATTTTGAAACTAACGATCAATCAAACACTTGTATAGCCCACCATAACTCGACTGTTCCGTGTTAGCCAACCAGCCGAATGGACCCACCTTCTCCTACTTAATTTATGGATATGGTTATGCTATCCGTCAATTTAGTTGATGGTTTCTAAAAGGAACATTTAACGACATTTGGTGGGCATTTATAATTAGCCAGTGAGCACTGAGAACAGTTCACTACTTTAGTTGGTTATATTTATCGGTGGCCAATGGCCCAATCTTGTCACAGTTTATGTGAATCTCTCTCTCTCTCTCTCTCTCTCTCTTTCGTCTCTTCTCTCTCTTACATCTAAGGATAGATGTTACTGCCGTTGACTAACGCAATCGATATTTACAAAACTTTTTGGCCATATACATAGACGTAGACATATGTATAAATATCTGTCTGTGTGTGTGTGTGTGTGTGTGTGTGTATAAATAAAATGCAACAGACTTTTAGGCGCAGACATGTTTATGTACTTGTCAGACAAGTTCCGCATGTTCCGCATGTATCTGCCATTCCCATGCCCATTCGACATACCGTTCCTAACTCCCCCTGCTAGTCCCCCCTTATTTTGGGTAGAACCTTCTCTCGAGCACACACACACACACATACATATGGGTGTGTGTGAGTGAGTGTGGATTCAGGTTGGTCATGCAACTTGTAGCTATACAAGTTTTCGTGCAACATTTGCGCCCATTTTCATCTTACTTTCGTTTCGGTTCACTTTTTTATATATATCTGTACATACATACATATGTATATATACTGTGTATATATATTTTTATATATAAAGTATATATATTATTGTACATAATTTGCACGTGCTACGAATATCTAAAATTTACGAGCAGCATAGACACAGCGAGAGCGAAAGTGCACAGGTCGTCGCTAAGATGAGATGGTACGAGAATCGAGGACGGAGCATGAAGGATACGGATGAATGGTGGATGGGTGGTGGTTGCTGGGTGGTATGGATGGAATGGGTGGGTGGAGTAGCTGTCTGTGGGCTGTTGGCTGTGGGCCGTGGACGGGAAACCCTCGCTTTTGTCATGTACATTATTTTGCTTTCATCGGACTTTTGAGGTAAAAGTAAAAGTCCCTAAGCTTTAAATGACTACACAGAGCGAAAGAGGCGCATTGCGGTGGTCGAGTAAATCTTGTTCGTCTTGTAGCTTCACTCAACCTGCCCCCCGGGACGCTGGGCGCCCTGCTTTAGCACACTTTTACACGGTTTTATGTTGAAAATAAATGTGAACTAATGCATTTTTATTAATATATACAAGCGTGCTGGGAATAAACAAGAAACAAAAACAAAAACCATAGAAAAAAAATAAGTAAAGTAGCACGCGGAGAATTAGATGAGCAAACAAAATGAGAGGGGAAAACCTGGATGCTGCAGAGATGACCAACATCCGCTGATACCAATGATGATAACGATGCTCTGGATGCTGATGCTGATGATGATGATGGTGATGATGGCGATGATGGCGATGATTAAGCATAAAAACCGCAAATGTTTTTTAAATGCAGTGCAAATGTTTTTTGGGGTTCTGCCGGCTAAGTAGTTGAGTTGAATTGAGTTGAGTATGTATAGTGCTAGGACTTGCTTGTTGATATATATTTTGCACAGGGCGTACGTGTTAACATCCTTGTTGTTTGATTGGATTTTCAGACTTTCCCCCCCTTCTTCATACATTACACATGTGTCCGATGAGTCAGCAGCTGCTAATAGATCCCCCAGATGCCCTAATGTCCTGATGTGAGGGTTGGAGTTGAGGTTCCTTGACCCCAGTTCGATGGGCTTAGGTCAATTGACAAGACTCAATGAACGAGTAAGCAAAAGTAAAGAGTTACTAATCAAGCACTTGCAATTATACAATTAATTAAACTAACAGCAATTCCAACTGCTGTAAACCGCTAATGGCAACCAGATGCAGGTGAATGGACACAGGTTATCGGGTTGTGTGATGTGGGAGTAAACTCTCTATACATACATATGCATGGAAATATGTACATGGTACATACATATATACATTCAACAGAAGTTAATACATATTATCCACTTCTCTTTCAATGGCGATGAAAATGGAAAGCAAATGCAAACAAATAGAAAAGAGAAAAATAGATGAACAAAAACAAAACAAAAAAAATGGGAAAAAGAAAATGCAAAGGCGGCACTTTGCATACTAAGAAGTGTAAGAGCTTTGTCAAGGAGCAGGGAGTGGAGTGGTGGTGGTATGGCGGCAGGGGGAGGGCAAGAGAGGAAATAAATAGAAAAAGCAAATAGCGCGCCGCTTTCCATTGACATTTTTAGGGTTTCATTGTAAAGCAATTTAAATTATTGTATGTATATTTTATTTCTATTCTGTTTTTTCTTGTTCTCGCATCATCCATGGCTCCTCGTCGCCCCCACTCACCCCCTGCTCCATGCTATTGTTGGCCTCATTCGTTCCCTTTTTGCAACTTAAGCATTCAGGACAACGGCCCGCGATTCGTATCCCTCGCTTGTTTTGGGTGATTCCATGGCATGGGATCCTGGTCTTTGGATCGTCTTTTCTTTCGCCCCAGCAGCTTGATTTTATTTTGTGCAAATTTTTCAAATGTTATCCTTAATTTAGTTTATAAGTAGATGCCAGGCACGTACCAGGCAAATGACATTTTATTTGTGGATTTTTATAGACTTTGTGTGTGTGTGTGTGTGTGTGTGTGGTGTATAGGCTAGCCGGGTGGTTGTGTGGATGGTTGGATGTTTGGTTTGCTTGGGACAAAACCGAAAAATAGGTCGTAATTTGGTTTGTGTATTTTGTGTATATTTCTTTTCAAAGTCATTCTCTCTTTCATTCATTCATTCATTCAGCTCCCTTTCCAAGCGATTTTCTTCTTTGCCTATGGTCACATGTGTCTTTGATGAGTCATTTGGGTGTCTATGTGTGTGTGTCTGTGTAACCGGAAGGATGGGATTGGGGTTGGCTGGCGCTCCATTTGGGGCATGGCGTAGAGTTTATTAAAAATAATATCAACTCCCAAATATATACATATTTTGTATTGCTTTGATTGCTTACACCTATCCAGGACAGTAGACCGAATTGGATTTTGTACAAAAGTCTATCAAGTACATAGAGAAAAGATTGGCCCACTCAACAGAAATCGTTACTCATAATCGCTTGAATTGGAGTATGCAAGGGTATTCCCCCTTTGCTATGATCCATACAATAGACAAGTCGACAATTTGAACACATTTGAACTAAGCAACAAATCTAAAAAAAGATGGGAAAATGGGGTGGGGAACCGTTGCTAACAAAGAAGGGGAAAGAAAACAACTGCAAATTCTGCCCTTATGCCGCCCAAAACTCCCCAAACAGCTCCTCCACACGACATGCCCATGGTAGATGAATGTAAGCGAAAAACGGGCAAAATAGAAATGAATGAAAACGGTCATATAAATGTATTAGAAAACAGCAACAACAACAACACGGAAAAGAAAATGAATTTAAGCTACCCTGTAGCCAAAGGGCTTATCGACATGGCCAAAACTTATAAAACTGTTCAAAGCGAACATAGACAACCATTTTTCTTTTCGATCGGGAAAAAAATGAAATAAATGTCCCTTCCTTCCCGCTTATATACCCTCTTAGGTACAGGGTAAAAAAAGGGACCACGATAAAAATGGCAAAGCATTCGCCACGGGAGCATTGGATTTGGAGTGGGGTTGAGGATATCATGACCCGAGGGGCACTGACATGTTCTTCTTACCAGCAGGTAACCGCACACACACACACACACACCTGACTGTGTATGTTAGAAAATAACTTGCGCACAATAAAGCAAAAATTAAAAAGCGTAAACAAAATTCCTTTTTTTCTTCATCTTTCCGATGTGACTTCATGGTTGAAAGGAAACAAGAAGATGTTTTCAGCTAACATCCCTCAAAGTCCCTGGGAGCAGCACCCCCAAACACCCCCCACATACACTTGCATGTACATATGTGTGTGTGTGTGTGTGTGTGTAACCCACTGATCCCTCGTCAAAGCTTTATCCATTCGAATGTTTCAATTTGCTGACTTGGCAGAAGCCTGTAAAAGGAGAGCGAAATATATAATACATAGATTAATGGATCGCTAAAAAATAATAATAGAATTTAACTCTGCTATCCAGATTTTTACTTAGTTATATACAAATATTTTTGGCGACTTTCGGTCCATGTTAATGGGTGTTGACATATAGGCCATTAACTATATTATGAAGGGAAATCGTTTTACAGGCAGTTACAGTCCAAGTTTATACTTCGAAATATGCCCATCGCTCACTCCGTTGGACGGGGTGGATCCCCTGCATCCGCCTAGTGGGCTCTGTACTCTGAACAGTCATTCAAAGTGGGTGCTTATCATTATTAGCTCTTCCGACCAATGGGCGGCTTCAAATTGTATAATTGCTCTCATAATTCTGGGTCTGGGTTTCGGATGGCGTTTTGCATTTGGTACACGTTTCCATAACCATAACAAATTACTCAGGTCATCAATTATGAGTGTGCGGGGCGGGCGACAGAGCCGTCACCGTCGCCGTCGCCATCACCTGAAGCTTGCAGCTTCTTTCTTTAATACTCGGTGGGTTTTTTAATATATTTTGCTCGGTTGTTGCTTTGTATTTTGTTTTTTATTTTTTGGGGGCAAACTTTTATTGCTTTCATTATGATTTCATATGGCATAAAAGACAGAGGTGTGAGAGCGGAAGGGGGAATGAAGGCACGTTCTGGCATGGGAAGTTCGGAGATGTGGCAAAGTTTTTCGCTTTTCGTTTTCCGTATTGGAGCTGACGCCCATTTGTCTAACTTGACTTGGGCTCTTGGGTGTTAATAATGTTATCTTTTATTTATACACAGTTGCGTTTTACAATTTTCCTCTGTTTGTGTTGACTTCAAACTTTTCTTTTACTTTGTCGGGTTCGGTTTCGGTTGCAATACCCTGTATTGAAAATGTTAAGCTTAGCATTATCGGCACTTTTAGTGAATTTGCAGTGGGAATAATACAGCTTTTCAAAGTTAGCTTTAGCTTTCTCTTTTTGGCGGTAACTTTAAACTAATAACAGCTAGTTTCTAGATCAGCCGGTTTTAGCAGTAAAAGCTAGCAGATTTTAGCAATTAGCGTTAATAGCTAATGTGATCAGAGCTAGTTTCAAAGTGCGTTCGCTTGTTATTTGGTTTTCCATTTTGCATTTTGTGATTAAGACTTTATAAATTTACAAACCAAATAAATCGGCATAATGATATTATCAGAAGGGTGTAGATCAATCAATTTGCATTCGAATTGGTTTGATCGTTCAAACGCACTAAGAAGTCGCATCTGTTTGAGTGTGTGTGTCAATTGAGTAAGCTTTTTATTGCCATACTGCAATTTTTATCTAAGCGCACCTACGAAAAAAACTAAGCATCCAAGTAAAAGTGAGTTTTTGCGTGTAATATAAAAATAAAACGCTTTGAAACTTTAAAAATTTTGTAATCCCCTTTCTCACAAATGGTTTGCAATAAAATTCTGTTGTATGTTTAAATAAAAATTGATTTTCCTTGACTTTTTAGATTGAGATATGTAAAGTAAGACGAACAATTATTTTTAAAATAGAAAAATAAACAAAACTTTATGTAGATTGAAAGTAATATTTTACCAATTAATAAATGCTTTTGAATTTAATTTTACATAATATTATCAATCGAATAATCCGTTTTACTAGTATTCAAAAACAAATATCGAATAATTCAATTTTAGACTGGAAGCAAATTCTTGAAAACTACCCCTAATTGAAAAACTAGTAATTTAATTTAAAATATTTGCTGTTGCTCTATTGATCGCAATTCATAACCTGTAGTAAATAAAAATATGCATCATATTTCCTCCTTTAAGGTCCTACAGCTTAAAAATTGTCTAAAGTTTTTCATCAATTATGTTATAAATTATCTTAACAAGGTCCGACTTGCTTTCGAATTTTTTTGCTTTGTTTATTGGTTAAATTTGGAGACCCTGTCCAAAGTTTTTACTACTCAGTGCAGGAAAAGAACCCAGATACGTATATAGATAAGCTTGGAATTTATATAATATTGTTTTTTACGGTTTTGGGTGCCAAATTAGTTGAAAACTTTTTTAACTTTGACTTCATTTCTTTACTAGAATGTTAAAAACATTTATGATCTCCCAATTTTGTCAAATATCCTTAGCTTAAAATCTCAATTAAATGTAAGAACCTCCATACCTTGACGATATTTTTTTGGATTTGTTTGAAAGAACGTTTTTAGCTTTGAAGTTCTACTTTTGTAGACAACAATAAATATTATTACCATGATCGGTCAAAAAATGGAAAAAAGAACCACAATGACCTTCTGAACTAACTTAAACTACGACTGAAAAATAATCTCATTATTTAGGATATACTTGTATGCGATATACTAGTTGTAAACTATCAACCTAACTATATTGTACAAGCACTAGCAACTAATGCCTTTGGCTTCCACGAAAACATACACTAGTCTGGTAGAGGTCTAAGGATAATAATATTATTTCTGCACTCTCTTTATTACAGAAACACTTCAGAGATAAGAGTGTTTAAATTCGTTTCTTTTCACTTTATCATTACAAATAAAGATTCGTCAACTGAGTTTCTGAACAGCCAATTTCCAAATAAGGTATCTCGGTCGTCGTCTCTTGTTTTGCTGAATAGATAGATTCTTCTTTTTTATGTTCTTTGGAAAGTAATTGCATTTTGTTTACCTTTCATGTTTTTGGTGGTGGAGGAGGGGAAAAGAAAACTCAAAGTCATCATAATGAATAATTTACGAAAACGATTCAATATGTATTTAGTTTTTTTTCTTTTTAAATTAAACAACAAAATAAATAATATTATAAAGATTTAAATAACAGATTTCTGTGGTGTGGTGTGGTGTGGGTATCGAGTTCCTTTTTAGGGTCTGTATACCAACTTGCCGCCACAGTTCTTTTGGCAGAGATAGCTGGGACGAGTCCTCCATTTGCGGCAATAGCGGCGATAACAATTGTTGGGATTAGGACTGGGTGGACGGGTGGGTGGGGCATTGGTTGGTGGTGCGTTGGTAGGCGGGGCGTTGGTAGGCGGTTGATTTGTGGGTGGTGCATTAGTTGGTGGAGCATTAGTTGGTGGTGTATTTGTTGGTGGTGCATTGGTTGGTGGTGCATTAGTTGGTGGAGCATTGGTTGGTGGTCCATATGGCGGCTCTGTGGGAGGTTGTGTGGGTGGCTCCGTAGGTGGTTGAGTCGGTGGCTCCGTAGGTGGTTGAGTGGGTGGCTCCGTAGGTGGTTGAGTGGGTGGCTCAGTAGGAGGCTGAGTCGGTGGCTCTGTGGGTGTATCGGTAGTTGTTGATTCAGTAGGGCAATCATTTCCAACCGTATTAATAATGGAATTCAATAGATCAACATTGGCCAATACATTCAAATCCAAATCGACCAATTTAACGATGCTATTATCATTTCCCACAATTTCTGTGTCGGGTCCAGCTGAATAAAAGACAAATGCAATTTTATTTGGTTATGATCGTTACTTTTTGACGACTTGTGCATTTCGCAACTTACATTTCTGGCGATTACCAATACAGGCAGCTCCACTTCCTCTTATGGCATTGAGCAAATCGACATTGGCTAGGACATCGGCATCTACATTAACTAATTTCACGATGCGATTGTTGTTGCCCACAACGATTTGACGAGGACCTTCTGTAATTTCAACACAATTGATCCGCATTAGATTCCATACTTTTCATTATTTAAAGTTATTGCTTACTTGTTAGTTTATTGCCGATCTGTGTGCCAGATCCGCCGCTACCAGTTGTTAGTCCAGTCAAGGCCAAAACATTCACTAGAACATTACCGTTCACATCAACCAATTCCACAATATCGTTTGAATTGCCCTTTATAACATCGCCTTTGGTTGTCAAAGAGTTTCCGATTAAAGTGCCACCACCATTGCCCTTACTGACGATGTTATTAGCAGCCAAAACGTCGGCTACGATTGGCAGATCAACATTCAGAAGCTTCGTAATAGCATTATTGTCGCCTGTTATTGTAGAACCTTGTTCTGCAGGAAGAAAAACGATATTTGGTGAGCCTCGAGAAAGTTAGTGCCAACCCAAAAAATACTTACGAGTTACTTCATTGCCAATTACGGTGCCTGAGGAGGAAGATGATCCACTTTTTGAAGTGGCAATGTTGTTAGCAGCCAAAACATTGGCTACAATCGGCAGACCAATATCCAAAAGCTTTGTAATAGCATTATTGTTGCCTGTTATTGTAGAACCTTGTTCTACAAGGAGGAAAACGATAGTTGGTCAGCCTCGAGAAAGTTTGTGACAACTGAAAAAAACTTACGGGTAACATCATTGCCAATTACTGTGCCTGGAGAACCAGCTGAGGATGAGGAAGAGGATCCACTACCCGTCGAAGTGCTACCCGTCGAAGTGCTACCAGACGATGTTTTGCCACCAGAAGAAGTGCTACCACTTGAACTGGTGCTACCACTCGATTTCGATTTGTTATTGACTACGCTGGTCACGCTATTAAGTGCTGCGACAAGGGCATTCACTGGTACTGTTCCCTTAACTCCAGTCGTAACCTTATTTCTATCGCCCTTGATGAATGTGCTTGGACCGCCTGGGTGAAAAAAGAAACACCAACAATTAGCCGAAATTTAAACATATTTGAAGATCACTTACTTTCAATCTTATTGCCAATCACAGTGCCAACTCCGTTTCCAGTCACAGAGCTTACAATATTGTTAAGAGCAAGTACCTCTGCATTGGCGGGAACATCGAGATCGACCAAATTACTTTCACTATTGTCATTTCCGATAATGACCGATCTAGCAGAACCACCACCACTACTTAAGCCACTGGAACCAGTAGAGCTTGAGGAACTTCCGGAACTGCTTGGTGTACCACTTGAACCGCTTGAAGAAGTTCCTGAAGAGCTTCCCGTCGAACTTCCTGTTCCAGTTCCTGAGGTTCCAGAACTTCCTGTCACTACGTTTGTGGCGCTACTTCCTATGGGAGCCAAAACGTTAAGTGGAACAAGGGCATTGACTAATCCCTTCTGTGAAATGTTATTTCCCGTGGCCGAGTTGAGACCCCCTTGAATAGGTTAATGTCAAAAATTAATGAACGGGTCAGTTTCGCATAACTAAAGCTAAATCGCTTACCAAGAAGTGAAGAGCTACCCGTTGAGGTTCCAGAACTTCCTGTCAGTGCATTATTGGAGCTACTTAATATGGGAGCGACAACGTTAGCTGGAACAAAGGCGTTGACTAATCCTGATTGGGAATCGTTGTTTCCAGTGGCCGAGTTGATACCCCCTAGAAAGGATGAATTTCAAACTTATTAAATGACTCAGTCCCGCATAACGGGTCAAATCGCTTACCAAGAAGTGAAGAGATGCCTGAAGAGCTACCCGTTGAGGTTCCAGAACTTCTTGCAAGTACATTTTGGGAGCTACTTAATATAGGAGCCGCAACATTAGCTGGAACAAGGGCATTGACTAATCCCTTTTGTGAAATGTTATTTCCTGTGGCCGAGTTGAGACCCCCTGGAATAGGATAATATGAAAAATTCATGAATGGATCAGTCTGGCATATCTGGCTAAATTGCTTACCTAGAAGTGAAGAGATGCCTGAAGAGCTACCCGTTGAGGTTCCAGAACTTCCTGTCAGTACAGTTTTCGAGCTACTTAATATGGGAGCCACAACGTTAGCTGGAACAAGGGCATTGACTAACCCTGATTGGACATCGTTGTTTCCTGTGGCCGAGTTGACACCCCCTAGAAGATTACCGACCAATGGAAGTCCCGATGATGTACCGCCAGCCTTGTTTACAATACTGTCCAACAGGGAACCAGGCAAACTGGAACGCTTAAATGGCACCGATGTTTTGGCAGATTTTGCATCGGTTGCTGAAAAATCACCACCATTGAGGCTATTGAGATCTGCTATATTGATTACATTGTTGGTTGTGGGTGGTGGAGTGACTATGGTACGGTCGAGAGCAGTCATCAGGCCCAGAAGGACCACCTTTCCAACGCCCATATTGAGGAAACGGACTAACCAACTGTCCGGTGATGCGGCACAGAAGGCGGTCTGCTCGCCATTGGAAATGGCTGAGAGACTTTCCATTAGCGAAACGGTCAACATGCTGAAAGCTTTCATCTGCACGACATTCATGCCATTAGGAGCCACTGAAATGTACATAATGAAAGAGAAATATGAATTAGATTAATCAATAACTAGTTACTCGTTACTTTACTTACTCTCTGTTAGATTGTTAAGTATATTATGCGTCTCTCTGGTTGATGCGCCGCACACTTTCAAGAGTGTCTTTAAAATGGCTCTTAACTCCCTCAAGTTTCTGGCCTGCAGGAAAGCCAACACAGATTCACGGTCATCTCGGAGAGCGGCGTCATTTTTGGAATGACTATTCGTTGCCGTACGAATATTCCGGCTACCTCCGACACCTTCTTCTCGCAGCATTGCTGACAATTCGCTTTGGGCCGTTGTTGTCTTTATGATTTGGACCACTTCCTTCTGGCTACATGTGATACTGTTGAATGTACAGAGGGCCAAAAAGGATCTCAAGCTCAGTGTTAGGCTATTTTTATCCATGGATTTCTCGATTTTCTTAATAATTCTGCCGCAGCTGGCTTCGGCTTGACCTCCTATCAGCTGATCGATAATCACATCCATGCCCACATGAAGCCACACAACTCCCGACTCTTTGGGTTCGATGCTGCGAAGTGTTTTCATGGTCGCTTCCTGGAATGGTGACATTTTGGCATTCCGTGCCTGAACACTGGCCAAAAGGAGATCAGCCAGATCCTTGGCTGCCAAACGACCAACATTTGTTACTTGGCGAACCCCGAACGAAGGTATCGCAGTCGGTGATATCGCTGCCGATGTCGATGTCGATGACGATAGCGATGAGGTGAACGGCGACCGCGTTGTGGGCTTTGCCTCATGCGGTATGAGAAAGCTACTGGAGAGCACTAGGAATAGCTGAAGACGCCACATATTGTTGTCCCGTTTTGTGATTGCTCAACTATGCGTTGTATGAGCGATTGATATATCTGAGCTGTATGCCATTCGCTTTTATAGCCCCCAATCTCGGGCCGATGATTATCATCGACCTATGCGTTGTGTGAGTAAATGCAGGTCTAAAGCATTCGCTGATAACGAACTCTGGCCGAAACAGAGATAATCGTTTTTGGCTTTGTCTCTCCACTACACATTATTGGCATGCCGCAAGACGTGCTCACAGATAGCTCGTTTGATTTTCAGATGCTGTCAACAGAGTCAACAACAAACATTTCAGCATTCTTTTGCCATGCATTGTCTCCCTCCAGCAGCATGTTTTGGTTTATCTGCCCATCTACACACATGCATTCAATTGATGCATTTGTGTTAGTCGCCATGAGATGGCCCAAAATGTTGAATGATAAATAGAATTGACACAGACTTACTAAGCTAATGAACACGGCAATCATTAAGTTTTTGCTAACCAGATACTACCGACGACTTTTTAAGAATATCTGATATCGATACCTGCTTTGAGCCTTAAGTACATTTTACAATACATTACATTTTATATATATTCAATTCATTCCGATCGTTTCGATAACAGAAATGGAAAGTAGACAGAAAACGGTGGAGAAACGTCCTAATTCTTTAATTAAACGGTCCACCTAACAAACTAAACCAAACGATTTAAAACTTAAAAAAAAAAAACTTCGAAAACACAATGCGTTTTATCAGGTAAACAAAATATTTATATTATTTCTTACTGGGATAATTCAAATCCAAGAATGAGACCTATAAAATTTGTCTTACACTGAATTGGGCAAAAAATTACCTTATCTACTTAAACATTCGATTTAGTTTACTTAGTCAAGTCATGCCAAAACTATTTCAAGATGAAAGCTGATTACTCATGCTTAGTCTTCATTCACTCTTGATTCTCGTTCACTTTGTAAATTTCATTCACTTTGAAATCATTCTGAAGTATTAGATAAACAATTTTGGAAAAAAATACTAAAAATTTTGACTTATTACCATGATGAAAGTCACAAAACATAAGTAACTAACACGTAGTGAATAATTTGACAAGAATATCTGCAAATACATATGTATGTATCTATGTATATATTTTTTGGGGTTTTTTCGTCGCACGTGACTTGACGAGCTTCGTTTGAGTGATTTCCGTATAGAGATATGGGAAACATTTGGTCAGTTTTATGGCACACATTTGGGCATCTATATAAATGCAACAAATTGACCTTCAATTTATCCAGTTAGAATATTTGACTAACACTGAAAGTTGCCGCCTCATTAATGTTAAATCAACATTCCGTTCTCTTCTCCATAGTCGCCTTGCTATGTAGTTGGTCTTTGATTGGCCCAACGGCATCGGCACAAACCTTCACCTCAGAAGATCGTGGCTCCATTTTAAAATTCATGGATGTATTGATGAACTTTTTGGATTTGGAGACGGAGAACTCAACAACGAGTGCTCCAACAACAACAACAACCGCCATAAATGGCACAACCATCGAGACTACAACGTTGCCCATCAATGTAACCCAATCCACAGCAACAGTTGCCACAACGACTGGCAATGCCACCACCATCGATAGTTCTACCTCGAGTTCCTCATCGTCATCATCTTCTTCATCCTCCAGTTCGACGACTGCAAGCACATCCTCGTCGACAGTGAGAACGCGAATTTGTTTCAAACGCTTCTGCTATAAATTCAAAAACGATAAGGGCTATATTTACTAAGTCCTTAAAACAACTATTGTCTTTCTAACAATAAAAAACTTGCTTTAGTTTTACCTTTGTGAAAAAAAACAGGAATAGAAAATATGTATAAATATAAAATCAAAAAAATATGTCCCCAAACGACTCTTGTGTTTGTACTTTGGATTACCCCCCCAAAACCCTCCAACAATCTCGAATGCTTCAAACCGAGGCCTAAAGAAATTATTTCAATTAAAAGTTTTTGAGCCAAAAGCACTTAATGCTGACAACTTGGACGTTTATGTGAGCAAATCTTAATTGTGCCAAAAATACGAGCTATAAATTTTGTATTTGCCATGATGTTTGTATGTGTAAACACCCACACATACACACACACACACACACACACACACCCACACACACAGAGTGATAGAAACTGAAACTCTGACAGACAAAGCCCATTGGCAAAAGCTTTGTGGCTTTTCATTAAGTCGTAAACAAATGAAATTTAATTCGTAAAAAGATTTTCCACAATTTATTTTTGCAAATATGTATATACATACAATATAATTCCATATACATATATATGAAGATATTTTGATGGCAGTCGTGGACATTAACGTTGACTGAAAAGCCCATGAAAATAGAATTTGTAAATGTGCGCCTAAAAGGCGGCAACAGAAAACCAGCACAAGCGCCTAGTTATGTAGTGTTCTCTATGGGTGAGTGTGTGTATGTAGATTACACAATTTTCAACCGTAATGAAGCCACAAATATGCATGGTCTGCCAATTGCCATTAGGCGTGCTCAATTTTGTGAATTGAATATTGAAAATAAATTAGTTTAGTGCCGAGTGACGAAAAACTTTCCTAAGCGACAATTCAGTAAGCAGGACTACCAACGAGTTCAGAATATACATATGTATACAAAAGTAGTATGTATGTATGAGAATAATAACCAATAATTCCATATAACTATATAGATATATCTCTGTAATTACATGTCAACCGAAATAACTCATGTAAACAAATTAATTTGTAGTTTGTTGTGGAAATCGAACGTCGGGGTCACCAAAATATTGTTGTTGAACGTAAAATGATGTTATATCGATAATATTTGAAATTGTGTGGACAGCAAAGAGATCATGTTAATGGCGTCCAATAAGAGATGTAAAATTCAAGGCTATCTAACTTCCATATACAGAAAGTAGTCAATCTTTTTAATTGAAAAATAAATTATCTCTTATGAAGCTAAACAAGAATAAACTTTCGAAAGTTGGCGCGTTTGATTGAAACACTATGAGTATTATATGTTATGTATACTTGTTTAGCTGAAAGAAAAACGACAATTTTAATACAATATGTCACCCATTCAGCTATTCGCTGACAATTTAATTGACTTGTCCTCTGACAGTTCATGTTGATGAGTTCCTTTTTCCTTATATTTTTTTTTTTTTTGGCTTCATTTGGACACGTGGCTCTGCCATTTAATTACTAACTATATTGTTTATTATTTGGCCTCCACATGCGTGTCAACAATAACAACAATAACAACAACAACAATAACCTAACAAAGTTATCACACACAGAGAGACGGAGAGGCGGAGACCGACGGCGGATTAAGCGACCGCCGCATGAAGCACTTTAAATTAGTTTCGTTGCATAAACAAGAAGGGCAGGCATGTCATCTCATCGGAGAAGAGGTTGCTTGTTGCGTACTGGAGAAGATAGGAGTAAATGGGAGCGTGTCCACAACTTTAAAGCCATTCGCGGGATGAGCTGCTTATTAACAACCACCAACCAACACCGAACACAACCGCCCAACCTCCTCTGGCACGTGTCTCTAGCTCCTTCCAAAGTCACAATGTGTGTGTAAGTGTGTGTGTGTGTGTGTGTGCGTGGGTTTAAGTGTGAGTAAAAGAGACATCACGCATTTTGTTTGTGGCAAAAGAAAAATCAACAAAAACCAGAGGGCCGGGGCTAACTTCGACCGCGTCAAAGTTTGTATACCCTTGCAACTTTTTTGGTACCTCTTTCCTTACCTGTAGCCATCAAAATGGAAAAACGTTTTATCTAAAAAAGCTGTTTCCGAAAGAACGGCCTACAATCTTAGCATAGCAAATAACGACGATATTGATCAAAGTCACTGTTTTCCACCGATCGTTCCTATGGGAGCTATATGATATAGTTACCCGATCTTTATAAAGTATGGCACAGTCATTAACAGATATATTAAACTAACAAATATTTAATTTGAGAGCAATCGCGTTAAAAGTAACGAAGTTATTGACAAAAGTCACTGTTTTCGACCGGTCGTTCCTATGGGAGCTATATGATATAGTCACCCCATCTTGATCAAATTTGGCATAGTCGTTTATATGTGTAATTAACTCACCAATATTAAATTTCACGACAATAGCTTAGAAAATAACGAAGTTATTAAGCAAAGTCACTGTTCGTGACTTTGTCATTTGTATGGGAGCTATATGATATAGTGATCCGATCCGGCTGAATCCGAGATATACAACGCCTGCAGTATATACAAGCCTACATTGCAAATTTCAACCCTGTAGCTCTAACGGTCTAGGAGGAGTTTGCGTTGATCCAGACGGACGGACAGACGGACGGACGGACTGACATGGCTATATGAACTCGTCTCGTCATGCTGATCAAGAATATATATACTTTATATGGTCGGAGATGCTTCCTTCTATGCGTTGCACACTTCTGACCAAAATTAATATACCCTTTTTGCAAGGGTATAAAAAGTAAGCATAAAAAGGAAAAGTATATCCAATTACAATTTAATTAAGTTGATTTTAATATGTCTTGCACGTTAGTTACAAAAAAAAGAAGATAGGGCAGAGTAAATTTTTCGACCTTGTAAAATGTTGTATACCCTTGTAAAGGTTTTCTATTGCATATTGTCTTAATTATCTTAATTAAATGCTGAAGAATAAGAATTAGTGGTAACATCTGATGACAATTTCCCATGTCAGTGACCTTAAAACTTCAATGTTCTTATGTAGTCGAAGATGCTTTCAAATATCTCACACTCAAACGAAATACTCTATTGTCAAGGATAGCAAAAGTAAATTAATATACTTATACAGGGCTGCGGTGGGGCCAGAGTGGTTAGAGTGGTGCGAGACTTAGGGAATGGAGGGAATATTGGATTAGGCAAATGGAGTTGAAAGTTGGTAAAATTAAATTTGGTATGGCATACTTTTATGCTGGCGAGTGACCAAATGAAGCTGCAGTAGCTACTAAGGCAAAATAGTGCATAGCATACTCCCAGGGCTATATAAAGGAATCTCCAATTTACTCACGGGAACATTGGCATATCCAAAATGTCGGGAAATCTAGGTCTATTTCTTTAATTTATAATTGATGATGTTTTAAAGTTTTAGAATGCTTTAAACTTAACATTAAAGAAAGCATTTTTAGAATCTCGAACAGATAGAAGTCTTATGTATACTTTCTATTTGTTGCTAAACTGTTTTTCATTAGGGACATCTATAAATTGATTCATATTTGAATTCCCTTTAAATTTTTTTAAAATTGCAACAGGGCATTTTCGTAAACGTAAGTTTTAGACTTTTCCCTCTTTTACTCTTTCTTGACTTCTGCGAGAAAAGCTGAAAAACTCAAAGAAAGACAAATTTTTATTTTTATTATGAACAATTTTTAAAAAAACAACAATATTGGACCACACAAACTTCTCGAGAAAGCAAACGTATACAATTCATGGATTCAACAATTCAAAAATTAAAGTCATCGTCAACAAAACTAAAACCAAAAATTACATACTAAACCGGACGTGCAGTTTAAACGTCTTGTATGGGAATGCAGCCAATGAAAATCATTTATTTTTATTTTGTTCTTTGCATTACAAAATAATGTTTCATTTAAGGAGAGGCAACCCTTCTGCTTCTGTCCGATGAGCGAATGTGCTGAAATTATTATTTACGAGCATTTCCCTTCTGCTCGACAAGCACCCCTCACTTTAAGCGATCCCTTTCACAAAGAAAGGGCTGAAAAATTTAATCATTTTCGATGTTGCCGCTGCGTTTTATGATGCCACGCGCAACGCACTTGCTTATGCTTCTGCATGCATGTGGACAAAGGACAAAGGACAGAGGACTGAGGAGTGAGAGGCAGGGGGGCACACACATAAAAAGCTTTTATCACCAAATGACCCTCATCATTATCAATCGATGACATGGTCGGTCATGGTAAAGTGTTGTGCTCTGGTTTCGGTGTGTCTTCCCCGTTTTTATCCCAAGTAGTCATAGTCGTTTCATTTTTGATGGGCAGCAGCAGATGATGTTCGCTGTGGCGCTGTAAAGTATACTATGCTTATTAAATTGTTGCAGACTGTACTCACAATTTGATGGAAACATGCTTCTGCATGCCTCAGAGCACTTTTGATAGTGGCTCTTGAGACAGAACAGAGCAAAGCATTTTGGGAAGCATTTGTTTTCTGGTCAATGGAATATCCAAGTGGTCAACAAAATAAGCCTAATGAGCGCATTTCAACGAGAGAGAGAGAGAGAGCGCAATCCAAAAGACTTAGGCAAAAAACTTAAGTTACGTCCAACTAACGTCTCATAATTCCTAGAAAATTAATCAAAATCGCAGTGACAATGACCTGATGCAATTTTCATGTATCCGAACGGGCTGTCCTTTATTGTTTTGTAACAAGGATTACAAGCTGCAAATCCACTTGGCACATGACGCTCAAAACCGCCACCGGCTCTTGTCACGCCTTCTCACAGCTGACAATGAACTGAGTCGCCCCGTGTGCCGTGTGGTGTCTTCCCTTTTTTTGTTACGTTAGCCTATTGTGTTGTTGAACTGTGTGTGCTCAACCACTGAACCACTGGCGCATTGCTTCCTTTTTTTTGTCCTTTACACGTTCATTGTAACCTAATCCGCTTAAGCTGTGAAAAGTGGAGAATGAGCGAACTGCAGGGAGTTGTAGGATGTAAGGCAAGGTACAAGTGTTTGATCGATTCGATCCTTCGTTTCCCCAGACCGGGAGACGAAGAAGACCCTTCGAACCTTTAAATAGCTGGACAGTATGCCTCTATGATTGATCTTTAAGCTAACCACTTTTCTCTTTAATAAAATTAATGTTGAATATACAAACTGGTCAATTGGTCGTCTCCATTGGAAAATGAGCAAATGTGGGAGGCAAACCCAAGTAGCGTGTGAAATGCTGGCCAACGTAATCCGATCGCTAGAACCTAATCTAACAATAAGTAAAACCCAAAAGCACACAACAGCTATGAGTGGTTCTAATGATGAGGATTCTGATGATGAGCCAGAGGGGTACAGAGCGTGGCCATTGTTCGATTCACTAAATTTTTGGGTATGGTATAAAGTTACCTATGTACATACCTCTCTCTGTTTACACACACACATATGCATACACAGAACCATGTGTGTATGTGTGGTTCACATAGACAACTGACGACCAGGCCCAGATCCGTGCTTTCTCTTTTTGCTGTCTTGGTTTCGGTCTGAAAAGGAAATGTCAATATTTGTAATTACCACGTGGCGGCTTTTTGTTTTATTTTCTGTGCGTTTTCTAGCGAATTTCACGAGGGTCGGTCTGTCTCTGGTTGGTTGTTTGGAAGGTCTGCCGGTCGGTCGGTTGGTGGGTATGTCTTCTTTTGTCGGGTCATAAAAAAAACTAAGAAAATATATATACATATGTATGTATATGAATGGAAGGAATAAAGAACAATCAACATAGTAGAAAAACACAAAGTGGTTTTCCTCCTCCTCTCTCTCTCTCTCTCTCTCTATGTCTCTATATATCTCTGATTATTATGTAATGCCGAATGAAATTAAGACGCAGCTGAAATTGAGGCTTTTATTTGCTTAAACAAAGGAAAATTATTTACTTTTACAGTTTTCTTTTTCAGCAGTCTTCCGTTTCCGTATAATCGGATGTAAACCCAACCGTGGGAGTAAAAACTTCTCTCCTCTCTCCTCACTTGATTTACATCAATGTGCGTTTCATGAGATTATGTAAATTTTTTTTGGGAAAATATGAATGTGACATTTTTGCAAACATTTTAAACCCATTTCTTAATGCTTTGGAGTCATTGGCATATCCTTTGAAGAAATATCCTTTTGGAAGAAATTGTCACATTTTCAAGTGTGATTAATCATAGAGTAAATCACCAAGTTGTATGTTATTAAAGGCAGCGCAGTCTGTTGTTTTGTTGTCGTGCCATGTCATCCATGATTCCCCATTCCAGCGCCGTGTTGACCACACTTTCAAGCTCTTCCCTTTTTTTTTGCATTGTGTCCTATCAAATTCCTTCTGCTCACCCAACTCCCGTCCATTCGCTACCCACATGCGTTTAATGTTGGCGCAATATCCGACACATTCCTTGTTAAATTTTTACACAAGGGGTTTTCCTTTTTTTTCCTGTCTGGCCGCCTCAGTCGAAAACGGTTCAAAAATTCATAGACGGTAAGAAAAAAGGAACTAAGTCGAATGATTGTAGTGTGAGCAATCCAGGACATCTTTAAAAGTTAAAGAACGGGTATTTGGCTACTTATGTATGTGTCGCTTCGCCAACGAATCGAAGGCTATAATCTTTGTATTGTGTCGATTGTTCGTCGTATTATAGAATTTACTTATAATTATAATTCGCGTATTTCTGTTGCCTATGTCGACTTCTGATAGGCTAAGCTGGCTTTAGAAACTCATTTCATAATGAATATGGTCGAGACAAGATGTTTCCCTTACCTAATCTTACGGCTCGTAACGAAGCAACTTCCCATCAGTATGTAGTTCAGGCCGAGATACGACATACTTTGTGTTTGACCACATGCTATAATGAGTGTGTGCACCAGGCACTAGGCACAATAAGGTTGCATTGGTCAGTCAGGTGTACAAGTCTGTGTTTGTGGGGGTGTGTGTGTGTGTGTGGGTTTGCCTGTGTTTGTGGGTGTCAGGGTGTGTAGTCACTATTAATGTCGTAGTTATCGTTGCCTTCATTGCCAGCAGGATGCTTGTGGTTTGGCAACTGAAATTACCTATACGTTTGCTTGAGTAGGTGTAAAATTCGTTTATTATATGTACAAGGAGCGAAATGCTGCAATTAATCCACCTACTATTTGGTAAGTACTCGTCTTGTCAGTGTAGATGTGGTTGTGTCACCAGTAATCGAGTGAGACTTAAAAGATTGACCCAATTAACAAGAGCAAAGATCACAAAGACTTTCCGTATTGTTTTTATACCATACACCCATAGGGTGAAATGGTATATTAAAGTCGCCAAAATGTATGTAACAGGCAGAAGGAAGCATCTCCGACCCCACAAAGTATATATATTCTTGATCAGGATCAACAACCGAGTCGATCTAGCCATGTCCGTCTGTCCGTCCGTCCGTCCGTCCGTCCGTATGAACACCTAGATCTCGGAGACTATAAGAGCTAGAGCCACCAAATTTGCAATGCAGTCTCGTGTAGTATGTACGCTTATCGAGTTTGTTTCAAATTTTTGCCACGCCCCCTTCCGCCCCCGGAATTTACAAAAAACAGATTTTCTTAAAAACTATGACAGCTACCGACACTAAATTTGATATGTAAGCTAGCTTAATACACGCGCAGATATTGACTATTTAAAAATTTTGCCACGCCCATTTCCGCCCCCGCAAATTAAATAAAACTGATTTTCTCGAAAACTAACAAAGCTAAAGTCAACGAATTTAGTATGTACATTGGCTTAGTATGCGCGCAGAATACATATATTTTAATATGTTGCCATGCCCACTTCCGCCTCCATAATTTAGAAAAAACCGATTGTATCTTGCAATTTTTTGACCATCGCGATCAAATTTGGCAGACTAATAAATCTTATCTATTTCTATCAAACTACCAAATTTGATTGAAATCGGACTAGAAACATACAAAATATACGTATGAACGTATTTTGCTACGCGATCCATAAGGGCAGATTTGGCCGTTGGCTGGTGGCGGCGCTAGAGTGCTCGTGTGTTTGTAGAGTGAGCGAGATAGCATATGGTATGAGGGCATGTTAAAGCAATTTAATAGACATACATTTGGTTTTCGAAATTTTATATATTTGTTTCACCTGGTGTATGGTATACCCAAGTCGGCGAGACGACTTACTTACTTTATTTCTTTTGTTTTCTCTCAGTGTAACATTCTGTAATCAACAGCAGTTGTCAAAGGAAATTGAAGGTGTCCCAGAATCACTCATGATATTTGTGTGGATGTGTGTAGTAAGCGGGCAGTTTCACTTTTGATCAGCCACCAGCGCCATTAGAGAAGGACCATGGATGTTGCCATTTTCACTTTCCATGTATAAGGATGATGATTTGGATGGGAATGATGATGACGATGATGATGGTGGAAGAGCACGCGACATGGCAACCGAAGAACTTAAACACACACAAAACGTGTGACATAGGAGAGGGACATAGTAGATGACGTCCTTCTCGTATTATGTACTCCCAATTTGGGATTCCTTTTGTTTGTGTGGGTTTCTGGCTTTGCCTTCTCAAATGTCCCTGTGCCCAGGACAGCTCACATTGCACAACAACACAACCACAGCAACAACAACAACAAAAACAGCAGCAACGGCAACAATGAAAACAAACAAAACGCAATTGTCCTGGATTAGTGGGTTCTCTTTTTCGCCTTGGTTTTGGGTCCATCCTGGCACAATATTTGCGCCCGAAAGTTAATTAAGGGTTTCACAACGCCTCCTTCACCATCCCCATCCCCGTTCCCATTTCCATAGTCTCCCCCCGCCTACTCTCCTCTCCGGCCACTATGCGAAAAATGTCAACGTGGAGAAAAAAAGGAAAAGTGAAATTTGGTCCGTGGTGCATAGAACCGCAAGTGAGTCGGGATGATGCCAAGGCTACCATTACCACCACCACCAGTCAGTCTATGGCAGCATCCAAACACATACTAAAGGTACATACATAGTAGTCCTTGGTTCACGGGGTCGTGGTCATTGGCCACCACCCGCGGCTACATGGCCATAATTAGCTGCGGCCGACGCTAATTGTCCTCTACCTCTAGCTAGACCCAGAGTGGCGGGGGCGGGGCGTCCGTCCCTGACATCTGTGACGCTTGGCCGGTACCTTGACATCATCCGCACATACCCCCCACGACATTGCCATCCTCAGCATCATCTTGCAGGCTGTCTGTCCTGTCCAATGTCGCCTTTGAATCGTAGCCTAAATGTGTCTGAATGTGAAGATTTGTTGTTTTGACCAGTTGTGCATTGCTTGCTTGAAGTGATTTGAAAAGTGTGATCAAAACCTTTTGGCCCAGTGGGTCATAGACCAGGAACGCTTTTAAATGAGCATTTCTCATTCTATTCTATTAGCTCTTTGGTATGCATTACTTGCTTATTTTTTTCCATTTCAGAGTTCATGCAGATCTAGACTAATTATACGATTAGACAAATATAACGAATATAATACTTAAATTCTAGAAAGTTAATAAAGATAAGAAAACACTGAATACATATCCATACAAATAGCTGGGCAATTCGATATTGACTATAAAGTAAAACTTTTAAAGCAAAGTTGCATACAATGGGTTTTTACTGTCTTTACTTTTTATTTGTCTCCATCTGGCTTACAGATTTATTGTATTTAACATTTTGGCGACTTAAATTTGCATTTTTTTCTGCCTTCTTTCAGTTCAGTTTCGGCTTATCTCTAAATTATCAGCAATCATTTCTAAGAAAACAAACAGATGTATGATTGTATGTTTCAATATTTGTTTACGAGTTTGTTTGTTCTATATAGACCCAAGACGGCAAAAGATAGTGTACCGATGCCTTTAGGAACTTTGTTTGGGATTTTTTCAAGACGATGAATTTTCATTTCTAAACGCTTAAATATCAGATGGTTTATATTAGTTTCTTTAACGATTATAATAAAGTTTTTCGATTTCACCCTATCAGATAATATAGGAATCTTAAAGATCAAAAATTCTTGTGAGGGAGATGGAATTGCGATCGTTTGTTATTTTCAGTTGCTCAAAACAAAGTAGTAACAAAGTTTGTTGGGTCAGTTAAATACATATGTATGTATGTTTTGTACCCATATTTTTGAAATAATTGTGCCGCAGCATGAGTTTTCTTGTGAATCTCCAAGTAATCTTGTTACGAAATGTTAATCTTAATTATTTTGCAGAATTTTATCATAATTACTCAATATATATCTGAACATCAAGATTGGTTGCATGATGAAGGAATCGTTATATAAGTCATGTTTAGCTCATATCATAAACTAAAAAATAGTCTTAAATTGGAAAAAAGAACTTTAAAAACCCAAATCGGGTTTTCCTATGTCTATTTATACATTTACATGTGCAAATGTAAATAATGACAAATTGTGCGTTGTTATAAATAAAAGTAAACTAGTATCAATCTAATATGTTTCTATATACATATATATTCCTTCAATTAGGTCCAATTATTTATTGACGAACGTGCTCCTAACTTATTAGTAAGCGACTAGGTATTCCGGCATCAGTTGACCCGCTCTGGGACTTGGTTTAATCTATCTGTGGCAAAAAATATATGTTGCTAAACTAGTTTTCAATATTTTCACCATAAACAATGTTAGGGGGTTGTCTGGTATTCAGTTTGGATCAGTTAAAGTCATTGCAAACTGTCACAACAGTTGAAAACTCTTCGAGGCGGCGAACGAGGCGGGGCATAGTTGAACCGTTGACCTTTAATGAGTTGATTAGCCCAAGGGTTTTAGGTTCACCCTCATGCCTGGCCGATTGCCTGCCTGGCTGTCTGTCCGCCTGTCTGACTGCCTCCTGGCATCGACCGCAACCGGAACAGAAATTCACAGCGGCAACAGCATCCGCTTCGTTCCTGTCCCGGTTCTGTTTGGACTTCCGCTGTCCGAGGCGCTGAGGGCGGGGCGCAATGAGGTGACCGCAAAAATTAAAAACTATGCAATTGTTGGGTGCGAATTTTCCTTTTGATTTGTTTTGCCAGCACACACTCTCACACACACACACATACATACGCACACACACACAACCGAAGCCCGCAAAAAGTAATGAGTATTTCGTTAGATTTTGGAATCTAAAGCGAAGAGAAAAGCGACCCTCATCACAGTCTGTGCTGTTTGTCTGTTGACCTTTTAGCTGGCGCGTGACTATGTCCATTTGTCCACTTTTCTGTTTGTTTCTTCTCTCGGGTGTGTGTACGCGTGGCCAAGGCACCAGCAGGAGGTCCCTTTAGCCTGGCCCTCCCACCATTTGTGCATTGTTTTAAAACATTTGCCACGAATTGCGCAAAATGGGTCAAAGACGAGGACTACGACTCGACAGCGACATCATCCCTTGGTTACGTTGCCATTTTAGTTTTCAATTAAATTGCCAAAAATTATTGCGCGTTCAACTTTGTTTTAGAGCGAGTGTGAGGGGCAGGGAGGGGGGACTTAAATGGCATTTCTTTGGAAGGGGTTAGCCCTGGGAATGGGCTAGAGAACTGTGACCGGTTAAACGTTTCCTGTTGCTTTGCTTATGAATCGATTTAATTAAATGAAATT
Source organism: Drosophila willistoni (assembly GCF_018902025.1). Taxonomy (NCBI): domain Eukaryota; kingdom Metazoa; phylum Arthropoda; class Insecta; order Diptera; family Drosophilidae; genus Drosophila; species Drosophila willistoni. Next base: position 2,114,434 of record NW_025814053.1, read on the forward strand.
AACTTGGACAGTTAAAGTTTTCATTTCAACTTAAACCTACTTTTTTCCCTCCCTTCCATACCCACCCTCTTCATCATACCACAGGGAATGAGAATGACTATGCTTACTTAGCGGCCAAAAAGGATGTACTTGAATAGGACTTTACTTGACGTGATGAAGCTCCTTCTTCAGTTCTATCAAATGCTTTTTGATCTCTACCGACATTTGGCCACATGTCGGATGGTTATTGGAACAATTGAAAAATCAACTTATAAATTGCATATTTAAAAATCAATTTATTTCTTCTATTCTTTGGCTTGGCACTTTTTCACACATCTCTATATGGGATAATGGATGCTGCATCCTATATAATATGTATTTCTTCCATTGTGTTCAATTCGAAAACAATAATTCATCATTGCTTCCTTCCATTTCGTTTACTCGTTTTTTTTTTTTTTGGCTTTTTTGTTGTATTTTTGTTTCCAAATGGAGTTTTATCTGTCGGCATCATTAGTCAGTCAGTCGATGGATGCTCTTCTCGGTCATCATCTTCCTATATATTCTTCCCCGTCCTCCCCGTGCTGCTGGATGGAATTGCATTTGTGTGAAGTTAGAATTCCTGGCGCAGACAAAACCTGTCAGTCAGTCGCTTTTGTGGCTTTTGTGTCCCGAATTCAGATTTTGAACGGATGCAGAAGGAGAGCAGAGCAGAGCAGACCAGAGCAGCATGGTTTCTGGCTTCGTTGGTTTTTCCTTCTTTTTTTTTTGCTCACAGAAAAGGTAACTGAGACTACCTACTACACATAGAATATAATGGATGAAATGCGATGAGCTGAGGAACAATGAAAGGAGAATGAAAGAATCGTAATGCCTTAAATTGCTTATAGAGTTATTAACCATTTTATAATCATTAGGCTGATACGACCCAAAAGGGTCTGTGTAATTTGAGAGTATTTGTCTTTTCACTCATAATGATGATGATGCACCAGCATCACCATCTTCATCAGCTCCCTGGACTGACTATGCAGGTGTATTAGATCGCGGCAATCTATCCACTCACAAATTGGATCAAATATAGAGATACATTTTGAGCAGTAATTACTGTATTGAGAGGGTAAGGAACACAGACCATAACCAAACCGGACCGTACTGTATGGGACCACCCGTACTATAATTTTCTGGCTTTGGGCAGGAAGTTCAAACATCTTTTTGTTTTAATTTCTTAAAAGCCCGCAGGTGGTCAAGGGTCAAGTTGATTTAAGCTTAAATGATCTCTGATCCAAATCAATCTTTCCAGTTGACTATATTGCTTGATATCTGAATACAGTCCAAACGAGCACATCCAAAGAGAAAGAACTCAAGAAGAAAACTTTCCCATCACATTATCTAAAATTAAGTTCGAGCGAAAAAAATCTATTAGCAAATTGGGCATGCAAAATCGACAGTGAGGGATAAAAATTGTATTGGATTTTAAGATAAGAAGAATACATGTCCCACACACACACACACACACACACACACACGCATTGTTTCGGTTCATCAGGTTTGAGAAATTCGCTACACAAAAAATTGAAATAAAATTAACACACTTCAGAATCGCGATGGCGAGTCATTTGGTTAGGTTTTTGCGATGGCAATAAATAAAAGCGCAGCGAAAGTGCGACACGAACGACAAAATAACAATTCTATAAATCACTTATTGCTCATCGAAGGGATGGCAGGAGGGTGGTCGGGGTGTAGGAGGGTGACGGCGGCGACATCAGCGGCGGGGGTGTGAGGATGAGACCGTTGATAAATTGCTTGGCAATGCCTCGAAAATAAAAACAAAACAACAATGATAACTGCAGATACAGATTCGTTGTTGTTGCCCTCCGTGTGTATCCTTTCTATCCTTGTATCTTCGGGCATCTGTCAGCTCTACGCAATTGCATTTAGTAAATTGCAGACGAACGCATTCAAACGTAACGCTCCATTTTCCACACACATACATGCACACACACATCTAGACAAGATAGCATTTTCCCCATTTAGCCAAAGTTGTTTTTAGTTCTGTACGATCCGTACCCTTAATTGACATGGACGACGATGCCAGCAATTAAACCAACCGAAATGAAATGTTGCCAATGTCGAAATGTTGCTTGATCCACAATTTCGAAAATGGGCAACAAGTGGCGGCCAGAATCATGCGGAAAAGTTCTTCATTGCCCAACAGAAACGAGCTCAATAAAAAAATAAAAAACAAGACAAAGAAAATCATATTCATCAAGTTAGGAAACTTACTTGCTCATAAAACAAGTAAATACTCGTAATAATTAAAGTGAAGAGACTCACACTCATAAAATAGTAAAGGCAAGAATGTTGCTTAGCAACATGTTGCTAAGGCCACTCAAACATTTAAAAAATCGATGCACCGTGGTACCAGAATACTCGAAAATGGTGTGCAATTTAATCAAAGAGCATTGTTAGCCGAAAAGTCAACTTATAAGCCTGTTTATTACTCTGAAAGCGAAACCCTCTCTCTGTTTGGCTAACAAAATCTTTCTTCAAAAGATACTTCAATGGCTAATGAGTAAACTAACGTGCAAGATCTGTTCCCAATAGCCCAAACCTATTCAAGACGTTTTCAGCAAGAAGGCGGTATTCAGGCGGGGTTCACCTACATATATTTCATGATGATTTCAACAGGTTGACAAACGTCAAACTTGATATAAAGAAATGATATTAAAGAACCGCTTGCTAAATGGAATACACTTCTTAGCCTTTCAACTTGCGACCAGTTTAGTCTAAGTTAACAAAATGAAGAGCGTGTAAAGCCTTTGTCCCGCTAATGTAGTGCCCAGTTTCTGCCGTTAGTTTTATTTTTAAATTTTAAGGCGTTAGTTTGTATTTCAGTAAGTGGTGGGTAATTGTGTCGATAAAAATAATCAGCTGAGCTTAGAAGTTCGATAGTTTTACTATCGAACCCTAGCGAACCCTGGCTAGACGCCTAAACCACGCTGCTCCTCCAGAAAATATATAAAAAATTTAAATCTGGAATTTTCTTGGCCATCAAGCCAAATAATTAATTAAATATAAATCTGGATCATCTAGGACAACAACTATTATAGGGTTTTGTGAATCTTATTATCGTAAGTCAATTTTTTGTGGATGTTTGAATCTTTGGAAGTTTCTAATAAGTTCTTTTGAAAACTTAGCCATAATCAAATTGAATGCGGAAAGCCTAAGCAAGGAATTTTATATTTGAATTCCGAGAATTTGCCAGGGATAATTTTTTGAGACACCGTGGGCTCAAAAGCTGCACACCGTGAAAGGCACAGAGACATTTCGACAAAGTCAACCAGCTTGGAATAGCCGCCCGAATCGGATACGGGCAGAGAAAGTTTCTTCGTTGCGGATTGAGAGTCCCTTATACCGAATCTATTGCATAGGAATGCCAGACGCTTGATTTAACCTAACATTTTATTCCTAAGCATCATCCAGCGGACGACGAAGGCCTTCGACGGACCGGACGGATGGGTAAGTCCTAAGTTCTTGACATAAATCATGTTCGATCTGGTACTTCCCTGTTTGTATGCAAAAAGAAAGCGGGTTCAGTGTCAAATAATCTGCAAATAACAAAAGATCTCTCAAGTAACGTAAAGCTAAAACAAAATATTAAGGAAAAAAGAAAATTGCCAATCATTGTTGAAAAATTGAAACAATATTAAGAATCGCCTTTGACTGTGTGAGCGAGCCTACAGTTATTTATAATTAATCTCGTTATTTAAGTGGAGACTTCCAAATTCCAATTGACATTTTCATTTTTGAATATCTATAAGTTTATATATATCCACCTTGCAATTAAGATTCACAAAACCAAAACATCTTATCCCTAATTTGGCTTTTGGATGCCTGAAATGATCCAATTATTTAATTTGATTACCGTATATTATTAATCATCATTTTAGTTTAGTCAACTCGGATTATGTTTCCGAATTAGTGAAGTATTTTGGTATTCCGTAACCCTAGTGAATAAATATCATTGGGAAAGCTTAGACGCGAAGCTATAATAACATCCTCATAGCTTCCCTATTCGTGCGATACTAATATACTCTTTTTCTCTATCCTTCTAGTTCATCTCTTTTGGTTAAGTAATTGTGTAATATTCGTGCTCTAGGGACTTTGTTATACCATACACCCATAGGGTGAAATGGTATATTAAAGTCGCCAAAATGTATGTAAAAGGCAGAAGGAAGCATCTCCGACCCCACAAAGTATATATATTCTTGATCAGGATCAACAACCGAGTCGATCTAGCCATGTACGTATGATCACCTAGATCTCGGAGACTATAAGAGCTAGAGCCACCAAATTTGCTATGTAGACTCGTGTAGTATGTAGAGTGATCAAGTTTATTTCAAATTTTTGCCACGCCCCTTTCCGCCCCCGCAATTTAAAAAAAGCGTTTATCTCAAAAACTATTCCAGCTAGGGACACCATATTTGGTATGTATATTCGCTTAGTAAATGCACACATTTTGTATGTATAAAAATTTTGCCACGCCCTTTTCCGCCCCCGTAATTTGAAAAACTTGATTATCTCCCGTATTTTTTTACCTTATGCAATCAAATTTGGCACACTTAAATTTAATACTGATATCTAGCAAAATACCAAATTTGATCAAAATCGGATAAAAAACAGTCGAGTTATGCATATAAACGTTTTTCCATAAGGCCGGAGTTGGCCGTTGGCTGGTGGGGGCGCTAGGGTGCTCGTATGATTGAGTGAGCGAGATACTAAGATATGCTTGTAAGAAGCATGTGAAAATGCATTTGTTTAATAAAGTTGAAATATTTGCTTTACTGGTGTATGGTATACCTAAGTCGGCGAGACGACTTACTTACTTCATTTTTTTATTTTTATGTACTACGGGTGTATTGAGTAATGCTGGTCCAAAGAACCCCCCCAAAGACTGTTTGCTAGCCGACAGCCAGAAGTCCCACCCGGACCAAACTTCCCGATACATTAAGCCCGTAGATGTGTTGGCTTTGGCCTAATTTGTGGTACTCTTGCCCATCATAACATCTGATGATTAGGGACTGCGAGAGAGACTACTAATATAGGCTGAACCTGACCTTCTTGGATCAAAGAAGATTCTTTGACTAAGAGGGGATGTACATGATCTGGATTCATTCCGGGTTGTGTACATTACAAAATGATATTAAAGAACCGCTTGCTAAATGGAATACACTTCTTAGCCTTTCAACTTGCGACCAGTTTAGTCTAAGCTAACAAAATGAAGAGCGTGTAAAATCTTTGTTGCGCTAACGGTAAAACACCATCATGCAATGCACCGTGGCAATGAATCGTCAGTCGGGGCTCTCACACATTCTCATGCTCGCTCACTCAGTCACTCACTCACTCCCTCTCCTGCTTCACACACCCTCACCCTGTTGTCGGTTTACTGCTGTGAGCGCTGGCAACATGCTTAGCAACATTTTCGAACGTCGTCTCCGGTCATCATCATCATCTGGCGGCATTTCCATTTCCAACGCACGACGCCAACGCGGGCCGCTTTCAGTTGTATTTCAACGGCGAACGTGTCGAGTTGTCGAGCCTCGCATTATCTCTCGCTCACACAGTCTCTGCTGTGTGTGTTTGTTGACTCTCTCGCTGGCTCTCCGTTCTGTGGCCGCTCGCTCTCACAGTAGTGTTCAGTTGGCCCATTCTCGGAGTCATTGTTGCTGGCTAACTTTGGAGTGTTAGTTGTTTGTTAACTTTTAACGGGCGCGCGCGTTCCTCCAACTGCAGTTGTGTGCGGCGCGTATCTCAGTGCCTCGTACTGTACGTGTGTCTCTTTGTGTATGTGCGTCTGTACGTGTGTGCCAGTTAGACAATTCACAAAATTGGTAATAATAATAATACTACTGAAAAACAAACAACAAAAGCAAATTCTTAATTTTGGCCCCTGTTTTGCCATCGGTCTGTAGACACATTAGACAACAAATTTTTTGTCTAAAAATAAGAGACGACTAAAACCAAATACCAAATTCCTGAGATCTATGAAAACCTATGAGGCAAATTACTCATATATTTTGTCCCCACTGGGCTAACATTTTTTCTTTTTTTTTTTTTTTTTTTTTATTGTTATTTCCTATGTCTGAGTCACGTGCTGGTCTGAAAACTCGATCAATTTGTTGGCAATAAAAAACTACACAAAAACAGAACGCAGAAAAGTGCAGAGTTCTTTTTAAAAACCAAACAAAGATGAAAAAATAAAAATACTATATTTTTTTTACAAACACAAAGTTAAAGAAAGAAAAATAAAAAAAATTAAGTGACGTTGCAAACAGGTTTTTGGACCCCACTCTGAAATGACGCCCAAGTTGCGCTGCCGCTGCTGTGCCTGTGCCGTGTTGTAGTGTTGCCTCTCTGTGCGTTATTAACGTGTTCGACATGCTTAACCCACACTGAGCCACAAAAAACTATAGACATAATTAACAAAACAAAAATACGACAAAACAAATAAAAATTTAAAAAAAGGCAACAAAAAATTCAAGAGAATTTCGACGACCGCCCGCCCCTTGTCGACATCAACAAAATGAAAAATTGTTCGGGGGAAAAACTTTGAAATGAAGTGAAAAGCCAGCCAAAGCGCATGTTGACAGTTAATTGATCATTTGTTGCTCTTACAAGTTTTCTTTGAAATCTTATTGTGCACCCTTTTTGGCCCACATTGATTGGATCATTCATTAATTTTTTACAGTTTTCTATGGTTTCACGATTTTCTTCTTCGTTTACAAAAAAAAATCAAGTTTTTTAAAGGAAAAACAAAAATTAATACATTACTCGCTTTTATTCACAAAGTTATATGAGTTGCGAAAATTCGTATTTTTGAAGCTTTCTATATAATATTTTCCAAAAGTGTCCAAAGTTTTTGAAAAGTTTGCAAACTTAAAAAACCAAATTAAAAATTGTTCAAATTTCCCAACCTTTTTGAATATGTACTTCCTGAACAGTGTGGAAATATTTTTGCCATTAGTTTGCCATTTTTTGCACTTTAAAATATTTTCGAAAAGTTAATTATGTGAACGAGAGACGACACACCTGAATTTCCATGAACATTCGGCCAATTGTTTTGACAATGGTTAAAAAATATTTCACATTTGTTTTTATGTGTTTAAATAGTTTTTCACTTTTATTTAATTTAAACTAGTTTTTAGTTTTTTTCCCCCCACATGCATATTTCATATTTTCTTCCTCCTGAGGCGGGCTACAAAAATTATCTCACCCGTCACAAAGAGAGGTGGAATGTTTTCCCTAGCCCAAGACCAATTATTATTTGTATAAGGCATATTTGGAAAGGTTTTCATTTCCAAGTAATTTTATATAATTTTCTTGACATAAAATGGAAATGAGAAAAAATGGGAAATGTCAAGGCCTCAAGTGAAATATTGATTAAATTTTTATAGCCAATGATAAACGGGGTAATTGGACTGTTGAGCCACCCAGTTGTTGGCCAAGTCAAGGACACTCGCCGAATGAGTTTAGATCCAATATACTGATAGTGAGTCACGAAGACAGAGAGCCACAGACTGATAGATTGCATGTATGGAGCGGGAGAGCCCTTATCGCAGTAGTTTGCTATCTGATAAATACATAAAACAAAATACATATTGAGAAATCATAAAGAATAAAAATATGATGGAAAAATGCCATCATGTTTTATTTCATTTATTTTTCTTCTTTTATATATGTATATATACCTACATATATACATACATATCTATTTAAGTATGCGTACAGGCACACTTCGATTGCCGGCTCCCTCTGTGTGTGCCTCTTAGTATTATTATCTCTCTTTCTCTCTCTCTTTTTCTCCCCTATCTCTCTGACACTCTCCACCTTTACCTATACCTTTGTCTGTGTGTGCTACTACAACGTGTTTCCGATTGCCAGTCAGTAAGAGAGTCAAGCCAATTTCCGTTACAAAAACTGGTCAAGAAGTGGTAGCAAGGCATCAGGTTTTTGGCTTTAGTTCTACTGCCAACTTAAGAATGCAAAGAGTCAAGACAAAGGCAAAACCATGCCACAGACATTCATTCATACACACACAGACAAATACACAGAGTCACTAAGACAAGTCGTCACACTCTCGCCACCGAAATCGTTCGAGTGTGACGCAGAGGAACTGCAACAACAACAACAACTCCTCTACTGCAGTGACGCTCCCCAGACAATGCCTGCCTTCTCTGCCACTCTTCAGAGACATAATGCAAAAGGCCAACATTTGCCATTTGTAGTAATTGACTTAAGGTCAACTTCATATGCACATACAGTATATATGTATGTGAGCTAAAGGCAAACTTTATTGCCCAAGACGAGCCCCTTAGCATATGCTTGCATTTTCATTTAGCCTCATTAACGAGATATCTCGTTGAACATTCACTCGTTACACTCAAATTGGGAACCTCGACTTTAAAGTCGTTCATAGATTGAAATCTATTTATCCATCAGTTAGGTTATTTAAGTTTGGCGAGATTTGCTAACGTGATATCCCGCTGAACATTTACTCGTTACACTTAAATTGGGAATTTGTTGGCAAGACTTTTACAAATTGGTATCTATTTTACTTTTCTTATCTTTTCCATTAGTTCAAAAATATATGTTGGGTAAGACTCACTAATGTGATATCTCGCTAAACAAAGGTTTAACGAGTAAAGTCTCATTGCAATGAAGTTAGCAATCTCGTTACATTTTGGCAACTCATCAGATTATTTAACGCCTCACAATTACTCTTTTTCCGAGTAGATTCCAATCTATGCCAATCAATTATAATTGATTATTATAAATAATTATTTAAATAATCTTTACTCGTTAGATTACGAACATACTAACAACGTTATTTTCTTTTCTCTCATTTGATTTTTGCAGATCGACACGCCAAGCATTACAGCAAAATTAAAAACAACAGAAAACAAAGAAGAACTGAACTAAATATATGGAATTAAAATCATATTAAAGCCAAACTCGACAACAAAATAATTGTTAAAATATTTTTTCCACAATTTTTTTTTTGTGTGCTTTTGTGTAACTGATTTTAATTGTGCAAATAACAAGGAACAAACACAAGAAAAAAAAAATAGAAAAAACTCAAAATGAGACAAACACCAAAGCAGCGTGTGAGTCCACTCGCTTTCATCGTCTTTGTGATGTTGTGCGGTGGCTCGTTTATAGGTGAGTAACTCAATAACGTTCTTCTCTAATGCATTTGGCCATTTTTTCCATTTTGTTTTGCTCGAGTTTATGCGTTTATAATTAGACACGAACGACGCGTACTACAATGAGATAAAGTTGTAAAGTGTGGCATGGACAAGGAGGAGGAGATTGGGAGGAGGATAATTGGTGGAGAACATTCCTGTTTCATTCAGCGCATAAATTCAAAATTAGCAACAACAATAACACCAACAAATTGGTCAAGTAGAGCAGCAATATAGACACGATCAAGCCATTTTACACGCCTAAAGATACATATATCAAAAATTTAATGAATCCAAAGGGGAAGCCAATAGCTGCCAATACTGAGAATCAGGCCACGCAATGAGTTAGCGGAAAACAAAAATGGAAAAAAGAACGACTGTGGAACTTTCATATCTGAACACAAGAGTGATGATATGTGATGTTCCTCCTCTCTACTACAAATACTACCTGTGTGACCATGAAACGGCCGCCTATTCACGTACTTAGTGCCTGGCGCAAAGTAAACACATCCGAAAAAATAACATCCCAAAACAAAAATTACTTATCACACAAACAGAGCGTCGTCGTCTTCTGAACTCTTGTGTCAATATTTATTCCCAAACTCGCCATTATCGTCATCACACCGACGCTTCGTCAGTGTCCAGACAAGCGTAGTTTAGATAGAGCCTAGCTAACTAGGCAAATATCATAAATATGTATATGGGTCTCATTAATTTGTAGAGCGATTAGTAGGGCCCTGGGGTAAAAGATATAATACCAAACAGGAGACAGGGACAAGCAGCAACAGCAGATACGACAAGATGGTACATAATTGTGACATTTGTTGAAAGTCATTTTGTTTGAACTAAACGTTGCCATTGAATATGAATACATAAGTAACTCTTACCTACCAAGTATAGGGCAACTAGCACCTGACTCTTCTCTCAGAAGAGGGCCATAAAAACAAAAAGTTGTGCAAATATTTATAATCTTCTGGTGCTGGTGCTAGGTGCTTGGTGACAAAAATTATGAAACGGCAAAAAGTTTCTAGATAAAGGTTAATGGTGAATCTATGTTACAACAGCAAGATTTCCATCATGGCCAACAGATTTGACAGATGACTGAGAGGTGTCGCAAATATTATAAACTGGGTTAATTACTAAATAAAAATTGCCAAACGTAATTTGTTTCTTCTTTCTGTTCTTTTTCTAAGACATACATTCTGTATACGGAATAAGACAAGGTACCTACAATATACATATGTGTACATATATAAAAGTTTTGAATAAATATCACACATCTCAGCTCTCTTCTTACTGTCTCTCGGTATGTCTGTCTGACCGTCTGGGTCACTTCTTATTGTTGACTAATCCATGACCGTGCCAATGCCTAAAAGAAAATTACCCGATACATGATTCATTCTAGCAGCAATCACCCATAACATTGGCAACGGTTCCAGTCGCTTCTCCCACACAGCGCTAATTACCCCACGCGTATCAATGCAACCCCGAAAATTGAATTGAGCACTCGGCAAGGTGCAATGATAGGCCAATTGTCCGAGGGCTTGACGTTTCAGAAAATCTGCCTGCATTTCCACACAGGCACGCAAGCATTGGCCGTATGACTGAGAATAGCACAATTCCAATGAATTGATATTAATCGATCCCGACCATTGCTTATTGCCGCTCTGATAGCGCGCCACAGTGGATACAACGGCCGCATGACCGCCCGGCACCGTTTCATCGGTTTGATAGATAAGCTCCACGCCGACTGATAGTGTTGGCATCAACTCCTGCAGGTATGAGGCCACTATCACACCGGTACGTTGCTTCACATCCACATTGTTCAGTATCAGCGAAAAGGTGAAATCGTCGCCCAAGTAATCCGCGCTCAGTTGACTGTGCACTACCTCTGAATCGACCATGGTGGCACTGAATTTACTGCGTATGCGCGCCGACAAATAGTTGGTAATATTGGCCGTCAGATTCCCCTTGGCATCAATTTCGCCCGTCAGCGTAGGAAAATTCTCTCCGGTCACGATATGATGATGGTCGCCAATATAACTGGCACTAAACTGATACAACGAATTGCCAGGCACTGACAATGTTAGGGCATGTCCTATGCCCAATTGGTCATTTAAGGCCATGTTTTTGATTATCTTCAGACCGTCGAATGGTGTCGGTATGATCTCACGACATCGTCGATGTAAATCGGCCACTGTGCCAGGATTTCTCTTCTCTGATTTGTCACTTAATTCATCTGCCCATCGTCTCCAACTCATTGGCTCTTCAGATGTGTTAGCAGTCGTCGGGGAAGGTGTTGGCGGTGGTGGGGGTGGTGTTGGTGTTGGCGGTGCTGCTGCTGGTGGAGCTTTCGTAAAGGACGAACTATGATCTTTGTCTTGTCGTTGCTGGTATTGATCTATATCATAGCCATCTCTTTCATTGGCCGTACGTATACCAAAAAAACTAAAGAGGTTATTTTTCTCTCCATCGTTAAAGGGATTATTTGCAAATGCATTGCCCATTGCTGGATTAACTCTCTAACTGAAAGATAGATGAAAGAAAGCGTTTTGTTAGTCATTGACCTCTACACACACACACACTTAAATAGAGAGAAACAGAGAGAGAGAGAGAGAGAGAGAGAGAGAGAGAAAACCGGCCAACAATTACCACATCCGCTTAATTTGTCGAATCATTTTTTTTTTGTGTCTCTCTCTGTCTTTCTCTAAAAAACACAGAAAAAATTAAGCAGAATTAATTAACGCAAGCGGATTTTGAACAAGAAGAAACTCCCATCGTTGACCTTTTTCACTTCTTTTTGCTGTTTGAATGTTGTTCTTGTGCCTTTGTTGCATTAAACGCGGCCCGCCGTTCCATATATCTTTTTTATGACCGCTATGTGAAAACAGTGTGATTCAGATTCGACAGCGGAATGTGTCCGTCCGTCCGTCAGAAGGGCAAGTGTAGTAGATGGTTCTAATTAGCTGCCTGCGCCTCAAAACTAGCCTAATTGGGCGAAGCTTTTTCCCCTCTCTCCCTGCTCTATGTGTAGGTTCGTTTGTGCTGGGAAATGGACAAAACTGACAATTGAAATGCGGGTTCGTTCACTTAGTTAAAAATGTAGGCTGAATATATGCATAATTCTAACGACTTGAAAACGGTCCGTCCCTATTCCTCAAAATAGTTGTTAAATCTCAAAATTTTAACTTCGTTTTAAATGGAACTTTCTCTTTTCTGCCTTTATTGACGGTTGTTTCTAAGATTTTACAATTTGTTTCGTCAAATAAAGCTTACAAATTTCTTTTAGTGACATAGAGGGACAAATGATTTCTATGGTAAGGCGGAACAGACACTGAGTGATCCGTTGAAAGAGGGAAGTGGACTTTTGACGAAAAAAAAAATTAAACTTGGTTTTCGGTATTGTGTTTTTGTTTTTTTTTTTTGTATCTTGACTGCATTTAAATTTTTGTTCTTGGAATTTTGTGCATAACTTTGCCAATTTTTCCTTTCGTTTGGCCCGCTTCGCTTCCTGTCTCTCTTCTCCATTCTCTCAGTTACGGAGTCTGAGAAAGTCAGCGGCCCTTGGGCCACATCAGGTTGCTTGGCTTGGCATGGCTCTTCGCTCATTGTATAGAGATGAAGAAGCTTATGGTCAAGCGCCAGTCTTTTGAAGCTCTTAAAGTAGAAACACACACACACACACACACACATACACAGATACCGACAGACAGACAGACAGACGGACGCTAAGAGGAAAAAGGAAATTCCAATTATGTTGCAAGTCTGGCCTGGCCGTGCGTAGAAAAGAATTGTTGCTTGTCGTTTTTATAGTCTCCCATCTCAGTCTCTGTCTCTGTCTCTATATCCTCCCCTTCTCCGTCGGCCCTTCCTGCTAAGACTTCTCTCTCAACTCTTTCTGTCGCCTGCAGTTGTTCTTTCTTTTTCTATGCCTGCCACGATTTTCTCTCGTTTTAATTTTAATCCAGTAAAGAAAAAAGGGGCATTTCTTTAGAGTCTGTTTCCCCAAACCCCCCTCAACCGGCAACAACAAGAGGAGCCACTTGCCGTCGAAGCAAAGGCACAATTGTCTTTTGTAGTAGGTACACATTATTGTTAAGGTTTTTCGTTGTTATTGTTGTTCCTTTTTTTTACTCTCGGCTCGATTTAAGCAAGCATTTTGCTTTAATTAAAAGAAAAAGTATAACATTATGGATTAAGTTGTTGCTTATTGTTGTTGTTGTGTGGCCAAAAACAAAAGCGAATCAGACAGAGAGGGAGAGTGGGAGTAAGGGAGGGCTAGGAGGAAAGGAGAGGGGTAGTGCCCCCAAGGATTCCCATGATTAACTCACAAATAATGGGAGCCTGCCTGCCTGCCTGCCTGCTGCTGCTGTTGCACATGTCTGTGAAGAAAAGAGTTGATCCAAAAGAAATGGAAAGAAAAATTAAACACACAATGCACATAAAAACAAAAAAGAAGCGCAAAAAAAGTAAAAATAAAAGGAAATACTTGCGCATAATTAGTTAGCATTGTTTCATGCAAATGAACCCAAGCCGAAAATGTTATAATTACAGGGGCAGCACAAATTGGCGGCCAACGTGGCCCTCCACGGCGTCGCCACCGAAGCACTGTGCACCACCTCGAAGTCAAGCGTGTTGGGCTGTTAAAGTTTTCACTGCAAAACTAATTATTATATGTGCTAGAGAGAGAGAGAGACAGAGAGAGGGAAGAGAAGTGTGGGCGAGGAAGTGAAAGATTTTTAAATGGAAAAAACAGATGCGAAGCAGTGTGAAAGATATATACATATACTTATACTTATATGTCCAATGATTGTCCCCTTTCTTTCCCCACACACTCACTCCTTTTGAAACCCGCATAAACATCAGCCCCCCTCCACGCCCCCTCTTTGCCACATTTCCCGCAATTTTGTTTTCAATTAAAATTTATCTTGAGATGACTTACCCAAAAACTTTTTCGAAACACAAATCAAACATAAAAATATTCCGTTAATGCACACAGCAAAAGAATCGAGTTGATCGTTCCGAGACCCGGAGCACGAGGATTGGGAGGAGTCGTATCCGGATTGGCTGAAGAAAGTCAGAGAGCTTCGTTGTTCCTTTACTACTATTTGGATAAAATTGAGCACAAAATTAGCCAAATGAATTTTCACAAAAAGAAAACAAAAAAAAAAGCACAAAACAAAACAATTGCAAAAGCCGAAAAATATAATTTTTGTTCTTCTATTTGTTTTCCAAATATACGTGTGTTTGTTTTTTATTTAAGATATGCACTGAGTAAAAGTTTATATACGTATATACTTATATGAACATGTATTTTGATTGTAAAATCAAAGGCCTACTGACAAATGTGGGGAGAGAGAGAGAGAGAGACAGAGTGATCTCCACAGGACAGGAAGTTGCCACTGTGACGTGCCAGGCCTTACAAGTGCGGGCCGCATCCCGTGGCATACGAAATTGAGTTATTAGACAAGAAGGTCTACCCCCTCCCCGTCCAATTGTTCGTCCCATCGCCTCTGATTGGCATTCATGGCACACAGACACAGACCCATACCCGTCGTCCAGACATCGGCCCAGTCCCAGACAAAGGGACTCTACCTGGACATACTTATATAGGAATATGCCGCCTGACTGCCTATCTATTGAGCCATCTAAAAGACAGTAGTATGAGTGTGTTTGTGTGTGTGTGTGTGTGTGTGTGTGTGTGTGAGTGTGTGTGTGTGTGTGTGTATGTGTGTGTTCGGGTGCAGGTAGGGTAACCTGATGACGCCTGGCATACACAACTAATTGCTAATTGGATTATGTCTTACTCTCTCGCCTCTCCGTCGTTTTGGTTCTGGCTCTTCCTTACTAGCGTTTAGTCTCCGAGTTCGTAAGGTCAATGATATCCGTCGCCAACCAGCCAGCCATATATACTAACCATTACACCCATCTATGCCTTTGGCCTTAATCCAAATGGGGTTGCATGTTTTTAATTGACTTGCATTTTGCAATTGCATAACAATAAGATCCACTGCCACCAACCAGCAGTATCTACATTTGCCTACACTTAAACCAAAAGCAGAGAAAGCTAGGCAATTGCGCAACTAAGTAGAACCTTTACAGAGTGCGAGGTGAGCCTCGCCGATACCCATTAGACACACATACATATGTGCATATGCATTTCGATCAGGTTGAATCCACAGCAAAAAATCGAAAAAGAACCCTATAAAAAATCTCATTTTTATTCGCCCTGTATTTGCCCTGTCCGGAGCTACCTTCCTTTCTCTTGATTGCGGCGTCAATTGTCATACCTATTGACGTTTGGTTTGTTTTGTTCTCTTGCCTCCGAAGGGTTTTCATTTTGTTACGTTTTGGTTTTTGTATTTCCTTTTTGCGCTTCTGTAATTGGTAATGCAAAGTGCATGGAGTTAGGTATCAGATACTACAGGTACGAGGTCAATTGTTGTCCAGGTCCTGCTCCGTCTGCCACCCTCGATTCGTTTAATTTTTTTCCTTTCCCCCATCCCCATCCCAATCCCCTTTCGCCTCCATTCTTTTACTCTTTTAATCAATTCTTCTTCTATTTCGCATTTTTGAAGTGTACTTTTGTGCATTGTCCGGCAATTGTCGATTCAGTGTGTATGTGTGTAGACTATGGCCACATACTTCTCCATGGATGCACCGCAACTCCGAAAGTTCTTCACACAGCTATCATGGCTATCGCCGGATCATAGAGACAGAGAGAGAGGTGATAGGTGACAGGGGTTGTGGGGGTCTGGAGGGGCTGGTGAGATGGACGGACAGGCAATTCAACTGTTGGCAAAAGAATTTTTCTGTTCTGTCAGGTCAATTGTTTTCATTGGATTTCATTTTGGCTTGCTTGGAAATTGGAATTGCTCTGTGCTCGACTTTGCATAATCCTCCTTCTGACCAAAATAAAATAAAAAAATAAATAACACAAAACTATACACATCGAGAATCTACCTATTCACTAACCCATCCACCTACGTACATATACTTGTGTATACATATACATATAAATATCTGTGCTTGGATGGGAAAAAAAGGAAAGGAAAAACTTTTGTCCCACTCATTAACTCTCCTAGCTACTCACTGCCACTCACGCCCCAAAATCCAAACTCAAGCATTTACCTCACATTATTCCCACTCCCCCTCATTCTCCTTCTGCTCCTGCTCTTCCTCATTTTGTGTTTTGTTCCCACCATTAAGCTCCAACTATCAGCTGCATCTCATCACAGTCCCACACACACACACACACACACACACACAAATGGAGAGGGAGAGGGGGAAAAAACGAAAAGTGCATCATCCTCTTTACCTCTTCCTCTCGTTCCGCTGCTTATGGCAATTTTCAGCATTTAACCAAATAAACCTCTTCGCCAAGAGTTGCCGGTGCCGTTGCTCACTCTGCGTCCTCTGTTCCTCCCCTTCCCCCCATGGCCATATTCTGGCATCCAGGCATTCATCCCACCACTGCCACATAACATTCCCATTCCCATTCACATGACGTGCTCAGTGCTCGGAAACGTCATTATCAACGTTTTTGGCCTCCTCCTGTTGCTCGAATTTGTTGCGATGCATCTTTTAATACCCTTGCATAAATTTTGGCAGAGCATATTCAAGGCATTCTCGACCATGTTTAAACTCTTGAGCTCTCGCAACCTCTCCGAAACCTCATGTACAGTTTTTGTTTACCATCAAATAGAATTTTAGCTAGGGTGTAGAATAGTGCGGCTAGACAGTCTAGGTGTTTTTTTTTACTGATATGTATTATGCGACCAGAGTAACCTTGGCTTAAAAAAAAGAAGTAAGTCATCTCGCCGACTTCGGTATACCATGCACACAGTAATGCAACTGTTTTCAAAATATATATAATACCAAATTTGACTCGGCTGATCAAGAGTATATATACTTTATGTGGCCGGAAATGCATATATGCCGGTTACTTGCATTTGACGACTTTAATATACCCTATCACCATATTTGTGCATGGTATAATATCTAGCTACGAGAGCTCACTTCGAGTGTGTGTGTGTGTGTGTGTATGTGCGGGAGTGGGAACGAGCTACAGGACAGCTTTAAATTCAATAATGAAAACAAGTTGCAAATGTTTTGAAACAACGAATCAGTCAAACTAGGAACCAGTGAAGAGATTCTTGAAACTAGTTCCAATAATTACGATTACCAGCGGGAACAAGTGTTATTTTGCTTTTGAAGTACTCTAAACTTGGGCAATCGAAACGTTCAAGTTAGTAAATTGAACTCATCGTGTCGTTTAGTCGTTTTTCCCCCGTTTTTTGACTAATCTAGTTTCATTTACTTCATAAACTAGTTTCGGGAACTTTTTTATTCAATTTAATGAACTAGTTCTTTAACTTTATGTCGAACTTTCCTCACTTACTTTCCCATGGCCCTGAGATGCTGCTCCATTTGACTGTCGACCTAACCAACCATCCAACCAGCCAGCCAACCAACCGACCAAGCAAGCAACTCCAAGCAACCAAAAAAAAAAAACTATCCCATCGCATCCATCCATGGTAAAACTTTGAGAACTTTTAGTCAAAGCCAAAGCCCAACGCCAACGCCAACGTCAACGTGGAGGCCGACGCCACGATGGCTGACTGAATGAGTGGTTGACTGGTTGGTTGTGCGAATTGTTACCCACTATCCACCACCACCAGCAGCACTTTTTTCCCGCTTGTCCATACCATCCTTGGCCATAGTTGGAGCGTGCATTTTCATAATTTTATGGCAATTTTTCACATGCGCCTTTCGCAAAATGACGCTAAAACTTGTTCGAAGCCATCCCATTCTCCCAAAGTCTTAAACAATCCTGTAACTGTGGTGCCCGCTATCCCGGTTAGCCGTTCCCCTTCATCAATTCCATCAACTCTCGTTGGCATCATCGCCGTCGTCGTCATCATCATCATTGCTGTCCGTTTTCTGCTCTTCTCTGCTCTTTGTTTGCATTTTAGTCATGAACTTTTAAACATTTGTCATGCATAATTTGCGCACCAAATGTATTGGAAAGAATTTTAAATTGATTGTTATTGTTGTTTCAAGATAAAACGGAGCTCAGCCTCCCATCCCAATTCCGGAGTCAGAGTCCAGTCACAGTGTTGTGTGCAAGAGTAAGAGTCAGACATTAGTCAGATCTCCATTCCAGTGCCATCCAGGCAAGCACCCATCACTGTCAATAATTAGCTTAACCCATTAATAACCCTCAACATGCATTTTTGGTGGGATAAACTGAGTCAGCTCGCCATGATGATATGCTGCGGGCGGCAGCCAACTCAAGGGTTTGCCCTCAGGATGGCCAGTGCCAAAGATTAATGGTTTGACTCCACTTCCTCCTTAACTCTTGTTGGTACCTCGGTACCTGTAGCTGTTGAATTCATTCAAATGCTGGCACAAAAGTGAAATTTCATTTACATTTTCAGATGCCTGAGATTCTTTCGTTCTTGCGTTCGCGGTGCTGGACGAGAGAGGTAACTTATGGTTAGCAAAGATTGTTCTTCTGAATTCCTCATCATTTTCGTCATCATCATCACCATTGTTGTTGTTGTTGTTGGGTTTTATGTTTTTAAGCTCTTTGCAGCAAACCGTAAATGGGAGACAGTCACTGACAATGGGTAAGATGATTAAATTTTGCTGATTCAGTTTAATTTTTTTTTCCCTGCCTGCTTGCTTCTCGACTGACGGCGGTTTTTGTGCAAAATTTTGTATCTTTTGAATGTTCTTAAGGATTTGATTACAGCTTGTGAGTTTCCCCTTACCTTCAACTTTTCCCTCTCTGTATTCTCAACTAGATGAATTCTTTCGAAAAGGAATCATTCCCACTGCAAAATAATTAGTCTAGGCTAGGCTTGTTGGAGAATATTTCATAATCGGATATCTTTAATTTAGTTTTATTAATTCAGCTCTAACAATGTTCCATGACAAACGAATAAAAGTAATTGTTAATGCACAATGCCTATACTACCCAAACACGCACGCACACACACACACAAATCGAGGGAAATGTATCGAAAATTGCTAAAGTGTGCGCCAAGCAATTGGCTACAAAAGGCGTCTAGGGATGCGGATGAGGGATCTCGCTGGCCCCCATCAATACTTGGCTCTAGGTTTTTGACATTTGATTTCTGACGCGTGTCGTTTTAACGGCTTCCATTGAATCATTTGTCGGAGGGTTGGTTCGTTCGTCCGTTGGTCCGCTGGTCGCTTGGCTGATGACCAAAAAGGAGTGGCCCTTCTTCGTTCATTCCTGTTCCCTGTGCTTGTTGTTTCCATCTCACTTTTATTTTTATGATTGTTTTAATTTTGTTTGTTGCAAACAAATAGGCGGAAAATGTTGATGATGTCGATGCAACCATTTGCAGAGTCCCCATCCATCCATCCATCCGTCCATCCGTCCGTCCATCTAACCCTCTAGTAAACGGACGTGCGCGTGCGCGTGTTGCGGCCTAATAAATTTTTTGATTTATTAATTATTCAATTCGAGAATTGAGGGAAGCGTGTACTCTGGTCGTTACTTTTTCGGTTATCGACTAACCAATTAGCCGTAGGACTTATTAAGGGTATTCCCAAACGATGAAATGATGTACTGCATTAAAGAAGAAGAAGGAGACGAAGGAAATTACTGGAAAATAGAACTTTGTTTCTATCGTAGCTGCCAAAAAAAAAAAATGGCAAACTGTAAATTAAATTAATTTGGCTAGGAACTTTCATTTTGACAACCTCTTGACTTCTTTTTCTTCTTCTTGTGCACCGTCAAGAGGCTGCCTAATGACTTCCTTTGTCCCCAGTGCCAGACCCCATCATCCCGCACCCCGTATACCCAGCATTTCTTTCACAGGGCACTTAGGTTTTTCTTTTCCCGCCGCAATTTGTCAACACAAAAAACACAACAAACATTTGAAGTTGAAGTCCTCCTCCATCTCTCTCTCTCTGTGTGTCTCTTCTTTACCAAGAGGAAAAATGAGAAAGACAAAACGCCTCGCGGCTGCCTCAATACAATTTTTTATTTATTTTTTGTATTTTTTGTTGTACTTTGTGCGGAAGTTGTATGGCTGCTCTCTTACCATTTGGCACTCAATGAATCATAAAAGCATTTGTGTTGTTTGTTGTTTCCTTCGACTTTTTTCTACTACATTTCACTTTTTTTTTTTTGGAGCTTTGTATTTTTTGCTTCTCTTTTTTTTTTTTGGTATTATTTTCTTAATTCAATTTCTCAGTTTAATGCAGCCAAACGAAGCGTGCAAAGTTCGGCTGTTTCTGATGGACTCAACCGACAACAACAGGTGTTTCTGACTCCGGTCTCCGCCTCTGTCTCCATCTGCCTGTCCCCTGATATGGGTTTAGCGATGCGTAAAACTGTATTCATCGATAATGACGAAATATTGGGGAAAAAAAATGAAAAATAAACGTTTACCTACACATGGTAGGTATGTACGAGTAGAGAGAACAGGTGATTTGATCTCCCACAGGAAGTTCAGAGAAAAAAGTTTGCTCATTTAATGTTTTTTTTGTGCGTTCTCTCTGACAGGAAGTTAAAAACAAGGCTATAAAAATGTTCATGCAATCCATTGTAGATAGTTAAGTTCTTTTTTTGATGAGGGGAGGGGCTAACTAAGCTGAACTAATGAACAGAACAAAACACAACTAGATACCCTTTCTAAAGGGCGTATCCATCATCATATTGATGTAGCAAAGATAACTCAATTCTATTCTATGTGAGCTTATATTTCGTTATCAGAAAACCGATTTCAATATAGTTATTCCTAATTTTTATCAAATTTACAAAATAACAATCTTAATAGCAAACTAAAATACAATGCAACGTAGACAATCCGAAATCTTTTCATATCTAAACAGACCCATCTCTAAGCCAGACAAACATTTTACCCTGTCATGTGACGACGACTTTATCTTTGTGGTAATCCGAAAAAATTGAATTGTAAACAATAATTATGAGACTTCGGGAGAGAGAGAGCGAGAGAGAAAGCACTAAGAAAGTGAAAAAATGACAACAAATGTGCTTAATGTGGCAAAGAGACTTTAGTTTTTTAGATCCCGTACTTAATGTGTTGGCAAGAGGGTTGGGGAGACGCCGAACCGCCAACCACCAACCACCGCAGTGGCAGCAGAGAAACTTAGAGATTAATGCTAATTGAAATGCATGGAGGGGAGAACGAGACAGCGAAAGACCGAACTGGCTAGCTGATCTATGGGATATTTCATCTTAAATGAAGTGTTAACAATGCTGCCAGAAATGGAAATGCCTTTTGCCATAAATCAGATTCGCAATTTGGCAAAGTGCTAAGACCAAAAAGACAAAGACATAAAACCAACCGAAGGCTAGATATGGAGCATTACAAGTCAGATAGATTTTGAATTGAGACCAAAAGCTAGATGCCAAGTACACTTAGAGATGGACAAAACTACACACTGATGACTCATCTAGAAGATCGACTCCAGAAAGGGCACATTAAAAGGTCAGGTCAGCGATGGACAATAGCAAAGATTGCAGATTTGAGACGACTCTCCACTCACGACTCACAGTGTCATCTCTAAGCTGGTCTTGGCTCTAGGAAAGTCGTATGACATTTCCCGGCCATGCAATATATGTACATATATATTTCTTGGCTGGCTCTCTGATTTATGCGGCTGCAAAAATCAAATTAATATTTTCTTATTTTTGTATCTAGTAAACATCCCTCTCTCTCACTCTATCCCACCCCTTTTGAGTAGTGAAAGCATGTCGTCAAGCAACCCCCCGCCTGGAATCGATAATGTTGTTTAGGCGTAGCGCCATTAAAACTATGCCAAGATTGAATCTCTAAAAAGCAGCGGGTGATGGCAAAACATAAATTGTTATGCCCAATTTATTCTCCACCTCCTCTTCTCTTTCGCTTGCTTCCCTCTTTCTCTCTCTCCACTCTCTATTCATTTGTCTCTTTTTCTCGCAATGTTCAACATTAATTGACATATTATGTAAACAGAATAGTTAACATTTTCATTTCATTTGATTGCATTTAATGTCCTTGTGCCTTGTGCTTCCATTTATCCTAGGGAAAGCTCACAGCTGTATTTAGACAGGCGTAAAGCTAAAGTGCCTATGGTTCAGAATTGCTATTGGTGACGAGGTGAGGGTAGGGGTGGTTGTGGTCTCTTTCGGTCTTTGGTCTCTGGGTCTCGGGGTTCTGTGACTGACAGCCGCTCCCTGTCATTTCTAATTGGAAAAATATGTTTTGCTCGACTTGAAATATTTAGATTTCGGGTTTTTCCATTACCAAAAAAAATTCTACTGAATAAATCTTGTAATTGTCGGAAACTGATTAGTTGCAGATGGTTTAAGTAAACAAAGTTTAATCAAATCAAATTATACATCTTATATAGTGATTTGCCAACTTGCAGTAGATAACAACAACAACAACAACAACGACAGGAGAAAAACCTTTATAGCTCCTTTGTGCTAAATATAGCTAATAAGTGCCACCTATTCTCCCTTCTCTTTGCTATTTTTAACACTAATTGCATCTATAAGTTGCATTTTTTTTTCTTTTTGTTGTTCTTGTTGTTTTTGTTTCCCCTATGCCTTCTCATTATGGGTTTATTTAAGCGTTTTGTTGTCGTCTAGGGAACAGCATACTCTAGCCTTTATATGCATGGGATGCTGCTGCACCACTCGAAGTACTTCTATTTTTATAAACTGCTTGGGAAATTTATTGCAACCCGAAAAACTCATTCCCCACTAGGGAGGGATTGGCCCTTTGCCGACAACGACTACGACAACGGCAACTGCAACGACTTAAGTGGTTGGGACTGGGTTTCAGTTTCGGTAACAATTTCGGTTTCCCTTTCGGTTTCTCTAAGCTTCTGTGGACAAAGACAAAGCCACTTGCCACAATATATCAAAGTGGGTGGAGGGGGGGAAAAAGTCAGCTTGGCTTTGTGCTTGTCGACTGTGGGAAATAATTTAACTAAATTATTTTGGTTGGCATGTGTGTGCCTAGTTTGGTTGACTGGAGCCTCAATTAACTAAACCCAAATAATTGAAATAAACATTTCAGCATTTGTGGAGTAAATTTCTAAAGCCAAAGAGATGCCACAATTCCAATTCCAATAGCTACATAACATTCAAATATTTTGTCTTTGTTTTTGTGTTCCAACTAAAATTAATTGAGGCAAAGGCAAGTGAAACTTATCAAGCGTATGTTGGTAAGTTAATGGAACCAGTTTTGCATTACTAAAGATTAAGCAAACTTTCTAAGAAAACATCTCTTAAAAAAAAATGAACGAATCAAGTTAATTGTTTAGTTGGACTTGATGCTAATAATATATCAACTTTTTTTGGCTTAGCTTTAGTCTATTTACCTATATATATAGAATTCTTGACTAATTTCTTCCATATGTTCTGCTCTATATCGTTCTAGGTAAGTGTCATTCATCAAATTTGAAGAATGTTCGCACCTTAAATCACTCGACAGCGAAATGTCTTGAATATTCGATTCGAGTCCTTCAAAATGAATGGTAATCGACACGATTGTTGGATATTTTTATGGTCTGTTTATGTTCAAATGCCGGCAAGTCATTAGGAGGTGACAATGCAATGTGACAAACATCCAATCTCCCACACCCCCCACATCCTCCCCAAGCCAACATTGTCACCATGTCCCGGTAGCCCCATGTCTTTGAGTCCCATCTAACGTTCCTCCCACTAATTGCAGGCCATAAATTTTAATATATGTAGAAGACAGCAAAGGCTCAGAAAGAGACACACACACACACACGCATAGGCATAAATTTACATACCTACATACCAAATGGAGGACTCTCATCAAAGCTGGGAAGTGGCATCCTTTTTCCTGAGGTGTATGTGTGTGTGTGTGTGTGTGTGTGTGTGTGTGTTGTTTGAGGTGTGAACATGCAGAAAGAGGCAATCAAATTTGACACGCGTGTCTCTCCCTCCTCTTGTGGGTATGTATGTTTGTGTGTAGGAGTCGGAGTCAATGTCTTCCCCTCGAGCATTTACATAAACATACATACATGAGGGGCTATAGAGGAGCAGGAGACAGGAGGGGCCGGAGGAGTAGCAACAATTGTCTGTGTCGATGGCTTGTTTTTTGTCAAACTAAACAGCTGCATTGACATTGAATATATTAGGAAACATGTCTCTCTCTCTCTCTGTCTCTGTGTTATTGGTGTCAAAGGTCAATTGATGACAAAAACACACATACATATTGGAGACAAGAAAGCCATATCCATATATGAATACAATTTACATAGTAGCCAACGACAAATAGATTCGTCATACCATTGAAATGAGCAATTATTGTTATTGTTTGATAACCAATTTCCATTGAACTAACTATCAAGTGATTCACATCAATTAGCATTACAGAATTGAACTTAACACATAATTACTCGGCTTAACCATGGAACATGAAAAGGAAATCGAATTCAGTCAGATGAAAACTATTTAATTTCCACATTTAATTCCCCATTCAAATCCCAAAAAACCGCCGAAAGCCATTGTCATTTACGAATTAATAAACATTTATTAAATGCTTAACTGATGCCAAACAGCATTTACCTGTTTGGTTGGTTGTTTGTTTGTTTGTTGACATGAACTAAACTTAATTAGCCCCAAAATGAAATGAATTCAATCTAGCATAACAACAACGATGCGAACGAAGCAATCTAGACCAGGTCAGGCGAGAACGGGCCATTCCATGGCATAAGCTAACCCATTCCTGATTTCCATTCACAAGTTTCTTTCATTCGCTCCGTCGGTCGGTCGGTCGGTCGGTCGGTTCTTTCTTCACTATCCTATTCTATTCCAAATGGTTGCCCAATCTTTTAGAAAATGAATTCGGGTCAAATACTAACCCACAGGATTGGAAGTTTGTTGGATGAAGCTTCCCCAAGCGTCTACCCTCTCTCCAAGTAAAAAAGAAAGAGGAAAGAAAAGCATTTTTCCGCCTTTCCCCTCTGACTTTGTATGTTCAGGTTCATGTGGCGCCTGTTTCCAGCTAGAGAGCATTTTATAGTTTTGTTTATGCACCTACAACAAAAACATTACCGAAACAGATTTAGACATGAATGAAAATTTGTGCGTTTGTGGCTGTAGCAGGGAGAGGGGCTGCAGTGGGGTGGGGTGGGATAGACTGTTGGTTTATTCACAACTCGCTACACTTCAAAGTGTTTTTTTTAGGGGATACACGGCTCCTTTCTCTTTCTCCCTGTCTCTCTTTTTTTTGCCTCCCTCTCTCTCTCTCAATTTCTCATTTCGCCTCATTCTGGAATTGATTTTTATGAAATTTTTATCGGTTGCCTAAAAATATCCCACGAAATGTGTCGCCAAAATAAAAACGAAAACCAAAATATGTACAAGTATCTCTCGGAACTTGTATCTACGCATCTGCAAAGATATTTTTAACATCTATATACATAGTTGGGGGAATGGAAAGAAGATGGCAGAGCAGCTGCTGCGACTCATGAATGGATTTCTGGGTCAGCAGAATCAGTCGATGGGGCTATGACCAAAAATACGTCGCGTACATACAAACAAATTATTATGTTGTTTCTTAAACTCCCTTCAGCTTCAGCTTTGCTTGAGGAATTTGAATCCTCAATTTAGATCTTCAAAAAGGTTATGCTTGTTGTTCTCTTTAACATTCGGTTTAGTAATTAAAATCAAATTGAAAACGTTCCCAAGTTTCTTATAATTTTTAAAGCTGCCATTCCCCCATTTTCACTTCTGTGAAAAGCCTTTAAGAACACTTTAGGGGAAACTTCCTCTATTTGCACAAGCATCATAAACCTCAAAAAACGATTCGCCAATTCATCTGAAAGTGAGCAGAGAACTAACAAAAAAAAAGAAGAAAAACTGCGATTTGTGCTAGCCAAATATCTAAATACTTCGGACGCAACCAAACGGATTTCACAAAATTTGCACAACACAAACTATTCTAAGCGGGATGAGGGGATAGAGAAGTTGCTAGGGCGGATGAGGACGACTATTCGAACTATACGCTTCAAAAAGTTTACCCTAGTGTGGGTGTGTGTGCGTGTGTGTGTTTGTGAATAATTGCTAAAGAAAAAAGCACTTTCGAGGTGCATTTCGAGCGGGGAAAATGCAAACGCCAAAAAAGCATTCAATACACTAACTTTGTAACACCGCCTTCTAGATACTCTTTGTTTTTGTACTATTCATTTCTATAGATCACCAATTTCAAATACTTCATATGTCCTAACAACACACTCCCATTGGCCAGTGGCAATTTAGCAATAATATCAAATCTTTGTGATTTTATTTTGTTTTTGTACTTTCTGGCATACTAAATGCCTATAAAGAAACCGAAACACAATCAGAACCAAAATTAAATGCAAAAAACTGCATTCGCTTGTTGTTTTTAACGATGTGCCAATTGATTTGCTGCACCAACAAACTACTTCAGATTGACACAGTGCATCAGAATGCCATTTGGGCGCCAACAAAATTTTAGCCAAATGCAATACAAAACACAGTCTTACCAGATGCTTTGAAAAAAAATTCTATTTAGAAAAAAAAATAAACAAACAATATAGAGAGAGAAAAACTAAGCAAACACATAAAGGAAAAAAACGAAAAACCAATCAACTATATTAGTCAAATTGATTTGTAAACACACACAAACCGAAAAGAAATTTCAATGGGAATATGAAAACGAGAAAATCAATTGAGTTCGACTGGGAAATACCATGTAACCAGGTAGGCAGCTCATTAAGGAGGCGTTGAAAACTACAAATTTGTATTCGATTTTAATGAAAAAAAAAATATGATTGTTCTCAAATCGGACTAAAAATACGTGGTAAGCAAATTTTGTTTAGTTTTGCTAGATCTTATCTTTCAGAAAAACCGTTTAAAAACCTGTAGAAAACATGTCGAAAGCTGAGATGGCCATATTTACGTATTGTCCATATAACCAAATAACCAACAACTTAGTAAAAGAAAACTGTTCTAATAAGTCGCATGGTGACCATCACTGTAAATACATGTATGATACACAAGAGAGTATCTCTCTAGCGAGAGAAAACGGTCAAAGGTGTCTTTCATATTGATAAGACAGACTGAATATTATGTTCTTTGGGTAGAGCTAGAATGTTTTGTCATATGGCAATATTAGCACAAGTTACAAGAAGATGACTATACAAAGAATTGATGGGATTTCGAATTTAAGTTACTTTGTGAGTGCACCTACATATCATCCTTTACAAACTTCAAAACTACAGGGTATAAATAGAACAACAAACAGTTTGGCCTCATAAAAATCAAACAGTTCCAGCCTTGTCATCGTCTGTCCAAATAAACCGTCTCAGCAACTTAAAATCATCATCTCTCCATCAACATCTTCATCATGGTCATCATCATAATCATCATTATCATCATCATCATCCCAGCATGCAAAGTTATTAAAACTGTCGATGGCTCTGGCCCGGTTCGGACTGTTGATTGCAAAAATCTGAATGACCTGTGGCTGCGGCTGCCGCTGCTTCCCAATTGTCCAAAAGGGGTCGGAAGGGGAGGAAGGAGGCAAAGAGCTAAACGAATATCCATGGCTTTGTTTGCCTTTGCTTTCCGTTTCGATATGATCGTGATGAGGATGTTGATATATGTATGTATTTATACCCCACCATTTCCTCTCCCGTATCCGTTCAGAGCATGTGTGTGTTTGTGTGTGTAAGAGACTTGTCTAAAATTGACACATAAATTGCATTGTTTAGCCAACGGAATTGTTTTCAACAATTTTGCTTATTTGTTTGTCCCTATTGTTTCATCCAATTTTGAGTGTTTGTCCATTGGCTACGCTGGCAATCTATATACAATTTTTGCCAAGATTCTTATAAACAAATTATAAACAAAGTTGCCAAAACTCCACAAAATAGACAATTTTCTTTCATCTTTTTAAATAGTTGTTGAAACAATTTCTTATGGGATATGAAGAAAAGTTGTGTCGCCAAAACCAATTTAAAACAAAGTATCCACTATTAGTTTTTGACAACAACATTTTATGCGAAAGTGCATTTTATTTTATAATTTACCCTCACCTAAATGAGAGACTATGCATGGCATTATGAAAGATGCCAGTTAATATCTGTAGTCAGCTGTTAAATAAGCCAATAAGAGTAAGTCAAAAATACAAATTTAATTTTGATTTATCTATTATATTAGTTTTGACAATCAAATACTAAAGCATAGCTTAACTACGAAGAGAAATTTAATGACAGTTAAGGGTATTCTGCGACCTTATTTACACAAGTTTACGAATTTTTCTCGAAAGTTGTATCATCGATATGAAAAGTTGCCAAGACTTTTTGTTTTATCCTATCATTTCCTTGGCACAAAGTCCTTGTGTACTATTCCATCCCATCCATTGAGTCGCATTGTGATGAAGAAATTCAAAGCTAGAGGATAAGATGCAGCACATTTCGACAGACATTTGCCACATCGGTCAAAATGTTTTGCTCTCTCCCCCCGCTCTCAGCTCCACAAACACACACACATGAGAAAATGATATTTATGGGCAATAATATTTCAACAGCATAGAATTTATATAAACTTTCTCATACACATAGAGAGAAGAGAGTGGGAGAGTGGCAGGCAGATAGACAGAAATTATGACAAACCATGAGTTGGTAAGATTTCATAATGATTCTCTGTCTCTGGTTCAGCTTCGGCTGCTTCTGCTACTGCTGCTTCTGGTTTATGCATATTTAATGATATGACAAAATGCCCGATGGCAGACATCAGCATTATTTCGCCGTATTGTTTTGGGATCTTTAGTTAGAGTATGTATGTACATACATATGTGCGAGTATTTGTGATTTATATGTATCTGTGTAAGTGTGAAATCAATTTGTCGAAATTCTAGCCCAATTGCGGATATTGTGTGGCGCCGCCAACATCGACCAAAAGTTTAATATTTCATTAAATCCAGACATTCAGGCAGACAGACAGACAGACATAACACAGAGACTCATCTATCATGATAGCATTTCATGGGAACCAAGTAGATTATGAACAGCATTTGAAGAGAGAGAGAAAGGGTGGGGAGAGGGGACCTTCTCGCACACTCCCTATCTTAACCTCGCTTAATAACTCAATTTTCATAGTTTGATAGTTAGAGCAAAAGCATCCTGTTCTGAGTCGGTCAATTAAAAGACCATAAGTATCCAGAAACACACACACACACAGGTGCCTCACACCCAATTGAGTTATAAGATCAAAGTCGAACGAGAACCATTTGTATCTGACAGACACGCCTCCTAGAGTTCTAACTCTGTCTCTCTCTCTCTCTCTCGCTCTTTCACTCCCCTCGACTTTCACTTTAATTGCATTTTAATTGCAATGTTGCATCGACCGCATCAAACCCCCAAAAAAGGACGAAAGCAAGGAATAGAAAAGAAAACCCATAAGCGCGTTGTAAGTACCTACCCGAAACGTGTTGTTAGATTTTTGGTTGGATTTCTTTTCTTTGTGTGTTCCTCTCCTTCAATTTTGTGTTTTTCTTTCTTTTTTGGGTTTTTATGTCCTGATTGCCCTCGATTTTGTCATTAGAGTTGATTCCATTTCATTGTTGTTGTTGCTCTTACTGTTGCTCCCTGGTCGTTTGGCTGTTGATGTTGCACTTGGGTTTAATTGTTGCCGGGTATTAGATGGACTAGAGGAAATTAGATAGAGATACCAAGATAGAAAGCGAGAACAAAATAAATATAAGTTTAATTCTTGTTTGCAGCCAGTAGCAAAATGAAATTAATGAAATTTAGGGCTTTAAAGTCTTTACGAATTTCATTTACTTGTTAACCAACACTCTATTAAAGTGAAACCATATGAACACTGGAATCTAATTATCAAAAAATATACTTGCAATTGCCCTACGACGTAGTGACTAAAAACTATCCTTAAACTATTGTTAGGTAGTTAATGCAACCTAAGGCTTAATTTCAGTCACTTGTTAACCAACACTCCATAAAAGTGTGACCATATATTAACAGAAACAAGTCATCCAATTAATTTTGCAAATCTTGAGTCGTTCAATAAAGCGCTACAATTTCTTATTCTGTGAATTATATCGATATATTCTTTCGGAAACCTCTTCCAACAACAACTTATATTTGTTTGTTTGTCCCAATTTATAAGTTTTGTCATAGTTCTCTTTCATATGCGTGACCTGAACCTGGTTTGCTTCTACGAATAGAAACTCATTGCACAGTCAGCTAAAACAGCAACTGCAGCAGCTACTACAATGACTTGCAATTGTTGCTATTTTTAACCATTTTCAGCACAATTATTAAGCGCCAACCGCAAATTGACCTCGTGCCAGTTTCTTATGGTTTAGCTCATGTCAGCATTAAAAATTGTCGCTGCTTCTGCTGCTGTTGTTTTGTGGCTGTTGTTATTGTTCAATTTCTGGAACATTGTGACATTTCCACAGGCGCACAACCACAACAACAATGGCACAACACAACAACAAACATGTCCCTAGCCACCATCCGTGGAAGCCTGGCAACAATTTGAGACCTGCAAAATGCCATAGCAACGATAGACATCTTACATGCACGCTCCTTGACTTGGCTTGGCTTGGCTTGGCTTGGCTCGGCTTGACTTGACTTAGATGGTTGGCTGGCAAAAAAGCAAACGAAACAGAAAAGAAGATGTCACAAGAGTCATCTCTGACTCAGAGATGATGCTGACTGCTACTCAAACAACTTTCTGAATGCCAAGACGAGAAACGAGACGAAGAAGCTGCATAATTTTTATGCACGCTTGACATTTCTCCATCTTCAGCTTCAACTCCAACTCCAACTCCTTCCCCAGCTCCTCCTCTCTTGACAATAGCCAACGCCAAAGGCTAACCGTGGCTAAAATGGAAATGCATCAACATAAGGTTATTTTTTTCACTCACCAAGCGACTGACTGACTAACAGATGATTCAGAGAATGTAAAAGGATTGCAAAACACAAAAAAAGATAACGAGAATTTTAAATGAAATTAAAATTAGAAACGTAAAAAGGATAGCGAAATGTCATCCGCTAATTAGATATCAATCAACATCGAGAGCCTTTCTCTAAAAAAAAAGGAGGGGAAATGAATGAGCCATATCGGAATAATCGATTGCCTAAGGGACCCCATCAAGGCAAAATGACATTCAGACTGGATGATATGAGGTGGCCCACTGATAGTGGTCCACATCACTCATATTGCCGCACACATTTCACTTGGCAAACAAACTTTGTCCAATGCAAATGCCATGGCACATATCATTTTCATCATAATGTGTAGGACCCACATCTACATTGAGGATTTTTGAATTGTTGCATTGATTCGAATGAGAAGGGAAAAGCAGATGAGTTAGAGATGTGTGTGTGTGTGTGTGTGTGTGTGTGTGTGTGTGTGTGTGTGTGTGTGTGTGTGTGTGTGTGTGTGTGTGTGTGTGGGTGGGTGTCCACTCCACTCGACAAGTCACTGTGTCACATATTTTCAACGTTAGTACGCTCTGGCATTTCAGTTGGCCAGTTGAAAAACTGTCGCTGTCAGCGGAAACCGGAAGCTGACAGAGTTGCCAACGCTTACCATTTTCCGTTAAGAGTCGCTTCTGTTTCTCTCTCTCTCTCTCGCTTTATGTGTGTGTGTGTGTGTTTGTGTGTCAGCAGGGATACTATCGCACCAGAGAGAGCAGCTAACCCAACCTAACCTTACCCATTTAACAGTCAGAAAAGTTTTTAATGTTGTTTATGGGTTTCATTCGCTTACAAAGTCAGTGATTAAATTATTTATGACAGCTTTAAAATGCACTGAACTTTTGTAGTTGTGCCACTTTTCAGTATCATAAAAGCGAGAGAAAAAAAAAAAACTGCCAGTGTTGCCAATGTGGTCGGTGGCGACAATAACAATAACAGGAACGGCAACAGCAGCAACAATGCAATGCAATAAACATTTACGCTGCAAGGAAATTAAGAAATGAGCTCACAAAATGGAGAACAACAAACCAAGAGAATCGTGGAAAGGGAAAAAAGAAAATAAAGCAAATATAGAGCCACAGGAGTGCACCAAGAGATATTCAACACTTTGTGGTTAAATGTGGGGGTGGCAACTCTGGGCCTGTTTGAAGGCAGCCTTTTGGCCACATTGTTGCCATAGTTGTCATTTACAGTTATAATCATGCGGCTCTTTTGTAGCTGTAAACTCCTTCTATGGCCTTCATTCGAAACGGATGAAACGGAATGATGGAACTGCAAATGAAATGGACTAACCCATAGCCTTTGGGCTCCAAAACTAACTTTAATCACTACGAAAGGGTGAAATGTAAAAAAAGGGGAAATGATCTCTCATACCATTGACATGAATAACTCAAAGAGTACAATAAACCCAACAACAACTTCTTTCATTAAGCGAGAATTTTGCTAAACCTTCTACTACATATCAACTAATAAGAAGTATTAGTTTTCATACGTTTCCATAATCAACCATTTGGATTCCATTCAGGTAGTGAACTGTCGTTTGGCTTATTTCATCTCCGGCGTCTAATTAAACTTCACCCACATGACAGCAAAAGCAGCAACAGCAGCAGCAACAATAAGCTTAGCAACATTGCACTTCACAGCATTTTCCGACAATTGCGACAATTTTCGAGCCAGAGTTTCGTTTCTCATCATCAATTGACTTTATCTTCCATTTAATTTGACAAGTCCGGGGTATCTCTTCTCTTGGGCTTCATCTCCACAACTGTATCATAATTATTATTATTGTCACCATCGTCATCATCATCATCATCAAGATTATTATTACCACCTGCAGCTGCTGTTTGTTGCTAATGATTAAATCATAGATGAATTAAGTACAGTTGCTGTTACTTTACTGTAACAGCTGCTCAGAGTCTTGACTATCGTTTGCAAACTAGCATAATTAAAAGTTCATTTTGGCCAATTTAAAATAGATTAATGTTCAAAGTTAAAAATGTTTAACAAATTTTAATTTTTTTCTTATGCAAAAAGTGTCATTAAAAGCAGAAAGAGAGAGCGGGAGAGAGAGAGAGCGAGAGACAGAGAGGAGTTTAAAAAGACGAAGACGTTAAGTAGCTGCCACTTCCACTCCCACTCCCACCCAACCACTTCTAAGACTCTCGTAGTCAATGCAGTGACAATTGTCCCATTTGTATAGCTCTAAAGTAGACAAGTTGACCCATTTAATGTGCACCAAAGTTGGCAGATAGATAGACCAGAGACCATACCAGACCAGACCACACCAAACGCCATCTCTCTCTCTCTCTATGTCTCTTAGCCAACGCAGTTGAGTTTGTTCGTTAAGTTCCTGCAGTGGCAGTAGTACTTTACTTCTTTTGGTCTTCTACGTCATTTTACTGTAACGGCTGTGCGAAATCGATGCGGCTTCAATCGACATACAACTGCAACAGAAAGTGCAGCGCAAGTTGACTAAAGACTGAAACATCATCGGAACCATGAGCAGGAGTGGAATGCTTCTGCTTGAAGCGTGGGAGGAGGGCAAATGTAAATGCGAATGAGTTGAGAATGCCGTTGACATCGATGGCTGCAGCCAATGAGGAAGTAAATCGTTGATAAAGGTGCAGCAGCAGCAGCAGCAGGGACAGCAGTTGCTCCCTTATTGCAATTGCAAAAATAAAAGTATTTCTTATTTTTATTACAAAAGAGCCCAGCAAATGGTGCAGGCAAATGAGGAAGGCGGAAATGGAGACTTTAATGGCAGATCCATGGATATTTTAATAAGATGCAAATCCGATGAACTGAATCTTTTGGCGACAACAAATAGTAGTTGCCAAGGCAGGAGCCGAAGAAGATGTGTAACCATGGTTTTAGCCATCAACAACGTCAACAAGACTCCTTCCTGGAATGGCTTTCCTGCCTAAGCTCAATTATGTCTGAGAGCGAATTCGACTCAAAATAAATCACTTCATCTTGAGATAACGATTATAGCTCTTACAGAGTATAGAATATTCGCCATTCATTTCACTTGATTTAAATAACTTTCTCTCGCACTTTTGTTTTTAATACTCATCACTTAGTGCCTTATCATTAAGCTGATAAGGCAATAAGCGTGAATACTTTAGGGGGGACGGAGGGAGAAAAAGAAAAACAAGAAACCAAAAACTGCAAAAACTTTTCCCCTTAATAGAATTTAATTTTGGTGAATTACAGTAAAAGAAGAGCAAGACAGAAGAGCAAACTTACGTTAGTACGGGGGAAAAAGCGTATTGGGGGACCAAAAATTTTCAATTTTCATAAGCCAAAATAGCGAACGATGTGTGTGGTGTGGTGGGGCGCGGGCACAAGAGAGCAGAGTTAGAAGTGATGTATGGCGAATGGGGAGAGGGAGGGTATAAGGAAAAGGGATGGCTTCTCTCTTTATGTCTTGATTGTTTTTGTAGATGCGTTCAAGTTTTTTATCTTTGCCACTGCATCTGAATCACGAATGTCAATTACTTTTTGTTGAGTTTTGTCGAGGACAACGAGGGAACGATAGCGAGAGCGAGGCAAAAATCAGAGCATACATTAGGGCGCATTGTTAGCAAGCGGGGCAATGGGAAAAGAGATGGTGTTGATGATGGAGGACAACACAGTGCTTGGCATTTTAAGTGAAAGGAAAAGTTTGTCCTGGTTGTTGGGTTGCTGTCGATGACATCACCCGATCAGCCCGCTGCCTGGCTTTCGCACATTTTTAATGCTGAGTAATTGCAAATTCATATACGCATATGGCAACCCTGGGCGGTAGCAACTGTACCATTGTATATATTTTTTCTCTCTCTCTCTCTCTCGTCTTCCTTATGACTTGTATTCATTGATTTTTCTTTCTTTTTTTACAGGTATGTGACGCTCTCTTTATCATATTCTTTCCTTTCAAAGTCTACTAAGCTAAGTATCCACTTGACTTTTCTCAGTCTCTATTCTACTTATAATTAATTGATTTTCAATTTTCACACACACAAACACACACACACAGTCACAGATTTATCGATACATGCAAGCGTCAGAAAAGAATGCTGCAACAATTCACTTGAGTGCAAAATTGTTTTCCAGACCCTAGACCCAAATCTCCTCCATCATCTTAACCCAACCTCCTCCACGACTCCGACTCCGATTCCGATTCCCCCCGCCTCTGCAGCACTTTACGCATCATTAAATGTGCTGCGAAATATTTTGCTGTCGTCGACAGCTTGCAAGCAAACAAACAAATAAGCAAAATGCGAAAAGGAAAAATAAAAGCCGAAACCAAAATGAAAAACAGAAAAATCTTTTAATGTCTTCCAGACTTTGATTATTAATTATGTTTGACAACTCTGGCATCACAAACAGTAAGAAGGCAAGCGTATTGTTTCCTGTGTGTTTGTGTGTGTGTGTATGGGTGTGCCATTTAATAGATCAACATTTTCCACTTAATTCAATTTCAGTTGGTTTCATTTTATTGCGGTAAACAAAAAATCTATCAGACTAAACCTGTCAAACCCCTTAAAAAAATTAAATGAAACAAAATCAAATGGAATGAAATGAAATTTCAAACCGCATAGAAAAACAATATTCCCTCGTTTGTGTCGTCTGATTTTTGTTGCATTTATTGTATGGCAACTCCTAAAAATACAAAATCATCAACAGAACCAGATCCGTTAGAAGAAGAAGAAGCGGTGGTGTGGCGTGGGGGCGGGGGGCGTCATAAGTGGTGCTTGGGGCAAGCTTGCCACTGTTGCAATTGCAACGTAAATAGACTTTTTCAATGCACTTGACACATCCTATTAAATGCCAGACCCCGGCTACTGGTAGACTATAAAGGCTCCGGGCGGGAGGTGGAAAATGGAGACAGAAATGGAGAGACACAAACACATACAAAATATGCGTGTGTACATTGCTTTTTTCCAATATTTATATGCTGTAAATTGCCAACGGACTACCCCCCTGCCAAATGGCCTTCAACCACAAAGGGGGCCATTAGATTCGGATATATGGTACTTCAGATGGTACTATACAAATAGATGTAATAATCACCGCCTATCGAATCGAATCGGCTCCTCACTTTCGTTTCGTCAGATTTCAAACTTTTTCCATGTACTACAGTGTTGGTATTGGAGTAGCCAACAAAAAAAAAAGTGTTGTGTTAACGTATTTACGATACATCGATGCAACGAACTTTGCTTCCGGCACTTTATTGGTTAGAATACGGCAAAAGCGTATGGTCTAGCCATTATAGCTGACGATTTTTTTTGCATATGGAAAACATAGAAGGGAGGAGACAAACAGACAAAAAAAAAACAACAAAAAGGGGAGTATAGGATGCTCTGTCTGTTGCACTGTTGTTGTTGTTGTTGTTGTTGTTGTAGTTGTCGTTGTCCGTACTATATCGGCAGTATGTGGCATGTGGAAGCCTTTTTAGTGACATGAAAAATGTGCAGCAGCAATGGCAAGAAAAAATACGAGATACAATACGAAAAAAAAAAAAAACAAGGTCTAAATAATAAAATCAAAATGAAAAGTTATTGGAAAAATATGGCCCTCATACTTGAAATTCACATATATCCTTATGCAGATATGTACAGAATTGTAGAAAGGCTTAACTCATGTCTTTGCCTATACTCTTTCACTTGAAATATGTTCTTAGGAAATATTACTACAACAATATATCAAATATAATGTGATATGTGCTATTATATTTAATAGAAGATGAATAGATAAAATTATTAAGGACTTAAACTACAAAATACTTTTATGTATGTATTGATGAATGTAATTTATATCCCTCAAAATCCTCCTTTGTATAGAACAATGTTATTTCACAATGCAGATCCAAAACATTATGGGAATTCTTTTCATTTAGTTGTGATTCTCAACTAGTTTTACCGCTGAAGTTCTCAGTAGTGTTGATAGTTCAGACTATACTATACAGACTACACTCTTATACTACACAACAAACTATATAGTTTGTTACTCGCAGACTATATAGTCTGCTTCAATTAAACTAAATTAAACGAAAATTTTGGATAGTTGTCCAAGAAGTAGATAAGGTTGATGCTATGAAACATTTAAGAATATATTTACACATTTTTAAATATTTAGGTTTGAGTGCATGACGGGCCAAAAAATAAGTATCCACTAAATAAGAGTATAACTTGAAGCAAAACCAAAATAAAAACACTAAAAAAGATAATAAAACCAACATTTAACCACAGAGAAAAACAAATTTTATCTTCAAATAGCCTGCAGTTTTATTGAGGAGACGAGAGAATTCGGAACGTGGTTATGAATTGAATACGGTGACACGCACAACGAAACACAGAGAGGGACACACACAGACACACACAAACACACACATATGCATGACTACACCTATTAAATAACTACCAATATATCGAGTATTTTTACCGATTTCAGTTTTTTTTTTTTTGCTGTAAGCCAAAGTGGTTTCTGATTTGATTGCCGACTGTGATTTTTGATAGCTCTTCTCTCTCTCTCTCTCTTTTAGTTATTTTTGAATACCCTTGCCAAAGGTTGAGGGACATGCATTTGCAGATCCATTCAAACGACATTATAGGGAATAGAAAGTTGCAGGCAGCCTACTTAAAATTCTGCAAAGTGAAAACGAAATCGATTGAATAGCTAATACAGAACTGAAAGAAAATGAAAAGAAAAGTGCATAGAAACTTCGTCAAAATTAAAGCAAATGGCATATCTGGTTATTTTTTTCTTTTTTGTTGTTAATTGCTTGTATGTCGTTTGCAATTTGCAATCGCAATTGATGATAAGCCGCAAATGGATATGGATCAAAGTAAGAAATTCGTTCAATGATTCACGGGTTAAACAATTAGAATCGATTTGTTTTGAAAACAATTTAGGTATTTGAGAATTAGTTGCTTTCCATTTGCCATTCATCTTTAAACCACAAGAAAGTAAATAAAAGAAACCAAACTTGGTTAGTTGGTTAGATGATAATGGTTCAGAAATCTTGGGAAATAAACCAAAAGAGAAAACATTTTTTTCTTCATCTTTGAACCCAAAAGAGAGTGAGGCTTAGTCACTGTGCAACTGCTCCTTCAAGCCAAATGCAATAAAGAATTATCGAAATGTTTCACGAGCGTGTTACTATGTCTATATGTACGTATATATATCTCTGGTTCTGTCATCGGTCGCATTATCCAATATTACACAGTTAAATGGCATTCAACCAAAAAGTTGCCATTGCCATTGCTTCACCGCTTTGCTCTGCTCATAAATGACACGCAGAGTTTGGTCGGTCTGCAATGAAATTGAAGTTTATCGACATCGTTAAAATTATCTTTACGGGGCATCGTCATCGCCATCCTCATCCTCGTCCTCATCCTCAGCCTCTTCATCAGCATCATCATCATCCTTGTTGGAGAGGATGCGGGCCAGGCCAGTTTTTTCTTTCTCTTTCGTTTTCTTCACTTTTTATTACTTATGCCGCGGCGTACTACTACATCCTCGTGTCCATATAAATTCACATTTTCCACTTCATCTCATCAGCACCAGGACAATGATGACAACGTCGACGACGACGACGACGGCAATCTCTAGCCACTTTGCGTGCACACACACACACCCACACACACACAAACATATATACACACACATACATAGTAAGGATGAACAAGGTGAATGGATTGGGGATTGCCGGAGAAAATTGACACACAAATTCATTGCATAAATCTTAAGGCTAGCGTCAGATAATTCTCACGT
The DNA here is from genome assembly GCF_018902025.1 of Drosophila willistoni. Lineage (NCBI taxonomy): Eukaryota > Metazoa > Arthropoda > Insecta > Diptera > Drosophilidae > Drosophila > Drosophila willistoni. Next base: position 2,153,412 of record NW_025814053.1, read on the forward strand.
AAAAAAGTCAAAAATGAATTACAATATGTCCAGACAGGCAACGCATATATATGTACATATGTAGCTATATCTCCATATGTATGGGATCTGAAGCAGGGGGAAACCTCCATGCATATGAATTATCAATTGTGCGTGAACTGCTTTGGTTTGGTTTTGGACCCATCAAGTAAATAGCCGTGCTCCGCATACAATTACCCCGTGCTCTAAACCGAAACGAAGAGGAAAACAAAGGGAAAATCAATAAATAATTCATTTTTCTTTCTGATTTCGTTTGGCTGTTGTGATGCAAATGCGGAAGTGGTCATTTGTATGTATATCGGATATCGATATGCATCTTGTATCGAAGCAGCTCGACTGCAACAAATGCAAATTGCAGTTTGCGATTGCGTTTCGCGATTACAGGAGTTCAAAATGGTTGGGTGTGTTTTGGGAATAGATTATCAATCACTAAATATAGGTACTCTTTGTGCCAACAGCCATCGTTTCCGAAACGTATTGAATAAATGTAAATATCGAAAATATAACAATCGATAACATTTGAAGCGATTTCTTATTGAACTTACATGGCTAGAGTTTGAAATTTTTATTTTCTGCATCGCTGTCATAGGACTTATCGCATCTTTTGCACCCATCGTCATCATCTCAAGCACTCGATGAAAAAGTAACCTAAATTTTCCATTGAGAGTTTATTCCCGTTCTCCCCAAATTGTCCTTTCTTGTGCTCACTCCACCCAACCGTTTAGACGTACGAACATACATATGTATATGTATATGTATGTATGTGGGATAATAAAAGCACTTGTACACGTCATGTCATTCGGGTCCATTGTGTGGTGTATGGCAACCCTAATCAGCGGACACACCCAGGATCTGGAAAGACCCCAGCATGCTCCAAATTTGAAATGACACTTCAACTTGCTTACACTTGAATACGCATGCCAGGTCCAGGATCTGACTGCTTGCCGCCTAGCAGCCGGCTCTCCAATGCACATTATATGTAAAATGGGACCGCCAGCATTTATATCGGAATGGCTTCATCAGCAACTGGAACGGGCATGGCCAGAACGAGAAGGAGGAGATGCTAGGTGGCATGGGGAATGGTAGAGATGGCAAACGGAAGTTGAGACTTCCGTTTTTCGTAGCTGGTGTCCTCCTTGTGGACGGGCAGACGGTAGACGGGCGAACGAGAGTTACATACACATACCTGAGCAATGCTTAAGCGGGCTACCCTCTATATCGCTCCCTGTCTCTCTCCCTCTCCCTCTCTCTCTCTCCGCTTCACTTACTTCCACCTCATCCTGGTCTCCCTTGAGCCCGATATTGACAAAAGTGTTAATAGCGCCACACGCTCGTTGCATGGGGCTCTGAATGCACTTGCAAAATTATGCAGGCACTGTTGATGAAATACAACAAAAAACCAGAGGGTCGGGGCTAACTTTGGCCGTGCTGAACTTTGTGTACTCTTGCAAGTTTTTCCGTCAGTCTTTCCCTGCATTCAAGCGTCAAAGCGGGAAAACATTTCATCTAAAAAGTCGAACTTCTGCTAGAGAATGGACTGTGGGCTCGACTGATTCTTTCTATGGAAGCTATATGATATAGTGATCAGATTCAATTGAATCCTATCCAGACGAACGATCATACCCATTTTGGCAAGAGTATAAAAATGTATAAGACGATGAAGGGAATATATAGTGTGAGATGAAAAGAAAACCCAAGAAGCATATACACATGGTACCTACATAGTGTTTGCGTCACTAAAAAGGATGCTGGCCCCTGCAAGCGTGACGATGACGATGACGACTACACCGACGAGGACTCCCTCACACATCGCCGCCTTGCACTTTGTTTCCTCTTACTTTGCACACTACTTCACTTTTCATGCGCCATGTGATGTTCAGAGTTGCATTGCACGACGCCTCGGTCGCACAACTTAGGGAGTGTGTGGGATTTGGGTGTGTGTGTGTGTGTGTGATGGAAGTCGTCGTCAGCTTGGTCGTTTCGCTTTTCCCCAAATCCCTTTCATTTCAATGCATTGACAGCGTTATCTCTGTATCTATTGCCATTTGCTAGAAAAGAAGTACTGTCGACGTAGAAGCGCAGTGCCGCATGTGCTTACCTTAAGCAAGCCGGTGGAACGTCTTAAGTAGCACTCCCATTGCTGCTTATGCTATTAAGACATGCATCGTTGTCGTCGACAACGACATCGTCTGCATTCAGATGGAAGCTTTTCAATAGATGAAACTACATCCCAGCCTCCCAGCCTCCCAGCTACCCCTTGGTCCAATTAATGGTCTTAAGATTTGCACTCTCCACATATTGTGGGGGCTTGAATGGTTTCATCCTAAATTACATTCAATTGCCTGCATGGCAGTAAGTAAAATTACTTTCAACTATTTTCGATTCAACATAAAATACTCAAAATGATTTCGGATTGCATAATTTTCATCAATCAAATTGAATAACATTTCCATATTGGTCATAATGGTGGTGCCCCCAATTGAGAATCATCATCACATCTCAAGATCAAGCTGACTTCTGTTTACGCCATTTGGAACTTTCGACTGCTTCACATCTTTCAATTTTCATTTCATTTTCAACTGAGTTCAATTAGCTTTTTCATTTGAATTTCATTGCCCATGGTCGACATAGTCTGTTTTGTCTGTCTGTCTCCCCCTCCTCCTCCTTCTCACTCTCACTCTCTTTCTCTCTCTAACTGTCTGTTGGCTGACTGACAACGAAATGTGCCATAAAAATGTCTTGTCACTTTTGGAGTTTGTAGCCTGCCCACAACTCCCCAACTGCCGTGAGTGGTAGGCGTGACCCGGGGGCAGATGAGCACCGACAGAAAGACAGTGGGAAAATGCCAACAAGTTGTTTTGCTGTCTGTTTAGCATTTCATTGCCAGACAGCCACACATAACCCCCTAAAAACAACAACTCCTCTGTCTTTGGCATAACTTAAGTATGTGGCAAATTTATTACAATTAAAGTTTTTTCGACCGAAAGGAGACCGACCGAGCAACCGAACAACCGAGCGACCGAAAACAACGGTATAATATGCCAGTGGTGGCTGTGTGGCAGTGGGAGTTGCCGCATTTAAATGAGGCATGAACAAAAGAATTTAAAACGAGGCAACAGCAGCAGCTACATTCGAACCCCAAGTGGTCCATTGGAGTCGAACTTCATATACCCTTCGCTACATGCAACTTTGCAAATAGAATTTCCCCTGTCTGAATGATTGCCTGTGAGCCAAGTTAACAGTCTTTCGGGCATTAATCTAAACAGGGTAACTAGCAAAATGCTCACCAAAAATCAAAGACTTTTTTATTAGAGAGTATAATTAGCAAAAGGCGGAGTCGACAGGAGACAGAAGGGATCTGTTCCAGTCTCATCTTTTTCTCTCTCTCTCTCTCTCCGTTTCCCTTGGCTTCTTTCGCATTGCAGTTTGTCTCCGGAGAGAGATCAGGACCACGGCAAACCAGACGCCGCGCACATTTTGCCAAGTGATTTATGAGCCGCGCGGCAGCATTTGAGAACATGAATATATATATATACATACATATATATTGCGTAGTCAGATATATGTTTTTTATATGTATATGAATATGTTTTTTTTTTGTCCTCTCCCTCCTCTGGCTCTAAAAAATCTTGACTTGACTGGGGAATCGCCTGACACATGTCTGTTGGGGCCGCATCTTTGGCTCGAGGAGGAATAAGGCTTCAGCAGTGCAGTGGAAAGTCGGGCTGGGGGATGGTGGGAGGCGGCGTGGGGGGAGATAAAAGCAAAGCGGAGACAACAGAGTAAAAGATATTTTTGCAATAAAAGTATAAACAGCATGCAAATATTTTCCCTACACTGTCCGACTACGGCTGTCGGAGTTCAGCAACAACAACAACAATGGGTACATAAATTTCTGCTATAAATTTTCTTTGGTTGTCAGTGGCATTTTCAAGTGCCTAGTGCCTTCCACCTCCCCACCCCTTACATCCTCCTGCTGCTGCTCCTGCTTCTCCTCTTGGCTCATTTCGTTTATTTCAATGCCAGAACCACAAAAAGCATTTCATTTTGTTACTTTCTTGACCCCCAAATCTCCATCATCTCCACCATCTGCAGCATCCACCCCCTGTCTTCTCCCTCCCGCCCAGTCGCCCTCTACAATCTTATGTTCCTTAAGTTGAACCAAATGCGGTTGCTGTGTGAATTTTAATTAAATATTTAACAAGTCGAACGGCAGCATGGAAAGAGGAGGGACGGGGTGGAGTATAGTCGTAAGGAGGAGAAAGGGTTACAAATAGCTTTAAACCTAAACGCTTGCAAAAATGTTGAAGCTGCAAATTTTTATGCATCTATTTTTGGTTGTTGTCTCTTTTTTCAGTTTTTTTTTTTATCCATCAATCATCAAACCCTCCAATTTCTGTTCAATACAAATTTCAATTTACATTGTTAAAGCTTAAAGAGAAAAATGATTGGCATACAAAATGTACATACATTCTCTCAATATTTCAATTAAATTATTTCAAGCAAAATTGATAAAATAAAATCAATTTCTAAACAATATCCATTAGCAAAAACATTCAAACGCAATTCAATTTCAATATAACATTTTCATTACCTACTCAATTTCCGTAGAAAAATGTCAACCCATTTTCATTTTCCACTTCCATCCCCCAGTCAGCATCCCCCAACCCCCGCCCTTCCATCCTTCCAGTAAAAACCAAGCAGAAAATGAAACCCCATAAGTAAAATTGTTAATTATAGTGCGAATTGAAAATATACTCCCACACATTTTAATTGAGGGTGGAGAGATAGAGATAGACATACTGAAACAGAGAGAGAGAGAGACAAATAGGGCTAGAAGCGTTCTCATTTACATGCATAAACACGTTCACACATATTGCACTAATTCTACATACAAAGCGATCCGCGTTTCCATTTCGCATATTTAAAATGTTTTTTAATTCGCCAGAACAAATTAAATGAATTTCATAAAATGAATCAACCAATTGCCGTTATTTCGCGGAAAATTACAATTTTGTATTTGTTATCGCTTTTCTCTCTAAACATCACACTCTCTTGGCAAGAGTAAAAATAGTAAAAGAGAGGAGCCTTTGTGTTTTACAAAGCGTTTCCGGCACTATTAACAATAAGTAAATATGTATATTCCCTTTATCAACAGACGATTTGTTCCAAATATGTAAATTTTGGATGGGCAGCAATATCTAAAGAACTTTAAACCTAGTTAGAACTACCAATTTCCGGGCCAATTCCCACAAAATATTCAACACTTTGTTGTCAAAATTAGTATAAGAAATGAGTTCATCATTATTTAGCATTCTAGCAAATTTCATAAAGATTGCAATTAAAATAAACGAGTTAAAGACGAAAACTTTTTGGCCGCTAGTAGCGCTTGAGTGCATGTAAAAGATGGTAAAAGAGATAACATACATTTGTGAAGGGAATTTATTTTGAAATATATTTTCCATTTGCTGCAGAGTAAATCCAAGCCAATGCAACGAATTATATTTTTTATTTATACATTTAGTTGGAAAGGAGTGAGGAAAAACAAATTGTGAATTATTTATTTATTTATTTATTTACATGTATTGTTTTGTACTACATATGTATGTACATATGGACATACATACATATGTATATGGCTATTATTTGGTTGAAAAGAGTAGTTTGGTCTGAGCCATTGTGTGCGGAATGGAATAATATTTTAATTGAAGTCAATTACTTTGTGTGATGATGTTAATTGAGAGCTATTCCTCTCTTGTTCCCTCTTGCCCCCTGCCTCTCTTTGTGTTTTATTTTCAAAAACAATTGAAATATATAGAGAAGTACTTTTTTTTCATTTTTCATTTCTCTTAAAGTCACTTAACCTTCTTCAGTGCATTCCATTTTCAACATTGATAATGATCAGAAAGACAATGATCTTCTTGTTGATGATGATAATGATGATGATGATGATGAGTAGAATTTAAGTTCCTAGACCATTTTGTCAATAATGCAAATTGATCAACGTTTCATTGACAATTGAAGGCAGCAGCAGCATTCAATTGATGCAACCCATTAGAATGAGTTGAAGAGTATTAATTTATACTGTTTGTGGCTTTTTAAGTTGCATAAGCATAAATTCCAGTTTATTGGGCATTAGTCAAACAAATAGTTGAATAACCTTAATAGTGTCAATGTTCGATTGAATGGCTGACAAATTGATGCCAGAAAGTAAGTTCCCCTCAGGTGTGATAGGCATCTCATCTGTCATGTTGGACACCCTCCGATTGTTGTCATCCACGTGCTTTAGAGAAATTCTTTATTATCGAGAATGAACTCAACGGAGTGAGTGTCGCAAGGCTGCAGCAATATGTTTTAAGTAAGTAGTATCTAAAAATTCAGGCCTCGCCTGCCTAGCCTGCCCGTCTATCCATCTATCCAGCCAGTCCTGAATGCATCCCTATCCAGCGATCCATCCATCATCATTGGGTGGGTAAAGGCAATGACAGCTCAATTGTCCTGGGCCCACGCCAAAAGCCACGCCACAGCAAATCCCAAATGCAAACGTTGCAGAAAAAGGGCAAGAATTAAAAACGGAAAAAGAAATAAACAAACGAGCCAAATCAAAGACCAAATTGATGACGGAGAAACAACAACAAAAAAAAACAAGACGTAACAAAAAAATTGTTTGAGGACAAGAGCGGATGGAATAGATGGATGGATGGATGGACAGCTGCCGCTTGGGCTGCCGTTGCCGCTGATGTTGCTAGAAAATTTTTGATCGATGTGCTCGCCCGTCGCGTAGCTGCATAATTTGGAACTGGCCTCCAGGGGTAGATGCGGCTGCCGAGCGAATGTGGGTGTGGACATAGGATGGAAATAGGTTTACGGACTTTAAGCAGGTAGCCGAGAAGAAAAACCAATTCGCCCGCTCTTTCTCTCGCTTTAGCTGGTATAATTCGATGATGGACAGAGTGAGTGAGAGAAAGGTATGTAGGGAGGGCAGTAAATTTTGATTGATAACCCGATTGATAGACACCGTGAGTTGAGCCTGAAGTTGAGATTGAGTGGTGAACGAATCCATTCTAAGACTCAATTGAGCAACAACTTGAACATGAAACAAACTAATTGAAACTACGCCCATTCCCAACCGAGGCCAAACCTTGTCTCTAGAGATTGTAGGTGCCCAGTGCCAGAGAGAGAGAGAGAGAGCGAGAGAGCTTTCAAAGTAAGAGAAGAATTGTAGTTTTACTCGTTAATGGAATGATTGAAGACCGAGTCGTTGTCATCATCCTCATGGTCGTCGTTGTAGTCGCTGTAGTCGTTGGATGATGTGATATCCAATGTTGATTATAATGCAGCCTGCACTCGGTTGATGTTTAATGAGCGGGCAGCAATGTACAGACAGAACAGACAGAATCCCCAATGTTGGAGCCCCTTTGAATGAATGAATCAATCGACCCTCTCCCGAATACATCTCTCTCGCTCTCTCTCTCTCTCTCTGCCCGTCTCCCTCCCAGTGTCCACCACAACAATTAGAAAAGCGCGTTGAATTATAGCATTTGGTTGGCTTCTCCGTCTCTGTCATCGCCGTGGTCTGGTCGTCGCTGTGATGATTAATTAAATGGCATTTTAATGAGTTCACTGGCGAGCGAGAGCGCACTCCGCCCACCATCCATACATTCTCTCGCCCACCCTGTGGCCCCCTTCTGAATTGTCATTGAATGGCATCAATAATGAATGAACCATCACCGGAGAGAGAAATGTGGAATATGTGCTTTTGGTTAATTTATGCAATTGAACTTTCGGATAGAGGCAAAAAACAAAAAACAAAAAAGGAAATATTAAAAATAAAAAACGACATCAACAAAAAACCAAACGTAGAGAAAGGCAAATGACAGCAGCAGAAAGAGAGGGTGGCAAAAACTGCAGGTTACAGGTCACTCATTGATTATCAAAATATGCATATATCCATATATGAAATCATCCCACAGAACTGATGCCAAATTTAATCTTAAGCCGATGCGCCCGAACAAATCATCAGCCAAGTCCGCAAAGGAAGTCCTTTTGGTAGGATCGAAAGGCCAACTATACGAAAAAGTTTTTCAATCACGTTTCTTATTCTCACATCTGCAACGAAAGCAAATCCCGTCCGGCTGTATATCAGGAAAATATGAAAAATGAATTTGCTAGACTTGAGTAAGGTGAGGGATATTTGATTTTTGTTTGCAGACATTTTTCATTGTTTTCGAAAAAAAGAAAAAGTATGAAAAACAGAAAAGAGAAGAAAGAAGCCATCCATAGGTAGTTACTGAAACTGAAAGTTGGCCAAAAACCAAAAGTAAAAAATAAAACTTAAGCTTATTATGCGCGTAAAACTTTTAGAAGACCTCACAAACCCTTCGTCGCGTCTGATTTTTTTTCTTTTTTGTATTCAAGTTGTGTGTATTTTTAGGGTTTTTTTTTTTGTTACATTTTTGCATATTAAGTTAACTTGGCTCTGATAAAGTTCTTTTGTGTGTGTGTGTTTTTTCGTTTTGTGGGTAGAAGGCCACCCGAACTCAAGCCAACTCAAGCTGTTCCTGTGCCTGTGCCGTGCCAGAGATTCTGCGATATGTACAAAATGGCGTGTTAAGGCCCGATAGAGTTTGGGTCTTTTGCAGAAAATGGCAAAGAGATGTCCTGTTCTACTACTGCTGCTGTTTGTTCCTGATGCAAGCAAGACGAGAAGAAACATGGAGCCTAGTGCTCTTCATCTAGTCGCTTTTTATTTTGCTTTTAAGTGCTTCAATATGTCTTGTTAAGTAAGCAGTTAGTTTTATTTCTTATTCTTCTTTAGTGTCAAAAAGGGGTAAGGGGGGGTGCTAGAGGCACCCACTCTTATGTAGGAGCAAAGTTTTGCCTCCGCTGTTGGCAGAAAGTTACAGCGAAAAGTTATTTTTCGGTTGCTTCTTATTTATTTTTTTCTTTTATTTTTTAGTTTCAATGTTTTTACTCTTTCACAAGGTATTCTAATTGTAGCTCAACGTTTGTAACACACACACAGAAGAAAGAGGCCTCTTTTAGGGTATAAGAAAGTCTCATCGCGAAATATCATTCCGCGGATCTTTGCTGGGGAGAAAAAATAAACATACATATAGAAAGTTTCTTTAAGTAAGTGAAAGGATATAAAAACTTCGGGATGCCATTTTTAATTTTTTCCCCCATGTTTTTTGGTCGGAAACTTTATCCAAACCCAAGGCGGAATAAAAAAAAAATAAAAAGAAGCAAGTCCTCTGCCTTGCCAGGCCAATAGACGGGTTTTTGGCTTACAAGCATCCGAGGTGTCTCTCGCTCTCTTTTGGTTTGCTTGTAACTTTAAGAAAACTACTTTTGGCGGCATGTGTGACATAAGTAAGTCCAAGTAAAGTGCGAAATCTACCAAGATTAAAGACGAAGCTTTCATTCTGACCAATAAGCCCCTTTAAAGAAGAAACTTTGCTGCGAACGAGAAAAACTCCACCCCGAAAGGAAGGTGATTTTCCAAGAAAAACGACTACAAATCTATCCGCTCCTTTATTTGGTTGGTATTGGATCGCTTTTCCTTTGTTGTTGCGATTGAAAATATCAAAGTATCACAATACTTTTTATCGATGTTACTTGAAGAAAATAAAACAAAGAAATCAAATGCTTGGCAAATGATTCCTCTTCAGTTGCCCTTTGCCCTCCGTCCATTCCACGTGATGCCACTTGTTCAATGCTCATTAAGTTTTCATTTGCCATTTCATAGAGGAGGGGTTTTCTTCATTTTTTTTTTTTTGTTTTGTTCTTGTTGTGCGTTTTGAGCCAAACTAGCAAAAGAAGAAGTTGTATCAGCGAACAAAGAGAGATAAAAACTTTAACTACTTTGTCGCCACTTGGTTGGCATTAACCCCCCGGCCTGTCACCTTGTTCTTTCTCCTTCTCTCTGTATCACTTTCTAGCCCTTCTTGGTCGACTGCTACTGCTGACTAAACTCTCATAATGACCTCATTTGTATTAGCATCGGTTGGCGATTGAGAGACGTTTGTGCCACTTTTCCGGGTTTCTGGGTCGCCAAACTTTTCAAGTGCAAACCGGCAAGTAACAGAAACAACAATAACAACATCAATGTAAACAACAAATTGTTTAGTTGTAGTTGTTTTCCTTCAGATTTTTCTCTTTCTCTCTCTCTCTCTCTCTCTCTCTGTTTGTGTCAATTAGACATTATAAATTGCCTGTCAAAGTCATTGTGTATGTGTGTGTGTGTGTATGTGGCTGTGTCTCCCAAACTTTGGTACATGAAAAATGAGCAATCGTTTGAAGTCAACAAGGATGTTCAATTTAAAGCTTTTCATTTTAGTTTAGTCAAAAGTCAAAGACTTTTTTGTCACAAACTTTTGTTTGTTGCTTCGGCTAATTAAATACAATTTTTCGCAATCAGGATGAAAATTCAGTCAGTTGAAAAGATTTATTTAATCAAAATAAGTATGCTATGCATTCCATGTCCAGCAATTACTATAGCATACGTTTAGGAATTTTTCAACAGAAATGCCATTACGATGTCTTAGATCTAAACGTTAGCAATTACCACGTGCCAAGTGTTGGTATGATGGCAATGGCACACACACACACACACACACACACAGACACACACATGCACACTCTTAGACTGTCAGACAGGCGGCATTCAGGCGCCCGACAATCATAAAAACCTCTTGACGCAACACTTGAGTCCTTGCCGAACCAAATCATACGACAAAAAAGGCGAAAATTGTCAGTGGCAAATGTCGCCTTGTCGAGCGTTGGCTGGCTGGCTGGCCTATTTAAAAATTCAAAGGGCATAGATATACGTGGGTGGAGGTGAAAACAGAAATGTGTTGGTGGGTGTTAAGTCTGGCCACTTGAGGCAGTTGCCTGTTCCAGTTTCCTTCCGTCGGCAACGCACAAAACATGTCTGCCGCAAAAGGATACCAAAAAATATAATATAACGAGTGCAAATAAAACACGAATTTTTGTTTTTCGTTTTTCTTTCTAAAGGAAATATGCACAAATGGAGCGAGAGATGGGAGATGGACAGTAACAGACAGCGAGTGGCAAGGAGGGAGGGGGTGGGGGTGGAAAGAGCATTCATTTTTGGCACGCATGCATGGCTAAAAAGTATGCCATCAAATATGCCAAACATGTTTGCCATGTCAGCCGCCTTTAATGTGTTTTACTGTGCAAATAAATTTGTCGTTGAATACGTTTTTCTTTCTACTCTCCACTCTTGTACATTGTTAGATTTTCATTTTTGCTTTTCTTGTGGTTTGTTAGCTAAGTGGCATGCCAAGTTGGCCAACCTGCTGCTGTTGCCGCCTACGTGGCCGAGGGCGAGACCGAGGACCAGAGCAAGGGCGATAATCTGGCAACGCCAGACGCCATTTGCTTTTGATCTCGCTCAAGTGCAGCCAGTGCACGTTCAAATCTATAAGAGTTAAATTTAGCTGGGGCCATCTATCTATCGTTAGATAGTTGTTGTATTTTTGGACCCCTCTTTTCCACCAACCGAGGGCCGACCGCATTGCAAGGTTAACACTTAAGCACGTCTCGAGTGAGATTACAAAATGGCCACAAAGAAAGTGTGTCAAAAAGAGATTGTCGAAATAGTCATTATCTCTCCATATGAGCGTAGGTCATTCCATTACCAAAACCATATTGGACATTATTATTGGTCAACTTTGCGTTGTTACATTTTTACGCAACATTTCCACATTTTCTTGGTTTTTTGTTTTTTATTTTGGTTTTGCCATAATTCAAAACTAACTTCTATTTCACTGTGTGGAAGGCAGGAAGGAGCGAACGGGTCAGAGACGAAACGGTGGGTGGACCGCGGAGGTGGATTACATAAATCAACAATTTTTGGTGGTAGAGCTTTTGTGCAAAAGTTTGCGCAAACAAATATTAATTTTAACTTTATGCTGGCCAAGCAATAAAAATATTTAAAAAAAGAACCGCATATAACCGAGCAGGAGAGAGAGAGTGAGAGAGAGAAAAAATAAAGAAAAAACTAGCATTTAACATTAAAGTCGAAAATTTCGCCAGTTTATATGGCGCGTATTTATAATTTGCCATTTTAATTGTTTTCCAACAATATTTTCACTGGCCTGGTGGTGCAATGAATTAATTGTGCAGTCCGCAAGGAAATGGAGAAGTGGAACAGCGGCAGTTGCATCAACATCTGCCAGGATGGAGTCTCGACTTTTACCCATTCCCATCCCCATCCCTCCCTGCTGCCTTTTTGCTGGGAGAAGAAGCTCGCTTGCTGGCTCATCTCTGGTGATAATTCTTAACCGCCGGTTTTATTTATGCGGCGCGGCAAAAAAAGCAGCCCACACACAAAGATAATGTGTGCACACATACGTATATACATATATATATATATATATATATATATATATATATATATATATATGTGTGTGTGTGCGTGCGTGTGTGTGTGTATTTATATTTATGCAACATGCATTTAAAATAAAATAAATACAAATTAAGCATACGTCCCATTGCAAGGACAACCAACAGCAGTTTTCCATCAAAACAAAGAGTGTTGCATACTTTTGGTTGCTCTATAAATGCATAAGCAATCAGTTAATTAATGACTTAAGACAAGACTCGAAGATGTCTACGGAACACAAAAAGTGAAATCAAATCTGGTGTTCAATCGATTTTGTATTTCCGCTTTATTGAGATGGAATTATTGCAAAACATTTTAATGACAAAAAGCATTAAATTACAGAGCAGCAATCACAATGGCAAAATTTCTATTCATGTGAATTTCGACTCTTAGTTTCCTTTGAAGCTGTCTTTGCATATAAGATGCTTAATTTTAATACCTCTAGCTGGCAAAAAAGAATTATATGTAGTAAAGGACATCGGCTAGTCGTTATTAGTGAGAGATTTTTAGCACTTTATAGTATTTGTAGCTTTTGTTGGTTTTATAGTTGACGTAGCCATTTGGCATGGGCATGGGCATGGGCATGGGCATGGGCATTAATTGCAATGCAAAAAGGCCATGCCGCATAAATTTCTCATATTTAATTTTTCTCTGGCAGCAAACGCAAAAGAAGAGGGCCACTTGCTTTCAGTTTAATGCACTTGGTTGGTTCGTCGCCAACCACCACCAACGGAAAGAAAAAAAACCAAAATTAATATATAAAAGAGTGTGGGAGTATTTGCATTTTTGTTTTTCATTTATATTAAAATGAATAATGCACTTAGCCAGTAGAGGAAAATTCCTAAAAAGGAAAATAGAAACGAGAGAGAAGAGACCGGCGGAGAGAGAGGTCAAGTTGTGAAGAGAAAAAAAAAATGTGATCGCAGCTGCAGCATCCTTAACCCTCCATAAAAATGCCAAAGAAATGTGGTCCATGTTTGCCCTGGCGAACATAAATTTTGCTTGTTTAAGTGCCAAGGAGATGGGCACAAAAAGGCAAACGAAAACTTTGACTTTAGAGAGCGACACAAACACACAAAGCGAAAAAAGAGAAGAGAAGCTGTAGTGCGAAAGAGACAGAGCAAAAGCTGCTGCTGCCAACAAGTGGAGTTGAAGTTGGAGTTTTTGTCCAATAAAATGTCAAACAAATCGCCCAAAGGCATTTCATTGTAAATGGTCATGAAAATTAAAATGCTAGTTCTACTCCCGCCACTCACTCATCCTCTCCCTCCCTCCCTCTCTCTCGCGCTCTCTCTCTCTCTCTCTCTCTCTATCTGTGTCTTTTGTCTAACTTTTTGCTTTTGCGTTTTTGTCTTTGACCCTCAGAACAATGGGGTTTCATGAGCATTTAATTGGCGGTAATTAGCTAGCTAAGTGCAATGAACAATGCGAGAGCGGCTCCTCCAAGGGGTCCAGCAACAAAAACAACAACTCCATTTTAGTTCAAGTAAACCGAAACTGAATATAAAGTTCACATCGAACTACCAAACAGCCATAGGCGATAATGCGTTAAAATAGTTTTAGTTTGAAGTAAATGCAAATTTTCTCAATATAATTGCCTTTTGTGATCAAAAGCAAACTAATCGATGTCGATAATTACGATAAATATATGAAAGGGTATTAGAAGATGAACAAAAAATTGGCCATAGGGAAACGGAAATGTAAAATTTGTATACAGCCGCCTTCGCCTCCCCAAATAAGTATGCTTTATATTCCGTATGAAACGGAAACGTATACATCATATTTGTATATGGACTATGGTGCTCTAAAAAGTATGCTACGTTTTTGTAGAAGCCAATTATAAATGTGAAAACTTTAATAAATATTTTCCACACTTTTAGTTAATTTCGCATAAAACGAAAAATGCATTAAAAACACCATACTGACATGGTTGATTGTTTGCTTTGCCCCTCTCCCTCCCAACACTGCCCAACTGCTGCCACTCCCACACTCTCTTGCCCTGTCTCTCTCTCTCTCTCTCTCCCTCTGACTCTCTTTCTGTTGCTCTTCTACCTCTCTGGTCTTTGTAAGCATATGGCAATTAAAATTAATTTAAATTACTTTTCGCTGTGAAAATGAGTCACTTGGAAAAATTACGAACCGCAAAACTTACTCACTCTTTATTCATTTCTCTTTTGCTCTTCTCTCTTCTCTCTTTTTTGCACATTATTTGCAGAACTGACCCAGGCCGAACTGAAACCCACTTTGGAGATATATCCCATGCAGGAAGTTCAACGTAAACCTGTTGGTAAACCACTTATACTCACCTGTCGTCCCACTGTTCCCGAACCGGCCTTGGTTGCTGATCTCCAATGGAAGGATAATCTAAATAATACCATTTTGCCCAAACCGTAAGTTTATCAAAATTTCTTCAAAGGAAATACTTTTTGTACACATTCTGTTTGTGTCTCTCTCACGACTCTTTCAGTTTTCTTTTATGTTTATATATAAATATATTTTCTTTAATTTTATTATTATACCGTACCGAATACACACACACACACCATACACATGCAAATAAACACAAATATACACACACACACACACACACCTATACACCTACATGTAGGCACAATTATGATCCACTTTATGATTCCAAGGGGAATAGAAAAAATGTGTAAGTGTAAATTTTATGTCCAGGCTCATACAATTGGCCAATTGGCCAATGGCCATTGGTCAAGAGCTTAAAACAGAAAGCCGAACTGTTGCTAAAAACTACCTGCATATACTTATACTACATAAAGTACAATAGTTATTACTCGTACATGCATAGTAGCCCACTTCTATTCCCTACTATTTACCATAATAGCCCATTTCCTGCCCAATTTTTATTGCTGGCATGTGTTCCCTTAAATTGTTCCGTTTTGTTATTCTTTTAATTTTATGTGTTTTTTTGCATTTGCATTTTGCGGCCTCAACTCACACACACACACACACACACACACACACATACACCTACAATCCATCCATATTTTCACACACATACAACCATACGTCATTTATATACCTAAATAAAGATCATTAAATGCCTCCGACTAATTTAAATAGTTCAAGCAAGCGATCTCATTTCGATCTCTAGATGAAAATGCTTTAATTGCTTTATTGTTGTATATTCTTGTAAACTAACTAACTGACTCATTAACGAGTTGAACTTACTTTTGAATAAGGCATGAATACATTAGTACAATCAACAACAGCAACAACTTCATTTAATTGACAATCATATCGAACTAATATTCGAATCAGATGATCATTGAGTATCTTCAAACATTTCCAACAGGCAGTTCCCAATCGATTCGAGAAAGAGAAAATACCAAGTTGCTGAAAAATCTTTGCATACGAATTTCCTTCATACGTATGTCGTATAGAGTTGTTGTTGTGCTTGTTCTTTGACCAAAATCAAATCAAACATTGCACAATTGCTATCCCTTTTGCCTTCCATCTGAGAGACTATGCAAACTCAAACTCGACTACTCTCACGTTTGTGTACGTAAAAGGGAAATCGTGTTAATTAATTTACCTGGAGACTTGCAAAAGTCACCGAACGGCCCTCAAGCAGACCCACACACTCACACTCACACACACAGCACTCACATTCCTGACTGGGAGTATTGGCCCCCAAGTCATCCGCTCGCCCCTCTGCGGTAGGTGGGTAGGCAGGTGCAGGTGCGTGTTATAGTACAGTAGCAACCAAACTGAAACTTACTATTTTGCGTGCCAATTAACCTGCTTTTCTTGCTTAAATTCAAACTTCTTCTTCTATGTGGCCTTGTGTCACTTTTAATTATGGCTCCGAATTATATCGCGTTGTGAGATTTAGTGGTGGCTACTTTTCAATTTACCTACAGAACCACAAAATAAAATACTTAATTCAGCCCCAATGAGATGGGGTGGCAACTCTGGTGATGCTCTACCATGAACTGCACATTTGATTGCTTTGCATGGGCATCGGCATCGGCATGGGTTCTGGGGTGGGATGAAATTGGTGTGCAGGCCACGCCCACACAATACACAATAGCCTTTTTTGGATTCGCAATGCATACTTACAGGCGCGAAATGTAATTAAGTTAGCCAAAAACCGACAAAGCCTGCCATTCCCTCCTCTCCCTTTCTCTCTTTGCCACTGTCTCTGTCTACCAGCAAAACTTGCCCATTGACTAGCCACCAATTCCGCCCAGTCACCCAGCCACTAGTGTATAGGAGGGTCTCCCTAGGTTCTTTTTTTTTTATTTTCCTTTCGGTGGTGGTTCCAGTACGCGCTGTTTGATACTCACCACTCGAGTTAATTAAAGCGATTAAGTTGGCATAGTTCTGCGGCCATGGGCAGTGTTGGCATTCTGGCAACAACTACACCCGGTCGAAACTCGTAGTTTGGACCACTCCATGTACTTTTTCATAAAAAACAAAATTCACTAATGAAGCGTTTTTCAATTCCTGGCGGAAATAGGGTTTAGCATCAAAAATGTATGTCTTTCCCTTTTCTAGTTGATGAATTATTAAAGAATGATGAAATTTTGTTTGTACTCGCTAAAGTTTTAGTAGGTAAGCGCTTTTGAGAAACTGTCTCTATAATCTATTAATCAAGTTTAGTTTAAAATATATCGCCTTCAACTGTGATTGATCGAGAAATTCATTGCCCAGGTTATACTAACTTCGTCTCACTATTATGAATTTAGTTGTTTTCCAACTTTGAATCGGTTCTTTTGGGTCGTTTTGGTTTTTGCCATTCAAATACCTTCAAATTGTTGCTACGAGTTTGGCTCTCGTGACTATATTATCTTTTACAAATGGATTGCCAGTTGTTTGTTATCTTTTGTCGGCTTTGACAATATTTGGCTTGCCTTCGAGTGACTGAAAACATTCTTCTTCTACCACCATATGACGCGAGTTGGCCTACTCCTTAGACTCAGCTCATTGCGTATTCAATAACAACAACAACAACAACAACAACAGCAAAAGCATCAGGCGTCATCATCAGGAGCAGCGAAGGCAACGGCGGCAGCGCAAATAACGCGACACAAATAGGGAAAATGCAATAAAATGGAGAAAAAAAGTATAAAAATTCCATAGCATACCCCAAGGGGGTTGGGGGAGAACTAAAGCCAAGGACAACATCAACGTATTGTACCCAAGAGACAATCAAAAATTTGATTTTTACGTATGCGTAACGGGGTTTTCTTCCTCTTCATCAGCGGCTTCTGCTCCTCCCTCCTCTGATCCTCCCAGGCTATGTTCTTCTGCTTACTTACTTTGGCGTCCTTCCCTTTTCATGTGTTTTTTCTTATTTTTTAGATGCACGCCGTTTGGCGCAATATTAAAAATCCAACGCAAATATGCAGCGAATTTTTTTCTCCCAGATTTTTCTGTGTGTGTGGGTTCTTTTTTATTTTTTTGGAATTTGTTTTTGTTGCCCTTGCACAATGTCTTCATTCTTTCTGGCTGGCTGGCTCGACGTGGTCGTATTTCTCTCGTCGACAGCTTTTGTTAGCATAATTTTTGGAGAGTTTTCTATTCGCATGGGTTTTACCTCCTGCTCCTATCACATTTCCCTTCCCTTTCTCTTTCCCTCTATCTCACTCTCTCTGTGTGTGTGCGTGTGTATGCGCCAAGCAAATAAACAGAGGCAACGTTTTTGCATTTTATTTTTTGGTATGTATTTTTTTGGCAACAAATCGAACGCAGGTTGCGCACACACCGTCAGAGACACACACACACACACACACACCCACAACCACACGCCCACACACGTACACTTTCAATATACAAAACCAATTACAATCGTAAAAACAAAAGTTGGCAAGAGACAAACAAAAACTCGAGCAACGCTCCCCCATTTTCAGCAAAGCCAATGTTTCTATACTCTATAATCAAAGGGAAGAGAGAATTCTGTCCAAATCTCATCTAGATAGTAACCAGGATTTGTTCCTTTCGATCGAAAGCAACGAAACGAACCATAAGAATTCACAATTTACCCAAATCGGGCAGTGATTCACTCTTGTGGTTAGTTCCAGGAACTAAAATTCATTAATTAAAGCAAGAACCGAGAGCTATACTAATTATTTAGACGTCCCAGTTCAAATGTTATACAAAAACTAAATACTATAAAACATCCTTAATCCTGAATGCTTTGAAAATTATTGATAAAATTCAATAACCGACTTTGGCATAAAAAGTACAGACCAAAAATTGTTAAAACGCTTTGTTTCAGGATCATACAAGGGAACGTATCATAAAATTTTAAGTTAGTATAAAAGCTGTGGTCGAATTTGGTGCCTTTTCTTTCATCTCTTCAGTAGACATTTATATTGTAGTGAAAAGTCAAATTAACAAATTGTAGAATATCCTGTGCTCATCACGGATTTTCATTTCAATCATAATATAAAGATAGTTACCTCATTATTATATTTTGAGATCTAATGTTTTTTGCTAGACTATCTAATAATACGCTCTTCCAACTTCTTAAAATTAGTTCTTTTGATCGTGACAAACATTTGGCCAAAAGTAGATCTACTTGTCATAAGTAAGGTAGACGAAAAGCAGAGACGACAGGAAAATTGAAATCAACAACGACAGCGGCAAACTACGCTGAAAATATGCCAAGGCATTGCCTTATCCTGTTACCAAATCCTGCCAATCGTCCCCCCCACCACGCCCAACCCTTCGTTGCCTCCGCCGGTTTTTGCCGTAACCACCAGCTGGACAAGTTTGGTATTTCCCAAAATAAGCGAAAACGAAACGCAGAGAGAAAAAAGGGAGCCAAAAAAATGGGGAAAAATAAAACAACTGTTCATTTGTGGAAAGTTTTCCATTTTGTTGGCTCGTTTTTGTTTCTATTTTGGGTTTTCGTGCGCCTCTCTCACACGGACGGACCAACAACTGAAATCATAATCGTAACCGCTATGCATAATTAGTTTTCCATATTTCTGCTCCTTTTTTCCGTTACTGCTCGTTGTTCGATGTTCGTTTTTGGACGATCAACAGAGAAAGTTTTTTAATTAATTAGTAAGTGTTTGTTGTACTACTCCGATGTTGGGGCAATGTTTCGTCTTTTCTTTGTGTTTTCTTGTTTTATCTTCTCTTGCGAATATTTTGTGCGTGTTTGTGTAACTCGAATTAAAAAGTTGCGAATTATTCAAAGCAAATTTATTTATCAGCTGATGCCATCTCAAGATGATGATGACCTCATCTTTACCCTTAAAGTACCCACCCACCAGCCAACACCACCCAACCACCACCACCACCAACATTACCAGCATTACCACCATCGAATGAAAGGAAAACCCTGAATGCAAATGCAATTTCCTTTTTAATTTTCTGTAATTGTTATGGTAAATTTCACGGCAAGGAATGTGCGTAGAAGAAGAATAGAAGGAAAAGTAAAATTTAGATGCAAATAAGCAAAGCAACAAACACTTGTATACACACCCACACACACATACACACATATAAACATATACAAATACATACATAGATACATACTTACTTACTAACAGCGACAATGCTCATAACAATTATTATAAACATTATAATTATAGCAACAAAAACACGTACCAAGTTACTAATGCATTCGCTTACCCTTACCCTTCTCCTGCTCTCTCTCTCTCTCTCTCTTTCTTACACATTCTGGTTTATTTTGGCCAAAAATGTATTTAGAACGGGACGGAACCAACCACCAATGTACACGGAGACTTTGCCCGGCGAAAGTTTAGCTTTAATGATTACCTCATTGTCGGTGGAAATGGGTGGCAAATATTATTGTACAGCATCGTATGCAAATACCGAAATACTCGAGACAAGCGTTACAATTAAAACTTATGGTAAGTTTCAAAAATTATTCATATACATATGTATATATTGTATTATTATTTCTAAGCACCGCCAACAGCTGCTGTTGCACAGTCTAGAGAAACTGTGTCCAACCGTGAGGAATTGAATGGGTAGATCCAGTTAGGTCCAGATTCAGTGTTCATTCAGAATCAACAACCAGAGTAAAACTCCATTAGAATCATAATGATGGTAATACCTTGCATACTTTTGGGAGGTTAAGTATATTTTTAAAGGCCTTAGCAAAGCAAGAAGCTTACTAATGGAGGGACTAAACTTCACGCTAAGAGCATAAGAGCTACCAATTGTTTTCAAATTAAGACGGGGACATTATCTTTTGCTCGGGGCAATGGACTGTCCCTCGAGTGTGCTACTGTGTCCAAGCAGTTGATCACTGCACCTGCTAATAAAAGCCTTTCAATGTGCTCCTCGACATTGTAACGAACACGTGTTGCAATGTCTTCAGTGTGACTTTCTTAGAATCCTCCAAATGAAGCACACTTGAGCAGGGTAGATCTGTTATAAAATACATCAGAGCAGTGATGCTACCCTATAGGACTCCAGCTGTCCTTTTGTGTCCTTTTGTCGAGTAGACGTTTCGGATAATAAGGACAGGAAGGCCGATAGGACTCTGGATCACCAGGTTTTAGGAGTGGATTGAGAAATTGTAGAATCTGTCCTAAACTTAGCATACTTTTGGGAACTGTAATTTCAAATTTTCTTTTAAACTAAGTAATAAAAATTGTAGAAAAATGATTTATTCGGTCCATTCGCATTTCTCAAGTGCTCACTGCTCTTGAGATGCATTTCGAGTATATTTGTATGAGAAGGAGAGTATTGTAAACATATATAAACACAAAATTGATGCGCCATACACAAAGCAAAAGGATATTAAGAGCACGTTGCTCAATAGGCAGCAGGCACACCATACACACACACACACACACACACACACACACACACACACACACACACACACACACACACACACACACACACACACACACTTAGCTGGCTCGTTGACTTTGCTGTTTCGAGCTGTGTGGTCCAAGTCCACAGAAGTGGCGCCCGACTAGAGAGACTTGGCTGGGGCAGGAAAAACTTTTACGAGATTGATTTTTCTAAGCAATTTAAAGTTGGAACTCCCCTGCACACACTCATTGGACTCACTCGTTGTTGGTCCTGCCGTCTATTGGCGTGCACACGTATCCGCTAACAACTATGCTGCTTCTGCTCCTACACACATATGTACTTGTACCTGATCCTATTCCTCTTTTTGTTCATGGCTCTCTGTCCATTGCTTGCCTGTGCTAGTGTGCAAACAGCCAGGAACTTGGACAAGTGGTAACTCGGCCTCGGCACTGGGGCCGGCCTCGGCCTGCTGGACACCAAAGTAAACTCCATTGAGAGACATTCAATTGAAATCAAATATTTTGCTGCTTTACAATTTTGTGCCTGATATGAGGACAAAGTGCGAATTTCATACGGTGAATGAAAGGGGAAATGGAGAGATCAAGCCCGATAAGTCTACCAGGTCCTTTACCTTTGTTTGACTTGGTTTGGTTAAATTTTTTTAAACAGGTCGAGCACGAAATCCGTATCGACTAGAAGACAATAGGTCGACCAGCCCCCCCGGCATGTTACTGCCAGTGAGGAATAAAAACTCATTGGGGTTATGATTTCAATCACAGTGTTGGACAATGCAACTATTGACATTAAGCTAATTAGTTCTTACGGCCAGTGTTGGGCAATCCTTTTTAAAGCAGAAACAAACGAAACGAAACCTTTCCAATCAATAGAATTGATTACAGCGATTAGTTGGATCGCATACCTCGTCTTCAGGGTCTCTTTTGCACCACAAAAACCAAACTGACCGAACTTTCAACAACACACAAAACCCCGAACACATAATATAGTAGTAGTTCGTTATCAACACCAATGCCGTTACGCCTCCTCCATCCTCCGTCTCAGTCTTCCTTTCCTAGTTCAGTGGAACCTAACCAACCCGCAAGAACACCAACAACAACTAAGTTGTTTCAACGTTGACAAACTTACACAAGTTGCATTTAGTTAAGCAAATAAGCAGAGGAGAACTGTTGCCAGATCCAGGAATGAGGAAAGACTGAGACGAGGAGGTAAGAGTTGTAGTCGAATTGCAAGGATTTACTTTTGCAACAAAACCAAACACTTATGAACTGTTTGGGGGATATTTACAATGTATAAATATCTGCACAGTCAAGCAATAAAGTTTTTGTACAGGCATCAGAATATAATTGCTGTACCGAAAGATCACTATCAACAAGAGACAAGATTCGACAATTGAGTTGATGTGAAATAAATGAGGTGCTGCGATAATCAACATTTAATTCAGTCAATCAATTAACATAGCTTTGTGCGAAGACGTCAATGAAGCACTGTATATCTGTGTATCTACTACTACTACTACTACTACTGCTGTCTGTCTGTCTGTCTACCAGTGGTTTACTTACATGTCGTTGTTGTTTGTGCCAGTTACAGCTTAATATTTCAATATTTATGCTTTTAATAAATGCATATGCTGAAAACAAACATCCGGTTGGTTGCCTGCATTCGTTTGCCTTGTTGAAAGCTCTTAAAGTCCTTTTGGCCAGCGGCAGGAGTAAACCGATCCGTGCCAACACGCCCTTATTGCCCAAGTGGTCCTTGCGCTTGGTCCTTGTGTTCTTGTCTATTAAATGTGAACATTCATTAAAGACATTAGACCAAATTAGTGCAAAATTCCGATTGTTGAATGGCCATTGCCGCATGCCAAATGTGAATATAAATAAATGATATTCCTAAAATATTTTCATCACAAAATAAACTAAATATGTATGCACAATACACAGGCATTTCTTTTGGCCAACTAATTCGAATAATTAATGCTAATTGAAGCTTTTTGTGTTACACACAAAGTCCAATGCATAGCCTTAAGTGGCAAAATCACCGAGACACAGAGACACAAAAAGCAAACAAAATCCATATTAATTATGAATAAACAACCATTTGTTCGTGTACATTGGCGTGTTTTAGTTGCAAAGCCATTGAAACGAATGTGAAATCTTAGAAAATTCTTTTGGGTATATAGAATAATTAAAACGACAAGTTATCATTGAGTTTGTTTTATATTTTGATGGCAGATCGACAAGAAATCCAAATAGATCATTGCCCCTCCCACAGAGTGGAAACTTTAATTTGTTGTTTTCGTCCCTTCAGGCTATCCTTTCAGTGCAATCAAGCATCATGAGCAGCGTCATCGTCTATCTAGGGGCAAGGAACTGCTCTGATGCTTTTCCATGCTCTGCCGATGCTGCTTTTTTAATAACTTTTTCTCTGTTTTCGGTTTGCAGCAGCAGCAGCATCCCCGAAACAAGTTTTTCAATAAGTTGTTAGTGATGTCGTTTTTGTCTTTCTTTTTTTTACTCCCGTATATATATATATATATATATATATATGTATCTGTATGTATATACATTTTTGGAGCAAGTATTTCCGAGTATCCAGGCGTTCCTGACCAGCTTCGGTTGTGTCCTTGTTCAAACTAATAATGAAATCGTAAACTAGTTCATCGTTTTTTTTCCTATATTTTTATCCTTTGTGTGTGTGTGTGTGTGTGTGCTTTTGTTGTTGGTGTTGGTGTTGCTGCCCATCAGACGTCACAGGGAAAAACCGAAAAGAAAAGCAGCGGCTAGTGTTTGAACAACAAAATCTCACACGCTACGACAATGCAGCAACAACAACAACAACAACAAGAACAACAACAAGAACAACAACAAGAACAACAACTACTACAACAATAACAATAACAATAACAACAACAACAACAACAACAACAACATTGCACATTGTGAGCTTTTGGCTCAACTGAAAAATAAGGCAAAGAGTAAGGGAAAAAAAACGATAGAAGGAGAAATGACAGCAGCAGCAACTTTTATTTATTTTATAGCATACGAAAGCGGGCAAAAGATAGAGGGAGACAGATAGGGGGCTACACAGGATAAGTCAGAAGGGGCAATACAAGGCAAGACATACACTGCCAATAAAATTGAAAATAGAAAATGTTTTCATACAAACTTTCCATTTTTTTTCTCCTTTTTTTTTCTTTTTTATTTCATCCATCCATTCGAAATGGTAAATGCGGGTATATTTATTTTTAAACTTGAATATTTTGGTCATAAATCTGAAAAGTCCAACTACTACCCAACAGTTTCTCACAGGGTACAACAGCTTCTATACACGAAGCAGAGTTGGTTGAGTCCTTTCTACTCTCCTGTTTCTTTTTTTTCCTTTCGCCCTCTCTATATGCTTTGGGCAAACCAAAATGTCGGACATCAAGCATTTTGGCTCAAAAGATTCGATAGTCAACATGCAGACAGACAAACAGATGGCTTGTTATTACACTGATTTATAAATAAACTGCAAATATTTGAACTCCACACACACATGCACACATGGCCACGCCTTAAACGCCCGTTAAACAATTTCCGGTTCTAACCATATTCGATCGCCTTCAAATCATTTGAGTCCCAGAGAGACGTGGGGCAAGGATAAAGTTATTTATTATATTTCCATCGAGCAATTAACACCTTAAGGACTAAGGACCCACATATTACGTACATTAAGGACAATTGCATTTTGGATTTATTAAGTTATGGATACTTTGGACACTTATTAAGTTATGAGTTTACTTGGTTAGCCAAAAATAATGCTAATTAATTAACTTGTCCGAAAACAAAGTCAAAGGCAAACTTCTTGTCCATTCATTTTGCAACTTTTCAGTTAAACGTCTTTTGCCTTGATTTCCCTGCTTACTTGGCCAACTGCTTGTGTTCCATGTCCGGTTTCGGCTTTGGCTACATCCAACTGGCCTGGCTCAGCATCTGTTGGATGCTGTTTATATATTTGTATTTGTATTTCTATTTGTATTCCTATTTGTATTTGTATTTGTCTGTCTGTGTGTGTGTGTGTGCAAGTATTTGATTTAGGAATTTTCAGTTTTGCAATTTTTATTCTACCCCATTTTTCTATGCCATGAAGCTACATCAATGTATATGTATGTCTGAGATTTGTTGGCATGCCGACTCGGAACCCACTGGCTAACTGGCCATTGGGTAACGCCTCGTTAAAGGTTTCAACGGGAGATATTTAATGTCCAAGTTATGCGCTTGAATTGTTGTCTACTCGTCCGGAATGTTGTCACTGTTTTTTCTCATTGTCCGTTCTATTTTGCAGTTGCCATTACCTGGACAAATGCACCCGAGAACCAATACCCCATCCTAGGTGAGGACTATGTTGTCAAGTGTGAAGTTAAGGCTGATCCCAATCCAACAATCGATTGGTTACGCAATGGCGATCCGGTAAGTACAGTTTCTTCCTACTCACACACATAACTCTAACCCATCCGATATGCCACAGATCCGCACTGGAGACAAATACGTGGTGCAGACTCATGGTCTACTCATTCGCGATGTCCAGGAAACGGACGATGGCATCTACACTTGCCGTGCCGCTGTCATCGAGACGGGTGAACTGCTGGAACGCACCATTCGCGTAGAGGTCTACATCAGTCCGGTGATCACACACTTGCCAACCACCTTGGAGGCCGTGGAGGGTAAACCATTTGCAGCCAATTGCACTGCCACCGGTAAGCCAGTGCCGGAGATAAGCTGGATTAAGGATGCCGCCCAACAGAATGTAGCCACAGCCGATCGTTTCCAAGTGAACCCGCAGACGGGTCTGCTGACAGTGAACTCGGTGAGCCAGGATGATTATGGTACCTACACGTGCATAGCCAAGAATGCCGCCGGTGTGGTTGATCAGAAGACCAAGCTGAATGTCCTGGTGCGTCCGTCTATCTATGAACTGTACAATGTGACGGGAGAGAGTAAGAAGGAAGTTGCCATCACCTGCCGTTCGAAGGGTCGTCCGGCCCCGGCCATTACATTCCGTCGTTGGGGCACCGAAGAGGAGTATGCACCCGGCATCCAAGACGACGACGATCGCATTGTCCTGGAGACCTATTACAATGAGGAGCGTGGCGAGAGTTCCGGCACCTTGCGCATTGCCCGCTCCCAGCGATCAGACGACGGCCTGTACCAGTGCATTGCCCGGAATAAGGGAGACACTGCCTACAAGACGGGACACATCACAGTGCAGTTTGCCCCCGACTTTACCCACATGAAGGAGCTGCCGCCCGTATTCAGCTGGGAGCAGCGCAAGGCGAACTTGAGTTGTCTGGCCATGGGCATACCGAACGCCACCATCGAATGGCGCTGGAATGGACGCAACATCAAGGATCTGTATGATACGAATCTACAAATTGTTGGCACTGGCCCACGCAGCGATCTCATTGTGCATCCCGTGACACGGCAATATTACTCGGCCTACAAGTGCATTGCGACGAACATCCATGGCTTTGCCGAGCACGATATGCAGCTGAAGGAGGCTCGCGTTCCCGACTTTGTTTCGGCAGCAGTTCCCCGCCAATTGACAGCCACGACCATCACCTGGGACATTCGAGGACCGCCAACTGAATTGGGTCTGCCCATTTTGGCGTTCAGTGTGCAATACAAAGAGGCTTTGAATCCGGATTGGTCGACGGCCTTGAATCGCAGCTGGTCGCCGGACTCACCGTACATTGTGGAAGGACTGCGGCCACAAACCTTGTATAGCTTCCGTTTCGCTGCGCGCAATCAAGTGGGACTCGGAAATTGGGGTGTCAATCAGCAACAGTCGACGCCGCGTCGATCGGCCCCCGAGGAGCCAAAGCCATTGCACAGCCCTGTCCAGAACGACAAGGAGGAACCCGTGGTTGTCTCAGCCTATTCCGATCATTTCGAGCTGCGCTGGGGAGTGCCGGCCGATAATGGTGAACCAATCGATAGCTACCAGATCAAATACTGTCCGGTAAGTAGACATTTGATTCTCATGATCAGGCTCAAGAAGTAAGACCAACTTAATCTTTGCATCATATCATAGGGCAACAAAATGGCTGGCACTTGGACCGAATTGGAGAATCGTTGCCACACTGTCGATGTGGTGGAGACGACATCATACGAGATGACCAATTTGAATGGCAATACCTATTATCGCATCGAGCTGAAGGCACACAATGCCATTGGCTATTCGTCGCCAGCTTCTATTATTATGAAGACGACACGAGGTGAGTCTGATTCTGCTAATAATAATCTTGGCACATTGCTGTACTCGGCCGGCTTCAATTCCGGCGTCAGTTCGCTACACAAACATCTCACAACTACAACAACAACAACATCAACAATTACAACATCAACAATTACAACCATCACAACGCTGGCCACAACAATAAGCATAACATTACTTAGTGTCCTAGCCACCTCGATGTTAGTCTAAAAAAACAAAACAAACACATACCACAACCAATCAAATCAAATCCAATCAAATCAATCAAACCAATCAAATCAAATCCATTTTCACGACAATCAAAAAGAAACAAATATCCTGCAATCGATTGATCGATTCGATGCGATTCGATTTACTTATCATACATATAGAATCAGTTCTATTTATCTATCTCTCTCTCTCTCTCTCTCTTTTATTTGCAAATACATCACATCATGTGTGTGTGTATACATATAACAAGATATATATCGTCTTACTGTTTTATAGCCCAACATATATAATATATATATATATATATATATATAAATATTTATATATATATTTAAAAGAAAAATTAAAATGAACTATCATACATTTTTTGCATACATTTTGTGTAGTGTTTTTCCTTTTGCTTTTCATCTGAAAACTCTTTTCTCCCAATTACTCAGTGTAAGAAAATTTTTCAGTTCACCAATTTAATTTACATTTTGGAGCAAAAATAATCACAATTATGATTATAGTTTCTTAATTTTTTCTCTCTTTTGTTTTTGCCAAAAATTCAAAATCCTTTTTTATTTGTGCTGCATGCTTTTGGGCGTTCTTTTTTGTTTAGTTGAAAATAAGAAACAATTTTCTTTTTGCTAAATAATATACATAAATACGTATATATTCTTATAGTTAAGTACATTCCAAGCAAGTCAATTCAAAAAATAAAACTCACTCACCAAAATCACCAGAAAAAAACAACACTGAGACAAAAGAAAAACCAACAGAGAAAACCGAATTACCAAAAGTATTTCTCAAAAACGTTTATATATTCATATATCTCACATAAGGCCTGTAGAGATTGGAATCTAAAAGATAGAGGAGCTTTTCATATTTATAAGGATCAAAGAGAAGCCCATGACAAGTTCGATCAATGCACAATAAACAAGATTATTGAGGGAACTCTTTACATTGCCAATATATATACTTAGTTATGTTCAATTTTCGAAAACTGTGGAAAGAGATTTCATGAAAGATTTGAGCGATCATTTCAAAAAAGAATTCTTTAATGGCGCTAGAGATCCTATGTATGAGATCT
Organism: Drosophila willistoni; assembly: GCF_018902025.1. Lineage (NCBI taxonomy): Eukaryota > Metazoa > Arthropoda > Insecta > Diptera > Drosophilidae > Drosophila > Drosophila willistoni. The sequence goes on from NW_025814053.1 coordinate 2,182,163, forward strand.
ATTGATCGAAAGTAACTCGAATTGCAAATGCATTGTCCTTGTCTTTATCTCTCATGCGTCTCATTCACATCTTGTGTTGTTGTCCCCCTCTCACAGACACACTCCCACACACATTCATACATGTATCTTGCACATTCGCCTGTGTCCTTAAGGTCAATCTCATTAGTTTATTCCGATATGTTTGTGGAGGGTTTGTGTGGGCGCGTGGGTGTGTGTGTGTGCGTGTGTGAGTTGATTAAACACGAGATACGAGAGATATGAATCAAGAATCTATATTAGAATCAAATTTTCCCCCTGAAAAGTAACTGAAACACACAAACACCAAATCAATGATGATGATGACAAAATAATCACAAGACAATTTTTTTTTTGCTCTTAAATCTAATTTAGTTTAATTCGTAAAATTTTATTTTATATTTTTGTGTGTGCATATTCATGAAAACATGTAACGATATATTGTAATTACTTTAATATCTAAATATATATATATATACAAACATATATATGTATATGGACTTATACTTATATATCAAACAAAATGAACGAAATGTAAACTTTAGTTTTTAATAATATCTACTTAAAATTTATCATCATGCCCAGTCTACTACTACTTATATTTTCTTTATTAATAATTTAATTTTTATTGAATTGATTGATTCATCGTTTAATTTTCTTTTTGTTTGTTCCATTTCCCTTATTCTTTTTTTGAGTTTCATATTTTTTTTTTCTTTGTAACTTGTATATGCAACTTTTTTTTCTTTTAATTAAGCGATAATGAAAAAAATAAGAAAAAAGAAAACATAAAAACCAAATTGAAATAAAAAAATTTACAAAATCAATGTTATTTCTTTTTTATTGCATTAGTGAGATCTCTCGCGCTATCTCCGTCTTTCTCTCTTTTTTACTATCTATTTCTATCTCGCGTGCTCTTTTGCTCTCTATCTGTCTCTCTTTCTCTCTCTGCTACTCTTTGTGCGTGTTTTGCTGTGACTGTACTTGTGTTCTTTATTAGTATTTATTAGTAACTACTTGTTGTCTCACTCACTCATATTTACGTAGTGTAGTGACTTTTCTTTGTTTATCTTTGTCTGTTTCTATTTTGTGTTTCCTTGTGTGTGTGTGTTGTTGTTGTCTCTTTTAATTATTTAACTTAAATTAATCTACTACTTAAATTATAATCTAAACTAACTTTTAGTAACCGGCTACCCTAATTAGCTTTAGTAATACCATACATATTTACGACATATTACATATAATATATTTACATGCCTTTACATACATACATATAAAGACACACACACACATACACACATTAAGCAGAACCAATATCGAAAACGAAACCGAAACCAAACCAAACCAAACTAACCCAGATACTAATCAAAACATTTTACCAACCACAACAACAACAACAACAACAATATGTCAAAAATGTGCAATAATTCCTGTCTACGTTGTCTTCTCCTAATCACCTACGGGATTATTCTTCTCACCGTCCCTTACGTAATGCCGTTACGTAATTTTTGAGAGAACATTCTTATTTGCCTCTCAAGTCCTTTGAGGTGAGATCACTTAATAAACAATAAGATAACTCATTTAATCAATGGAATTACTAAGGATCCAAAACTTGTCTTACTTATTCAATGATGACTGCAAATGGAAGTGTTGTAAAGTTTCGCACGGCATTGCGTAACGGCATAATCAGAATAAGCCCGTTAGTCTCGTCGTCTCTCTCTCTCTCCCTGTCTCTCTCTCTCTTTAACAAATGAAGAACAAATATTCTTTTGTGTGTTTCCTTTTCTTCCTTTTTTCTTCTACTACTTTTCTTTGTTTTTCTCTCTTTTACGCTGTGGGCAAAAACCAAAAAATGAAAAAAAAAAAACCAAAAAAAATCCTAAAATTTGAACACTCAAAAAACAAAAAACGCGTGCAAAAAAAACACAGACAATCCGTATCCCTATACATTATCCAGTTCTACAATGCTTCGAATTCCAATGGCTCTACAACTGTTGGCGTCACCGCTGCTGCTCCTTTTCCTGCTCTCCAACTTGAACAACGGAGGATCCTGCTGGTTGTCCTTTTTCTCTTACAGTTTTTGTGTGTAAACAAATCAGAGATAACTGCAACATTAACAACAATTTAGCAGCCATAGCAAGCAAATCGAAAGGATAAATGATTCATTAACAACCAAAACAGAAAAAGAAAAACAACAACAACAACATAAATAGCACTAGGGTGGGGTGTAATTGTATTAGTATTTCTATTTTTTTTTTCTCCTTTATTTGTGTGCTAAGATATTCCAAATAAATGTACAAAAATGCATTCAAATATTTCACATATAAAATGTATTCATAGATCAAATGCCAAAAACAAAAAATAATAATAATAACGTATCATCAGCAAAGAAACCAAAAGGAAAAACCCCAAAAACAAACAAAAAAACCAAAAAAAAAACAAAAAAAACATTATTACTCCAATTTAGCAAAATATACTTTTGTTAATTTGTTATTTAGTTTTCTAACATAATCAAAAGGCAACTTCGGATCTTCAATCGAAGTTACATATATATACAAAGAATTACGCAATTCGGTTCTACCGAAACTCTAACGTGGCAAAGCAAGGTTCAAATACTTTCCGGTTAACTTCCATATATGTATTAATTAATAGTTGGTAGACAAAAGTCTTAAACGATATACTTAAGAATGTCTGATATAGTGAAGCGATATTCATAGGAGAATTGAGTTTTGCTGCGTTTTCCCGAAGAGAATATCTTCCGACCCCTTTTCCATAGGTACATGAATCTGAAAAAAACACTGCCAAAAAAAGAAAATTCCAATTGTTAACACTATGCAACACACAACTGCACTCCAATTGAGTGTTTATGTAAAGTATTCTTGTCATGAATAACTTTTACCGATATCTAATTATATAGATTTCAAACATTTCACACACAATTGTCGCTGAGATTGGAAATCTATATGAAATCTTCCATTGAAAAATTCTTATAAAAATATTTACATAGATCGGATTCATGGCATTAATCTGTTGCACAGTGTAAATTATGCATATTAGCTTAAATTTGTTGTTGTTTAGTTTTTAATCCTTTCGTGTTGTTTTCTTTTTTTCTTTATCCTAAAATCAAAAATCTCCACCGTTGAAAAAATTGTTTGTTTTCGTATACGTTAAGGGGACAATAAATAACTAAGTAATATATATATATACATATATATAATAAATAAAGAAATTACAACAAAAAAGATAATATTTATAACCACAACAAAAAAAAAAACACACACACATTTCCAAACTACGAATTTTTTCACATGGTGTAAGCTTAAATGAAATTTTTATGAAAAAAGAAAACCAAAAAAGAAAACTTACTAAAACTTCACTTAGCCAGCGAGAAAAAAAAACAAAACTAAAAAGAAAAGCGATCGACAAATTTCCTGTATACTTACACAAAATAATTCATAATGTCTATGAAATTGTTTTTTGTTTTTTTTAGCCAAATATAAGTATACAAATATATATATATATACATAAATATATATATAGACATGAAAAAGTGCATAGAGTAAAGTGGAATATGATTGAATGAAATGGATGTTTAATAAGACATTTATATACCCTATACAATATACAACACATACATGCATACATTCATACATATACACACACATACAGACATACATGCATATAGTAAATAATTATAGTTAGTAAACGAATAATGAGAAATATTCAAATCAAATCGAGCCGCCGAATTTCATTTAGATTTGATTTTGCTTGAGAATTGCGCCGAATAATATATATGTATGAGTATGTACGACATATACATATACACACACACGCATACGCATACATACGTATATAAATAGATATAAATAGAATTGCATAAGTGTCAGTGTCATTGAAAACTTTTTAACTAGTAAGGCATTAATTGTTTTTATTTTCATTTTGGGTAAATAAAAAGAAACCAACAGCAACAAATAAGTATGAGCATGTATGTGTGTGTGTGAGTGTGAGTGTGTGTGTGAGTGGTTGGTTATGTGTGGGTGGGCAAAGGTACAGGATACGGAAACCTACAGGTAATATGACACTAAATTGCATATGCCACATAAATGAAGTAACACACACACACAGTCATCGGATTTAGGAGGGTGGTGAGGGCATCGATAAGTACCATATAGAGTATCAGTTTCAAATATCTGTGTAACTTAAAAGGCAATTAAAATTAGTCAATTACCCGTCTCAATGTTTCTACTTACTGGCCAATTGCCAATTTGTGGTTAATCGGTTTACGGTTCGCTAGTTAGTCTTAGTTTTAAGTACAATTACTAATTACTTTAACATTTTCAAGTTAGTTTAAGTAAGAATAACTTTAAAATTACCTTAAAACATTTGTACAAAAACAAAAGTAAATTGTTTCAAAAACAACTGAAGCAAAACAACCAAAAAAAAAAAAAAAACACTCATGCACTCACTTTATCTCTCTCTCTCTATCTCTCTTTCTCACACAAAATGTAAATTTTCAATGTTTATTACTTAAGAACTAAAAACGCTTCCAAAACTACTACATACAAAGAATCGCACACACACACACAGGCTCAAACACACACTCTTACGTATACTTAATTATTGTACAAAAAAAACCGAAACAAAAATCGCAGAATCAGAAACCTTTAGCTTTTGTGTTTCTAAATCTTATTGCTTTGTTGCTTTCGGCTTGTATATTACACATATGTATCTATATATATGTACATTACGTATATATATGTATATATATATTTTGCATATTGGCATCTGACTTCTTTTTTTATTTATTAACTTAGTTTATTTTGTGGCTTAATTGTGGCTTTTAACTGAAAAATTCTTCTCATCTAACACAGCTTAATATTAAATTTAATTTAATTATGGCATTAAATGTCAGCCCAACTATCACTCTCTCTCTCTCTCTCTCTCTTTCTCTCTCTCTCTTTCTCCCCCCTTCAAAAATTGCTAAAGATTGCATGTTAAGAAAAAAAATCACAAAACAAAACTCCAAAATTTATTGCTTTTATTTAAAATTTATTTATGTGCAAATTTGTGCTATTTATTTTTATTTAATAATTTATTTTTATTCATTTTTGTTTCATTTCTCACTTGTTCTTATTTTGTTTTTATTTATTGAAAATACACACACAAAAATGTAAAATATGTTTATACAATACAGTAAAAAAAAAAAAAGTAAACAAAAACAGATGATAGTAAAGGAATTTAAGTTAATACAATAAAAAAAAAATAACAAAAACTGGATACGGTGATCGGAATTTAAAAGCCGAAACGCGGTGGCGAACTTGGGACTGTAAAATGGTGATGATTTGCCCTCTAAAGTATGCAATAGTCAGTTAAAAAATTCGCTAAAAGCAATACAATGCATATTGCATACTATTGGGGATGGAATTTTCCCCATTTAAACATCCCTAGATTCGCCTTGGCCAGGGCTGCAAAATGCATTGAGTTCTAGCCACAGGACATGGAAATAATAACATTAAACAATGCATTTTGCAGCAGTTACTTAAACCAAAGCAGTGTCCGAACTGCTTTATATGTATAAGTAGATCGGACTTTGAATTAAGACAAAAAAAATATTTAAAACTTAGCATTAAAATACACACTATATATATATATATATATATGTACATGAAATTCAATTAATGACAATTTACTAATCCAATTTTACCTCACACACTTTCTGCATCATCCTTCCACCCACTCTCTCTCTTTCTCTCTCTCTCTCGCTCTGCTTTCCTCTCTTTTTCTCACATTGATCATCCTGTTGTTCCTACCCATATATATATATATACATTTCGCTGATGTGGTATAGGAGTCGATGTCATCCAAGTGGCCGAGCGTCAAGTTCTATCATCCGCCGCCATTGTGGGCATTGCCGTCGGCGGAGTCCTTCTGCTGCTCTTCATTGTGGATCTGCTGTGCTGCATAACTGTACACATGGGCGTCATGGCCACCATGTGCCGCAAGGCGAAACGTTCACCCTCGGAAATCGACGATGAAGCCAAATTGGGAAGGTAAGCCACAACAACAACAATAGATAATCTAAAAAAAAAACAAGCCAAATACCTATTGAAAACAAAACAAATCAAAAAACAATCTAATATTGCACTAAACTGATAAGTGATATTCGGCCTTTCTTTCTCTACCCCATTTTTTTTCCTCAAATTCGCACCAAAACCTATGTAAATCTGATTTAAACGAATTTTTCCAATAAGCCAAAATTCTCAACGCCCGGACTTCGAGTACAACTGGGTCTATGCGCGTCCCAAATCTTTGCTATTCAATCGAAATTCGAGTTCCTTTATATTCGTTTAAAGAGAACTACACAATGTCATGCAAACACAGTCACACACACACACACACACTGACAGACAGATAAACTCTTAATAAAACAAACACAACAATATGTTTAGTGCAATATTAAAAATGTTTTCACACACACACACACACACACACATAGACACACATAAAAAAATACTCTTTAGATTTAATTTTAAATGTCCCCATATATTTGCTTAATTACAATTATATATCTCAGACATCTGGCAGATGGGCAGCAGATTTTAGTATATAGATTAGGTTATTAGCCTTTCAGAAAGTTAGCAATTTCACGTAAAATTATTCTTAAATTATTAATGTAACGATGAGAAATCGTAATATATATTTTTTAAGCGCATTTTAGTGTTGGGTAGTCATATATATGTTTTTGTTTATCATATATGTTTTCTTTTTCGTTCATAAACTGTCTTTTTGATTCACCTTTTTAATGACTTTTTCGATTTGGATTTAATAGTTTATAGTTTCTAAGATCAGTTTTTCTTAATATTGACTGGAAAATGATTCGAGTCGAAACTGATTAAAAGAAGTGATCGAATTTATTAAGAATTTTTACCCTAAAAATGAATATGAAAACCAAAATGACTGTAAACGAGTGTTATCGAATAAGTTTTTTCCATTTTGTGATCAGCTTAGAGTCAACTAAGAACACCTTTCAAAAGAAATTATTCTGATTAGTCTATTTTAAGAAATTTTATTGATCTGAAAGAAAATTATTGGTGTATTTGATTAAAAGAAGACACGAAAAAGCTCACATAACAAAAAGTCAAGCTATCACTATAAAACTGATAAAAAAAGGAATCAAAATCATTTATGATTACTTGCATCAGAAAGAGCAATCGAAGAAGCTGGAAAGATCACAAATTTTGTAAATTCTGAATGAGGATTTAGTAGTACTTTAACCCAACTCTTGAGTTTTCAAAACATTCGTTAAAAATTGACAACTATTCATCTAAATTCTCCTTTCATCTAGACAGTCAAACAGTTGTTATAGAATAGATACATTTTGTAGTTGCCACAAAGTGCCTAGACTGTTCGGTCTCAGTAAATTTAATCGCTACTCCTGCCACCTGCCATGTCCTGCCCAGCTGCTAGATGGCACAGTAAAATGTTTTCTTTTAGTCGCTTAATTTCACACATTACTCATTGAAAACATTCATTAAACATCACTTGGCTCTCACCATAGACCTATATCGAACTCATTACCACATTTATATCCACATTATCCATTATCTATCTATTATATACTCTCTCTTCAAATCTCCCTAATCCAAAACACACAAAAAAAACCTCAATATGTATTGTATCAACCAACCAATCCAACACAATACCCCCCCCCAAAAAAAAACCAATACCAAAACCAAAACAAATACCACCACCAAATTTAACCAAGCAGTCTTTATGGTTGGCGTTTTCCGCTACCTTATTGCAGTGGACAGCTGGTTAAGGAGCCACCACCGTCACCGCTACCACTGCCGCCGCCAGTTAAACTGGGCGGATCACCAATGACATCGCCATTGTACGTACCTCCAAATCGCATATCCTTCTTTCTTCTTTTGTTCTTTATGAGTTCTCTCTAAGCTTTGCCTTGCCTTGCCTTGCCGCTCCCTATTCTGTCTTCTCCTATTTCCTAATTTCTTGTAGTTATCACTATCAACTTTCATTTATTTCATACAAATATACTCAGAATATTAAGTATACGCATAGTCATCACTTTATCATGTAGCAATTAGTTTTAGAATTCTATTATTAGCATCGTTCTTGTTGTGGTAAGTACTTATACTCATTCTTATGATGAGTTCTATTTGAATATACTCGTATGTATTTGCAGATTGAAGATGAAACCTTGCACTATCTGCAAATACATACGCTTAGAGTTGGATTTGTCTTTTAACTTCTTCTTTTTCTTCTTGCCTTGGCATTTATTAGTAGTAGACTATTAGATGTATTAAATATATTTTCAATCTATTAACCCTTTTCGTTTTGGTTTCCTCTTCCTTTTCGCAGAGATGAAAAGGAGCCGCTTCGTACACCAACTGGCAGCATTAAGCAGAATTCAACAATCGAGTTCGACGGGCGATTTGTTCATTCTCGAAGTGGTGAAATAATAGGCAAAAATTCGGCGGTGTAAATGACGTACACACACCCACACACACATACACACGCACACACACCCCCACACATACGCCTAGGAAGATCGCTATTAAAAAAGAAAAAAGGAAAAACTACTCACTCACCTAACTAAATACCTAAAGCCACCTACAAAAACAAAACGAGTATATACATACTTATATATATATATATCTATGGGAAAATCATTATTCACAACAACAACACAACATGAACAAGAACAAATGACGAAAACGATAAGCCAAAGCCCCAAAAAATACAAATTATTGGGAAAGCAAAACGATTATAAGCGAGAATATGATTATATAATGTTTTTTTTTCATTTTTTTTTTAATTTTCTATACTTGTGTACTTTTAGTTAGCTCTTGATCTATAAACTAAATGTCTTACTAATACACATACAAATACTTATTATACATACATACAAAATACATACTCGTACATTAGGGATATCGAGAAACTCAATGTAAACCAGAGTTTATATAATAATATTAAGCTAACAACAACAAATACGAAAGAAAAAAGTTCATGTTTCCATATCGCTTTATCTAAGTTCAAATTTTTATTATATATTCGCGCTGCATCGCTTTTTCTTGATTTAGTCCTTACTTTCCTCAGATTTTTCACAAATTTCTTAGCCTAAGTTAAAGGATAAAAACGGATATATACATACATATATGTGTATATTCACTTAAAGTAATGCCTTACGAAAAACAAAAAAACAAAAATTAAAAACGCAAAATTGCAGTTATTTAGCATTTAAATGAAAACAAAATAAAAATCATTAAATAACTAGTATAACTAACTTAAAAACATGCCATAATTAAGTTATTATTCTTAAGTTTACGTCTGCATTTTGGTCTAGTATTGGTATACCGAAATCAATATCGGTTAATGCAACCGATATTGCACATTATCCTTCATTTGGTACTTAAACACACAAAACAAAAATCAATGAACTAAAGACTTTTTAGACAAAAGGGAAAGAAGAGCTTGTCAGAGAAAAACTCATTTCCTTTCCTTCTTTTATTTTTCGTTTCCTATTTGGTATACTTAAATAATTTATTATTAAAATTTAAAAAACAAAACAAAAACCGAACGAACAAATGCTCAAGGTGTGTGTGTGTGCACACGCATACAATGTGTATTATGAGATATAATGGTATTATGACAACAAAACAAAAACTAAAATAGAGCCTAAACAAATGAATATACTTACTACAATATACAAATGCTTAGCGTTTTTTTTTCTTTGTTGAAAAACACTGCTTTAACACTCAAACACAGAGAAAATGTTTTCAAAGTGTTTTCCAAACATCGCAAGTTCCCAGACAAAATGATTAACTTGACTTCAAAATCCTTTCAAAGTCTGTAAGGAAGGCAGCTCTAGAGATGTAAATGAATAAGCCACAAAAGTTTGAAAAAAGAAATTCATACATAAACATTTACAATAAACTTTAGCTAACAAATTGCCAATAAACAAAGAATATTTAGAAAGTTCATTACGATTTGCCAAAAGACAATTCTTTGACTGCATATTGCATACTTTAGGGGGACAAGAATCAGTCATGCTACACCTTAAAATCCACCCTGGATTGATGATTCAGCATCTATAGCTAATCTAAATATGTTAAATCACCAAATGAAGGGGCTATTCAATTTGTCTGGGATCTATTGATATATAGACAAACAACAAGTATGAAATTAAAGTTCAAAATTGAAAAACAAAAACAAAAGAGATCGATGGAAATAACATTTTAATATTAAATACATAATTGTAAGTCTCTAAAAAAGAAAAATGCCAAAATCCACATTATTTTATTCATTTTGATTAAGTTTTTTTTCTTTTGAGTTTTTAGTTTTTGTAAAAATTAACAAGAATTGTAAGTAAGTTAAGCAAAACAAAAAACAAGTAATAAAAAACAAAATTATTCACTTAATATACATAATTAAATATATATTATATATGTATGTAAAATGTAATGAAATTTATTCTGTAAGTACATTTTTTTTCCAACCAACAACACAACAATATATATAAAAACAATATATGTTTATGTATATTGATTGCATTGAAACAAACAAAATAAAAATGCATTTTAATTTTGTAAATCGAATTTCATTTTTTAACCTGATTTCACTTAGAGCTTTTGTAGCCTCTGTTGCCAGTTAAGTAAAGCGCCTTGTCAGAGCTTTTTCTACCTTAAAATACCTTGAGAAATGAAAACAAAGAACCTAAAACAAAACTACAAAAACAAAAGATACAAATTATAAAACCAAGACCTAAGAATATTAAAAAGAAATTATTTTTTTTTTAAAGCTACATGAATATAAGAAAGAGAAAGAAAGCAAAATTATAAATGTAATTGTGTGTATATGGAAAAGAAAACAAAAAAATAAGAAGATAATTTGGAGTGCAACATATAAAATATGGCAAAGTCAAAAAACCAAACCAACACAAAATTTTGCATAAAAGAAAATTAAATGGAAAAAATACAAAAAAAAAAAGCAAAAAGAAAACCAATTTTGTTTGGGTTAGGGGTAAAAGGGTAGCTTTTTATATATATAAACCTAAAGGAAAAATATATCTAATAAAATGAAAAACGTGGAAAATAAAATCGTATTTACTGTACTATTTCACATGTGTTTATCCATTATCTTATAGACTTCGATTATTTATGGGTTTGACATACTTTGGAGTATTAATAGATGGGAATTATACAGTTTAGAATGAACCTAGATCAATCAAAGAGCTTGGGATTTTAATAAAAGATTGATTTGCTTGATATGTTTTACAACCTTTAGATGACACACGAATGTGTCACTCTTAGTGGCTTAGTTTAATATATATATAGAATTGAGTAGACATAATTATTAATATAAATCTCACATACATTTGACAAAATACACATAGTAAAATCTCTAGGAAGACGAACTTAATCAGTTCACCTGCTTATGTTTAAGTAGGATAGATTTATCATACATATGTACATTGATAGGTTAAGGATAGGTAAAAGTGCGGAGCGCTCGTTAATTTACATTAAAGACTTTTGGCTTAATTATCTAAACCTCCATGCCGCCATCGGAACGTTTGCCCTGACGTTGTAGTGCCTCCTCGGAGGTGAGTTTCGTTTTTTCCGTCCGTGTATGCCAGACCAGAACATCACGACACTGATTGGCCAACGGCTGCAGTTGTTCCCGTGTGGTCAGGTGGCGTAGAATCTCTGACTCTTGATAGCCACGCTGCACATCGTAGGAGAAGACAGCCTGTGGATTTTTAATAAACAAGTCCATGCTAATGGCAAAAGCGGCCATGTCAATGGGAAAAGGACGCTCTGGCCGCCAAGCGGCATTGAATCCAACCACTTGCGTTTTGTCGTCATTGAGCAGTGGTTTTTCCACCATTAGACCACCCACAAGGCCAACGGGCCAGACGCCCACACGTCCTGGCTGGATTTTTAACATTTCAAGAAACAATTCTACAGAATAGGAATTGTCATCGTCCATAAAGAAAACAATCCCATGATGGTCGTTATCGTGATGACTGCGCAGCCAGGTTAGCGCCAGATTACGTTGCTCAACACCGCGAGGTTTAATCCAATTGGGATCTTTTCCCTGCAGCTTGAACTCCGGCGGCGTCTTGATATTCAATTGGGTAGAGCGTTTCTCTATGCCCGCTCTATGCAAGAGATTCGTGACCAGGGGTGTGGTGACATTTGAATCCTCCACAATGATCCAATGGAGACTTGGCACCAACATAAATAAATGAGATAGGCTGCAAGAGAATGTATGTTAGTTGGATCAATGTATTTTCTTCTCCATTTCACACTTACCGTGTCAGTTCAGCCTTCTGGGCTGGGCGTGAATATGTCGGCGTTATGGCATAGATTTTGGTCAACGTGTCCGCCTGTTGCTCGGCATAAAGAGCCTGAAGGTATTCTGGCCCCTGGCAGGTGCGTTTCCCATTCCGATGGACCATCATTAGCACAATTATGAAGACAATGATGAGCACCAGGACTTGCCGAGGACGTATGCGTACCTCCGTCATCTTGATGCATGGATTTTGGTAAATAAAATAATAAAAATTATTTATAACTTTAGCCACAGGTGCAGGGCCAATTCGAGTAAAACAAACAAAACGAAGAATGAAACTGTCTGGCAACACTCAATTTCGCGTAGGTTTACCAAACACACATTTTCCGCTAGAGGGCGCTTGGTAGGGCCGTTGGTTGGAATCGTTAAATTTAAATTGCAATTCACAAAATTACCACATGGTGAACATTTTCAGCCTTCGTGAGCCTTGTGAATCTTTTCAAACTGAACAAAGTGCAGAAGTTTTAGTTAAATGTTTAAAATATTAAAACAATTAACATTTCATGGCCCTCAGTTTAATTATAGGTATATTTGTATTCAGAGTGCAGACTATGGTAAGCTGATAATTTGCCATCCCAATGTGTCACAATGAGTAAACAATTTTGCACATCAAATGTTTACAAATTCGTTCCTGTTTCTTGTTGTTGTTCATATATTTGCTAAATATACAAATTTATTTTTGTGTTGCGAAATTAAATCAAGGTTAGAAACGAACGAATTAAATTTTAATTATTTCATTTAAAGTACAATAGCTAAATAGCAGATGGAAAATTATTATTCAAAATAATGCACATATTCAGACAAATCATTTTTAAAATATGGCTTTTAATATTAATTACTTTAATGGAGTGTTCTTCTAGTTTTTAAGCTTGAATTCAAGCCGTTTTTTGACATATTTATTTCATTTTTACAATATTATAATTATCTGTTCTGTGCAAGCTTATTCGAATATTCATGCTAATTTTTAACTAAATCGGTGAATTAGAACTTCAGATTTTTGGTCTACAGCTTTAGGAAAAAACAAGTTTAAGGATAAAAAAGTTATCCAATTAAATATGTCTATTCAAAAATGTAATGAAAACAAACCTCTAAAAGTTTTTGTTAAATTTGGATTTCAGAAATAATCAACAAAAAACCGTAATTTTCTAAATCTTTCATCCACACTTTGGTCTGCCAGACTTTCACACATTATTACCGCATCGATGGAACCATTTATGACTTTGCTCCAAACAATTGAATGATTTTTCTCTCAGTGTGTGTTGGGGTCATTTATAGGGGCTATCGTGTCGCCAGTTGCTTTGTCCAGTTGGACGCCGAACGCCATCTGTGTGGATGTGGATCTCTCGTAGGAAAACTGAATGAGAGGGCGGCGGGCAAATGGCCAACGGCGCGACAGATAATGATAATTGATGAAAGATTTTTCATACAGATTACAGCCATTAGGGGTCAAAAACAAACATAAATCGGTGTTTATGACTTTTTTTTTTTGTTATTTTGAATCGATTTCCTTTTTGTTTATTTTTTTTCGTCATTTTAATCTGCTTGTATGTAGTTCTGTGTATGTCTATGAAATTCCAAATTATTTGTAAGATAAGCTTAGATTTTTGCTGGAAGTTGGACTTAATGTTAATGCCACGGATCGTGTGCAAAAATTTATTTCAAAATAAATGACAAAAAATTTGCACCAGACCCAAAACTGATTGCGAGACACCGAAACTGATCGATCGCAAATTGTAATAGTTGCCCATTAGATTGTATTGTATTTAGTAAGTGTTTGTTCCTGTGTGTGTGTGTGTGTGTATTTAAACAACAGATATATGTGTTCTGTATGTACAATATATACCATACACTTACATATATACATACATACATACATACATATAAGCACATACTTGTAGGGGCAAAGTTATCAGCAGGACAGCCAAAGACGACAACAAAAATATTCCTATGACGACGATAGAGTACGACGAAGGTATAGAATTATTATTATTATTTTTTTTCTTCTTTTTTTTGCTTTTTTTTGCACGCGTATTGGCTGTCCAGCTGCCTTAGTTCTATAGAAGAAACAACACGATTTATAGCTACTTTATAATGAGACTGGGTGGTTCGGTAATGGTTGGTAAGGTGTGGCGAGGGAGGGTGGAGGGGAATTGATATGAATATTGTTTTGATTAGACACCGATGCCGATGTCTTGATGCCAAAACCAAAACCCGATGTCAATTTCAATTTCGTCCAAGTACAAACAGAACAACAAAAACAACACTGTCCACCTATGCCCAGATGTATAACAGTACATCGGGTACACTCAACAAGTACCCGATCAAGTGGGCTGTTTAATAACTTTTCGCAACGTTCCAAGCGCGAACTGTGAGTGGGAGTGGGGAGGAGGAGGAGGAGTTGGCTGCTTCGATAGTGATCAATCCATTCAACCATCGATAAGCAGACGTCATAAAAAGAAAAAATGACCAATCGAATGATTAATGCCTATGAAGAACACACACACACAGACACACCTTTAGTCTCGTCCACAATTCGAACAGTTGCCTAATTGATTTGGCACAGATATTTACAAACACTTGACTTTGGTTTTGATTTCTGGACAACAAAAATCACTCCTCCTTTTCTCTAAAAACTGCAAAAACTACAAACATATGCATATGACATCATATTGTTTCCATTTTTCTTAATTGATTTCCACTTCCACTTTTGTTAGAAACAAACAGCTAAATCAAATGTAAAACTAAAACACTAAACAAAACACTCCAATCAAAAATATTTGGAAACCTTGTGAAATGGAATCCTTTGAGAGTCTAAAAGTACTTTTTTTTTTTTGTGCTTTATCCACTAATTATTCATATTTTTAGTCATATGATCCAACTTCCTCATATTTGCAATCAATAAATTTTCTTATCCAGGGCGTTAAAATTAAACAAGAAACTAACACCAGGGCAAGATAAGCCTTCGGCCCACTTCATATTGAGTGCGGTGAACTGTTTGATCCACCCCAGGCACAGTTGGTAACAAACAGCTGTTGGCCAAAGGCTCCATTCTGATCTGAAAATCTAAATTGTCGGAATTAAATAAGTAACTAGAATAGATTTTTCAATAACATTTTTGAGATAAAACTTTGTAATCAAGACATCGTGGAAAAGACTAAATTGTCACTAGCAAATAAAGGCCATCCTGTTCGCTCTTACAAGCACACGAGCTTCTTCGGCCAACTTTGCTGATTGAAAACGTGTTTATTCATGGATAGATTTTTATGAAATTCACTAGACTTATAGTTATTGATGACAAATAATAGTAAATTAAATTTCATAATAATAGTATTAATATTGCGGATAAAAACCATGCAAACGGCGGTGAGCTTGGCTAAAATTTGACATCTATATATGTAGATGCTAATATAGACGGTCAAATAGACCTATCGACAGACCTAAATTATCCTGACCATTGATGCTAATCAACCGATGTATCTATAGTTTATTTTGTTTCTGCTTCTTTCATATATATTTTCGACTTTTACATATACCATTTCGGCTAATTGCTCGACAGTTCCACAGAATCTAGAGACTTTCAAACAGTTTTGGAATATTTTTCAAATAGTTTTCATTTTGTGCTCTCGAGATCCACGTGCAATATCAGATCTTTGACCAGGTTTCATATAAATGAGCATATATTACGCATACGCCTCGTGTGAGGCCACAATAAAAATACAAACACACACACGCTGGAGCGCTGGGGGAGCACAAAGAGAGGCGGAAAGAGGCAGAGACATAGAGAGAGTTAATACGAGTGTGTAGATTAAAGAGACATGTTGCGAGAGGGAAAGAGAGCTAAAGAGAGTGTCGGTGGGGGGAGGAGGAGTGGAAGGGAGACAACATTTATTTGGAGTCGACAAATCAACTTCAGACTATTTCAGTCAACAGCCAACGGGCGTTCGAGCCTCACGTTTCGTGGAGCGCGCTTTAAATTTAAATATTTTTATTTTTCTACCTCCCCGCCCCCCACGCCGTTTAGTTTGATTTATTCATATTTATATTTTTTTTTTGTTTTTTATTTTTATATTTCTGTTTTTTGTATTTCTACGCCGCAATTCAATTCCGATTTCGATTCCAACTTAAACAATAAACAACAAAAAGGAAAATGCAATCGTCGCGACTTTTGTAGAATTTTGAAATCGTTTCTATATATTGAGACGCACGGAGAAATAATCAAACAAACAAATATTTATTTCATTTTCAATTGGCGCCTATTGAACATTGATAATGGAAGTCTACACATCGGACAGCTCCGATACGGATTCGCGTGAGCAGAAGACCATCGATTTCGGTCGCATGAATCTGGATTTGATTACGCTGGAGGATCACCTCAGTTCGCCGCACAAAGCCCTGGCCAAGTCGAAAAGCGACATCGAGACGCTGTTGCTCAATCACAATCGTTTGGTCGGCCTGCCCAGCATATTGCAACAGTTCACCAATCTGAAGATACTCGACCTTAGCTCCAATGCCTTGACTCAGCTCCCTGATGCCATTTGCCAATTGCCATTGGTCACTCTGATTGCCAAAAATAATCTATTGACCAACTCTTCGCTGCCCAAATCGTTTATGACCAAACAACAGACTGGCAATGGCGGCTCAACACTGAAGGAGCTGAATCTAAGTGGCAATCAGTTGACCCACTTTCCCGAGCAGGTCACAGAGATGCGACAGCTCAAGTATCTGTATGTGGGTGGCAACAAGATCTCAAGCATATCCAAGGATATATGGAAAATGCAAGGGTAGGTAGTCAGCTAACTGACCAAAAAAAAAAACAAAAACCACAATCGCTTTGCCTTATCAATGTGTTGGAGTGTCATGCCATGAATGAACTCTACAATACACTGAACAAAATCACCTAGGCGATATCACACTTTCACTTTCACATTTGAACAAAACATTCCATGGATTTAAAATTTAACAAATTTGTAGACCAACTTTGAAACTCTTGTGTCGTTTATTGTTTTTCTCTCTGTATACTGTGGAATAGTCGTCTGACAAGAGTTTTGCTTACTTAAGTGTTTCTCTTCTGGGTTGACATTGGCTTAGCACACATATTCAATACAAAAATTTGTACCCTTGAGAATCCCATTTGAGTATAGTATAAAGAATTTCATAGAGATCCCCCAATTGAACCTTCTAAAAAGTCTCCAGTGAAAGGTGAAAAGTTCAAAAATGCCCCTAAAAGATTGGTTAGGGGAAATTTGGCACTCCAAACTGGCCCTTCCGACTGTCCCCCTCCCGACTGTCTGTCTGTCTGTCTGTCTCTTTGCGTGTGTTGCTGTTGTCAAGCGTCTGCTCTTATTATATAGCAAGTGTTTTGTAGAAAGAAAGAAAAATAACACTGATAACACACACACACACACACAGGCGCACACAGACACAGTGCGCCAGGCCAGGCCAACCAAGTCCAGTCCAGGCTAGGGGCTAGGCACTCTTTTAAGTGCCCTCTCGTTCAGTCTTATGGCAGTACGTAAAAAACGAATCGAAATGAAACCAAATCTAACGAAAACAAGCACTCAAAAACAAACGATTTCTTGACTGGCCATAAAGATATGGACTTATATTAATAGACATCATAAACAAAAGAAGCCAACAAAACGATAGCATTAAATTATTTAACTCTAAACAAATATAGAGAGAGCAAATTATAACCAAAAGAAAAAACTCGAAATTGAAATTGAAATTAGTTATCACAAAGCCCGGAACGGACTTGGACCCAACAAAACTTACAAACATATAAATATCCAGGGACGCATTCAGGGGGAAGATAATTTCAAATCGACACTCGTCTCTTTGTCAGCAAGGGGATTTCTTTTCGGGTTTTTCTTTCTTTTGAACAAACTCAATAAAGTCTCATAAACTTGAACTAGAAATCTATTCACTATCTACTTGATTACATGGTTCTTTGCAATATGTAGAAGGAACCTTATAGACTACGTTGAGTATTATTAAGAGCGGGTTTGAGGCGGGTGAACTTTGAAAAACAACCTACATTCAAGTGTTATATATTTTGAGACATTTCGCATTAATCGTTATCACAAATTGTGTGTTTCTGATTGATCTCTTTTTGCAGTCTTCATGTACTCTCACTGGGTGGCAATCTTATCAACGAGGTCCCCGAGACGGTGGGCTCTTTGAGCCAGTTGCAAGCCCTGGTCCTATGCGATAACCTCATCGAGAATCTGCCCATGAGCATAGCCCGGCTGAAGAACCTCAAATCGCTGCTGCTCCACAAGAATCGACTCAGGCACTTGCCCAAGGACATTGTGGCCCTCAAGAACCTAACCGAGCTGAGTCTGCGTGACAATCCGCTGGTGGTGCGTTTCGTTCAGGACATGGCTCTGAAGCCACCCACCCTGCTGGAGCTGGCCGGACGCATGGTCAAGGCCAGCGGCCAACGACCAGGACCCTATGACATTCCTCGCACCCTGGCCGAATATCTGAACAGTGCCAATTGCTGTGTCAATCCCAATTGCAAGGGCGTCTTCTTTGACAATCGCGTGGAGCACATCAAGTTTGTGGACTTCTGCGGCAAATACCGTGTCCCATTGCTGCAGTATCTCTGCTCCTCCAAATGCATTGAGCCCGAGCAGACGGCATTGCGGGCGCCCAGCAGCAACAATGCCAGTGCCAGCAGCGGCTTCATGATGCGCAAAGTCCTGCTGGGCTAAGGCATCGGGAGCGGCAAATGGAGCGCGTGCAAAGCGGGTGCAACAACGCAACGTTTTGCCCGTGGAGCAGGCATGCAGCAATCGCTCGCTCGGAAATTGTGAAATAAAACAAAAACACGGAACCAAACACGGCTGTGGCGTTGCGGCGGCAGGGTCGCCGTTCAGTGGAAACCATTGACTCTATCAACATGTTAACAAATTTGAATCGATTTGCTAATTATACATATTTTGTTTGTTTGTTATGCCTTATACCCTACCCTTATACCCAATTATATGCCAAAGAATTTGTCATTTTGTTTGATTTACCTACCTACGATTTTGAAAATCTTGTTCAATAATATACACGCACACACACACGCACATGCCCCATAAATCTAATAGCATTAATAATGGCTTAACTTACTTACATATATATATATACATATATGTACTCTTGTAAGCTATGTAAGAGGGTATAATACTATATTAATTCCACTTAGTCATTCAGTTTTTGAGCTGATGCAAGCATTACATTTATCAAAGTTAGACCGACCGATCGGATAACTATTTATATAACATCTAGCTACAGATAGTAGAATCTGATGTTAAAATCCATAAGACTGTAAGAGAGAGCTAGCATCTAGCCAACAAAGGTTTTTAACATCTTCTTGGCATTAATTTTCTAAACTAATATTTACTTTTCGAAAGTTAATTTAAGTAATTTGAGGCTACCAATCCAATTCAAGTGGAGCATTTTTGGCGTGACAACCAGGACCAAAGTCACCACGTGAAATTCAAAGATTGATGATACGGTCAATCTTCTGAAGAAGATTACTTCAAAATTATAGCTTGTTAAGGACCAAGCACAAAAAGGTGAACTTTGGTATTGTAAGCATTGTCAATCTGTTTTCGCTTAATTACGTTAATTTCTTATAATTCGCAAGCAGTTTAAGTGTTGATGATTTGGTAGGGCGTTTACGGTCTGCCGCAGTGGCGGATCGTGCGCTCGATTTTGGGGGGGAAATCGAAGTCAAAAATTTGTTTGACCAAGTAAAATTTCTTAACCAAACTCTGATTGCCTATCCGACTCGGAGTTTTGGGGATAAAATTTACCCTTTTTCACCCCCGTAGATCCGCTACTGGTCTGCCGATAATAGAACTTTTGGTTAGTTTTTGAAGTAGCTGCTCACCTTTTTGGGCTGACACAATCTTCTTACAAAGATTGACTTTGTGTATTTTTAAAAATAGTAAAAAATTAACTTGATTGATTTTAAAAAAAATTTGTTGTTATTATGTTTTTATTCGATTCTTTATTGAAATACACTTTCTGTTCCAGTTAATATTATTTTAAACACATTTTTATTAATGTAATACATTTGTTTTCGTTTTGGTTTTCCTTTGCTTGGTTTTTTATTTATTATTTTGTTGGATTTTAATAGTCAGTTTATCTTAAATCGAAAATGTTTTTAATTTTGGTTTTGGTGTTGGATTTTTTGTCTCTGTAGGCCCAAAATTAACTCTTAACTGGCCAATTTATTTTGCCAGTCAAAGGGCCGCCCATAAATATACATATATATATATATATATATATAATTTGTTTTTGTTTTCTATTTTTTCTTTGTTTTTTTTTACTTAATTTTTAATACCTATGCGTTTTTAATTTAGTTATTTTCGCTTTTTTCACTTTTTGCATGTACAAATATTATAAGTTAATTTTTTTTTTTTAGGGGAGAGATAGTGGGTTGGTTTAGATTCTTTAGATTTTCATTTAGTTTGTCTAATAGTAATTAGTAGAGCACATAAAGAAGTATATATATGTATATATGTATCTGTATAGTTCTATGTATATACATTGGGGCGGTCCTTACTTATCCGATATCGTTTTGAAAACGACCTAAATTCTAAAAAGGATCCAAAAAGTTCGTATTTCAAAGTCCACACAAGCTGCATATATATGTACATATTCTCCTGATCGTGACAGATTAAAATCTATTAAACTGTCACTCGAATGAAAAGTCCTAAACTTGGCTCAGAGAAATATTTTGAGGGGCCTTTGCCTGGGTTTATGGATCGAATGTACATATATTTTATATACATACATATATCAAATTGGTAGTTAAAGTTTTGAAAGCATTTTGGGCAGTTAATTTGTTTGTTTTTTACGACTTAATAATTTTAATGTTTCCAAAGTTTATGAAATATTATTTTAATCAATTACACAAATATGTTTTAAACACCAAACAGTTATTGCTTTCAACTTTATAATTTCGACTTTAAATCAGGGAAATTCAAAAAAAATAATTGTGTGGGGTGAGGGGGGAATAAATAGTCTACATCGACATGAAATAAGCCACTTGGCTTATCGTTTAGATCAAGCAAATATATGTATATACATATATGTAGGTATATATAGGGGTAGAGATTAGAAACTTTACAAAATAAATTAAAAAAAGATAAGAACAATCCAAAAATAATAAAGATTTGCCAAATCAAAAATCTGTGTCTTGGGTGCAATGTACACAATACTTTTTTTTTTTGTTGTTTTTTTATAGTACTTAGTTGAGGTCTCCCCCAATTAAACATTTAGCCAAAATTGGTTTTGTTATTGATTAAGCAATTAAAATAAGTTATTATTTAAAAATAAATTAATGTGATAAGAATCAAAATAAATGAGACAAAACTGGCGAAAACAATAAACAAAAAAAAAAAAAACGCTGGTACCAAACAAAACAACAAACGAAAGATTACTTTCCTCAATATTTATGGCCTTTGAGTGGGTAATGAAGATAAGAATTGCTTTTGTGGGAATCCATGCCAAAACAGTTGGAATTTTAATTTAATATAAATGGGATATAGTATAAAGGACCGCTCTAATATATATATATATATATATTTGTAGGTATACTTATAGCGAGTTACATACCCAATTCACACACTTACACACTCACACACAAACACACTTATTTTACACACTTATTAAGCTTAGAGACTACATTTTTGAATATGTCTATAAATTATTTCATTTTCTTATGCCATAATTATATATTCTCTTATCGAATGGTTATACTTCTTTCACACCCACACACACACACACGCATAAGCACAAAAAAATATATACATACATATATATATAGATTTATATATACATATCTGTGTATATATGTATATATAGAGAAGATGAAGAATAAACCAACAACAAGTGCATAACCAGAGGGAAATTAATGTAGACTCCTTTTTTTGTGTTTTGCTTCTTCTTTTCCTCTTTTTGTAAATGTTTATATATCTAAATTTATCTTAACCGATCCCGTTTAGTTTAGTTGATGTTTTAAATACAATAAAACAAACAAAACAACAAAAATTATACGCTAACTACATGACAAGTAAAGGAAGGTAAAATCATATAATGCTTATGAATTTGTTGTAATTGAATTGGTCTGTTTCCATATGTGCCAAATTGAAAACAAATTGAATATTGGAAGGAATTTATGGTATAAATTTCAAAAACTTTGTTTTAACATTTACTATTATATATTACACACACATTTATATATATATATATATATTACATAAATACACACATTGACTGAATCTCTCTTTCTTTCTCTTTTTTTGGGGGTTTCATAGAAAGGAACCTCCTTCTCTAGACATCTAGTAAAATTTAAATCAAATGTTCATTAAAGATCTATTAATATATTTTCAAATACAAGACAAGTCAACTCATATTCATATTAAAACTATTTCTTTCATTATTTTTCAAGTCCTGAAAACAAACAAAAAATTGATATGATGTGGATGAAAATCTGCAAACTGCAAAGAATTTATCTAGAGAAAGTTTGTGGTATTTAATATGGGAACGAAATGACCAAATGACCAAGCGCGACTATAAATGGCTTTAGTTATAAATGAATCCTATCTAAGCATACATATACAACATATTGAACTGATTTGTTAACTAAAATGACAGCCTGAATTAAACGAAAAATGAAACTAAACAATATATGTATATAGCTTTACGTTAAGCCCAATTACAAAAAGTATAGCCAATTACACACTTATGTATATATACCTATATATACGTTCGATATTCGTGTTTCTTTTTCATTCATTCTTCTTGCCTTCTTCATTTGATTTGTCATATGTTTTCACATATTTCTTACTCTTTTTGTTTTGTTTCTTGAAAATTTTGTGTGCAGTTGATTTATTTAGGTTTTTTATCTTTCAAATGTACAACAGAATATGTTATTAAGTATATTCAATAGTGTAACATTGAAATTATGCTTTCACAGTGTGTATTTGTTTTGTTTTTGTTTTTTAAATAATTTTATTTCCATTTCATCTGATGCTTGGGTAAAACTTATAAATTTATGCAAATAATTTGTTGCTGTTGCTGTCATTGTTGTTGGCCAACAACAAAGCAAGCGAGAATGAAATAAATCAAATCAAAAATTATACAGTATAGTAATAGATAGCATTATCTTTTTGTTTTATTTTATATGTCTATGTATATATGTATGCAAGTCGTGTGTAGGTGTGTGTAGAAGGATTTTAGTTGTCTTGCGGTTTACTTTTTTGTTTTTTTTTATGATGCTACGCTACGAGTTGACTTAAGTTTCAGTTTCTTTTCAGCTACTGTTGTTCTATATATATATATATATATATATATATATATATATATATATAGATACATATTATCGGTTTAAACGGCGGCTTTTTCGTTACTCTTACTGCTGCTGTGGCTGCTCCCTCTCATCCTCATTCTTATTAGGCATATTTATGGCTGATGGCCTTATAAGCTACACATACATCGATCTCTTATAAAGTACTATAATTCTATATATATATATATATATATATATATATATATATATATTTCTTTTTTTTTTACATATATCAAAGTGTTAAACGCAAAATGTATCAAGTGTTTGTTTTTGTTGGTTTCATTTCGATTTTGATTTAAATCGTCTTTTATATGTACATACGACATTTCTCTAAAAATCAGTTTTTCTTGTTTTCGGTTTTCGTTTTGTTTTCTTTTTTGTTTGAATCGGGATTAATGCTCTGATTTCTCTCTCTTCATTTTGAATTTTCAAATTATTAGTTCGAGGATGTTGACTATATACTAAACTTATGAAGAACAAACAAAAAATATATGTATATATATATATATCTTTATCAATAATCATAAGTTATAAAGAATAATATAATAAAACGTTGTGTTTAACAACAACAACAACAACAGGAAAAAAACATACAACTGAGACTTGATGAGGGGCCAAATTTAATTAATAATATACATATATATATATGCACATATACATATATATATATGCACATATACATATATATATATGCACATATACATATATATATATGCACATATATATATATATATATATATCTTATGATTTCATTTGTTTTTTGGAAATATCCTTTTTACCTGAAGGGCAGTTTTAAAACTAGCATTTTCAGTTTAGTATTGTTCTTTTTTTTCCTTTTCCTTTTTATCGCGTTTCATAAAATCCTTAACAACTTGTTTTCTTTTTTTTATACATTTGCCTTTTTGGCTTATGTTTAGTTTTATTTTAGTTATAGATAGTATATAGTATATAGTTTAGTTTTTAGTTTAGTTCCACTTTTTTATTGATAATCATTTATTGACAATCTCGAATCGCTTTCCTCTTCTATGTATATATAATTTATAGCATAAAAGCGTATTGGCATTATCAATTATACTGATGACCAGCACAACGGAAATCTAATATAATAGTTTTTAAACATATGTATATGTATATAGAAACATACATTCATATGTAGGAAAATTTAATGAAAGAGATTTTTTTCCTTTGTTTTTGTTTCCTCTTTTCAAAATTAAATTAAAAAAAAAAAACAAAAAAAAAAAACAATAGTGTGTGATAAAAAATATAGTAAAATTTCATGCAACACAAGAAAATAAGATAAGTGAACTTTTTTGATTGGCGTTTAATGTTGGATTTCTGGGATTAGAATTGGATGTTGTTTAGTGAGGCGGAGGAGCGGTGGTGATGGCAGATCGTAGATCCTCCTGATGCCTTCTAAGACTCTGGCTCTGGCTCCTCACTGTAAAAGGTCACATATTTGCTTTTGACTATGGCATTCCAGGCTAAAGAAAGAAATAAAAACAATTTGAAGATTTAGTTGAATGAATATTGCTTAACTAATGATATTTATGATGCTTACTGCTGGCAATATAGTCAACTATCAGATCCGTATTGTTCAGAACCCCACTCTGTCGTGCTAATGCTACGGGCGGTGGCGGCAAATGCTCCTCATCCGGCAGAGATGTAGCTGTGGCAGCACCTAGCTCCATTTTATTGAGATCTGGCATGAAGCTCAATTCGTGCAAAGTCTCATCATCGTCATCGCCATCTTGGTAGGCCATATAAACGGGCAGAGTTGTCTTGTTGGCAGTGGCGGACGACTTGTTGACAGTTTTGGCCGGCAGAAGGAATTCTCCTGGCTCCTGGGAATTGCTGCGACTGCAGCTAGTGGAGCGTTTGGCGGCAGCGGCTGCAGCTCGAGCAGCGGCTATTATGGCCGCTTCAATATCATTGCAGGTTTCCAGTTGCTGCATGGACACAAGGACATCACTGCTAGATGCCTTGCTAATGAAATTATTGACCGAAGTGTTGGCAATGATGCCGCTATCATTGGACTGGTTGGCCAATGATGAAATGCCGCCTCCTCCTCCACTTGCGCCGCCGGCAATGGTGCGATCACCGCCAGCTCCTCTGGCGGAGGCAGAGGATGATATCGAGGCTGATGACGACGAGTTCGAGGTGTTCGAGGACAATGTTGATGAGTTGTTGTTTGTAATGGCAGCTGCGTTGGCGGCATTTGGCGATGACTGCACAGCCTCAACTGAGATCGAAAGCATGTCCAGAGTGGAGCTCATGTTTACCGCATCGGAAGCTGCACCCGAATCATTTAGGACCAATTGATCGCTGCTTAGATCTGTTGAAGATTCCTTTCCCAATTTCGCCGAGTGCTCTTTGCTCTCTGTCTCATCCTCATCCTCATCGGCAGCAACCACATCCGATTGCTCCTCCCCACCCCTAATAAGTTTATTTCTTGTGTTTTCCTGATTCGAATTGGAGGATTCCTCAGTATTCTCATGATCATTGAACATTTTCAGCTCATCTTCATTAAAGTCGCCAAAAATGAACTCATTGTGGGTCGCATCTCTATCATCTCTATCGTTGAGTATAATAACTGCAGGGCGACCAGCTACACTACTACTACCACCACTTGGTGTTATTGAGGAACTACCAGCCAATCCCCCCGAGGCTGTGCCTCCTGATCCGGAGCCTGCGACTGCTGCGCCACCAAACTTTCCGCTGATCTTCTTGGTGCGATCAGTCTGGGTGGCTGCTGTTGTTTTCAGAGTAGCTGCAACCGGCGAACATGATGAAGAGGTTGGGGACGACGATGAGGTTGACGCGGACGGGGACGGCGACGGCGACGAGGCTGACGACAATGTGACAGATGACGACGCATCCTCTTGACTAGGCTTGCTGCTGCTATGGTTCATGCTGGATGTCTTCTCCTTGGGCTTGGCCTTAAGCTTGGCTGAGGTAGATTTATCGGCCGCTTGCTGCTTGGCTGCAGCGGCAAAATTATATGATGACGACGAGGAAGCAGAGGATGAAAAGGAATTATTGTTGTTGTTGTTGGTGGTGGTGGTGGTGGTGATGGTGGTGGTGGTAGTGTTGTTGTTGATGCTACTGCTGGCCATGGCCACATTAGTTGTGCTATGACGCTTCACCGTCATCTCTAGAGCTGGATATTGTTGATCCAAATTGGTGCTATTAAAAGAATAGCTGACCTCATTTTCCACACTCTTTGACTTTTGTAAAGCTGGCGGAGATGAATACGATGATGATGACGATAATGCTGATGCTGACGTAGATGAGAATGACATGCTACCTATAGCTGCTGCTGCTGTCGGGAGCAATTCCGGTGATGCCATCTCAACATCACTGGTGCTACTTGCGGGTGTTGCATTCAAACTCTGCGAATAGCTTATGGATGCTGACGAAGTGACCGACGTAGAACTGGGTGGAATATGTGTAGCTGCTGCTGCTGCTGGTCCTCCCCCGGTCGTCCCCATCCCTATTCCTGCCGGCGTTGGCAAACCCGTTGTTAAATTTAACGTATTAGCTGCAGCTCCAGGCAGTTCAGGAAAATCTGGTTTCGTTTTGGCTTGCTTCGTGGACGATGACTTGCCACTACCACCACCGACACCACTACCACTATTAAATAGATCGGGTGGCGAGGATTCAGAGTTGCTGGTGGTGCCACCACCACTATTTAGGGCTGCCTCCAGCCTCTTGCGGGCAATATCAGCATAGGAAATGGCAGCTGGTGGCGAATTGTAATTATTATTGTTTTGCTTGGATTGACGTTGACCAGCCGCCTGAGCGGATGTTGAAGAAGAGGAGCTACTGCTGCCAGAGTTTACCCGGCTGCTCTTCTTCTTGCCCGTCTGAATCGGTAGTGAATGGACCGAATCGAGATCACTGGAATCGGATTTTTCCGAGGGCGGCATCGATGATGTGGACTTACGTCTAGAGCTATCTTGGTGACCCGAGCTATTACTTGTCGTCGACGTCGATTGACTCCCCTGGCCATGCGCATGCACACTGCCAGCAGAGATGTGCGACGACCCTGTCGATGTGGATTGATGTTTCTCCACAAACTGTCTCTCCATTTTGCTGTGTGGAGGCGGCAACTGTTGATTGCCATAATGATTGGCATAATGCTGCTGCTGCTGGACACGATGAGACATCATGTTGGATGAGGCCGATTTGGTGATCGGTTGCATGCGCTGCAGATTGCCGCCTGTATGATGGGCAGCCCCCACAGTAGCATCGTCCATGGTGACGGCGCGTTGCTTCTTTGGTTTCTTCTTTTTGGTGACCACATGGAATTCCGCTGTCTCCGACAACACAGTATTCAAAGCATCCATTTCGGACATGCCAGCCAGTGCTGGGAATTCCAATGTGGACATTTTGGGTAAAGGCGATGGCCAATCCATTTGAGTTTGCTGCTCCTTTTGCTGCTGATCACCCAAATATTGCAGCTCCTCGGTGCCCCAGGAGCGACGCTCACTTTTACGTGGCTGTGCCCGCACTTGGACCGTTGCACTGGCCACTACCGTCTGCTGCTGCTGAGGTTGCACTCCTTGCTGCTCCTTGTTGCAGTTCTTATTGATATCAGCTACAGATGACGAATTATGTTTCGAAGCGTCAGTGGCTGAGGGCCCTGAGGCCGTTGAACCGCTTCCGGTCTTCTTTTGGCGCATCATGTCCGTGGTGGCCGCCTGATATTTGTTAAGGTCATCGACCTCCATTTTGGAGCAACTTCGCAACTCCTCCAGCGAATTGCTCTTCTTCAGCTTGCTTTGTTTCTTGCGTTCCTTCTTCTTTTGCCCAGCGCTATTGTTCTTCTCATCGTTCTCAATATACTTCAGTAGCTGCTCGACAGGATCCGCACCCCGGCAGCCGGCAATAGTTTGCGTATCCACCAAATACTGTATGGTATTACGCTCTTGTTGCGACTTCTTTTTGGACTTTAACTTAGTGGTAGTAATGGTGGTATTGGTGGCATTTATGTTTGCAGTGCCACTGGTTTGAGTGGGTACAGCGCCGCCCAGTTGACTATTAATGGAGGCAGCCACAGCAGCAGCTGCCATCGCTGTTGTTGTCGTATTGGTGCCGGTGGATAATAAAGTGGAGACACTATTCTGTCGCTGAGTAGAGGACGATGATGGTGGATGAGCAGCCGCTACGGCAGAAGCAGTAGCTGAGCCGGCCAAAGAACCGGAATTAGCTGCTGCTGTCCCGCCGGCGGCTCCTCCACCCACTGTGGTTGTGATTAAGGCAGTAAACTGATTCGAGTTGCCATTGGTTGATGCGGCGACACCATTTCCTGTTCCGCTGCCGGCACCACCGCCATAGCCATCACTCAAGGCATTGCCGTTCTCATCAAATTGACGCTGCTAAAAATAAGAGCAGAGAGTGCGATATTATTATTACTGGCGGCTTAGAAAAAAAATACCATTTTTCTTACCGATCCACTCTTGGCTGCAGCTGCTGCTGACCCTCCACTTAACATGCGTCCAATTTTTGATGCGCGTATATCCTCCACTGCCCCTTTTGGGGCAGTACCAGGTGCTACTCCACCACCACCATTGACTGTTGTGGTGGTGCTGCTGGTGAATGATGATGATGCACCGCCTGATGACCCCGTCTTGTTGCTGTCGCCATCTGTGGTGCTAACACCATAGACCGAAGAGCATGCTGTATAATTATCATTGAGCGATACATAGCCAGTATCCAATCTGAGCTTTTGATCATCCGCTGTCTGGGGATATGGCACGCATGGAGCAGCTCCTCCGCTAACATTAGCCGGCACAGCCGGATACTGTTGTTGTTGTTGTTGCTGTTGTTGCTGCTGCTGCATTTCTTGATTCTTGGCAGATAGCTCCAAGACGGAAAATTGCAAAGCATCATCAATTAGGAACTCTTTAACTGTTGATGCATCCTTAGAAGACTCGTTGGATGAATGCATCTGTTGATTTTGTTGTTGTTGTTGTTGCTGCTGTTGTTCCTGCTGCTGCTTTTGCTGCTGAAGACCTTCAAGGATTTTGGCACCCAAAAGGGTCATGGAGTGCGTGTTAAATGATGACCCTGCCGCTGAAGCAGGATTTACTTTCTTCGTCTTGCGTATCTCGCGCAATTCCTCCAACTGAAACGAAGAAAAAGAATTCGAATAGAAGAAATTTAAAATCATTTTTCCACTAATCCAAGAACACAATAATCAATTGTGATTTAAATTGATTTTGATATGATCTGCTTATAGCATAGAAATGACAATACCCATCCCGATATGAAATATTGTTTCAACTAAAACGAATTTCAAGACTATAATTTTAGAGGAACAAAATAGAAGGCTACCATACATGGACCTTGAAATGAGATGTGTGAATGATCGGTTAAGTTTAGACGAATGAACTGTGCAATGGAATCAAAGTAATGTGTGTGAGCTTATTAACCCAATATGGAATTGGCAAGAAGCCATTTTTTTTTTT
Source organism: Drosophila willistoni (assembly GCF_018902025.1). Taxonomy (NCBI): domain Eukaryota; kingdom Metazoa; phylum Arthropoda; class Insecta; order Diptera; family Drosophilidae; genus Drosophila; species Drosophila willistoni. The sequence continues at coordinate 2,212,370 of NW_025814053.1, forward strand.
TTTGTGTGATCCCATACCGTCTCCAAATCAGGACCGTTCGCTATATTCCAGAGTTTAGTGTCCGCACTAATATCCCATCGATTCATAAAGCTATCTTGTTGGGTACTAGTGGCGGAACCAGAGTCCATTATCGCCTCATCGTCCATATCGAATTGTGTTGCGGCTTCGGTTTCGGGTAGACTTAGGCAACTGCCCGTTCCAGCCGATGTTGATGTGGTGGGTGTTACCTCTCCGCCGACACCTCCGCTGCTGCTGCTGCCCAAAATATGTTTCAGTTTGGCTGGATCCATAATGACCGCTGATTCAAATTGATTTACACTGCTGGGCAGGCTACCACCTTCACGTTGTCGCGCCGAAACAGTTGAATTTTTATTAATCCTTTTCGAGGCAGAAGAAGAGGAGGAGGCGGTGGATAAGGAGTTGGGTAGTTGGGAGTTGATGGACGATGAATTTTGGTTGTGCTGCTGCTGCTGATGTTGACGACGATTCATCGAGTTACGCCCTCCACTTAGCTGATAATCACAGTTGAAACAATGATTGGCCACCGCTGCCGCTGCTACCGCAGCTGCTACCGCCACCTGAGATGAGGTGGTGGCCAATTCACTACGATGTGTTGCTTCGACTAGATCCTGCAATGATCCGCCCTGTTTATGGCGATGCGAGCCAGACGATCGGTGATTGGTATGATAGCCAAAACTACCAGCAGCACTGTTGGACGATCCTACTGATGTTGCTGCTGATGAGACAAAAGAGGAAGAGGCGACAGCGACAGCTGCTGCGGCTGCGGCGGTGGACGATGAGTTTGTGTTGCGGGTGAGGCAGGTTTTGATGGCACGATACGAGTTCTCCTCGTCGTACTCAGCCTTTTTAAGCATTTGCTGATAATACAAGAAAACCAAACAAAGACACATAAAAATTACACTTTGATTTATTAAAATATAAGTTTACATACAACATAATAGGATCAAACATACATGTGCAAATTGGAACTCATTAGATATCCTTTTTTTTTTATTTGGATTGATTCGGACAGACGGACTTATAGGGTACATAGGCACCTCTTGATGCATTTTTGTTACTTACCAAAAAGCGTTCGCTCTTGTTTTTTCTATCGCCAGGATTGCGATACCAATAGGCCTCCTCGAGAAGCTTCTTCAATGACGCATCGTCGAGATCATTGATCTCGCTGTCCTCCCAGGAATCGTATTTTGTCTGCAATTGGCATATATATGTATATGTATATAACCAAGTGGACAGCGTGACGCCAGGTGGCCAAAAACAAGTAAAATTAAAGAAATTTTAAATAACACACCAGACGCAAGCGCAACACACAGAATAAAATTCGTGCTTAACCTCACAAGAGAAAAAAAAAAGAAAGAACTATTCAAAATAAAGATGCCGAAATGAATTTTTATGGAGTGGGCCTTAATTTCTTCCTTTCGCACATGCACCGAAATTCAATTCAATTTCATCAACAATTTAGTAAGATTAGAGAAAATAAAATATTAAAATTTGTACAATTTTCCCGAATTAACGAAATGTTTTGTGCTCGATTCGATATCCAACTCGCGAATGTATTGTAGCTTCTCTTTCCGTCTTCTTTGCGCCTTTCGAGCTTACACACACATGCACTCTCTCTCACACATACTTATCCACATATGCGTATGTAATATGATAGGAATAACGGTACATTTTGCCATGCCAGAGTGCAAGTGAAATGCCAATATTGCGTAAAAATATCGAAAAGCATAACTACAGTAGCTATCTCGTTTTAACATTTATTTTTTGTTCCGCTTTGCGTTTGAGTAATCGAGTCCCGATTCTTTTGATTATGTAGAGTTTTTGCATAGGAGATTCTATGCATGTATGCATGTATATAGGTACATGTGTGTACATACATATGTACATATGTACAAATAAATCAAACAATTAAAGTACAAACACTTGCAAATAAAGTAATTTTATCTGATACCATGTCTGCTTTATATATTTACATATATGTACACATATATGTACATATATAAGTACCTATGTACATATGTATGCACATACATATGTACATTTTATCAAAACTTTCAACTGGAATTGCATTACTTCAAACTGATAGATTTATTTACATACATACATACATATGAAATATTTCAATAAACATTTTTGAAATCAGATCTTCGATCCAATACAACAACAAGAAGACGCTTACTATGCTTCGGATAAGAGTTCAAACTGTTTGTTTTCGATAAGTATTTTGATATTGATTCGGTTACATTTGGTATCCAATTTATGGATATACTTTGCATACCCTCGAATCTTTTTATTGTACAAGTGTTTCTGTGAAATAACTACTCGGTTAAAATACAACATATTTTAGATAGTTTAAATAGTCTTGATTAGTTTTTAGAATTGTGTAGAAGTGCTGATATAAATTCAACTGATAAATAAAACACAAAACCGCAAAAAAGAAACCAAAATTAAGAACAAAAATTAAACTAAAATAGATACTATTTATCTTGGGAATACATTTATCGTTATGTACGTATAAAGATAAGTTAATTTTTGGCTCAACCCCTCACATTGAATACTTATTATTCAGAATAGCTTACCTTTTTTTTCTTCTGGCGCTTGCCGACATTTTGGTCATCTTGGGTTTTACCTTTGGCTGTTGCTCCACCGCTTGTATGGGTAGCCAATGGCGGGGACAATTTAAAATTGTGCACGGCAGCAGCAGGAGCAGACGAAGCAGCAGCAGCAGAAGACGTCGAAGACGAAGAAGTTGCTGAATTATTATTTGTTGCAACAAATATAAAAGGCGAGGGGGGATCATGAGATTTGGTATAGTCATCTAATTTGCATGTAGATGATAGTGATGAGGATGATGTTGATGATAGCTTGGTCTCTTGCTGAATCTGTTTCAGTTTCGACTGCGTCTCGGCTGCATGCGACATCATTGTGTGCATCTGGTCGTTTGAATAGGGAGTTGGTGTTGTTTTTGTCGATGTTGTGGTCGTAGTGCTCTCATTCATTACGCCAGCGGCGATTGAGACAATGGGTGATGGGAATCGCTCCCGATCCCCTCCAGATGCATTCGCCAATGCTGCTGCTCCTGCTGATCCTCCAGTCGTTGATGCTGCTGCAGCTGCTTCTGATGTGTCTTCTGTGATGATTGGCGGCCTATCAATTTGTTCATTGTTGTTCATCTTTTTATTTTCGTGTTTGTTGATTAAAAGCTAAAACATATTTAAAGAACAAAGCACACACAACATAAATGCAGATGTTAGTAAATGCATGAATATAAGAAATCACAGGTAGTCGATGACCCATCGGATTAACTTACTTAAAACCTTTTTTTTTTTCTTTTTGTTTTTTCTTTGCCGGTGGTGTCAATTTTTGGGGAGACAGGCGGCCGCCTGGTCCCGGGCCTGGGGGCCTGGCTACGAACGTAACAGCTGCAATTGCCTCCGCTGTTGCTAGTTGTCAATGTATTTAATTATGGCAGTTGTCGTCGTCTCCTTGTCTATAGTTGTCCTTCCCAAAATTGATGATTTTAGCCAGTTGACGTTGTTTGGACTAAAATTGAAATCTACAATAAGCAAACTAATTTAATTACAATTGTTTTGCCAGCTACAATTGTGCTGGTTTGTCTGCCAATTCATTAATATACATAATTAGCCGAATGTCTGTGATTGTTTTTCATTTGCCTTTACTTTTAGCTTGACATTTCGTTAAAAAGATTTTTGCAAGCTGCACAGTGTTGAAAAATGCACAAATATATGAGGAGAGGGTAAAGGGTCTACCGATTCCAATGAAAAATCAACAAAAAAAACACAATGTCCGGGAGCCAACCTCAGCCAAATTAATAAAAAAAAAAATTTAAGAATATTTTCATCATGACTTGAAATTTGCATTTGCAAAGACAATTGTTTATAAATTGTTGCATGTGTTTATTAAGTTTATAAACTAATTGGCATCCCTGTTGACAGTTGTCAGTGGCAACACTAGAGCAAAACACGTCATTTTGCCACACAGTTTTTTTTTTAGCAATACGTTTTTTTTTTTAATATTGTATGTATGTATACATATGTATAGGCCGTATGTCATTCATTTTTGTAAACATACATATACAGATGCTTACTATGCAGTTTTTCGTAGTGATTCTCGTTTGGTAATTGAATTTTTGTTGTTGCTACTGTCGAACACATTTGTTATTTTCGGTAATACATACGCAGCTGTATTAGCCCTACACTCACACACACACACATACACGACACGACATATACACCTATAGACGCACACACTACTCACAGAACTTAAATTCCTCGCACAGTGATTTGACTCGGATCTTCTCTTACACTTGATGTGTAGGTGAAGTTAATATTAATAAGTTGCACATGGTGTATGCTTGTTTAATGAAAATTAAATTGTTCATTGCGTTGAATATTTAGCAAGTTTTGTTATATTTTTGCACAGCACATGAAAAAAATTCAAGAAAAGAACTCTGCTTGGAATTATTGTTGTCGCGGTTTACTAACACTGGTTATCAATAGAGATGGCCAATATTTCGCTTGTGACATCTTCTGCGATGATGTCACGAATATATCAATAAAACAATAAAAAACTTGAATAGATATTTGAGTGGACAAAGCTACTAGTTATAGTTTCTTTATATATGATTTAGCAAGATTATTGATTTCAAAAAGCTAAAAACCAAAAATTGTTCTTAACACAAATTTTTCAATTTATTAAAACATAACGGCCACTGAACTAACGGATTGACATAATAGAATAGAACAGAAAAGAATGTTTATATGACCTCACCTGTACTTTTATTCTTCCCTTTTTGACAAATTTCATTATACAAATATTACGCGCCAAGATGTGCTTGGAAAATATATCGCTCATCTCTAAAAAGAGTTTATCGCAAAATGGTTAATGCGCTAAATGGTGTGACCATATACCAAATCGTGTTTTGTTAAATTCAATAACAAATTGATTTGTTTGTTAGCTGTTACAACAACAAAGTAGAAACAAATGAAAATTAACCACAAGTATGAGTTTGACGACGATGTGGCTTCCATTTGCGAATCGACGGTAAGTGCAATATTGAAACTCTTATCTCAATCCCATTCATAAACATTTAATTTGGACTTTGGTGGAATCATTCTCTGCTGTTGGCCCTTTTAGGCTGCTTTGACGGAGGGCTGTCGCCTGCCCGTGCGCATGCACAAGACAGATGATTGGCCCCTAGCAGAGATTGTTAGCATTAAGGAGCTGGATGGTCGTCGTCAATTCTATGTCCACTATGTAGACTGTAAGTATTAAACCAATTCCACCAATTGTTTGAACAATAAAACGTAATTGCCACCACTGCGTTTTGAAAGTCAATAAACGATTGGACGAATGGGTCAACGAGGAAGATTTATACACTCGGAAAGTGCAGTTTCCACGACGGGATGGCTCTCAAACTGGAACCAGCACAGGAGTAACTACGCCCCAACGACACCATTCACTTGCCGGGAGTGCATCCCGACCCACATCACCTCAGCATTCGAGTATCGGTGGTGTTTCTACGGCGCCCCCTACTCCGAGCGGCAGCGAACTGGTTAATGGTAATAATGTTCTGGCTGCTGCCCTACAGAAACGTATCAATCGCAAAAGGAAAGTTCATGGTGGCAGTGCCTCTGCTCATCATTTGCAACAAAATGTGCACACGCCATTAAATACCGCTGCCGCTGCTCATATGCATGTTACTGGCGATAGCCTAGTAACTAGTAACATACCAACCTCTGTTGCTTCTGTCAATGTAGCAGCTGCCGCTGCAGCCGCAGTTGCTGTCGTAGCCACACCCAATGGCGATAATGATGGCGATGGCTCACAGGATGGAAAAATTCCCACTCCCAGACAATCGGGCAGCATGGTTACCCATCAGGATGATGTTGTAACGCGCATGAAGAATGTGGAAATGATTGAGCTGGGTAGGCATCGCATTAAACCTTGGTATTTTTCACCGTATCCTCAAGAGCTGTGCCAAATGTCCTGCATCTACATATGCGAGTTTTGCTTAAAATATCGCAAGAGCCGCAAATGTCTGGAGCGTCATCTCTCCAAATGTAATCTTCGTCATCCGCCAGGCAATGAAATTTACCGCAAACACACCATTTCCTTCTTCGAGATTGATGGAAGAAAAAACAAGGTGTACGCACAGAATCTTTGCCTGCTGGCTAAACTGTTTCTCGATCACAAGACGCTCTACTACGACACAGATCCGTTTTTATTTTATGTTATGACCGAATTTGATTCGCGTGGATTTCACATTGTTGGCTACTTTTCAAAAGAGAAAGAGAGCACTGAGGATTACAATGTGGCCTGTATTTTAACCATGCCACCCTATCAAAGGAAGGGCTATGGTAAGCTTCTAATCGAGTTTAGCTATGAGTTATCCAAATTTGAGGGTAAAACTGGTTCACCGGAGAAGCCATTATCCGATTTGGGTTTACTCTCCTATCGCTCATATTGGGCCCAAACCATATTGGAGATTTTCATTAGCCAAAATCCAAATACGGATGGAGAGAAGCCGACTATAACGATCAAGTGAGTGGAAAACATTTTAAAAGAGGGATTCTCTACTTTCCCTCTCGCTCATTTTCATTATTTATATATCACTCTATCTCTCTCTCCCTCTCTCTCTTTAGTGATATCTGCGAATGTACTTCAATCAAAAAAGAGGATGTTATTTCTACTCTACAGAATCTTAACTTGATCAACTATTATAAGGGCCAGTATATAGTTTGCATTAATCGTGATACCATAGAACAGCATCGTCGAGCAATGGAGAAACGTAAAATACGCATTGACTCCAAGTGTCTGCATTGGACTCCCAAAGATTGGTCGAAGCGATCCAAGTGGTAATAACAACTTCTTATATGCTCTCCCTAAGCTCAGCAAATTATTTAAATGTTAACCCAATGTTGTGTAGCCAATGTTGAACCTCAATTTGTTGCTTATTTTGACCAACTTTGAAAAACTTGAATTGTCTTCAATAGTGATCGTCTTGGGATAGTTCCAAGATAACCATGATAACATGAATGTTTTACCCGAATGGGTGTGTTTTTAGGATCAGCAATTTTATTTCAATAATCTTTTCTATCCTTGCCCACTAAACCTACTAATCAACAATATGTGAATCTTTTGTAGAATGCCGCTGCGCTACTGCTATCGCCTGCTGCCGCCTGCCTGCTTTCGCTCCAAGTCTTGGCCAAGATTTGTAAATTAAATTAAATAAAACTAAAGCAAAATTGTTGTAAATTTAATGATAATTTATAAATAAACATGTATGTATATGTATTATATGATACGGAAGTGAAGAGTTAATTGTTTTCTCTCCTTGGTGCAGTCATTTGAGACAGTTCAACAACCGATTGATCCATGACCTGCTGGATTAATGTCTCTATCAATTTCTTCATATTTTCCATCATTTCGGCAATTGATTTACGGGCCTCGTGATTTTCTGCAAAAACTCGCTGTTGCTTGTCCAACTTATGGCGTGGATTGTGTCTAAACTTTAGTTCATCTTGAGTCACTTGTAGAACCAAATCAGCCACTTGCATAGGTCGCTTGTCGCTGGTAAGGAAAGATCGCATGGGAGTCGTATTTGCAACAATCTCTTCTGTATTATTTATATCCATCGGGCTGAACATGGTGTCCAATATTTCCCGCAAGGCCACCTGTTTCATGATATCACACAACTGCTTATAAGTATCCAGATATTCCAATTTTGTGTCCGCCCAAAGGCGCGCGTGCTCTTCCACTTGACGTTGGGTGTTCTTAAGGTCCTCACTGTAGCGTCGCATGGCCCCCAATTGGAACAAGTCCTCTATAGTTGTGTCTGTTGTATCCGGACTTAAAACGCATATCGTGCTGTTTTGCAGTGTGGTAGACGTAGTGTTATCCATTTCTTTTTGCATTAAAAAAATATACAATTACACAAAATTTAAATGCCAAGTAAAGTAATCGGTATCGTTGCTAGTGTTGAACAACACCATAATTTTTCCCATAAGATTTAGTGCGACCAGACCAAGGGTAAACACACGTGTGGCGCCCAGCAGCAGAAGAAACTTGGTTTAATAAACGTTAAATATTTTGCAATTAACTAAAAGATTATTTTGCTCAATGGCGCGCGGCAAGAAGCAGAATCCGTTTGCAGCTCGAAAACGTCAAAAACGTGAAAATGTAAATTAGGCACCAAAAATTTAAATTCTTAATGATAATCCTTCTTTTTCTTGGAATTGTTTCTTTGTAGGGCTACGAGCGTCCGGATCGCCGGTCTCAACCATATGAAGAGATTAAGCGTGATAATCCTTTTTTTATCAAGTATTATAATCTACAAAAAATATGCGCCACCGAGGATGAATGGACTCAGTTTCTGGCTTGCATACGTGACAATTTGCCCACTACATTTCGAGTGACCGGTTTCAAGGATGAGGCCAAGGCATTGTTGAAGATCATTGAGACTGAAATGTTTTCGGAATATGTCCGCGCTGTGGCTGAACTGCACCAGAAGTTGCCGGAGCAAGTGGAGCGTCCTTTGTGCCTGCCATGGTATCCCAATGGCATGGCTTATCAACTGCATTTGACTCGCAAGGATATTCGTCGTTCCGAACCCCTCTTCAGGCTCCACAATTTCCTGATAGTTGAGACAACAGCCGGCAGTATAAGTCGCCAGGAGGCAGTGTCAATGATACCGCCCATCGTACTGGATGTAAAGCCAACGGATAAAGTTTTGGATATGTGTGCAGCTCCGGGTTCAAAAACTGCTCAGCTGATAGAAGCTTTGCATGCAGCTCCAGAGGATCACAGAATCCCACCGGGATTCGTGCTAGCAAATGATGTGGACAATAATCGCTGTTATATGTTGGTCCATCAGGCCAAAAGACTAAACTCACCCTGTCTGCTGGTGACCAATCATGACAGCAGCGTTTTTCCCAATTTGATAAGAACGCAGCCAGATGGCTCTAAAAGCATATTGAAATTCGACAAGATCCTTTGCGATGTTCCCTGTTCCGGCGATGGCACTTTGCGCAAGAACCCGGATATCTGGATGAAATGGAATCTGGCTCAGGCCTATAATCTCCATGGTATACAATATCGTATTGTGCGACGTGGAGCCGAGATGCTGGAGGTTGGGGGTCGTCTTGTTTATTCCACTTGCTCGTTAAATCCCATTGAGAATGAAGCTGTACTGCAACGCATCATTAAAGATTCTGATGGTGCATTAGAACTCGTGGATGCCGGTCATTTAGTGCCCGGCCTTAAATACAACCCTGGCATGACCAATTGGAAATTGGCCACCAAAGATGTGGATCAGGTGTTTAGCACCTTTGATGAGGTGCCGGAGAATTTGCATACAATCATTCGCCCCGCCATGTTCCCTCTGCCATCCGATGAGTTGACCAAATTGGGCTTGGAGAAATGTTTACGCGTCTTGCCACATTTACAGGACACGGGTGGATTCTTTGTGGCCGTCATTGAGAAGCGTCGACAGCTGAGTTTTGAAAAAAACGATCTACAGACTCTACTTGAGCAAACGTCTAAGGTTGAGGATGCCACTGCCGCTGCCGCCGAATCACAAAAAGAAGGGGAAACAGGGGAGGATTCTGCAAAATCCGTGCCCTGGGGTCCGCAACGCAAACGTCGTCGTCTTCATGGTTACAAAGAGGATCCGTACGTTTTCTTTGGCCAAAATGATGCCGATTACGACAACATCAAGGAGTTTTATCAGTTGGACGAGGCCCTAGAGAAGACATGTCTCCTAACCCGCTGTCTCACCGAAAAGAAGAAAAACATATATTATTGCTCTGAGCCCATACGTGATCTGGTGGTCAACAATGAACACAACATTAAGATCATCAACACGGGAGTTAAGACATTTGTGCGCTGCGAAAATCGCCACACCGTGCATCCATATCGTTTGGCCCAGGAGGGTCTGCAGACGTCCAATGCCTTTATGGGCCAGACTCGACGCATTGAAGTCGAACGTGAAGATCTAGTTCTATTGCTCAATTGCACGGATCCCACCAAGCCGCCGTCTACATTGGAATTGAAACCAGCAACGCAACAGCGTTGCAAGGAGTTGGGTAAATATGAACCCCACTCAGTCCTCCCCCGTTTCGTAGATTAACTCATTTTTTATTTTAGGCGTCGGCAGCTGCATCTTGAAATATGTGGACGAGGCCTTCACTTTGTTCGTCGTCGGCTGGCGTGGTACTTCCAGTCTACGCGCCTATGTCGATAAGGACGAGACAATTCATATATTACGTTTACTCCGTGCTGATTTGTCCAAGTTTGAGGTAAACAAATATGAGGAGGCCAAAAAGGCGGCAGCCGCAGCTGCAGCAGCAGCAGCAGCGGAGTCGGCGACGGCGGAAAAGGCAACAGCTCAAGCTGATGAACCGAAGGAAACAGGTGAATCTGCTGCAGTGGACAAAGTGGACGAGGATAAACCTAGCACACCAATGGATACAGAGAGTTAGTGTTTAAACACACACACACGTCTTTTGTCGTTTAGCATTTTAAGTTGTGCAAGATCTATGTATATACATATATACACACCGATTTGTATGCTAAGTAAAAATAAAGGGTTTGCTGAAACCTTTGAAAACTTTAAATTTCATTAATATTTCAATCTACTTTTCATGGCGCTAATTCCTAAGAGCATCAATTATTAGCCTCCTTAACCTGGCTTGAAGTAAATATTCTTGAATTTTTTTCAAATCTCCCCTTCAGACCACATAAATGAAAGATTTTCCATTCTGTTTGTTATAAAAATGTTACATTTATGTTAATTTTTTTTTGTTTTTCCCAGTATAAATATATCATATATAAAGTATATAAAAAAAAGTTCATTAAAAAATTACACATACTCTTTTTGTTTGTTTTGTTTTGTGTTTTTCGTTTTTGTGTGTTTGTCTTTCGTAGTTTTCTTTAATGACAAATGTCAATCATTCGGAATACGTTGCTGCGATGTCTGTTTATTATGTTTCGGATGATCAAAGTATTGTAACTTGTTGCTGAAGTAAATAATATACATATAAGTATATATATCGAGTAGATTTTCTGTATTGCTCTTGGTAGGAATGATGAAGAGTTAGAAAGAGTGTAGGTCTTCCTTTTTTGAGAAATTAAATATCATGATGGAATTTAAACATTTTTTGGATGTGTATGTGTGAGTGTGTGTGTGTGTGTGTGTGTGTGTGTGTGTGGAACGTTTATATTCTTGATGGATGGCTCAATGCAGTTTTTTTTGTTTGTTTTTTTTTTTGCTCGTTTTACGTTCTTAGCAATGAAAAACTAAAGAAAAAAAAAGTATACATATTATATATATATTTATGGAGAATGAGAGAGATGCGACAAGACGACGTAGTTGGTTTGTTTTTTGCTTTGTTTTTTTTTTTTTTTAAGTTTTTATCTTATTTTGGCTTTAGGCCTTCTTCTCAGCTTCGATGACCTCCTTGGTGGGCAATACATTCTTCTCGTTGGTTTCGGTATGCTTCAATTTTTTCGCATCGAAGTTCTCAATGCCCGCAATGAATTGATTCTTCTCCTTCTCCTGTTCAATTGCTGTGAACAAGAAAGAAAGTGTAAATTATTTTTGTGTTTTTGAGGCTAGTTAAATGCTAATACCAACCTTCCTTATCGGGCAATGGGTTCTTCTCATTGGTCTCCGTATGCTTTAGATTGTTTTGATCGAAGGCAGTAATACCCTCAATAATAGACATTTGGGTTTTTTCAGCTGCCACATCTGATGGAGATATTATATATATACATACATACATTGGGTAAACTAGTTATACGCAGACTAAGTTTAAGTTAAGACTCACCCTCAGCTGTGGGCAAAATAATTTTCTCCTGAGTGCTGGCATTCTTCAGTTTCTCCGTATTAAAACCTTCCAATTGACTCTTGAGGTTCTCAGCGACCTTGGGCAAATCCTTGAGTGCTGGTGCTGGGGCGGCCATCTAAAAGCAAAAACAAAACGAATCGATCAGTGATCAGAGCGGTTTAACTTTCAACTATTCTAACATTTCGGGGAGGTAAATTATGCAAAAGGTCAATAATATAATCTAGTATTCGCATCCGCTTTTCATAAACATACATACATATGTACATTTGTACATATTTACAGTTTCAATTTTGTGATAAAGTTGACTTTCTCTCCCTGTTTCACACAATGCACAGCAACGGAAGTTTTGATCAATCGAAAGCGGAAGCCCCGCAGCAATGGCTTCTTTATTGTGATTTCTCGATATGATTACGATTTGGATTACGATTAAATATTAGTCACGACGACAAAAACAAAGATAACGATGACCAAGACGATGACGAAATATTATGACAATGATGAGGATGACTCAAGCAAAGGACTTCGCAATACATTACGCGGCAGAGGAACAAGAAAGGGTTCAGCGAACCTTTTGTGTCATCAGACACACACTCACACACGCACAATCAGCAAAGAGTGGGAAAGAGAGAGTATAAAAGAAAGACCAAGATTAAATTCCAATTCAATGAGGGAGAGGAAAATAGAATCTTATGTGTCCATGGACGTGCGTGTGAGAGTGTGTGTGTGTGTGGGGGTCTGATAAACATAACGGAGCAATGGTTATCCGCTGTTTGGTTGGCCAATGTTTTTCCAAAGTGTCGCGTTCACACTGAAACTGCATATTATCACGTTTATTTTTAGTTGCAAAAATAAACTGCGTGCCTTGTTTCATGTTCGCCCTCCAATAATAATCAATTATTAACTTTTGTTAACGACCACCACCACCATTTTACCCACTGAGGCATAAAGAAATTGTTTGTTTTTTTAGTCATCAATATTAGGTGAATGTATGCACATACATATGTACATACATACATACATACATACATACATACATATGTACATATGTAAGAGCTGTCTCGCTATCTAAACGACGTTGCACAGCTGCAAGCGTTACAAGGGCAGCGACCGCACCAAAAAAAAAAACAAATTACACAAAAAAAAAATAAATAAATAAATAACCTCATCAACAAATGAATCTATATTTATACATACACAATATGACCATAAATGGTTATTTAGCTAAACTCTCGGGGCAAGCCTCGATTGCTGCCAATCACGAAGATACAATATTCGAATGACGTCGAGAGACTTAGTCTGAAGTTGTTTTTGGGGCCAGACAGTGCCAGCGGTTTTAGGACACCTTAAAAAGCAATTGCCAAGCCAACCATCATACCAAACCATATAACGGTTGTCCAATATATATGTACATATATTCGTATCTATGTACATCTCTTAATCTAGATTAAAGCATTTACAGCTTTTTCAAATACATATATACTTTTAATGATCATTATATGTATATTTCATTTGATCTGATTCATCATGAAATACATATCCATAAAATTTGCAAATTTGCACAATTGTGCAAATATTTGGCAACAACAAATTTATTATTGTTCTTTTTCCATATAACTCTAAGGTGTTTGGCCCCCAGATACATATTTCCAAATTCGTTTCGTTTTGCTTCTTTTTCTTGTTTTAATCAAACAAAGAGAATGAGCTGGTAAAAGTGGAGAGAAGTATACACGACACGAAGAGTGGGGGATGGATGGAGAAAGAGAGGCAACGGCGCCGGCAATTGGTAATCTCCTTCAGCCATAAACGATAATGCCAAAAAACTGCAACTCTTCTCTTGGCACACACATACAGTCTATGGATAAAGTCTAAGCACACACATTGGAGCCATTTATATTAATTTTCAAGAGGCTTAAACTCTTAACTAACTATGTAAAAATGCATTGAATTTTGTCACTCCAGGTGACTGGACAAAAGTTTACCGATATCTTTTTTCTATTGAAAAACAGCAAATCAAACAAACAAACAAACAGACAGACAAACTATTGATCGTAAAGCAAAAGTTAGTCCGTTAAAGCTTTAAAATTGCTTGGTGTGTCCCCATACTTTATTGATAAACTGTAAATGTACATATATGTACATACATGGTCGCCCTGGTTTGAAGCCACCCGATGAATCATCGCTAAACCACAGCCCCAGCCCACACTTCATTCTACTCCACTGTACTCTCTTCTCTCTTTCTTTCTTTCTTTTTTGTTTTTTTGCTTTCCACAACTCGGCGCTCGTTTTTGTTGTTGTTGGTTTCTTTACTTTTATGGCCATTTTTGGTTTTCAAGAGCAGGGAAGAAAGGGGTGTACGGAACGCGAATTGGTGGGAGGGGAGGTGAGCGAGTGGTTTATGGCTTTAGCCGCTGATTGATGATGAAGAGCCGTTAGTAACTTGAAGCGAAAAATAAAAAAAATAAAATAATAATTTATATTTGAAATTTTATTTCTCTTGACAATTTTAAGCTGCTGATGCGTGGCAAAGGGGGCCAGACAAAGAAATATTTGGGGGGCGGATTTGGGGGAACTGAATTGTGGGGTGGGTGGCAGGCGGAAGAAGAAACGACGAACTTGACAGACACGTCCGTTTTCCCCCCTCCTGCTGACGCCTACCACCGACAATCCTGACGCACGTCTGCAGTTGGTACATAAATTTTCAACACAGACACATATGTACATGTATGTATGTAGACACATACATACATGCATGCATATAACTAACTCTTGCGACATTTTATGAATTTTAAATAGTTAAACAATAAATTGTATCTCCATTCTTTTTGCAGCTTGCACAAATTAATAAAACAAAAAAAGAGAGAGAGAACAAAAACAAAGAAAATCAAATTGGCAAAGCCACGCCCAGTATGCAGAAACACACACACACACACAATGCACATATGTCTGTGTGTGGTTGTGTACAGTATATACTCAGTACATATGCATTTACTTGGTGCAAGACTTGTGCGCACTTTTATGGGGGAGGATACTGTATATTAAATACGCGTCAAACGACGCGCCCCGCCCAAGCCTAAGCCCAAAGCCGACGTAGAAGGAGAAGAAGAGAATGAAAAAATACAAAAAATGCCGGCCGGCTGTTTTCTTTTTGTTTTTTGTTTTCGCAAATAAGAAGGCTTCAAACCTAACGGATACAATAAATAATATAATTTTATAACAAATCCCCCCTCTTGGGCTTAACAACAAAGAGAGAAGTTGAAGAAAAAACCAGTTGGCGGAACAATGAAGATGGATGTAAATGAGACACCAAGGGTAGGGGGAGAAAACACAAGTACATGTGTGTGTGTGTTTTTTTTTGCCAATGGCTTTTTCTTATGTACGTGTTGCCGGCTTCAATTTTTGAACTCACCTTTTCCTTTTTTTTGTTGGTTTATTAAATATTTGTCTTAAAAAAACACTTGGTTAAAATGCAAAGCTAGGCTTTATTTTCGCGAGTGTTTATATATATATATAAACGTACGTATATATATACAAATTATTTGCAC
Organism: Drosophila willistoni; assembly: GCF_018902025.1. Taxonomy (NCBI): domain Eukaryota; kingdom Metazoa; phylum Arthropoda; class Insecta; order Diptera; family Drosophilidae; genus Drosophila; species Drosophila willistoni. The sequence goes on from NW_025814053.1 coordinate 2,227,803, forward strand.
TTTTCAAAAAATTCAACACTGACTTTGTCTTTTATGGGGGACTTTCGCGCACCTGCAGCACAAGCGGTCTCGGTGTAGTACAATTTAATAGTGAAGATGAGGAAAAAATAACGGAAAATATTTGAATATTTGAAGCTAAAAACATTCGCCGCCAATTCGCTCGACTCACAAATGCAACAACAACCACATGGCCGAATTCGCCTGAAATGTATTATTCGCTGTAACTTTTTGCCCTCTCGCCGTAACTTTTTGCACTCTCGCCGTAACTTTTTGCCCTCTCACCGTAACTGTTTGCGGCGAACTGTATTGAATTAGCTCAACCATGGTGAGTATTCGCTCAGCAAAACTCTGAATTCGCTTTGCTGAAGTCGCTTGGCTTTTTTTTAATTAATTCACTGTATACTGCAAATTCGCTTCATTATGTGGCGGCAGGTCAATTCGCCTCTCCATGGCTCTACGAAAACGGCGATGCTATCGATAAATATTCCCCCGTGGAACGTTATAAAATTTTCAAAATTCAAATCTGCCCAATACACATAATTCACTTGTAATCCTTCTGCATCAATTTAAGTGTTCTTTTTTTTTTTAAATTTAATATGATTTAAAATTGGTCCTCTTCTTATAGTTTTGGGTACAATTAAAATTACAATAAATCAAACAAACTTTCATGAAATTTGTTGCTTAATTTTAATGTTACTCTATATAAATATATATTTATTTATGTATATACATAAAGTACAACTAATAAGGCTATGTTTCACTTATTGCAGTCATATATATGTACATGTACATACTAGAGTATCGCACACAGCTATTGTCATTATATGGAGCCTCGTCGTTGGATGTGGCCTATGGAATCGTATGTGCTACGCGTAGTTGGCCGATCGGCACTCATTCCATATGTGCTCCATTTCCTGTGGATCACTAAAGCCATGAGAAGCTATAACCGTACTATAACTATCCGGACCGTAATATGCCGGACGATGGAAATGAAAGCCATCACAATGATGAACGGAAATTTGCGCTTTCAGGGCCAAAATACCAAGGTAAATGTCATCGAAGCGAAACAATGGCATCTGCCGACTCGTCTCGTACATTTTGATAAGGGCATCGCGTGAGAAAATGAATGCACCAGCCGTCACATATGGTGGCCATTTGTCAAATGGATACTCCGCGAGGGAAACGTACCATTTACTAAACTTATGCCGCAATGGAGCAGTTTGAAACACGTATCCAGCAAAGAGTAGCGGCTGGTGATGCGTTTCATGCTCCTTTCCCAAGAAGCGCAGCACGTTCTTAATGGACACATAGTAATCATCGTCCACAAACAAATAGAAATCACTGCGATCATAATTCTCTCGTGCCCAGCGTATTCCCATCGTAGTCTTGATTGTATTGTTGAAATATGTGTCCACAAAATCACAATGAACAATGTCACCATACTGCTTTGCTTCTTTGGCTATGTCGTTCTCCGTTTTAGATTCGTCGCTCTCGGGCATGCCCAAGAGGAATACTCGACGTATTTGAACATCCGAGAAGCGGGACTCGTAACCCCACGTCTTGCGAATGGCCGCGCGTTGCTTCACATGACCAATGGCACTCTTTACCAATATAGTCAGTCGGGTTGGCTCCTCTTCCTGCATAAATGCGGGCATTTTAAGAAATTTGTAGCTATAAACCGGCGGAGGTACAACACTCAATGAATTTTTGGTGATGGATGTGTTTAGTGGATAATGAAAATGCCGCTCAAAGTCCAGCTCGTTCAGGTGGGTCAGTATGCCACAAAAGTCCAGGAGAAAGATTATAGGAATGGCTAGGGCACATTTTAGTAATAATTTGTAATGTTTTTGCAGCATTTGTTTATAATTCCATTTAAAGCACGACACATCCAAAACAAGAAAACATAAACAATAATCAACGCACGTCAAGGTAGCATCGCAGACGGCGCCCATGCGGAACAATGGAAAGTGGAACACGAAGTAACGATTTAAATTTAAATAATTCATTTTTATTTATTTATGTAATAAGACAATAATTATAAATTATTAAACTAGATGGCTATTTTGAACTTTAATTATTTTCAATTTACGTTACATTTACAAAGGACACTCACATAAACATAGTTTTTGGTTAATAAAAATACGAAAGCTACTAAGACTAGATTCTTTTAATGAGGAGGAGAGTTGAGTACCCAATTCCTTAGGAAATAACCGATTTAAGTAGATCCACTACAGCTGGATCACCACCACGTTTAGCATAGTGTAGAGCATTAAGTCCCAGCATATCCTCAGCTGCAACGTTTTCCATGTACGGCAGGACATATTGAATCACTTCGGGAAAACCATGAAGTGCAGCCAGATGCAAAACAGTGCGTCCAGATGGATCCGGTTGTGATAGATCAGCACCCGCATACTGATACGATTTCAGGCGAAGCAATGAACCGCGGGCAGCTGCCGCACAAAGCTGTTCGCCAACAGCACGAGATGAGCCCGTCAAATGGGCTCCACAATTGATTAGCAACTGGATGATCTCATGGTTATCCGTGGACACGGCCTCCAGGAGGGCTGTGCGCTCATAGCGGTCGCGTGTGTGCACAGATACACCATTGCGCAACAAATGCTTTACAATCTCTACATTCCCCAGCTGACAGGCTAAATGAAGGGCAGTGCGATGATCATGATTCGATCCGGATAGATCTGCGCCGTATGCCTTTAGGTTGTTGATCTTTTTCAAATCCCCATCAACTACAGCAGCATTGATCATTGCCGGAAAGAGCGTTGCGCCCAACTGATCCAGCTCCTGCGGGGACGAGAGATGCAGCGAACGGGCAACAGCATCCACCAGGTCATAATCTTCCATTTTGGGGGCAATAATCGATGTTAATTCGCCGCGGAGGTTCGATTGCATCATCTACAAAGATTGCATTCGGGAGGAATGTGTATTGCATTTAACGCAATGTCTCTTACCTGCTTTTTAACCTCCAAGGACCATTCCTCCTTGCCAATAACGTAGGCCAGCTTGGCGAGAGCCGCTTCGGGCGTCATATCATAGCCAGGTATCACACCCACGTCGCTGAGCACTTTGCCCGTATCGTATATGGCTGCCACTGAGCCGTTTGGACACTGAGTGCAATTGATTATGATCACACCGCGATCGGCGGCCGCTTTAAGTGCATCCATAAGGTCCTTTCGGTTAGATGGTATATTTCCCGAGCCAAACGATTGCAATACCACACCCCTCATGGGTGGGGCCAAAAATGCCCGGAAAGTGGACAATGAAATACTTGGAAATAATCGCAATACGCCCACATTCTCGTCCAGATTCAGGTGGACACAAAAACGTTCAATGCTACATGGCCGGAAGATGAGACGATAATCAACATTCACATTGATTCCGATCCGAGCCAGCGGTGGCACATTTGGTGAATCGAAGGCATCTAGCGAATTGGAACTAATTTTCACCGTCCGATTGCCACGCATCAGTTTGTGGCCGAAAAAAATGCATACCTCTGGTATGATATAGTTTCCTGCTATAATCAAAGCCGACGTAAAGTTATCCTTGCCATCAGTGCGCGTCTCAAAGATGGGTATCTGTGATCCTGTGATAATGACCGTTTTCCCAAGGTTTTCAAGCATGAACGACAACGCGGACGCGGTATAGGAGAGTGTATCGGTGCCGTGTAACACGACGAAACCATCAAAGAACTCATAAGATTGCTGCCAAAATGAGATAGAAACGTTTTAGCTGCTAGTTCAAAAAGTTTCCACGTACCACGTACATGTATATCATTGGCTATGCGGGCCCAATCGTTCATCGTCATATTACTGCTGTCCAGCAGCGGAGTATATTCCGTAATCTGATAGAGCACACGCCTTGGTTCGTCTTGTACATAAGGAAGGACCAAGGGAGCCATCGATGCTGAAGCCCCAAAACGCAATTGCGCATATTCGTCATCATGTATGTTTGGATATTTCCGTATGCTGCGGACCAAAGCATTTGGAATGGGTGTAAGGACTGCGAAGCATTTGAAAAATTTTGTTGAAAAAACGCAAATGTTTGAATGATGATCTTTATGCTTACCGTGTCGATCGTTCCGCATCATGCCAATGGTGCCACCGGTATAGATGACTTTAACACGTGCTTCCTTCACATCTTGAGCCATTAGATTGCCATCGCTCTTATTACGTCGCACACTAGGACTTTGCAGTGTCGGGGATGCTGGCACCGTATGATCAATTGATGTTAGCCTTTTACTGGATGGAGATGGCATAATGCTGATGGGGTCACTGGGTTCCATGGCTATGGCTGCTGTGGCAGCTTCCACATTCGTGAGATTAGATTCGTTTCCGGACATAGTTGGAAATTAAACTCGTTAAAGGTTTTGCACAATTTCGAGAGGATGATACTAGTCGTTGTTGTTTTGTTTGTTGTTGTTAGTAAGAATAGATTGAGAATCCATTAACATTAACCTGTGTGCACTGCGGTCTAGGTAAAAATGGAAATGTAAATGGAATCGCTCGGTTAGTAAATCACATCACATCCAAGCACTTCACAGTACATTATGGCTGTTTGTTGTTTATTTGCAAATGTTGTTATCAAGCTAACTCTGACTATTGCTGATACATACACACTTGCTGTTACCGACGTGGGTCCGCGGTTTTAATTACGATGATAATTCTTAAATTGCGATTCCCATTCCCTGTTTCATGCAAATTAAAGCGAAAAGGAAATTGAATGAAATATATGCATACCTAGATATGATACTTGATTTATCGGCTCAGTTTACCTTAAAATAGAAATAGCATTAGGTTTCTGTGCCGGCCCCCCTTTTAGGCAATTGCGTGATAAGTCATATATGGCAATAGATAATAGAAAAGTTGAAATCGAAATGGAATTAATGAAATTGATGAATGGTTGGAAAGAGATAACAATGGATAGTCATTTTTGTGGATATTAAAAAGGCCCATCATCAGCTGAGCCAAACAGCTGACTGGCTTATTGGTAGTCGCATGTTGGCCGATAACTCATGTGATCGACCAGTTCACAAAATATCATTAGGGAGCAGCAGTGCGGCCCATTTAGCCATTTTACCGCCAACTTAAATATATTTGAAATTCAAACGTTTCTGAGTATTACATTGTATTAAATCGACATTTTCGCTATGTATGAACTATTGTTAAACTAAAAAAGTTCAAACTATAATAATTTTACTATTTAAAAATTGTTGACAATCTTCTGGCTTTTTCTAGCCTTTTTGAAATGGAAACTAAGTCTTATCAGCTCCCGACGAGCTGGTCACACTGGCAATCAGAGGGAAAACATAAAAAAAAGAAAATTAGCTGCGAGTGGAAATTGTATTAAACGCGCTTTCCCGTTCCCGTCCTTAATAATTAATTTACCGCTTTTATGCTTGGTTTTATTTTCGTGTCGTTTATTCGTTAAATATTTTCTTTTAAGTGTTTACCCTCATATACAGGAAGTTTATGCGCGCGCGTCCCCATCTCTTCGCCCCAATAGACCCACCCACCCAGATCCAAGACCAAATACCGAGGTCGGGGCACACTCCCATAGCCAAAGACCAATCCCAACCCCTACCCCACGTCCTGTAGTGTAAATAAATGGCATCCAGCAGTGGAATTGGAGGAGGAGCTGCAGCAGCAGCTGCTGGCTCCATTGTAAATGCTGACTTGTGGCGTGAGTGCGTTGCTTGGTTGACCAGATGTAAGATTATACCACTCGATCACAAGGCCGCTCTGCCTGATGCTGAAATTCGCATACTGGCCATGACCTTGCGCGATGGAGTGCTGTTGTGCAATCTAGTCATTCATCTGGATGCCAGCAGCATGGATTCCCGTGAATTCAATCGCAAGCCACAAATGGCCCAGGTGAATCGAATCTCTCACTCAGATAATGATAGTAATGCTAATTATAGTAATATGTATATTTCGACTTTCCGTGACTTCAGTTTCTTTGCTGCAAAAACATTAAATTGTTTTTGGATGTGTGTCACAATCATTTTGGCATACGCGACTCTGACCTATTTGAGCCAACCATGCTATACGATTTGACCAATTTCCATCGGGTTCTTATCACATTATCTAAGCTGTCGCAGTGTCGTAAGGTCCAGCAAATGCATCCGGATTTAATGTGAGTGCAAAAAGTGCAAATTGATTTAACATGCTTCGGCTGAACTAATTTGTTTTGATTTTCTCATTTCAGTGGCTTTAATCTTCAGTTGTCGCCCAGCGAACGTTCCCATTCCGATGAGGCCATTTACAAGGACTTGCACTCTACGTAAGTGAGCACTCCGACTGACCGTTTTATCGAGTCAGATCCATACATTGAATACATGTACATACCTACTGTATGTACATATGTACATATATGTATGTATGTATGTTTAGTTTGCATTTATGCATTTCCCCCCCGTCTTATTTGCACTCACCTAAAAGAAAAGAAAAAAACAAAGAAGACAAAAAAAAAGAATACCCAATCTCATTATGCGCAGACCCAAACCAAACCAGAACCAGGCAGTGTTCCCGCTTCCTCATCGTGTCATTTGGAGTTTTTGGAGGAAGGGCGGCTCTCCTTATCAAAAACCAACAACAAAACAGAGAAATGACTCCAAAACAAAAATCCATGTTCAGCTTTTATCTAACTATCTCTATCTCTCTCTTCCTCTTCTCTCTGTCATGTCTTTCGCTCTCTCTCTCTCTCTTTTCCTGTCTCTATCTGTTTCCCTAATACATTACCCTAAACCACCTAAACCTAACTAACAAATTCACTCAATGTGCTTATGTGCGTGTGCTTGTGTGTGTGCTTGTGTGTGTGCTTGTATTTTGTTGTTAATCCCAATTCCGGCCTGCTCTGCTGCAGTGAAATGAGAAAAACAAGCAGTATCGATGCTTCCGGCTCATCATCCGGAGCGGAATATTCACTCTCATTGTCGGTGGAAGATGAGAACAGCGATATAACCATCGAGAATGGCACCGAGGACATCGATGACTACATTGAAGACTCACTATCCAATATGTGCGATACATCGATTGATCAAGATAGTGCTGCAACCGCCGCATGTGCATCCGTCCAAGGCAACAATCATTGCCTCAGAGCTCTATCATTTGATCTGGCATTGGATAGTGATTGCCGTTTACCAGCAAATCATCCTAGTGATACCTCCATAACACCCACACCGGAATCAGCTGCTCTCCAGCAGCAATTAGCCACAGTAACAGCCACGGGAGGGGAAATGATGCCACCACTCGAATCTCCATCGTCGCCCAAACCAAGCACATCGACGGCGGCTGCTGCTGCTGCTGCATATGCCGCAGGATCTTCTGCGCGCCATGTATCAAACTCATCTTCGTCGTCGTCATTGTTTGTAAGCGAGAGCCAACGATTGCAACGAGCCGCCGCCGCTGTCTACAATTATAGATCATCGATGGCATCCACCGAGCATGAGTATGCCTATATAAATGATATTTATAGCGAGGACGATGAGAAGGTCTACGAGGATTTATGCTATGTCACCTTCCAGTCTAAGGTTAAACCAGAGGTGTGCCGATATTTCCTCCATTATTTCTTACACACACACAGACACACGCTATCCTTTCCCATCTCTGTCTCTTTCATACACGTACACATACATATATACTATCTGTAAAGTCATGTGTGATAGTGTTAATACCATCATTAAATTCATATTCCATCTATTTGTAACCACTCCAAGAGCAATAACCATTTATCTGATATCTCTCCGTTTGTGTGAGTGTGTGTGTGTATGGAATTACTTTACACATATGTATCCCATTGAACCCATAACGCTAGCTGCACCACCATTACCATCACCATCATCATCAGCACCCAAGAAAATCTTCTCTTGTGTTTTTGCTTTATTATTCTGCTTCTGTTTCTATTTCTGTTTTTTCAATAACCATAGATAACTCTCTCTCTCTCTCTCTATATGGAATAACCATTTGAAAAACATTGTTTATACATTTACCTACGATATATATGTAAATGTATGTATGTAGATATAGAAAAAATATAGGGGATGGAGCTGATAGGAGATATCCTAATCACCACGATTACAATTAGGTGTTAAAGCTAAAGTGCGTATCGCAGCAGGAAACTGATTTCATGTTTCGTTTTCGATAATACATTATCATTGTGGTAGGACACTTGTATATGTATATATACTTATATATTTATTCACGCATCTTTGCAAGTGTTCAATGCTTCATTACATTTTTAGTTTTTGATTTTTTGTTTTTTATTTATATTTATTTGCTTTCTGTTTATATCACCTATTATTTACGCAATGGATCCCTGGGAACCCTTGTGTTTCGAAAGTCTTTTGCTTTTCAAATACGTTAATGAGGTTGATAGAAAAAATATTCAATTCATCTAACATAATTACAGATCAAATGTGTACAATGAAATGAATATCTAGGCTAAGCTATTTGGGATCAGATCATTAGGGGTTTTGTATCCTCATCATTCTCATCGCTGCTGCTGGCGGAATTTAGTGTAGAATCTTTACCAAGGGCCAACAGTGCCTGGACATCTAAGTTAGGTGCCACTTGTTGTAGGAGTTCGCCAACGACTGTACATAGTCCCATCAGACGCTTTTCCATACGTTGCTCATAACGACGACGGTGTCTGTAAGAATTTAGAATTGTTAAAATGATTGTTAAGTGAAAATTTTTTAAAGATACGTACTTGTAATACTTCTCCTTTTCACTTAACATTCTACGCATTGGTCGTCGCATCGACGGAGAGCGATGGCGATGACGTCCATTGGCACCAGTGCCAGATCCGGGTGTAATTTCACCATTGGGAGAAGGATAGAAATTATTGTAGCAACTATTCGATAGAGAAATCTCGCCACCAATCATAACAGGGCCGCATTCTACATCATCCTCCTCCAGTTTGGGTATAATGGGATCACAGGCCATTGTCTCAGTATCATTCTCTGGCATAGTGGCTTCAGCCAGCAAGCGATCCAATTCCTCATTACCCATACACGATGAAGCCTCTATCTCATTATATTCGACAGCCTCGTGTTTGTTAACTTCTTCGACGGCTGTCGCCTCCAATTCCAATTCGGATGCTTTCAATGGCGGTGTGGCGGCTGTTGGCGGCTCTCCAAAGCTGTGATCATTGAGCACACCCAGCATTAATGGCGACAGTTGACTTTCATCGCACGAATAGACACTCGCAATGGCCAATTTATGTTGATTACTCGACGGCTCATGCACATTCGGCTCCTTCAGGGCATACGAATGCAAATCGGCTGTTTTTTGGTTCATATAGCTATGGATAAGGCCAAAGAATTCCCATTCTTTGTTTTGCTCTTCGATGATCTCCCTGTTGAGTGGTCCACTTGGGACACTTGCCTTCTGTATGCGATAGCGTTGAACCATGGCCAGCCACTGTTTTCTAAGGGCATGCTCACTGAAATCTCCTATTTTTGCAATTTCCTTGAATCGCCTGCAAAATGCACAATTACAAACATTTTTTCATCTTTTGTACATGTATCATCATGCATAACTCCGAAATACTCACTTCCATGGTTCACCGTGCTTGGGTGAATATTTCGAGAAGATTTCATCGGATGCAATCCGTTGCACGACCAACTCACGCTTCTCTGCCGCAGACCCTATCACAACAGACAAAAACAAACGGAAAATTTAAGTTCAACATTCACCACAACACGTGTTGTTGATTTTTCAGGCTTACATTTCTTGGAGCCACTCTTTGCATATGTGTGGTGGTCCATCCTCCCCTGACTTACACTTTCCTTAATATATATGCTCAGATGGGTGCCTTCACAAGTCCTCTCGTGGTTTTCCTTTTAGATTATGAGAAAGACAATTCGTGGCCGAAAACTATCGATGGCAAAATTGAGCTAACAGTTTGCCTTTAACAGTGGCTCAACAGAGGGTGCAATCGTACGGTTATCGAAAAAATCTCCTTTAGTTGTTATCGCATTTTTTATTCTCGACTTATCGGTTTTTGAATTTTGTTTTATTTTTTTGTTTTTTTTTCATTTCATTTAGTACAACAGACAATATTGCATGCAATGGAACCGTTTACGATCACACCAACACAAAAGAGGAGGAGGTCTACCAAGACTTGTGCGCCCTGCATAGGACGAGAAGCCAGGTAGAACTCGAAATCCAGTTGGCATTTATGCATGAGAGATTGACTTGATTTTTGAAGTCTGCTCGAAGTTGTTTTGTTTTGTTCTTTTGGCTAAACTTATACATATGTGTATCTCTCCCCCGATCCTTTTTCCTACTTTTCCGTCGTCCCTCCGTCCGTTCCTCTATTTAGACAACATCGGCAACGAGTTTTGAGCAACGAGATTATGTGATTCGCGAACTAATCGACACGGAGTCCAACTACTTGGATGTGCTGAACGCATTGAAGGCCAAATTTATGAGTCCACTGGAAAGGCATCTAAATCAAGATGAACTGCGTCTCATATTTCCTCGGATACGAGTAAGTGCAAAAGCAAATAATTAACACTTGCAGATATACATAAATGTAAATACATACATATAATGCTAATTATCTTATTGAAACATTTATGCAGGAACTCGCCGATATACATACTAGATTCTTGGAGAAGCTTAGGGAGTCACTAGTCACGAACACAAAACTGAAACTGGGTCAAGTATTCCTTGAATTCCGCGAACCCTTTCTCATCTATGGCGAGTACTGCTCTTGTCTCCTCAATGCCATCGACTATCTGGCTGATGTGTGCAAAAAGAACCAGATCATTGATCAACTGGTACAGAAGTGCGAGCGTGACTATAATGTGGGAAAACTGCAGCTACGCGACATCCTTTCCGTGCCCATGCAGCGAATCCTGAAATACCATTTGCTGCTCGACAAACTAGTAAAGGAGACTTCGCCGCTGCACGAGGATTACCGCTCATTAGAGCGGGCAAAGGAGGCCATGATTGATGTGTCCCAGTACATAAATGAGGTGAAACGAGATTCCGACCATTTGGTAATCATCCAGAAGGTCAAGGACAGCATATTTGACCTTAATTTGCTACAGAATGGAGATGATTTGCTTCAATATGGACGCCTGTTACTTGACGGCGATCTTCATATCAAGGCACATGAGGATCAGAAAACCAAATTGCGTTACGCCTTTGTCTTTGACAAGATACTCATTCTGGTCAAGCCACTGCACATCAAAACGGGCGACATGCAGTACACATTTCGGGATTCGCACAATCTGGCTGACTACCGTGTGGAGCAAAGTCATTCCCGTCGGACTTTGGGTCGGGATACTCGTTTTAAATATCAATTGCTTCTGGCCCGCAAATCGGGCAAGACAGCCTTTACTTTGTACCTGAAATCTGAGCACGAGCGGGACAAATGGCGTAAGGCTCTCACAGAGGCAATGTAAGTGATATTTAAAAATAACAAAAAGCATTTCAAATTAATCTAATTGCAATTGAAATTCGCAGGGAAAGTCTTGATCCACCTGGTTGTCGAAATACAGATCACAAAATGGAAATCTATACCTTTGACGCCCCCACCACGTGTCGGCATTGCTCAAAATTTCTTAAGGGCCGCATCCATCAGGGCTATCGATGCAAGGTCTGCCAGATCAGTGTGCACAAGGGCTGCATCTCGTCCACGGGTCGTTGCAAACAGAATGCGGTTAGTGTGCCCCCGCCAGTCTGTGATCGCCAGTTATCCGAGTTTAATTGGTTTGTTGGCAATATGGATCGTGAGACGGCGGCAAATCGTCTTGAAAACCGTCGGATCGGCACGTATCTGTTGCGCGTGCGTCCACAGGGTCCGTCGACAGCCCATGAGACAATGTATGCGTTGAGTTTGAAGTGAGTTTCCACCGAAAAATGGGCATAACAAAATTTTCAATAATTCATTCCTCTATCCCACATTTAGAACCGACGATCATGTAATTAAGCATATGAAAATTAACCAGGAGAACGATGGCGAATCAATGTTGTATTGTTTATCTTCACGAAGGCATTTTAAAACCATTGTTGAGCTGGTCTCTTACTATGAACGCAATGATTTGGGAGAGAATTTCGCAGGGTATTTTAAATTATCAATCGAGCTTCTCAGTTACTATATTTGGTGTTTTTGTTGTTGTCTTGTAGGTTAAATCAATCATTGCAGTGGCCATACCGCGAGGTAATTGCCACCGCCCTCTATGACTATGAACCAAAGGCGGGTAGTAACCAACTGCAATTGCGGACCGATTGTCAGGTTCTGGTGATTGGCAAAGATGGCGATAGTAAGGGCTGGTGGCGTGGCAAAATTGGAGATACTGTCGGCTATTTCCCAAAGGAATACGTGCAGGAACATCCGCCCACCAGCGATGAGCTTTGATATTACAACTACGAGATATACTTTGCTCCCAAAAGTACGCCCACAACGGCAGCCATGTCTGAGTCACCGGTCTCCACACCGACTTCAACCACCACAACTACGATCACTACCCCCCTTCACGCTCACAATACCATCGATCATATCCCCTAGTTAATTATTGAAATATTAATCTATATACAAATTCAGAGTTCTTATCGCATCTTCACATTGTTGATTGGAAAGCGTTGTTCTAAGCGTGCCCCACATATAGTAACCCAGACACACTTACCATATTTATATGCTTTAGATTAGAGAAATTTTCCGATTTAATATGATGTACTCTTAGTGATTCACATATACTAAAATCGTTTATGAGGACTATCGTATCGAAAGTTTTGCAAAAATTATGCAAATGGAACGGAAAGCTATTTTCCTAAGATCCCAAAAGTGTTTGTAAATCTTGTTTCTTCTATTCCATAGTGTTTTTACTTCTCTTTCTTTTTTGTTCTGTTCGTTAACCCTTTGTGCCAACAACATAAACATTTACAGATAATTCATTTACTAAGGTTCATTCAATGTTACGAGTAGTTATTAGTTCATAATTTATTATAATGTTTGTTTAAACATTGTATATGGCAAATATACAATATGCGAATACGTTTTCATTATTTTATTTGACTGTCTGCCTGCGTGTAAGCCTGTGCATGCGTGTATGTGTGTGTGCGTGAGTGTGTTTCTTGCAATTTTCAAGTACATATTTTAAAGTTAATGTTTCACTGAAACAATTGTGTTTAACAATACACAAACACTACTTAGTAAAAGTAACAAAAACAAAGATGAAAAGAATCACAAATGCTTTAAAATTTACAAAAAATTGCATGTTCAAATAAAAAAAAAAACAAAACAAAACGAACAAAATGTACACTATTTACTGAATCTGAATATAATTATGAATGTATAATCTGTATTTTGAAACACAAATGTTAACATGAAAAAAACAAAAACAAAATGAAACGAAACGAAAACAACGCTGGAAGATGATAGAGCTGAAAAAGGAGTAAAAGCTTTAGCAAAAAAAATAATAATCGTAAATGTCAAGATTCCAAGATAATAGGGTTTACCTACATAGATAATGATAACTAATTATATATACATATATATACACATAAATATGAATGCATATAAAACGCTAATGTTATTTTATAGCGACAAGATAGGAAACACTTTTTTGAATGTTTGTAATTTTGTAAGTAATGTTTCGATATGATCATCCTTCCCATATAAGAATGGATCACAATGGTCATTTCGGATTCGGTTTCATTTCGACTATTTAAAATTCTTTATTGTTTACATTTATTTATGATATGATAATAGATGTCCCCAAATGGTTATCATATGTGAAGGGAAATATCGAAATACTTTCGAATAACGATTGCTAAGTTTTCACTATAATATCACACTTTTTGTTGATTTGTTCTAAAAAAAAAAACAAGTTTAAGTTGAAGTAACTTTCCGCCATACTCTATACATATATTATTTAAGTTTATGCCAAAGATGGTAAATTGATGGACTGATTTATATAGTATACTTTCTTCCATAGAGCTGATCGGCCAGATGCAATTTTTTTTTACTGAAAATATCTAAATCTTAAATCTTTCGAGTTTTCTCTTCAGAAATGATAATCATAAGGAGTTTTTAAAATTTTGCTGCTAAACAGTGTCGTCTGAGATGGTTTCAGTGTATTTATTTTTGCATGTAACGAAACATAATATAAATATTGTGATTTAACCTATTGCATTGAACTGCATTCCGTGAACTACAATATCCATTTATTAACTAAACAAACACGTCACACTCTCTCTGTCTTTCTCACTCTATATCTCTGTGTGTCCATTTCTTGATACATATTGAAGAAAAACTAATCTTTATTGGCAACTAATAAAACTTTTATAAATATAAATTTAAGTAATTACCGTGCCACAAATACGTTAATTTGTCATTGCTTCCAATTTTATGATTAAATAATACTGCAATTGTCACAACAACAAACATTTATGAAGCAACGTTACTAAAAGAATTTTGTGTGAGTAAACGTTTTGTTGTTCAATTAAATTGAACCATGTATCTTGTTTAATTGGGACTGAATTGGGTGGTAAAGTTTATGTGGGTGCATAAATATACAGATTTATTTTTATAATTCAATGGAATATTTCTTATATGTTTAACTAAGAGCTATTGATACTTTTGAATTCATTTTAAATCACTTGTATCGAGCAAAGGCACAACACTATCCATTTTGGTTGGACTATATAAAGGATAAGGTGGATTCGTTGTCGTTACAGGACGTCGTCTATCCGCTAGCGGACTGCCTGTGCCAACGCTGCAGCTGCCATAACCATGAGGGCTGCTACTGGAGCTGCTAACCAGACTTTCTCGTTTGTCAATCACACAGTCAAAGAAACGTGATAGCTTCACAGCGTCTGTGGTACCTGCAGCCAAACTGCGATTGTCTCGGCAATTCAACCAAATCTCTTCGGCGCCACATTTGTCAGCTGTATTGGGAATAGGCGACAAATGGTGTTGAGAGGTGAAATGTGTCAGTACAGTGTGTGTCTAAGATCTCTTACCAATGCCACCGGCTTTCTTCACAGCTGTCTTCGGTTGACGCTTCTTGTCAATTAGATCCAATTTGGTACCCATTACCAAAATGGGTATTTGGGTGGCACCCAGAAACTCTTCCATATCAAAACGCAAATGGTTATCACTGGAGGAGTAGCCAGATAGGGATGACGATAGAGGCGCTGGGGGTGTTGGCGGCATTGAGGTGCCGCGACATTTATACGTATCCTTACCCTCCTTGTTGACAATCTCAATGAGCCAATCGAGCAATTGCTCCTGTGATTTGCCATTTGTCAGATCGTGTACCAAAATAATGCCATGTATGCCGGAATAGAAAACACTACGTGTATTTTTGTGACTCAATGAGCCGCCAATGTCAAACATTTCCACAAAGTATGGACATTGGCGAGCTGTGCCCTCCTTGTACTCATGGATCTTCACCTGAATATTGCATCCAACTGTCCAGCCAGGACGTATAAGGCACTCATTGTGGGCAATCAAATGTGTTAGACAAGTTTTGCCAACGCCTGCATGGCGGGATCGAGAAGAAAATCAGTTGTTAGGGCTTAAGATTTGCTTAAATATCGAATACCCACCAGAGTCACCCACTACAACAATTCTTACACGATTATTCATGTTGTTTAGAACTGTTGTCATTTTATACGAAACATCTGTTTTTTAATTAGTGCGGTATGTTTTAGTATTTATTTTTTAGTATTTGATTCAGTAGTTCCGCTCAGTTATCCACACGCATTTATCAACACTGCTTTTACCGACTAGTTCGCTTCGTTCATTTTGAATTGATTCGTATTTCCATCTGATAAAAGTTATTGTTTTCTTTATTACTGCCTAGTTAACTAAACGAAAATTTTAAGAACTTAAGATGCCAGTAAGTAAATAAAAATTTAAATTTATGTTTTATTTGTTGCACAAAACTACAAAAATCTGTTATCTTAAGGCCTTTCATTCGGAAATCGAAGAAGTCAGCCGGCGAGTGGGAAATATGGCAATTTTACCACTACGTACTAAATTCCAAGGACCAGCGCCCAGTATTCAAATTGATAACGACATCATTGATGAGTCATTGTATTATTTTAAAGCAAATGTTTTCTTTCGTACATATGAAGTGAAGGCAAGTACATGTACATACATACATACACAAGTTGTCGGTATAGGAAATTCATTCATATCTAATCACAATGAATTTGTTATTGTGTTCATTTAAACAGTCCGAAGTGGATCGCGTTCTTATCTATGTTACCCTGTACATTACTGAATGCTTAAAGCGATTGGCTCATTGTACAAGTAAAGCGCATGCCCAACAGGAGCTATTCAGTCTGGCAATAGCAAAATTCGATATACCCGGCGATTCAGGATTTCCGTTAAATTCTGTATATGCTGCACCCGAAAATCCCGATGTGATGCGTCAGTATATACAACAATTACGTCAAGAGACGGGTAACCGTTTACTGGAGAAAGTTTTCGATAACGCTGACGACAAGCCAAACAAATGGTGGATTTGTTTTGCCAAGAGAAAGTTCATGGAAAAATCCCTGTCGGGACCAGGACTCTAGGTTTACACACCTTGCACTGAGACTTTTTCCAAAAATGTTTACTAAACAATTATACGCTTTGAACTAGTTCTAACATTTTAAAATATAAACGGCGCCATATTCAAATTTGGAGGAATCCTCGAAATGTTTTGTAATGCTAACTCTGAGTTAATGACAACAATTAAAGATAAAGTAGGAAAAAATTGGCTTATTATTAATCATTTATTTAAAATTTCTTGTTTACGCTTTTCGTTTTTGTTTTATCGATAGAAATTTTGTTGTTTTGTTTTTTGTACAATGACAAATCTTAAAATTACTAGTTACAAAACGGTGCAAAAAACAAAAAAAAAAAAAAACAAGTACATTTATGTAGAAATTAATCTTAATTATAAGTATACATAGACGTTTTAAGATTACATCATTATTTACAAAGAAACAAATACTTGGCAAGCCTTAATACGACAAAAAGACATAGACAGAAAGTTTGATCCATTGAATTAACTTAATTAAACTCCTTGACGATGTCCACAATGCTTTGATATGTGCCCGCCACGATACCCAATACAGCCACAGCTAGAATCACAATATTTTTCAAATATGTCCAATGGCCCAGACCCTTGGGGACTTGGGCACGAGTCACAAAATCGATCAGTACGGGGATGACAAAAGCCAAGCATGTGGAACAGAGTGCGCCGATAAGGGAGATGAAAAGATTGAGCTGAGGCACCACCAAAGCCACGCAGACTGCAATTATTCAAATATGGAATATAGCATGAGATTCAAGATTCAAATTATAGTCGTTTATTTGACAATGTGGTACTTACATGTCATCATAACCATTATGAACCGTAGACACACTTGCATAGTAATCGGATATTTCTGGGCACAACTATTGGATCGCTTTAGCGGTGGCCACAGAATCTTCATCATCACAAAGAACTGTATGGGATAGCCAAAGAAGACACCCATAGCGGCTACGATTTTGACCACTTGTGAAAACCTAAAAAACAAAACACAAACAACATTAATATGTATTCACCTGACTTTTTCCACTCTAAAGGATACTCACACATCCTCGACAACCAGATTCAGTGTAATGCTGCCTTGGACTTCCTCTCCCCATCTTGTGTAGCTAACAAAACCCGTAAAAATGAACAAAGCCGTAATGCAAAACATTGTGACATTCAATACACCGAACCGCTTGCTGAATTGTTCAGGTTCCTTCATGGAATTCCTCAAGGGCAATATCAGGGCTATTCCTTCATACGAGAATAAAGCAGTGCCAAAGAATAGCGACAATTGGGAGCCGCCAGTAAATAGATGACGTTCACTTATCGGGGGCATTGGCCCATTCGTGAATGCAATCGTCAGTGTGGCGATTAACCCGAACAATAGTGCCACATTGGCCAACAGAGAGACGGGCGAAATATACTTTAGGTTGGTCATGAGCGATGGAATCATGGCGGGCAGAAGAGTGATCAACATGGTCATGGACATGCTGATTTCAATGCCATTTTGTTTTAGCACCTGGAAAGAAAGGAGACATATTATTTCAAAAAGCAATTGAAATTTGTCAAATCTTTACCGACTTTTTAAAACTATTGGAATAGGTCGGGGAAATGGATTTTAAATTGACATCAAAGTGACAATATTACGTTTTTTTTTTTCGTTTTTAGTAGTTATTAATTTCATCTTACCTGATATAGATTCTCTGTGATGAACACAAAATATATGGCACAGAATCCAAATTGGGTAACACACAGAAACATCTCGACAATCAGCTTCATTGCTCTGGACATTCGTCTCAGGGGTCTAGGTCCATATTCAAAGCACTTCTCCACTGTTTCGGGATAGTCGTAGAATGTTGCTCCCGGGGTCCTTTCCACGGCCAGCATGGAGCCCCGTATAAGCATACGCTCGCAATGCACACACATCACAGCAATCACGGGCAGGAGCAGAGTGGCCCCCACCAGGCCCCCGTTCTTGTAGCAATCGCCCATGGCGAAGAGGCCGGCCCCCACGCTGCCCTTGAAGAGATGTGTGGCTGCTTCCAGATTGCTGGTGGCATGTCGTCTCTTCACCTGATTGCTTTCCGGATCCTCTGCTTGTTGCTTCTTTGTTGCTCCTTCGGCTTGTTGTTGGGCCCCTTTGCCAGGGGGTGCTGTGATCTCAAGTGTTTTGCCCATGTCGCCAGCTTCGATGGCCTTATCTTGATGCCGTTGCTCTTGGTGCTGTAGGTAATGGAAAATTTTTAGAAAAAATATTCTAGCAAAGTCGAATTGGAAGGAATATATAAAGCTTGCAGGTTAACGGTTCTTAAAACTAAGGTGCAGAGAAAAAGAAGAGAGAGAGAGAGAAAGAGAGAGGGCTACAAGTGTTAACCCTGGAAAGACAACTACACTGCACAACAAAATTGCACCAAACGGTTTATCTGATGATTGATAATCATTTGTATTCTTTTTGTAAACTTAATATACATGGAGGTATTAGGCAGGTCAGTCGTCTCGCCGACTTCGATATACCGTGCACCGATTGTAACAACTACTTCAAATTTATAAGACCAAATTTATTTAAAGTGTTGGAAGAAATAAAAGAATGAAACTCCACTTTGCACTCAATATTAGGTTAAATTTTTGACCATTTATCGTACTTGGAAGAACTTGTATGTATAGATAGACTTTAATATACCTTTCTACCCTGCAATTATGATTTACATTCCTTTTAAAATATTCAGATTAATAGTTTATAAAAATTATAGAAATATTTTGTATCAATATTATTTGTTATTAATGACAGAAGTATCCCAAATTGTGTTGCATTAGTTAAAAACTTGTGGGAGATATTGTTTTTTGTAGTCAAATTACGAGGGCGTAATAACATTTTTACATAAACAAACTCTGGCCCTTTTTTAAATGAGAATTTACTTTTTGCCTCTAACTGTAAAAGTCGTTGGAAAAACGCATATTTTTATTTTAATGCTAATGGGGGCGTGGTAAATTGTTTAAACAAATTTCTAACTTATTTTAAAAGTAAACATACCAAATTAAATGTCTCTAACTACTATAGTCTGTTGGGAATTCAGTTTTGTTTAAATTACGTGGGAGGAAGGGGGCGTGGTAAAAGTTTTAAATAAACTTAATCACGGTACATACTACACTAGTCTACACACCAAATTTGGAGGCACTAGCCATTATAGTCACGGAGATCTAAGTGTTTATACAGACGGATACAGGCGTACATAGATCGACACGATTATTGATGATGATCAAGAATATATATGTATACACACTATGGGTGTATGGTAGGCGGTAGCCAAGTCTGTTGATAATTTTTGTAATTCTATTTTGCAAAGTTCAATCAAGTTTTTATAATGCATTTTTATTCTCATATATATAAATATATACAAATTTAAACAGATCTCAAACTGGGTGCATACTATATTAGCTCACATACCAAATTTGGCGGCTTAAGAGCTTTTGGTGTCCAATATCTAAATGTTTATACAGACGGACATTCCCAATAACTATACATAATGCATAATTATACCATACACCCATAGGTTGAAATGGTATATTAAAGTCGCCAAAATGTATGTAACAGGCAGAAGGAAGCTTTTCCGACCCCATAAAGTATATATATTCTTGATCAGGATCAACAGCCGAGTTGATCTAGCCATGTCCGTCCGTCCGCTTGTCTGTCCGTATGAGCACCTAGATCTCGGAGGCTGTAAGAGCTAGAGCCACCAAATTTGGTATGTAGACTCGTGTAGTATGTAGAGTGATCAAGTTTATATATATAGTTGGTATATATATTTGCTTGGTAAATGCGATGATTTTGTATGTGTAAAGATTTTGCCATGGCCCTTTCCGCCCCCGTAATTTGAAAAAACTCGATTATCTCCCGTAATTTCTACCTTGTGCAATCAAATTTGGCACACTTAAATTTGATACTAACATCCAGCAAAATACCAAATTGGATCAAAATCGGACAAAAAACGGTCGAGCTATGCATATAAACGTTTTTCCATAAGGCCAGAGTTGGCCGTTGGCTGGTGGGGGCGCTAGGGTGCTCGTATGATTGAGTGAGCGAGATAGTACTAAGATATGCTTGTAAAAAGCATGTGAAGCTTTACTGGTGTATGGTATACCTAAGTCGGCGAGACGACTTACTTCTTAGAAAATATTTTTGGGTGGTGAAAATGTAGTAATTTTCTAGATAAGGAGTATATGTAGGATTAGGTAGTATAAAATGTAAAAGATTTTTCTTTGTATGAAAACAGTTGAAAAATTGTCCACATATGTATTGACATTTCGGGACTTCCCATGGATCCGTCCGCGGACATCTTTCAAATCTTCAGGCTCAAACCTATTAATCTGGCCATGAGTGTATTTATATACATATAGTTCATGGGGTGAAAAACATCTTTTTTCGTTGGTTACATACATTTTGGTGACCTTAGTATACCATTTGATTCTATGAAAAATTGACACAAATTTCTTTCTCCCTTTATGGTTCATTTGTGGTCCTTGAGCTCTTGAAGAGACGAGGGGAAACGTTACGATTTATACCGTTAAGTAGAGACTTAAATGTACTAGAAAACTTTGTTGAAAGCGAAATTATGTAGTCCAAAATCAAACAATTTACTAATTCAAATAAAAGTTTCTATCGTATTCATTATAGCAAAGTTTTACTGTAAGTGGTCGGCCTATAACGTCACCATTTTCATTAGAATGGAAACAAATTCAACTGATCATCTTTTGGTTTAGAATCAGCCAACAGTTTCATTCATATTATGTTTTTAAATACACCGACTATATTTAATAACAATAGTTAGTTAATAACTTTGAAGATCTCGTCCCAAGTTCGTTTAGTTCGTTCAAAAGCACAGAATTCACTTTTCATACACGGAAACACTGCAATTAGTTCGAGAGTCTCTTTCCAAGGCCGAATCTGGATTCGTATTGATTCATTTTGTTGTTCAAAGTTGTTCAATTAGTGAAACAGATTTCTAATTTGCATTTATTCGTTTTTTGTTTTTGGTTTTACTTTAAAGCTGCTATTTTATGTTGTTGTTGTTGTTAATGGAGTTTAATGCACTTTTGTTAAAAAGCGAAATACAACAAACAATGAGAAAGAAATATCGCTTATTGCTTCGCCATGATGAGTAAACAAAATAAAAACCACAAGGAAAAACCATCCGACGTATTTGGATCTAGCATAAATCAGTTGAAATTATAAGCAGACTTGATATTTGATAAAATACAATTGCTTTAGTTAAACTGATAAGAGATTCCGATAGTTAGATATTATTATTAATGAAATGTATGTACAACATGCCAGATAAATATATATATATATACATATATATTTACTAACAGTCTGTGTTTAACACCTGTGCACACTAATTATAAGTAGAATTGTATATAACTAAATTCGATCAGATTGGGCACCTTTTGTTCTCGAATCGAATATGTTTCGAATATTATCGGAGCCAACGTTTTACCGGACCGTGCGCGTTAAGAACACAAACCAGACTCAATGCACGAATTGAATTGGCCAACAGAAGCAAGCAAAGCAAATTGTCGAGTCAGTCAAGTCCGAGATACTCGGCCTGTTTGGCTGTCTCTCTTGCTCTCTAGCCCGTTCCGACTTTGCTTTGCCCTCTTCATGCAAAAACTGATAGCTGATTCGTTTTTCAACAGTCAAAGCATATCGAATTATAGTAGATTTCGAAGATCTAGATACTGAATCTACCTAACTCATAGTTAAACCTAAATTTGAAGGGCCAAATCAGTGTTCTATTGTCGGCTATTTCCATTTCCCAAAATCGATCAAATTTTGAATGAAATCTTCTTACAACTGGATTTTTTTTTTGAAAATTTATAGCTATTTTATTCTGTTTTCTAAAAAATTGAAGCAACAATTTTAACCTAAATCTTTGAAAAATATAAATATATTAGTTTATATTGGCGTAATTCCTAAAATTGGATTCTCTTAAAGTTACAATCACTCTTAGTTAAGAAATTAAAATTGTATATATGAAACATATTGATAAACTTATAAAGAAACCGGGAAAACAGAAACAGACAGTTCGACTTTAATATAAAGCCATTAAAAAAAGAGAATTAATAAATAATGATAAATAATGATAAATAATGATTTATCCCGTTATGATTCTTATTGCGCTTTAAATTCTCTTTCATTAATGGCTTTATACTTATTAAAGTCGAACTGTTGTCTGTTTTCCCGGTTTCTGTGAAAGTCTATATTTTCCTAGATCTTACGAAATGGTAAAAAATTCACCTTGGATGAACATATAATATATTTGAAGGGAGATTTAACTGATCAGAGCTGTAGCGAGATTATTAAAAACTGTGTAGAAATCCCTTTCGATATTTTTTAAATTTCGCCCTTTTATTTTCGTAACTCTACGCCACTGAAGAAGATTATGCTAGATTGAACTCGAGAACGAGATGAAAGTGGAATTATCTGCAATTGGCGATATTGATTCGGATTAAATTGGTTCAGGGGCGGAAAGTTCTCTTTCACTATGCACTTGAAAATGATTAACTTTGGGATCATTTTGCATACTGCAAAAGATGTACACATTTTGATTTATTGTTCCAATTAAAGGCAAAGAAATCCAGTTAACCGAAGCAAATTTAAAATGTGGAATTCCCCTTAAGGTAGGAAGGAAAACTAATTAAACTAAACTGGATCGTAAATTCGTTATAGTAATTAGTTAAAAAGAAAAAGAAACAATGTTTATATAATAGAAACTTTTCGAAATGTACTTAAATTTATCTTACACTGCGCAACACAATTTGCCACACAATTTGCAATTTAATCTTGATTAAATATTATAGTTTGCATGTCTTCAATCGAATCACCAAGTAATACAAATTAAATCAAGTGAAGTCCCCTCCCCATCCATTTTCACTTTTGCAAATGTCAGTGAGAAATGATTCCCAGGATTGGAATGGCGACGATTAAGGATCTTTGAGGTGGAATCCCGCCTCCCACACTTGATCCATGCACGTGTCTATTAAGCGAAATTTTAGCGCATTCTTGGTCGTATCTAAAATGTATGCAATTGTAATGTTTTCGTGGAAACATGAACATGGAAGCTCAACAAGTTCGTGATCGTTACACCTTCTAGCCCCCGCCACTCCCCCACAAACCTCCGCCATTCGACCAACCGCATTGGGACGCCTAGAAATTTGCAGGCCTTGATTGAGTTTGAGTGGCGTTTGTTTGTTTTTTTCCGTTCCTCTTTTCATACACTTTACGGGAAATGTGGAAAAACCTGCGCATATTCATTGTGAGATATTCATAGTGAAATTCTGACCGAGAGTTATCGAATCGAATCATTTCATATCAGTATTGCTTCCGGTCCTAAAAACCCTTCGTGATTTCTATCTTATTTCATCCTATATATAAATTTGTTTATGATCTTAAAGTGTTTTTTACTAACATCAAGCGATATTGATGTTGTAATGGTGATTGGAATGATACTGACTCAATTTTTATTTAAACTTTAATTTAATCTAAGAATAAGTCCATTTTTAATTTCATTAATTAACAAGAATTAAATTTGATTCGTTTTTCCATTAAGTGAAATAAAGGTGATAGATTTGATTTTCAAAAATGGTTAGTGTGTATACACTTCGTTGTGCTGGTAAACAACGGATCTATAATGTTTTATTTTTGTATTCTTTTTGCCCAAGCGCCAGTTAAAAGAAGGAGCAACAACAACAATTTAATTGCATTCACCCTCAATCAATGCATCGATTCGATCGTTTGATCAATGTTTACGGAATTCAGCAATTGGATTATGTAAGAATGGAAAGGGGGTGGAAAGGGGATGATAACTAACGGAAGTTTTCTCCTACCCGTAAGGGTCTGTAAGGTTCAATTTCAGCCATCGACAATGACAATTGAAACGAAAACAATGATAGAAAAAAATACGTAAGTATAGGTATACAAAATATATACGGTTTAGATTAGATTTATTCAGTTTAATTTGGATTAGATTATTCCCATTCGAGTGCATACACTAGCGAGCAAAACTGTAACATCACTTTGCAGTCTTCAGTTGGTTGGCTCATAATTCTTTTCAGAGTTAACCTAGAATTATGATTCTTCTACCATTTGATTTTCTTACTATTTAACTCTCTTGTCGAAAAGTTTAAAGTCATTTGGTCACCCGGAATAGAAATGTTAAGCACAATTGAAGGAAAAGCCAAATACTACAGTTTTGCACTCTGATAGTTTTTAGACAACCATTATTAGGTTTTTTTTAAAGAGTATCTAGTGTTTTCAAAATTTTTAATTTTTAAAATTTTCAATTCGACATATGCTGAGAGTATAGAATATATACTCTAGAATATAGAATTCCAGTAGATTAGCCCATATATGTCCTTTCGTATTGCCTTATCAAGCCAAAAAATGGAAATTTCTATTTAATTACTCGAAATTTGTTGAAAATTTTCAATTGGATTCATTCCTGCCAACATAAAATCCATTTTCTACTTCAATAAGATTGGTTTCTATTTAAATATTGCTCCACATGTTAGTAAAAAGTTTTTATGGAGGGGTAGTCCTTAAACTCCTTTTTAAGGATGTGCAAACATATTTTGAAAATATTTAACATAGAAGCCGTTTTTCAAAAGTTTTATTTTGAGCGAAAAAAATAAAAATCATTTTTAATCATTATTTTTTATTTTTATTTTTTTGATCAAAAAAGATTTTTATGGATAATTCTTATTAAATTACTCAAAATTAATTATCTTTTTTGAAGAAAATTGAGAAACATCGAAATGTAATGATTATCAAATAAGTTTTTTAATATAACTTATAATGATTACGGTCCCTGGTAAAAAATGATTTATTAACGCCAGGACCTATGTCTTAACCAGTTTAAAGGCGTTTTAGTTCTGTAGTACCTGGAAATATTATTATTTTATGTTAAAATATTTTTACTTTAACAGTTTTCCTTCGGAGAGGAACAAAAATTTGGTCACTTCTATTCTGGGTGACCAAATGACTTCGAAATTCGAATGATAGAAGAATCATTATTGCAGGTTAAAAAGAATTATGAGTTATCCAACTGAAGACTGCAAAGTGATGTTACAGTTTTGCTCGTCAGTGTATGTTCCCCCTGCTTTGACCTGAGCAAAAGTTATAATGGCCAAAATGAAACAGAAAACTAGCTAAAATACATCACGTTCAAATTTAGGTCAATGTCAACAATCAAATTTGAATTTGAAAACATTAAACTTTTTGTGGACTTATCAAAGCACGTGCTATGCTGTGTGTGTGAGTGTGTTTATACAAATACCAGTTTAACCAGTTGATTAATATGGCGAATGACGTTTTTTAATGATTCGATTCAGTTCGATTTTAATTCTGGTTTTAAAGGTGATTAAAACGGTAAAAAGGCCATTAATCCGTTTGAACAAATTTGCTAAAATTATTTTTTTAGAAAAATGTTACCACTTTTTTTCCAACTTTCCTTTGTTTTGGTAACACTTTAAAATAAGCAAAGCTTTGATACATTTAAGATATATATACACTTGTTTGTTTAGATTGGCTGCAAATTGCCTGAATTAAAATTTGGCAGAGATATTCACAAAAAAATTAAGTCTTTTTGCCCAAAGCAAATCGCAGTTTTTTAGGGATTCTAAACACGATAATAAATTAATACAAATTCTTATAATGTCTAAGTAATTTGTTAGGAGGTAGATTTGAAATGAGTAAAGAAACATATTCATTCGTTCGATTAAATATTTGAAATTTTTGTCTTATAAATGTAATGAATTCGCCAATAATCATGTTTTCTTTGACACTCGAATACCAAAAGATTCAGAAGATGCACGACCTGAACTAAAATTTTCTTGGTAACAAATCTTAAGCATCCATTTCAAGGATAAACCAGAGGGCCGGGGCTAACTTGGGCCGCGCCGAAGTTCGGAGTTCAGAGTGGAAAAACGATGTGTCCTAAAGGTGTAATTTTCGCGAAGAACGACCTATTAATGATATCTTATCGTCTGTGTATATAAGAGCTATATCACATAGTCATTCGATCTTGATAAAATTGCACATAGTCTTTTATAGGTATATTAAACTGACATATATTCATTTTTATGACAATCCCAAAGTAACGAAGTTAATAGAAAAAGTGTTTGTGATTTTTCCGTTTGTATGGGAGCTATTTGCTATAGTGATCCGATCCGTCTGAATCCGCGATATACAAACTCTGCAGTATAAATAAATTCACATGCAAATTTTCTGTAGCCTTGACGTTCTCGGAGTTTGCGTTGATACAGACGGATGGACGGACAGGGCTATAAGAATTCTTCTCGTCGTGCTGATCAAGAATATATATACTTTATATGGTCGGAGAAGCTTCCTTCTATAAGTTGCACACCTTGGACTAAAATTAATATGCGCTTTTTGGAAGGGTATTCAAATAATGTTTCTTGTATCCCAAGTTAGAAAGATTCCAAAGGCAATTTTAAGTTGATGCTAGATGACCGGAGTTATAGGATTTTACTTTTCCATTTGCTATGTCTAATTTGTTTTTATACCCTTGCAAAAAGAATATATTAATTTTGGTCAAAAGTGTGCAACGCGTAGAAGGAAGCATCTCCGATCATATAAAGTATATATATTCTTGATCAGCACGACGAGACGAGTTCAAATAGCCATGTCCGTCCGTCCGTCCGTCCGTCTGGATCAACGCAAACTCCTCCTAGACCGTAAGAGCTGAAATTTTGAATGTAGGCTTGTATATACTGCAGGCGTTGTATATCTCGGATTCAGCCGAATCGGATCACTATATCATATAGCTCCCATACAAATGGCAAAGTCACGAACAGTGACTTTTCTTAGTAACTTCGATATTTTCTGAGCTATTGTCATGAAATTCAATATTGGTGAGTTAATTACACATATAAACGACTGTGCCAAATTTGATCAAGATCAGGCGACTATATCATATAGCTCCCATAGGAACGATCGGTTGAAAACAGTGACTTTTGTCAATAACTTCGTTACTTTTGACGCGATTGCTTTCAAATTAAACATTTGTTAGTTTAATATATATGTTAATGACTGTGCCAAATTTGATGAGGATCAGGTAACTATATCATATAGCTCCCATAGAACCGATCGGTGGAAAACAGTGACTTTGATCAATATCTCCGTTATTTCCTATGTAGGTCGTTCTTTCGCAAACATTAGCCTTTTTAGATTAAACGTTTTTCCGCTTTGATGGCTATAGGTAAGGAAAGAGTTACCAAAAAAGTTGCAAGGGTATACAAACTTTGACGCGGTCGAAGTTAGCCCCGGCCCTCTGGTTTTTAATATAATTTTTATGATTTTATTGGGTTCTTATTTCAATATGTTAATATAATGGAATAAAAGCAACACTCTCTGTAATTTGGGTAAGTCGGATATAGGCTTTACCTTAAAATACGTATTACTTAAATCATTTATCTTACCTCTTACCCATGAGCAGCTTGTCATTAGCTGTAGAAGTGACAATATAGAAATAACCATCCCTGAGTATAGTAAGTCGACTCATAATTTATTTTCTCATCTCTTAAATATTATGCCAAAAAAAAGGAAGATACATACATACATAGGCTATAGTTAAAGGTTAAAATATATAGGTTTATATCAAAATGGCCTCAATACGAATTTCTGGGGCAGACTTTATCTAGAGGATTATACAAAATAGAAGCAATTCTATAAATTCGAGTGTTGTTCTTTATTTGTGTTGATCAGTGTTGCTCCTCTTCGCCAAAATGTTTGACTATCTGCTTGAGACTCTCATAAGAGCCAGTGATGAAGCCCAACATGGCCAAGACCAATATGAGCAGATTCTTGATACAAATCCAGAGGCCAGGACCCTTGTTGGGCTCGCTCTTGGCAATTAGCTCGATGACAGGCGGAAAGACCAGGGCCAGTGCAGTGGAGCAGAGGGCTCCGATAAGCGAGATGAACAGTCCCAGGGCAGGCACCATTTCCGCAATGCCCACTGACAAACAGAAAGATGGCATCAAGATGGAGGATGGAGGTTGGAGGTTGGACTTGGGCTACTTACATGTGACCACGACGAGGATGGAACGAAAGACAAGTTCGCCCAAAAGGGAGCGACCTTTAATACCACAGATTTTTTTCGTCTGTGGCCACATTATCTGTATGGCCACAAAGAATTGCAGAGGATACCCCAACAGGACACCAGTGGAGACCATTAGCTTGACAGCCTGGGCCAGTCTATGTGTGCGAAAGAGGAACAATGTTCAATATTCTGTTCTCTAACTTCCAGACAGACCCCAGACTCACATGGAATCGCCGAGATTGAGGGTCAAACTTCCTCCGACATGCTCACCCCACTTCATATAGCCCACTGATCCGGAAAACATGAACATCACCGAGACAAGGAACATGCCCACATTGAGCACACCCAATGTGCTCTCGAACTGGTGGGGTTTTCTCATGGCATTCTTCAATGGCATCACCAGAGCAATGCCCTCGAAGGCAAATATGGCGGTGCCAAAGAAGAGTGCCAACTGCGATCCATTTGTCCAGTAGGCGCGTTCCCCGATCTCTGGCAGTCCATCTTTGAGGGCATAGTACAAGGTGATGGCCAGACCAAGAATCATGCACACGTTGGCAAACATTGAGACGGGGGTCAGCAATTTCAAGTTCGTGATCAGTGAACTAAGTAGAACCGGAAAGAAGGCCAGCAGCATGACTAGATGTACATCCATATCGATGCTATAGGCTTGTAAAATCTTCAAGACAATTCAAGATTGATTCATTTCCATTTCGATTCCCATTCTCCTCCTCCTCCCCACTCACCTGTTTCACATTCGTGCTGATGAACACGAAATAGATGCAACAGAAACCCAACTGGGTCACACATATAAAGACATCGACCAATCTTCCCATGGTGCGGGACCATCTCCTCAATTTCATTGGACCATTCTCGAAGCAATGCTCCACAGTCAGGGCATAGTCGGCGCAAACGGATTCCCCACGCAAATCGCGCATCTTCTTGGAGCATCCAATCAGAACATGTTGGCAATGGATACACACCACAGCTATGACCACAGTCAGCGCTGGAGCCACCAACAGTCCACCATTCTTGAATGCATCACCCATGGCAAAGAGTCCTGGTCCAATATTCCCCTTGAACAAATGCACTATGGTCTCTAGATAGCTTGGTCATATTGAAACGAAGAGTAGGTGTTGATCATTTGGCATAAAGATGGCTTGGCAAGGGGGTGGAGTGTGGGAGTGGTTTGGCAGTGAAGCTAGGCAAGCAATTGGAGGGGGATTGAGGTAAGTCAGGTTACAGAATTAGGTTTTTAGCATTGGGTTCACTTTTTGGTTAATTGCACTAATTTTTTTTGGGATCACTTGAACTCGTTAACAGGAAAGGACAAAGCGGACTTATACAATAGTTATATTAGGTTAGATACTTAAATTAGCATAAGCGGTAAGCAGCAGGTTAGTGGCAGTTGGGATCATCAGCAGATGGTTAGTGATGGGATTAGGCAGTTAAGAGGGGATTTAAGCAGGAATTTGATTAAGATTTATCCACATTCGATTAGTTAGTCGGTTAGTTGGTTAGTTAGTTAAAGTTGATTAGAAGTCCATGCAGTCCATACCTTGTGGGTGGATGATATTCTTCATGGTTTTCCTCGTCCTTCGTTTCTTTGGGGTCCGTTGCTGGTGGAGTCCCCTTATCATCTTGGTTAGTCGCCACTGGCATTGGTGACAATGTTGGATTTCCCTGGTCTGGTCTTGCAATGGGTGGCGCCTTTATAATATATATATTTTTTTTTGGTTGGGAGTAAAAAGTTTATTTCTTTTTTGAGAAAATGCAGTTTTCATTCACTAAATTGGCAGCTGTTTTTTTTCTTCTATGTGGAGATTGACTGCTCCGTTTGTTCCATCTGTTCAATTGAACTTGTCCAGATGATTCTTAATTGCTTTCACGCAAAACACACAAATTCCGCTTTCGGAATCGGGATCGGGAAAAATTTCTCGTTAAGTGAATGAAGCTTAAATCATGAGAAGAATCATGCTTCCGCCTTTTGAGGAAGATCTTTAATTGGGTTCTATTGAGTGGGTATTCCAAAATTGAGAGGCTAAATGATAAATGTGGCTTAACTAATTGTTTGACTTCATTTTTGGGTTTGCTTTCACTTTCATGGATATATAAACTATGATGAGAATGAATAACAAATTTCCCCGATTTCGGTATAAAAGGAATATCAAAAGGAGTGAATACCTAAGTTAATTTAGAAACTATATAATTGAATGTACTTATTTTGTCTGTGTGTTATGTATATCTACTTATATATTAATGCAATCTGATTGATAACTCAAAGCAATTGTTTTGTCATGTTGATGAATAGGCAAAAATAGACTTCCAATTGGATATCATTAAGTGCTTTTGATAAATTCAATCAGTTTTATGTGCTACACTCATCTGTACCTACATACACACACACACATATGTACGTACCTATGGGGAAATC
Organism: Drosophila willistoni; assembly: GCF_018902025.1. Classification (NCBI taxonomy): domain Eukaryota; kingdom Metazoa; phylum Arthropoda; class Insecta; order Diptera; family Drosophilidae; genus Drosophila; species Drosophila willistoni. The sequence goes on from NW_025814053.1 coordinate 2,258,896, forward strand.
CAAAAAAAAAAAAAATGGGGAAATCCACTACAGTGGAGCTTCAATAATCAATATAAAGCAATTCAAAGAGTTTTACCAGCGGTTTTCACTTACTATAAAAATCAGAAAAATAAGTAACCAATCAAATGATTCATTCAACCAATGCAAAAAAAAAAAAAAAAAAAAAAAGAACCATAAACGTTTGCCAAATTAGCAGCAGCAGCAACAACAACAACAACATATACGACAAAAGCAACAAGAATTCTAGCCAGATATCTAGCACGTGCCTATATAGAAGATAAAGCTTATTTGGGGCTTTTATTGAAAATTTCTAGATAATCACAAAGACATGCATGTAGATATATATATGTATGTGTACATACACGTAGGTACACCTATGGCCATCGAAATGTATTCACAAATTGAATTCTTTTACTTTACCAAGTGAATCTGTCTGTCTGTCTGTGAGAACCCCTAGATCTCAGAGACTTTCAAGAATAGAGCCATCAAACTTGGTAAGCAGATTCATTTAGTAAGTAGGCTGATCAAGTTTATTTTAAATTTGGACACGCCTACTTTCAGCCTTCGTTATATCAACTGTATTTCAGTATTTAAATAAGTACCAAAGTCGGCCGTTGGCGTCGCTAAAGTGTTCTTATGCTTTGAAGAATGAGCAAGATTTTAAGACAGACATATTAATTTGAAATGTTTTTATTCCATTCTACAAACTAGACAGAAACATTTTGTTTGAAACCATCAGAATGTCTCAACTCATTCAAAAAAGATTCCAAACTGAAAAATATAATATTTCGAATACATTTTATTGTAAATGCTTCAATTTTTAATTCGAGTTATGCTGATGTATTCAATTTTTTGACCATGAGTGTATTAACCAATTTCCGTATGTCGTTCAAGCTTTACACGTTTTGTAATCACTCGCAAAATGCACATACATATATTCATATAGAACAGCAAAGTGTAATCACTTGGTCATTGAAGTTCTAGACAATGACTATCTGAAGTACACCACAATCAGGGCCATGTGTAAAATGTGATAATATCATATTTTCAGGTCTAATAAGAGGAGTTTAGTTGACGGAAACATTATTCATACAAATATCAAATATCCGAAATGCGTGGGAACGTGACTTTAAGTCGAATTCAAATGATGATAAAGAAATTAATTGTTTATAACAAATGCGAATCTTTATCGTGTAATTACTTTGTTATGATGCATATTTCTTTGCCACGAAGATGGATGTCTTTATACCATATATGTATGTATAAACACTCAACCTGATCATATATCAAGTGGTCTAGGGGCCTAAATTTTTAGTTTCCGCTTGTATGACAATCCCGTTGGCAACATCAAATTCTTCGAAAACACACTTCAACCGTATCTACCACCAGATTCATTAATGAATTTATGAAATTAAAAGCGAATCATCAATAATCATTGAGAAATTATCACGTCAAAACATTCGCCATTCGTCTATATATTTCGTTTTACTTTATATCGCTCCACTGTCACTGGCTGAGATAACACATCAAGTGTGGTACACTTGACGCAGAGGACATGGCGCCGATAGTGTGCCCCGGCAGTGCGCCGCTACGGCTGAGATTGGCGGAGGATGGTGATGGTGGAGGTGCTTGACAGTTTTTTTTTTTGTATACTTTTACGAGTACCTTGTGCAAATCTAGACGCTTATCGGCAGCTAAAAGCAAGTTGTATACAAAGTATAAATTGTTTTTTATTTCTCTTGTTTGATGAAATGCTTGAATGTGAGGGGGTCTGAGAGGGGGATGTACATATTCATAGTAAAACTATCTATCTTCAAGGCAAAATACCTCTAGATAAGAAAAAAGCCCAAAAAACAAAAAAGATTCATATATTTAAACAAGTTAAGTTTGAGATCTTGAGATTCGAGATTTGACTTGACCCTGATCGAGGTTATGGCAAAAAGAAAGGAAATCCTAGACGTTATTGCTTTTCCTGCTAACAAGAAATTAAAAGTGACACAGTGCTTAAGGGAGAGCGGAAGGGGCTGGTGGAATTTTTCGCGAATGATTGTTTTGTCTTTGTTTTTCTTTTTTCACTTGTCATCATCTCTCAAATCAATTTCATGCCATTGAATGGAAATTTTCCATGTGCGTCAAGTGCTTTCAGTTTTTTTCCTTCTTATATTTTGTTTTAGATGGCTTTGAGCAACTGTTCCCGCAATCCGAAGATTCTTGAGTTCAGTATGGGAAATCTTTAAATTGCCCATTCAAAAAAATTACTCCCACGACCTTGAATTCATGTGAATTTATATACCCATAAACATATAAAAAGGTGATAATTGGAATTTGTTTAAGTAATTGTAGATAATAATTGAAAAATCAAAAGGTAATTTAATACCCATAGGTAGCTAGTAGCTACTACTATTTATTATCAAATTTTCAATGGAATTCTGTCTAATCTCTGCAAGGTATTTTGAGCTCAATAAATTTGTTCTCTTCACGTTTTGTTAATCTAAATCTATAGATTAAGTTTAAGTAGGCAACCAACCGGTTTGGCTTCCATAGAGTATTAAATGTAAAGCCTATTCAACAATGGGGACATGATAGGAAAAAATTGTTTAGATTGCTGATTACTTGACAATTAAAGCAAACAATAAATTTAAATAGTTTAATATGTCAAACAGCACAAGGGAATCCCCTATAAAAAAAAGATATTGTTTTTTCCTATCCCAAAACTGGTTTCTCGACATAATTTACCTAAAACATTTCCGGCCACACATATTTATGTTGAAGTACAGGGCCGGATTAACGAAACTGTGTCGCCCATTGGGCTCCATAGATAATGCAGTTCTTTTCATCTAGGTCTGAATGCTAAAAATCTGTTCTTTAAGTTTTTTTCCACAATCCTTCATAATGAACTGTCTGCAAACTTTTTTTTCCAATCTAATATACAACATTTTTGTTGTTTCTGAAACTACTTTTAACCTTGATCCACTTGTATTGTATTGTTCTTCATGATATTATTAGGTACATACAGTGGTGGCCACGAATTTAAGACGTTTAGATATTCAGATTTTAGTTCTGATTTTCTCGGCTCCCAAATAACTCAATGAAGAAATCTTTTCAGTAATTTGTGGGTTATCGTTATCAGATTCTGAACCGTAAGTGTGATTATCTTACCTTTGGCCGTTTTTTCTACAGGTACATATTTTGGACTGTTTGTTCAAATGAGAACTATATGATAAAGTTGTCTGATACTAATGAAATTTTCTAAAATCACTTACAAGTGTTTGCCAGTAAAAATGATCTGTTACATACATGTATGTGATATGTATATCACAACTCTATGGTAAAAGGGTTAAGAATATTTGATATAGTTGTCGTATCCAACTATATATAGAACCGTTTATAGAACTGCTTTAAAAAGAGGTTTTCGATATATACAGTTATTCTATCCGACTATATTCCTAAATGAACATTCGTATTTTGTTTTTGTAACCTAAATCAATCTAAATGTTATGCAGATCTGTCTTTTGAAAGATAATGTATATATATATATACCTTAAGAATCAAATGACAAAGTGCCCTTTCGAAAAAGTCGGATTGCTTAAGTCGAAAATCTTAATTTTTTGATCGGAAACCCTCGAAAATGTTTTCTATATCGATCCAAGATATTTGTACAGAATTTATAGAAATTATATAGAATTATGAAAAAGTCTCTAAGATGATAATGAAATAGAACAATCCAAAGATAAGGCTTACAAGAAGTAATAATATGGGAGTTAATTTCATAGATATAGATATACAGCTCTTTGAGCTTGAAATTATTGATTCTATATCAATACATAAGATACATATATTAATATTGGTCTGCCTTTCAAAGAGTTAACAATATTTTAACAGTTTGTTGTCTCTGTGCGACTTGTTGCTATTGTTGTTGTTGTTGTTGTTGTTTTCGTGGCTGACTTTGCACTTGAATTCCGTGCTCTTGCAAATGATATTGACTTTATGGAGTTGGTTTTGTTTTTTTTTTTTTTTTCATTTGCCGGCTAATTTGAATATTTTTTATATAGAATTACTAAAATTTTGGGATTATTCGTTTTTTGTATTTATTACACACCTCAGCATCCATTTTTCACGTTGTTGTTGCAGTTGTTGTTGTCAAAGAACTCGGTCAACGCACGAGATAAACAAGAGACGCGTAATTTGCCAACAAAAAAAAAAAAATTGTATTCTTCTCTTTACTTTTTTTTTTAGACGTATTTTCGTTGTTGTTGGTTTTTTTTTTTGTTTAATGATTTATTTTTATGGCCTGTTTTAAAGGCATTGGCATTTTTTTTTTTGGCTTTTTTCACTAATATTCGGTAAATAATCGTGTTTCTTTCTGTTTTTGGGTGTGAGTGAGCGATTTCTGTGTGCCGTTTTGTTTTTTGTATTTTTCTTTTTTGGTCCTCCGAACGGCGCTTTGTGTTGTTAATCGCTCCACGAAATCATCAAGACTGAAACTGGGGTCCGCCGCTGCCTCAGCCGCTGCTGCCGCATATGCCGCCGTACTCGGTCAGCGGACGTAACGTAACTCGGTCCGCATTTGTTGTCGTCATCAGTTGACACTGCGCCTCAACACCAACGCCCCCGCGCCACCACCCCGCCGCACCCCACCACACTGGCCCATCATCAGTGTTGCCTTCTGCCACTTCTGCCTGCCTCTTCACCGTAATCGTAAATCGTTTTGCCGTAATAATGCAAACTATAATAAAAGAAAAAGCATTAGAAGAAAGAACTTTTAGTTTCTGCTCGCCTGCTTCTCGATATCTTGGGTATCTTTTTGCTCGAATTGATGTCTCATTAGAAAAGTATCCAAAAGTTGTGAGAGATAAAGTATAATGTGACGTCTTTTTGCTCCAGCAGTCAGACAAACCGATGTGATCTAATGTCTGCTATCTGCGTTCTATGGTCAATTCTCGGTTCAGTCGATTTCCCCGCACCGCGAACCAGTTTCTCGTCTTTCTTCTTCTCTTTGTCTCTCTCTCGCACTCGCTCTCTCTCTCTCTCTCCGACAGCGACAACAGCCAATTGGACGTCCAACAGGTTGTCACTCAACCAAAAGCTGAGAAAAAAAGTTCTGTAATTGTTGTAAGTGGGTAGGTGGATGGGTGGATAGATGGGTGGGTGAGCGGGTGGTTGAGTGGCTCAGTGGTTTCAGGAGGGGGGAACTTGGATTAGCGTATTATTAGAATGAGATTTTTATAAGCTAACATTTGATTCTCATTTATTTCGAGTACCCCTTGCCTGAAGATCGAACCGGTTTACAGTTTCATTGGTAAACTTTTAGATTCTGCTTACAAAAGCTCAAAAATCAAATAATATATACATAACGCATTCATTTATATGTAAATGAGTATAAACATAAATATGGGTATTTTAATTTTAGAATATTTAGAATACATCCTTTAGAAAAAAGAACTTGCAAGTTTTGTTGTTACTCTTCCCATACCCATAGCCGTCAAAGTGTAAAAACGTTTTATCTAGAAAGCCGAATTTCCATGAAAGAGAGGGCTACGGCAATGCGGCGCATGTAGCACGCTATAGCTATATAATATAGTCTTTCGATCTTGATGAAAATTTGCATAGTTATTAAGATGTATATTAAACTGACAAATATTAACTTTTTTGATACTCGCGATAAAAGTAAAAAAATTATTATTATAAAAGTCACAGTTTTCGACCGATCTGTCCTACGGGGAGCTATGTTATGTTGTCGCCCGATCTCGATAAAATTTGGCACAGTCATTAACAGATACATTAAACTGACAAATATGACTTTCTTCAAAATGACTTATAAAATAATAAAGTTTTTAAAAAAGTCACTGTACGTGACTTTGCCATTTCTGTTGGAGCTACAGTAGATGCTGGTTATAACGATACAAAGTAAGAATCAAGACAGAAGTGAGAGCACAATGCGGTAGGGGTCAAAACAAAGAAAATTTCAAAAATTTATTAATGTATTTGCGAGAGAGTTAATCCGTTTCGACGCTCTTTGGTATACTTTGTATTAACTTCGGCCTTTTAATGTGAATTGATCATTTTATAATCAATTATGATGTATAAATCAGGTAATGCTCCACGAAATTCGTTTTATGAAGAAAAACCTCGGTCTCTTAAGCAATTAATATAGCATATTTTGTCAAAGGTGCAAAAACAACTGTATATGACATGGTGATCCGATCCGTTGGAGTCCGAAATATACAAACCGTGCAGTATATAGAAGCTTAGGTGCCAAAGTTCAGCTCTGCAGATCTAACGGTGTAAGAGGAGATCGCGTCGTGCCAGACGGGCATGGCTATATGAACTTGTCTTATGGTGCTGATAAAAAATATGTATACACTTCTTTCTATGCGTTGCACAAAATGTATACACCCATTTTGCAAGGGTCTAATTATAATTGTAAATGAGTATAAACATAAATATGGGTATTTTAATTTTAGAATATTTAGAATACATCCTTTAGAAAAAAGAACTTGCAAGTTTTGTTGTTACTCTTCCCATACCCATAGCCGTCAAAGTGTAAAAACGTTTTATCTAGAAAGCCGAATTTCCATGAAAGAGAGGGCTACGGCAATGCGGCGCATGTAGCACGCTATAGCTATATAATATAGTCTTTCGATCTTGATGAAAATTTGCATAGTTATTAAGATGTATATTAAACTGACAAATATTAACTTTTTTGATACTCGCGATAAAAGTAAAAAAATTATTATTATAAAAGTCACAGTTTTCGACCGATCTGTCCTACGGGGAGCTATGTTATGTTGTCGCCCGATCTCGATAAAATTTGGCACAGTCATTATAATAATAATTAATAATTATTAGACTCTAATAAAACAATTTTTGTTAATCCTATTCTTTATTACAAACCAGTTACTTTTTAAGAACGGAACTTAGAAATAAAATCTTCGACACGTTCTTAGTCAAAAGCCTGAAATATAATGATTGGAGACTACCGAAGACGTAAACAAGGCAAATGAAACGACAAAGGTACGGACGCTATGGAATGATGGAAAGTAGTAACTTAACTTTTGCAAAAACAAACTTCACTTCATTACAAACAAAAAGAAAAATAATCGTTGCTTACTTTTAGGGGCAAATAGTCTAATGGAAATGTAAAAGATCGTATTGTCGACACTTTGACTACTTGTTTTATCCCAAATAGCAATTTCGACACTTTACAAAGATTACCCTTAGACAGAGTTATTCCTACCAACTACCCTCACCTTTTTCAAAAGTACAAAACAATAAAGTAAGTCCTCTCGTCGTCTTAGAAATTTATTTAAGCGCTGAATCCATACATACATACATTCATAAATAGTATCTTAACAACACAATTGAATGATATACAAAAAGAAACCTCAAACCTCATAGGTATGTATATCCATGATGACTAGACAAATTGATATTGGTGTTGGTTAGCCTATATTTTGGGCCGTCTTAGGGGCCTGGCGGGGAGTAAGCTTCTTTCGTGGATCCTGCGGTGTCTATTAAGCTGGTCGCTATATCTGCCAGTGTGTCTTCCGATCTGCTCGTCCACTGTCTGCAGGGTGAAATCTGGGTTTATTGTATCATGGGCAGTTTGTAATTTGGCGCACAGCACAGATTCTAAAGCACCTGTATGCGTTTGTAGTTTGACTTTGCAGAATTTCCCCTGATCTGCACACCATAAAACCAGATTGGAGCAATGCCGTGTATAGTACATAAACTGATCTTTTAGCCCTAAGCGACATAGTGCTTTTCCTGTTGATCAGCCACATTAATTGGTACATTTCCCACTTTTTATATCATACACCCATAGGTCCGTCCGTATGAACACGCAGATCTCAGAGACTATAAGAGCTAGAGCCACCAAAATTGGTATGTAGATTCGTGTGGTATATACATATATAGAGTTCATTGGAACGCCCCTTTACGCCCCCAGAATTTACATAAAACTGTTTTTCTTAAAAAGTATGGCAGATAGATCAAATTTGGCTTATATACTCGTTTAGTTAGCGCGCAGAAAATAGTTGTTCCAACTTTTTGCCACGCCCCCTTCCGCCCCCGCAATTCACATAAAACTGATATTCTTAAAAACTATGAAAGCTACCGACATTAAATTTGGTATGTAAGCTAGCCTAATAGACGCGCAGACATTGACTATTTAAAAATTTTGCCACCCCCATTTCCGCCCCCGCAAATTAAACAAAACTGATTTTCTCGAAAACTATCAAAGCTAAAGTCACCAAATTTAGTATGTATACTGGCTTAGTATGCGCGCAGAATATATATATTTTAATATATTGCCACGTCCACTTCCGCCTCCATAATTTAGCAAAAACCGATTGGCTCTTGCAATTTTTTCACCATCGCGATCAAACTTGGCAAACGTATAAATCTTATCTATTTCTATCAAACTACCAAATTTGATTGAAATCGGACTAGAAACATGCAAAATATACGTATGAACGTATTTTGCTACGCGATCCATAAGGGCAGAATTGGCCGTTGGCTAGTGGCGGCGCTAGAGTGCTCGTGTGCTTGTAGAGTGAGCGAGATAGCATATGGTATGAGGCATGATAAAACAATTTAATAGACATACATTTGGTTTTCGAAATTTTACATATTTGTTTCACCTGGTGTATGGTATACCCAAGTCGGCGAGACGACTTACTTACTTCATTATTTTTGCCGTAGCTTTAGGGTGGTGACTAAAGGTAAGGCGTTGATCGAGCGTGATGCCAAGATACCTAGTCTGTGAAGGTTGGTCAAGGGTTACGCCTTCTAGTGGAATAGTGGGAGTGTGGTCTCTGAGTCTCTTTAGTTGACTGTTTTAAGTTTCATCGCTTGTACCAAGCTGAGAGGGTGTTGAGGTAATCTTGCTTACCTGAAGCTGCCTCAGAGCGACATTTGGAGCTGTATAGAAGGGTGATATAGTTCGCATCCGTAGCAAGAAGAGCTTTGCGGGGGGGCAACCATATGGTCTTCATTGGGGCTAGGTATGTTTGAGTAGAGACTCCAGATCTCATAAAGTAAGGGTTGGAGAACTTTGCGCAAATGATACAATTTGGCGCCGCCACTGATCAACGGCCAACTCCGTCATCAAGTGTAAAAACGTTTATACCCATAACTTAATTAGTTTCAGTTCGATATTTATAAAAATTGATATGCTGGAATATATTAATAACACTAATTAATAACACTAATAGCGATAGTCAATTGCGGGAGACAACCGATTTTTTCATAATAAAGGGGGCGGAAGTGGGTGTGGCGAATATGTTAAATATTTATCATCTGCCCGCATACTAAAGAAGTCTACTCTCATTTTTGGTAGTCTCCAAGAACATTTGCGTTTTTTTAATAACGGAGGCGGTAATGGGCGTGACAAAAATTTGAAATAAACTTGATCTGCATGCACACTACACGAGGCTACATGCCCAGTTTGGAGGCAGGGCAGACGGACATTGTTACATCGACTATACTGTTGATGCTGATCAAGAATATATACACTCAAGGGCGTATCCAGGTACTGGCAGGGGAAGGCAGCAAATTAAGGCACTTAACTTTAACTCTAAGTTTGCATTAGTTAATTTGCAAAGAAAACTGAATGTTTAATGCGATTTATGCCAGAATTAAACATTAAATACTCTATGTGTGGTGCATGGACGGATCACGAAAAGTTTTACGGGGGTATCCCATCTCAAAACAAAAACTTTTGGCTTAGTAATATTCTCACTAATGCACTATTATCTCAGTATGAGGATTTATCGAAATTTGGTCATGCAATTTCGATGAAGAGATGAAAAAGTAAACAACTTTTGAAAATATTGACATTTCCAGATCCCAGATCCAAGCCCCCTTGGTTTCGTCCATGATGTAGAGAATAAACGTTTTACACTTTTTCCACTTGTTCAAAATACGGGAAAAAGTTCTGGTAATCTTAGTTCTTCACAGGACTATCGGAATATCCTCCACAAAAAAGCTAAGGAGGAAAGAAATTCGGTGTCGAAAAACTTCTTTAATTAAAGACTTAAAGAAGTTTTTTGACACCGATTTTCCTCAGCTTCCATAAAGAACTTGTAAAATATTTTCTTCTTTTTTATTTGATAAAAAAGTATTAGAGTTTAGTTAGATGCTTGTTTTTATACCCTATAAAAATAAAGTAAACGATAGAGCTAATCCCAGGGCTAGAGCCAAAAAAATAATGTTACATCGGCGTCAATATACCTTGCGATGTCTTTGGTAAAGGGGTATATTAAAGTCACAGGAGTAAGCAATTCCGATGTACATATTATTATTATTATATATTATTGATCATTATCAATAGCAACAACAGAGCACCAAAATCAGTATGAAGTAGGGAACCATCCGTCCTGGCATCCCGACCTGACTGGAAATTTTCCCGGTTTCAATTTTTAACAACCTGTTTCGGAATGGTCTTCGATCTGTTTAGAATGTACATATGTGGATCCATGGGATCTGTGGATATATTGTTCAGTTTCAGTTCTCAATTTCGAGGCTTTATAGTTTGAAAGATGCGTAACTAAAACTTGAATTGGGTAATTATTTATTAGCGTTGCATTTTCAATAATGTCCCTCTAGGAATACATAGCAAGTGTTTTAATGATGTTTACTTGTTCCAATAAATACTCTACCTACATTATGTTTAGCGCACTAATACAGGTTACATAGATATATTGATAAGTTATTTTTCATGAAAATTGGAATACAGATTGCAAAACTAGAGTCCGACAAGGACTGAAATTAGCCACTAGGGGCGCTTAAGTGCCAAACGACAGTGGGTAAGACTCGTAAGTGAGAAAACATATTGTAAAACTTGGAGGATGAACTTGTTTGAACCTTTTACGTGAATCACAGTCCTTCTACCTCCTCTGTAATCTTACCTATTCATATAGATTTGATACAAAATACCTGATGATATGAGTTTGAGGGTTGTGAATTTACTTGGTACGAGGTATCTTAGCGTCGATCGGAGATTTGCTAGAATTTCTCTCGTTTTATTCAATGATATTTTATTGTGTATACATATATTTAATTTTTTTTTTTACTTTGGCGGTTCCACTACAAAAAGAATGTCTCGTTCATCATTTACACACACAAACAGACAAACGCCACTTGTGAATACAATTTAATTGGAATTGAGCAGAAGACGAATTGAACGGAGCACGTTAGGCCGTCGAGATGGGGGCAAGTGGAGGGGTTGAGAGAGGAGGCATGAAGGCATATTAAAGGAAAGCCACTCAAGCGAAGGGTAGCAATTCTTTCGAGAATGGGAATACTCGAAATATTCAGCGTGATTTGACAGTATTCGAGTATCATGTAATTATACAAAACAAAATGATATTTTCACATTTGGTCAACTCGAATGGCGAAATAGTGTTTTTTAGCTTTAGGCCTATTCATAGGTAGAATATATATACATATTATGTATGTATATATTTACATACTATATACTTATGAGACAGAACCATTAAAACTATTTTCGTCTCACCGAAATGTTGCATGCCCTTGCTAAATTTTTTGTTGGTATTCAGAGACAGTCCGAATATTACAGATACAGGGAAAACTCTCTGAATCGAGTGTAAAATTTCACCCTCCCCTCCATTTCAAGGTGGGTTCACTGTACCAACTGATTGTGAGATGTTATATGCAAATTATATTCTCAATGCCTTTAGCCCATCAAGGAAGGAAAAGCCATAAATTGTTCACTTTTCACACAGAAGAAGATGAATGGAATTTACACCGTCAATGAACCTTCTACAGATAATCTTCTATATAGTACTTAACTCTATTTTCTCATTGAAATACGAATCAATCGTCCCAGTTTATTATATCTTGAGGCCATTGTAGATTCCAGTAACTTCCGAGGTTACACAAACTGGAAAGACGGTTGGGAAAACTTTTCGATAATTTAAATTATGCATTGAAATTATCGTTCCAAATGGGTTTTTTTTTTTGAAATTCAGAATACTTTAGAAGATATAACGTTTTTTGTGGGGCAATGTTTTTTCGAAAATACGTTTTTTTAACTGTCGGGAAATATACAGCCCGTAATTCTGAATCCGATTATGATGAAACAAATTTCAATCGGCGCAGAATTTGGTTTTTTTTTTTTTTGTTCTTACCTCATTTATAGCATGTTGTTTACTCTGAACTATAAAAATCTTCAATTTAAAAAAAAAAAATTACCCAAATTCTGATTTTGGTCAGGACGAGAATTACATCCATGCTGAATCTAACGTCGTCTTGCACTCTGATTTCCGACAATCCTGCATCAAGTTATACTTGCCGGCAGCAGCATGCCTCAATTTTTGGAGGACTAATGTTGATGGTCGAAAACTTTTTAAACAGCCCTCGCACCGATGAAAAAACCAAATTTATTTTAATTTTTTTAATCTTTATTGTATTTATTTTATTTGTTTTTAATAGTGAAATTAAATTGCTAATAACGCTTTCCGTTTATAAATAAAATTTTTTTTAAAAGGGTCCTAATAACAGGATTCCGACCAACAAGGTTCCATTAAAGCCAACAACATTTCTAATGTTATTAGAAGAAAAAAAACTGACTACAAATGATTGATTGTTATTGTAAATGGTCTATCTAAAATTAAAAACAACCTCACAAAACATATAAAAAAAAGCTTTTATTTAGTAAGAAGTGCTTCACCATTTCTTTTTTGATGGATCAAAATGCAAAAGGACAGATCTATTTGGCATTAAAAGAGGCTTAAACAGGCCCACACCCATGGATTATAGAAATTGTAGTGAGTCAACCTGGGATAGAAAATGGTTTTCAATTACCATTTGCTTTTTTCTTGATTTCAGAATTGAAAATCTTGTAGATTGACTTTCGCTTTCAAACGTGCTTCCACATGGTAGATTTTAGTATATGTACAGTGAAACCTCGATATAACGAACTTCGTTATAACGAAAAACCCAATATAACGAATTTTTTGTTAAGTCCCTTGAAAGGACTAAGGTTTTACATTTCAGTACCTATAGCGAATCAATAGATATAACGAATAATTTTGCGATCCCCCTCAGATTCGTTATATCGAGGTTTCACTGTATTAACTTAAGTATGCATACATATGTATGTATGTATGTGTGTATGTACATGTGGAGATACTTAATGGGGAATCGGTGGTGACATGGCCTGCTTCTGGTCTAGAGCATAAAAAGAAAACATGTAATTAAAATGTGTGTCTGCCTTTTGTTTTGTGCTTCTTCTTTAATGTTTGTATTACTCTCTAGATTATTATTATTAAATGGCAAGCCCCCGCCACGCCCCTCCGAAAATGTTGCCTTCTCGCTCCTACACACATGAGACTTTAGCTGACAATTGCCGTTGCCTTAAACGTTTTTTAGTAACGCTCGAGTAAATTACAGTTTTTGTTTTTGTTTTATGTTTTCTGTTTTTATTTGTTGTTAACTTCTTAGACGGGTCACGGGTTTTGTCGCTGAGTACGGTTACGGCGAAAGTAAAAGAAGAAAAAAACATGGGCCCCAGAAATGATTTAATTGCAGAATACGAAGAAAGTGAAAAAATGATCTTCTTCTGTTTGGATTTGTTGTTTCTCCATACGATACGCCCCCGTCCATAAACAGCCCCTCCTGCTCCTGTCCAGCCCTCCCTTTGCGTCTGACAACCGACAAGTTGGCTAACCTGTTGGCTGGCTCCCAGAGAAGAGAACATACATATGCGCATGCATCCTGTGACCAGTTCTTATCCCCCACCATCACCCCGCCCCAAAAGCAAGAGTTGTCGCCTTTCCTATTAAGTGGGCCAGGCCAAAGTAACTGGCCTGACCGAGTTACTGATCCATTGGGATGCGTATGTACACACACACACACACACACACACTGAAGAAGTGGAAAGAACTTGCCAAGCGCAAATAAAACACTCTAAGAGATTGTATAAAAGAGTTTTCACAATGCCCCAGCACAGTGATCCGAAATGAAGCAGTTGCCATTAAGACCAAACGAAAATCTGAAAAAGGGGAGAATTCTCAGGAACCATCTACTGTGTGGATTTGGAAATTTGTTTCTGCTTTTTTTTCAACTTTCTTGGTTCCACTGTGCCCCCAGGCAGTGGAAGTGGAAGCGGCAGGGGCAGTGGCGTGTCTTTAGTTGAGTTTTGTTTCTTTTTTTATGATTAGATCGGCAATTTGCAATGGTTCGATAACTGTCGCAAGGCCAGTTAAGCGCCGCGGCGTTGCGATACCAGAACATTCGGTCGGGTCGGACTCCGAGTTCGACTCCGACTCCGACGCGCTGACATCTTCACTGGAACGTTACGGGCCAAAAGCCAAGCAGACGAGTGGTAAGGAAGACTAGCTAGATTAGAGCTTAAGCGCTGGGAGGCGGGGGAGATGGGGTGGAATGGTGGGGCGGTCGGAGGTATTGGCCTGTTGAATTTCACCGACTCGAGCCGGGGCTCGCCGTTTAAGTTGGGTTGCTGTTTGTTTCCATTTGTTAACGAGACTCTCAGGCAAACAGTCGCGCACGCGTTTTTTTTTTGTTTGTTTTTATTTTGTTTTTTTAAGTTTAGAGAAATACCCCACACAGAGAATGCCAGTTGAGGTTAAGCGACTTCACTTGGTGATTCATTGGCTGCTCATCCAGTCGTTCGTTCTCTGTTTGGCCTATGATTTCGGCTATCATCCGAGTGCCGAAGAGTTTGATAGTTTGTTGCGCGAGACAAGAACCTGGACGCGTGACTTATTGGCCGATAAGCGGCAACGCGAACGATTTGTGCCCCGCTATCGACAGCGGGATCAGCGTCATGATTATCGTCCGGAATTGGATTTCCAAATGTTTAGCCAGGAACAGGAGCAGCAGCAGCAGGAGCAGCCGTATGTGTACGAAACTGTGGAGGAAATACCCGAAGACATGCATCATCAGCCAGATACACTTCAAGTGCAGAGTCAACTGATAGAGATACATGAGCCTTCTGCAGCTGCTGGTGCTGCTGCGCCACATAAAACACCTTCTCGAAATGCAACAAGTTTTCCCATATTCTTCACCAACCCGGCCACGGGCATAGTCTATGCTTTGAGCGAAGTTGGTGGCTCTCAACCGAGGAATGATAGTGGAACGGGGATGGGGGCAGGTGGTGGCATCTCTATATATGTTACCAAGGCACAATACGATGCAGACCTGAAGGCATTGCAGCAGCATTACGAGGAACAGTGTGCTCTTGCTGTGGCCAAGCCACCTCAGCCTCAAGTTACTTCAGTATTATCCACACCAAATGTAACACCACCGGCACTTGCAACTCATCGCCCCCAAATTATACGCCTGGAGAAACCGAAGCGGACTACAGCTCCACGACCTAGCAATAAGTTGCCCCCTAAGCCCACACCTCGTCCGCCGCCCATAATGGTGACCAGTAGGCCTCAGAACTCCATAAGCGATCAGTTGCTGAAGCTACCTAGCACAAGGAAACCCATACAAAGCACCACACGACGCACTCCCGTGAGGAAGACCAAGCGGAAGAAGCGTAAAAAGAAAACTCCAACGGGAGTGAAACGAAGACCTGGCCATAAGATGAACAAATCCAGTACTGATCCTCCTGCTGGTCCCGCCAATGGAGCACCAACAATTGTGATCGGTAAACGACCGAGCACAACGTCCAAAATGACTACGCGAAGCCCACCAGCAGCCACACAGGTGGAAAAGCCGCGTATGCCACAATCTACCATACCAACGGATACCATCTTCAGCATCAGTCAGCAGTCCAATGGGATTGGGCACCATATTGAACGCCGATCGCTAGAAGCAGCAACGGCTGCCGCCAAGAGAGTCGGCAACAGCAGCAGAAGACGACCCAAAAGTAAGCCTAGACGAAAAAAGAACAAGAAACCAGAAACCTTACCCCCCCCAACAAGAAAAACCGAACCCCATTCTCCTCTACCCCATGCGGTGCACCTTCTACACCGACGACGACAAAATTCCACTGAAAGCCCTACAACAGAGTCAAAGCGACGCCAGCTCAAACGTCGCCGAGGAGAAGGCCTCAACTTTGACCTCTTCGATCTCGTGGCGGGTGAGGATTACGATGATGACGATGATTTCTATTACAATGACGGGGGGGAAGAAGACCTAAAAGAATCTAGCTATACGAGCACCGAGACTCAGTCCGTTCCCCATGAAGACAGCAGCTCAGCGGAAGAGGGCGCAGATTTTGGTGCCCTGGTTGAAGAGCCTCTTCCAGTCACTTCCACCATGCCACAGATCTCGAGCTTCAGTAATGAAGATACGGAGAGCAAAAATAGTCTGGGAAACAAGCGTATTCGACGAAGACCAACGACCACAGCCACCAATTCCGATGAAGACTATGACGATGAGGATGACGATGATCCCGATGGAGACTCTGGCATTGGCGGTTTCTTTCGCATGATTTTCTATCCCGTACAGGTGGCAATGTCTCGAATTTTTGATGGTTTCAGCGGTTCTACGGATGAGGATAACGAAGTCGAGACCTCAAAGCCAAAGTATCCTGGCTATACGCTATATCACAGTGCACATAGCAATGAAGCCCTCGCCGAGGACGATGACGTCGACGACGATGACGAGGCAGAGACTGATGGATCGTTGGGCAGTTGGTTTAGCTCGTGGTTTGGCTTTCAAAGACGGACCAAAAAAATTGCCAGCACCACAGTAATTCCTGTGCCTCCTGCCCCGCTGCCTACCCCACCACCAACCCAGGCACCGGGGTGGCTGGAGAGTTGGTTTGGGTTTGGTAAAGCCACCACAGAAAGTGCACCGGAAGCAGCATCAAGTGAGGATGACTACGACAGTGAGTTGATTGAGGCTCAATAGACTCAAAAGGTTTTGAACTAAACGACGAACTAACTGACTAGAACCATGGACTGGGATCATAGCAAGACTTTTGGGAACCCTTGAGATGGGCAACATAACGACATTTTCCGTTTATTAAACAGAATGAATTTCATTTTTTGACCTTGCCTTGTGATATGTTTTAGGGATTGTTTAATTTCTTTTTGGTTTTTTTTTTTTGTTTGCTTTGCGGATTAAATAAAATGATAAATTCGATGAAAAAAGGTTTTACTTACATACCCACATACGTCCCAACTACTTGGCCGAAGTGCTTGGGGTAATTGAGTTTTGCACACAGAACTCTCCCTAACGGCCGTTACGCTTTCTGCTTTAAAACCTGCCACTGCTCTTTCTACCTCTTGCAGAATGGTTTTCTGGTTGGTTCGATTCCAAACCAAAACCCAAGGCCAGACGTCGCACAACTTCGACAACAACCTCCACATCGACGACAACCACACCCATTCCACAAGTGCCCATACTCACAATAGTTGATCCGTTGAGAAACCCTCAAAACTGGATAGGCATACTAGCCCATCATATAGTCAATTCAACGGGAACAAATGGAGCAACACAGACAACGACGACGACGACAAATCCCCTACTGCAGGCCCTGGTAACCCGCATGACAACGACAACGCCGCAGCCGGATTTGCCAAGAAGGATTAGCTACGACAAATATCAAATATGGCGACTGAAACCACAAGATGAGCCACAAGTGAGAGCTCTGGAGCAGTTCAAGAAGGGTGAAGATGGCAACAAGCTGCAGTGGCTCAAGGGTCCCAGTTTAAGGTATGGTAGTGCCTCAGTCATTGTGACGATTGTTCACATTTGCAGTTCTTATTTGCAGGGGCCTCACCGATGTCCTGGTGCCTCCCAAAATGCTTATCGATTTCCAAGGCACTCTCAACTTTGAGGGAATCGCCCATGAAGTTCTCATTTTTGATGTGGGCAAAGCCATTGCCTACGAACAAACCAAAGAAGAGTATTTGTATACGACCCCGATGAGTCTAAAGCGTCCCACAGTGAAACCTCCAGCCAAACGACCACCCATGACCTGGAACAAGTATCACGACTACGATGACATTGTCAAATACTTGGAAACAATACGAATGCGGCATGCCCAGCTAATAGAGCTGATACACATAGGTCGCACCTACGAGGGCAGGCCGTTGATTGTGGTCAAAATCGAGTCCAAACAGTCGGCGGCAGCAGCAGCAGCTAGTGCCACTTCCATTGCATCGGGACATAAGCGGCTCAGGCACAAGCGAAGACCGGGACAGGCCAACGCTGTGTTCATTGAGGCAGGAGCCCAGGGTCTGGCATGGATAGGACCAGCGGCAGCCACTTGGATGATCTCTGAGCTTTTACGCCTTATGAAATCGAACAGTGAGTACGATCAGTAAACATTATATACACACATACAGTGGCTCACAGCTAATTTCGTACCGAAAACCTTTGAATCCGCCCAGCCTTAAAACAGTTCAAGATATTAAAAAACTTTAAATTCAGTTTTTTTTTAGGAGTCTTTAACAAATAATTAATATGCTTACAATTAGATATTATACTCATTCCTCCAAAAAACTGAAATACCAAGACTATTGGCTTTGTCCATGTCACAGCTTATTTCGTCCGTAATATATCTTATGTCCTTTTGATGGTTTTTTGTCAAGTACATTTCAATTGAATATACCAAATTTTGTGACGTTTGTTGGAAAATATTTTCGAGTTTTTAGTTTTAGGCAGATCTTGGACCATCTTAGGAGCATAACCAGATTTGGGTTGTGTTCCCATTAGGATTCAAAAGCTTTTTTATGCACAATTCTATTTCAAGCGCTCTTGTTTGTTAAAGCAATGTATTCCAAAATATATTTACGCCAATTCAAACGTCTAAAGACGAAACAAACCATTATAGATCTGCTTACAGATCTGCTTAATAGTATACTTTATAATCTTTTTTTTAAACTCGATATTTGTATCGCAGTTAACAAGTTGGACTTGATTAGTCCAGAAAAAAATGTTGTGTTTTTACCAACGGCTATAATCGAGTTATCAGACAATAGGCTATGATAAAGTTTGGAGCATTTTTCATTTTGAACATTCTTTCATATATGTATAATTCTGAATTTCCAAACTCATTTCTGATGCTGGTTCTTTTGAATTTGGCTTCATTTAAAAGTGTTTGGGGGTCACCTTTGGTTAAGACAAGATTTTTATTGATTTGTTTTGGCCATTATGTAGTACTTTCTCCTATTGAAAAAACGTTTGGTGATGAGTAAGGTTTATATAATTTCAAATCAGGAATAATTCCATGAATTAGCTTTTTTCCAAATACTTAAGGACATAATTTGGTTGTTGGTGTAAAAAGACTACTTTTTGTACTAGGCGGCAAAAAAGAAATTTGCAGTATAGCAAAATCTAGAGAGCTGCATGAATGATAGAAAAATCAATTTGAGTTAATAATATTCAAGACTAAATGAATCAATTGAATGCCTTTAAAAATCGACTCTAAGTGAATGTCAGTCGCACAACATTCAAACGAAACAAAACGAAGTGAATGAGTTAGAAAGTAAGACAAAGAGTTGCTATGATTCGAATGCATTCGATTTTAGTATTTAGTATTTATTAGTGTTATATATTTTTGAAGTATAAGTGATTACTATATGATTAAACTAGTCGGGTCGGTGCTTCAGTGGGGACCTACTCAGACTAGAATGCTGTTGAATTGGGCTCAAATCCTCTAAGGAGATGAATTTGTTTTTCCTACTAGTAAAGTAATATTAAAAAGTAGATCTATCCTATCGTGTGTATAATATGATGGATTAGCGAATACTTTTTATAATATTAGATATCAGATAGCCTTATTTATGTTTTCTTCTAAATTAGATTTTCCAAGATATGTCCTCAAAAGTCCAATTTAAAACCGCTCACTAACATTTTTGGTGTATGAATATTCAAATATTAATACCATTTCCTCATTATTTTCCCTACGTTTTTGATAAAATTAAAACGTCCCAATAAAAATAGGACAATTCGAATAATTCGAATGATTCGAGTGTCTTAGTCCAGTTCGATGTTTTCACACTCAATTTATTTCCTGTCATTAAACAGAGTTACGTATTTTTAGAGATTTGATTTCATTCATTTCATTGTGTAGTTGTCACTCATTCATTTAAAATCAATTCGAATGGATTCTTTCTTTCTTTAATTTTCCTCTCTTTCATGCAATTCTCTAGTAAAAACTCGTTGAAGGTAAAATAAAAAAGCTAATGTTTCAAAAAGTGTACAAAGAGAAACTATGTACATACATACGATCTCGAATATCTTAATTAAGCTTTCGAAAGACTTCCAAAAAATACTGCATTTGTAGTTTTGAGATATCTTCAACAATTTAAAAGCTGGACGGTACCTCTGCACGAATAATGCTGGGAGCCACTGTATATTTACCTCTTAGACAAAGCTCACAAAAGGTCCCTAAAAGACCTTTGACCTTCGACTGTGGAAGGTGGCCAGAAATTAGAATTTATTTGAAAACGTTAAATTTATTGGTCAGGGTTTGTTTTTGTGTCTCAACGTCGAAATAGGCGGCACATTAGGTCTCTTAGCCAAACAACAAGAGCTGGGGGCTGTTTCATTTCGGTGGGAATGGCGAAACGTTTGGAGTTCTGAAATATGGCCCGACCCTGGCAATCGGTGTAGCGCCTTGTGCTGGACTTGCATGGCGACACCGCGATTGGTTTCCTGGCTCTTGGAGCGATGCGTTTGCAGGCGTTCTTGAGTAATGCCCAAGTCAAGAATTTTGGTCTCGCACTTCGCTTCGCACTGCTTTTGGCCTTGCTTCCACTGGCACACGTCGTCGTCGTTTTGGCCTTCTTGGCCATGAGGGAGAAAGTGGAGGTTTTCTTTTTGCACGAAACATTTTTGACTGGTTTTAATGAAGTGCATTTAGTGCAGCTACCACCACCCCTTCGCCCCTTGGCGGTTGATACAACTTTGGACTGAACTTGGCGGCATTTGTCCTTGTTGCGACAACCTGACCTGGAATGACCAGGTTTGTAGGTGGTCACCAGGGTAATGCAAAATGCCAGCACCAACAGGCAGAAAATAATAGCCACAGCTGTTTGAACAAATCGATCGGCGTTCTTAAGATCAACCACCAGTTGTACTATGTAATAGCCCAGGGTTATCCAGAATGTGATGGTGCAAATGGCAAAGAAACTGAATGCGGGAGTCAATTAGTTGGATATGTCTTCCAGTAGTCGTTGTTACTTACACAAGTATGCCCAACATCTCCATTAGAAACGTTACAAAACAATTGACCTGCTCGTTGCCAAAGATGTTGACCCCAACGGGACCCCGCATATCATTGGGCCGACTTTCGGCTCGGCCACCCGGCTTGACTCCACCCAGCGAGCCCCTGGTTCGGGTGTAGCAGCCATGGACACAGCCCGTGCCGTAGCCACAGTTCTCATCGCACTCCACGTCATCGGTGCACATGCCCATAAGGGCCACACCGCTGGTCTGTAAATCGAGGGCATGACCCAGCGTATCCCGGCCTACATGGCGCTGGCTGACCACCTTTTCGCCCCGGTGTCCACGAGCATTGGCAATGCACGGCTGGTCATCTTCAATCGACAGCGGAGGTGAAGTCTCGGGGCTGCCATCGCGACGAGAGATGGACTGGCGGCCATAGGTGGGACCGCCGAATTGAAGTGGTCCATCATGTATTGGGGCCACTTGCCCCACTTGATTTGGCTTACGACCTGAAGATGCTCCTGAAGTTGGTCCTGGTGCTGCGGAGCAGCCACAATTAATCTGAGATCCCTCTGGTCCTGGCCGTGGTCCCTGGTGAGGCCTCGCAGATGGCTGCATCTGGCGCTGTTCTTGGATCGCACATCCCTGACTAAAACCGCCGGGTCCTGCCATAGCTGGCTTACCTATTTGCATGCCATCTATACACTGGCCACAAACGCCACCCTTGGCATTGCTCGCCACTTGCTTGCCCATGGCGATCTCTGCTTCCCTGGCACGATTTTTGCACTTGGTGCAGGGGCAGCGCGGTTTGTTGAACTGTCTGGAGGCCATGCCCAGACTGTAGTCGTAGGGCACCTGAGGTCCACACACACATCTTGTTGTTGGCATGGTTGACCGCCGTAGCCGCCGCCTATCGTCTGTTGCTGCTGTTGCTGTTGGAGCACAAAATTTTGACTATCGAACTGACCCCACTGACCGACTCGACTGGATGACAATAAACATACTAATGGGATCTCAGTTTATGGGCAACTGAAGTTATTACCAAAAGCCTACCCAGTTAGCAATAATAATCTCCCTTCTAGAGAGCGACGAGGAGCACGATTTCGTACGGAACACAACCTGGTATATAATGCCTGTACTTAATCCCGATGGCTATGCCTACAGTCATGAGTATGATCGTTTCTGGAGGAAGTCGCGCTCTCAGCATGCAGCCAAGGCACCAAGTGGTCTCCTCGACTCGGCCATGACTTGGCTACAGCAAAAACGTGGCCCAAACAAGGTATGCTATGGCGTGGATCTGGATCGAAATTGGCTATATCAGTGGGGCAAGAGGGGCAGCTCCAAGGCGCCCTGCAATGAATTTTACGCGGGTCCAGCTCCATTTTCCGAACCCGAAACAAAAGCTGTCTCCGATTTCCTAATGGACTATCGTACGCAGATTAAGGTAAAGAAGATTTATATATAAAAGCAAACACATTTGAAGTCACAATCTGTTCTTACATTTCCTGGGTTTAGCTTTATATATCACTACAGGCCTACGGTCAAGTGGTTTCGTATCCCGTCAAGGCGAATTCTACCTTCAATTCGGAACGTTTGGATGATTTCCTAGATGTTGCCATGGTGGGCACGGATGGATTACGCAAAAAGGGCAGCAAATCGCGCTATAAGGTCGATTCGGCCAATGATCTCATTGAACAGCGTTCGGGTAAATAATTTTTATAATTTCAAATACCGTACAATTTTTGGAAATATTTTGGGCATTTTTCAGGTTGTGCGGATGCCTTTGCTGCTTATGAGATTGGTATACCATTCAGTTATACCCTGCAATTGGCCGATAATGGCGTCCATGGGTATCTATTGCCCAGTAGTGCAATTGAGTCGACATCTCGAGACGCTTTCGATATAATCTGCGGCATGTTGGACTATATTTAATGCCAGAAAGCTTGCGAACAATCATATTAGTTCCTTCCATTTCATATAATATCTTAAATCTAATTTTCATTAGACATACAAAAATATTAAGGAAAAGTCCAAACATTCACATGAACTTGATTGTAGTAGATTGTAGAGTTTTTCACTTGCAGAATTTTGTAAATAATAGGGATGGTTGGTATCGGGATCTCGAGTAACCAAAATTACAAAATACAGTGAAACCTCGATATAACGAACTTCGTTATAACGAAAAACCCAATATAACGAATTTTTTGTTAAGTCCCTTGAAAGGACTAAGGTTTTACATTTCAGTACCTATAGCGAATCAATAGATATAACGAATAATTTTGCGATCCCCCTCAGATTCGTTATATCGAGGTTTCACTGTATAACCCAAGTCAAAATAACAAAAAACAAAAACTTTACAACACAAAGATATTTCCTTTTTTGTTTCTTTGTTTTCAAAATGAAAATTTGTAAACATTTAATCCACGAAAGTTCAACATACTCAATAATGGGATATGTGACAAGGCTTAACACATATTATTAGCGTAGTATTATATTATTAATCTATAAAGTTAATTACATATGTATATCAGTAAATCTTATTTTATCAATACCTTCAGTTTTTAGTCTTTAAATTTCTATCGTTATGCGTATGTAGACAATAATAAATATTATACATAAATTTAAATGCTTAAACAAACATATTTCTATACATTGAACTATGTTTGGGAGATGTTAATTCCGGATT
Source organism: Drosophila willistoni (assembly GCF_018902025.1). Classification (NCBI taxonomy): domain Eukaryota; kingdom Metazoa; phylum Arthropoda; class Insecta; order Diptera; family Drosophilidae; genus Drosophila; species Drosophila willistoni. The sequence continues at coordinate 2,282,702 of NW_025814053.1, forward strand.
GCCAAATTTAATGGGCATTGGGCAAAAGGTTCTCATCGTTAGTTTTTATTTTTTGCATGGATACCATGTGATTCGAATGAGCATATTTAAAGATATGTCTTATGTAAAGGAACTTATTAAGATTGGATATCGAGGCACTTTGAGTTTCACAATTTACTTGAATCCCTGCGCTGCACCTATTGAGGTTGAGATCTGCGAGAAGTTGGTCGAACACTCATTGTCATAGAAATAGAGATCAATTAGCAACTGAAACTGCGCTGGAGTCAGTGGATACGATTCCTGGGGCATTATAACAAGTGTGTCCACTCTGGCGGGGTTCAATGACATTTTGCACTGCTTGGACTCACGCACCATTCCCAGGTAATTGGTGAAGGCCGCCGAGCACTTGGCTATGTTGCGCACCAATTTATCTGTCGAGCACTGCTGCATCACTGGCCGCTGGAGCATTGACCAAATAATTGAATGCATATCAAAGATAATTATGTCCGGCAGCACCATCTGATCAAACAATCGAATTATAGTAACCGGTGCACTCTCCACATCGTCAACGGGACATACAGTCATATCCAGGGCCAGCATTCCAAAAGGATTGCTCTCCAGATTGGAAACAAAACTGCTTTGGCGATGAGTGATTAATAGAACCCGCTTCTGCTGCAAAGTGATTCGTTCGCATAGCTAAAAAAAAGTTAACGAAAGATTTTCTTATTTACCGGCAAAATGCGCGCCATTTTTTTATATGTATACTTTACCTTAAGAACATTTGTGACGTATTCGCCGTTAGAGGTCAAGAAAATGTGATTAACAAGAGGTTTCTCAACTCCTTTGCTCATGCTAAGTTTATATATAAAATTATTTTCCCCAATATTTATTTTTAAAATGGCAATTGTTTATCTGGCTGCTAGAGCTGGGAGTAACATCAATATAATATCGATATATCGATCAATAAAAACATCTATTGTTATCAGTTATCGAAGCAAATGTCGATATCGACGTTATTGGAGCAACGTTATTGACGTCATCGGAGCGAAGCTATCGTTATCGGAGCAAAGTTATTTTTGCGTAGCCCTGGTCAGAATCTCGTCAATTTCGAAAATCGTACGTTGCGTTCGAGGCAGAGGCAGATGCTCATAGAAGGGTGAAAGTTGGGAAAACAATTTGGGACAACATGCATACAGTGACTTGTATAGCGCCAGTAAACATTGCCCTTATTAAATACTGTAAGTAACTAGTAACTAACATTATAGGTGAAAGTTAAATACTTATAACAAAAAGATATATGCTTCTCCAGGGGGCAAACGAAATGAGGAACTTATACTTCCAATCAATGACTCCATTAGCATGACGCTTAATGCAAATGAGGTAATAAGATAAATCTCCATAATTGCATAAGTGTGAGGGTAAACCTTTGACCCCCCTGTTTGTTGTTTGTTGTTGATCCCCAGATGTGCGCAAAGACGACAATCTCATCTTGGGAAACGTTTAAAGCAAATCGAATGTGGCTAAATGGTGAGGAAGTTACTTTTGAAGAGAATGCACGACTAATGCGTTGTCTGGACGGGGGTAAGTGGGATTCCCATCCATTAGATCTACGACTACATTAACGATTGTTTCCATTCGGATTAGTACGTCGCCTGGCGGTGGCAAATGGTGCACTTAAAGTTCCATTGAATTGGAAAGTGCATATTGCATCGCGTAACAACTTTCCAACTGCTGCTGGACTGGCATCGAGTGCAGCTGGCTACGCCTGCCTTGTGTACACATTGGCCCGTTTGTATGGCATTCCAATTAATGAGGAATTAACCGCCGTGGCACGACAGGGCAGTGGATCGGCTTGCCGCAGTTTATACGGTGGCTTCGTTCGCTGGCATAGCGGTGTCCTAGATGATGGAAGCGACTCAGTTGCCAAGCAAGTAGTATCCCCGGACCACTGGCCCAATATGCATATCCTTATTCTAGTTGTGAACGACGCACGCAAAAAGACCCCCTCTACCAAGGGAATGCAACGTGCCGTTACTACCTCAGCGTTGATTCAACATCGTGCCAAGGTTGTGGTTCCCCGTAGAACGGAAGAACTTACAGAAGCAATCCAGTTGCGGGATTTCAATTCGTTTGCTGAAATCACTATGAAGGACTCCAATCAGTTTCATGCCATTGCTTTGGACACATATCCGCCGTGTGTCTACATGAATGATGTGTCTCATTCCATTGTCAATTTCGTGCATGCCTACAATGAGGCTGTTGGCAGCTTGCAGGCTGCCTACACCTTTGATGCCGGACCAAATGCGTGCCTTTATGTCCTGGAGGAAAATGTACCGCAGCTCTTAGCTGCCATACAATTGGCTTTCCCAAATGATTTGGTGCCAAGTGTGGAATATTTACGGGGAATTCAAGTGCCAAACTTTGGCTCACAGAATGAAAAGCTTCCGTCTAAGTTGAGTGATGCTGACTTTCTCGAGAAGCGCTCCAAAAATGTCCTCAAATACATTATTCACACCAAAATTGGCAATGGTCCGAGCCAACTGAGCGACGATAATAGTCTTCTGGTAGATGGTCTACCAGTATCTTCACTCTAGCCCAATGACATGAGCACAATTGACACTTTTCTTTGATTATTATTATTATTTATTTAACTCGTTCATCACATTTTTTAAGGGTAAAGTGTAAACGAAGCATCGCCTTATTTCAATTCTAAGCCTGCGGGGGGGAAACCGGGTTTTTCATAGAATTTCTATTAGAAACAAAATATATATGTAGTACCTTGAGTAGACAATGAATCCAATGTTATGGTGTATTATTGTATTTATTAACGAATAGATAACGCAAATGTATCGTACAAATAAACTTAACAATTTTTATAAGCGATTTTGCTGCGAATATGAAATGTATATTGTGTAGTACTAAATATTAGTAAACAAATTTAATTTTGATATGGTTTTTACAATAAATTGTGGCTGGAATTTTGTATAAAATTGTTTTCGTTTGCTCTACTTGGGTCCAAGCATTTCTTTGGGATTAACCCATTCCTTGAATTGTTCTTCGGTGATGCCCGCCTTGATGGCTTCGTCCTTAAGGGTGGTCCCATTTGCGTGAGCATTTTTGGCTATGGCAGCAGCCTTGTCATAACCTATATGAGGATTTAGAGCCGTCACAAGCATCAGGGATTCATTCATTATTTTATTTATGCGATCCTTATTGGGTTCGATACCTTCCACACAGCTCTTACTGAAGGACATGCAGCCATCAGCTGAAAAATTATCATTTTTTTTAATGTCACTAGACAATCTCTGCATTAATTTACCCAATAAACGTATGGACCTAAGGACGTTGGAAACTATCAGTGGCATAAAAACATTTAACTCGAAATGACCATTCGCACCGCCTATGGAAACGGCCGTCTGATTGCCCATAACCTGGGCACATATCATGGTGAGAGATTCACATTGCGTAGGATTCACCTTTCCCGGCATTATAGAACTGCCGGGCTCATTTTCCGGCAACTTTAACTCACCCAGACCACAACGCGGGCCAGATCCAAGCAATCGAATGTCATTGGCAATTTTCATAAGACTCACAGCTATGGTATTGAGTACTCCATGAACCTCGACCATTGCGTCACGTGCAGCCAGGGCTTCAAAGAAATTTGGAGCCTTGACGAATGGCAAGTTGGTCAGTTCGGCAACTCGTTTGGCTACCTTCTCGGCAAATCCTTTATGGGTGTTTAGCCCAGTGCCGACTGCTGTTCCGCCCAATGCCAATTCATAGACTCGCGGCAGACAGGTATTTATTCTGCCTAGGCCATTGGCCAACTGTTGAGCATAACCGCTGAATTCTTGACCCAAAGTCAGAGGTACTGCATCCATTAAATGGGTGCGCCCGATCTTAATAATGTCCTCAAAGCTCTCCGATTTGCATTTAATGACATCCCTCAGATGGGTCACCGATGGTATCAGACGATTGTTCAGTTCCATGCCCACACTTATGTGTATGGCCGTGGGGAACGTATCATTTGAGCTCTGCGACTTGTTCACATGATCGTTAGGATGAACTGGCTTCTTGGAGCCCAACTCTCCACCCATGCCTCTAATGGCTGCATTGCTAATAACCTACCGAAAAGCAATATTTTATTAGCAAATTAATTTAGATAGGTTGTTTTGGGATATTTGCTTACCTCGTTGGTATTCATATTAGTTTGAGTGCCTGAACCAGTCTGCCAAATAACCAAAGGGAAATGGCCCTTTTTATAATACTTTCCAGAGATAACATCATCGCAAGCACACGATATGGCTTCAGAGATTTTTGGATCTAAGCCATATTCTTTATTAACTTCGGCACATGCTTTCTTTAAAATTCCCATTGCTTGAATTACGGGCAACTGAAAACGAAAGAGAAGAAGCGAAAAGTGCAAGACAAGAGATAGTACAGAGAGGGCGAGAAAGGGAGGGATTTACCGGCATACGTTCGGCTATACCGCCAATAGGAAAATTAAGCTTAGATCTCATTGTTTGGGCGCCATACAGCTTATCCGCTGGCACTTTGAGCTCTCCCATAGTATCTTTTTCGTTTCGGAATTTTTGTCCATCTTTAGCTTTGTTTTTCTCATTGGTCTGGTGAAGGAAAGCAACTCATACTGTTCAATTCAAGGTTTTTGAAAGTCTACTTACAGTTTTGCTGTAGAGCACTTTGGTTTGGCTTAAATATTGTTCACATTGGTTCAGGCTTTGCTTAAAAATACAGCCGCGTAATCTTAAACCCAACATGTTGCGTTATTCTTTGGTAACTTTTTTTTTTGGCAATAAAAGTGGAAAAGAAAAAGGTTTGAATAAAATTTTTTGGTCGTTTCGTTTCGAATGTAGACAAATTTTATTCTGACAATTTAGGTAATGAAGTTTGACTTTCTTCGCTTAACAACTATGCTGGGCGATTGATTGATTGGATTGCCTCCTTTACTTGGGTCCCAGCATCTCTTCGGGTTTGACCCAGTCATTGAATTGCTGTTCGGTTAGATAGCCCAAGTTTATGGCTTCCTGCTTGAGGGTAGTGCCGTTTTTATGTGCTGTCTTGGCAATTTTCGCTGCTTTATCATAGCCAATGTGTGGATTCAGGGCAGTGACCAACATCAAGGATTCGTTCATGATCTTAGCAATATTATCGCGATTGGCTTGAATGCCATTGACACAGTTGGCGGTGAAAGTGCGACTGCCATCGGCTGAAAATTAAAAGAGAAGGTCATTATAACAGTTTGAAGTTGCTTCGGAGGCAATTTTTTCCACTTACACAGCAATCGAATGGATCTGAGGACATTGGAAACAATCAAAGGTTTAAAGACATTCAATTCGAAATGACCATTGGATCCTCCAATGGTGACAGCAACCTGGTTACCCATTACTTGGGCAGACAACATGGTCAACGATTCGCATTGGGTTGGATTCACTTTGCCGGGCATAATAGAGCTTCCTGGCTCATTTTCTGGCAGTGAGAGTTCACCCAAACCACAACGTGGGCCAGAGCCCAAAAACCGTATGTCATTGCCGATTTTCATCAGGCTAACAGCAATGGTATTAAGTACTCCGTGCACTTCAACCATGGCATCACGTGCAGCCAGAGCCTCGAACTTGTTTGGTGCTGTCACAAATGGTAGCTTGGTCAGCTCGGCAATCTTGGCGGCACACTTCTCGGCAAAACCTTTACGTGTATTGAGGCCCGTTCCCACAGCAGTACCACCCAAAGCCAACTCATAGACTCGCGGCAAGCAGGCATCGATACGTTCCAGGGCATAGGCTAACTGTTGTGCATAACCACTAAACTCCTGACCCAATGTCAGTGGAACAGCGTCCATGGTGTGAGTACGGCCAATCTTAATGATGTCCTTAAACTCAGCCGATTTGGCGGCCAAAGCGTCATGCAGTGTTTTAATGGCGGGTTTCAAATTATTATTCAGCTCCAGGGCGACGGAAATGTGTATGGCCGTTGGGAAGGTGTCATTGGAGCTCTGCGACTTATTCACATGATCATTGGGATGAACCGGAGTCTTTGAGCCCAATTTGCCACCCAGCAGTTCAATGGCGCGATTGCTAATAACCTTTAAAATTAAATACAACAATGAAAAGTGCAAATGCTTGGAAATTCAAATACAATTCGCACACCTCATTCACATTCATGTTACTCTGAGTGCCCGAGCCGGTTTGCCAGATGACCAAGGGAAAATGATCATCATACAGCTTGCCCGATATGACGTCATCGGCAGCCTTTGATATGGCCTCACTGACTTTGGTATCAAGACCGAATTCCTTATTTACCTCGGCAGCGGCCTTTTTCAATATGCCCATGGCCTGAACAACAGGTTTCTGGAAAACAACGAAAAGATTGGTAGATAGATATAAGAGTTTCTTCATTTCTTCGGCATAAACTCACGGGCATGCGTTCTGTAGGACCGCCAATTGGAAAGTTGATCTGAGATCGCATAGTCTGGGCGCCATAATACTTATCAGCGGGCACCTTCAGTTCACCAAAGGTATCGCTCTCCACGCGGAATTCCTGAGATGAAGAAGCCTGCAGGAAAGCATAGAAAAAAAACAAACATTATTTATTTAAATGGATTAAGTTATTTTCCTCTACTCTGCGACTATTCTAACCATTGTGTGTTTAACGAAAAACTTTCCAAAATCAAATGACTACAATCTGACTCTGAAAATGCTGAGATTGAGATTATTGTTGAGAGCGAAGATAAGCCTGTTCCACATCAACACCAAATAGTGGCGGGTCGTTTTTGGTTATAAAAAAAAAGCCGAGAGACAAGCGAAAGACAGCGACGTCGACGCAATCACAAGTTAATTTTAATAAAATATATGTACATACATATAAAAAAAAGTGCTCAAAGTGCCCCCTGGATGGATTTTGCTTGGGTAATCAGACAAGGGCGTAGGCAGGATTTTATTTTAGGGGAGAAAATATTTTCATGTGACCTGTTAGTTTTTCTAACTTACCCCATTTGGGCAACGTCCATGCAACTCCTCAATCGAAGAGTCCATGTACATTCATACATATTCATTTGTACACATGCATATGTGTGCCTGAGTTTATTATGCTCAAAAGCTCTCTTTATGCTTCGTATCATGAGTGGGATTAGAAAATTCTAAGGGGCAAGGGATCCTTTCTGAAGGGGTGGTGGGTTAACATTGCTCTTCAAAATTTTGCATTGACATTGAAATAGAATTTTTATATTTGTAATCATCTTGTTGACCTACTAAACTTGTGCACTTACATATGTATGTGCATTGTATATAGATATCGAGTTAACACTGTAACAGGTGAACTGAGCTATTGGTAGTAGCGCTAGAGTGAGAATATTTACTTACAGACCGCGAATAAACAATTAACCGGTTTAGTCTGCATAATTGTCGAAAAACCTGAATCGTCAGAATAAAAGCTCAACTTACAAGAGAGGAGAGCAAATCAAACTGAGAATAAAAACAATTCAAGTCAGAAGTGTTCTTAGGCTGACACTTGTTACAGTTACAAATTTTAAAAAGAAACAGTTATGGGTCATTTAGTGGGACAGTTTGGACTAACCACATACAAATTTATGTACATACATATATGCATATTGATTGTATAATTGTCTCTGAGGTTACGAAACGAAATACCGGTGTCTCTTTAAAACTGTTTGCATTTTTTACAGTCAAAAAGCAAACGAACAAAAATTTACAAAATATTAATATAAACGATATTACATAAGAACATTTTTGGTAGCGCCGAAGGAAGAGGAACACCAACAATAAAAAAAAAACCCTCTTACCTGGCGTAGGCCAATTGCATTGGCGGTTGTTGCCCATGGCTTGGCCAATTGTGGCAAACCGCGTAAGCTGGAGCGCTGCAGCAGTTGGAAAACCATTTTTACTAATTCAAATTATAATTATTTATAATATTTATTAAAGAACTCGACAAAAACTTTCGCTTCTTCCTATGCAAACAGCTGCTCGGACGAGCCCACCACTACAAGAACAACACAAACAACAATGTGTAGGAGGCGATAGGCGGAGCGGTTGAGAACTGAGCAGAGCCGCTAAATTTAGCTAGATATTTGTGGGATGGGCCAATAAAACTATGAGTTAATTTTTAGGTAAACAAGCAGGTATAAACATTTTATATTCATAACATGACCATTGTCATAAATAATATAAATAAGCGAAAATAACAATTGCAAAAGTGCCCGCCAAATTTCTGCTAGATTTTCATGCTAGTCGATTTCCGATAACATGTTATCGTTAAATTTGCCAGCTATAAAACAGCTGTCTTGTTGTAGGGAGAAAAAGAAGGAGAAAAGATTGATTTGATTTTCGAAATTTTGTAAAAATTTCTAGAGCAACCCGATATCATGTCTGCTCTGATGAAATCGGCATGCCTAGCCCAGAAGGTGTTGGTAGCCAATCCTTCATTGGCCCGCCTGGCTGTAAGGAATCGTAAGTTGGACAATTGCTTTACCAAATGCGTGCTTTTTTGTTAGTTTACGTAACTTGTTTTGCCTTTTCTTTTTTAAGTGGCTGGCTGGAACAAGGACTACAAGCCGGCTGCCTATCCAAAAACAGAAAAAGAACGTCTGGCAGCGGCTAAGAAATACTACCTTCTTCCCGAGGAATACAAGCCATATGCCGACGATGGTTTAGGCTATGGTGACTATCCCAAAGTGGGTGGCGGTTGGGGCGCAGAAGCCAAGGATACTTACTATCCATGGGATTTCCCCGAGCATAAGCGTAATTTGCATGAACCCGTAAGTTTCATTGATACAACAATCTATTGTGAAATTAGCTAAATGTTTGCTTTCTGTTTAGGTCTCAGTAGATCATGATTTATATGGCGAGGATCGTTATTCACAGGCAGAGCCCCCACGCTTTAGCAATTCATATTACTTTGTAAGCTTTCTGGGCGTCATGTCTGGCTGCCTTGCCCTCTACTATTGGCTGGAGGATAAGAAAATGTATCGTCCGGTCGCCGAAAAGCAATATCCTGGAAATGGCGTAAAGCACTACACTTTTGAGCAGTAATTTGGTTGCTCTTCTGATGATTTGCAAATCAGTTAATTTTTTGTTTAATAGGAAATTAAATCGGTAAAAACAAATGTGAAATTTAATGAATTTTATTATTTTGAATCCTGCGTGGTCGTATTTAAAAATTGAAATCGTGAAAAGCTATCTAATTGTCTACTAGAAAGTTAATCCTAAAACAATTTTCCAATCGTAAATTTGTTTAAGTTCAACGTATATTCCATTTTGACTACATAGTTTTAGCCAATTATTTTCAATTTAGTATACTTGGGATAGAAAAATGTTAAAGTTGAGTTTTTTTCTTTATAGATTTATTGAAATTTGTTTATAAATGGATCAGGATATAGAACAAATAGGTGAACAAAATTATATAATAATTCATCCAATAATTCTCAACTTAATTGCTACGTTAAAAACATAAATTTAAAAACAGGTTACAAAAAGTTCTGTTTCAAATTAAATTCTTTGGATAGAAAACATAATATTGAAACTTTCCTTATGACTTATCTCCAGATGCCAATTCCAAAGACAGAGTGAGAGAAGGAAAAAAAAACATTGAAATTATCTTAATTTAGAAATACTTAATTCATTATGATTAAACTTATTCTACTATGTAATTGGGATGCACCACCAGCAGCGGATCATCATCGACATCCTCTTCCTCTTGAGTCCCGGGTCTAACACTTCTGTGTGGCTTAAGATTGGACGTCTTCAATGGGATAATGACCTGATCATGATAGATTAGTCGATCGATCAGTTTCTCAATTAGATTTTTGCGTGATATAAGCTCATCCTCGGACTCAATTTGGTCAGCCACCTGCTCCAGATACCAGGTGACAACATCGCTGCGTTTCATGCCTGTATCGGCACCTTCCACCTCACAGCGAGATTCCTCGGAGCGCATATGCAAGACCAACATTGTGGATAAGTTCTTATAATCCTCGAATGATAAAGTGAATTTCTTTTTCTGAATAGTAGCCGTTCCCGATGTATCCATTTCCTCATTAATCATATTGGCAGCCGCACCATTGTTCTCCATATCAATATCCTCGGGTATTCCTTCATCAACATTGACATCTTCATCATCATCGTCCAAATGAATATCTGGCTGTTCCACCCTAATGATGGATTTATTCAAGAGACGAAAAGCCTCTTTCACATGCTTCTCGAGGACTCGATTTGAGCACTCCAGCTTGGCCATAGCCTCGCTGAGTCGTATCATCGATTCCAATTGTCGGACAGTGATGCGCCAAGTGCTGCGTCCCGACGACCCAGTGTCCCTTTGACGCAAATGTCCGTAATTCTCCACCAGCATTTTGCCAGCCTCTTGCCCAATAATCGGTTTGAATTGACGGGCAAAGGTCACATAGCGTAGGACCTCTTCGCGGCTGTAGGCTCGTTCCACACACTCCTCAATGTTGGAATGCAGATCGACAATTTTGCGAGCAATGGCATAGTCGACCACCTCGTTACATTCATCGACCAGGATGAAGAACAAATCGAATCTGGACATAATTGGGGCGGACAACTGGATATTTTGTTGCAAACTCTTGGAGCGATCGTAGCGTCCATTGATAGGATTTGCTGCTGCCAGAATTGATGTTCTCGCATTAAGAGTGGCTCGTACTCCGGCTCTGGCAATGGATATGGTCTGCTGTTCCATGGCTTCGTGAATGGCCACCTGATCCCGCTGATCCATTTTATCGAACTCATCAATGCAGCAAATTCCGTTGTCCGCCAACATCAGAGCACCCGCCTCAATAACAAAGTCAAAGCTTTCCTCATCCCGGACCACAGCAGCGGTCAAACCAGCTGCCGACGATGCTTTGCCTGAGGTATAAATGGCACGCGGCGAGAAATCAGAGACTTGCTTGAGAAACTGGGATTTCGCTGTACTCGGATCACCCACAATGCACACATTGATGTCGCCCCTCAACGAAGTCTTCTCCGTAGTGGTTTTGGCCACACCACCAAACAGTTGGAGCAGAATGCCCCGTTTAACTTCATCATTGCCATAAACGGATGGAAAGAGACTGGTGATTAAATTTTGATATAAATGACGATCTTTGGACATCTCATAGATCTTGTGCCATTCGGCATCGGTCATTTGTTTCTTCATGTCCTCGGCAGTGACCTCAGACATAGGCAGATCGGTGCCGCCAAAGCGAGCGGTTGTGGCCTGGACGCTGCAGGCCAAAAAGGCCAAGCGGTAGTTGAGTTCCCTTACGCCCAGAGCCTTTAAGCCGGTTACACCTTCGCTGCCTTCGCCTGGCTTATGACGGGAACCCATTTCCGCTTTGGTTCCTGGTGTACTCAGCACTGAAACATCGGGTACCACTATGAGAGTGCCTGTGAAGTCATAACGATCTCCGGCCTGAACCGTTTCAACCAGTTCAGATCGTAAGATTATCTCGACCGCCCTCGGTATGCAGCCTCTGGGTAGTTCTGCTTGCGTCTCTTGGATTCGAATCTTTTGAAAGTCCAGGAACAGAGATTTCTCTACATCCAACATGAATCGGCGGCGATTGGAGCACACGGGATTCCGGCAGATGGTGGGATTGGTAAATTTGAATTGCTGCTCAACGTTTCGAATTTCTGTTTGACAATCTAGGCACATGAATGTACCCGAAACCAACTCTGGATGAACCGGATGGGTGCGCACCACTTGTCCAGAAATGCGAATCAGTGTGCCAATTTTCGATGTGGTCAAATCTCGAACTTTATGCCGCGTCGGAACCTCAGTGAAGGCTACGTAGCAATCCTTGCTGGTCTTCAGGCCAATGCGATCTTTGACGTAGTTTGATACTGATTGACACAGGAATGGGTAGACATGGTAGTATTCCTCAATAATGGCGGTAGCCAGATTCTGATCATATTTCTCTACATCCTCGAAACTGACCTCTAAAGTGCATCGATCGGGAGATTCCAAATTGGCAGCTGGTCGCTGATATTTGATTTCGCCCTCCTCTTTGAACTCTTCAAGAAAGTCCTGGAAAAGTTTTTGGGTGCGTATGCCGACTTCATCCTTCACGCGTAGCTGTCCAATTTGGGCATCGGCGACATCCATTCTTTAATTAGCGAATAATTTCGTTATGTTGTCACTACGACGAGAGCGTAAACAATGAATTGTTTGGTAAAAATTAGTTTCTCTCTTTCCGCAACGCGTTTTGCCAACTTTTGGCGCGAAATGTTTATCAATGTGACCGTGGCAGATGCAAAATGTTGAAAAACCTTTGTTCAAAAGTGACCATAACGTGTAAATGTTATTGACAGGGTAGATGCTATCTACACGAATTAATTGACAACGGACAGAACATAAGATAATAAAATAATAAGAGAAATATGTGAAAGCTCAAAACGAAACACTAATGTAAGAGAGAAAGAGTTTAACGGTGTATATTATCTTTTATAATATTTTGGATATGATGCAGATTCAATTTGAATGTTTTTAATGGCTTTAGATATTTCAAATATATGAAATTTAAATTTGAACTTCCGTTTTCTTAAATGGTTCATTCTTTACACTACACTTAAATAATTAATATTAAACATTAGAAACGATAAGTCAGTTTTTTTAATTCTATAAAAGTGTGTTTATTTCTTTATTTAAAACTAATTGAAATCACTTTGATGAAACTAGTTATAAATGTAGTTACGCTTAATTTAATGTTGGCTCTACGACAACAGCGCTACCAACTCTACGATGATCGCAGACTGGATGCGGTTCGCTGCCCATTAGTCCAATGGCTGTCTGTGCTGAGTAGGCTTTATCAGCGGGCAAATACTTTATTTCATGGCCAATGCGACGCAAGTAGGCAACCGTGTGTCTAGGAACATCGGGTTCAACCTCCACTTCCATGGGCATCAACTGATGATGCAATCGACCAGCATTGACAGCCCTTTCGATCGGCTCGTGAAGTACAAAGAAGCGTAAAATGGTTTGGGCCACCGAAGTTGTAATTTTCGAACCACCAGCGCCACCCACAAGCAGTTTTACATTGCCATGATAGTCCAGGACAATGCTGGGGCATGTTGAGGACATGGGACGCTTGCCGGGCTTGATGTAATTTGCTGGACTTGCCGGTATGCCATAGGTATTGACTTTGCCTGGTGTGGAAAAGTCATCCATTTCATCGTTCAATATGATGCCAGTTTGACGGGATCGAACTTTGGCACCCAAATGACTATTAATGGTACTTGTCACGGAAATGGCATCTCCATTGGGTGCCAAAACGGAAATATGCGCCGTTCCATGATCCTCGACATTTGTGAAATTGGCCCCATAATATGCAGTACTTGTATTTGTCCGATCATCCAAAATAAGTTCACGTATTTCAGCAGCAAATGCAGGATCCAGCAATTGCTCATAAATCTCCTGCACCTCGGGTTCAAAATGAATATCGCCCAGATTTGTTCGATGTCCGTAGGCATGCTTGAAAGTCTCAATCAAACGCTGCCAATATTTATCTGTATTGCTAGTGTACAAGGGCTCCATCACATTTAACATAAACGTAAGCACAGCTCCACTCGTGGGGAGGGGCGAAGTGAATAGCTGATAACCGCCCGTAAAATGAGTATGCAGCGGTAGCTCCCAACGAACTCTGAAAGCAAAAGTTGGATAAATTGGTTAAACATATTCTAAGGACGTCAACAGATACAGCCAAACAAACGATTAAGATGCCCATACTTCTCTTTGCCGTCTGCATACTTACTCATAATTTTGTAGATCCTGCTCTGTGATAATGCCACCCATGGCTTTTATATCTTCTATCAGCTTTCGACCCACACGTCCTCCTCGATAGATGACCTCAGCACCTTCATGAGCAACAATTTCCAGGGTTTCCGCTAGCATATGTCGATACATAATCTCACCCTCTCGATAGATGGTGTCAGTTTTCGGATTTATGAAAATCTCTGCCATGGAGGGTTCATTTATGATATGCTCCTCGTAGGTCTCTAAGACACCGGCCAGATAACGTGAGACCTCAATGCCATTGCGACATAGATCGATAGTGGGTTGGAAGAGTTGACCCCATGGCAATTTGCCGTATTTGGAATGTAAGCGCCAATAACCAAATATTTCGCTGGGCACTCCGGCGGATATGGCGCCAGTGATTGTGGTGTCCACAAACATATCTTGTTGGGAGGCAGCCGGTGCTGTCTCGCGGGCAATTAAAGTTTCAATGAAACCGGTTTCCTTTGAGTAAATTGTGGCCACAAAACCACCGCCCACGCCCAAACTATGTGGCAGCATAACGCCCTCACACAACATGGTGGCTATGGCTGCATCTGCTGCCGATCCACCTATATCCAGTATAGAGCCGCCCACCTCGGCGCATCCTTTGCCATTTGAAGCCACAGCGCCAATACGACGCGGTTCTTCGGGTGAACCTTTCAGTCCCAAGATCAGTCCCAAGGTTAGACCTACTACAGCCACTACCAAAATGATCCAACAGACGGCATATTTCTTGCAGCAACTAAAACGAAAGGCATTCAGTCGATTAAAATTTAGGTCATTTTTTTCGGCACTTTGATCCGGACCCCACAAAAATATCACCTAGAACATCAAATAGCTGCTGAAAAATAATAATGTTCGAATTTAATCCAAAAGCGGTAATCATGTTAATGATTTTTTTCAAATGGCATGCTGTAGTTAAGAGATCACAAGATTTTTCAAATCGATTTTTTTTTTTAACTGACTAGCTTGTTAGCAAAAACAAATTAAAACCCATTTAAATTGCACAACTTTTCTTTACACTTGTTTCACACTTGTTTTTAGTTATTTTCGGTTGTCACTTGCATTCCAATTATAAATACCGTTACTTACGCCATTTTAAAATCTTTAACCTTAAATTAAAATGCCAAAATAAAATGAATAATAATTATATCGCCTGCGGAAACCGCCGCGCATTTACTTTATATGCTCCTGGTGATCAGTTCGACCTTCTTTATATATCCAACTAAATTGGGATTATCTGTGTATCGATAAAATGAAGGAAAATAGCCAAGATAAGAAAGATATCATTTGCTTGGAGTTTGGCCATTCGGTTTCTAGGCTACGTCATGGCGAAATAAAAAGCTTTTTCTACTTTCAGTAGACTGACGAATTCTTTGACGGCAAAGACCAAAGAGAATAAATCTATATTTGTGAATTCGAATGCGAAAGCGTCTTAATTATATATTATCTAAAAAATGATAAAAAAAAAAACCAAAATTATGTATTGCTAATCAATAAGTTTTAGCGCGGTAGACGAGACGAGGAGGCTGACCAACCAGAAAACTAAATAAGTATATGACTAATCTAAACAATGCAAGTATTTCGAGTTACTTATCGGTTTCCAAGTGAGAACAAATGTCTTTCTTTCTGTTCCTGGTAGCATTTACCAATAAAAGCTGAAAAACGACTTGCAGAAACGGTAACTAAGCCGAAACACTACAGAACTAAATAAATGTTTGCTGTTTTTCATAGACAAAGAGTTTTTGAAATTTTAAATTTTCCGCGCCCTCCATTCGATAACATGGATACCGTGCCGCTAGATTGGAACTCAACCGATAGCGGCTTCACTCGATAAAGTGTGCAACTCGAACCTGGTGAGTACAACTCGAACATGGTTCGTGCTGGCATCCATTGCGTTGTTTTTGTTTTGTATATATATGTATATAGATATATGAAAAGATTCGATGTGAAAGTGCTAAGAAAAAAAAATTGAATAATGTGCCGCACAAATACAACAATTAATTAAAAAAGCATCAATTGCAGGAAATAAAGAATTGTGATAAACTGCAATGTGAGTTTATGATTTTTGGCTTCCAAAGCCGAGTTTTACACACAAACACACTCACACTCATACACTTGAGCACACACAAAGGGGGCAAACAAACACGAATACACACTCAACAGCGCTTTTGTATGCACATATACGTATTTGTGAATATAAGTGAATATAATTTTTTTTCTAATTGGAATTGAAAATAAAACCAATCAAAGTGTTAAGTGAAAAAGAAAAGTAAATAAGCAAATGCGAGTTACGCATTAATGCAAACATATATACATATACATACGCAATTGACAGAAGAGTGTATGGCTGGGTGATTATGCTGCAATAACAACAACAACAATGCTAGCGGTTTTTTTTTAAGCTGCGCCCAGCTGCAACGCCCACTGAGATTGTGTGTCTCTCTACATCTTTCTCTCTTTCACACATTTGAAGTAACACACCAAAGATGAAGAAGAAGACGAAGCAAAGGCTAAGACAAAGTCAGAAAAACAAAAACTAAACTGAATTTAATTGTGTGGGTGGCTCTGCTTTCGGTTTTTTTTTTTTTGAGTTGTGTTTTTGTTGTTGTTAATGTGGATGAATAAAAAGCTTAAAAGAAAAATCATTGCGTCTGCGCCTCCATCAGCAACAATAATAGCAACAACAACAACAGCGGCAGCGCATCAACGGCTTTTTAGCCTTGGCAGCACACAAAATTCGAAAGGGCCGTAACAGCAAATGCCAGATCACTTACAGGGCTGCACAAGCAGTTCTAAGCCGAGTTTTATGTAGAAAAAAAATAAAAGCAAAAAACAACGAATTATTAATAAAGTAGTTAAAGTTTAAAGAATTATATTTCTCTCAAATTATGAACAATCTATTCAATTTGATCCTTTTTCATAAGGATATCTTATCAAAAATATTAATCCCACGAGATCCCACTTCAATTAATATATGTACATATATAATATGAACTGTTTTTTCTTTTTTTTATGGAAGTTTATCTATTAATTATATAAAGAATCCAGATAGGTACATCTATCTTTATCTTGTCTTGTCTTTAATCTTAAAGAATCTTGAGAGAAACGAAATCATCTAGTTCATTCCAAAAATGTTGCATTCCAACCCTGGCAGTTGAATCTCCTCTTTTTCCTCATTTGTCTTAAGCTGTAGTTGTTGTTGTTACTGCCCCCACGCAAGGATACAGACTGTAGGTGTGTGTGTGTGACGCACGCATACTCACACATACACACACACACACACACACGCGCAATACCTACATACACACACTTACTTACAGGCAACAAGACACAACTGGCATTTGTTACATAAAAGCCAACCTCGCCCTCGTCGTCATCATCATCATCAGCAGCAGCAGCATCATCATCACCAGCAGTGGCAGGCAGCCGCATTGTCATCATCTTCATTATTAACTGAGGCATCAGCCACCTCTAAGCAACCTCAACCCTAGCAGCAGCAGCAGCAGCCTCAACAACAACAACAACAACGAAAACAACAAGATATAGTTGTAGTAGTAGTAATAGCATTCGTAGCAGAGGGGCAGGGGGACCCGCCACCGCCGCTGACGCTGTCGAACTAAGTGTGTGTGTGCATCATGAGCGTTTTTGATGATTTTCAACGTTTGTGGATGCAAAGATTCCCTCAAAGTTCACTCTCCGATGCCTGGGAACAGGATGTGCGTGCCAGTTTGGAGCGTCATAAATTAAAAATTACGGAATTGAGCAAAGAATTGGAACAGGAGACTCTATATGTTGAATATTTGGAGCGACTGCTGTCGGATGTTGAGAAGTATCGAGAATCTGGCGGGGATCCTTCGACACTTTTTGAGGCAGCAGCCACCGCCTCTGCTTCATCTGCACCATCCAGCAATGGTTCAGTGGACAAGGAAATTGTAAGTACATTTGATTATTCTCACATAGTCATACATTCATACATATATATGTAGATGAATTATATTCCTGATCTTTAGTTAATCACTAACAAACTGATTTCACCAGGCGCTCAGAATTGGTTTGCCTCTTTGTTGTGTCGAGTTTCTTTTGCTAAATGTCATTGGCTTACTTATCAGTTGGCTTTTGGTGGTGAGGTTAGAAGCGGAGAGGGTCGAAAGCCCCAAGAGCAGCAGCAGCAGCGTGGGCAGTGGCAGCGCAGTTAGCAGCACTTAACATTTTAAAAGAAGTTACACTATGCACTGGCCAATGGGACAATCAAAAGCCCCTTTAACAAAACAATTTGTTTAAAATCTAACTGAAATATCTTTATATAGATTTGGGGTAAAAAAGATATATGTAGTAATGTATGATTACACTAGATACATACATATATATATAATATTGTCCCTTCTTCTGAATCTCTGATCCCTAATATCTACGAAATAAGGAATGCTTTGTGATTTGTAATTCCTTACATATGTATGTGGATATGTTTATGAAATTGCGAGTTTCTTAATCGATGTGTTAACCACATAATCAAATCTAAAATATTTCATATCAATAAAGTTGCTATATGTACATTTGTATGTAAAAGATATTGATTATGATTTCAACAGTAAAGGCGTTTTTTTTGCATAACCCGAGCACTTTAGTTGAGTTGCTGCTGTACGCTTCTATCTGTAGAGCATATAGATCCATTATAGTCCCTGGGGTTTGGTTTTATTTTATTTTTTGATATCTATATTTTTGTTTTTGCTCGTTATCTTCACACACACACACATACACGCACTTCTCCATCGTACATAGACATGTTAATACATATGTGCTGTTCCACTGTCTACGTACGTTTTATATGTATGTATACGGCGGACCTTCTGTGCTCCGTCATAGTCATTTTGTCGTCTGGCTATGGGTTCCTCTCTATTGAGTTAGTTTCGGTGAATAAGAGCCCGTTAACAGGCCAAATCGCGCTTCATTCTAACGTGTTTTTTGTTTTTTTTTTAACTTTTGTTTTTTACGCATGTGAACAACGAAAAAGAAGAAACAAATTGAATGCTAAATCAAAGTGCAACCAACTTTAAAACCAAGAACGAAACTTCACAACAGTTGAATTGTTGTAAGTGTGTGGGTGTGTGTGATTTATTAAATTATTGTTTAATTAATTGTATTTCTCGTAACAACCGTCGCGAAGAGTTGCATCCTAAAACACTTAGGGCGGAGCTCTCAAGCTCGCTCTCTTTTTCGCTCAGAGGGCAAAAAGCGACAACATTTGTGGATTAGCCAGGTTAAAAGGATAGTATGGCTTCGTTTAAAGAGAAATTTAAATTATGGACTAGAGGGGTACGTAATCAATGCCGGACGACGACAAGCTATTTTTTCCTGTTTAATTTTTTACGGTTTTTTTGTTGTTATTGTTGTATTATCACAAGTTGAAATCAATAAACTTATCAATAAACTCATACATACATGCATACATGTTTAACAAAGTAGTCACACATTCGCATGCACACACACACGCACACGCACACACGTGCAATCTCTAGTACTTACGAAATTAAGCAATACCTGTGGCAAAAAACGACAACAACAAAAACACTTCAACAGTTAAAAACCGCATAATATATGTACATATGTACGTACATACATACATATATAAAGAGAGTAACAAAAAAAATAGTTAAAAGGCGTTAACTTTTTTCGTTTGGTTTTTTGTCGGCCCATAGAAGCAATCTTTAAGCAAACTGATAAGCTTCTTGCCGCAAAGCTTATTTCGCTCAGCTCCACCACTCTCACTTACACACATACATATCGATGCCCGAATTTCTCTCTCTCTTCCCCCCTTTTTCTCTCTCTTTTTTTTGCAACTTTGGTTCCGTTATATCTGAAGAATCTTTTTTCAAGGCTTTTCCTTGGGCAGCATTTTTGACCTTGTGAGAAAACAGCTGTTTTTGACAAACAGCACGGAAACTGCAAGAGATAGAGAGAGAGAGAGAGAGGGAAAGACTCACCCCAACCGCCCTCCATTTGTTTGTATGATTCATTTGAACCTAATAAATTTTGTGGCCCGCAATTGTAGAACTTTGCATTAATCGACCTTCGCCATCACTTCACTTATTTGCACGCTTTCTTCATCGCTTCGCTTGGGCACATTCACCCCACCACCATTTCTCTTTGGCAGGCAAAGCCACCCAACCAACCACCCACCCACCACTCACTCATCTGCCAGACATTGCATTGATAAATATATGTACATATATGAAATAAATAACAATTTAAAGTTGGCAATTTTCAGTTTTTTTTTGTATTTTATTATTATTTTAGGTAGCTCTGAGCTGTTTTCATGCCTTTATGTTTTCTTTTATATTTTCTTAATACCCTGTGCTTCATGACGAAAGTAATAGACGATATGAAAACATTTGTTTTTAATTTAATTGTTATTGGCCCCAGAAAGTTATAAATAATTCCCGTTAGTTTAAGTGTTGTTAAGAAACCATTTGTCAAGGACCCATACTACATATACTGAGAATACTGAGAATAACGTTCATATTTGTTATTTCTATTCTGTATTATCACCGCACATCTCTAATATATTATTATTATTATTATTAGTATCTTAATAAGAATCAAGCTGAGTTTAATAAGAGATATGTACAGATTTGAGTGTTTAGAATAAACTATTGATATGTATTAGTGTGAGGAAAACATTGCTCCTTTTGCTAAACATGTTCACTTTTTTCGAAGTGAGTCATCTTACTCATTTTGTTCGCTTAATCACTTCGCTTGAACACATCATTTGTTCAGTTGCTCAGCATAAATACTAACTAAAAAGAACAGTTTGAAGTTTAGTTATTTCATGAGCAATCCAACACTAATATGAATGTAGGAATAATGTCCTTATACCTAATGATTAGATGATAAGTCAACTAATAGTGATCTAAATCAGAGCTAAGGGCGATTTCTCACCACGATATATTTGTCTTGTTGTGGACCCATTCCTTTATACAGGGTACCCTTTAAGTAGACTTCAGGTCCAACTTATTGTATAAATAAATTTGTTGTAATTTTTTATTGCTTTATGTGTTCGTTTTCACTTTTTCTTTCTTTCTGTGCTGTCTGACTGTCTGTCCGACTGTCTGTCTGACTGTCTGCCTCAGTTAGTGATCCCCACACGCACCACGCAGCACTTAGTTGGGCTTGAACCAAGTTTTTTACACATTTCGTTTGAAAAATCCGAAATTGGCACCGAAAAAAGAAATGTGAGAAATAGTGTGTTACGTGACAAGCATTATAAAAATACAACAACTAAAATTGTCCAGAAAGAAAACAACACAGAAGCAATGACAATTTGTTGGCTTAAGCCGAGTTCTTTTTTTACTTTTTCCCTTTAAAAAAAAATTAAATAGTAATAATCCGGCCTAATTTACCAAGTACAATATCTAGAATGTAATCCTAATTTGCAGAGAATCAGAGATTAAGATTGCATTTGCTGAAACACAATGCCATAATATACATACATATATGTATGTACATACATATATCTACACTTCAGGGGACAAAAATAGCAATTCTCTCTTCTAATGTTTTTGGTTGCTTAAATAAGGTTTTCTGGAATAAAGTGGTTTATTGAATCTAATACTATGCTTCTGAGTACAGGATCGTTGTCTGGTTAAAGGGTTTACATACCATGAGATCCACATCCTTCGTTTTTGATTATTTTAGTACAGTTTTCCAAAACAATTTACAATAGACCGAAGCCAGCCAGTCACTTCCTTCCTTCAATATCTCATTTGAATATTTTTAAATATTTATTTCCGATTTGAGAGAAAACGAACATTTTAGTGAGCTAAGAGAAATTAGAAAACAAAGATGCGTCCTTTTAGCTGCATTTGAACCTCTAGGTATAGTAGAATCACTTTAATATTTGTATGTAATTTTAAAATTTTGTTTTTGAGATTTCTGATCCCTGACCCTTCTTTTGAAGACTTCAAAGACCTTGCAGTCCATTCAATATGTGATGCACATTCCAGAAATGGTATTTAGCACTTGTAATTAGATTAGAATATTTTCTAGCCAAGTTATTGGAAAAAATGTGGTCAGGTGTTGTGAACTATTATATCTTGGCTCGCAGCTGTGTATTAATGAAAAAATTTGGAAAACACCTTGCGAAAAAAGTAGCAATGAAAGTAATTACATAAGACGCGAATCATGTAGGCAGCAAATCAGAAGGAATCCTATATATAGCCACTGGGAAAATGTCTTTTGTTGTACATTATTCTGCTTTTAGTAGAATGTCCTTTTAATCGACTCTTTTGGGATTAAAGCATTGAAATGTGATTTTTGATTTTGCCCTTGCAGAAATCTAGTTTAAATCTTCGTGAAGCCTCCGTCTCCACGGGATCGTCAAATGCCAGTAATAAGGACAAGGATCGTCTCTCCCTTAATACAGATAACAAATACAATAACAACACACATACAAAAAATGCATCCGCAAGTGGAGGTGGTGGTGGTGGATTAAAATCCGCTCCGCCCACAGTTAAACCATCGACAGAGCTTAGCTTCGAGCACGATTATTTAAAGGACAAAGAAAATGAAAAGGATGCAGGCGGTAGTGGGGGAGGGGCAGCCAATGGAGCACTGCAGCAATGCATCACGGAACTGGCCTCCATACAACAAAGCAATAACGAACAAAAAGGCAAACTAATTGAAGCTAAAGCATCGAGCAGCAGCGAAGAGAAGCAGTCACTGCGAAAATCCACTTCACACTTTGTCACGGTTATTGAGGTCAAGGAGTCAAAGGATAAAGATAAGGACGAGGCCGGCGAGATGACGACGACCACACAAACGACGTCATCATCGTCAACCTTTGGCCGTAGCAAAGCAGCGGCAGAAGCAACTGCTCCACCATTATCACCCTCAATGACGGGCGGATCAACGACATCGCCAGCTATGTCCGCCTCTTCCTATGCCAATCATTTAGAGGCCAAAAAGAAAATGCCACCAAGGTGAGTGAGATAAGTTATTTCCTTTTTTTCTCACAGTTAACTAATTACCGTTTCCACTTCTTATTTTCAGGCCACCGCCTAAGGCTATAAGGCATGTGGCACCGCCCACTATACCCAGCCAGCTCTCTTCATCTCCCAAGCGGGGGGATCATCCGACTTACGCTGGTAGCACAATGCCACTGCCCGGCAATAGCTCTTCAACAGAGAGTCCTGGCAATTCGCTGGAACGTAATATAAAGCCTTCGGACATTTTGAGACAAAAATCATCGGAGAATTTGGACTCCAAATATGCCTCAAATCGTAAGACGACACCCGAATTGGGTAAATTGGCCAATGCCAATCCCGAGCTAATGGAGGAATTGGGAAGAAAAATGGTTAGCAAAACGGAGGAAAAGTCATCAGCTTCGACAACAGGCGGCAGTTTAGGGCGTACGGCATCGAACCCTGGCAGAGCCCTGACCCCTGGACGTTCCCCTACTGGCAGTTTGAATAAGACCAACAAATTGGCTACCACAGACAGCAGCTCCACCAGCAGCCTAGAGAAGAAATCACGAAATAACTTACAGGCCAGCAGTGAGGCGGTAGCTGAGGCAACAGCCACATCAAACTACAGCAACAATCAACGTTCCGTTGGATCTAAAGAATCCTTAGCCTCCCAAGGTATATCGGAAGTGGTAAGTGAATAGAGAAAGAGAACGAGAGAGAGAACTCCTTAATTAAAAGTTAATTTCTGAATATTTCATTTTTTTCATTTTCCAGATCAAAAGCTATGAGTCGGTTTCTTCGCTTAGCTCAGATAGTGCCAAACAGCAGCAGCAGCAGCAGGTTGCAGCGGCGGCTCAGCATCAGCAGTTGCAACAATCGATAGACAACGAACCCTACTACGACAGTGTTCCCCTCGATAATGGCGATGGCGAATATGTCTTTATAAAGCCCGGTCGCACGGGCTCATCGTCAAGCCGCGATGACCTATCAACGCCCGGAAGCAGCAGTACAACCACCACTAACACCAACCAACAGCTGCCCTCGATAATGGCTGCACAATTGAGCAGCCAAACGAGTGTAACAGATCCCGAATCTCCAGGACGTACATCCAATTATGTGAACATTGATTACTTTTTGCAGTAAGCATTTAGGAAACTAAATCACTTTTGCATATACTTACATATAGCACCTATCTCCCATATATAGTCAAAGCAATGAGACACGCTCAAGTTCCCTGGACAGCGATGGCGAGTATGAAGGCCCTCCCATATTGCGTACGATATCGCATGACGAACAGACATCATCGCAGACAACGCCAGGAGCATTGCGCAAGGTTCGTATTGTGCTTTTATGCATACTGTTTGATTAACCGACTTTTGATTTGGATCCATATCACATTATTTCCCCTACTCTCCCACTCCACTTCCACCCACTCCAGTCCAAAGCATCATTGTCCAATATAGACGTAGACTAATCTATAGTCATGTGGCTTACTGAGTCAGGAGCTCCCGATTTAACATTGTTTAAGTGCTTTGTGCATTTCTCTTATCGTCAGAAATTGTTTTTAAATTGCATGCTAACATTGGGTAACACTAAAAGATCCACCACCTCCATTAGGAAACACATGGATGAAACATTCCACTCTCTTATTGTGTGAATGCAATGTGACTCAGAGAGACCCCTACTATACATATATGTTTCGACAGATTCAATAGCTGTCACTATACTAAAATTGGCCTCATCCGGCAGCTTATTATGCCAACTCTATCCCTCCTCCTCTTCCCCTAGCATCTTTCCATATTCCGCTTCCATTCTCCTATTTTATATTGTATCACATATTACATTTTATATAAATCGACTTAAATCAAATTAACCTTTTACTAATATTTTAATAAAACTAACCATCTTTTTCTTTCGGTTTTCTCTTCACATTTTTTTTTGTTTTTGTTTTGTTTTAATTTCTTTTTGATCTCCCAACAGAACTTAGTTTCAGCGATACTTGTGAGTATTTCTTCTATTGCAATAGTTCAATAATTTGATGTGTGTTGTATACGATTACTATTTAAATTTTAACTTTTATAATCAATCAATCTGGATAATTATAAAAGAAGTCAACTTATATGTACATATTCACATGCGTATATATAATGTATATAAGTACTATATGTTTATCGAATATAGTTCTATTCATTTTGCGAATGCCTTCTTGCCTTTCTTCCTCAAGATGCAAAATTATTGTCCTATTTGTAATTAGTTCTAAAAATTTGTTATTTGTTTATCCTTGTCCTTGTGATTTTCATTCGTATCCATAGCATACTCATGTTAACTATGTGTGTCCATCTATATATGTATATTAAATTGTAATTCACAAAGAAAATTCCAAAACAATTAATTTTCTTTACAATTACTAAACATTAAACTTTTAATGGTACACTTTAATTTGGTTTTGGTTTTTATAACATATATTATTAGTCTAATATGTATGTCTGTGTGGCTTGGTTTATGTGTTATTACTGTGTTTAAAAGGTTTCTGGACACCAATTTCCAACCCCTATACAAAATTATTTTACAGAATGAATTCATCTGAAACGATTCTTTCTATTCCATCTTAGGTTTCTGGGAATGCTCGTGGAGCCAAAATCCGTTCCATATTAAGCTCAATAATACACAGTGAAACCATCTATGTTGAGTGCCTCAACAAGATGATGCAGGTAATTAAGAAAATAAAAATTAAATTTAGATTTCTTTGATTTTCACCTAAATATATTTTTTTTTTTCTTTTCATATCATACAGTATAAAAAGGCCATTCATGCCACTTTGGGCACTTCACAGCCTGTGATCAAAGAGGAGGAAGAGAATACAATTTTCTTTAAAATCGATGAGCTTTTTGAGGTGCATACGGCCTTTCTGTGCGACCTAAAGACTATAGTATCTCATGAGGGTGGCGATGTCCTAATTGGGGATCCGTTTAAACGTCTAGCGGATATGTTCGATCTTTATTCAGCCTTCTTGCACAATTATGGCCAAGCAATTGAGACGGTTAAGAAATGTAGTGCCAATAATCCACAATTTAAGAAAATTGTATCCACCATTGTGGTAAATCTGCAGACCGAACAATCGCTAACGCTTGAGGATCTGCTACATAAACCAGTTGCTAGAGTCCAAATCAATGCGTTGGTCTTTAACGATTTGCTGAGAGAGACACCAGCCAATCATCCAGATCATCAGCCCCTGCGACAGGCCCAGAAGATCATTCAAATGTTTCTCAATCAATTCAATGTGGTTAGTCAGCGATTGACCACAGAATCGAATAGGAATCTGAGGCGCATGGTGCGCAATTCGTTCATTGTCGAGCTGGTCGATGGTCATCGCAAGTTGAGGCATTTATTCCTTTTCAATGATGTGATAGCTTGTGCCAAATATAAGGCTTTGGGCA
This sequence comes from Drosophila willistoni, assembly GCF_018902025.1. Taxonomy (NCBI): domain Eukaryota; kingdom Metazoa; phylum Arthropoda; class Insecta; order Diptera; family Drosophilidae; genus Drosophila; species Drosophila willistoni. Next base: position 2,308,878 of record NW_025814053.1, read on the forward strand.
GAGATCGCATTGATTACGAATTGAAATGGTTCATTCCCCTGAAAGATGTCACTGTTCAAGTGTGTGAAGCTGAGAATTTGGCGGATCTGAAGGAATCTAGTCCAGCGAATATTTCGCAAGTGAAACGTAATTTGAGATCAGTGCGGGATCAATTGATATTAGAGGGCGGCAATGGTGGTGTACGCACTGGTGATAAATATCGCCGCAAATTGGCCGATCTTGAGTCACAATTGGTATTGGCCACACCCAATTTGGTGTTACGTCTATGTAATAAATCGAACAATAAGCCGATAACCTTTTTCCTTAGCTCAGACTTTGAGCGAACCCAATGGATTGACTCAATCACATCACTAAAGGTTAGTTTACATGCGTTTTCATATATAATACACATAGACAACTCATTGTCATCTCTCTCTCTCTTTTAGCAAAAGTGTAATATTCCTGGGGCGAATACCATTAATTCCCTGGAGGTTACAGCTTTCATTGTGGCTATGCAAAAGGGCATGAACATGAAGACTGAAATGGGCTCCTATCTAATGCGAAATACAAATGATGAGAGTCTGCTTGTGGGCGATTTGCATATGGGCGTCCAGGCATTAACAGGACTGGAGCAGTCGCAACCTGCTGATCTATATATATGCATTGAAGTCGACTCGTATGGTCATTATTTCCGTAAGGCCACAACGAAAATGATTTGCCGCAGTGCGAATCCGGTGTGGAATGAGAGCTTTATGCTTGAGCTGGAAGGTAGTCAAAATATCAGGATTTTACTCTATGAGGCCAAAGAGCGGCCACTGCTGAGAGCTAAACAAATACTAAAGGTGAGCGATAATTGTGTTAAAACATTGCATATTTAATATTCAATCGTTTCTTGGTCCATTTCCAGTTAAGCTTCAGCTGGCTGACAGAAACCACACAGACCCGCTCCATAAAGCTGAGTGAAACTCTAGAGCTGGGCGTCAGTTTTCGGTTTGTTCCTGGCGAATTGTGTCGAGCCACCACCAAGCCAGGTGCACTCTTTGGCGCCAAAATGAGTCAAGTATTAAAGTGAGTGTTTTGCAATAAAAATTGTATTGTTCGTTAATAAGTACCCCTCCCCCATTGTATTTACAGACGCGAAAAACGTGACATTCCTTTCATAATCAGTGCTTGCATACGTGAAGTAGAACGTCGTGGTATGCTGGAAGTGGGTTGCTATCGTGTGAGTGGCTCGGCTTCTGATCTGGCCAAACTAAAGAAATCATTCGAGTCAGGTAAACCACGTCAGTTCATATCGGCCCTGCTCACGTTTTGCTAATCAATTCAATTCTTTGCAGATGCCTATGAGGCAGAGCAGCTGTTACGTGAAGTTGATATACATTCTGTCACTGGCATTTTAAAGACTTTCCTAAGAGAACTGCCTGAGGCTTTGTTTACCGATCAGTTATATCCACGGTTTTTCGAAACATTTAGCGCCTTCAGTAATAACAACGAAGCCATTAGGATAAATGAGCTGCTTAAAGTATTCGAAGAGTTGCCGCAGGCAAATAAAGCTTCCATTAATTTGATATTAGATCATTTAATAAGGTAAGACACGCCAATGGAAAGAAGACACAATCTATATCTGTATCTGTCTGTGTGTTATTTTTAGGGTTCACGAAAAGGAATCAGATAATAAAATGTCATTGCATAATTTGGCTATGGTGTTTGGTCCAACACTATTGAGACCTGGTCAGACACAAGTAAAGCAAAAGGATCCACTGGCAGCTAGCACTGTGGATGTCATGGCACAGGCGGGCATTCTCTATTGTTTCCTTCAAGCTCGCATCAAAAAGGAATAAACGATATTTTATTTAGAGTAACAGAGACACGCTGCCAATCACATTGTATATACCAGGAGACAAAAAACAAAACTACGACGAGGACGAAGAACAAAAAGAAAACGAAAATGTGAAAGCCTGGCAAAACAGAATAGAATGGACATGGTACACATATATGTAGGTATAAGAAGAGAGAGAGAGAGAGAGAGGAAGGATTTTAAATCGATATAAACAAACTGCTCAATATCGGGGATTCATTTTGGCAATCAGTTCAGTTATAGTGTGTAACACTTGACTGATAGTTGAACCTGGTGCGTCTCCTCTTCTTCCTTTTTGGTGTCTTGCTCGATGATAAATGATGACTCATCAAAACATATGTATACCTATAACATATATTTATATACCTATATTTATATATACATACACACACCCACACACACATATATATAGTATATATCTATACTTAATCTGTCTTTAAAGAGCTTCACGCACATGTCCCCCTGCTTGTAAACGAACGATTTTGTTTTTGCAAATATTTTCACTAAAACAAAGTACATATATACATATATATATGTACACAAATATATGCATATACATACATATATATTTACATACATACCTACTACTTAGTACTTTACATACATATTAAACAACTACAAGCGAAACTGCAAGTTGCTCTGCAACATAAAGGTAATACGATAATGGATATGATAGCGTCTTTGGTGATTGATAATTGATGATTGCGTTTAAAACATAAGAAATGATTGATAAGATATGAATGATGTAATTGTATGCTTATATAAAAAAGTTCTTGTTTCCCCCCTATTTTTTTTTTTTTTTGTCATCTTGTTTTATATTAACGTATTATTTAGGTTTTATATAAAAACTGAAAAACGTAAAATAAAATTATATTCTATTTAGAAAAAGAACTTGTATGGAATTTTTCATTATCAAATGAATGCACTCATTCATCGTAAATAGTAAAACTAATGTAAGAACATTTACCATTTTTGAATTACCGTTACATTTGTAATGCGCCATTTTTCGGTAGAGGGCGTTTTATTGTTGCAGACAGCCGACGAAATTCGGTCGATAGATGCGTGCGCTTGCTTGTGTGCGTGAGTTGCACTACACTGCACAAATTGCATGTAATGAAAAACAATGAAATTTCAATGCATTAGGAAAAAAAACTTGTGTAAACTATTGCTAAAAAGATGGATTGTTGTAGGTATGCATCTTTTGCGCAACAACAAGTACAAAAAACCGAAAATTTAACAACAAAATTTAACGGTCGAGATATACACCTGAACCTGTCTAACCTATGTATGTACTTCGGATTGATCAAGCATCAATAAGCAGAAGATACATTTTCTTCATTCAACATATTTTTTAAACTTGCGTTTTTGCCAAAAAAAAAGAAGAAGATAAATATGCTCTATAACTAATCTACGATGAATGCGAAGGCTAATTTTAAAGTCTGGGAAAAACGCCGCAAAAATAGCACTGATATTTATTAATAATAAGTATGTCATATTGTTTAGTTATGTCTTTCACGTTGGAATCTAAATTTTTGTAAATAAAATTCTTTCCATTTTCGAGATCTATCATAATCTGTAAACAATGCTTCTCTCTATGGAATAGTGCAGTCTAGATAAAATTGACCGCGTGACCAAATTTTGCCTGGATACTATTCTCTCTATAACAAAAAATATCTGGGCAAAGTCAGCACTGTACATACATATGTAGTTCTTGCCAATATAAGGCGATCTTACCTATTTTTTGCCCAAGACGAATATTTATCTCTACATGAGGGATTCCACATCAATAAAACCACTTTCGTATTCGACCGACTGCAACAAAAATGTAGTAAGTAAGTCGTCTTGCCGGCTTCAGTATACCAAAGTGAAGAAATATTTTAAATTTTGAAGACCAATTCTAAATTCTTTTCACATGCTTATGCCATCTCGTTCACTCTTACAAACACACGACATTGGACCGCGTTGTAAACCACGTTTGTACGTATATTTTGCTTGTTTCTAATTGGTAATAATTAGTAAGACCAATTAGTATGCTGAATTTTATTTCGATAGAAAATTTACGGGAGACAATCTGTTTTTTTCTGAATTTTGGAGGCGGGACTAAACAAGTATACGTACCAACTTTAGTTAGTCTTCGTGTTATCTATCATTCCGGGGCGGAAGTACGCGTGACAAAACTTTGAAACAGACTTGATCTGCCTGCAAACTAAACGAATCTACATTCCTATTTTGGTGGCTCTAACTCTTATAGTCTTTGATAACTACGTGTTCATACGGACGGACAGTTGGACGGACGTGGCTAGATCGACTCGTCTTTTGATGCTGATCAAGAATACATATAGTTTCCTACTTCCTGTGATTTATATTTAACATACCATTTCACCCTATGGAAAGACTAACCATAATAGAAAAACTACCTAAATATGCCGAAATGTTTTGGGAAGTTAAAGCGACTATTACCCTGTTGATTTTTTGTGTAAGGACTTCGGAAGTCCTGTTCGTCACCCGAGGAAAATGAGGGCCGGACTCTGGTTTAAAGACTATACATAATTCTTACTAACTTTCAATAGATAAAAGTATGTTTTATGTCGATGTGAAATTTTTAATTGTGCCTCCCTTTAAGAAATATGTTTTTAAAGCCCTCCGCTCCCTTTCGAAACTCACGTAAATGCTGTATGTGCCTTTACGGATCATAGTTATTTATAGTAATTATCCAAGATAATTATTAGTTTCCTTCTAAAACTCATACTTTAATCCTTGAATTAGACTGCGCAAAGTAGAAAGTGATTACAAGTTAAGCTACCAGTTAAAAGTGCTCACGTCGAAATGAAACTTCAAGAAACTAATTCAGTTTTTACGCTCTCGATTGTACTTCGTGTTGGCTTCGGCATCCCCACAGATCAAAAGTGCCCGCACTATGGGTGATTGGCCCGGACTTAATCATTGTTTTTATACCCTTGCAAAAAGGGTATATTAATTTGGGTCAAAAGTGTGCAACGCATAGAAGGAAGCATCTCCGACCATATAAAGTATATATATTCTTGATCAGCACGACGAGACGAGTTCAAATAGCCATGGCCGTCCGTCCGTCCGTCTGGATCAACGCAAACTCCTCCTAGACCGTAAGAGCTACAGAGCTGAAATTTTGCACGTAGGCTTGTATATACTGCAGGCGTTGTATATCTCGGATTCAGCCGGATCGGATCACTATATCATATAGCTTCCATACAAATGGCAAAGTCACGAACAGTGACTTTTCTCAATAACTTCCTTATTTTCTGAGCTATTGTCATGAAATTGGTAACATTGGTAAGTTAATTACACATATAAACGACTATGCGAAATTTGATCAAGATCGGGTGACTAGTTTAATATATCTGTTAAAGACTGTGCCAAATTTGATAAGGATCGGGTAACTATATCATATAGCTCCCATAGGAACGATCGGTGGAAAACAGTGACTTTGATCAGTATCTCCGTTATTTCCTATGCCGTTCTTTTGCAAACATTAGCCTTTTTAGCTTAAACGTTTTTCCACTTTGATGGCTATAGGTAAGGAAAGAGTTACCAAAGAAGTTGCAAGGATATACAAACTTTGACGCGGTCGAAGTTAGCCCCGGCCCTCTGGTTTACTTTTATAATGAACGTTAAAATTCTGTGTGGATTTCTAAATGCCGTAGAGTTACATATATTTAAATTAATTGAACAGATTAAAAGACTAAATGGCCATCAAATATCGATCAAACCGAATTAAACGAAACAATATAAATAAATTGTATTTGCCCCCATAAAACCTTTTACGGACCCGCATTGGTTGTTTTGTTTTCTGCCTTCGTTGTTACTGAAATTGTAAGTATTTGCCCCCTGTAATGATCGCATAAAACGTCTCCATTATGGTGGCTCATCGATTTGTCTTGGAGGTGGCGGTGCAGTCTCCTGGCACCTATAAGTATGTGAAAGATGGAAACAAATGATGATGACTGATGATAGAGTTGGGTTTGCCTCCAACTCATTCTGGAATTCCCAATTTTGTTTAACGTCATGAAAAATAAAACCAAATTTTTTACTGTTTAAGTAACCTGAAAATTTATTGTTGGTTTACCCATCTCAACGCTATATATATATATATATGTTAAAAACTTTGCAATTTTTGTATTATATTTGAATATAAAATGTTTTGAAACTTTATATATCGAAAAAACAATTTTCCAACATTCACAACAATTTCTATATGTACAGTGGTGGCCACGAATTTAGGACACTGGGAATTTTCTTGTCATGGAAAGGAAGGTCAGTTATTTGGCACGTTTTATACAAAATCTTTCAAGAAATTGTGGGCCTACTTGAACTAATCTTAGCTGCATCCGAGAAATGTTCAATCCATCCACAATTATCGTTATGGGGCCAATTGAAATAATGATTCTTGTTTTGACGCCATTTTGCGACAAAAAGTAGATTTACATAATTCAATACCCAACGTGCTAAATTCGTGGCCGACACTGTATTTGCTTAAATCGCTTGTTAACAATAAACCCTTAGCTGTACATTAATGAAATGCTTTCACTATTGAAGAGTAACTCCTCCTATTTGGTGACTCTTCAAGATGCAAGCAAGTATTGTTTGCCCATACATAATATATATAGAATTTTATATACGTATATACAGACAGATTTCATAATTTTGTTTAGGTAATTAGTGCGAGAAACAGTACAGTAATAAAATCGAAAAGACAAGCACCCATATATGCTTCAATTATGATAACATATGTATATATATATATATATATATATATATAAATGGATACATTTGTGTGAATACATATGTATACATATATATAGGTATATTAGGTATATAAGTAAATAGGTAGGTAGGTATGTATATAGGTATAGGTAGGTATGTATATCTCTAAACGTAAAGTGCTAAGGACATTTAATCCTTAGCATGATGATCATGATCCTTAATCGATGGCAACACATATAGGTAGCTTTTTTTTTTTTGTTTTTTGCAGCGGCTGCGATGGCAAAATAAATTTTCAGCTGAAGTCAGCACGAAGAAAAATTGATAAACAAAAACAAAACAAAATCATAAAATAAACATATCCAACGGACCAAACAGTTCCAACATATCCGATAACAAGAATATTCTTTAACATTTCGCTAGTTTATCATCATCTTTGGTTGCATGGTTTTATTGTGTGTGTGTGTGTGTTTTTTTTTTTTTGGGGGGGAGGGGGGGGGCTTATCAATGCGCCAGCGCTTCATTGCCGCCTTTCATTTTTACATGAAATCGTTTCTCGAGTCAAGTTTACACTCCCATTTTGTGGGCATCTGTCTGGTTGGTACTTGTTTACTCATCGTAATCGGATATCAATAGGCCACGTTTTGTGAAATTTATTGAGGACACAGTGGCCAGAGTTGCTGTGGTATCTATGCCCTCGAACAGGTCACTTGTAGCTGAACTATTTAAAGAATTTAGCGTCACATTGAAAGATCCACCGCTGGCACCACCATTACCAGCACTGGATGTTGTGCCATGATAACGCTGCCGCAACTCCTGCTGCTGCCTTAGACTGTCCAGCTCATCGCGCAATGCCTGATTACTCAGACGCAGATTATCCGACTCACGCAAGCATTCTCTTAAACTGAAAAATAAATACAATATATAGAGATATGTATGAAACGGAATTCATTTAATCCGAACTGACTAATTGATGATGCAATGATGCCCACCATCCCATTGGGATTACGAGTTCTACTTACTTGTCAATCTCGTTTTGCATGCTCTTGATATAATCACAGGCTTTGATAAGTATTTGCGACTTGGAATCGTTGGGTGGTGTGCGTCCATTTTGATTGGTTTGACTACTCTTTTGGCTAATGCTCGAACTGGATGAGGTGGCCTCATCCATTTGGGTATTGGGCTTATAACGATTCCCCTCCGTGGGCAGCATTTCCTTAAGTTTAAATATCCAACAATTAATTTTATCGCGACGTCGTCGCTCAACCTCATTATGGGTGGCACGACGTTTGTCATCTCGTTTCTTGTAGGCCAAATCAACTTTGACATTGGACTGCAATTGGGACGAGCTTGATTGAGTGGAGGAGTGCAACTGCTGGTTCTGCTGATGCTGATGAGGTTGGGTCTGTGACTGAACAGTTCCAGTTATGGGTGGAAGGGTGGATTGGGTTGCCTGGTGATTTTCCACAAGTATGGAATGGGACATGGTTGTGGATGTGGCCAAGGTTGGTGTTGTAGTTGCTGTAGTGGTTCCCGCTACTTGTCCACTGACAAATAGAAGCTTCTTCACATTTAAATTACAATTATCAGCTATCGAGTCTGGTTCCAATTTAATGGTCGATGGATTCGGGGCCAATTGAGTGGGACTGCTGACCTGTGCGGTGTCCTTAACCAGATAAATCTCACAACCAGTGGGAAGCTGCAGATTGGTCGGCAATAGTGTATGTACATCCAAATCGGGTTCCTGCTTGATGGCATAATACTCATCCTCTTCGGAGTTCTCATCACCGCATATGGTCAAAAAGATTTGAGCGCCAGCTGTGTTACTCAAATTGTTGACAACACCATTGGTGCTGCTGAGGAATAAGCTTTGACTCTGACTCTGACATTGACTCTGCACCTGTCCACCAAATGATGCAGAGCCACTGTTGCTGGTGACAACTGCCCCGACCGATAATGGATCCATATCCAGATCCAGGCGTGACCGTTTCTTTAGGCTCATTGTTGCTTGAGATTGGCTTTCATTGCTAGTTGCTTTGTGTCCATTCTGATTGCGAAGGCGATTGTTTTCCTTCTGCCTTCTTCTTCTGTTACTTGCACTCTCTTCTTCTTCTGACTGTGTTCTGGTATGCAAACTAGTGTTGTAAAATTATTTGTTGTGGGTACCATCGAGAATAAAATTATCGACTTTGTAAACCATCGACACTATACGAAAGTGTGACACTACAAAAATATAAACAAACGAAAACATTTGCTTATACTTTTTCTTATTAGATTATCATACGAATAAATGGCTTACAAGGATAACCTTAGTGTTAGTTTATATTCATTGTTTATTCAAAATATGTACGTAGACTGACAGAACGGTAACTTTTTAAATTTGTATTTGAAGGTACAAAATTAATATCAATTTTTAAAGGTACAGAAATCACGGTATATATTATTTCAAGTAAACTTAACTTAGTTTTACATTTTCAATGTCACAAATGTGTCAAATCTCTGTCTACCTTTTTTGAATAATGATTATGATTACAAAAGAAATATATAGAAAATTACATAGGAAATGAGGAATGTTTAAATTTAGCAATTTAGCAATTAGAAAACGATTTTTTTTGTTACTCTACTTCCATAATGTGAGAAATTTCGCAAATATCTCCACATCGCCTTCTGATTCGAGATTCAAGTCCAGTAACGTATTAAAAAACTTAAATGCATTTTACTCCATTTGGTTTTGGCTCCACATACAGCGTGATACTGTATTTACAGTATTAGAATTAATTCAATTTGTATTTTTCGAGATGTTTACGTAAGTAAAATTCATTACTCTATATCGGGATATTACCCTGGTCGCGCAAAGTTTTTTCAAATTGAAGTTCCTGGCATATTTCACTGCAAGGGAAATGCAAAGTGTAAATAGGTTAGATGAATGAAAAGGCTACGGTTACATTAGTATGCTTACCTTGTTTCTCTTAGGACAACCTCCACTGAATTTATACTGTTCCGCAAGGTGATGAGTTCAGCCTTATGTTGTTCTTCCTCAGCTTCCATTTGGAGTGTCAGGCGCTTTGCTTCGGCTTCATTTAAATAAATTTTCTCCTTACAAGACTTGATTACCTCGGCCAGTTGGTCACTACTCTGCAAATCACAATACACCAATTTTTTAAATTAGTGGCAACTGCCGAATTAGACTTGTTCTTTTTTTACCATGTTAGTGAACTCATCATAGCCTTGTGCCTTCTCCACATCATGTTGCTTTTCAGCGATGTCAATGGCGGTCTTGCAGTGCTTGTCATAAGCCCGGGCTATCTGGGTCTCATTGTCAATCATCCATCTCATTTGATGAAGTACTGTTAGTTGCCTCACTTGAATTCGCTTCAGGAAGGGTATTATGTTAGAGCGTGTTTTTAAATTTATCTTATTCAGATTCTTCAGTTTGTCGAGCATTTTCAAGTCATAAGACTTTTGCAACTCGCGATACTGTTCGGCCAAACGCTTATTTTCCTTGCGCTGAAAATTGACACCAGATGTATTCGGACAGTTTCAGAATCTAAGTGTAACATTTGTGTATTTACCAAATTTTTCAAGGCCGATGTAAGGTAAGATTCAATTGCTTGAGTGGAGGTTGCATCAATGAGGTTGTTACCATTGGGGTCAGTATTATTCTTAGGGACCCTTATATTGTCAGAGGTCGTATTATCCTTTGATGTCGCATTATCGTCAGTGGTCGTATTATCCTTTGATGTCGCATTATCGTCAATGGTCATATTATCCTTTGATGTCGTATTATCGTCAGTGGTCGTATTATCCTTTGATGTCGCATTATTGTCAGTGGTCATATTATCCTTTGATGTCGTATTATCGTCAGTGGTCGTATTATCCTTTGATGTCGCATTATTGTCAGTGGTCATATTATCCTTTGATGTCGCATTATTGTCAGTGGTCGTATTGTCCTCAGGGGCCGTCACGACTTCTTGGGCTTGCGCTTGTTCTTTCTCCATCTCTTTAGCTAATTGAGAGTTATTCTTCGTCCAAGCTTCTGCAAGAAACTAAATGCAAAAAAAATTTGGTAAAGCACGAAAAGTTGCCAGCAAATCTCCAAAATGGCGCGCTAATAGTGTTGAAAAATTTTAAAGTGCTGAAAAACGGTAAAATTTAAATCTTTTTCGTTGGCAGAAACTTCGTGGCCGACGTATTACAATAAAAAAAAAAAAAAAACGTTATGAAGCTAATAATAATTATAACATTGAAATATTGCTCCTTTTTGACAGAGCTAAATTATTAGCTTATAAAAATTAGGTTCGATAGGCGCCACTGTCGAGCTCAACGAGGGTCGAGAACAGTTGTAAAATAACCAGTGCCGGTAAACGACACTCACAAGTGTTCGCAAACTGTTAAATTAACAGTGCTCGAGAATGATGATGTAAAATTAACAGTTAAATGAACACATAACAATAAAAAAAAAACTACTTAGACAATTTTGTGCGCTGTGATGTGATAACCAATCCAAAGTTGTTAACTATAATGAATTGTCATCAAATATTAAGCGGTGCCTGCAATGCAGGTGACCGGTGCTTTGCAATTGGATCCGTGGAAGGCATACCATTTACAGTAAGAAAAGAATTTTTTCTCTTTTTGTGGCCTGCAAGTGTGTTTGCTATATGCGAGTGTGTGTGTGTATGTGCGTGAGTGAGTGAGTGAGAGTGAGTTCGTGTGTTTTTATATTGAATTTTCCCTTTGAATACGTACATATATATGTATATCATGATCATAATCATCATCATCATGCATACAACGAGATATAGATATGGCTGGAAGAGCAAGACGGGGAATTTACCCACATTTAGACGTAGTTAATAAACTTTTTTCTTTTTGTTTTTTGCCCTGCAAGCAGCAACAACACGGTTGGCATACATATTGGCATATTTGCACAAAAAGGGGTGAGAGGGGGAGGCGGAGAGAGAAAAAGCGAGAGCAAGACACTTAATGTTTTTATTTACATATTTGTACTATGTATGTATGTACACATATGTATGTATATATGTGCATATGTATATACGTACATGGTGGTCAATTAAAATTAAAAAAAAATATCACATGCAAATGTTGAGTTATTCATACACATCCATATATATGTATATATTTTTTGGCATATCGTATAGTTTTTATTAAATTGCATTTACATAAATAAAAAAAATTGGCATTTATTAATTACATTTAAAGGTCAAGAGTGTATGTGTAAGTGTGTGTGCTGCTGCTGCTGCTCCAGTGAGCGAGAGAGAGAGTATCTTTCTGAAGTACACGCGTGTATGTGTATGTGTGTGTGTGTGTACCCTTCGATTGGTCAGGTGGCCTTTGTTGCCCTAATTTTCAATGTTCTGTCCCCGCTACCGACCAGCCTAAACACCCCTTATTTTGACCTTTATTTTTATCATCTTTGTTTTGGCTTAGTCAATTTAACTGCACTAACGTTTTTGTAAAGTTTCTATATTATCGACAACCCCCACCCATACGCCCACCGCCTTTTATTTCGCCATCACAATAGGCAGCTGTTTGTGCTTACATATTTGCCATCTGCACTGTGCCTCTCCCTTCCCTTCCCTTCCCTTCCCTTGCTTTAGTTTCTGTTTCGTGTTTTGTCTCCGCATCCGCATTGCTTTTAATTATAGTATTTTAATAATTAATAGAACACGTAGCCCAATGGCGCCCTCTGGCTTCTGTTAATGTCATACATCAACCCAGACATTGTGACGCGACTCTCCTTTTTACCCCCCGCCACCCCTTCTTAACACTTATGAAACCCTTTTGCGCATATCCTTGCATAAGCGAAATAAATTTTGTTTTTTCATAGAGCTCTGATACTTCCCCGATCTGATAAATACAGTCAACAATATTAACAATGACCTTTTTTATGACCACGTTCTTTAAAATCTACTCAAATTTCTCTCTCTCACTCTCTCTCTCAATAGCAGAAATCGGTTTACTATATATCTCAAAATAAGTTTATATGGCGAATATCCTACTGGATTTAATCAAAACGGCTGTGTTAAGATCTAATCTAAGCTTTATTGGCTATCAATGCCTTGATTATAATTACAAATGAAAATCGGATAGTAACCAAAACTTAATCAAAATCTCATCTGTGGTTATTTTAATTAAATGTATTTACTAGAAATGCATGCACTATAGTGTTGGGTTGCTCATGAGTGAGTGAACAAAAAAGAGTTGTTCCTTAAACTGAGCAACTGAACATGTTCCTCTCGAATTGTTCTTTATTACTCACTTGCTCTTTTTTGCTCACTTGTTCTTTATTGCTCACTTGTTCTTTTTTGCTCACTTGCTCACTATTGTTAACTTGCTCTTTTTGCTCACATGCTCTTTTGCTCAGCTGTTTTTCAACACTCACTAGCTTTGAGCTGTTCATGAACAGTGAGTAACTGAGCAATGTGAATGAGCAACTGAGCAAAGTGAGCGAGTCGACTCACTTCGAAAAAAAGAACAAGTGAACATGTTCACCAAATTGAGCAATATTTACCCAACACTAATGCACTATAATATTTGATCTAAAAATGACTTGGAAAAAAAACCTTTGTGTGTCGCTGCGATAAAACGGCCAAGATAATGAAAAGAAAAACATATCAGCGACAGGGCAACAAATAAATCATTAAATACCCATAAACAGGTAACTAAATGTGATGTGGTTGGGTGGCAAGGCTAAGCAGTCTAAACTGATAAGCGCACACACTCAACACACACATACACGACACACTCAAGGAGTTTGAGAGAGGTAAATTGAGAGTGAGGTCTTAAAAATGAAAATAAAAAAAACAGCTAAAAAACTTGTTCATTTACAACTGATAATTTCTAAGGGAATTACTGGGATTTTTCTAAAGTCCGCTATAAAATGGGAAAATCTCTTAAACTATTATAATTTCGATGTCCTTAATCGATTTACCCTCAGCTCCGCCACTGATAAATTATATACATTAATCAGCATCAATATCACTTTTGATCTACAAAAATAGAGATACAGAGTTATACACTTTTGGAAAATAAATTGATAGAGTGAGCTAATCAGGAATATGTTAAAGTTATTTCCGTATTTTTCATATTCACGTATGTAATTCTATGCCAAAAACGACCGCAAGGTGCGCTAAAGTGTTAAAGGGGGGATATAATGTAACTTTGCACTTATTGTAGTGCACATTGAAGTCGATGTGACTTTATTTTTTGGCTGTCCTATTTAACACACTAATGCTAATAACTTAATCTGAATTTGATCTCAATCATCTCTTTTTTTCAATTTCTTCAGGCCTATGCCGCCGGCTGTAATGTGGTCATTTTGGCCAGCACATTTGAACGTGTCCAAATTATACCTGGAGCCAATCATGGCTATGTCAAAATCTCCGCCTTGGATTGCAGCACGGATACGGGAAAAATAGCCGCAGCCTATGAAAATAAGATATGCATTTTTGAGCCGACACCAGTGATTGAGTCGAGCAAGCATAATACGCACTTTCTGGATTACAGGTGAGAGATTGATCATCCCCGCATCAAAAAGTGGTTGAATAAATATTTACTTTTATTATCATCATCTGATGAATAGATGGGTGCAGACTGGTTCCTTTACCAGCCATTCGAGTGTGGTGACATTGTCGTGGAATTTGGAGGGCACACGTCTCCTAACGGGTGGCACCAATATACAATTGTGGAAAAGTAAATCACCCACCCATCAGCAAAATGAGGAGGAACACACGGGTAAGTTAGCCGACAGAGCGACGGGTCCTAAGTCCGTCCTATATGTAATTATGATATGTTAAATGAAACGATTGTTTATTTTTCCATTGATTGTGTGTGTTTATAGGTGTGAAATTTGAAATTGGCGAAAGCAAGGAATCCAGTAAACCGGCCAATAATCAGGGGCAACCAGATGATGTGTCCACCTGGGAGAATATTTGGTCATGCCAAACGGCAATACCGATTTATCATATGGCATTTAGTCCAGATGGCACTCTATTCGCCACATGCGGACGCAACGATCGTTTGGTTAAGATTTGGTATGAGAATAAGCAAGTTCTGTTTCCGGCGGCCAAAGTAACCACTTCAAGGCAAACAACAACAGATGGCGGTGGCACAGACTTGGGTGGTGGCGGTGGCAACAGTGAATTGAATTTCACTTATGTTTATATTGCCCATCCTCGTGCCGTCTCCAATATTGTTTGGCGAAAGACCAGCAAATATATGCCCAAGGGATCGGTGGCCAATATGCTGGTTACCTCATGCCTGGATAACATATGTCGCATTTGGATCGAGACAGTTTTGCCAGACGATGGTCTAGTTAATATGACGCAATTCGATCCATTGGCCTCGCAGAATCCAAAATTTCGTACGCATCGGCATAAGCATCGGTTTATGCAGCGGTTGAAGCACATGAAGACCTGTTTCCACATACGTCGACACATGAAAGCCGGCCACAATGCCAATGTGAGTGGCATTGGACCAGGTGGCATTGGGATGGGCGGCGGACCGGGTGGTGCCGGCATCGGCATGGGTGCGGTGGGGAGCTCACCAGCCAGTTTTAGCAACTATCAGGGACCCATACCCTCGTTGCCATCATCGTGTAGTGTCCATGATTTCCATTCGTATGGCTTTCATGGATCCGGAGTGACACCAGGCATGCATTTCCATTTGGCCGCTTCAATCAATGCTGAGACGGATATACCGCTGGTGCCATCGATGCAGACCTCGGACCCCACCAATCAGAATGTATTCATTTTACATTGGCTTAACAACAAGGAGATGCATTTCACCCTCCAGGCGGAGGCCATACTCCAAGAGTTGACCAAGAAGGTGATTGATGAGGAGAACGGCCATGCATCGACCAGTGGTGGGGCTGGCGGAGGAGGAGTTGGCGTTGATCTGCCCGATGATGCTGGTCATGCTGGAGGCAGTGGAGGCAGCGGTAGCCATGGCCATCAGATTCCGTCTCACTCACATGGAGCCCATAAGAAATACATACGTTCCTCGAAATCTGTATCTGTCGATGATAGCGGCGAGGAGTATAGCAAATATTCACAGCACACAGCGGGCACAGGACTCCATTTGAACTCCATGTCCAATACGACATCGCAGAATTCCCTTAACAATGACCAGCATCATCCAATTACCCAACTGGTCGATTCGCTGGATAATAAAATTGAATGCCTCCTCCGTGATTGGCATCAGAGTCCAGATTTGCTATTTGCCATTCATCCAGTCGATGGAAGCTATTTGATATGGGTAATTGAGTGGCTGGATGATTACTATCCGGGTTCGTTTCGTCAGGCTCAGGTCTCGTTTTCGACGAGAATACCATCGGCATTTCCCTTGGGCGATGCCATGTCCATGTCCACCACGGTGAGCCTCTTTAATACAGGAACTCATCCGCTAGTATTTCGCGATATAGCGAATAATGTGAGGAGCAAGGATCATCAGGCAGATGATTCATCATTGAAATCAGATCAACATTCGGGCCAGACATTTGACAAGCATGACGAAGAGCAAGAGGACGACGCTGCTGGGGACCAGGACAATGAGACGGATCGTATGGATCAAGATGATGAGGCGGCCGGAGATCGAAGCGGAGCAGCTAGCACATCACAGGATTCGGGAGCAACCGGGGCCGGCTCCACCAGTGCATTGCCATTGAATGTCTCCCCGTCCGTTTCCATGGTAACCAAACACTCCAATGGCACGCTCAATCTCTGGCAATTAACATTCGCCTTTAAGACCAAGTTCACTCAAGTATTAAGCATTGGCCATGTGAGTCGAGCCTCGGGTCATCGATTCCGTGTGAACGACATCACATGTCACCCAGTGTTGCCACTCCTGGTGTCCACATCGCATCACAATTTGCCCGATTCCACGGAGGTCAAGTCTCCCATGTCGCCCTTCGAGCAACCTCTTGCTGGTGGCCCTGGTGGCAGCGGCGGCCTGGGTGGACCAGCAGCATCATCATCCGGTCCAGCCGGCGGATCTGGCAACACCAATTCCAACAGTGACAAGGATATCTTTACGCCCACTGGCTTCTGTTCCGAATTGATTCTATGGCGTGTCGACTCAGTGGGTCCCCTTTGCCATTCTGGTGGAGTGAGTGAGCTGGCCCGCATCAACTCGCCAGAGATATCGGCTTTCAGTAATGTAGCCTGGATACCAACTCTTCTGCCTAGCACCACTCTGGGCAGCTACAGCAATTCGCCATCGGCGTGTTTTGTGGCCAGCGATGGCGAAAATTTGCGTGTCTATCAGGCCGTCATCGATGCCCGTACGCTGCTGGCCGAGATCTCCTGCTCGGAGAACTTGAACACTTTACACAAATCGCATTCGCTCTCCTCGATGATCTCGAATGCCTCGAGCACTCTGAAGGCCCAGCATCAGCGTTCAGCGCAGTTGCATGACAAGCTCAAGGTGGTCTCGCAACAATCAACGGCACGTCCCGGCTGCATCCTGCAGCTGGATGCCATTTCGGACGCGAAACACGATTGGCAAAATACCCAGTTCCTACATGTGTTCCAGGCGCAATTGATCACGGGCGGGCAGCGGGCCAGTTCAATGGATGCCCACGACCTTGAGGCGGACCCGCGTCTGAATGCTCTCCTCGATAGCGACATGGATGCTATTGTGGATTTGCAAAGGAATGTGGATTTCGAGGAACCCTTCTATATAGTCAACATTGAGAAGACTCTTAGAGGCAGCACCATACATATGTGGCGTATAGTGATTAGCTCCAAACAGCAGAATTCATTTCTTTCGGAGACGGCAATGTATGTGCCCGATAGTAATCTAACCCAGGAGCCGGATGATCAGCAGGATCAACAGCAGCAGCATCATCAGCAGCAACAACAGCGACGCATGTCCCAGGGAGCGGAGACACTAACGGGAGCCGAGCATTTTAATGGTCAAGTGGAGGCTCCACATATATCCATTACTACCAAAAAGGTTTGCACACAAGAGCTACCACTGCCCGAGGGTGTGGATGTTATACATGCCTCACCAGCAGCTGGCCATTTGAGTAGCTCGAGCATTTATCCAGCATGCTTTGCCCCTTATATCATTGTAACGGCCTGCTCCGATTCGATTTCCCGTTTCTGGAAGTGCGAACCCCTTAGACAAGACAGCGATGGCGACGACAATGGCAATGGCGATGGCAAAGAGAAGTCCGAGGAGGCGGATGCCTACCACTGGTCGGAATGGAAGATGTTTAGCCGCATACAACAATCGGCTATCGAGATACCAGGACAACCCCTTAACATCAGTGCCGCATATTCGGGTCGCATTGCCTGTGCCTATAAGTACGGTAAGAGCTTCACTCGTCCCAACAAGGGTGATCCTGACTCGCGGTATGTCAACCTCTGTGTGGCCATCTATGAGTGTGAGAGTTCGGGCGGCAGTGAATGGGTCCTCGAGGACACTATCCATTTGAAGAACGTTCATTTGCCGAGAATTAACATCGGTCATGGCATTGATCTTAGCTATCTGCACGACAGTCGATTGTTGGCCAAGAAACAGAGGCTCAATCAGGTCCTGCACACGTTTGCCCACGACGACAGTCGTTCGCCTCGTAGTGGCGAGACAACACCCGAGTTGGCCGTCACTCGTCAGCAGTCGGCAGCTGCCTCCGGTCTGCTCACTGTGCCCAGTTTTAGCACATTGCAGTCGTTAAGAAAGAGTATAGCGGAGAATGGCAACACCTGTCCATTGACCCAAAAGCATTTGGTACAACTCGATTGGGTCTCCAAAGAGGATGGTTCCCACATTCTTACTGTGGCTGTGGGCAGCAAAATATTGCTGTATACTCCAGTTAGCTCCGACATCGCCCAGGCCAACATCAAAGCCATGAAAGAGTCACGTTCCGTGCATCGTCCCATTTTGCGTAAGGCTAGCTCGTTGGCTCAACCCAATTTTGTGGATGAGATACGTTGGATGAAACTGAGACAGATCGATCTACAGACTGCCGATGGTTTGCCACCGTTGCCCATGCAAATCTCTTGGGTGCGTGATGGCATTCTGGTGGTGGCCATGGATTCGGAAATGCATGTCTATTCGCAATGGAAGCCACACTACGGTTCCCTGTATGTGGGCAACGGTGGGCTGGGCTCTGCTAGTGAAGACTTGCCGGATACCCGTAATTTGCGTGATGAGGATTTGCGCTCCTTGGCCAATGAGTCAACCCAACTGAGGCTTAAGAATGTCGCCTCCATGCCATTGATCAGCAAGGTGAGCACCGCCAATCTTCAATTGTTGTCGCACGACAAGAAGCGACGCCTGGGTCCTGGCGCTGGCAATGCAAGCATGGCCAACATGAATGGGGCAGCAGGTGGCCACCATCAGGATGAGCCCACAAGCGATGATTATATGACCGATTTCGGTCTATTCCAGGCATCAAGAATCGCTTGCCCAGTGTTGCCTCAGTACCATCCCAAGCAGCTGATGGAGTTGCTCAATTGCGGCAAAATTCGTTGGGTCAAAGCCATTCTGGCCCATTTGGTGAGATGCATGAGCGGCACAAATTCGTCGAGTGTCACCCAGGATGAGGATGGTTATGCAAGACAGCGCAGCTGGTCAAGATCAAGAACCCTGAGCATTAGCTATACAGCCGAACCGAACATTCAGGCGGAGCACAGGGGCAGCACCACACAAATTCCCGAGGAACTGATGCTGGACTACGCGGAGATCAATTCGATTCCACCGTTGCCGCTTTGGGTACTGCTCAATGCAGACCGCGAGACACCTGGCCAGGGCAATAACTCCGGCTTCGAAGCGGACAAGGACTATGATGAGCTTTTCGATATGCACAATTCGGAGGATAATCTGGATGAGTTGCTGTGCGATGGGGTCGATGGGGGCAAACGCCAAGAGCGTCGCCTCTCGCTGCCAGAGAAGCAGTCAATCTCACACTTTGGTCCACGGCAGGGACAACTGTTGTCGCGCCTATTGACTCACACCCATTTGCCGGGTCTCTCGTCGCTGGATCAGATGCATTTGCTGGCTCTGGCAGACACAGTGGCCACATGCAATACCGATTTCTCGGATAAGTTTGCCACCGATTTGAACAAGGGCAATGCCTCCAGCAGTGGCGTGTCAGGTGGCGCCAGTAGTGGTGGCCTGAAGGAGGCCAGCGGTGGCGACTCCCTGGATGATTGTGGCTTGCGTTTCCTTTTGGCCATGAAACATTTCACCTATTTACTGCGGTGCCTGCCACTGCAGCAGCGTTCCCAGTTCCAGCGTCAAGGTGTGGGCACTTCGAACATTGTTTGGGCCTATCACTCGGAGAGCGAGGAGGAGCTTCTCAATTTGATACCCAGCTACACTAAGGGAGATCTACGTTGGGCCACCCTGAAGGATCTCGGTGTGGGCTATTGGCTAAAGAACATTAACACTTTGCGCAAATGCGTAGAGAAGCTTGCGAAATGTGCCTATCAGCTAAAGCAGGATCCTTTGGATGCGGCCATCTACTATCTGGCCATGAAGAAGAAATCTTTGGTGTGGGGCCTGTTCCGGTCTAAGCGTGATGAGAAGATGACTACATTCTTCGGCAACAATTTCGCCGAGGATCGCTGGCGTAAGGCGGCCCTCAAGAATGCCTTTGTCCTGCTGGGCAAACAGCGATTCGAGCACGCGGTGGCCTTCTTCCTTCTGGCCAACTCCCTGAACGATGCGATTGAAGTGTGCATGAACAAACTGGAAGACTTCCAATTAGCTCTAATCATTTCGCGTCTATATGAGGGCGATGCTGAGGGCTGCTACTATCATCGTTTGCTGCACGAGCATGTCCTCGGCACGGACGCTGAAACGGGTCGCTGCGATGAGAGTAAAGCACACCCGGATCCATTCCTAAGGTCCATGACCTATTGGACCATCAAGAAGTATCAGGAGAGCTTAAATACTCTTCTCCTGAATGGAGTAGGCAGTCTGCATAGCAGCTATCGGGAGGAGGATCTGTTGCGGCCCGAACCGCAAGCCACCAATCCGAACGTTTTCAATTTCTACATATATCTAAGGACGCATCCTCTGCTAATTCGTCAGAATATTGCCCTCTCGGCCCAGGAGAAGCGTATCGCGCATGTGGCACTGTCCGGCTTTAATTATGCCGGCGATGTGGCTTCCACTTCGGATAAGCAGCTGCAGCTGGAGGATTCGATAACACCGATTGAAAGGCAATTGTATTTCACTACGGCCCACGGTCATTTCAAATCCGGCTGTCCAGCACTTGCTCTGGAGGTGCTAAACAAATTGCCCATGAAAATCAGCGATGACACCTCCTCGGCCAGCAGATTGGGCAGTCAGGATGTGCAGCAGGATCAACTGCAACAGCAAAAGGAGCAAACCAACAAGGCCGATCTCATCAATACGGGCATTATGGATCAGTGGGGCATGGGCGGTGGCGGCACCACAGCTGACGCCTTTGATTGGGGTGCACCAGTGGCGGCAACTGAAGCTGAAGCGAAATTTGAAATTAAATGGGACGACGAGGATGAAGAGGACGATGGTGCTGATGAGGCGGGGTCTGTGGCTGCGGATGATGAGATGGCCACACCACAACCTCTCCAAGCACCGCAAAGGGGCTCCCCAATGGACAGCAAAATGGACATTATGGCTCAACAATTGAAATTTGTGGCCTGCCTAAAGATACTTATGGAGGAGCTGTCCACTCTGGCCACTGGCTTTGAAGTCGATGGCGGTCAGTTGCGTTATCAGCTGTACATGTGGCTGGAGCGCGAAGTGGAGGCTCTGAAACAGCTGTGCAACTACTGCAGCTCCGAGCAGACGAATGAGACCAATGAATCGGATGCTCAGGATACGAAGGACAATGATAAAATGAATGCCAGCATTATTGCCAACAGCGGTGAGAGGCCAACTTTGCATGAGATACTTATGCAGGATAAACAGGACTTTGAAGCGAAGGTGATGCGGGCAGCCAAGCGCAAGCGTTGGCTCAAAGGTAAGTGGAATCCACTTTCTCCCTTCATTCCTCATACTTTAATTATGATATCTTTCGTCTTACTTTGCAGCCAACGAAACTCTACTGCGCACACTGCTCAGCTATTGCTCACTTCATGGAGCCAGCGGTGGTGGCTTGGCCTCGGTGCGGATGGAATTGGTTCTACTGCTACAGGAACTGCAGCAGGAGAAGACGCAACAGCAGTTGCTCAGCCCCTTGCCCTTCCCCACAACGCTGCCCCTACTGAGTGCTTGTGTGGCTGGCAATAAGACTGTTATCGCCGATCCCATTAAATATTTGCAATCCCAGACAGTGGACATGCTGCAGAGCATCATTAAGGTGTTACCCTTCCCGGGCATCGAGACGAGCGCCCTCAGCGAGATATTTGTGCTACGCGATCTGGCCGTTGCTCTGTCGTCTTGCATCTATCAGTCGTTATGCGATTCTGAGAGTTTTGTGGTCAACAATTCCGCATTCAATGGCTATCCCAGTCCCGGTATTGAGAATATTGCCAAAATCAATTCCTCATTCGAGTGCAGCTATCTTGTGGGAAGCCGTAATGCCTACGGCAGGCGGCGGAAGTATTCAACCGATGAGCCAGCTGGCATATGCACTACTCCATCCAAGTGGCCGGGTGTTACCAATTTGAGAGCTCTGCTAGCTCGTGAGAAGGATGAGGATGTGCCAAAATTGAATGTGCTGTTGCTTGAGTCATTCATATCCACTTATATGGCATTATTCATCTACTCGTTGTCCACCTGCGATAGCCGATTGCTTTATCGCCTTAGCGGACAGAATTTCAGCAATGACACTTGGTCCACACTTTTTGGTGGCGGCATGAAGAAGCTACTAATCAAGCCGGCGCCAAATGGTACAGCAATTGCTGGTGCTGCTGGTGGCTCAGCCTCGGGCGGCGGCGGCTCCACCTCTGAGGAGCCCGCTGATGAGAATAGTGTGTGGAATACGGTCACCTCCATTACAAAGCAACGCATGAAGTTGAATATGAAAATATTAGGTAGCTTTAGCCAAAATAGCTGCTCATCCAACAACATGAAAGAGGATAAACCCACATACCGAGAGCAATTTATGCCGCCCGAGACATCTATGTTGTCCTATTTCCTAACCAAACCGCCCAGCACCGGTAAGTTTTCACAGTGAGAAATCTATTTTCTATGGTAAAGATCATCCGTTTCTCCTCATAGAATGTGATGACTACGACACCGACGACTCACACGAATCGGACAACGAGGAGGAGGAAGATGACGATGATGATGTGAATGTAAGTCGCACACAATTGCGGTCCAAGGATAATACTGAACATACGAATCCCACATCGTATTCATGGAGCATTCTGCGTTTGGCCCTCATTAAAATTAGTACACACAAGATCCAAGAGTTTGTCAAAGTGGCTGGCATTGAATTGCAGGGTAAGGGAAAACTCTCCTCGCCTTGTTTTCTTCTCCTCACCTTTTTGCCGTTTATCTTTAGATTTGCCCGTCATTAGCCCCTTGTCACATGAAGTGCTACGCACTCTCAATCGTTGGCAGGAATTTGCTTTAAGCGATCTAATTGCTCGAGGTCCGCCCACTCGTCATTATATACCTGGTTGCTATGCGGAGAGTGGCATTAATGGTTTGGCCATACACAAGTATCGTTCGCTGTTGAACAAGGACAATACACCGTTTGTGTCGGGCTCATCGGCTGGACCCATACGTC
The DNA here is from genome assembly GCF_018902025.1 of Drosophila willistoni. NCBI lineage: Eukaryota > Metazoa > Arthropoda > Insecta > Diptera > Drosophilidae > Drosophila > Drosophila willistoni. Next base: position 2,332,145 of record NW_025814053.1, read on the forward strand.
GTCTGTGGAACTATTTGGTCCGACAAGAGCCGGCACAGGAAGTTTTCATTAAGAGCATTTTTGGTAAGAATACGGAATCGACCACAAGGAGCTTGCATCATCACAGCAATCAGCATGACAATGAGACAGATGAAGGTAGGTGCCCGTCGCCATCGAGAATAATGCGGACTAATCTCTACTATCTCCTGCTGTTTTTTTTCTTTAGGCCAATCGCATTCTACAAACGAGAATACAGATCACATACGCATCATTCACAAGGACCATGAATCCATATTGTCGTTCTGCTTGAAGAATAATAGCTCATCCATGATTGCCTTTGCCAATCCACGGGAAATTCAAGAATTTGACATCTCGCTGCTATTGGAATCGCCCAATTGGTATGAGGATGAATGCGAATATGATATGATGAACTTGTCCAAAGATGCCGATACCAATAGCTCGGCCTTTCTTATCATCCAGACTCAAGATCAGTGAGTAACATCAACAGAACAATCATCCATAATATCAAAACCACCAACTGTCCATTCACTTTCCATTTTTGAACAGGAATCAATATGGTTCGAGCAATGCCTATAGTGAGTCCAGTGTTAGCACTCAGAGCGCCTCCCAATCGGGACGCGGCACATCCATGGTAAGGATTAGTTAAAGATTGATTAGTTAGTGAGTCAAATTTAAATAAATCGTTTCTCTCCCAGGTCCTACGTCACAAGGTGGATAATGTTAAGCGCATGAGCGCACATCCTCTGATGCCTTTGTATTTAACTGGTGGCCAAGATGGCTCTGTTCAAATCTGGGAATGGGGGCACCAGCAGCCCGTGTGCAGTCCACGTACCTCTGGCACTTTTGCCAAGGTCACACGTTGCCGCTTCTCCGAGCAGGGCAATAAATTTGGCATCGGTGATGGCGATGGCAATTTGAGCCTCTGGCAGGCCGGCATCGCCTCACAAAATAATCGTTCGTTTATAGTAAGTACAAGTAGCAACATAGCAACATGTCAATTATATATTTGTATACTCTATTTCCAGACCTATCAGTGCCACAATAAGACACTGTCCGATTTTGTGTTCCTCGGCTCATGCAGTCTGCTGGCCAGCGGTAAGTTGAAAAATTGATTTTGTAAATTAGGACTGCATTTGATTAACCGTTTGTGCGCTTCTTTTGCAGCTGGTCAAAGTTCCGAGAACAAGAATATTAACATTTGGGACACTCTGTTGCCGCACAAAAAGTCCTGTGTGTCGGGTAAGTTTGCAGACACAATTCTCCACAGCTGAGTACCATGTAAAACATTTGTTTTTTACAGCGTTCACCTGCCACGATCAGGGCTCATCCTGTTTGGTATTTGCGCCACAGCATCAAGTGCTCATCTCATGCGGCAAACGCGGCGATGTTTGTGTCTTTGATGTGAGACAGCGTACCCTGCGTCATCGTTATCAGGTATTGAAATTCTAGTCACTCCACTCCAAATTCGTTCTAACAATCATCATTCAATCTTTAATGTGCAGGCGCACGATAGTACCATTAAGTGCATAGCACTGGATCCGCATGAGGAGTTCTTTGTCACTGGTTCCATTGAGGGTGACATAAAGGTGAGTGGAGTAACGATTACTGATTGGAAAACACTATTGATCTCTGTTTGTTATTCTTACTGTAGATTTGGGATATGAACCAATTCATGCTCATTAACACTTTCCCACATGAGCATGCCAAGAATGGCTTCTTCAAGCACACCGGCCAGGGTGTCAGTCAGGTTTATGTGGATCCATTTGGTCGCCTGTTCTCCTGCGGCTCGGACGGCTGTATGAAAGTTCGTCTGCTAGTCGAGAAGGATAATATTGTTCACTCTGTGTATTAGTTAGAAAACGAAATGAAAATCCAAAGTAACTAAACAAAACGAAAAACAAAAAAAAAAGTAATATTATGTAATTGTATCTGTATGTAAATTGTTGCACGCGCGTGTGAGTAAAATGTTTATTATTATTATTGTATTGAAATATTTTTTTTTTTTGTTAAATGTTAATTATATTAATTGTATTTTGTTTTTGCTGCTACTATCCTTTTTCCAATCAACAACTTTTTGACGAACCTTCGTTATGTTTGTCTCTAATTCTATGAGTATTTCCTATACAGACTATATGCTATATAAATATATATATATATTATTATTATAATTATACATAACACGATCTATATATATATATACATATACATATACTACTTATTATATATATATTATACACAATACCACTATTATGCTTTAAATCAATTATTAAATTATCTGTTTTGATTATTATACTTAAAAATACAAAACAACAACAACAACAAGACATTCGACAGTATGCTAAATTATATGCTTATGATTATATACATGTAGATCCACACATATATTAGGGCGGATCAATTTTTTCAAAGCCAAAAGCGTATACAAAAATTTGGATCCTCCGAAGTATTCTAAGAAACTTTCACCACCAGAAAATTTAACCCCCGCTGCAAAGCACGATTTCGATTCTCGGAATAAATTTATGAAATTTGTTGTAAAGAAATGAATTAGAATTTACACAAATCTAATTGGAAATAACTTGAATACAAATTCTTAGTGGAACCAGATTTTTGAATACGCCTCATATGTTTCTTTTGTTTTTTTGGCTCCATGCAAATTGTTCCGCCCTAATATATGTATTTATATATATATATCGGACTACATAAACGTTGATGTATGTTTTGCCTAAACAAAAGTAAAAAGCCCAAACCTAAATCAATTAACTAAATAAAGTGCAAAAATCGTAAAAGTATTATAAAATCGAATGTGTCATATTTATTTGTCGTCTCATCATAATACCCAACGATTTGTCATGACGTAACAGGCAGAAGCCAAGAGTTTATTACTTTGATCAAATCAAAGTTCTTTTTATAGCATAGAAGCCCTTAACCAACTAAACAAATTTATAGAGACGAAAATGTCCTTGGGAAATGCATTCAGTCATGGACAAAATTTTTTTTTCCCCGAATCTTTTCGCTTCACTGAAGAATCAGACAGCTTATATAGTTTTCAGCAAGACAACGATCCTAAGCATACTATGGCTGGCCTACAACATCTCTCCAAATGAATCCAATTGAGGGTTTAAGGGATGAATCGGACGGATAGATCCGAAAGCGATTAATCTCGACTAAATCGAGACTATAACATCCAGAGCAGTGACTAAACATAGATGACAAGTTTAAAAGGTGCATTCCATTCCAAACCGTTTAAGCGAATACTAATTTATTCATTTTCTTTCAATTTTATTCAGTATATTTCGCATGCGTTGGTCCAATTGAAATAAATTTGCTTTCCGTTTTGTACTTTTTTATTAAATTAAGCTTTAAACAAAAATTCTTGAGTTTATATTGACTTGTAGACTTTTAGGTCCTCGCGATTTCTTTATTGTATTTTTATATTAAGACACCATTTAAGGAACTCTATTGTTATTAAAGTTAATACAACGAATCTATTTTTTCTAGCTGATAATAAGCTGTATTGTTACAGATGACACAAGTCAAGTAAAAACCGGAGGGCCGGGGCTAACTTCGACCACGTCAAACTTTGTATACCCTTGCAACTTTTTTGGTAACTCTTTCCTTACCTATACCACTGTTTTCCACCGATCGTTTCTATGGGAGCTATATAATTTGGTACTGTTTTTAAGGGTGCAGTAAACTCACCAATATTAAATTTCACCACAATAGATCCTAATATAGCGAAGTTATTGAGAAAAGTCACTGTTTGTGACTTTGCCGTTTGTATGGGAGCTATATGATATAGTGGTCCGATCCGGCTAAATCAGAGATATACAGCCTGTGCAAGCCCACATGCAAAATTTCAGCTCTAGCTCTTACAGTCTATGAGATGACGTCGATCCAAAAGGACGGATAGACAGACATGACTATATAAACTCATCTCGTCAAGAATATATATATACTTTTAATGGCCGGAGATGCTTCCTTCTATGCGTTACACACTTCTGACTAAAATTAATATACCAATTTCAATTTTATACTTTTTTAATTTTCACTTCATTGAATTTTTTTTATTAACTGCAATAGAATTAAGATTCAAACAGGATCTCTTCGGGTTGCGGCATCGTGTTGAACCAGGTAGTTCCATAAAGAATTACAGGAACTTCCGTTCAATATCAAGTTGTGGGGCCAAATGTTCTTTCTCAGTTGGTTTTGATGGAGCAGCTCTGCTCAAGAATTGAACTACAGTCGTCCGACGGTAGCCAGTCTTCTGGTATTGAGCTCTCTTCTGGATCAAGCAGTGAGATTTTTTTGGAATCAAGGTTCAGACAGGTGCTCGAATCCAGTGAGGAGGCTTTGCAAAGCACCTCGCTTGAGTCGTGTAACTTGGCGATGTTTTATGGTTATGAAGCTGCCGATCTGCTACCATATATGAACTTAAGATAGAGCTGAAAAGTCTGGTCAACATTCAGCTGGGAACATTGGAGGTTTCTGCTTCATCCATCGTATGGATGTATGGAATAGGCATGCGGTATGGGAGGCTGCAATATTAAATCCAGACCACGCTCGGAAGGGAAGTAGAACCAAATGATATAAGTGGTCAGCGGCCCCCTTACGTAAACATACTCCCAGAGAACAGGCCGTTTATTCTGGTCGTTTCTTCCTCGGAATGTGTTAAAACTTTTGCGATCTGCTAGAAGAGTTCTTTGGGATTTTTTTGGATTTCAGAAACGTTCGCTGCTTAAATTTTAATGAGGTCACTCCGATGACCAAGTACAATGGCCCGCTCTTCATCGCAGCAGCCAATGAAGACACCATGGAATGGGTGGCGCGCAACGTATGTGCCAGGGAGCCGTATCAGGCCGTCAGTCTTATAAACTTCCTACACCTAACACCGGCCAGAGTTACATGGCCAAAGGTCGAGGAGTGTTTGCAGCGAATTCCCAAGCTCCTGGAACTGCAGAAATCCGATATTAAGATCCGTCTTAGGATCAGAGTTCTGCAGTTCCAGGAGCTCGAAAATTCGCAGCAAACACTCCTCGACCTTTGGCCACGTAACTCTGGCCGCTGTTAGGTGTAGGAAGTTTATAAGATGGGCAGTCATCAGCCGGTGACGTCTCCGAAATTTGCCTGAACAGGTTAAGATCTGGATGGATGATCGAATTTGAATATCTGCATTATCCTAGAAGAGAAAAGTTGGTATTATATTATACTTACTAATTGTAAGTCAAATCCTTTCTGTTCCCTCCATTTATTGTTTTCACTTACCAGAATATTTTTCTTTTCGTTTTTGGTTGTTTTGTTTACTTTTTATTTAATTTTGTGTTTTTTTTTTAACTTAATTATACCGAAACTGATGTTTTTACTTTGTGCTGTGCTTTGCTACTGAAATGAATCCGAATCGAATCTGGTGTATTGAAACTGGAAATGACAGAAGAAAGACAAGGCCTACTTTTATTTTAAATTAAACATAACAGTTTATTTTCATATCGATTTTTATACCCTTGCAAAAAGGGTATATTAATTTTGGTTAGAAGTGTGCAACGCATAGAAGGAAACATCCCCGATTATGTAAAGGATATATATTCTTGATCAGCACGACAAGACGAGTTCATACAGCCATGTCCGTTCGTCAGTCCGTCTGGATCAACGCCAACTCCTTCTAGACGTTAGAACTACAGATCTGAAATTGAATGCATGTAGGCTTGTATATATGATATAATGATTCGATCCGGATGAATACGAGATATACAACCTGTGCAGTATATTTAAGCACGCGTGCAAAATTTCAAATCTGTAGCTCTACGGGTCTAGAAGGAGTTTGCTTTGAAACAGTCGGACGGACAGACGGACATGATTATATAAACTCGTCTCGTCGTGCTGATCAAGGGTATAGAAATCGATATAAACAAATTTTCAATTGAAAATAAAAGTAGGCCTTGTCTTTTTGCTGTCATTTTCAGATTCAATACCCCAGATCCGATTCGGATTCATTTCAGTAGCAAAGCACAGCAGAAAGTAAAAACATCAGTTTCGATAAAACTAAGTAAATAAAAAAACAAAATTAAATAAAAAGTGAACAAAAAAACCCAAAACAAAAGGAAAAATATCCTGGTAAGTGAAAACAATAGATGGAGGGAATAGAAAGTCAAGACGACTTAGTAAGTATAATATAATACCAAGTTTTCTCTTCTAGGACAATTTCAAATTCGATCATCCAAAAACATAGTTTGAGGAGCTTCTTCTTGATGAGTTTCGCACTCTCGGCATCCATCCAGATCTCAACCTGTTCATTGAGGCAAATTTCGGTGACGTTCTCATCAAAATTTCACCGGCTGATGACTGCCCATTTCTCCGTCTTAATATCAGAGTTCTGCAGTTCCAGGAGCTTGAAAATTCGCTGCAAACAAGTTTCGACACTTGGCCACGTAACTCTGGCCGCTGTTAGGTGTAGGAAGTTTATAAGACTGACGGCCTCATACTCTGGATTAAATATTGCAGCCTCCCATACCGCGCCTCCTCCATACATCCATACGAGGGGCTTTGTAAACGCTCCTCACTGGATTCGAGAAGCTTTTTCAACCTATTTTTAAAAGACGGAATATTCAGTCATACTGAGTTTTGATTTCCTATTCCTAATACTTACCGTTTAGTCTCTATGGGTTTTCCATGTCCCTGGCCTTTTCGTTTAATACCACGTTTGCAATCAATCGTGGATGGCTGTACGCATTCGCTACTAGATCCTGAGGACAGCTCACTGACGGAAGATTCGCTTCCTTCGAGCGACACAACTTCAATACTTGGGTCTGACACCGAATTATCGATATCCTCGGCTTCGAGAGAAAATAGTATCAAGCACACAAAATTGTTGCCTTCATAGCAAGACACAACCGGCTTAATTTGTTTCTTGTTGCCTAGACCAGCAACTTCTGCTATGAGATCTGAATCGGCCAACGTTACATCAGAAGCAGAAATCTCACATGTTTCCGGCTGAATATTGAGAAGACTCTGAAGCTCAGTCTTAAGCTCGTATACGGTAGCAGAGATCGGCAGCTGTATAACCATAAAACATCGCCAAGTTACACGACTCAGACGAGGTGCTTTGCAAAACATCCTCACTAAATTCGAGGACCTGTCGTAACCTTGATTCCAAAAAAACTCACTGCTTGATCCAGAGGAGAGCTCAATACCAGAAGACTGGCTACCGTCGGACGACTGTAGTTCAATTCTTGAGCAGAGCTGCTCCTTCAAACCAACTGGGAAAGGACATTTGGCCCCACAACTTGATATTGATCGAAAGTTCCTGTAATTCTTCATGGAACACGATGACGCAGCCCAAAGAGATCCTGTTTGAATCTTTTTTCTATTGGAGTTAATAAAAAAAAAACATTTCATTTGCCTGTTACATATGTTTGGGCGTCTTTAATAGGGTATACTCCAGGTCCTACCTGGTGCAATCGAGCTAAATATTGTTCCAGGTGTCAGCTGTATGCGAAGAATGACAATTTTCAAAACTCTTATTTAGAAACCTCAATTTACAGCTAACAATATCTTTAGCTGTAATTACACTTTGACCATCCAAAATATAAAATTTGTAATTAAATTATAAAGTAAGTTATAAGAAGAAGAAGAAACTCAATAATACTATAAAAGTGAACCCTGATAGTCTGCCCTAGATCTAAAAATCAAAACAGGAGAAAATTCATAAGGAAAAGAAAAAGAATAACGAATAAAAAAATAACGAAGAATTATCCTTTGCGACTTAAGAAGTTAATCTTTAAAGTAATTGGCATAAAATCGAAAAATTCATGGAAGAAAATTGTAATTTTAGTTCAATATGATGAATGAATGACTAATGCATTCCCTCCGCCTTTAATCGATTTTCAAAAACAGGTGATTAGTTCCTTTCCGTGAAAAAATTGGCGAGAAATTTTTATTTACTTTGTGTGATTGGCAATTTTACACGGTGTGATAAATAAATGATGTAAAACATGGATAACATAGACCAGATATACTTATTCATTCTTTTGAATGAATGAATGAATTTGAATCTGAACCTACCTTCAAGATGTATGTAATAGCTCCAACACAACTCCGTAATTATTTTGGACTTTAAGCCAAATACTTGGCGACTTTAATAAGATGTTTCATCTCAATAGCTGTTATACTGAGGACATGAGGTTGATCGAAACAGATGGACATGGGTATTTTGACTCGGCTTCTTATTAAGTGAAATGATCGAATCGAAATCGAATCGAAAACGCAATCCTGAATTCAGGACAAAAACGAACTATCGTTGTTAGATGAAGTTTCTGTTTTTCTGTTGTTTATTTGAGTGTGCTGATCCCGAATCCGCAGTTTGTTCGCATTAGATCTAGTTCTTGAGATAGAGATACAATCTCGAATTTCGATAAGTAAAAACATAAATAACATTAAAGCCCTTAGACCGATTTTTATACCCTTGCAGGAAGAGTACATTAGTTTTGGTCAGAAGTGTGCAACGCATAAAACCTGTATATTATGCCTGCTTTTCCCCTACACACAACGTTCTCATTTCATCTGTATACTTTATTTTTCACTTTATTTAATTTTCTTTTTAACTCCAATAGAAAAAAGATTCAAACAGGATCTCTTCGGGCTGCGTCATCATGTTCCATGAAGAATTACAGGAACTTTCGATCAATATCAAGTTGTGGGGCCAAAGTCCTTTCCCAGTTGGTTTGAAGGAGCAGCTCTGCTCAAGAATTGAACTACAGTCGTCCGACGGTAGCCAGTCTTCTGGTATTGAGCTCTCCTCTGGATCAAGCAGTGAGTTTTTTTGGAATCAAGGTTCAGACAGGTCCTCGAATCCAGTGAGGAGGTTTTGCAAAGCACCTCGCTTGAGTCGTGTAACTTGGCGATGTTTTATGGTTATGAAGCTGCCGATCTGCTACCATATATGAACTTAAGATAGAGCTGAAAAGTCTGGTCAACATTCAGCTGGGAACATTGGAGGTTTCTGCTTCATCCATCGTATGGATGTATGGAATAGGCATGCGGTATGGGAGGCTGCAATATTAAATCCAGACCACGCTCGGAAGGGAAGTAGAACCAAATGATATAAGTGGTCAGCGGCCCCCTTACGTAAACATACTCCCAGAGAACAGGCCGTTTATTCTGGTCGTTTCTTCCTCGGAATGTGTTAAAACTTTTGCGATCTGCTAGAAGAGTTCTTTGGGATTTTTTTGGATTTCAGAAACGTTCGCTGCTTAAATTTTAATGAGGTCACTCCGATGACCAAGTACAATGGCCCGCTCTTCATCGCAGCAGCCAATGAAGACACCATGGAATGGGTGGCGCGCAACGTATGTGCCAGGGAGCCGTATCAGGCCGTCAGTCTTATAAACTTCCTACACCTAACACCGGCCAGAGTTACATGGCCAAAGGTCGAGGAGTGTTTGCAGCGAATTCCCAAGCTCCTGGAACTGCAGAAATCCGATATTAAGATCCGTCTTAGGATCAGAGTTCTGCAGTTCCAGGAGCTCGAAAATTCGCAGCAAACACTCCTCGACCTTTGGCCACGTAACTCTGGCCGCTGTTAGGTGTAGGAAGTTTATAAGATGGGCAGTCATCAGCCGGTGACGTCTCCGAAATTTGCCTGAACAGGTTAAGATCTGGATGGATGATCGAATTTGAATATCTGCATTATCCTAGAAGAGAAAACTTGGTTTTAAATTATACTTACTAAGTCAAATCCTTTCTATTCCCTCCAATTATTGTTTTCACTTACCAGGATATTTTTCTTTTCGTTTTTGGTTTTTTTTGTTTACTTTTTATTTAATTTTGTTTTTTTTTTTTAACTTAATTATACCGAAACTGATGTTTTTACTTTGTGCTGTGCTTTGCTACTGAAATGAATCCGAATCGGGTCTGGGTTATTGAAACTGAAAATGACAGAAGAAAGACAAGGCCTACTTTTATTTTCAATTGAAAATTTGTTTATATCGATTTCTATACCCTTGATCAGCACGACGAGACGAGTTTTAAATATACTGCACAGGTTGTATATCTCGTATTCATCCGGATCGAATCACTATATCATATATACAAGCCTACATGCATTCAATTTCAGATCTGTAGCTCTTACGGTCTAGGAGGAGTTGGCGTTGATCCAGACGGACTGACGGACGGACGTGGCTATTTGAACTCGTCTCGTCGTGCTGATCAAGAATATATATACTTTGTATGGTCGGAGATGCTTCCTTCTATGAGTTGCACACTTCTGACCACAATTAATATGCCCTTTTTGCAAGGGTAGAACAAATAACACAAACTTAAAATAACTAAATATTCATAATGTTATTGTTGAAACTGGAAGTAATAAGAAGGAAAATCAAGCGGTGTTAATATTTATACCTCTCAGCAATCGAATAAAACTAGTGTCTCTTATCTTCCGTATCGTTACTGATCTGATATAAAAGGCCTTCTCTTCTTATTCCCTTGTTCCCAGGGTATATTAATTTTAATCAGATGTGTGCAATGCAATGCCATGTCTCTCTGTCCAGAGGGATTAACGCAAACTCCTCACAGACCTGATCTGATTCATACGGATCGGATCACCTCATATTTCTACTACTGTTAGTAAAGCTATGAGTGTTCTTGGGTTTGTAAAGCGATGGTCAAAAGACTTTGACGAACCGTCCACAACCAAAATTCTATCTACTTTATTAGTCCGTCCTATCTTAGAGTACAGATATTGCATATTGTCACCTCAAAATGAGTCCCATCGAAGCAAATCAGTTTAAAAGCTATTTCCAATCTAGAAATTGGGACCGCAACGTCAACATCATAGGCATTCCTATAATCAATCTTCCTTCTCTAAATAATCGAAAAATAATTTTGGTGCAACCTTTATGCACAAACCTATGGTAGTAGTATGAAATAGAAATACCTGGTCTCTTGAACCAATGAGATCTATCTGAACATTTTCGAGTTTTGTGTTCGGACTACAAACTTACAATTCTTAACACCGTAATCAGATCAGAGGCTTCTCTTTCTTTTCTAAAAACCTTTATTCTTTCATATTTAGTTTGTGTTTAGTTGTGTTTTCTATATTTTAATCGTTTGTCGCCTTTTTTTTATTTCTGGGCAGCTCGGTTCGCGCGAAACAGGCATATGTCCTGTTGTCGTATGGGCCACTTGGGCGTATACACAATTTATAGGGTGTCTTACACAGTGGCGGGTTTAAGAAAATTCATAAACCGCTTTAATGGCACCACATACCACACAAATCCTTAAATGATTGAGATTCAGGACATTTGATTAGAAGAAATGGGCAAAACAAAGTTAGCTATTTGCAGCCATTCCAAAAATAATCACCATAATCTCTAGTGAAAAACGAAAAAAAAAAAAACAATTTCAGAGGGAGAAACTGGCAGAAATCAATGTTAAAGACACGAATTTGTGTCATAAACGAATCGTCGGAATGTTACAGACAGTGGCGGGTTTTCCTTACGGCCCTCGCGGGCAGATACTTGGACGGCCTATAATTGGTTTATAGCCATGTGTGGAAATTACAGCAAAAGGCAACCTAAAAGTCAGCATCTGAAATCTGAAATTATCAACTTTCGCCATGACTAACAACAATTAACATTAATCATTGGCTTATGATCACGAAGTTGATTACTATAGCTGACACACAGTGCGTATACGTTATATTTGATTCAATAACAATAGTTTACTAGTGAACTTGAAGACATAGTGCAATAATGTGCCTAAGATCTGGCTTCTCGAAAACGGCCACCATCGAGTTCCTCATCAGGTTATGATAATACCTCTTCAATTCGGACGTTTACTTTGGTTGTAGACTAGTGTAATGAGCGACAAATGAATCGCTGGCTTATGCCAAACATGTCATCTCATGGAGGATACAAACCGCTAGGTAATTCAATCTGACGCCACCATGGACCACAAACAGGTCCATGTAGCACCCAACCCGATCTAATCATTCGGCTTTCCTCTGAATAAATAGACATTATAGATTTTGAACAATATCAGAAAAACTCCTTTCTGATTGAAATTTACTTAGTGACCCTCAACCTGGTCCAAAATAAACTGAAACAGATTACGATTACGAGCAACTTAATAAGTTGATATTTTGAGGTTTATTAATAATTTTATTCGAAATTATTCCCTAGCATAGAGAGCAAAGGAGTTCAAAGTCAATTTGAATAAATTTCCCTTTTCCGAATGTGCGTCTTGAACGCATTTTGTCAGTTATATATTAACTATATATCAAATAATATGCATATATGTATGTCCATATGATATTATTGTTTATAAGATATAAAAAGAGATGAGAGTGGATATAAATGAAAACAAGAGAAGAAATGGAATTATCAAAATTGAATTAGTTGCTTGATTTCCGTTTTGCCATTGAAAAGTGTTTTTCTCATTTTGTTCTCGCTCTTTTTGGTTTGTTTTGTTTTTTTGTTTTATTTTATTTTGTTAGACAATCAAACAAATTAGACGCCATATGCCACCATATATGGGGATATAAAAAAAAAATAAAATGGGTAAAGAATGGGAAAAGAAATAATATTGGATAGCCAAAAGAGGAATTATTATGTATCGAGCGGTGAATCAACGGAAACGCATCCGTTGAAACAAAATAATAGAAAATGGGGAAAAAATTAAATAATCAAAAAAAAAAGATTCGAATAGAAATGTTGCTTGTTGGTTTTTTTTTTGTTTTTCTTCTTTTTGGTTTTTTTTTTTTTTTTGTTTCGTCGTCGTCGTCATCGTCGTCAATGTGGGCTTGGGAAGAGGGGAATGGGCGGGGAGGCAGGAGGCGTGTGGGTGAGGGGCGATCCCCGCCGTCACCAACTCGTCGATGGATTCATGACCTCGGTGGCTTAATTAGCTTACTGGTGGGTGGAGGCAATTTGCAGAAGCCAGCTGCATCGAAAACGGGAAGTAACTCGCGCACACGCCCCGGTATCGAGCCATCCAACATTCTGTGGACAAGACAAGCCAAGCAAATGCCATAAATCAGTGGGGAATTAGATGGGGCAGGCAGGGGTAGGGCAGGAAGGGTGTTTGATTACCTCCGCTTGTAGTCAATTTTGGCGCCTTTTAGGGAGATATTCGCATCGGTTGGAAAGAATGTGGCGTCATAAAAGTTCAAGCCGTTCTGCAATAATATATTATACTCGTCCATTGAGGCCAATGTGATGCGTATAACAGCCGGCGGCAGTTCACGTCTCTCCGGGCGTTCGGCCTTCTCGACCTGATCGGCCACAGAACCACTGACACCACCTAGACCAATGTTTTTGGAGCTGCTGCCTGCAAATTATTCAAATTGTCAAATTGTTTATCAATTTGAATGGAAACCAATTTCCAATCACCATTTAGAAATCTACGATACTATTTCCGATTAGTTTGAGATGCATATATTTGATTGTTGTTAGTAGAATTTTGATAATTTTTCATATATACTTTACTTCTTATGGCCGCTCTGCGCAAAGTCTGCAACGTCTGCTCACCTTCAACGCCCACGCCCTTGTCGGATGAACCACCGGCTCCGGCAATATTGCTGCCCGATATGTTGGATGTGGTGATGCTTGAGTAGATATGCAGACGCACCACCTCGACAACCGAGTCGAACTTGTACATGGCATGTCGGATATCCTCGACGGGCAAGTCCTCGGGCACATCCAGTACATAGAGCGTGAAGGTTTTGCGTGGTCGGCAAGGTATGGCAATCTATGGAAATCGTACAAGATCAAAGTGGAAGTGGGATATGGTAGACGAGACAAAATCACAAAGAGAGTGGACAGTGAAGATTGGATTGAATGAATCGGAGTAGCCAATTGTATGTATACCTACTTAGTATATAATGCGGATATATGGATTTTATAGTATGTATGTATGAAGGATGCATTATACTCACACTTCGCGACAATGATTGCTGGAATAAATTTATTTGATTTTTTGTTGATTTTACTCTGATTTTTCGTTTCGTTTTTAGTATGATTGGATTAATGCATTTTTTTGGATGGATGGCGGTAGGGGGGGGCGGGGGGATATGATTGATTCGGTTGGATTCGATTTGATACTCACTTTGCGATAGAACCGCGCCCCAGTCACCTTATGGAATCCCTTCTTGAACACCGCCTGATAGTCATCTGGATGTGAGAATTTAAATAGAATTCCTGTAGCGGTTTTCGTCAAACTGAAACAGCCCTTGAAGCTCATTTTTTCACAAATTAAAGCGGCTCGTTCCATGGATAGTTCATAGGAGGGTGTCAGTAGGAAGGCCCCTAAACATAGTCATAACAGATAGTAGGGATTAGAGAAGCGTTCTTAGGGCAATTAGTCTATATAGATGTTTATATTAGCACTGAAGTTCATGCGATTATATTTGGAAGTTTTTGTTTTCAATCATAGAAAATTGATAATTACCCTTGGTTAGGAAATTATCCGGCGATGATATTTCCGAATCGGAATCATCATCTTGTTGTTGTTGCTGCTGCTGTTGTTGTCCAGAAATGCGCTTATCCGACCATTTGGGCTCTGCAGATAGCTTATGGGCAGCCACTTTGGTCACTATGCCACTTGTAGGACGCGGCGATCTAGGATACTCATTCTTTTCACACTCCAGATCTGAAGTATTACCAATAAAAGACATTGTGATGCAAAACTATCGAATACACCAAAAACAAATGGGGGGAAAAAAACCAAAACAACAAAAAAAAAAAACAAAACAAAAATGTACTAAATAAAATTCGAATTCAAAACTTGAGATGTGTTCGCGAAAATTTTGTTAAAGCAACTGAAACATGGTTACAGTTTACCCATGGCTTTTATATGCTTCGCTGGCCTCAAGCTCTGCCAAATGAAAGGTTTAACTGGATTGAGATACATAAATACATCTATCAGTATGAAAGAGTATCTTCTTCACTGTGTGGTGTGTGTGTGTTTGGATGACAAGATCCGTTCATGGGCATATTGACTGAAATTGGAAGTTCTCTTGCAATTAGACAATCCTCAACGAGTGGGCGGTGGGGCCTAACGATTACAATTACAGGTTGACGCCATCATAAACGACATCATCGACATCATCATCATCAACATCATCGAGCAACTGTCACAAAAGAAGCGCCAAATGTTGCGTAAATTTCAAGAACAAACGCAATTTTTATGACATTGAAAAATAACTACCATACATACCTATATATGTATGTACATTGTACATATATAGAAGAAGAAAAAAGGAAAACAATTGAACATTTCATTAATATACAAACACACACCTCTGCTTTCTCTAAAGGGCTTTAACAGTCGGATGGAGACTGACAATTTTAATGTATTTCGAAAGTTCCAAGTCCTTTTCCGACTTGGCACACGATATCAACATATTTCTACTATGGCTAGTGACTTGTATTTGCAGGTTGATTCCTTTCATCCATTGATTACTTAATATAACAATTTAAAAAGATTTCATTTAAAACTTTACACCCTGTACAAAAAATGTATGAAATCATATTGAATTTTGTGAATTTTAACTAGTTTACACAATTTGTTTTATCTTTATTTCATTTAAAAATCTATATAAACATTCTTGAATTATTAATGACTCCCGTACGACTATAAAGTAATAAAAATTTACTTTTTAAAATACCTACACAGAATTTTCTAAAAATCATAATTTACAATAATCGAAAGGAACAAAAAACAAAAACTTTAAAGTGTCAGTTTGAGGTGCAGCCGTTTTATTGAGGAAATCATTTCCCACTTATCTCAAAACAGTGAATTAACCATAGACCCCCATGTAATACATAAATCTGTATATAGATAGCTACTTTCCCGATCAAATGTCTATATAAAAGTTTCATTCTAAGTTCTTAAACTCTAAAAAAATAATCATAAGAGACATTTTCTTAGTAGTAGTAGTAGTAAAAATATCTGAAGAGCACTATTATCAAGGAAAGGGAATAAAAATTAAACTTTTGTTTTCAACAACTTTATAGTCCTTTCTAAGCCTTGTAACTTAAAAAGTCTCTAAAACAATGTTTGCTTCGAGGACAATTTTTTATTCAGAGTACATTTCAAAAATTTTCCCCCTTTTCATAGCCCCATATCAAAATGAGGACATTTTTCAAATGAGAATGAATATATAAATTAATATACCCATTTTGCAAGGGTATAAAAATCGATATGAAAATAAACTGTTATGTTTAATTTAAAATAAAAGTAGGCCTTGTCTTTCTTCTGTCATTTCCAGTTTCAATACACCAGATTCGATTCGGATTCATTTCAGTAGCAAAGCACAGCACAAAGTAAAAACATCAGTTTCGGTATAATTAAGTTAAAAAAAAAACACAAAATTAAATAAAAAGTAAACAAAACAACCAAAAACGAAAAGAAAAATATCCTGGTAAGTGAAAACAATAATTGGAGGGAATAGAAAGGATTTGACTTAGTAAGTATAATTTAAAACCAAGTTTTCTCTTCTAGGATAATGCAGATATTCAAATTCGATCATCCATCCAGATCTTAACCTGTTCAGGCAAATTTCGGAGACGTCACCGGCTGATGACTGCCCATCTTATAAACTTCCTACACCTAACAGCGGCCAGAGTTACGTGGCCAAAGGTCGAGGAGTGTTTGCTGCGAATTTTCGAGCTCCTGGAACTGCAGAACTCTGATCCTAAGACGGATCTTAATATCGGATTTCTGCAGTTCCAGGAGCTTGGGAATTCGCTGCAAACACTCCTCGACCTTTGGCCATGTAACTCTGGCCGGTGTTAGGTGTAGGAAGTTTATAAGACTGACGGCCTGATACGGCTCCCTGGCACATACGTTGCGCGCCACCCATTCCATGGTGTCTTCATTGGCTGCTGCGATGAAGAGCGGGCCATTGTACTTGGTCATCGGAGTGACCTCATTAAAATTTAAGCAGCGAACGTTTCTGAAATCCAAAAAAATCCCAAAGAACTCTTCTAGCAGATCGCAAAAGTTTTAACACATTCCGAGGAAGAAACGACCAGAATAAACGGCCTGTTCTCTGGGAGTATGTTTACGTAAGGGGGCCGCTGACCACTTATATCATTTGGTTCTACTTCCCTTCCGAGCGTGGTCTGGATTTAATATTGCAGCCTCCCATACCGCATGCCTATTCCATACATCCATTCGATGGATGAAGCAGAAACCTCCAATGTTCCCAGCTGAATGTTGACCAGACTTTTCAGCTCTATCTTAAGTTCATATATGGTAGCAGATCGGCAGCTTCATAACCATAAAACATCGCCAAGTTACACGACTCAAGCGAGGTGCTTTGCAAAGCCTCCTCACTGGATTCGAGCACCTGTCTGAACCTTGATTCCAAAAAAATTTCACTGCTTGATCCAGAAGAGAGCTCAATACCAGAAGACTGGCTACCGTCGGACGACTGTAGTTCAATTCTTGAGCAGAGCTGCTCCTTCAAAACCAACTGAGAAAGGACATTTGGCCCCACAACTTGATATTGAACGGAAGTTCCTGTAATTCTTCATGGGACACGATGCCGCAACCCGAAGCGATCCTGTTTGAATCTTAACTCTTTTGCAGTTAATAAAAAAAAATAAATTAAATGAGGGACGATTCGCATTAGTAAGCATGCAATTTCCTTTAGCTTTAACGGTCTAGGAGGAGTTCGCGTTGATCCATATGACAAGATTTGGATATGAATCTTCGAAATACTTAAATGGGAAAATATAAGTATATTTGATTTGATATTTTATTTATTTTTATAAATCAAAACTGGGTTTTAGCCGGGCTTCAGGGCTTCTTAATAATTTATAAGATTTAAAATCATAGGCAGCATAAAAGGTGAGCAGGTTGTCTGTATACATAGCTATTTCGAAAACCACCAAGTTCTATCATGAGCAGACTTCGCTAAAATTTGTCAACAATTGCCGGTTATCAGAATACAAGAAGGGCATTCCCATTTCGTCCTTATAGAAGTCCTACCGTTCGCAAATGAAGTCTGAACCCAATTTTTTCTTAATGTAGACACTTCGGATCGCTGGTAGTAGAATTGGGAAAAAAGGATGAAAAATTAAAAAGTTATGAGCTTTTTTAGAAAAAAAATGATTTTTTGCCTATTTTTCGTTACCAAGCAATTTTTTAAATTAACAATTTTTAATATTCGACTACCAGCGTTGCACAATATCCGAAAGAACATGTGTAAAAAATGCCATCGCGATTGCTTAATTTTTGCGCCCTGTAGGATTTCTATGAGCTCCAAAAACGTAGTTGAAAATGCGCTTGATACTGCTCCACTTAATGTCCGATAACTTTCGTATTTTTACGGATATCAACTAAAATTTTGACACAGTATTCTTGAAACATATATCATATAAAATATGTAAAATGTAAAAAAAAATCGAATTTTTTATAACAAAAGGTAGAAACCCCAATAAAAACAACAGAGCTAGTTGAAGCATTGCTCATGAAAGGGATTCCATACAAATTCCTACGCTTTGGAATAACAGAACAACCGCAAAGATTGCAAGCGAATCTAAAAAAGGACATCTCAAGGCTGTCTGCAGACATCGTAGGGCATTGGAAAATCCGAGTCCAGAGATTTAGAGAATCGCATTCGTTATTAAAGACATAAGAACTCATTCAAATCAATTGGTCTCAGTCTTCCTGAGAATTCATTGCTTGGATCTAGCCCACATTTTGGTTGACCTTTGAATACCAACAAAATTGATCGCATTGGTGATGAAATTAGCACGGAAACTCAAATCAGAGAAACTGAAAATATTCGCAGGATTTATACCGCCCTCGTACTAAAACGATGACATAAATGAGACGATTAAGCGGGAAATTAGTGCTAATCTTGCTTGATGGAGCTTGGAATTCATCTTCTCACAAGCCAAGTTTATGGGACGGGGAAAGATGATCAGATCCACGACATCCAATGCCCATGTTTATCCTACCAAAGTAATGAAGACATTTAACTTTTTTTATTTTGTTTTATGTCATTTCCATAATATGTGTGGGTTTATTAATAAATTATTTTGTTGTTGTTATTGTTGTTTATCTTTTTAAATTAATTTTGTCAGTTTCTGTTGATGTTGTTTTTCTTTGCTTCTTTATGGTTTTTTATTCTTTCGTTTTTTCTTTTTTCTTTTTGAATATTTATAATATTTTCTTTCATTTCATTTCAAGTTGTTTTTATGTTTCGGTTTACTTAAGAATATGATAATAATTATAATAATGATAATAATAAAAACTACTAAAGTGTTTTACATGGCAACTATAATTTCAATTTGCATTATCGGTATAATTTGTGTAAAATCAAGGTACAAAATCAACTTAAGAAAAAGTTACGTAGAACAGATCCGTGGAGACGGATTTAAGGAGGAAGGAGTAAGATACAGATATATCGAGAGAAAGAGATAGATAGAGAGGACAATAGTCAAGATGATGGATGGAGGGAGGGAGGGAGGGGTTGATGAGAATATGTATGTGTATATATGTAGTTTAATTAATAAGCACGCAAAAGCAACTAAAAATACATATGTATATAAAATAAATAAATAAATATATGTATATATATATATGTATATAGAATATTACTAAGAAACACAATGTGTCTTACATAGGTTCTCGTATATGTATATGCATGTATGGGTAGGTATGTATATACTATGTATGTATATGCTTTGCTTTATATATGTATGCTCAATACTTTTTTATTTATCAGCTTTTTTACTGGCATTTGCTATATATATGACGTGTGTGATTGGGTGTGTGTGTGTGTGTGTGTGTGTGTGTGTGTGTGTGTGTGTGTGTGTGTGTGTGTGTGTGTGTGTGTGTGTGTCTGGGATTTAATAATCAACTTTTACCCTTGAAATTTCACCCGTATACCATATTCCTATATATACACATACATATATATACTTATATTCTCGATTCTAAATCCTTAGGCCGACTGAAATCGGTTACGTATATAGCATGTATATAGTGTATATGTATGAACTACTTAGGGTTAGCCGCAAGGGTATTGGTAATTAGCTCAATATGAAAATGAACTTAAGTTTCAATGCTCAATGGAAGATAAAAGTTCAAACTTAGGAGGAGGAAATTATATCACTAGATCTTAGATAACAACATGAATCGAGAGTATTACTTTCTATCGAATTTTGTTTGCTTCTTTTTTTCGTCGTTTCGCTTCGTTATGGTATTTGTTTTTTGTTTTTGTTAAAGTAAGCACACATCTACATACTTACATACATACATACACAACAACTACGTTAAATAACTGATACAATTTGTTAACAATTATGCGGCGGTGGCGATTTATTTATTTATTCAATTTTTCATATCTTCTATTTTCCCATTTCTTCTTCCTTTTTGCTTAGGTTTCTTAATCCTTTTTTCATTGTTTCGTTAATCTCGAGTTTTCTTTTTTTTTTTTTTTTTTTTTTTTTTTTTTTTTTTGTTTAGTTTGGTGCAAATCATTTTTGTTTTTTTATTTTTTATTTGTTATAATGGAAAGTTGTGTGAAAATTGAGAAAAAAATGCAAAGATGAGTGTAAGGGTGGGGTGGGGGGACGACAAAGCGGGGAGGTGAGGGGCGTGGCAAGTATGTGGTAAGTAAGTAAGTATATATAAAGTGAGGCTAGGCAGGTGGGACAGACATTCATACAATTTTTATGTATATAGAGAGAAATTTTGGACAAAAAATCTTGTTTTTCTTTTTCGACGATTTGCTTACAAGTTTTCATTTTATGTTTTTGTTTTTTTTTTGGTTTTATAAATTTTGTTGCTTTATTTTTTTGCGTTTTTTTTGTTGTTTTCTTTTTAGTTTTGTATTTATAGAAGCGAATTGTTTCATAAAAGCAGCATAAACAATTTGTATAACTTTTTGTTTTTCTTGATGTCTTATATTTTAAATTTATTTAAATTTAATATATATATATATATATACATATATGTATGTATATATATTTGTGTATTATTTGTTGCTTTTGCATTACACTTAACCGGCGCTATACATATGAATATATATATATATATATATATATGTGTATATCTATGTTATATACACACATACATGCATACATATATATACATATACATACATGCATATATATATATATATATATATATATATAAGTATATACGTAGTACCTATGTAATTGTTACAAACACAAAAAAAATGCATCTTAATTTTGTTTTAGTTTTTTGTTTCTGTTCTTTGATATTACAAGTTTTAATATTTAGTACATTCAGCTTAGCCTTAGGTTTGAGTTGTGATTGGAGCAAAATGGCAAAATTGTTTGCTACAATGTGAGTGTGTGTGTGTGTCTGTGTTGGTATGTCTGACTAGAATAGCTTACTTTATCTAACATTAAATTAAATTGATTTAAATAAACATAAAAAAAGAATATATATATATGTATATTTAAAAATAACAAGTAAATTCAAACCAGGATTATAGGGACTGGGAGATTTAAGTTCGGACTAGCCGAAGGTCGCTCTATATCCTTGCAATAATAGCGAAGTTTTCCATATCATCACTATTTCTATGATGGATCAATCATTCCAAATTAAGAAATTTATAACCTTTAACAAGTTTTACGCATTGCAAGGGCATTACAAACTGGCAAGTCAATCAATCATGATCTCAAACTGAATAGTCGTTATCAATATGTATATATATATATATGTGTGTGAATAACTATATATAAATATATGTATATACTTGTTTTTTATTCTCATTCCCATTATAATCATTAAGCGCAAACAGTTAAGTAGGGAAGTTTAAGCTCGTGGCATGCCAATATGGTTCATTCATGATTGATTGCAAATAATTGTTTATTAACTTTGTATGTGTGTCTGTGTGTGTGTGGGTGTGTGAGTGTAATGTGAATGTGCTTTTATGGCACTTTAGAATCGCTGGAAGCTATTGGTTCTCATAACAAACAAATTAATTGGCAGTGCAGTGCAGAAAAGAAAAGCAAAGAAAGATATGTGTCAAAGTGGAAAATTCGTTTTCATTCGACTTGGCCGAATGACCGATTAAAATCCTTGCAAACACATGATTCGAATTTCAAACTAGGACTAGATCGACGAAACACCAAGCTGATGCTACGACAATGAGACCTCTATCGGATGGGGATCCAATCAAGCCAACTACAATAACTTTGATTTATTGTGCGATTTGCAGAGGATTTGCGGTGTGTTTTGTTCATTTGCTATAGGGTGATTCCAAGTCGAATACTGGGAATTTTTTGCTTTTCAAAAATGATTTGTTCCTTATGGATATAACTTTTTGACACTAGAGATACGAAATTGCCTCTTTTTGTTTTTGTAATATGTTTTAAGGCCTTTTATCATCGTAAACTGGATTGTGATCAAATAATTGCAACTAGTTTTGGGTCACATCGGTTTATATATGGCATAGTGTTAGAATATGTATATGGCAGGGACTACAAAAAGAACAAAAAAAAAAAAAACAATAATAAAAAAATAGAAGTAAAATTGAAAAAAAAATATATAAAATTGCTAAGGGCTAATAATGTTTAAAACTTCTTTTTCTTCTCTTCTTTTCTTATTTTTTTTTGGTTAGCTTTTCGCTTTAATTTGCTTTTGTATTGTGTTTCTTTATAGTATTTTTTTTGTATTTTGTTTTGTGATTTCCTTTTTTTTTTTTGTTTTTGGACGGAACAATTTACAACATATGATTTCTATATAAAACAATGATGCTTTAACAAAACGAAAAAAAAAATCTTTATGTGTGTAAAAATAATACAATTAAAATTAAGGTAAACAATTTGTACAATAATACTTAGATGTGTGTGTGTGTGTGTGTTACATTTAAACAAAAATTACTATATGTATGTATATACGGTGAAGATAATATTTTGACTAAGTGTAGAAAATAAGGGTTGATGATATGAAAAGATAACTAAGTTAATTTAATGAAAAAAGTTTTCGGTTTTTTCTTTTTCATTTGTTTTTACTAATGGAATGAATTGTGGCTCAGCTTAGCAGCTCTTTTAGGCTGACAGAGTGGGGGGTGGGGACTTGGAGTGGGGAGAGGAGGGGAGGGAAACAGGAGCGGTGCAATAACATAGAGCCTGGGGGGATACAGCTTAATTACAATATACATACACACACATATATCATTCATTTTTCATTTAGCTAGCCGATTTGAACGGAATCGAATAAATGATATATGTATATAGATAGTATGTATGTATATATGTAATATAATTGTGGTATGCTTGTGTTTGTGTGTCTGTGTGAGTGAGTATACATATATATATATGGATGTGTTTTGTTATCGAAACTCATCAATTTGCACAGCTTTTTGCTTAGTTTCCGATCGGTTATGGTATCTATTTATATATATCAATATATATGTCTGTATAGATAAATATATATATATATATATATATATAATAATCATAAAGATAATACATACAATAATAATAATAAATAGGCATGATAAGTTGTCGCTTGTTTCTTTATATCTGGCTGTTGTAGTTATTATTACTTATATAAAGCTTGATAGCTCAGTTTTGTTTTGTAATATCATAGAATATTTTTTTGGTTACACATTTCCCATACTTTATTTAATGCCATCGACCAAATAAAGCTCATAAGCGTCTATATACTTGTTTTTTCTTATTTCCGTTTAAATTTATGATTGGTATAGTTATTTCGGCTTCATTACCAACTTATAAAGCAATTTTTTTAATGCATCCTTTCGTTATAGATTTTATCATTTATCATTTACCATTACATATATATATTTTAAGATTTAGCGCCGGCTTAATCCATTATTTTGTTTTTATTTATGTATTTCTAGCGACTTTTGTTCGGAACGATTATCGACACATTGCCCACAAGCCCACAAGGTTCAAAAAACGAAAGGACCACAAAAGAGAAAGTGATGGAAAGTAGAGACAAGAGACAATAACACAAGCTAATGCAGATGCTACCCAAAGACTAGGATAAATTTAATTTATACCAATTCTCACATATATTGTGAGTAAATAAAGACGTTGAATAACTCTCTCTATATCAGACCCCATTGAGCATGCGATATATATAGGTATATATGTATATTCCCGGTCAGCATCTACAGCCGAGATAAATATATTGGATATGTATGTCTGTCCGTCTATCAGTTTCTATGCAATTTAATCAGACCCTATCCTGAATGAAATGTTGTTTGATTTATGAACACAAACTATAGATTTCCCTAAAAGTTATTTCATTACAAGAAATGAGATCAAAACAAGACAAACAGAACGAATAAAATTGTTACCCCAAAATGTACAGGATTCTTTCTCGAAACTAGAAAAATATAATATGGAACATGGATTTTAGGTGAACAGTTCTCATACGTGATCATTTGATCAATTCTCTCAGATCTGAAGCCAGTTGTAAGATTTTAGCCGTTTCCGTTTCAAAAATAAAAACCCAAGAGGTCTTGGAGAGATTATGTGGGATGTCATTTGCATTGAGTCATGTGTTTTGTGTTTTTGCTAGGGTTATAAGCATAAAGCGATTAAATTGAACAAGTAACTAGATTGTTTTCTATGCTGATTTTTAACCTCATTCTGTGGATTGTGGCTGCGAGTGTGTGTTGGAATGTGTCGAGAATGCATTCCTCGAGATACTTGCAAGAAATATCTGCAATATTTTATCTATTTTGTATATATATATATGTATATGTGTATATGCATTTTTTCTTTTTTTTTTTATGAACTTAGCCTAGGGGGCAATAAATAGTTTATGATGTAGTCTTATCCAAGACGATTTTCCTTTTTCTTTGTTTTTGTTGTTTTAATTTTAATGCATTATAATTGTTGCTTGATTTTTTGTTCGTTATAGATATATATATATATATATTTAATATATTTGTAGATTGCTAGAATTGCGGTTTATATGTGTAGTTACCCTTAGAAATTGCGTTCATCATTCTCCGCCTGTTGGTTTTAGAATTGCCTGCTCTCGATTTTGAGTGCTTCATCGTAAGCATCGGGGGAAGGAGTACTTTCATGACGTTCATCAAGCGCATTATTACCACAACCACTTACTATTGCTGCTGCTGCTGCTCCTTCTCCTCCACCTCCAATTAGCTCATCAAGCAAATGATGCATTTGCATTTGCTTTCTTGTGGGCGTTGTCAGGGGCGTGACGACATTCTGGTATCGCTGATGAAATGTTGACAATATCTCGCGAATTTTAGCAATGATCTCTTGTACTCAGGCATTTGACTCCTGCAGCGGCATTTTTTATGTGGATTGAAAGAATTAAATGTGAATCTCTCTCTCACTTTAATAATGTCGCTTGTCACCACTGACCTTTAAATTATCAAAATAATGCATGATTTGTTCGTAGTCCATGTCGAGATCATCGAGACCCAAACGTTCACCAGGTGCCACCGTATCATCGACAGTGGCCGAGAACATGGGATTGCCAACAACTGTGGCACGCTTTATGCGTGAAGACTTGGTTGTTGGCTCACTGATGGTTGTTGATGCCGTTGCCGATGGCGATGCCGTTGGTGGTAGCCGGATTAATTCGTCTGTTGCATTCGAATTGGCCGCATCGCCAATGCTGCTTACCATGCTATGATTCTCAGCTAATACACGAAACAGAAAGAGAAGGAGAAAATGAGCGAATGGACAAATGAACTAATTCTTAACTTACCTTTAGTTTTAACTTGTGGTGTGGGTGCCACAGTAGCTGTGGGCGGCGTTGTAGGTAAAGTAACACCGGCTGCTCCTGCACTTGTTCCTAATCCTGCTCCTGCTCCTGCTTTGGTTACTCTCTTTGGTGTAAGCGAATCAAATTGAAATGCATTCTTTTGATGAGGATTTGTATACTCCACTAGCTTCTCAGCATTGTGAAGTTCCTCATGCTGCTGATGTTGTTGTTGTTGTTGCTGTTGCTGCTGCTGTTGATGTTGCTGCTTGATCTTATTGTGGGCCGACTTAATCGCTGGCTCTTGACTAAAATTGTGGCTGTGGCTATGACTACGCTGATGCTGCTGATGTGAATGTGGTGCATGTATGTGCCCATGCGTTGGACGTTCCAATGGCTGTGTCGACTGATTGTCGGGATTGTTGTTGTCACTGTTGATATTGCCGTTCAAATGCTCGCGTTTATATAGTTGACTATGGCGCTTGTTTCCCGACTCCGGCTGAAAAGAAATTTCTAAATGTCAGCAACGGAGAAGAAGGGAGAAATCCGTCTCATCATTTTACCTTCAATGGACCAACTGCACCGCTGCTGCTGCCGCCGCCGCCATGCACTGCCAGGGGTGGTTGTGTTGGTAACAATGCGCGTGTTCCAACATTCCGATGCGGTGGAACTGGTGGCTTATAGTCCAATGCATTATCTTTTCGCTCATTGGCAAAATAGCTGCAAAGAGCGACATGAAATAAGCAAAATTTCTAGCCAGAAAATTTTCTGGAGGAAGCGTATAACTCACTGATCCGCATGCAGTTTATTTAAATTGGAGGCTGGCACAATGTGTGTCTGCAGTTTGGGTTGCTGATCGAAGGAGCTAACACGACGTCCATTGTCATTGTAGTTAATGATGGGATTGCTAGTAATGCGCATGCGGGAGTCTGCTGCACGTACATAGGGAGTATTTGAATTGAACGACATGTCTATCAATCAGTTAATTAATCATAATCTTACCACGCGCATGAGCAGACGATGATGAAGAGTCAGCCACCATGGATTGTCTATCGATTGTTGAGCGACCCAGCCAGACCCAGTCATGAGCATTTGTTGTTGATTCCTTGAGTCGCACATCACGGAAACCACCAATGCTGCCATTGCCGTTTCCTTTACCAACCGCAGAGAGCGGATCGAGCCCAGATTCAATGAGTGCCGGACGGAATTTGGAGGCATATACCACACAGGAGATGACAAAGACAATGATGGCGAAACAGAAGGCTGTCAGTAGAACATACATGCCAAGTTCCATGGACGACATATTGCCATTCCCATGTCCCTTGCCACCGAAATGCGATTTGTGGACTGCTTGTATGTTGCTTCTGTGTTGCCGAGCCTGCACAGTGGGCTCATACTGTTGGCTGGAATCACGCAGAGGAATGCCCACTGGGAAAGGGATTATTGATTAACACGATGACATATGGATGGATGGATTTGATAACTCACCTATAATGTCAGCCAAGTCCCCAGATTGACGATAATTCTTGCGTTCACCCCTGCCAACAGTTCCATCATTCTGAATGGCCTCCTGTTTGCTAACAATGTCAACATTGTTAAAGTCTACTTCAATTGAGGCCAAGGCGCTGGCCAGCGGAGCTGCATTCGATTTATTCTGCTTCGTTGTGGATGAAGATAGAGTACCGCCACGACGCAGGCGACACTCTTCAGAGAGCAGCAGAGTGACCCTCAACAAGTTTCCATTACCCTCGCCAACGGCAATCACACGGGGGTGATGTGATGCCAACATAGGGGCAAAGGCCACCACCTCAGTGTCCAAGCTCTCGACAAGCAAGAAGTAGTCCTCAACGGCTATGTCGCGCAACGGGGTCTTCGATCCATCGGAAAACTCTAAATCAATATCGAGCAGGCCCTCTTGATACTGAGCTGTCAGTTTGTGGGTCACCGATGTTTCAGCTAGGTAACCATTCTCAATGGTGTTATCTGGAGTAATTGTCAACTGCAGACCCGAAATGACACGTACTATTAGCTTGGATAAGGTCACCTTATCGCTGCCCACTCGTATCTCCTTAGTGCCAATGACACGCCCGGTAATGGGGGATAGAACCTGTACATCGGTGCGTCCCATCGATTTGCCCTGCAGAATACGACCTTTGAGCGAGGCGATTTTTGGATCGGCCACACGCAGCAATGGCTGAACAAGATCCGTAACTCTGAGACCTGTGCGTCGTGATATGAAGTTACTTGTACGGCCAGAGTTCTAAGCAAAATGAATTCGATTAAGGTGAGCATCCAACGCATAAGAAGCATGTATGTAGATTGACTTACCTGATCGAAGGCCAGAAATTTGGCAAAGACCTCAACAGGACTTTGTTGATAACGTGCACGACAAATGGTTTTGTCCGTACCCAAATTGTTATAGTAGTTACCCATGTTACCACTTGATCCACTGCCACCAATACCACCATGCTGGCCCCAGACATACGAACGCTTCTTCCTACGACGGGACTGCTGCTGCTTGTTGTGACTGGACATGAAAATGGAAAGCAGAATTGGTTTATTCGTAATTGAATAGCATTCGCTGTGGATTTACAGATAGTGTGGACTTACAGATAGTGATTGTCATCGGTTACTTTCCATCCTTTGATTTGCGACAGACGGAAATCAGATATGTAGACCTCAAGTGGAAATTCTGGCATCCATACAATAAACTTGGCCACTCCCACATATGTGCCATATTTCACTATGACCGACGCGTTGGAGGAGCCCCGTTGCTCGGAGCCATCGACATACACTGAACTACACGATGAAGAGACCTGAAATTGTCAATGGGAATTAATATTCAGTAGAGTGCAAACGGTCGATGTGATGTTTACCTTGATCACACTCTCGTCCTCGGCATGGCAGGAGCTCTGTAGTGTTACATCGGCTACTTTGCCAGCCTGCGAGACAATAAAGACCTTCATGGCCTGAGCAACTTGACGACCCGTTAGAACAGCAGTGTTCATAACCTCCCAAATCTTGGCCATTGGCAGCACAGCCTGAATGTCATCCTTATTGATCTCCAGTTTAGCAATTAAGCGTTTCTTGGTATCATCTGTGGCTATTATTTCCGAGGAATCCTTGTCTTTGGGCGTATCATAGACATGGGTGACAGACCAAACAATTTTGCCACCGTCCATAATGTCATTGTTATCATCGGCCACCTCGAGCAGCCAAGAGAAGACCTCGAATACTTCGTTGGTTAGATTAGTTGACGACGCGGTTGAAGCGGACGCCATGCCAGATGAAAGTGACTCCATACTGCTGCTGCTACTGCTGCCGCCGCCCGATTCTTGCTCTTTACGGAACGCTGTGACACGAGCGGTTGTATGTTTGGGATTCTCCTTTTCAATTGAAATACTCCATTGATCGGTCGAGGCAGTCGCTCCCATAATCCGTAGACCAGCCTTAACCCGAGCACGTACTGTGAACGCAGCCACTCGTTGGTCCACATACTGATGCAAAAACACTGGAACATGTAATTTCGACATGGGATACAAGGGATGTTGTGGCAAAAGGAAGGTAACCGAATCATCTGCTCGCAGCTCTTTAAATGGTGTCTTAGCTGGTATCAGGGGAACTTGGGCGAATGTTGTTAAAGGTTGGATTTGAACTTTTGGCTCGCATTGCTCTGGATTCCGAAGTGGTGGCTCAAATACGCTATATGACACCTGGGCATATCGCTGTGGCACCTTTGGCGGCGGCAACTGCTGACCGTTATCCTTATTATGGCTGGGAGCCGGTAACGCAGGCCACCAACTGAGGGGAACCACTACCTCGGCTACACAGACACCGTCCTCGCCTTCGGGCATACAACGACCCTTAAGTGGCACCTCTAAGCCCATGGCCACATGGAGAAGGACACAGACCTTTTGTCGTTGCAAATGACCGCCGGGATCAGCGCCAGCATGGAATAGAACACGCAGAACAGGTGAATCTTGAGACACAGTGGAACGCACCAAATGAGCCGAAATATCCAAATGCATATTGGGCTGCTGCAGCTCAAGCAGAGTGGCCGTCGAGTTCTGGAAGTATAAAAAGAACAGATTTAGCTAGCAGATAAGCAAATTCTAGATATAGATGAAACTTACATTCATATAATCCCCATTCTGATTCTCAATGGTATCCGGAACTATGTAACGAGCCGGCACTGTCTGCTTGGTGGAAAATGGACCATAGCTGGCTCTTATGGAGACAGGCTGTGTGGTCTCGACAACAGTGAAACGATCCAGGGATAAAACCGAATCATAGGACGAACGTGTCTTTACCGGTGGCTGTGAGGATGTTTGAATTTCCGGCGTCACAGGTGGTTGTCGGGCGTGTTTCAGGAAGAATCCACTATCCGGGGCTTCGAAGTGCACTTCCACAGCGGCTAAACAGAAGAGGGAAAAACCAAGTCATTAAAGAATATCTCAGCATAAATATTATTATAGAAACTGAAACTGAGGCAGTTTTTACTTCTTATAACGATTTTGCCGAGAAATCGATACGAAACAAAACAAGCCAAATATAATTTTTACCGTTAAATGTAAGAAAAAAAGGACCTAGTCCGGAAGGCCTCCCCCAAATATAGAAAACGTTACAATTTTTGGCCTTTAAGCTTATAAACTTGATAGAAACTCTTATTAACTGTCATTAAACATAAAATATAATATATGTATATATTTATTTTTGTATATGTGTATGTCCATCCGTATAGTACAATTTAAGGCTCCCACAGAGAAAGAAGGATAGGGGTAAATGAAGGAGAGGAAACTTACTTGACTGTAAGGAAAGCGCCGTTACTAAAATCATTAACACGCAGAACTTCATTGTATTGTGTGTGTAAATGAATGCACTTTGTTTAGTAGATTTTTTCCTTTTTTATTATTTGGTTTCCTTTCCACACACACACACACACAGGTTCTAAAGTCTCTCTTGGACTCTCTGCCACACACTATTTCTCTCTCTCTCGCTCTTTTGGCAATTTTGCAGTTATTTTATGTGTCGATTTCAACCGTTACAATTTCAATTTCATTTTACATTTTCATTGATACAAAAATCACTTTTGTTTGGTAGTGAAAATCATTTTGATTTTGCTTTTGTGCTTTCAATAAAACAAAATTTTCTTCGTTGTTATTGCTGCTGCCAGTGCTGCTCCTGTGGGGTTTTTCCAGCATAATATCTCTACAGCACATCCTTTATTGATTCTTTCAGTGTGCTACAGCGACCACCATCATCGCATACACATACACATACACACGCACGCACGCACTTCTTCATTCATTTAACTCCACAAAATAGATATAGAGACATCCCGAGATCTCAATTCAATGAATCGTAAATGGAGATTTTCTCTATTGGCTACTAACGGGCCAATTATAGTTTCTGTATTAGTAACTCCAATTTTCTAACTACCACAGTTTGTAGGCGTTTTCATTCAACTTTTTGTTATAACTTTTTTTTAACGCAAAATATCGAATCGAACATTTCCAAAATTAGTGTGGCCGTGGTTGGAAATGATTTCGATAATTTATTACAAATATATCGGTGTTTTCTCGTTGGTGTAACAATTTCGAAGTATTTTTCGCTTAGTCTAGTCTGGCCACACTTTCGCCTGGTATCTGTCATATTTTTAGCAAACTTCAAAAGACATAGAAATTGCAGCTGCTGTTGCTTAAAACGACATCAAGTTGCAGTTTACAGATATCAACGAAAGTATTAACAAATCAGGATATACAAAACCACTACAAATACAACTCCACAGGCAGCTGTAAGTATAAAAATCCAATAGCTATATTAGATGGATGAGCTGAGAAATATAGAGACACAGTCAAAGAAAGGTTTACGGTTATTCCCTTTGCCTCTCTCTGTATGCGTGTGTGTGTTTATGAGTCAGCGACGCGCCCAAAAGTTGAAAAATTTAAGTACAATTTTTAATTGTTTATTTGTAATGCATTTAAAGTTTTTGCCACAAGTACAAGTATGAAAATGGCCCCAATTGTAGCATAAATCAAGGCTTTCGGATTGATTTGTTTTTGCCTTTTAAGGCAATTAATTGAACATAACATTGAATGCGTAATTGTGTGTGTGTGTGTGTGTGTGTGTCAAATTTATTGTGTTCAACCGCAGCACAGTGGAAAGAATTAATAAAAATCCGAAATATCCGGCTTTTAGTGAAAAGTATTCAAACGATGGTAAAGACTTAAAATATTTACTGTGTTTATTATATTTTTATTAAATCATATGAAAACGTAGAGTTATTTAATTATGTTTTAAGTAAATGGCTACAAAAAGAAAACGTTCGATTAATATGGGATTTTAAAACGTTTTCAGGTAAAGTTTTCCATTTTGTGTTGTTGTTTGTTGTTGTTATAGCCATGTAGAATATTTTGTTGTTTGGTTTGTCACTGTTTTGTTTATAGAAAAAAACATGATTCAATGATTCAATCAGGAAAAATATAGTTCGATTTTGGATTTTTGATAATTTGCCCACTGTAGGCAGTTCAACAACATTGATAAAAGCACACACACACACAGAAAGATCTCTACTTTGGTTGACGTTGTCAGGTTTATATATATCTATATATATGACTCATGGTTAAGTTTGTTTTTGTGTGTGTGTGTAATGTTGACACAGTTTGGGGAGCACAGCAAGAAATCAACTTCAACGGAATTCGCTGCTGCTGCTGCTTGCCTGCAATATGTCTATATATAGACCTAAAACACAAACACAGACAAAGCCAAACACTCATACATAATTTACTCATCAGCATTTGCTTGAAAAACCGTTTTCTCTCTGCTCTTTATTTTGCCACAGCTATACATCACCCCCGCCCCAATCGCAACGTACACCAACTTTAGCTCCGGCTCCAGCACCCAGCACCAGCGACAGCGACAACAGCTTTAACTTCACTACACTCCATTCATTTGATTCCACTCCAGCAAGATGTCATCACGTAAAACCGCCGGTCGTCGCGCCACCACTAAGAAGCGTGCCCAGCGTGCCACCTCAAATGTTTTCGCCATGTTCGATCAGGCCCAAATAGCCGAATTCAAGGAGGCCTTCAATATGATTGATCAGAATCGTGATGGTTTTGTGGAGAAAGAGGATTTGCACGACATGCTTGCCTCGTTGGGTAAGAATCCCACCGACGATTATCTTGATGGCATGATGAATGAGGCACCGGGGCCAATTAATTTTACCATGTTCCTAACATTGTTTGGTGAACGCTTGCAGGTAGGATTCATGAAGAGTTTAGAAAGTGCCTTAACTTTGCTTAGCAAAGGTTCTGTTAAGATTACATTTTGTTTTTTGTCTCTCGACTTACCAAACCTTCGATTATGATTTCAGGGCACCGATCCCGAGGAAGTGATCAAGAATGCCTTTGGCTGTTTCGATGAGGAAAATATGGGTGTATTACCCGAGGATAGATTGCGGGAGCTGTTAACTACCATGGGTGATCGATTCACCGATGAAGATGTAAGTGCCTACACGGATTTATTAATATCCAAATATTATAATTATAACTTTATTTGTCTTTTAATCAGGTCGACGAAATGTATCGTGAGGCTCCCATTAAGAATGGACTTTTTGATTATCTCGAATTCACACGCATTCTCAAGCACGGTGCCAAGGATAAGGATGAGCAGTAAAACACTGCGGATTGCTCTTGCCTTTCCCATCCCCCCCTCTCTTCCTCACAACAAATTCAACATAATTCACTCCAAAATGTTTAAATATTATGTCTACCTTATATTATTTTTTTCCAATTTTTTTTTGTTTTGTTCCATTTTATTCTGTACTTACCTTTTGTGCATTTAACTACATTTAAAAATGAAAACTGAAAACACAAAACGATAAAAAAAAATGTTATGTACCATATATCTTTATGATATAGAAGCATACAATATATAGATTTGTAATTGCAGTGTGTGAGTGTCCAGATAACACCAATTTTTTCCCGATGTTCCATAAGTATTAACTCATTGAATATACATACATATAAATATTAATATATATATATACATATGTATTGTCTATATACAAAATACATACATACCAACAACAAAACGAAAGGAAACCTAGAGTCCTACTTACATCAAAGAATGTGGCAATAAAGTGTTGTTTCTTTTTTTAACACATAGGAAATTATACAATAGAGTTATTCTATTTTTTTTTATAAGTACATGTGGACCAGGCCGTTTGTTTGGAATTGGTTAGGAAAGTGGCTTTGCTAGGATTATTCAATCTTTTTAATAAACAGTTGAAAGTTTTCAAATAAAATGCTCCAATCAAGTTTGAACGGATTGTTGACCCAGTCTGGATTTAATTAATAAAATTTTATTTTTCAAAAAGTTCTAATAAAAAACAGAGAAACATTTGCGACACATTTTATAAAGATACGAAACTAGGCGTATGTACAAAGAGAGTTACACTATATTTACAACCGAATTAATTAAATAGCACTAAGCAAAAAATCGTATATCTTATTGCATGATGGCCTCTTGGTGGCACAATGTGTGGCGTATTGACTGTATGTATATCCGTATGATCTATTCCACCTTCTTTGCTCGTTTGGTCAGAGGAGCTGTGTCGAGTTGCTGTTTGGAACGGTTCTGATATGCCTCAATCACCTGGGCGATGACATTAGCAAACAGGATGGTGCCGAAGAAGACCAGTATGGTGCCAATCCAATGGTTAATTGTGAATGGATTACGGAAATACATAATGGAGAAGAGAAGCGACACGAATTTCCTAAGCGTAACCACAAGGGTCACAGTTAGGGAGGCGCATTCAGTTGTCAACACATAGACAGCTCTAATACACACATATTGGGTAATCACATTGCAGGCGAGGTAGAAAAGCATCAGTGGGAATTGCCATCCAACCAGGGGAACAGCCACAGTTTCCGATGCTATGGCTACATTGAAGTGCTGATATATGTTGGTGGCCATGATGCAGAAACCGGGCAATGGCAACATGTGAGTAAAGAATAAAGCTTCATTCGGATGTTTGCCGTATTTACTGTATATCACTTCTTGATAGATGCCCATATAGGCGGTCACCAGCAGGGCAATTGTTAACAGGGCAATGCCCACCGACCACCAGAAGAAGTCGGAGAAAGATGTCTCAACTTTTAGGGTGGGATGTGTGTTGTCCTGGACATTGCCGCTAGATACCAGAGTGCATAACACAATGCCAGCCGTGATCATAGCCACTGAGGTATATTGCCGGAAATTATAGCGTTTCTTTAGCAATATAATGCCCATTATCATGTTGGCCATCAGGGATCCACTGCGAAAGATCATGTGCAGCGGCATGGCTATATTGAAATTAAATGCATAATTATTACACACATTCGCACCGAAAAACAATGCTACCAATATCAAATAGTCCTTGAAGGCAATTTTCGGCTTCACCGTAAAGAACTTTGAGGTAAATATAAGACCTTGCAGGGCAATAAATAGGAACTGAGAGAATGTAATTAAATTGCCAGCACCGGGATCAATTTGTATAATCAGCTCCAGGAAGACCACATTGCTGCAGCAGCCGATGAAGACGAACATCATGGCCAGCAGGGCTTTTACATTGACGGCCATTTCGTTTGGACGGGATAACTGAAAACCAAACAAAATACAAAAGGTTAACAATCTTAATTGGCACTTAAATATTAGCTCATTTCTGTTAAATTAGTGGCTACGATTACACAGAATTTCATGAAAAAGTAGAAATAAATTTTAATTTCCGGTTTGGAAAAAAACGAAAACAACACGGAAAACCTGTTTCTTAACATAAAATCTCTTTTGCGTTCTTCTATCTTTTATCAAATAAATTATAATTCTTTTTCTCGTCGGGGCTCAATTCTCTTCAAAGTTTTGGATAAATATATATAATACTTATACATACATCTGCAAACATAAAGATTAGGGACTCTTAATCTTCATAATTCTGATAACATCATATCAAAACTATCTTATTTCCGATTTTAATGAATAAGTTTAGGGAAATAAATTAGTGTCGTAAAAAGAACCTCGCCCAAAAGACCTAAAAATTCCATACAAATTCAGAACTTCAATTGGTTCCAAAACGAATATTGGGGCTAAATTTAAAAATTTCGGTATGCAGCTTGCCACATCTCTTTTTCAAAGACTACACATGTCAATCTATAATATTCAAGATTTTAGATAAAACGTGCTAACCGTTTGCCCCGGGAAATGGGGGGCTTGATTCATTTAAAGCCGCCTGTAGAAAAAACGGTGGAAGATGAGATGGCCACATTTACGGTTTATCATCTGAATACAATAATCAACAAATTACTACAAAAAATTCTACATTATGTTACTTGGGAATCGAGAAAATCAAAGATGAAATTGGAAAACAAGAAATGCGCTAACGGAGTGGCCACCACTGTATACATACATACATATGTATGTATGTACATATACCATTTCGATTTTAGCACGCAAGCATTTAGAATGTCAATTCACATAACAAAAAAATGTATTGCCCATCATGATTTAAGCACAAATATT
This sequence comes from Drosophila willistoni, assembly GCF_018902025.1. Lineage (NCBI taxonomy): Eukaryota > Metazoa > Arthropoda > Insecta > Diptera > Drosophilidae > Drosophila > Drosophila willistoni. The sequence continues at coordinate 2,368,394 of NW_025814053.1, forward strand.
GGCTACAAACGATTATCTTATCTCGTTGTAGAAAAGGCGATTCGAATAAAATTCCATAAAATTGAGGGTCACGAATAAATGCTAATTTTGAGATGTTGGAAATATTTGCGATTTAGATAGATAATTGTATATGTATGTATGTATGTATATGTAGCCGGTTGTAGATAGGAGGCATACAATATTATTTTAACAGATAAGAGGACGTGTTAATACGTGAACTGTGGTTAATTGATGCAATGGCAATATATTATTATGAAAATAAAGCGCCGACTGCAGTACTAACCTGTTAATTGAGTAAAATATTATGCACTAGAGTATGTATGCCAGGTATGACAATTCAACGTTTCTATAGACAAATAGATGTAATATCGTTAAGTTAGTTAGTGGCACGCACATATACAGTGAGACAATACATACATACGCGAGTAATAAATAGTTTGGTTTCGGTGATGAAATTATTGAACCAATCTGATTTGACCTTCGTTTGACAACTTGTAGGTAATTTACTACTTGTACTACGACACTTGTTCTAATTATTTGGTTAGCGATGTCTGTACATGTGTCAGCGAGTTCTACTTCCCCCCAGAAGTTGTTGTTGCTATCGCAATTGTTGCTGTTGCTGCGGCAGAGCACAAATAAAATGACAATAAAAAACAAAAAGCAAACAGCTGAAATCTGGCGAAAAGTGTGGCCGTACTTTCGTTAGCGAAATAACGTTGAAATTAACGTAGAGGGCATGCCAAATGGTTCCACAACTGGTTCCGTTTGCCAAGCTTTAAGCTCTCGTCAAATCAAATTTTAAATAAATAACAGTCATGAAAAAAACATATAACAAATCACCATAACGTCAAAGGAATTTACGTTATGAAACTCTTTTATTCTTAAATTTAAAAAAAAACAATACAGCGTTTCTAAAAAATGCTAATCGCACGTCTATCGGTGGGCATTTTAGCTCTCAGTCTAAGGTTCCTAAAACCGAAAACCAAAATACCCCGCGTTGTGTAATTAAACTTTTTTTTTTGTTGGGAAAAATGCTTTTAAAATAATAATTTTTTTTAAAGTTTTTTTTTGCATTTTGTGTTGTTTATTTTATTTGAAATGCGGTGCGTAAGATCAGCGAATCACTTTTCGAGTTATCATTTTCTAGGTTTAGAAAAAAGCGCATTTTAAGTTTGACCACATCCATTCGTTACAAAGAGGGTCGAGAAACAATTACGAGAAGTATGTATAAGAAATATTCAAAAGTAGATTTGATCTTGGAATTTTTTGACTTGTTCATTAAGGAAAAACATATTTAAAAAAAAAATTTGTATCAAAATTTTTACAGGCACATATTAGTTTTTATGTTTTGATTAAAAATTGAATGCTGGAGCTAAATTAAAAATTTTTGGTATCCAGTTTATCTTAGGTTTCCCAGACTAACAACTATTTCAAAGGGTAAATTAGTATATGTATAATATTACACATTTTGGGAAAGAACCGAAATAAGTTCCCTTATTGTTAAATGCACCTGTAGGAAAAATCGATGGTGTTTTGAAACATTGGGATAAAATTTCGATGCATCGATGTATGTCTGATGTTTTTCTGAATTAATAAAGTTCAATTATTTCTAATAATCAAAAGTTCTCATAATAGTATTTAAAATTAGTCGTAAATTAATAAAGTGTTAAAACTCACTCTGAATGTTGAATGTATTTTAAAAGGTATTTATTGGCTTTGCTTTCCCAAATAAACTTTCATTCGCCTGAATCGGGCTTTTTCAATTTATTTTATCTGTTAACATTTTGCCAGTCGAGTAAAAATCGTTTACCTTATCTTTGTTGTCCAATCTGAAAGAAATGCGCTTAAAGTTATACGTTAAGTAAGGTTTTAAAGGGCAGCTTCATATCACTGTATAATAAAATTTAATAAGAGAAAAATAAAATGTTTTGGTAAAACATCGATACATCGCTGAACATCGACATCAATAAAAACATCGGTAAACATCGAAAAACATCGGCAAGAGATCATCGATGTTCGATGCATCGATTTTTTTTACATTACTAGTGCTAACTTAGTGACCACGGCATAAATCGAGGAAAAAATGATACTTTCAATAATTCCAAGTGCGGGTTGCACGTAAACAAGTGCAAACTTTTTTGTGGGCTCGTTTAATGGAGACACTAAAGGTAAAAGTTTTTCTTATCGGACACACTTGGAATCCCACCAAAGAAGACAATTTAACGGATAAGTTTCGTATTGTGAATTTGAATACGTCATTTTGTTTGCAAGTCTATAAAATTCAAAATATCAAATGCTAATGTTTGAGGCGGCTGTATAACACTTCATAAAGATAGTTAAGATTGAATAGATTTGATTTTAATAAAAGAAAAAAGAGAGAGCCAAGATTATAATTTCTTAGATGATACATTGTTTCGTATAGAATGCACGAATCCCTTTTTTTTTACTTTTTATTGACATTTAATTATATTTGCGCAAATCGTAAAGTCGGAATTCAAAATGCGTTCTTATAGAGACATTTTTATAATGTCAGTTAAAGATAAAGAAATATTATGTCCATATACTGCAGTCATATACATATATATGTATGTATGTATGTATGTATTTTGACCATAAAACGTATTTTCGAAATGTTGACCTGGGTGCTGAGGGTATGAAGGCTTCTTGCTGACATTTCGAATGGATTTTTGAACAGTCCAATTTTTGGTGGGGTGAGAGCAAGATGGCAAGGAGTTCAGCTGTATTAATGCTTCTGCTTGTGTATATCCTTATTTTGATAAGGGTTACCAAACAGGTGGGTATGGTGGGTGGATCTCAAGGAGTCCTTGATATCTTCCATTTTGTGCAATGGTTAAAGTGTTTTAATAACTTTCCTCTTTTTGTTTGTTTTCAGTTGTCTCTTCCGAGTGATCCCACGTATTTTGCTGGCGTCGTGGAGTTTCCTAATTTGGAGGGATCAGATAGGCAACATACCGCGTTGGCCTCAGAGGGCTATCGAGCTATTTTGGAATCGGATCAAACGAATGATTTGGATATTATAGTATTTCCAGAATATGTCCTTAATAATCGCGAGACGGCAACTTTTGTGCCAGATCCAAATGATAGGATGTCACCTTGCATTTCCCCAGATTATGAGATGTTCCTTGTGGAGCTCTCCTGTGCGGCTCGATCACGAAAAATCTATGTGGTTCTTAATCTGAAGGAAAAGGAATTGTGCGGTCCGGCATATGGAAATGGCTCAAACACTTACAACGCCTGTCCCGAAACAGGAGTACGTTACTTCAACACCAATGTGGTTCTGGACAGAGAGGGCCGAATCATTTCCCGCTACCGTAAGACCCATTTGTGGCGTCACGAATACTACAAGAATGAGGTTTTGAAGCAAACAGATATCTCATACTTTGACACCGATTTTGGTGTAACTTTTGGTCATTTCATCTGCTTCGATATGCTGTTCTACGAGCCGGCCATGCAGTTGGTGCATGAGAAGAATATAACAGACATTATTTATCCCACCTATTGGTTCTCGGAATTACCATTCCTAACTGCCGTTCAATTGCAGGAGGGTTGGGCCTTTGCCAATAATGTAAATCTACTAGCAGCCGACGGAAGCGATCCATCTGGCAAGACTACAGGATCCGGCATTTATGCCGGAAGAGCTGGACGTCTGGCCGCCGGCATATTCGAAGAGCCTACAACTCGTCTGATCACGGCCAGAGTGCCCAAGCGAAGACCCGGACAGCCAGCTTATGAACTCCCAACGGTGGTACAACCCATTTTCCAGCCCCAGTTAATAAGTCAACGCTCCACCAAATTGGCCACTTTCAGGGACTACAATGTGGATATTTTCAGCTCTGAGCTGTTGGACATAGACTTCATGAATGTCTCGAAAACCATATGTCACCATGACTTTTGCTGTGACTTTAATGTTCAACGTAACGTGATTGGCTTCTCATCGGATCATGCGGCATATAGATACCGTCTGGCTGCCTATTGGGGCAACGAGACCACATTTATCCGTGTCGATCGCAGCGAGCAGGCCGTGTGTGCTCTGTTCGCTTGCTTGGACAAGGAGCTCTATAGCTGTGGCTACACATTTCCAAGCACTCGGCAAGTGGCCAATCAACTGTACTTTAATAGCATTAAAATTCGGGGATCATTTGCAACTGCATCGCGTCGTCTGATTATGCCCAGCACCCTGGATGGCATGATGATGCCATTGTCAGTAGCCCAATACAAGTGGACGGAGACGGAGCTAAGTCGGGAGACTCGTGTAGAACTGGAGCTTATTCAGCCGAAGAATGATTTGCTAACATTTGGCATTTGGGCAAATTATTTCACCAAAATACCGACCCTACACAATTTGGATCACATGCAGCCATATAGAAACCAACCACAATCCTCTGGAACAAGTAATACCAGCAATGCTAATATTAATGACGGTTCCAATACAACTCCTAGTGTCAATAATAGTACCAGTACAGCTTCCGCTATTACCTCTCTCTGCTCCCTAATGGCATTTTGCCTAATGCTTCAGTTTTGAAGACCTTCAAGCGTAAGGACATGGCTCTCAAGGAACACCTATTTACCCACAGTAGACGCGCTAGCAAATTGGAACCTTCTTGTCATTTAGGTAGTTCTAATTTCTAGACGTACATCTAATCCATACAAAATATTATAATAGAATAAAAATACTTTTTGAGATGAAATTTACCTTACAGAAAACATAAACTAAGTCCTCTTAGTTCTTTTAGTGGAAAATATATATATCTATCTATCTGTTGATCAAGAATGTACTCCTTTATGAGGATGAAAACCATTTCATTCGCCTGTTACATACATTTTATCGTCTTCAATAGGCTATACTCCAGGTCCTACCTGGTGCAATCTAGCTAAATATGATGAAACTTCTTGCCCCAGGTGTCACCTGCATGGGAAGAATGACAATTTTCAAAACTCTTTTATTTAGAAACCTCAATTTAACTAACTTCGACCGCGTCAAAGTTTGTATACCCTTGCAACATTTTCGGTAACTCTTTCCTTACCTATAGCCATCAAAGTGGAAAAACGTTTAAGCTAAAAAGGCTAATGTTTTCGAAAGAACGGCCTACAATCTTAGCATAGGAAATAACGAAGATATTGATCAAAGTCACTGTTTTCCACTGATCGTTCCTATGGGATATAGGATATAGTTACCCGATCCTTATCAAATTTGGCACAGTCATTAACAGATATATTAAACTAACAAATAATTAATTTGAAAGCAATCGCGGCAAAAGTAACGAAGTTATTGACAAAAGTCAATGTTTTCGAAAGATCTTCCTATGGGGGCTATATGATATAGTCACCCGATCTTGATCAAATTTGGCATAGTCGTTTATATGTGTAATTAATGCACCAATATTAAATTTCACGACAATAGCTCAGAAAATAACGAAGTTATTAAGAAAAGTCACTGTTCGTGACTTTGTCATTTTTATGGGAGCTATATGACATAGTGATCCGATCCGGCTGAATCCGAGATATACAACGCCTGCAGTATATACAGGCCTACATCCAAAATTTCTCTCTGCTCTGTAGCTCTTACGGTCTAGGAGTTTGCGTTGATCCACACGGACGGGCGGACGGACGGACATGGCTATTTGAACTCGTCTCGTCGTGCTGATTAAGAATATATATACTTTATATGGTCGGAGATGCTTCTTTCTATGCGTAGCACACTTTTGACCAAAATTAATATTCCCTTTTTGCAAGGGTATAAAAACAGCAAAAATTCCAAAACTTACCTTTTTTTTTAGACGCAACAGCTTTTTAGCTGTAATTACACTTTGACCATCCAAAATATAAAATTTGTAATTAAATAATTATAGATAAAGTAAGTTATAAGAAGAAGAAACTCAATAATACTATAAAAGTGAACCCTGATAGTCTGCCCTAGATCTAAAAATAAAAACAGGAGAAACTTCATACACGTCAAACAAGAAAAATTATATAAAAAATGTCTCAAATAACGAAGAATTACCCTTTGGCAGCTTTATTTTTGACTGGTCAGATCTGAGCGACTTAAGAAGTTAATCTTTAAGGTAATTGGCATAAAATCGAAAAATTCATGGAAGAAAATTGTAATTTTAGGTCAATATGATGAATGAATAACTAATGCAGTTAAACCATAAAAACTGTATATTATGCCTGCTTTTCCCCTACACACAATGTTCTCATTTCATCTGTATACTTTATTTTTCACTTTATTTAATTTTCTTTTTAACTCCAATAGAAACAAGATTCAAACAGGATCTCTTCGGGCTGCTTCATCGTGTTCCATGAAGAATTACAGGAACTTTCGATCAATATCAAGTTGTGGGGCCAAATGTCCTTTCCCAGTTGGTTTTGAAGGAGCAGCTCTACTCAAGAATTGAACTACAGTCGTCCGACGGTAGCCAGTCTTCTGGTATTGAGCTCTCCTCTGGATCAAGCAGTGAGTTTTTTACGAATCAAGGTTCAGACAGGTCCTCGAATCCAGTGAGGATGTTTTGCAAAGCACCTCGTCTGAGTCGTGTAACTTGGCGATGTTTTATGGTTATACAGCTGCCGATCTCTGCTACCGTATACGAGCTTAAGACTGAGCTTCAGAGTCTTCTCAATATTCAGCCGGAAACATGTGAGATTTCTGCTTCTGATGTAACGTTGGCCGATTCAGATCTCATAGCAGAAGTTGCTGGTCTAGGCAACAAGAAACAAATTAAGCCGGTTGTGTCTTGCTATGAAGGCAACAATTTTGTGTGCTTGATACTATTTTCTCTCGAAGCCGAGGATATCGATAATTCGGTGTCAGACCCAAGTATTGAAGTTGTGTCGCTCGAAGGAAGCGCATCGTCCGTCAGTGAGCTATCCTCAGGATCCAGTAGCGAATGCGTACAGCCATCCACGATTGATTGCAAACGTGGTATTAAACGAAAAGGCCAGGGACATGGAAAACCCATAGAGACTAAACGGTAAGTATTAGGAATAGGAAATCAAAACTCAGTATGACTGAATATTACGTCTTTTGAAAATAGGTTGAAAAAGCTTCTCGAATCCAGTGAGGAGCGTTTACAAAGCCCCTCGTATGGATGTATGGAGGAGGCGCGGTATGGGAGACTGCAATATTTAATCCAGAGTATGAGGCCGTCAGTCTTATAAACTTCCTACACCTAACAGCGGCCAGAGTTACGTGGCCAAGTGTCGAAACTTGTTTGCAGCGAATTTTCAAGCTCCTGGAACTGCAGAACTCTGATATTAAGACGGAGAAATGGGCAGTCATCAGCCGGTGAAATTTTGATGAGAACGTCACCGAAATTTGCCTCAATGAACAGGTTGAGATCTGGATGGATGCCGAGAGTGCGAAACTCATCAAGGAGAAGCTCCTCAAACTATGTTTTTGGATGATCGAATTTGAAATTGTCCTAGAAGAGAAAACTTGGTATTATATTATACTTACTAAGTCGTCTTGACTTTCTATTCCCTCCATCTATTGTTTTCACTTACCAGGATATTTTTCCTTTTGTTTTGGGTTTTTTTGTTCACTTTTTATTTAATTTTGTTTTTTTATTTACTTAGTTTTATCGAAACTGATGTTTTAACTTTCTGCTGTGCTTTGCTACTGAAATGAATCCGAATCGGATCTGGGGTATTGAATCTGAAAATGACAGCAAAAAGACAAGGCCTACTTTTATTTTAAATTGAACATAACAGCACTAACCATAGAACACATAGATGGGACAAACTCATGATTTTTTGATTGCAAACGCTAGCCTAGTCATGGAACCCCAGAGAACTTCGGGAAAACCCGAACGCTCTCACTCTCAATGAGAGCGTAAAATGGGGAGAGGGCAAAGCAGCTACGAAAAAATTTCAGTCTAGCACAGACTACAGAACGATGAAGGCAGGCCTATGTCGCTTGTGATTTCGTTCTGTCTATGTATGTGTACACTCGTCTGTACATGCTCAGGCTTCGTAGTGTGTGTGTGACGTGAAGTTGTACAACATCGCATTTCAATAGCTCGCTCGACCAAAATTTTTCATTTTCGACAAAACAGCGGCAATGCGAATAGGATATGCCCCTGTGGAAAGAATATCAAGAAATATTGCCATCTGCTTCGCATGTATCCCGGTGACTGTACCGATAGAGTGCTCGCTTGGCAATAGGAATGTCCCTGGTTCGATTCCCAACTCAAAATCGTTGGCTTAAATCAGGTTTTTCTCTAATTTAAAATTTTGTTTTGTTTTCGTTGATTTACATATTTGTTTCTTTATTTTTTGCTTAATTTACTTTTTTATTATAGAATATATAAAATTAGTTTTAAATTGAATTTAAACCGGCTCGAGGTCAATCTTACAAAAGAAGATTATTTCAAAGGTAACACACAAAAAGGTGAGCAGGTTGTCTGTATAGCTATTTCAAGAACTACCAAGTTCTATCATCAGCAGACTTTGCTAAAGAACTCCAGAATTGCAATAGCCATACCATGTCTTCAACGCTAAAACTAGTTGGGAATTACATTGCCAACTAAATGAAGCGAAAAAAGCTGGCGAAGCCTACAATACCGAAGACCACCAGACTAACCAGATAAAATTAGTTTTATTAAAAAATATAAAAAAACCTTATGGTCGGTTTCGAAATGGGAATCGAACCAGGGACTTTCCTATTTCCAAGCGAACGAGTGTTCGCATAGCCACCGGGATACATTCGAGGAAGATGCCAATATTTCTTGATATTCTTTCCACAGGGGCATATCCTATTCGCATTGCCGCTGTTTTGTCGAAAATGAAAAATTTTGGTCGAGCGAGCTATTGAAATGCGATGTTGTACAACTTCACGTCACACACACACTACGAAGCCTGAGCATGTACAGACGAGTGTACACATACATAGACAGAACGAAATCACAAGCGACATAGGCCTGCCTTCATCGTTCTGTAGTCTGTGCTAGACTGAAATTTTTTCGTAGCTGCTTGGCCCTCTCCCCACTTTACGCTCTCATTGAGAGTACGAGCGTTCGGGTTTTCCCGAAGTTCTCTGGGGTTCCATGACTAGGCTAGCGTTTGCAATCAAAAAATCATGAGTTTGTCCCATCTATGTGTTCTATGGTTAGTGCTCTAACATTAGACTTTTATAGATAAAACGTTTTTCCACATTGACTGCTTTACCTACAGCAGAGAGGGTAACAAAAAACCTTGCAAGGGTATACATATTTCGGTCGAAGTTAGCTCCGGGCCTTTGGTTAATATTTTATTGGGTTAGATAGAGCAAATAAGTCCTATCTTACGATTTTAATACCCCTGCAGAGGGTATAAAAAAATAAGTTTGTAAATCAGAGAAGGAGACGTTTCCGACGCCATAAAGCAACATATTCTTGATGAAAATCTGATTCGATATAGCCATGCTGTTCCGTCCGTCGGTGCAAATCAATTTCACGCATCCATTTGGAAAGCTATTGGAATGAAACTTGATATGGGTAAGATTAAGTATGTAAGCTCAAACTCAATTTTTATGCATTGATATCTTTGGAATAGTCGATATTTTCGATTCCTCTTTTCTTTAGGAATATTAAAATTATTTCGCAGGAACTTAAAAATTAATCGGTTTAAATCGGTTTCACCATTATGACTTTTAAAAAGGTTTAAAAAATGGTAATTAAGTATTTCTGCTAATTAAGCGAATCATGACCGGCTTTGATTTTTTTTAGGCTAAAGACATTTCTTGGAAATCATTTCACATTTCACAGAAGAGATGATAATAAAAATAAGTTTATTTAACTAAATAATTCTTTTCAATTTGTTTAAGCAAAATACAATACAACGAGACATTTCATTGCATATAAAATATTACAAACTCTGTTGATAATTTTCAAAATTATCAAATTTCTGAATGTGAGTTGAATTGTGTGAATTTGCAATAAGTGGCGATTAACCTGCCCCTCCCCCTCCCAACTCCACCATCTACCCACCGGTAAATTTAAAAAATTCTCCAAGGATTTTTTTCCTGTGTGAAATTAAACCGTTACAGACTGAGCCGAACTGAGCCGACAACGCTTGAATTTCAAATTTAAATTGGCCAACACTCGGGTCCAGATTCCGTTCGACACGTACCGCTTTCTGGTAGAGAGCGTGTCGGAGTGTAGAGTTGGTTCCAGCGCCTGCGTCTTGCCACTCAAGAGTTAGGCATAGGACACTTTGGCCCCCTCCTTCCCCAGCAATCCTTATCGCATGGCCACCTTGGCGCAGTCGACGAGCAGTTTGTTTGCATTTCCAACAGGTAGCCCCAGCTGCACAGTCGACGTCGCTGCTGTGCAACAGTGGCCGCTGTTTATAATGAGACGACTGTTGCTGCTGACAAGGACAGTCTGCCATTTGGGACGCCCGCTGGCTGCCACATGCCACATGCCACAAAAACCACGCGCATCATCATCATCATCATTATCACCATGTCCATCTCCTTCGTTTAGGCCGATCAGAACTTATATATTTGAAAAGAAATCCGTAATTGCCTAATAAAAATTATATATATTTTTTTTATTTCATTTTATTATTAATTTTGCTCAATCTTAAAACCGACAAGTGCCCCCTCGGTCTTGTGGCCCTTAATCGGCTTAAAATGTTGCACGTGTCGCGGCGACTTCGGTCTTAAGGAGAGGCCAAGACCGAGACCACATTAACTTTGTTTTCGGTGAAACACGTTCAATCCACGACTCTGTGACCTAATTTCGATGTTCGTTCTTATTTCATTAAGAAATTCGGTTAGACAAATTATGAACTGGGCACAAATTCCTACGTATTCGATATGACTGAAATACTTTCGAATAATCAATGTTGAAAATGTTTGTATGTGTTATTTATTTTCCTCATGCAATTTTATTCATATTCATGTGAAATAAACATTTTTAAAATGGGCATTTTAAATGCCAAAGAATATAATACATCGGGACAGTGGCAGATCTAACTCATAATGTTGGTGGGGGAAAATCGAGCAATTTGGGTGAAAAATCGTTCCTGTACATAGGTCGAAACTTGACCAATTTCATAGGTGAAGTCTCGCTTTTTAAAAAGGGAAAGGGTATAGGGAAGGAGGAACAGGCTTGTAGCGATACTTTCTTCACTCAATGAAGTTAAATAACCTACGAGATTCATTAGAAATAACAGTTGTCGAATCAAATGTTGGTAATAAGTCGTGCTCAAGTAATCAGCAAGTGAGTCAGTTTTAAGTCAACGAACTTCCTAAGGCCTTACGAGTAACCTTAGAAATTCATCAAGTAAAAAGAAGTTCTTAGAACAGGATAATAGTAAAAATTAAATAATAATTGCACCAAAAAGAGGAGCAGAGCAGGGTCGAATCCATTGACAGACATTTCCTACTGCCGAAATTCCAGGATATACATATGTATATCCAAGCTAAAAATTCCAATAAATTTAGGCTCTTATTTTAATATATTCTCATTTTCAAATTATTACATCAAAACTTAAAATAATATAAAAACATTAAAATATTGAAAAAAAAGATTGGACTCGATTTTTAAAATATATCATATTCTATATCCATTCTGATGATTTTTAGCAAAAAATGTCCACAATATTTGAGATATTAGCGAAAATTGAAAGAGAGTAAAGACACTTTACAGATTTGTCTTTAAATTAAGGCAAATTGTACAATCTCAATAATTGATAGAATATTGTTTTAAAAAACAAGACATGTACATACATGTAGGTACATATATATGTTGGATCCAAAAAACCGCATACTTTAATACGTCGGACTTCTCAAGGGGTGCGGGGACGTAGCTTTTGCCACTCCTGACACTGGAAACGGGTCATGCTTTGTTCTTTAATCAGGATATATATCCTCATATGGCACTCAAATGGTATTATAATCATGGAAATCAAAGGTTAATTAAGTCGTCTGAAACTTTTAATTCATATTGGTTTATACATCTCGGGACTTAGTTCAGTTACCAACGACTAAAGTAAACAAACATATCTAGGCTACCTTAATGCGGTTTTATATATACATCGGATACATGTACATGTCGGGTTATGCCACGCAGTTTAAGTTTGTTCCTTCGAGTTTTCAACCTTTATGAAATTTCTCAAGGACGATCTATGATGAGTTTGTACTGATCCCGATAAACGCATGAACATACATGGCTAAAGGACTTAATCTCGTCTAGTCTCAGTTTATTTTTTTGGTATTACTTTCATAGAATTCTCTTTTAATTAATAAAAATAGAAATAGACAGTAAAAGTATTAAGACTAAACTTTTGCTTGAATGTTTCGTCGTGCCTGTTCCCTTGTCATTGTCTTCCTGATTGTCTTCATCAAAGTAATTGCCATAGATGCCAAAGGCTAATAATTCCTGGGGCTTCGTTAGTTCCACTTCCGCCCAAGTTGTGCCATTACTACGATCCTCTTGGAGCCATGTCATATCGGTTGGCTGAAGGGCATAAAGTGACTCTGTCAGCGAATTCGGCATAAGTAATCGGCGATTACGTTGAACAAAATTTCCTCTAATCCGTACTGCTTGGAACTCAACCATTTCCCTGTCTGTCTCTTCATTCAGCATGCCGCAGGACTCGACACTGGAATTACGGCAGGCGTATAGGGCACAAACCCTTATCAGACTATACTGCTCCTCTTCATATCTACGCCGATCCATTAGTGCAACTACTCGATAGTAATATTTGGGGGGTCGGTTTCCATTCACAAACATCGATATGTTAAATTCACAGAACAGATCGGCATAATACTTTTGAGAATACCATTCGACTAATCCGGGAAACAGCGGCAGAAGATCGCTGGAGAAATCAAGAATTGATTGCTGCTGAAGTAATGGTAAATCATTTTGCAAAAGATGCTCGACAGAGTCCAGGTCCACAACGGGATCAGCTTCGGCTGACCATATGGGCACACGAGCCAGCAAAAGCTTTCGTTCTCCTTCCGTTTGATTGGCCACCATAAGACGAGCTAAGGCACCGTGTCGTCCAGCATAGATGCCACTGCCTGTTATGCCAGATGTCGGCAGACTGGCACCGGATGCCAATAGATTGACATTGTTGCCCCAGGCCCAGGCCTGCTGAAATTGTGTGGCTAGCGGAAAAGAGAATCGTTAAGTTTTCAAGTCGATCGATTCACAACTAACCTGTTAGAAAGGGCAACTCGGAGTTGAACATTTTCGTGACGATTATATCATGTATGCCCAGGCGTTCTACAAGGCTTTGAGCTGGCTCATAGAACAGCATATCGAAGCAAATGAAATGGCCAAAAGTCACATTGAAATCCGTCTCAAAGGTGGCATACTCGGGTTCACTAGTTCGATTTGTGTAGGGCTCCAGATATAGATTCCATTTCCGATATCGTGAGACAATGGCACCGCGACGATCAAACACCACATTCGAATTGTATATATTATAGCCCCGCGACGGACACGACAATGATTCGTTATGGCAGTACTCACGCTCCTTCACATTCACTACCAAATAGGTGTGAGCCTCTTGAGCGGCACAAGCCAACTCCCGGAGAAACGGGGCCACCTTGTCGTCTTCCACGCCATCGTCGTCACATATGCTTCGATTTGGGTTAGCCTCTGGCACAGCAGTCAACTGGAGTTGTGTATTGAGGGTTGCCTCGGGAAATACTATGATGTCTGTTGTGCCATTTGCCTCTTTTATTAATGCCAGATAGGCCAGCAGATTCTCCTCCAGCAACTGCGATGAGTTTCCACCAGTAACAGCTGGTCGAAATTCCACTACACCAGCTGTATAATAGCCATTATCAGCAGAGCTGATTCTGACACAGTTGCTTAATACGCTAAGCAAGTAAATCCATCCGACCATAGCGACTACTCACTTCAGTTTGAAGTCTCTCGCCTCATGCAATCTAATCGTGCGCCTCATCGGATTATCAGCCACTTGCCTTAGTCAGTAATCTGATGCGTGCTCACATACTTTTCGGCGGCAGCAATTAAAATTTATGGAAAGTCTTTAAAAAAATAATGTCTATCAACAATTATATTGCACAATTAAGGCCATCAGCCAGGTCCGCCCTTAGCAGAGGGCACACTATTTCCGGGGCCCAGTGAAACGCTTGACGGAATGGAAAAACCCACAAAGAACAATAATTTATTGACACAAGGCGTCATTAACCAGGCGATTAGACTATTTATATTATCGAAACTGTTGAACCGCCACCCCATTTTTAGATCCGACCCTGGCAAATAGTGTGCAAAAACGAAATGTGACCATGATTCTTTAAATATGAAATATGCCTGCAAATGAAACGTATTAAAATGTGATATCTAAGATATTTAAAATTAAATCTACTTAATCTGTACACCGGGAAAAATTCGAATAATAATGCTGATTACTTTTGATCTAGTTTTATCAGCAATTGTTGGGATTACAAATACAGTCAAGCATCCCTATAGAAGTCTTCTAGGGTAAAATGGCTGTAAAATGAATTGCTTTGAACTCTATAATATACATACATTCCATTCTATTTTTGATGTAATTGCCTTACAGTATTGCATTATCGGAGGGAGAACAAAACAATTGTAGATTTGGAAGGTGCTTCATTATATAGAAGCACGATCTGTATGAATCAGAAATCATTAAAACCCACAAACAATATAATGTCAAAGCTATCATTTGAAGTGTAAATCTTTCATCACAGACTTTGAAAATCTTATCTCATTATTAAAATATGTATCAGCGAGGCGTAATAACACTAGTCTGCAAATTGAAAGCCCGACAAGTGACGTCGATTATCGGGTGACCAGCCAAAGGTCGAAAGAAGAAAAGTGTGTACTTTCAGAGTCATTGAGAGTTAAATGTTATTAAAAATAAACAAAAATAAAAATAATAACGATAAAGATTCAACGATTTCTTATCTGTCCCCTTTTATACCCTTGCAATGATTTAGGTCAGAAGAGTGCAACGCATAAACGAGACGAGTTCAAAAAGCCATGTCCGTCCGTCTGGATCAACGCAAACTCCATGTGCATGTATGCTTATGTATATGATATAGTGATTCGATCCGGCTGAATCCGAGATATACAACCTGTGCACTATATACAAGCCTACATGCAAAATTTCCGCTCTGTAACTCTTAAGGTCTAGGAGGAGTTCGTGTCGATTCAGCCGGACGGACGGATAGACGGACGGACATGGCTATTTGAACTCGTCTTGTCGTGCTGGTCAAGAATATATATACTTTATATGGTCGGAAATGCTTCCTTTTATGCGTTACACACGACCAAAATTAATATACCCTTGCAAAAAGGGTATACAAATCGATAATAAAATAAACTGTTATGTTCAGTTTAAAATAAAAGTAGGCCTTGTCTTTCTTCTGTCATTTCCAGTTTCAATACACCAGATCCGATTCGGATTCATTTCAGTAGCAAAGCACAGCACAAAGTAAAAACATCAGTTTCGATATAATTAAGTTAAAAAAAAAAAACAAAATTAAATAAAAAGTAAACAAAAAAACCAAAAACGAAAAGAAAAATATTCTGGTAAGTGAAAACAATAAATGGAGGGAACAGAAAGGATTTGACTTACAATTAGTAAGTATAATATAAAACCAAGTTTTCTCTTCTAGGACAATTTCAAATTCGATCATCCAAAAACATAGTTTGAGGAGTTTCTCCTTGATGAGTTTCGCACTCTCGGCATCCATCCAGATCTCAACCTCCTCTCAACCATTCCGTCTTAATATCAGAGTTCTGCAGTTCCAGGAGCTTGGAAATTCGCAGCAAACACTTCTCGACCTTTGGCCACGTAACTCTGGCCGCTGTTAGGTGTAGGAAGTTTATAAGACTGACGGCCTGATACGGCTCCCTGGCACATACGTTGCGCGCCACCCATTCCATGGTGTCTTCATTGGCTGCTGCGATGAAGAGCCGGCCATTGTACTTGGTCATCGGAGTGACCTCATTAAAATTTAAGCAGCGAACGTTTCTGAAATCAAAAAAAATCCCAAAGAACTCTTCCAACAGATCGCAAAAGTTTTTAGCACATTCCGAGGAAGAAACGACCACAACAAACGGCCTGTTCTCTGGGAGTATGTTTACGTAAAGGGACCGCTGACCATTTATATCATCGAGAGTGGTCTAGATTTAATATTGCAGCCTCCCATACCGCATGCCTCCTCCATACATCCATACGAGGGGCTTTGTATCCTCACTGGATTCGAGAACCTTTTTCAACCTATTTTCAAAAGACGGAATATTCAGTCATACTGAGTTTTGATTTCCTATTCCTAATACTTACCGTTTAGTCGTTTGTGTCCCCGATTTAGATTGAATGTCAATGGAAAGGAGTAGTAACTCACTGCTTGATCCGGAGGAGAGCTCCATGCCAGAGACCTGGCAACCATCTGATGACTGTAACTCAATGCTAGAGTTCGATTAACGCCGACTATCAACCAAGACAGGCTCAACCATAATCTGACCCACAAAATTAGTGCCGTCGTAGCACGACATAATCGGCCTGACATTTTTATTCCTGCCCAGCGCAGCAACGTCTGCTGTGATATCTGACTCGCAAAACTGAAGCAGAAACCTCCAATGTTCCCGCATGACCAGACTTTCAAGCTCTATCTTAAGCTCATATATGGAGCAGAGATCGGCAGCTTCATAACCATAAAACATCGCCAAGTTACACGACTCAGACGAGGTGCTTTGCAAAGCCTCCTTACTGGATTCGAGGACCTGTCTGAACCTTGATTCCTAAAAAACTCTATTGTTGGTTTAAGAAATTTTGATCTCTCATGTTGATATAACGGGCAATCAATAAGTGTATGAGAAATGTTGATTGGTGCGTTGCAGTGTGTACATATTGGAGGAGGGGATTTGTTAAGGATATGGCTGTGGGTTATATTTGTGTGTCCCAGTCTGATTCTGGTAAATTTCAATATATCAGTTCGAGAGGTATTAGTTGTTGTCGTTTTGTCTTGGGAAACGGTCTTGTAGTGTTGGGAAGTATTAGTGAATATTAGTTCCTTGTATGTCTTTGTGTTTTGTTTTAGGAAGTTTAGGATATCGGAGGGGTTATGAGTATTTTCCATAATGAGAGGGAATATTTTGGCGTTTCTGGCTGCTTCGTCAGCGGTCTCGTTCCCTGTTATTCCGCTGTGACCGGGAACCCAAAGCAGTGATATTTTGTTATTTTCGTATTTGTTCAATATGTTCCTAATGCATGTGGTATAGTAGCTCTGTTTATTGATGTTCTTTATTGCTTGTATAGCGGAAAGGGAGTCGGAACAGATGGTGAAT
Organism: Drosophila willistoni; assembly: GCF_018902025.1. Taxonomy (NCBI): domain Eukaryota; kingdom Metazoa; phylum Arthropoda; class Insecta; order Diptera; family Drosophilidae; genus Drosophila; species Drosophila willistoni. Next base: position 2,385,697 of record NW_025814053.1, read on the forward strand.
TTGCCTCTTTGATTGCTTGCATATATGCAGGCTGCAAGAATGGCCGCGATTTCGGCTGTGAAGATAGAAGTGTAGTCGGGTAGTATCTGTTGGGAGATTACGGAGTTTTCCGTTGCTACAGCATATGTTACACCGTCTATGGTTTTGGAACCGTCAGTGTACAGCAGTTTTCTGTTCGAAGTAGAATTTATTTCTTTGAATTTTTGTTGGTATATTGAGGCTGGTGTGTCTGATTTAAGTGAAGTGTGTAGTTCGGTGTTTATTATGTTTCTGTAATTGTATAGCCAGCTAGGTTTGTTTTCTGATTTATATGTAACGGGGGATACTTCAATATTAAGTTCTCTGCATTGTTTTATTGTGTGAAATAGCGAAGAAGGTAGTTTTGGTATTTTTTTGGATCTTACGATTTTTTTGTAAATGTTTTCCAGCTGTGAATTCTTGGAATTTAAAATGATTTTAAAGTTTTTTTGAATTGCGTGTAACGTCCTGTATTCTATTGGCAATATATTTGCTTCATATAATAAATTGTTAATTGGTGTAGTGCGGAATGCATTGAAGGCAAGTCTAATGGCTGAGTGGTAAGTTGTTTTGAGTTTGCTTAATACTGATTTTGGTGCATATCCATACAAGTGTATGCCAAAATCGATCTTTGACATTATTACGCATTTAATGACATAAATAACAGTGTTTACATTGCAGCTGAATTTGTTGTTAGATAGGCATTTAATTATATTTAGCCGTTTTGCAAGTTGAACAGATAAATTGTCTATGTGAATGTTCCATTTGTAATTTTTTGCTATGGTAATACCTAGTATTTTGAGGGCGGATACATTTTGTAAGTGGAAGCTGGTGGATTGCAGTACGAAGTTACACTTCTTTTTCCTGCAAATGTGTAGGTGTTTGCATTTTTCCACTGAGAGAGAAGCACAAGAGTAAGTGCACCAATCCTTAATGTTTACAAAGAGTGAGTCGATATTGAAGAGAGACTGATTCTTTTTTAATTTAGAAACGATTGTATAGTCATCAGCGTAGGCGTTAAAGCTAAGTTCCTTATGTTGGGCAATTATTTTGTTTAGCTTGTTGAAGGCTATAGCGAAGAGTATGACTGACAAAGGGGAGCCCTGCGGAATCCCGTTTTCTAAAGGAAGTGTATTGGAGTACGTTTTGTTATTGAGGACAGTTATTTTTCTGTTGCATAAGAAATTGCATATGTACTTAGTGATTTTGGGACCAGTTTTCCATTCAACTAGTTCGTCTAAGATGGAGTGGATACCCACTCTGTCGAAGGCCTTAGTGAAGTCTAATGAGATGATCGAGATGTGGTTACATTTTGATAAAGAGGAAGTGATCTGATAATCTAGCAGAGCTAGGGAATCAGACACTGATTTCCCCTTTCTAAAACCCATTTGACGACTGTCTAGTAGCTTGCAATTGACCGCTAGCCACCACAGTCGTTTCGACACAATCTTATCGAGTAATTTGGATAAACATGGATTGAGCGAGATGGGGCGGTAAGAATTGGTGGAGGTTTTATCTGTGTTTGGCTTGAGGATAGGTATGACGGTACTGACTTTAAATTGTTGGGGGATATGGGTATTAAGGATGCTGTTATAGAGGTTTAGAATTCTTTGCAGTAACATAGTGGGTAGGTTCTTAAGCATTTGGTAACTTATTCGATCTCTGCCTGGAGTTTTTCCTTTCAACTGATTGAGTGCCGCTAGCAGTTCAATCATGGTGATGTCTGTTTCTACGCTTTGTGCTATGGGAGATGAGATGTGAATCATATTAGTGTTAACATTTGCCTTGTGTTGATTGAAAGTTGTGTGAAAATTGGAATTACGTGCTGAATTTGACCGAACGGAACATAATGTATTGGCAATTTCGCTTTTGTCTGTTATGTTTTGAGTGGAGTCGCTGGGGTTGGTGAGACAGTGAATGCCATGTCCACAGAATCGGTTTATATTTGACCATATTTTGGAGGTGGAAGAGTTTGGATTTATTTCGGATGTGAAGTTTGATACTGACACTCGCTTTGCGATCTTCATTTCACGTTTAAGTAGGGCATTAGCTTTTTTGTAGGTGAGAATGTTTGTCGTATTAATGTTTCTTTTTAAGGTATTCCATGCTGTGAGTTTTTGGTCTTTTAATTGCTGGAGTTTTCTGTCCCACCAAGGTACAGTTTTTCTCCTATGGTTTCTATGCGATTGGGGAATAGATTGGTTAGCCGCGTGAATAATTATTTTGATTAAGTTGGCTGTTTCTTTGTTTATATTTAAGCTGGGGGGGGGGGGGGGGGGGGGGGGGGGGGTTTGGGTGGAAAATCTCTCTGTAAGTGTTTGGAAAAGTGCCCAGTTGGCTTTATCCAATTTAAATATGGGTTTAGCTATAGCATTATTGATATTGTTACGGTCGAAAAGGTTTATATGGATTGGATAGTGGTCGCTGCCCCAAAAAGGAGTTGCATGTATACCAGTCTGCATTGAGTGATAGGATTGGTGAAGCGATAGTGAGGTCTATGTGTGTGAATGTGTGGTGAGTAGTAAAATGGGTTGGTGAGCCGTTATTTAGTGTGATTAGTGAGGTTTGATTAATAAATTTGAAAATAGTATTGCCTCTACTATTGTTGGTTCGGGACCCCCAGCTCCTATGCCAGCTATTAAAGTCCCCAGTTATTAATAAAAGTGTTTGTGTAGTGACGTACAGGTCTCTCAAATTTTGAATTTTGAATGTTTTAGTGGGAGGTATATGTGATGAGACAATAGTAAACTTGATTTTGGATGGATTGTCACTGCGATGGAGTCAAAACCGGATGTGTTAGGGTTTGCGTTATGTTGTTGTATGGAGTTATGAACCAGGAGAGCTACGCCTCCATGTCCGTTTATAGCAGTGTTTCTGTGATATAGGGTATAGTTGATGGGGATGGGAATGTTAAGGGTAGAGTGAATGTGGGTTTCTTGTAGGGATATGATTTTTGGATTGTGGTTTTTTATGAGAATCTGTAACTGGTTATAGTTATTCATATATCCGTTTAAATTCCATTGGATTATTTTTAACCTATGTGTATTAGTTGCTTATTGGTTGCTTACTCTAAAAGTGTTAGGTTTAAGTTGTAGAAAGTTGAGTTGTTAGTAGTGTTTAGACACCTTCACTGCCGTTGTGCAGTGAAGTAGTCTTGAATTTTTTAGTTTTTGATTCAATATGTTCTTTTGACTTCAGAGTTTTGGTTAGATTGTTTTGTTTACTTGTATATATTCTTAGTTTTAGGTCTTCAGTTAGAGTGGAGTGATGGTTGCTATTGTTTTGCGGTGTTAAAGCGGATGGTGTGTCGTTGATTGGTGTGGTGTCCATGAGTGATTCGATGTCTCTGTATGATGTGGTGGATCTTTTTTGCTGCTGGTGCTTGATGGGATTAGGTTCGTTGTTTGGGCTAGGGGTTTGATTAGTTGAATTTGTTGTTGATGATTGTTGAGTGATGTTTTGTTCTGTTTGTTGTTTAGTCGTTGTAGAGTATAGAGATTGTTGCGAATGACGAGAATGGTATATTTGTGTTGCAGTTTTGTGGTCTACCTTTTCCAGAGTTTTAATTGCAGTTAATTCTTTTTGTTTGAGAAAGGCTGGGCATGATTTGTCAAATGGACTGTGATTGTTTTGACTGTCGTATTTGCAGTTAATACAAAATTTTGGTTTGTCGCAAGTTTCATTTTCCAGAGTGTGTTCTTCAGCAGAGCAATTAGAGCACGATTTGGATAATGAATTGCACTTGAATGTTGTGTGTCCTAGTCTAAGACATTTGCGACATCTCAAAGGGAGTGGAATATATGGCCGTATGTTCACTCGTTCGTAGCCGATCATGATAGTCTCTGGGAGGGTAAGTGAAGCAAATGTTATGATTATGAGTCCAGTTTCTTTAGTTGTGTTGTTTTCGGTCTTTAGAATTTTCCGTATTTCAGATACATTTTGAGATTTTAGTTCATTTAATATGGTGTCATCATCAATATTTCCTAGATCGTTGGAGTAAATAACTCCCTTGGAGAAATTAAGAGTTTTATGTTCCGAAACTGATATGGGAAAATCACTAAATGTGGTAATTTTAAGTAATTTATCAGCTTGCAGTTTATTTTTCGTTTTTATAAGTAGAGCTCCCATTCTTGTTTTTTTACATATTTCGACTTCTCCGTTGCAAACGTAGTCTATCACTTTTTTTATCATAAATGGAGACACATTTTCAAAAGTATTATTGTCTGTTCTATTTATGTTGATATATTTTGGTTCACTGTAATTTGTTTTCAGAAGTCTATTCATTGCTGAAGTCATTGTTGTAGTTGTTGTCGTCGGGCTATTGCCCTCCGCCAGATTTTAAGCAACTGCTCTTTGCCTTTGTTGTTGTTATTTTTATTTTTGAGTTTGTTTTGTGCACTTGTTACTTGCACCGGTAAACCAGTGTCTAAAAAAAAAATGCAGCGAGATGATGAGATTTGTCAAGCTAGGCTTTCGGCTATCCGTAACACGTCTGATCTCTTTGGGAGTACAAACTGAACTGGCATTAGTCATTCATTCATCATATTGAACTAAAATTACAATTTTCTTCCATGAATTTTTCGATTTTATGCCAATTACCTTAAAGATTAACTTCTTAAGTCGCCAAGTCCTGTTTTGATTTTTAGATCTAGGGCAGACTATCAGGGTTCACTTTTATAGTATTATTGAGTTTCTTCTTCTTATAACTTACTTTATCTATAATTTAATTACAAATTTTATATTTTGGATGGTCAAAGTGTAATTACAGCTAAAGATATTGTTAGCTGTAAATTGAGGTTTCTAAATAAGAGTTTTGAAAATTGTCATTCTTCGCATGCAGCTGACACCTGGAACAATATTTAGCTCGATTGCACCAGGTAGGACCTGGAGTATACCCTATTAAAGACGCCCAAACATATATAACAGGCAAATGAAATGTTTTTTTTTATTCACTCCAATAGAAAAAAGATTCAAACAGGATCTCTTTGGGCTGCGTCATCGTGTTCCATGAAGAATTACAGGAACTTTCGATCAATATCAAGTTGTGGGGCCAAATGTCCTTTCCCAGTTGGTTTGAAGGAGCAGCTCTGCTCAAAAATTTAACTACAGTCGTCCGACGATAGCCAGTCTTCTGGTATTGAGCTCTCCTCTGGATCAAGCAGAGAGTTTTTTAGGAATCAAGGTTCAGACAGGTCCTCGAATCCAGTGAGGAGGTTTTGCAAAGCACCTCGTCTGAGTCGTGTAACTTGGCGATGCTTTATGGTTATGAAGCTGCCGATCTCTGCTACCATATATGAGCTTAAGATAGAGCTGAAAAGTCTGGTCAACATTCAGCTGGGAACATTGGAGGTTTCTGCTTCATCCATCGTATGGATGTATGGAATAGGCATGCGGTATGGGAGGCTGCAATATTAAATCCAGACCACGCTCGGAAGGGAAGTAGAACCAAATGATATAAATGGTCAGCGGCCCCCATACGTAAACATACTCCCAGAGAACAGGCCGTTTATTCTGGTCGTTTCTTCCTCGGAATGTGTTAAAACTTTTGCGATCTGCTAGAAGAGTTCTTTGGGATTTTTTTGGATTTCAGAAACGTTCGCTGCTTAAATTTTAATGAGGTCACTCCGATGACCAAGTACAATGGCCGGCTCTTCATCGCAGCAGCCAATGAAGACACCATGGAATGGGTGGCGCGCAACGTATGTGCCAGGGAGCCGTATCAGGCCGTCAGTCTTATAAACTTCCTACACCTAACAGCGGCCAGAGTTACGTGGCCAAAGGTCGAGGAGTGTTTGCTGCGAATTTCCAAGCTCCTGGAACTGCAGAACTCTGATATTAAGACGGAATGGTTGAGAGGAGGTTGAGATCTGGATGGATGCCGAGAGTGCGAAACTCACCAAGGAGAAACTCCTCAAACTATGTTTTTGGATGATCGAATTTGAATTTTTATGGAATTTATATTTTTAAATAAAAAAGTCGAGTTCCAGCATTGTCCTAGAAGAGAAAACTTGGTTTCAAATTATACTTACTAAGTCAAATCCTTTCTATTCCCTCCATTTATTGTTTTCACTTACCAGGATATTTTTCTTTTTCTTTTCGTTTTTGTTTTTTTCGTTTACTTTTTATTTAATTTTGTTTTTTTTTTTAACTTAATTATACCGAAACTGATGTTTTTACTTTGTGCTGTGCTTTGCTACTGAAATGAATCCGAATCGGATCTGTTGTATTGAAACTGGAAATGACAGAAGAAAGACAAGGCCTACTTTTATTTTAAATTGAACATAAGAGTTTATTTTCTTATCGATTTTTATACCCTTGCAAAAAGGGTATATAATTTTTGGTCAGAAGTGTGCAACGCATAGAAGGAAGCATCTCCGATTATGTAAAGTATATATATTCTTGACCAGCACGACGAGACGAGCTTAAATAGCCATGTCCGTCCGTCTATCCGTCCGTCCGTCTGAATCGACACGAACTCCTCCTAGACCTTAAGAGTTACAGAGCGGAAATTTTGCATGTAGGCTTGTATATAGTGCACAGGTTGTATATCTCGGATTAAGCCGGATCGGACCACTATATCATATAGCTCCAATACAAACAGGAAAGTCACGAACAGTGACTTTTCTCAATAACTTCGTTACTTTTGACGCGATTGCTTTTAAATTACTCATTTGTTAGTTAAATATATCTGTTAATGTCTATGCTGATTTTGATAAAGATCGGGTGACTATATCTTATAGCTCCTATAGGAACAATCGGTGGAAACAGTGACTTTAATTAATATCTTCATTTTTTCCTATGCTGAAATTGTAGGCCGTTCTTTTGCATTCATTAGATGAAACGTTGTTCCACATTGACGGCTATAGATAGGTAAGGAAAGATTAGCAAAAAACATTTAAGGGTATACAAACTTTGACGCGGTCGAAGTTAGTCCCGTTTATATTTATGTTTGATGGTTTATTTCATAGAAGTCTTGAATCGGAGTGGCAATTGACCTTCTTATGTCAACATTAGTCATTTTTTGAAGGTCATTGTTTTGAGAGAATACGCTTTTACTTTCTCTCCTTAGTACTTGATTACATTAAAGCTCACGTTTTCCCAATAGTAAACAATTTGCTAGTGAAAGTGCAGTGACAGTGTATGTGTGTTTACTGTAGGCTGTTTTGCAGACAGTGTGTCTGTGGAAACTAAATACTACTCATTAATACAGTTTTATTTCTTACACGATTTTGAGACTCAATGCCCTAAAATAAGGCACATTTAAGCGATTTATTAACGAACTCCCGGCTAAGTTGGGGGCTTGTTTATTTTATAGAGAGAAATCTGATTATGATCTAGATTAACAGAACAAAAATCTTTCACAGACTCTTAAATCGAATCGAGCCCAGGATCACAGCCAAGGGCATAATCAGCCAGGCTCCAAAGCTTTGCATATGGGCTGCTGTGCCGCCCTCATTGTCTTCATCCGCATAGCCACATTGGAGATTATCTTCGGGAGTGCCAACTTTATAGGTGCAGACCTCATTATAATAGTTACCATAGACGGCAAAGGTCAAGAGATTGCTAACCTCAACATTTTCGGCTAAGGCAAAGTGCACTTGATGTTGATATCTGGAGAGAAGACAGGTTCGATTAATAGTAATCAGATAGTAGGAGAGAGATGGGATAACTCACCTATTGCTAGTAGATGATTGCGACCATTCGAATTGGGCTGGCTCTAGTGGCAAAAGGTTGTCCAGTACTGTATTGGGCAGAAAGAGATACTCTTTTGATTCGGGATAGGTCACATCGATGGCCAAACGTGTGAAGGTTACTTGGGGCTGGGCATTATCAGTGATCAGTTTGGCACAGTCTTCGATATCGGGACCCGTGCACGAGAAGATGGCGCAGTTACGTATATAATTGGCATCAACATTTTGCTCATTCCTCCAACCATTGTAGGCACCCAGACGATAGTAGTAATAGGATGAATTACTTTGGTCGTCCAATGGTTGCCATGCCACCTCGAAGTGACAGCAGAAGGTGTCATCATAGCAAATATCTTGTGTCAAATTGCCGCTGTCTCGCTGGTTCTCATCGATCGGTAGCATTTCACTCTTATAATTTTGTATATAGTCCTGCTTCATCCGAAATTCCGACGAGAGAACCCTTGGAGCCTCGGGGTCAACAGAGCGACGCGAGCGCAGTGATTTACGTGTCTTGCGGGTTTCCTTAAATTTCGGCACTTTGGCCACATAGATGTGACGTTCACCAATGCCGGTATTCATTACACTGGTAATGGTACCTTCACGTCCATGATAGATACCCGAACCAGAACTACCGATTAAGGGGTTACTAGCTCCGGCGGCCAATAGATTAACATTTTGTGCATAAGCCCAGCCCTGTTGGTATTGGACAGCTGAGGAAAATGAAGGGCAACTAAAGAATGTTCCGACTTGCAGCCAATTCGATTTAAGACTCACCTGTCAGATACGGCAGCTGCGAGAACCACATAGTAGGGAATACGAAATCTGTGATACCCTGCTCCAATATCAACTGCTGGGCCGGATCAAAGAAGAGTATGTCGAAGCATATGAAATGCCCGAAAGTCACACCGAAATCGGTGGTAAACGTTGACAACTCGGGCAAATAGGTAGAGTTTCGAGGTTCGCCATATAAATGGATCTTACGATACCGTGAGATGACAACACCCTCCCGATCGAAGACCACATTCGTATTGAACTGATTGACACCAGTCGAGGAGCAGGGTCGCGGATCTTCGGGGGTATCGGTGCACAGCTGTTTCTCACTGAGATTCACCACAACATATTTGCTGGCATTGCGGGCAGCGCACGAGAGAGTAACGAAAAACTCCTCATAGTATGTGGCATTTGGATCCGTTAGACAGGGGACAATTAGTTCCTCCGGGTGTGGGACAAATGTTGCCGTACTCTGGCCATTTAAAGTGGCCTCCGGGAAGACAATGATTTCGGCTTCGCTGGCATCCGCTGAGCCAATGATCTCCACGTAACTGTCAACATTATCCTTCTGGCTCAATACACTTGGCCGAAATTCTACAACGCCTGCCGTATAGTAGTCACTATCATAGTCCGTTTCCATGAATGCCGCCTAATAAAAAGCACATATTTATATATACATTATATGGCCAGATTAAGAGTGTGTAGACTTAATAAAGTGTAATCAAGTGCCAAGCACTTTTCACTAATTGGCGATTAAGTCGATTTTGTTGATGATCTTATCATTGCACTCAGTCAAGTACAGTGTACATAGAACCAACCTGGTGACTCATCTGCGGCAATAGGCAAACAAAGGCCATGACCAGACTAAATCTGCCTATGGCCTTAATGGGTTTGGAGCTGGTCGGGATGGCCATTTCGTGGTCCGTCAATCGCTTACTGTCGCCCCAATAATGGGCCACTGAAGCTTTTATAGAACGGCTAGTCGGACAACTGAACTGCCGACTGGTCGGCCAACTAATCTTATCATGCTGTCCAGTTGGTGGTGGCTGCTGGGCAAGATCGGGAAAGAGCTATACAAAAGGCATAGACGCCACAGTTCGCACTTATATGTATGTACATATGTGTTTTGTTCGTTCCAGTTATAAATGGGTTATTCTAATTTCATGTTTATGGACCGTGACAATGATAAGTTTTTGCAAAAATACTTTCTGGCTATATATGTAGTAAGTAGGCATACTTAGGTATGTACATACATACATATGTATATAGTATAGCTAGACATTGAACGATTGTCCAAACTATTATTATTCACTTTGTTGCTGGCGGTTATCAGTATTCGCGCAGCTGATGATGTGATTATCCTATGTCATGGTGTTTTATCATTTAACAACCGTTTCTATTGAACAATAAACCATAATTCTACTTTGTTAAACAGAGATTTTATATATTCGGCGAGGGCGAATATTGCCCCGATATACAGACACACGTGTGACCACTGACCGATAACACAAAAACAACAAATTGTTCAAAAATTGCGAAAACTTGGCCAATTGAAAACGATTACAATTTTCGTTACCATGCACTGAAACGGGTAAACAAAAATATTTATCAAATATCAATCACATATTTGGAAAAACCTATACGAATTACTCTTACAAGAGCGGTTATACTTATTGTGTTCCAAAGTTTGTAACATTTTATCTAAAAATTATAGAACAAAACAAATTACCTAAATATGTAAATAACCAATTAACGTTCAACTTTAATATAAATAAATAAATTTCATCGGATACACTAAAGAACTTGGTAAAACTTCGATCTGATAGCTGACACACCTTTTGGGAACATTTTCGAAAACTCTCTAAACTTCGAAACTTGTATTTTTATACAGTGCAAAAAACCGAAAATACATATATTAATTATGATTTGAAGTGTGTCACTGACCATAGAAAGTATTTATATATTTCTAATCAGTCGATTTGTGTATACAGCTGGTGGCATAACCTGCGAGGGCTACTTATACACTTCCCAATAGTCGTTAATGAATCAATAAGAAATCATTGATGAATCAATAATAAAGCATTAGGAAATCACCAATGAATCCTTATTGAATTACTAAGGAACTAGTTATGAATCATTTATGAATCATAAATGATTTAGAAAGGAATTATTTATAAATTTATCAAAGAAATGCTTTATAAATTAAGAATGGATCATAAGGGATTACAAATAACAAATGGAATAAAGAATCAAATTTGAATCATTAAGGAATAAGTTCTAAATCATTAATCATTTAGATCAATAATACTGTAGTTTTTTTTCGACAAAATTAATAGTTGTCATTTATTATGATTGCCCCCAATTTTCTGAAGATTTAGCAACTATATCACATAGATAATGGAATCATCGGAACGAAGACTAAATTTAGCCAGGGAAATGTTTTTGCTTTGTATTGAATTATAAGTAAACAAGGTTATTAACTTATGCTATCTTGATATTTTGTACATATGTATATTATATCCTATATAAGCAATACGATAAAAATCCATGAAGAATGCACCTCATTGTTTGAGCTGAAGTTTGCAAGGGTATACAATATTCGTCCGGGTTTAGGTCAATCCGATCTAACTTACCTTCATCTAGCTACAAAATGCCTATTTAGGCTACTTCTTTTTAGAAATTTCATTGATTTATTATAATCGGGATCGAAAACATCACTTTATCTGCATTGTTTTGAGATCTTTAAGAAAATATTTGAGTAGCTGAGTCGTCGCAGTAAAATTGAAATACTCTATGTAGCAAATGAAAAAACAACTTCAAACTCATATGACTAAACTCACACAGTGAAGTTACTTCACATGGAGCAGCGGTTACACACTTTTTGGCCTTGTCAGTGCAAAGCGAGAGAGAGAGTATCTGAAAGTGCTAATACTTAACATAATGTTAATCCAGAGTCAAAAGTCCTTAAAATCTATTGCCTGCATAAGCAGCTCCTTCACTGAACGCAACATACTTAAATTCAAGTGGCATACCTCATCATCCATCCATCTCGGAGTCCGTGCTTTTTGTGTGTCAGGTCCTAAGCCCCAACCCCAATTTGGCAATCCTTTTTTTATGCATATTTATTTTTTTTTGCTTTTGCTGGTTCGCCAAGGCAAATTGCTTTGTGGAAAAAAGAAGAAAAAGAAAGAGAGAAAAATACAACAAAAAATTAAAAAATAATGTTTGAAAATTTCTTGGTCATATATTTTAAATACAAAAATTTACCCAAGGGAGACGAGCCGTGTACACATCGTTGCACACACACACACACACACACACACACACACACACACACACACACACACACACACACAGACGCACATCACGTAACCTGCTCATTTTATGCGCAAAAAGAAGCGAACGGTAAAACACGTTAAAAGCCAAGACGAGGGCTGCCGCCGCCGCCGCAGCAACAGTAAGATTGAAACGGGTACGAAAACGGGAGCAGGAATGAGTCAGGGAAATATTGGTGCTAGATCTCAAAGTCTATGACCGAATGCCCTTACAAAGGTAAGTATTTCCGATTCGTTGTGAGTGTGAGAAATCAAACTTAATGCCAAGTTTTTGCTCTATTCTTGCCACAACAATTATCCCCAAACATTTCTCTTTAAACTGTGCTAGTACGGATAAATTCGGCTTACGCTTCCATAATGTTCCATAACGCTCTCAGAGCAGAGAGCTCTTTGACTAAAAACATCGGAGACGATGTATATCGTTAATTTTGAAATCGACGAAACTTTCAATTTTCGATAAAAAACACAAAGTGTAAGTTGCTCGATAGTTTTCTTATTAGTTGCAAAAAAATGTTAAAAAGTATTTATTCACCGATATTAATGTTACAATTTGAAGAAGGCTTCTTCAGCCTTATAAGTGTGTGTATATATTCTTGATCAGTATCAACAGCTGAGTCGATCTGGCCACTTCTGATGTCTACCTCGTATTTCAAAACGGAGGTTTTTCCCCCTATATTTTAACTATAGCAAACAAACTTGATACGTCCATTTCATGTGGTAGTATCTATCAAGCATTTCAGAAATCGGCCATTCGATAATCTTAATAGTCAACTCTGTTTAAATATCTTTCTTGCACTGCGATAATAAGGGGGTCTATCTTTTGTAAATCATATAAAAAAAAATCATCAGTAAACATTGAGAAGTATCAGCAGCAGTTTTTCCGTGTTATCGGAGCATTATTTTATCCTAAGTTCCCATTAATCCATTTCCCCACTTTCATAAAACACTAATTTCTATTACCAAGAAAGATGGGTTAGATAAGTTATGTTTTAAAAGGTAATTAATCTTCTAACCGATGTATATCATTATTGCGCTGCAAACTCCTCATTAATTTCTATATACTCTTATTTGGTAAAGGGTATGGCAAGGTAGATGAAGGCAGCTTCATTTAGTTTTTGGCCTGCCTAAGACCTGCCCCACATATGCATGCATTCCATTTACGGTTATATATTGGTGTGCGTGTGTATGTGTGTGGGTAAGGATGAGGGTGAGAGTGGTTGGAAGAATGCTGGGCGGCATGTGGGCGGGGTCAACTTTGTGCCCGTGTGTGCTATTCGTTGCTACTTATGTTTAAGCTTTGTATTTAAGCTTTTTGCACGATTTCCTCTAACAAATGGATTTTCACTTGTTGCCCGAACCCAGGCAAAAGATGCAGAGAGGTTACAAGTGTGTGTATGTGTGTGCTTTTGTGTGTGTGTGTGTGTGTGTGTGTGTGTGTGTGTGTGTGTGTGTATGTGTCTTATGTAATCTGTATGGCCTTGTTGTCATGCTTGATTTTTTTTCTTCTCCTCTTCTAGATCCCTTTCGCTTGCTAACAAATAATTTAATTTCTTGGGTCGTATTTGTCCATTTTTTCTCTCTCCTTTTCCTGCTTTCCTTCTTCCTCTTGCTTGTTTCGTTATACCTTCTATTCCTTTTGAGTATTTTTATTTAGGATTTTTACCGTGTCGGAAATGAAATCGCTTTAAGTGCTCGAGACTTTAAGATGTTGTCGTTTTGCCCGCTCCTGGAAAAGAGTTGCCGAAAACAAAACTTGGCCCATGGGCAGATCTTTGTCTAGTTGATTAATTGCAGTACATTGAAACAGAAACCCAAACTAAGACTGAAACTTAGCCTGTCCGCTGGACAGGAGTGTGGAGAGTGCGGGGAAGAGCATGCCACACGCATGTACAAAGTTAATTTATTTGTATGTGAGTGTTTCTGTCTGTGTGTGTGTATGCAAAACTCAAAAATATGAGATTATTAATGATGGCAACAACTGGCGGCAATTCTCAGTCTCTCATACTCCTCTCTCTTTTTCTCTCTCTCTCCCACTTTCGGTCTCTCTGCTTGTCTGAATTTGACATCACTCATACGACTCGTTGTTGTCTTCTTTTTTTTGTCGAGATTTATGCCAAGCGGGCTTGTATCTTTTTTTTTTTTGCTTTTTGCTTTTTTTTTTTATGACTGATTAATAACAAATGCTTAAGGACTCTGCCCGATACAGAGTTGGGTGGAGATTTGCTGAAAAAGTGACGAATTATGAAGCCAACAATGTGCAAATGTGTGTGTGTACATATGTATGTATATACATTCATATATGGGATTCAGTGATTTTCCTATATAATCGAGCGTCGATTTGGTGTAAGCAATGTTATGCAGGGTACAACATGTCGTATGAGTAATGATCTTTAGCTCTTCTAGTCTATTTATCAGAGTTTTAATCTCACATGTTTTCCGGTTAGATAAGATGTTAATCTAACTAATCTTAATACAGGGATCTTTTTATATCTACAATAAGTAGATACAAACTTTCATCCGACGATTCAGTACATCTCTGTGAACAATTTGATCCGCAGTGAACTCCTTGAGGGAAAACAGCGAAGCAATAGAAAAAGGCTCTTCAATTAGTATTTGGAAATACACAACAATTTGGACTCTAAGAGGGCAAAGTTCCCGAAACTACGCCCTTGAATATACTTGGGTTAAATATGTTATTAAGCAACTTCTAGAGTGCTCGAAAGGTGTGAAGTTTTCGTAATTTCAAGTGTATAACAATATAATTGGCTGATTGATTTTAATTCCTGCCATTTAGTAAGGAAGGTTTGATTTGTAAACTATTAGTGTCAAGAGCATTTCCAATCTATCCATCAAATAAATATGTCAATAAGTTGAATAGTTGATTTGTATATTAAGTGCATAAATTAAAGTGTTTGATAAGTCCATTTTGTATGGATCAAAGGTTAGTCGATATGACTTGATCATTCCGTTTCCTAGTAATAGCGATACATAAATGTATGTATTACGTACTAGATATTTCTATAAGTCTCCTTTTAGATTTTATTTTTTCTGTTTTTTTTTTGCCCATTCCTCTTCCTCACACAGTCAGAAGGGCGTTGGGCAGTGCAAACGACTAACTGGACGACCCCCAATAAAGCGTCCGTTGTGCCTGGTCAAGTCAGGGCGCTGATTTATGGCCAAACCAGGAGCAAGCTGTTTCCCCCCACCCCCAAGTAACCTGTGTACTGTATATTCTCATCTGCTTCTTTACTGTGCTCTAACGTCAGGGCGATTTAATAGCCTTAAACGGTACCTGGCTAATAAGTTTTACCCCTCCACCCGGCAGATGACACCTCTCACCCTCATTCTCGTTCTCGCTCTCGCTCTTAGTCTTCATGGCCGGCCAAAACTAACATACGTAGAGACGTAAAGCGAATGACTTGGCGTTTGCCTTTTGCTCTTTTAAGATTTATTGACATATAAATTTAATGCCCCTCTGCCCAGATTCGCTGCCCCGCCATCGTGTCCACTGCCCCACCCAACTAGCCATTCTAAGCCGTCTAACCACTCGTTCTCAGTGGAAAAGGGGACAACAAAGTTTAGGAGCAATTGATTGAATGCACTTTATTGCCTGGATTTCCGTTAGTAAATTGAAACTTTAGTCGTTGAGACTTGAACTGAACTGGTACAGGCCAGTCAAGTTTAGTTTGTTTCAATTAAAAATTTTACAATTTTTCTTATCAATTTTGGCGCATAGTTTATTACTTTTTACTCGTTTTTTTTTTTTTTTTTTTGGCAATTTGCATTTTATCAAGCCAAATATGATTGCAATATCCTGATTCGCATATTGCATTAGATAACTAACTTATGTACAGGGACATTCAAAGAATCTAAATACCTGCTGAGAAACTCAGGGTTGAGAAACAAAATGGTTAATTGACCTAACTAACTAAGGACTGATCAATGTTATCAGTCTATAGGCTTGGACGTTAGCTACTCATTGATTTGGCATAATAAATCCCATAGAATACCCTAAGAAACATGATTTTGATCAAGTTGTTCTACTGATTAAATGATATTTTAGCTAATGGATGTGACTATTAAACCCTCGAATATAATAAATGTATAATTAAAGCTGAAATGAAGTTAAGTTACAGGATATTCTCGGGTTACAACTCATAGAATTGTGCACTTTTTCGCTGTTGCTTTGGTTTGCTATTTTCCATTGAATAGAATCGAATCAAGCGCTATTAGTTTGACTGATTTTGCAGTCAGGTCAGAGAATGCAATTCTATGTGCATGCCAATGTCAAACCCAGCAAAGTCAAGAAAAGAAATGAAAAGAACAGGAAAAGAAAAGAAAAGCTGCGGAAAGCTATCATGTATGAAATGGAAAAGACCAGGACCAAGACCAGGACCAAGACCAAGACCAAGACCAAAACCAGCACCGCGACAACCAAGGCTATAGCTAATGTTGGAGCTGTGAAAAGAAAAAAAAATGGGAAAATTGAGCGTCTGAGGCCGAGGACAGGTGCGACCACCACCTACTCACCTATTGCCGTGTGTTAGCGAGCTATTGAGAATAAAAAACCATAAGTCAGGAATGAGCACAGACCTCGATGAAGATGGCATTGGCGACGGCAACTGAAATTCAATTCAATTTCTTAGCTTATGGAATGCCGACATTGTTGCGACTATATCAACAGAGTGTTGATTGCGTGAGTAAAACTACAAAGGTAGGTATAGTATATCTACCTACATACATATATAACAAATCAGTCATAGTTTACAATTTCAATCAAAGCACGCCCGAAAGCACAAAAAACGTATAAAAACAAGAATGAAATGTAAAAGTAATGGGATGTGTGTTGAAATTGATTGCATATAATTATATTCTATAGTCATAGAACTTTGCTAAACATGATTTTTGTTATTTTTAGTTGAAGGTCTATGTTTGATCTGTCCAAAGCAGATGGTCGAATATTGCAATCCAATGCGGAGTTTGTTACACTTATTGATTTTATGTTGCCAGAGAGAACAGTCCTTTATGAGCTGCGTAATTAAAAGCTTAACAATTTTTTTTGTTTTGAGTTTTTATAGTTTGGGGCAGAATGCCAGTTAAATTCAGTTGATTCCTTACAATTAATCTGCACAACAAGTTCTTAAAATTACTAAGAGAAAGTCATAGGATTAAGTAGTCATACGTCAGTTGGTTTGAATAATCATAAATAAATATATACTTATCTACATATGTATTAAAGGAAATGGGCATAAGAAAATATAAATTATTATTATTTTAGTATTATATTGTAGTTTTGACTCCTAAGTTGATATATTTGGGATAGTTTGTAACGAACACGCGGGTGTCGGAGTGCATTCTCTGTCTTACTAACAAGTGGCTCGGCTGAGCTCAGGGAAAATGGGGTGGTTCTTGTGCTCTCCCAAAACATGCGCTACATAAGTAAAATGAAGACAGAGATAAGGAATAAAGGACTACACCTAAATAGGGATTTTTATGCAGAGGTGATGGGTGTTATTCGAAGGACCTAGATGTCATTGCCTTCTCTTTACCCACCCTACCTTGTAATACCTAGGGAAACTCAGTATTACCCATATTGTGGCTGTTAAATCTTTTACGTCAGGTGCCCAAATAAACTAACTCAGCAATTCATCATTTCATACATATATTCAAATTCAAAGAAAAAATTGGCATATGCCATTAAGATAAGAAGATAACATCGGATTTCGTATCCCACTAAGATAATAGGAGCATTAACAATAATTTCAGATATAGATAATTCCTAACTAATTCGGTGAGAGGAATCGTACAAAAATGTGTGTTGTTTTATAAGTATAAATTTGATCTAAACTAAATTTTACGTTAAGCATTTATTTCACTTTGAAAAAAAAAAAACTAACTAACTCTGTGGTCGCGGCAAGCGGTTATATTTCGCCAATAGATTTTATGCGGCTATGCCGTACTTACAGTTTGTAGAGTCCAATCCAGTCAGCAGGCCTGATGATGGGTGGAGCACTAGAGGCTGTTCAAATTTTTAAAAAGGGCACAAAAATATAACTTGCTTCTCGTTACCAACGTTTTGATTTTCAGAACCTGCTATATAGAAATTTCATATTAAATATTATACTTATAAATTTGAACACATGTTTGTACGATACTTAAAGAAAAAGAAAAACGGCTGTTTGAGGGCCTGGGGGTAAGGTTGGGGTCGTCAATGCTGGGTTTGAATCTGCGGCAACGTCTCCCCAGCAGAAATCTCCAGTCTTTGTTGCGAGGGGCTATCCCGTGTCCTAAGGTGAAACATCCACTCCAACGAGGGTTCGCCTAGGAATTAGGCTGGCTGGGTACGCTCCACACAACAATATGTGTGCGCACTTATGGCCAAATCGCTCTCCAACAATTTATCCTATGGTCAGTTCATGGACTGGGCCGACATTTATTTGGTCGTAGTCCCAAAAGTCCGACATGAAACCATGGATGGGGTCGTCTGATGGCCTTATGGTGGCTAACACAATGAGTACGCGCTTGCATTTATTTAAGGCAAGGCAGTGCTGGCAATGGCGTTTTATTTTCGTTCCTTAATTAAAATTGGACTCGAAAAAAAGAGGCGTGGACTTATGTATGTCCATGAGGGTACCGGAGTGTTACGTCACTCCACGTGCATTGCTTGCACTTGCGGTTTTTTTTTTCGCGTTCTCCCTCCTCCTATTCGCACAACTGCACTCTAGCTCAGACCATTCTAGACTCTCTGCACACTATTCAAGCTCAATTTTTGGGCACTTGTCTTGTCTTGCTTTTCTATGGAAGTGGATCGTGTAAGCTCGGTTCCAAAAAAAAAGCTCAAGGTCAATTCGCCTTAGAAATAGTGTATGCCAAATATATTCGTCTAGCTAGCAGATTTATATAATTTAATGTTTGAAACAGCGCACCCTTACAAGTTTCATCAAACTCCCTCGGAGTGCGGCAAATAGATTCTATATGTTATAGGGGACATGTTGGAATGATTTCTTTAAATGTGCTGCATACATCAAAAAAATGTGTTATAGGAAATTTTACTCAAATAGTTCAAAACAAAAAGAAAAGACATATTTAAATTGAAACAGACAGACATTGACATGAGTTTTCTCTCCAATCATAAATGACTCCTTTATGGGGAGGAATTGGTATCCTAGACAAGACTCTTCTCCATAAATTGCTTATAACTATAGCTTTTGAACAGTTTCGACTCCTTTTTGAAGCTTTTTTTAATCATAAGCGTCTAGTTTTATCAATAATCGTTTAAGCTTTATATTTTGTATTAAGATCTGTTAAAACAATCTTTTAAATTCTGAGTGGGCTTAAATTTTAACTTGCATGGGAAACACGCTGTTAAAAATTCTTTTTAAAATCAAAATCGATGCTAAAAAAATGAGAAAATCGATGCCTTTGAAACAAATGTCATTCAGATATTCATCATGTGCTCATCTCTAATGCCCATACTTTGTGCTTTCTGCTTACATATGTATGTGTTATTACCCTTCCCCCTTCCCTCACCCACTACAACCATTCGTTTCACTGGCGCACACACAAATTTCAACTCGGTTTTCGATTTGGGGTTTTTTTTTCGGCAGTTTGTCGTCTGGAATGGTTCAATGCAGTTCAGTAAATATTATGCTAAATTGAGATAATTTGTTGGCTGATATACATAACCAACCTTTCAGTGTCGCCATTTTGGCTCCTGGGTGCTGGTCCTGGCGGCTCCTGGCTGGTTGGTTGGTTCGTTGGTTGGCTGGTTGGATGGATGCTGCTGTCCTTGGCATGCTCAAAAAAAAATTGAATGGATTTGCATGTAAATTTGTTCGCCTTATAGTTACAAATTTTTGCTCGATTTTGCACATTTTCTAGATTTCTATCGTAATTGGCGGCTTGTTGGTTGGGGGCTCACACAGACGCAGCTACACACAGACAACCACATCGACAGACATAGAGATACCTACATAGATACCATTGCAATTGCCGGAAATATGTGTGCGCTGCTTTTCCACTGCCCAATTTTCCGCTTTTATAATTTCGAGTTTATTTTTGGTATCTAACAAATTAGTGCACTTTAAAAGTCCCATTATGATTTTTGTTTTATGAATTCCATTGTGTCTAAAGAACAGTAAGCTAAATTAGCACATTCTGGCAGCTATCAGAACAGAGCGACGGCCCAATTTCCGCCATGCTAAAGTTTGTATACTCTGCAAAGGATTTGTGTTTTAAATGTTTTAAGTTTTTACCATAAAGAGCAATATGATATGTGGGAGATATTGTTAAAGATTTTCGGCAACTTACTCGGACCTCAGAAAGTAAAAAGACTGTCAGATGGAGAGAGATGGGAAGGAGAAGGTTAATAAAGAAGCAGTTAGTAGGACATCTAATAAGGTGAAAAGGGGTATCTAATCGATGTTGGTGATAGTAAGGATAAAGTTTGCAATTAGGAAATAAAAACTTCATATGTCATATGTCGAATACTCGCCCGATCCAACTGAACCGTAGATATATACAATACAATCCTCTTGTTATCGGGTTCAAGCCCAAACGGAAGTGTAGTTTCATTCATTTGAATTCAATTCGAATAGATTCATTCGAACTTGATTTTTCTATAATTCATCCAGATCTTTATTTTATATATTCTTATGAAAAAATCCAACTGTTTATTAAACACTGTGACTCAAAGCACTGAGGATGTGATTATATTAGCTCTTCGTTTCACTGGTCAAAACATTGCATGTTTATTGCCAGAGATGCCAGAGTTTAATATACCCATTTTGGTATAAGGGTATTCACAAGAACAAACTTCAAGTGCTTGTTTATTAAATGAATGCTAATTGTTTTTATCTATTTTGCATTCAAGTCTAAATAGAGAGATTTATTAAACAAACATAACTCGGATACGAACATGAAATTTTTGTCATAAAATTGACGCCAGACATTTTTGTGGAATCCGATGGAATTCATTGAATTTGAATATGAAGAATTTTTAGAGATTCCAGTGAGTGCAATAAATGTGTTGAATGCAAACAGAAAATTTATTGTATCTTCAAAATTCCATTCTTTATTAAATCGCTTGAATTTTGATTTCTGGTATTTATGTCATTGACCCATACAAACACACAGACACATAGACACAGGCAAACACAGTATTAATAAATACATAGTATGGCCAAAAGCAAGTCATGTGTATAAAAATAGTCATTAAAAAAAGAACCAACAGCCAAAGCGTACACTTGGAGAAAGTCCGAATTAATAAAGTCTAAAATTATCCTGTTTGTCTGTCGGCTCATAGAACTGCCTAGCCCTTGCAATGAAATCAAAAGAAGACTCAATAATTGAAAGGAAATATTCAGTGAGATTATTAGTTAAAGTCTATGCGACAACTTTCAATAATTCCATAACAAATATAATACTAGTTAAATGTCTAAATTTCTTTCTCTGTGCTGGTCAAACACACACAATGCAATTAATTGTTTTTGTTTATCATCAGTTTATCAGAGGTTTACGCTTGATTTGACCTATGCCTCTACTTCTAATTCTAGTTTACTTTGGTTTAGTTTTCTTATTAGTGTCCATTACTTGTGTTTGGTCAAGCGAAAAAGCCAACGAAAGAGCACACAAGAGAACGAAGAGGAAGAGATATAGAAATTGAGAGAGAGGGAGACATCTGCAAACTGTTGATGACATTTTTCAATATCAATAAACTTTGATATCATCTAATGATAAGGGTTCAACCAAAATTAAGCTCAAAGACTATTTATCTTTATCTATTTCGATAGATTTCAATTTGAACTTAGTTGCCTCTCAGCGCCATTGAATGTTTGCCCACCCGGCTATCAGTCAGTCAGTCAGTCGGTCAGTCAGTCGGTCGTTCAATTGACCAGCTGACCCCCGTGGGGCTCAGGTACAACAAATTGGAAGTACATACATAATTATATATATATATGTGTCTATATCTATATATGGTATACATAGTTGGGTATATAAGTGTCTGTAAATGTGTATACATGATGTATAATTTAACACAAAGAAAAAAAAATACAAATACAACAGAAAGATACACATCGGAAGTCGGAAAAGTCAACTTTCACATACACTGTAAAAAAGGCATGTGTATAATATGTCTCTGTGTGTGTACATAGTATGCCATGAATGGTTAGTCAAATTTCGATCACAACAAAAAGGGGATAGAAAAAAGAATACTCATGATTCAGAATGTTGCTGAATATCAAATTTATGGAGCTGCATTTAAAAATTAATCACGTGTAATAAAATTTTTTTTTTTTTTAATTTCTACATCGTGATGGAAAAACAAAAATTGAGTGCAAATTCGCCAATTTTGTAATAATCGCATAATCGTTAGGGTTTCATGGATAAAAACAATCAAAACAAAACTATGGATCCTTTTTACTCAAATGCTGTTGGGTACTTCTTTTTTTTTGTGCAGGGTATGGAAAAAATAACAAAACAAATGAGAGAAAGAAGTGGAGCAAAACGAGAATGAAAGAAGGAAAAAACAAAAAAAAAACGCAGAAAGAAAGAAAACAGAATATGATTACGTATACGCAATGTGAAACTTCTTAGAGTTCAAGTGCGAACTGTGCGTGTGTGTGTGTGTGTGTGTGTGCCTGGTCATTACGCACGTACCACTTGTATGAATGGCAAGCAAATGTCTCCTCCCCATTCTACGCCCAGCTACCCCCAAACCATTCAACCACCCCCACCACCTGGGGTACTCTTCGCCTGGCTGAGCACATAAAAATAAATCAAGTTTTTCTTCATTTCCTTTGCGCTTTCTTTTGCTTTCGCTGTTACTGTTCGTATATGTATGTATAGGTGTGTCTGTGTGTGTGTGTGTGTGTTTGTGATGTATTGTGCATACAATATGCCCTTTTAAGATTTTAACTTTTTATATAGCATACTTATAAGGTGGGAGCCGGTAACTCAGGTACCAAACAAAAAGAAATGAAACAAACACACGCACACACACACAAATACAAACAAATGAAAGGAAAACGGAAAAATAAAAAAAAAGCAAAAAACAAAATTTTCGGCTGACCGCATATTTCGTTTTATGCGTTTTTTATGCTAAAATTAAATGAAGTCAACATGAATTAAAGTTTTCTTCTCACTTTTGTTGTTGTAGTTGTTGTTGTTGGCGTTTAATTTGCTCCACCTGTGCATGAATATAGACATTTTTGGCAGTTTTTGGCTGACATTAAAGTTAAACATAAATTATACGCCTGCATACATATATATTTATACCCTTGCAAAAAGGGTATATTAATTTTGGTCAGAAGTGTGCAACGCATAGAAGGAAGCATTTCCGACCATATAAAGTATATATATTCTTGATCAGCATGACGAGACGAGTTCATGTAGCCATGTCCGTCCGTCCGTCCGTCCGTCTGTCCGTCCGTCTGGATCAACGCAAACTCCTCCTAGACCGTAAGAGCTACAGAGCTGAAATTTTGCATGTAGGCTTGTATATACTGCAGGCGTTGTATATCTCGGATTCAGCCGGATCGGATCACTATATCATATAGCTCCCATACAAATGACAAAGTCACGAACAGTGACTTTTCTTAATAACTTCGTTATTTTCTGAGCTATTCTCGTTAATATTGGTGAGTTAATTACACATATAAACGACTGTGCCAAATTTGATCAAGATCGGGTGACTATATCATATAGCTCCCATAGGAACGATCTTTCGAAAACAGTGACTTTTGTCAATAACTTCGTTACTTTTGACGCGATTGCTTTCAAATTAAACATTTGTTAGTTTAATATATCTGTTAATGACTGTGTCAAATTTGACAAAGATCGGGTGACTATATCATATAGCTCCCATAGGAACGATCGGTGGAAAACAGTGACTTTGATCAGTATCTTAGTTTTTTCCTATGATAAGACGGCCTACAACCGTTCTTTCGGAAACATTAGCCTTTTTAGCGTAAACGTTTTTCCACTTTTGATGGCTATAGGTAAGGAAAGAGTTACCAAAAATGTTGCAAGGGTATACAAACTTTGACGCGGTCGAAGTTAGCCCCGGCCCTCTGGTTTTTCTTTTCATTTTGTTTTTTTTTGGCTCGCATTTCACTTGTCAGGTAAATTCAATTGAAAATCATTTAATGGGCAAATGCAACCGCACACACACACACACGACCACGCCTCCCATTCAACAAAATATGAACCGCCTACGCGATAAATTTTCAGTATTTTCAACACGTCTCGACTACGTGTCGATGATGATGATGATGATGATGATGATGCCTGCCTCCTGCCACCAGCCATCTGCAACTTGCCTCATGCTGTTGGGGCTTGGCCACAGCAACGTCTGACGATGTTAACAATTTTCATTCAACATAACGTTAACCGTTATTATAAATGCCATGGCTGTGAGAAATTTACACACGATTGCACTGTCTACGCTTATATTTCATTTCCTGTTGCATTTTATTGTCAAGAGGAAAATACCAACGAATGAGATAGTTTCACATTTCGTGATATAAACGAAAACGAACCGAAAAGTGTAATTTCTAAGAACTATTTCGTTTAAATAATATTTAAGTTTAATTGATTTAAGGGCCACTCTAAAATAGAAGCTAACATCCGGAACAGTGACAATTTCTAGTGCTTTCTCTTTTATGAAATGATTTGCTCGACCTCTACGTACTTGGTATGAGCTTCTAAAGGGCATCAAATATGTTGCTCTATGCAGTAGACATACATAGATACATATGTATATATACTTTTTATTATTACTTTATTGTGGCTTGTTATTATTAAATTGTTTTGTATTTATCACATGCAGCAGCGGCATACATACGGTACGTCGACCAGCTGGTGTCCTTCACACAGCTCGTAGCTGTAACAACACAAGCAACAACAAAAACGACGACAACTACAATGCATTGTTATCCTTGCTTCTTGATGGCATTGATACGCCCTTGCCCCCTTCCCTCATACCACACCACACCACACACACACACACACACATAGCAACTACTATCCGCACACTCGCACATTATATTCATATTAGTTTTCAAAAGCGCATTATGTGGCCCCAAAATGTCCAACAAATCTCCTCTTTGTCCTCTTCCTGCGGTCCGCATTTCATCCCACATCCCACCCATTCGGTCTCTTCCGTCCTTTAGCCCATTTAGTTAGGCATGTGTAATGGCTCGTGTGGGTTTGCCCATATTTGGTACATGTGGCATATGCACAAGGAACTACTCACATGTACATATGTACATATGTATATATAAATAAATACATACATGCATACCTACATATACATACACATATACATACATGCGTACATACGGTGAAGAGAAATAGCTGAAAAAAGGAGCTTAGTTTATTACAATCAGTTGTGTGTGAGTGCCTCATGCAAATTTGTCTGTGGCAAAAACAAATTCCATTTGAGGATTTGTGTGCGACTAATCAATTGGGTTGGCATAAATATGTATTAACAATATATTAGTATATATCTGCATGCTTAAAATATACCATGCATTCACATCAAATATAATCAATTTTTTTCTAAAGTAATTTGTTTATTTATTAAAATGTTCAAGCAAAAACCTTGAAATTGTCTTAATACGAGATTTTGCAAATATCCTAATGAGATTTTCAATTTCGACTGCTTTATCCTAATTTATTTGTTCAAACTGTTCGCAATTGTTATTATTTGAGGTCTCTCATAATCAGTTAGACCATAGACAGAACCAAATATATAAAAACATTTCTGAATTGACTATATCAAGAGCTTTGTCTGCTGTTCAGGAACAAACTTCTGTACAGTGTACAATCATTAGTTACTCTAGGTTTTCCCTTTGGTTAAATATATAAAAATTGTGTTTTGAAATTTAATGTTTAAAGGGTAAAAACAATTAACCTTTGAAATTTATAAACAATGCATGCCATTGCTATGTTTTGAAGCACGAATTAAAAACGGCTTCAGGTCGAAATATTCAATAACTAATATGTTTTCTTTAAAAAATTAAAAAAAATACTGTGTACTTATTCACTTTAATTTAAATTATATATTCAATTTGTTAATTTAATTTGTTACAAGTCATTTCAGCCACCAATTACGTATACGCAAGGTGTACCAACATGACTAAAAATATTCAGTATAAGGATCACGACCATCACTATCTTTATATAAATGTTCTGCCAAAACTCTCGAAAAATGTTTCTAATTTTAGGATTTATGTTTGCTTCTATTTGGCTTGGCATAGTTTAACGACATTAATTGCATTTTGATTACTTACTTGATTGAATCTGAGTTACATAAGTAGAGATTAGAATGTGATATTTGGAATTGCACCTATGTATATCTTATATGCCAGTAGCCAAAATTATAAAATCTTTTGAATAATCATTTTTGGGAGAACATTAAAAAGAGCAGGTTGTCTTTATAGCGATATTTCAAGATCTACCGAGTTCTCCCATTAGCAGACATTGTTAGCAACTCTACTTCTTTAACACTAAAACTAGTTAAGAATTATAACTGGATGCAATCCCAAAGTTAAGCGTCAGCAAATTAGTAAAGAAACATCGTTCAAACCCGTCGGTGTGATCACGCTATTATATAACAATTATAAAACAATATTTTTGTTTTTGGAAATAAAGTTTCAAACGGTTTTTTTACAATTAATTAGTAATTGCGAATAATTAATAATTACGAACCAAACGAACGTCATCGTTGGTGACATTTATTTTTCAATCTTTCGAAGGAGCAGGCTCTAGGTCAAAATAATAAAAGTTATATATGTACAGTGTGTCAAAAAATACTTTTTACACTGGATAAGAATTCATTTTTCAACTTTGAGTACAAAAAAATTTGTAGCTAGGAAACTTAAAGTGCTTGGCAAGTTGGCTACAAAAATTAAAGAGTCTTTCCTAAAAGAATACCTATACCTGTAAGATCATCTGGCGTATACTTACTATGATGCAATCAAATCTATTTTGAATTTTTTCAAAGAATGTACCTACAGTATTTCGTGACAAAATTTGCTATATGTTTTCGATTTTCTTACAATTGATTATTTAAGAAACTAAAGTAAAAAACTGATAGATATAAGTAAAATTTTATATTATATTATTTAAGAAGCTTTTTTAAATGTGTGTTAAATGCTTTAAATAATTAAAATTATGACTTTAAATTTATTGTAATATCTCTTTAATTACATGAACAAGAAAAAGTTGAACTTTTTGCTTGGTTTTTGTTCTTGGCTCAGCTTTCATCCTTCTCTCTCTCTCCCTCTCTCTCTCTCTCTCCCTCTCTCTCTCTCTCTCCCTCTCTCTCTCTCTCTCTCCCTCCCTCTCCCTCTCTTTTAGTATCTATTGTCCCACTCTGGTTTTTGGTAAACAATTAATAATAAAGTGGCCTTGCAAAATATTTGCTACAATCAGCCGATTTTTATGCTTACACATATAAGTATTTGTATATACAGACACATACAAACGCACAGTTACTCACATACATATAAATGTGTGTATGTATGTATGAATGTATATGTATATTTATGTCTACCTATGGTTGTATGGAATGTATTTTAATAAAGTCAAGAAAACACACAGGAAAGACGAGCTCGAGGGAAATAAAAGCCCACTTTTTAACATCGTTCATCCTCCCTCCCAATGTCAGCATCACCGCAACCCTCTCCCTGCCTCCACACTTTACTCTCTCTTTCACCTACACGTAATAAAAAAATATGAAAATCAAGTAAAATCATTTCCATTTAAATTCAAATTCGGAATGCCAACAAGGACATGGCTTGCCTCAAATCGCGGCGCCAGCAGCTTGAAAACTGATATTCAATTCAATCAGTTCTGCCTCGGGCCCATTGGGGAGAGTTCCCTGTGTGAGGAGAAGTACATGGACGTGAGGAGGCATCATTGTGTGTGTGTGTAACTTGAGCTGATTCTGCATTTCGTTTGAAGACATTTTGATTTTGCGGTTGTCGATAGCTGGACTCAACCATCACCATTCACCATTCACAAGCAAGACCTTGGCCAGAAATCATCAGGATATTTGTGAATACCCTGTACTTGGTTGGATACAAAATTCTATTCCAAGCTCATGACCCATTTATGTTTTGCAAAATAGAATTTTAAGTCCCATTTGACCAATTTCATGACTAAAAATTAATGCTTGATCCCTATTTGTTGGTTTTTTTTTTATTTTCTTTGAAACAGGTCATCTAGAAATCGGTTCCCAAAGTTATTTTCCTTTTTTTTTTACTTTTGTTGTCGTTGTTGTTGTTGTTGTTTTTGCTCTTTTCTAACTTTGCGCCTTGCCATTGATTTTACAATAAATTTCAGCAAATAAATCAAAATGTAAACCAAGCCGTGTGGAATTTTCAAGTGGCAGGTGACGGCAAAGCACCCCTTGTCTCCTGCCACCCCTCTCTACAGTCCGCCCCCTCTATCATCAACGACCAACTCATCAGCTCATCCCTTGCAGGCAGCCAACCAACAAGAGGCGGACAGGCAGAGTATTGGGCGCGGTTAAAAAAAAGTTTCTGATTTTTTTCGTTCTCGATTCTTTTTTATTTTTTTTTTTGTGAAAAATGTTGGCGAGTTTCTTTCCTTTTTTTCCCGATTTTTCTTTGTTTGTGTGAAAAATGAAAATGTTCTGCCTGGAATCGAAAGTTTTGTCTGAAAATGAATGAAAATGATGACAGGACCTCTCAAGAAGAAGCAAGACAGCAACAGCCACAGCTGCTGGCTGTGCGAGTAGCTTTAAGATGTCCTGAACAGTTTTATGTGTACCCTGTGCAGAGGTTACGGGAAATCCTTGAAATGAAATCATTTCGTCAGATAATGATAATGGAAACAAATGAAATGTCAGTTTAATTTTCAGCATATAGCATATTTCAGCAGAAAATTTTGATATTTATATAATATTTAAGGGTATATGCATTTCGGTATACAAAGCGCAATTTTTAGTAAATTTTCTTTCGGTTTTTATTTTTTTGTTGTTTGCTAATTGACTTTTTTGTTTTTTTTTCTTTCTTATGTATGTGTGTGTGTGTGTGTGTCTCTGACATTTAAAGAGGCTAAGGAGACAATAACTGTTGGAGGCGAAAACTGTTGAGTTTTATGGATCTGCCGCTGGGGCGTAAGTCAATGCGATGGAGTGGTGGGCAGAATATGGGAGGGATGCTTTCCATTTCCAGGATACGCAGGTCAGCGCTTACAGTGTCTAGACAACAAATACGTAATTATGTTTTAATCGTATTGAGATGAGCCTGTTAAAACGTAATAACTTCAGGAAAATTAACATGAATACCAAGTCAAGTTAATTTGTACTTATAAAAATGAGAGTTATTTTAATGTGTTCAGCACAAAGCAAATTGAATATTACACTGAAAATCACGTCGGCCTGTGAGTTTGAAACCTATGTATTGTCTATTACTATATATTACACAGATAAACGGCATTCCGACTGTATTAAAAAATATTTGGTTACCTCTGACTATGTTCCGCTGTCGATTAAGCGGAAAAGATAGGTCACCTGAATTTGGGTTTCGGGTGTAATAAAAATTATTGATGCAAAAATTAATGAAAATTGTAAAATATATGAATGTACTTATATGTACATATGTATATATGTATGTATTTCAGTATACAGTGGCAACTGTCTTGATAGACACATTTATAGGGCGGAATTGGCAATCGGGAGTAAATTGTAGGTAATTATCATTACTATTAATTTATTTGAAACAATTAAATCTCTTTTGAGGACATAAGAATTAAGCAATAATGGCTGTCCGCCAGAAAGAGTATTCACTTTATTTGGCTATATCAGAAATTGGCGGACATACAGAAATTTACCTAAATAATTTGTTACAATACATTTTAATTGTTTTGCGGCTTTTATTTGACACGAGTAATGTGTGTGTGTGTCACATAAAATGATGATTTATGTATTCTTACACATATATGTACATAATACACATACATGTGTACATACATATATCCATTCTTTTACATTGTGTTTCCTTAGCTCATTAAGAGAAAGGCAATTGAAGATTTGGCTGCCTGCTCTTCAGGTTGGTAAATTTGTAATTAAGTGTCATACACAGATACGAACTCACACTCGCACACACATACACACAGACGCAGAATGGTCGGCCACAATGGCAATTGGCAGAGAATCGTGAACAACAACAGCAGCATCATCGAAGAATAGTGTCAAGTTCATGTCATTAAGGTGTGATTAACAAAAATTAGTTGCTGCTTAACGTACATACACACACACATGCATACATACACGCGAATACACGCACACAAACACAAGCTTACGTCGAGATTGAGACTGAGACTGGGTGGGATTGCGGTTGCATGGTGGGGGCAATGCGGGTTTTTGAGCAACAGTGTGAACTGGAATGGTTTAGGCAGTCGCCTAAGAAGCAACACATGATGACGTCCATTCCCAGCAGAAGCAGCAGCAGCAACAACAACAACAACAACAGCAACAACAGCAACAGCATATACCGTTTCCTTCATTCATTTCAACTGTTGCTTTTTTGGGGTCGGTCTCCTCCACTTGTTAGCACGACGTCGACGACGACGACGACGACGACGACGACGACTGGAAACGCCATGAGACGAAACAAAACGATGAAATTCCAGTGTAGAGTTTTCGAACCACCTGCGTAGAGTTTTGATTGGCGCTTGGAGAGTTCTAGCGTTCACGTGTATGCGTATATGTGTTCGTCTGTGTGTGTGTAGACTGCGTTATATTTGCGTTAAATTATTCACCGAAAACACAGGAACACATCCCAAAAAATCCAAAACAAAAAAAAAGAATAAAAAAAAAACGCTAACCAAAAACAACAAAATGCTTCATAGAGAGAAGAGCTGCCAAGATGTAGGAAAGGAAACGTTGCTGTTGCGCTTTTGCCTGTCGTCGACGCCGACGTCGGACGTCGTGCAAAATGCAATTAAAAAGCGCACTACGAACGCGCGCGGTCAACCCGAAGCAAGAGCAATCGCAATACGAACAATCCACACTGGTTCAAACTCCACATTTTGTGGCATAAATTCGAAAAATGAAGTTACAGAGTTGGAACAAACCAAAACTCGTAATAAGCTTTTAGTGTACACACATTTTGTAGTATTTACATTTTACATATCTTGTTCAATAGTTTTTATTACAAGATTTTATTCAAATATTGTTTTTTGTCTAATTGCGCAAGCAGAACGTTTGCTAAAAGTTTTAAGCTTTATTTGCCGCAAAAACATCTGCGCCTTAATTCCAGGGATGCAATAATTTTGAAATTATGTCTGTATTTAAAATTTTTTTAGGAATACTATGTTAAAACTAGATATTTTAAAATATTATTTGAATTTATGCCACAAATCAGAAAATTTGGACCACTGCATCAGCTTAACGTGTGTGTCTAGTACGGAGTAAAAACTAACTTAAAGCCAATTTCTGTCATTTGGTGAGTTTGTTGCATTACACTTCAAAGTATGTATTTATATGAGTTAATTTTTATTCTAACGGCAAAACTTTGCAACGGTGGTTCTAGCGAGGACAGTGAAACCGATTCTGAAGGCGGAAACTGTAAACCTGTATTAATTTGAATTAGATATAGACGATAATTAAGATAATTTTTAAGTAAGTATTTTAATAAAAAATGTTTGCTTCCAATAACTAATTGTGTATTGTGTATTAATTACAATTAATTGCGTATTTAAATACATATAACTACATAAATACATAAACTGTGATAAGTTAAATTACGCATACGCAACGTAAGCATGAAAGACTGAGCATGGAATCGGTAAATATTGTTTATGCTATAATTATGTCTTAAATATCCCAATTTCCAGATCTTTTTTTTTGAATTCATGCAACAATATCGGGAATTTGAACCAGTGTGCAATCGAAGCACATGGCTCGTCTCTGCTGGCCGTCGCTGCTGCTGCTTACGGTGCGTCGCTGCCTCTGCCGCTGTCGACGCGCTTGTGCGTAAGCGATGAAGCTTTCGGCGCGTTGTTGAACCATCCACGCCAAGCAGTAGGCGTTCAGCCTCCGAGCGGATAACATTGCGTTGTTGTAGTTCTCTCTCTCTCTTGCTCGCACTCTTGGAGTTCATTTAAAAAGAAAATTGCCTCCCGTAAGACACATACACTCACCATACCCATCATACTGTAAACATCTCCCCGTTGCCCCAACCGAACAAAACGCGTCAAAATTTGAGAGAAGTACAAAAAAAAAAAAATATTAAAAAAATAAATAATACAAAATAAAAAACACAACAACCGTTTTGAATTTAAAATTTCGAGTTTCGGGGTTTCAAGTGATTTTTTGGTATAAAATAAAATTTCCAAAAATTTAAATTTATTTCAAAAGTTTCCTTTATTATTTTTAGTATTTTTTTTTTATGTTTAAATTATTGTTGAGTTTTTGTGTTTACCGACGGTGATTCAAGATCGATGAATATCAAAAAATATGCATATTGTATACAATATTAAGAAATCGTGTCTGTTGTTTGTTGTTTTTTTTCGGTTCCACATAGTATTGTGATTTTCTGAAGAGACATAGGATAAAAGACCACAAAAGTAACCAAGAAAACAAACAAAAAAACATAAGAGGAAACAAAAGTTATCGAGAAATTGCCACCAAAGGCTATAAAGGTAAAATTCATATCCAAATTAAAACATATATTGCAATTTTCAATTTACTTACAAAAGCAAAAAAAAAAAAAAAAACAAAAAGGAGAGAAATAAATTGAAATGTTATACGAAATTACACAAAAAGCCCAAGGTCAATAGCAAACATCAAAAAAGAAATGTTCAAAATGTGAATGAATTTTCAACGAAAAAAAAAACAAAATTCGAAAAATTGATTCTGTGTATGTGTGTTTGTGTGTTGCATATGAGACATGGAACAGGAACAAACGATGAGTGAAAATTATTATACTACATACATACATATATGCATATTTAGAAGAATGCGATCCCCATTAAATTGCTAATTGCTATAAATCTTGGCATTATTCTCAATTGGAATACATTTTCGGACTTTGAAACATGCTACAATACATATGTACACATGGCACATGCATTAACTTTTATTTATCCGTTGAAGGGACTAGAATATCTGGGAAAATTACGAATGTCCAAGATATACATATTTAATAGATTTATCATATTCTCCGCATTCATTCAGTCATGGTTTTTGCTAATTTTTCAACAAACTTTTCCTACTTGATTAATATTTTCAAAAAAAAGCCAACTTTTAATGAATAATTTATGTTTAGTTAGTTTTGTGGTTTTTCCTAGGCAGAGATACATATCAAAATATTCTTTACTACAAGCTCATCCTTTGTTTTCAAAGAAAAATGTTCATTAAATTCGGAACAAAGTATTAACTAACTTTCCTCTTGTTTTTCTTTCGTTCTTTTCGACTAAGTTCATTTTTGCTTTGGGTTTCATTTCGTTTTTGTTTGTCCTCCATTTATGAGTTCTTCTTCGGTTTCATGCATTCATGTTAGCTTTCGTTTGAATGAATTTCATTTCGTTTTTGTTTCCTTTTCCTCTGATTTCCTGTCATTATTACAACTTAATTTCCTTTTTCCTATTGCTCTCTTGATGTCGCCATCTGTTGCCCAAGAAGGCAAAAAGGCAAATGGGGAACACCTTTACCTTTTCATTTAAACATTCATCCATCCATCCATTTGTCCATTCATCCATCTAGAAGTCCATGCAGCCAGTCTGCCATCCATCTATAATTTGTAGCTTATAAATTTTGTAGTTTTCATTCACTTCTCCGCAGTTTTTTTTTTATTTTGTTTCCTTTTCTTTCATAATTTATGTGTACTTTTTGATTTCTGCCAACTGTGCGTATGATTAATATTTTCATATATGTATGTTAGATCAGAGAGAATGACAACGCAAAAGGGAGAGAAAGAGTGTGGCGGGCGTATTGGGAAAAGAACGGGAATGTTTTTCCCTTAATTATTGGCCAAACGGCATTAAATTTTCAAGTATTTACTAAAGCTAAACAAAACACAAAAAAAAAGCAAAAAGTACAAATAAAAGAAGAATCGAAAGAAAATGCAAACAATCACCAAGAAAACAAAATACAAGCAATTTTTTAATACTCTGTATCCATGGGATAACCCCAAAAGGGTGTATTTAAATAATCCATCCAAGTAACTTAAACAAGTATATAAGGATTCTTGATCAACAGTTGAACCCTTATACCTAGTTGCCTAAAACCCCAACAAAATGTCTTAAATTTTATTTTCATCTTTATATATAAAGTTACATATATTCAGTTTGAATAATGTTAAAGAAAACTGAACAATCACAATGCGCCGCCAGAGGATGTCAGGCTTAGCTGACGAATTATAGGGTATTTGAAAACCCGGGCCTTCGACTTGGCGTACAAATTTTTGTTTTTTGCTCTACAATTTTCCGAAATTTTTCAACTAAATAAACAGTGTGTGTGTGTGTATGTGTGTGTTGTGGAAGCATTTGGCAATCGGCAGCTGTTCGATCTTTATATATACATTTCATTTCATATAGATACATACATCCTATAGTATACATACATACATGTACACTTACACACACAGTATTGAATTGATTATAACACATATTTATGTATTTATATAAACAATTAGTGGGTATATCAACTGAAAAATTTTCAAAAATTGCGTGCTTTAAAATATTTGAATTGAGAATATTGACTATATAGACATACTATATACACACTATAGTATATAGTCATCGTCATCGGTTCAATCTGCCTCCCGTGGGGCCAATACCGCACAAGAGACAACAGCAAATTGAATTAACATTAATGGTGAATGTGTGTGTGTGTGCATGCGTGTGTGTGTGCATAGAGAAAGACCCGCAAAACCAAATCCAAGTACATATCGTATCGTATTTAGGTAGAAATGTATGTGTGTTTGTATATATAGTAGAAAATAGACAAACAGATAGACCGAGGGACAAAGAGGACAGACGGAGACATGTAAACAGAGCCAAGCCAAAGGTAACAAATGGCTTTTCAAATAAATTAGCGGACGGCAATTGTAAACAGAGAGTTTCAGCCGTATAGAGGCAGTGATTGAGACAGAGATAGATATATACCCTATATAGATAGCTAGATAGAGAGAGAGGGAGGGAGAGAGACAGAGAGCGCAAGCGAGCAATGGCAAAGTCAGTGCATTGCACAGATTCAATATCCATTCCATTACATTTCATCAATTTTTCACTATTTTTGTTTGTTTGACTTATTTTTTTGGGGTAGTTTCTAAAATTTTGAACAAATAAAAAAAAATAGTAAGATGTTAAAGCAATTATTAAACT
This sequence comes from Drosophila willistoni, assembly GCF_018902025.1. Taxonomy (NCBI): domain Eukaryota; kingdom Metazoa; phylum Arthropoda; class Insecta; order Diptera; family Drosophilidae; genus Drosophila; species Drosophila willistoni. The sequence continues at coordinate 2,420,873 of NW_025814053.1, forward strand.
TTTTCTGTATGAATCGAACTCTTTCCATAGAGTATTGAATGATAATAGCCGATATGTTTTTGAAATTATTCGCTTAGTAGGTACATATGATCTTTAATTGGAAGAGAAATAATCTCTTGGAGCGCACCTCTTACCCACTACCCCCCACTGATGGCCAACAATGTGTACCAAATTGCAGTTGCAGCTGTTTTGGCCAGTTTTAAGCGGTTCAGTTTGCTGGATAGATAAATGTTTATTGTTCTCTATTCATATTTCTTTATTTGAAAGCCAAACCAATCTCAAGGACATTTGGCCACGTGCATTTCAATTAACTTGAACAATCCATGCGAAATATTAAGAGATGAGAGGGCGAAGGTATGAGAAATATATACACACACAGAGAGAAAGAGAAAGAGAAAGAGAGAGAGGGACGCGAAAGCAATTCCATTAATTATACAATTAGAATTTGCATTGTGATTAAATGAGGGCGAGCTACTGCCAAGTCATAGAGGGGAAGAGAACTGTGAATGAGGGTCATTCAACATCCCGTAAAGCAATTCGTCGAAAAGGTTTCAATCCCTTTCCCCTCAGCCTCATCTCACTCTTTGTTTCATTCTTTCTCTCTCTCTCTCTCTCTCTGTCTATCTCTCTCTCTTTCCCTTTTCGCGTTTGATATGCAAAATTCAGAATGTTTACCTTGAAATATGCCATGTCACTTTTGCAAAGCGATGCGAATGCCACGCCTTACCGCCCCACTAAGTTGAATACTCTCAATGGTGATGCCAAAGGCTATGGAATATGATGGTATGTGGCAAGGTAGCACAGAGAGGCAGAGAGGGAGAGGGAGGCATGCACGAGTTGTTGCTGATATGTGAAATATCTCATGTGTGTGTGCGAGTGTGTGTGTGTGTGTATGTGTGTGTACATTATGTTACCAGCTCCATTTCCATTTCCATCTCCGGCTGCCTCTGACTGACAGCTAAGGTGGTGCACAGAAAGGCAGGTTAATGTTTTGCTGGCAGGAGCCAATTGCAGTACCATGAACCAAAACATGAAACAACAGTCAACTAGCAAATGGAGTTGAGGCGGCCAGGTAGCCAAGGATGCAAGTCAAGGGTTATGAAACGGACACACAACATGCCCACACTCCGTACCCGTTCTCATACCCATATCCATTCCCCACAACCATCTCATTCACAGAGTACGCGAATGTAAGTGAGATTTAGTGCTCTGAGCATGCATAGAGAATTTATGCCTTCCCCGAACCACTCGTTAGGGGTCACTCGGTAATTATTGGGGGAGGGGTCATGGGTCATGACGTGCCAATGAAATGTTTGATATGCCTTTCTTCACAAGATGACCAAGATGATATGTGCAGTCAGGAAGATCTCACATCAGAGTAAATTTTAAGTGGATAATTGCTAATTACTCATACTCGTTGCATATTATGAATTTATTGGATTATACATATACAAATTTTAAATTGTGGGCAAAATGAAGCCTTCATTATGCTTTAATTCAATGTTTGGCATACTTTCTCGTTATGTCATTATCTACTCGTTGTTATTGTTTCGTTAACTTTTTATTCCGCTGGAATTTCATTCACCTAATTAATTACTTAATGCTCTTACTTATTATTACCGAGCGAAATATTTCAAACTCTTCACATATGTGTAGAGGGAAGTCTTTACTCTCATTACTATTTGACTCTTAAGACTATCAATTAAGTAGAAGAACTTACTTAAAACTTGAAATTAACTCACATATTCTACATTCTTGTTAATTTTGGGTAAAAGTTCTCGATATATCCTGGCAGTGATGATGTCGCTTCTTCTATGTATATTCAATTACATTTTGTGTTTATTTGTGGTTTGAAAAATTTAACCCAAAACTGAAGCTGCAAATTTGGTTGGCACATTTTCTTTTAAGGGGGAGGGACGGTAGGAAGGGGTGAAGTGCCCTCTAAAGTGGTTTGGGTTGGGTGGAAGCAGAAGAGGAAGCAAGTTTTGTTAACCGCGAATACATTTTAATTAGCAGCTAAAATATTCAAACTGAAAATTGCCCTTTGCCTGAAGGCAGAGGGTCCTGCCTAAACCAAGATGCCTTCATCCTCACATCCGCCTCCAACCGCCTCCAACTGCTGCCTTGTTGCCTACCTGTGTGTGTGTATGTGTATGTTTGCTTTGTGTGAGCCAGCCAAAAGTTTTCCCAGCCACCTCAAACATGGCTATAAATTTTCCAGTGAGGACTAAATACTTGCAAAAATATGTCAGGTCGTACCCCCTGTATCCCGAGTAGGAAGAGAATGGAACAAAAAATAAATAAAATTAAAAAGTTCGCTTATGAATTTTTATTTTACCTCAGATCAAACGCAAATGTGAAAAAGTTTTTATTCACCCATGTCCCGTACCCGAGCAATTTTAAGTAAGTCAAATCTTTCCATAATTTTTTGTTACGTTTTCTCCAGGTAAAATTTATCTCACATACCAGAAATGATTAATTACACAAATCTAATGATAATCAAATGGAAAGAAAAACGAATAAAGACCATGGGAGCAAAATGATAAAGAAAATAAAAAATAAATATATATTGCGAGACTTGGAATTGTGAAGGGGAGGGTGGGGACGAAGCTGAAATGTGGCATAAGCTCTCAGACGGCTTATATATTGTATATATATGTATGTTCTTGGCCGGATGAGGCTTGATTAAAGTGCAAAACAGATACATAGATACAAAGCTCCGGGAATACAGACGGACGGAGAGACTGAGAGAGAGATGGAGGGAAAATGAAAAGGGTAAAAAGTGTAAAAAAAGAGAAAGAGTGACACGAATAAATAATTTAATTAAATTATAGCATAATAATTCATTTTAGTTAAGTATAATTTATGTGACCTTTAATTTTCACAGCTTCAATTTCAGTTAAAACTTCCATCAAACCTAATTTATTGGTGAAAGCTTTAATGAATTTTAATTTTATAAAGGATGAAGATTTTATTTTAAGTGTTTGGATTAGATTAGTATATTAGTTACATTGGGACCTTATAGCTTTCCCTACTTAAACGGACAGCTCTGCTCGAGAAACATTTTATCTACATTTAATTTTAAAACCAGTATGAAATACTTATTAATTGATAATACATTTTGTAGTATTGATGTAAGTGTAGATTGGGCAGCTGTCTCTTAAGTCTCAATTTTATTATTAGTCGGGTGAAAAATGTCACCGAAGCAGGTTTAAAATATTTCTTAATATTTTGAATTTGATAACAGTGTGGGAATTGCCCAAGTCTCTGAAGCTAGCTAGGAAATTGATTCTTACAGTTTAGCTAAAAAGATACTATGTTGAGGAATCTGTGAAAGATTTGTTTTGATATATGTACATATGTATGTCTGATTTATGAGTCAACATAATAACCTTTTAGCTAAACTGTCGTTGTCGACGTAAGAAACTTTGAAGCGCTTTGAACGATGAAAAATATTCGCTTCTTTACGAAACATATAACTTTCTATTTTTGTATTCAATGATTAAAGAATCTTCATAACGAAGAAGATTCAATAAAATTACATCCAGAAAAACGAAATATTAAAATTTTTCTCTTATCAATGTGAATATCTTTTAATTTACGCAGTTTAGGTAAAAGGCAACTAACTGTTTTAAAATATTGGCCTAATAAAAAATAGATAAACAAAATACTAAATAAAACAACGAGTACGAAGAAAGAAAAGAGTTGGAAGTCTCTTGCAACAAAGTATTAGTCATAATAATTTTGGCACAAGTTCGAATCTTCGAAAACGGCTCAAAATGGTTAAATGAAACAGTGGGAGATTCTCACACAGCATTAAATTGATTTATATTGTTAGAAAACTGTCCAGTCAATCTTGAGACAGTTTTGTTTAAATTTAATGTACAATTTTCCCATTTACATGATAAAGTTTCTGACATTATACTTATTAAGATTAGACAGATCAATGTGGCTTTTAAATTTTATCTATGGACAGGGACTTTGAATTAATCTAAAGTCTGTTTTTAACACCTTTCCAGAAGAGGCTAGCAATTTAATAGAGATACATCAATATTATTTAAATCTAAGTTTAATGTGTTGTATAGGAAACCTAACGATAATCAATCCATGATGATCCAAGATGACTTTCGAGGAGATCTTAGGAGTTGTCTTTAGTCGGGTGTTTTAGGTGGTTGTTTTTGATACCTTTTGAGAAAGCTTTTAGTAAGATCATTTATGGAAAACTTTCATTTCTTCTCTAAGCTGCAGTTAAAGCTCAAATTTTGTTTTCGTCATTTAAGGTTTTTATTTTTAAATTAAATGTAAGCACGAGCATTTTTAGCCCTTTCGCCATATTTTGACAACTGTGTGTTACCACAAAAACCAAAAGCAAAACATTGAAAAAAAAAAAACAAAAAACAAATGACCTCGTAGATAAAGAGAATAAAAAACACAGAAAATAGAAGAAAAAACCAACTGCTGGCAGCTGTGGCATCCACTTGTGGTTATTGTTGTCAGAACTTTTGCTCAACTTTCACTTGCGTTTTTCCATGTGATTTTAACCAGCGTTAATGTGTGAGTGTCTGTGTGAGTCCATGTCCCTGTATGCGCGCGTTTGTGTGCTTGTGCGAAAGCAAAAAGTGTTGCCTGCTTTTCAACCAGAAGCCAGAAAGAAATGAGCAAAACAAAAACAAAACGAAAAGAGACGAGATGAGATGAAATGAAAAAAAAGACGCCTTTGTGGTTAACATTTTTGAGTGTGGTCAAAAGGGGGAGAGAGTAGCCAAAGCATGTGTGGTTCCAACTGACCTCCAGCGCGCCTTCTCTGCCTCAATCTCTCAGCTATTGAATTTCCCTCAGATTTTTTTGGCATTTTACTTTGACATTCCTTTTACCCCGAATACCCTGTAAACAAGTAGTACAAGAGTACACTAGGATCAATGCAAAAGGCATTAAATTTAAACAGTCACAGTCTGATGCAGACTTTTTATACCCTTGCAAAAAGGGTATATTAATTTTGGTCAGAAGTGTGCAACGCATAGAAGGAAGCAACTCCGACCATATAAAGTATATATATTCTTGCTCAGCACGACGAGACGAGTTCAAATAGCTATGTCCGTCCGTCCGTCCGTCTGTCCGTCTGTCCGTCTGTCCTTCCGTCTGGATCAACGCAAACTCCTCCTAGACCGTAAGAGCTACAGAGCTGAAATTTTGCATGTAAGCTTGTATATACTGCAGGCGTTGTATATCTCGGATTCAGCCGGATCGGATCACTATATCATATAGCTCCCATACAAACGCCAAAGTCACGAACAGTGACTTTTCTCAATAACTACGTTATTTTTTGAGCTATTGTCGTGAAATTTAATATTGGTGAGTTAATTATTCGTATAAACGACTATGCCAAATTTGATCAAGATCGGGTGACTATATCATATAGCTCCCATAGGAACGATCGGTCGAAAACAGTGACTTTTGTCAATAACTTCGTTACTTTTCACGCGATTGCTTTCAAATTAAATATTTGTTAGTTTAGTATATCTGTTTATGACTGTGCCGAATTTGATAAATATCGGGTTACTATATCACATAGCTCCCATAGGAACGATCGGTGGAAAACAGTGACTTTGATCAATATCTTCGTTATTTCCTATGCTAAGATTGTTGGCCATTCTTTCGCAAACATTAGCCTTTTTAGATAAAACGTTTTTCCACTTTGAAAAGGAAAGAGTTACCAAAAAACTTGCAAGGGTATACAAACTTTGACGCGGTCAAAGTTAGCCCCGTCCCTCTGGTTTAAATTGTCTTTGATTACCAATAAAAAGAAAGAAATTTAGAAAGTTTTAACTTGACATTTTTGACTTTCTTTTGTGCAGGGTATTGCCTACATTCAATCCGATTCAGAGTCATTTTTTCTTTGCGTTTGTGGGCCAACTGTTGCCATCTGGCTGGCTTCTCACATATCGCCATTCCCTATGTTACCCCAATTGCTATATCAGCCCTCCGCACTGACCCTTTCGCCCCTCTCGATTATCCTTTTCCTTTTGCTCTTTCTCTCTCTCTCCCTTCTTGACAAACAATTCAATTTGCTGCCAAAGCCTTTGCAGTGCAATGGCACAATCCCGTGTCCTTCCGTTTCTACTTTCCTCGCAGGGACTTTCTCTTCTTTGCGTGCTGCAATTCTATTTGAAATTGCCAAAATATGTTCTATTTTCCTTCCATATATGTATGTATGTACATGCCTGTATTATTGTTTAGTAACGGTGCACTTCTGATTGTTGTGTTTATAGCACAACTGGGTAAAGTGTAGAGGTGACACAGATATAACTGGGAGGGAGAGGGTAACAAATAATAATAAAAATTTGTGCAAACTTGTTTATAGACTGCTCAAATGCACAAATCTAAAAATACACACTAGAAATTAAAATAAAATCCTTTGTATGCAAATCCTTTGAAGCTCTTGATTTACCTTGAATTTTAGTTGACCCATTTGAATCGATAAACAATGACAAGGAAATTGTATTTCTCTTCAAATTTCCAAGTTACATCTCCGATTATGACAAACAAGTATATATGCTAATGTTGATCAGTTTTAGTTAAAGCGAATTATTAAATTTGCATATCTAGGTAAATATGTAAATAGGTATATCTATTTTTCCCAACATTTCCCCATGGTAATACAATAATTTCAATTTCTTTCAACACATTTTCCTCACTAATTTTCATTTGCGTTTCGTTTCGCTGCTTCTCTCCACTTCGGTTTCCCTTTGTTTTGCCTTTGCCTTCTTACTCCTATTCCCCTAGTCCTCTCTTATTTGCCATAAGGGAATATAATTTTCAACACAAACAACGCGTACAACAATTGTAATTGAGCATTAACATAAGCAGGACGAGCTTCTCCCGCCTCACACTTTGCGCGAAAATTCCCAAAATGACAAACATCAGGGAGCATCCCCAAAAATATTTTACTCATTTTCCGCCACTCGCAGAAATTCTCTCCCGCATCTTCCCACGCTTGCCATTGTACTTTGTGTCTATCCTCTTGTCAGATTATTTGCAAATGCTTTTCGTTTCATTTGTTTTGTTGAATTTATTGAATTTTAATTAATTTGATTGCCCGCATTACCGTTTAAAGCTCTTTATGAGATGATAGTGAACGCAGATTGCGAGAGTTGACTGTACGTTGGGAAATAAGCGAGTTTTATGTACAAGCATACATATTTTAAGTGGTGGTCGTGGAGGAGGAGGAGAAGGATGGAAACCTGGATGGAAGACATAAAACCAAATGTGTCAAGAGCAAAATATATAGGAGACCATGGCATTGGGTTACGTTTGGTTAGGGTTTTCAGTCCTTTCCGCGTTTCTTCGCTACACTTGCCTTATCTCACCTTTTCTCATCTCACTTTGCTCTACCTCACCTCACCTCAGCCCAGATGTCAAGGTCAAAGCAATTGTAAACCTCAAGCTCTGCTCATTATGCCAAACGGATGAGGGCTGCTGCGCCCACTTGGCATACATTTCAAATAGTTAAAATGAAGATGACATTGCCTCAGCCTCCGACCGCCTTTTTCTCTCTCTCGCTCTCTCTATCTTCTCTCCCTTGAGATTGTCACTTTTTTTGGGGTCAGGTGCAAGGCTGGGGCACGTCACTTAAACTCGATTTGTCACCATCACGTGGCCAATTAGCACGCAACAAACAATCAAAAAGACAACAATTCTATTTACCTACCCCAATAGGGAATCAACTTGATTTTACCCTACATCGAGTAAGTCCTATCTGAAGCTAATGAGGGATTGTCTGAAACATCTCTTGAGGCATACCCTTCAACCGTCGAGTACCGAGTATGCAAAGGAATATCGAGTGTATAAAGGCGAGAATAGTAACACGTCGCATGTCTAATGGCCATTGTTTTACTTCAATCTTTTCATCGTAGGCGAACAAAACAAATATTAGGCAGCCTGCCATAGCCGACTGGTGAAATGGAAAACCAGAGGGAACAGCGATAACTGGAAAAACGTAGAAAACATGAAAATAACTAATAAAATTCGAGTGGAATTACCCATTGAAAAGGTAAAAGAAGTGAGATGGGAGTTGGAGCAACAATTTGGAGCAGGTTGACAAGCAGTTAAATGCTTTTTAGGTGAAAGGCAAATAAAAAATTGCAAAAATGACCCAAAAAAGCTGGTTCATAAAACTGGTCAAAAAGCAGAAAAGGAAAAAATATTACATTATGAACTGTGAGAACGAACAGCGAAGCTATGAAAAAGGTAACAAGATAAAAATATGGAAAAGGAAAGAAAAGAAAAAAAAGACCAGAAAGGAAACCCGAAATAGAAAACTTACTTAAATGGAAAGTCTAAGGCCAAGAAAGAAAAGGCAAATCATCCAATGGAAATGGAAAAATAAGGCGATTAAAGCCAAGAAAGGAAAAAGGACCGCAGACGGGGAAGAAGAAAAAGAAGTTAAAAAATATGAAAAATAAACAAGTACTTACAAAACGAAACAAAAACTTTAAAGTTCCATGGTGAAGTTTTTATACTCTATCAGAGTTTCTGTTTTTAAATAAAGTTAATAGGTAAAAAGGATTTCGAAGCATTTGGTTTTATCAATAAATTGTTAAAATTGGAAATTATATAGTTTATATAGTATAGCTTTAAGTGAAAATTGTAAAAAACTTTTCAACTAAAATTACATAATCTTCGAAAGACTATTCTCATATGATCTATATGTGTAGATATTTATTTATCTATTGAAGATGGATTCAGGCATTCATTGTGAATTTTATAGAGCGGGTCGAATATTTGGAAAATTTGAGAGCTTAGGAATCCATTAGTCGATTGTTACGTAATTTAAACTGAAAAAATAATTGGATAATTATGAAGTTTTTAGGGAATTCTTCTTCTTTCCACGCTTTTAAAATTACATTTATCTTCTGTCATTTCATTTAATTTCGTTTTGTTTTGTGCTTTTTCTTGGTGCTTGGACTTCCGACATTTGGCACTTGTTTCTAGATTGCAACTGCTTCCGGTACAACATGTTGGGGCCAACTTACATTACCTTTTTCATTTAAGTAGTTTACCAAGACTGGACATGCCGACAATTTGCGCGGAAATTTGACGGAAATGCACAAAGTGAAAGTGAAAAAGAAAGCATAAAGTGGGTGATGGGAGGGGATGGAAAAAGTAAACAAGTGCCACATTGAATGTCATAATATAAGCTACTCACACACATTTCCGTTAGCACTGCTCACCCTTTGCGCCGCCACCGCCCTCAAAATTCGTTACGGGGCCTGAATGAATTTGGTTAGCCCCTTGAAGTATGCTGCAAAAAAATGAAAACAAATATTTACACAAAAATGGGAAAACTCGTTTTCCCTTATTTCATCGATTTGTGAAATTGACATTTCACATGCCAACTAATCAACTACAAATGGTCGCACATTACAAATATAGCCACGTATTTTTATTTTTTATTATTATATGCAAAAATAAAGTTGAGCCACCTAAAGGAATAAACGAAACACATAAGGGAGAACGAGGACACGCAAGGCTAATGAGAGTAACTATGTATATGGCGGTTTTTTATTTCGCTAAAAATAAAGTGCAAATGGTCGACGACAAAATAAAAATATATCCAAAAGTAATCCGCTAAAGTAGTTTCACAGTCAACTACCAGCGGGGGGAATGGCACACGATGGCAAAGAGTCGGTAGAGGATAGAGAGAACTGCCAAGATTAGTTTCACAGCTTACAGCAATTTGTTGCGAGTAACGACAGCAGAGACAGAGGAAGAGGCAGAGGCAAAGGCAGAAGCAACTGCCAACAACAAAATGTTGCTCATATTGGGCTTGAGCAACAGCAGCAAAATGAAAGCCGAAAGTCGTCGTCAACATTTGGCTTAGCCTTTCTCCCTTTACTTTTGCCTCCTACCTTTGCTTCAATCTCTCTCACTCTCTACATTTAAGTTTCTCTCTGTTTCTGTCTCTATTTCGCATTCCCTCTCCCCTGTTACTTTGATTGAGCTAAAAGGAAGTAGGGGAAAAACTACTGTAACTGTAATACTTTAAGCCAGCTGTAGAGATGTGATGAAGAAGCAAAGGACAAACAGAGACAGAATGAATATAAATAGGTAGAGCGAAAGCGAGACAACGCGACCACATGCCAACCACAAGCCAAAATGCAGTCGGTGGATCGTCTAGAGAGAGCAGGAGGCGGGCACTTGCTAAACAAGGCACAGTAGAATAAAACAAATTCATAATTTCCAAAAACTGATCTAGGGTAAAACCAAAAGAGAGGAAAACCCCGAAAGCGTTAGCTGGCTCAAGTTTTTTTTTTTATTGAACAGATAAGTAGGTAGTTTGTATGATCAGCATGAGCTGATTACTGGGGTCTCCGTCGATATAATTTTAGAATGTTTCGTTTCAAAGTTCAAAATGTTTGCTGCTTGCACCACGGTAAACTGTGAGTGTCACCGTGCGCTGTTGCTGTTCTATTTTTATGTGACGTTGGGTAAACTATGCTAAAAGTAGGCAAACATAAAACCACACCAAAAAAGGAAAAAATAAGAACAAGAAGGGAAAACAAAAAACAACTAGAGGACATGAAGATTTTTTGAACAGAACACAAGGGAAACTTAACTGAACTGTCTGCCGACATCTTAGCAAAAATACCTCTGAAACGTGTAAGGGAAGGGCAATAGTTGTCGGAAGTATGGGCGTGGGTATTGTGGGTATGGGGACACATCCCATCTTTGGCATTACACATCATGCCGGTAACAACATATGTACATGTGTGGGTAGATACATTTGTATCTGTGGGCACATATGTATACACTATATAGGGTATGCACTAATCAGGTTTGCTTGCCACACTCGCCACTCTGGCCACACTTCATCTCTCAGCAAGTTGTTAGACATGGGCTTCCGTTTACTCTGTTTCCGTTGCCGTTTCCGTTTCCCGCCACAATGTGCCACTTCATTTCGCTGTTTCTTTCTGCTGCTAGTTGAATTTATGCGTGTCAGATTTTCATGGACAGAAGCGAGGGCTGCGACGTAGGAGGAGGAGTGGTCGTTGGGACTAGGGTTGATGGAGGTTACAGCAGCCACATGTGCACCATAATTCAAACTCAACGTTTTCGGGTGCAGACCCAGAGAAGAAGACAAAAATATTCGGTTACACCTGCTGCTGCTGCTGCTTTGCCACTCTAAGGCTGCTACTAAGTCTCCTTCTGTAGAGAATTCCAGTCAAAGCAACTGAAATGATTTAGGGAAATATGTTTACAATGATCCCTCTACCGCTAGTCAGCCGTTCGCCTACCCACGTCATCCTCGCCACATAAGCATCCGGGTTCTAGGCAGTAAATTACGAATATTCTGGGTGAAAATATCAAAGGCAAAAGTAATTTTCTCAGTTATTTAATTCTTTATTTAATTCAATTTCACCTTTACTTTAAGTTTTGTTAAAAAAACTCAAGCGATTGAGTTGTGCTAAGATGTTGTTGATTTTGATATATGTATATTCTCAAACAAATATTAAATTTTAAAAGAATTGTTTTAAAAATAACAAAGACTTTAATCTAAATTTCCATTTTCAACGAGTTAAAAAATAAAGTGGCCGATCCAGATGAAGCCAAGTAATGCTATGGATGCAGTGCGAATCCAGACAGACATTCTACCTTTGGTTCTGGTGATTTACCAACAATGTTTAATTCCTTCGCTACTATTTTGATTGGTTAGTTATGGTTAGATATCTAATTAGAAGTAGAATTCATTTGAGGAGATTTTGGCGTAACCTAAATAAGTGAATACTTCAACAGATATTTGAGATTTCCCATCAGTTTAATTGGCAAATTTTTTGATTAGCTTCAGCATATAAATTTAAATTAAGCATGCGACAACTTCTTCTCATGCACAACCTTTAATAAGTACCTTCTGTCCCCATTCCATTTCGCAATCTCCTTGTCTCGCTCTCATTTCCCCACTCTTTCCGTTTCGCCCCATTTCGCAATATAGAAGCAAACAGCAAACATCAGACAAATGCTTTTGTCCGGCATTTGCCTAATTTGTTTTTCTTTCGAGTTTAATTTGAAACCTGGACAAGCAGACCATGGTCACAACCACTCAACCCATTCTACCTAAGCGCAAACTCAATCCCAATCCCAACACACACCGCCCGTAGTCCCCCTTAACCGCCCACTCTCCACCAACCGTCTGCGTTTACTTGTGAACACTGTTGTTGGTTTTTGTGTATGCCAGCAACAGTTTGCTTAGTGCCAAAGTCCAAAAGCAAATTTTGCAACAGAAAAAAAAATACAGGAGTAGCAAGCCTTACCGAACATCCTATACCCTTTCAAATTCGAAGTGTAACCTAAAGGAGAAATTCAGCAAACGATTTGAACTTGTTAAGCATGAAGATCACAAATGTCTTAGCAATCTTCTTCAAATCTTGGGACAATGTAAAGTTCTTTTCTTTTACTACTTCATGCCTGATCAGGATATTCCTTTTCTTGTTAAACTCTTAACTTGGCTAAGAAGCTTGACTATATACCCTTGGCTAAAAATGCAAACAGTAAACGGAGCAGAGGGTGACAGTGTGTGCAAGTGAGACAAAGAGACAAAGGGAGCGAAAAAGACAGAGGTAGGTGGACAACTGAAGGGTTAAAGGCGAAAAATGCTTACGCTGCGTGCTACAAGCTTGGCACAAAATGTGTTTATTTAGGATAACTTAACTGATTCTTGTTGCTGTTGTTATTCTGGGGCCAAATGACAATTGCCCCAGAGAGAGAAAGAGAAAGAGAGAGAGGCAGGCCGAGCAAGGGGAGCGACGAAAAGATAACACAGCAAGTAAAAAGGGAAAGAGAAAGAGAGAGTACAAATAATAAGCAACAACAAAAATCCATTCATAAATCAACTGACAACCACAAAAAAAAAAAATAAATGAAAGAGGGAAAAAATGTTCCAAAAGAAATCACTGTAATTAATTAATGTGTATGTGTGTGTGTGTGTGTATGGGTATGAGCCTCATAAATTAATTGCTACCGCCCTTTTTCAGGTCATGCCCTCCCCTTCTTTTTCCCTCCCCCTCTCTCCTACTCACTAAAGGCACTTAATCAAAGGTTTTTGTTTCATAAGTCGTTTTGCATTTCATTTTCCTTTTTTGTTTGCCCAGAAAGCGAAAGGTTTTTCATGCTGGGGATTAATGTAAGAGTCAGTTTACCATATGTATGTGTGTGTGTGTATAGAAAATACTAGTTCAAATTAGAAAGTAAAAACTGGAATTACAAAATTTCCCAACTAAATATTTATTAAAGTTGCCCAGAACTCTAAAATAATCTCTTTAACATTTTGCATAGCATACTTATTTGGGCTGCCATTTAGTTTGACTTTGTGTGGTTCGTCAGAGTGTGAAACGAAATGCCATAAAACTAAACGACCATTAAAAGTCAGAACTTGAACATTTGACAATGTCTTTGCTTATTTATTAGCTGTCACATATGCGATACACATCTCTCTTTCTTTCTCTCTTTCTCGATTTCCATTAGCTCTTCTTTTCTCCCATTTTAATTTCTTTTCCTGTTGGCATCGATCGTATTTTGTCACCTTTTTCTATTTGACGTAAATATTAAATTAGACTAGCGTCAATCGTCGTAGCGGTTAAACCAGAGTGGGGAGAATCGGTGTATAAGTAGAATTTGTGTCATTTGCATTTTTTATAAACTCGTTCGTTGGCTGCACTACGAATGTACATACATACGTATGTATGGATGTATGCATGTATGAATGTATATACTTACTTACAAATGTATGTACATTTGGCCAAGTCATCTGCCATACAAAATACTGAAGAAGCTGGGTCAAGTGCACATATACAATACACATCCATACCTATAGATAGATCTGGTATATATGTATATTCTCTACGCAGCTACAGATACAGATATGGGTCATCATTATATATGTATGTTCCTACGTGTCGTGTACTTATATGGCATATATGACTAAAGTTGAAAAGGACCTGGAGAATGATAATTAAATTCAGTAAGTATGCATCTAGCCACATACATTTGTACGCCTTCATACATATGTGTGTAAATATCTAAACATTTCATTTCACTTAACCATTACTTGTGCCATTTATTTTTCTCACATACAGCGAGAGAAAGACAAAAGCCATCACTCATAAATGAACCGAACAACGTTGTCCTTGTCTTAACTAGGAATTTGGAATTTGATAGAAATTGATTAAATATTTAAGAGTAAAATTACTAAGAATTGTTTTTTTATGTAAGAATTTCGCTAATTCCTAATAAGTCAGTTCAAAAAGCAGCAATCGAGTAATATGCAGCACAAATTCCTAGCTTTAATTTTGAACATTTTAAATTTCGCAACTTAAATTGATGAATTATATTGTGTGTAATAGGTTTGGGCCATGTTTTTAGCGGGTGGCCTTGAAACAAAAAAAAAAAAGAAAACAAAGTTCAACTATTTGTTACCAAAACCGAAATTAGTTTCGGTTGCATTGCGCTGGTATAAATATTTCGCACACTTTGCTGTTGTTTAAAGTTGGGTCTATATAAACACATGAAATACATCTACATACATATGTATATACAAACATACACATACGTACATATATGGGCATGTGTTAGTGAGCGAGTGCGTGGTGCATAATACATGGAAAAGGCTGCCGCTGGCATTTGCCCTGCACTGTGTGGTTAAAGGTATGTCAGAGAGGGCGGGTGGTTTTTTCTTTTTGCGGTTCTGTGCCGTGACCATTTTCATCTCACTGTCTCATCTGCCTCTTTGTTTCTTTTATCCTCTCTCTCTCTCTCTATCTCGGCTTGTCTGCATCTTTCTCTTGCTCCCTCTCCAAAAAATGGGCCATTTCATTTTTAATAGTTTCAGTCGGCGATGGCAACGGCAACGGCATTTCATTTGCCGCTTGTTTACTTTGCAAACTGGGTCTACCACACACACTCTGCCTACCTATCTTCCACTTTCCGGCACCAGCACCAGCCCTACCCCCTTTTAGCCCCCTCCGCCACAACCACTGTGTTGCGATACTTTTTCGTCCTTCTCCCGCAAATCAAACAAAGATGAGAACTGCAAAAAAGTTGTCGATGCCTAAAGTCCGGAAATCCGACTCTGCGGTACCCTTTCGCAAAATGTTTAATCACTTTTCGAAAGTTTCAGGTTGAATTTAAATGCTCTATCCACATAAACTTGTCTTTCTCCCCTTCTCTCACTTTATTCACATTGGCCAACATCATTTGTTATGGGGGAAATTTGCTTTACGTTTCAAAAGTGAAAACGAACGAAAAATGATCTGTTTAAAACAAATATGAATGACCAATGAATATATGTAGATATGGTAACCAAACTGAATGAATGAATGTGAATAGGGTATATAAAGTGAAGAGTGAGAGTGAACTGAAAACTACGTTTCTTGTTGATTTATGCGCTGCAGCGTACGTTGCCACGCCCACAAGGCGTTTGATGAAGGGCGTTTGGTGAAGCTTTTTTTGCCATCTTCTTGGCTTGTTGTTCTTTTTCTACCTTTTTTTTGTTTTAAGCAATTAGTTGGCACCTGGCTGAAATTCCACTGAAATATGTTAAAGACGGGCTAAAAAGAGAGACAGCAAATAGGCGAGACAAAGAATGACAAAAATACATGTAAAAGGTGTTAACCCAAAAAACAAAGGTGATGACAACCTTCAGGTGATGCAAGAGGGCTGCGTTTCTATTGAAGGTCCTTAAAATATTCTTTCTTCGATAATGCCGCGTCATCGTCTCAATTGAATGATGTCACATGAGGCAATGTGCCATGAAAAAAAAAACCAACAACAACAACAAAATGACAAGTGGCGGCAGCAACAATACACAAATCAAGTAAAACACACAAGCACAACCACACACACTTACACCGATAAAAGGTTTAGCGAAGCGAAGCAGGAGATAGATATGGAGCCAGGGAGTGGAAGGGATAGGTAAAGGGGGAAAAGTGACGTTAACGCTAACAGTTTTCGCATCTTGAATGTGAGAGCAAAATGGCTTGCTCCCTGAATTCCTGACATCCCACAAAAGTTTCAATTTAAATTTGTCCGCCAATAAAATAGTCGATTGAGTAAAAATCCGTATAATGGATGTTGCCTCCATTTCAAGTCAAGGAGATTTTCCATAATTGAATTTATCTATATCTACAAATAGTTGTACAGTTGTTCGACAGACAGCTATCATGTCTTACTCAGAACTGGAATATTTATGGTTTACAGATGGTCAAGAATCTAGAATCTAGATGATGTGGGATCGTTCAATGACTTCTCATGGCTCCCCCAATACCGATGCTTCTCATATGCAAGTTATCTTAAACAAGAAAAATGGATCTGAAAGAAGTAAAACTCTTTGCAAAACATTTTATTCACACATGGCAAGAATCAAGATATGATAAGAGCTGAAACAAAATCTTGACTCGCAGACATTTTTCACACATTTTAGTGAAGTTCGAAAAGGAACTATTGATTAATAATAGGCAATCTGTCATTAGAGACTAGAGTTATTTCTATTATAATAAGTTTCTCTCGTGATAAGCCAAAGAAATCTAATGTACCTATATATATGTAAGATTTAGTATAATCTAATGTTTATTTAATAGATTGATGAATATTCAGAGCAAATGTTTGAGTAAAGGAATAGTTTTCAGACGTCTTTTTAAGAATACGAACAGCGAATGTTTGCTCTAGAACAAGATCCCACAGCAAATAGTTTAGGATGTTGCATTGCCGACTATCTTTTGTCTCTATCCCTTCCATATGTACATATATACATATATGAAATAATGAGAGCTACAGGGTATTAAAAAAGTTCGATTACCATGAAATTTGGTTTAGAAATAAGTGTAAAATAGATTATCTCATTTCGATCGAAAAGTATTTCTTATGCACTTGTCGCCTGGGTCAGGCAGGGCACGTGTACTGCAAGTGAATGTGCATATGGATAGAGGAGTGTGTGTGTGTGTGTGCGTGCGTGCGTGTATGTGTGTTAATCTGTTCATATTTTATGTCCACATTATGCCATAAAATCAAAATAAAAGCCAAAGCTAGTCTAGGGAAGATGCAGAATTCAGTCGAAGCGAATGCCAGGCGAACGCTGACACACACACACACACACACCCTACATACATACAAATCGAATACATATATGCATGTAGGTATGTGTGTGTTTATGGATATATGTAGTTATAGTCATACTAAGTCGTAGTCGTAGTGGCAGTTGTAAAACAACATTTGCATAGCGGCTCATAAAGATTTGCATGCAAATGAAGGTGAATTTTGACGATGATGATGTTGCTGCTGTTCACGATGATGACGACGATGATGATGATGATGATCATTGTGATGATGACATAGCTAAAAGTTTGACATTGTTGCTCATTGCAAGCAACGAGCTGCATCTAATGCAAATGCACAAATGCGATTTATGATAACGAAGAGAGCTGGCCCATTCACCCACACACACACACACACACACACACACATTGAAACGCAGACCCATGCCACTCAGCAAACATTGAGCCATGTCCATGTCCATTCGGTGACACTCAAACACGCCTAACTCGTACGTCATTCATCATTTTGTCTAGGACACATTGTGTGTCAGCTGGGCCATTAACGCGCTTAAAGCAGAGACCAGATCCCAGGGCCCAGAGCCCCAGAGGCCCATTGGGGTCTGTATTCTAGTGTAGTTGGTTCGGGGTCATGTGATACGAGAGCTTAAACCAAACATTTGTCGCTGCTTTAGCTTTTGCTTTAGCTTTGTTTGTGTCAGTTACATACACGCACACAAACACACCACAGAAAATTCAATAAAAATATTTGATTAATTATACAAAATGCGCAATGTTTGCATAGTTTTGGTTTACCCATAATATACACACTAAACGAAGAGTTTTGGGGCCACAAGGAACACCGAGAAGGGTGGCTGATTGGTATTCAAAGATTACATGTTGATCACATATGTACGAAGCGTGTATACTATATACATAGTTTATCTTATGTACAAGTCTAATAAACAAAATGGCTGATTTTGATGAGCAAATGCAGTCGCTTGTTTATTAACTTACTCTCTTAATGGTTACTCATTGATCGCCCATCGGTTCTTCTAAAAATTCATTTGATGACTGACTTCTTCAGACATTTGATCACTCATTTCTTTACTCATTTGATCACTAACTTATCTATTCGTCCAGCTGCTCACACAAAAGGTTTTATAAGCACTACTTATGGGTAAAGTATGTGAGCAACAACACAATTCAATGAGTCAAAACCAAGAACAAGTTTGGTAAACATCTTTCTTCACTCTCTTAAGGAATCTGCCAGTTTTTATTCCCTTTTTAGTCCTCCATATTTATACGTTTAGTATATACCATATTATACATATCGAATGGCTTGATGAACCAGTGCAGTCACGTGTTCTGTTCTCTTACCTGTTTACTAAATTCTTTTTCTTGTTCAGTCAATTGTTCACTCATTGGTTCATCGATTTGTTCAGTCACTTGCTCGTTCAATTCTTTACTTCACTTCTTATTTGTTCACTTGATCACTAACTTTGCTACTTATAAGTCAACTACATGAGCAACTGAACAATTAAGTGAGTCAAAACCAAGAACAATATCAAGAAATAAGTTTATAGTTTTTGTGCACTTACTAGTCCCCCATTTAGGAGTTGTCCCAGTTGAGTTGAGTTGGCCCAGTCATAAAGGCATTTGAACAATGAGAATCCGGACTCGAACCCCATGATTGTTTATGGATGTAGTTATCGTCTAAGCCGATGGCCATAGTTGCTAGTGCTTCTAAAAGATAGTTAGGTTAACAGACCAAATAATAAGGGTATAGGTCTACTATATAAATATATTTGAGGGGATTTACATACATATATAGAATAAGGTAAGTAACGATTCTTGTTTGATATTCGGACCCATGAAACGTTTGAATCTAGGAAAAAGACCAAGTTTAATTTGCCACTTAGGTTAATGATGTGGTTTTTTATAATTGATGCAGTCCTCGGTAGATGAGTTGTCTAAGTGGCCCAGTCATTTAGACAACTGAACAACGAGGATCCGGGCTCGAATCTTAGGCTAGTGTATGGAAGTAGTTTTCGCCTAACAATAAGCCGAAGGCCTTAGTTGCCTGTGCTTGTAAAATAAAGTTAGGTTGATAATTTACGACTATATCCTACACCTTAATAATAATTTATAATTGAACTATACTAGAATCAGTTTGAATTTAGTTCAGTATACTTATAGGGCTTGAGGCTACAAAATTCCGACATTGAAAATAGTTGTAGTTTTCTGGTTTAAGGTGGATTGTTAGTAATAATCCTTTGTTAATAAGAATTCATGAGGCAGACAACGTTTGTGTCCATCATCTCGAACCCTATTAAATAGCGATGTAGGACACCTTCAACTATAAATATAGACGTGTCATTGACAACATTAGTATATATGAGTGTGTATACATGCTAATGTTGATTATCAACCGAAAAGTTGCTCATCTTACAGTTTTCTCGTTTGCCAGTTTCAGTTTGCTTCTTTTTCCTTTTTGTGAGTCGGGAGCATCATCTCTTGGTCTTCAGACTCTGAAGCAGCTGCTGTTGTGGGCAAGGCAAAGTATTCGATTTAAATATTTTATTGGCCGAAAGTTGTTTTTTTTGCTTCTTTTGGGTCTCCACCTGGCTGCCTGGTTTATTCTCGACTGTTGCATTATTCATTACGATGAAAAGCGTTGGCGCCGACAAAGAGCAAGAGAGATAGCTAACAGGCGAGTGAGTGAGTGGGCAAGAGATAGAGATAGAAAGAGAAAGAGAGGGAGAGAGTCGACAACTTCCGGGCACGGAAATTGCAAGCATGGCCAAAAATAATAACTCACATAGACAATTTTCATATAGAAAGTAGTTGGGAGAAGGCAGAGCGGAAAAGTGGGAAAATCCAGCAGTGATGTGGGTGGCAGTGGGGGTGAATGTGGGTGTGGGCTGAGATTTGGGGGCTTCATCTTTTAGCCTAAATATCAAAAATCAGCGCATTTGTCAAACATGTTGATGGACACTTGAAAGCCGCCTGGCACTAGCTAAATTGCTTTTAAAAATATTCAGCAAAAACAGAAAGCAATAAAATCCAACAGCAACAACAGCAACAACAACAACAACATGAGCCAAAAAATTACAAACAAAAACAAAAAAAACGAAAAATGCAAAAGAAAATTCTTTCATAAAATGGAAATTCCAATCGTCTTTCTCTGTCTGTTGTCTACCTTTCTCGTTTTTGTACTTTTCGCGATTTGGGGGAGCCTAAAAATAGTTGCAAATGTGTATGTGTGTGTGTGTGAGTGTGAGTGTGCATGCAAAGATATGAAATATGTTGATCTCTGCACCTCTCTTCCCCTCCTTCACATACATCTGCCGTGGTTGGGCAAAACATATTCATATCCGTACAATCCATATCCATAGTCGTTGCTTTGGCCGTATCTATATAGAAATATGAAGTATACGCCATGTGTTACGGGCAGCCAAACTGGCGCCACTTTCTGTCAACGCTACTAAGTTCAATTTAGCTTCAAGTGGTACTTTCCCGCCCCTTTCTCACCCCCTCCCCTCGCCGTACACCATTTTTATTGTGTGTGTGACATGTGCTGTTGGAGCAAAACATATCCCATACATAAATACATGTATGTATATATCATATGGTAGGTACCCCGGCATATCATTCATCTAGCTATCTTTCCATTTATCCATACGAACATGTATGTATGTATGTTTGTTTGTACATACATATGTATATCTAGTGATATCTATTGAGCTTGACTATGCACACAAAAATGATTTATTTATTTATTTACTTATTGCCAATGCCAAAATGACGCGAGTTTTTTCCCTGCCACATGGTGCGGCATCCCCACCGACACCTCCCCCCGCCGTTTGCCATCATCGCCCTGACTATTCTCCACTCACACAATCGCCAATTGTTGGGCATTTGTTTCTAGGCGCCAACAATAAGCTAAACGAATTAATAGAGACGATATAAAGATACCCTATAAAATGGTTATTATTAATGGAAGTCAAACAAAAAGGATTACAGCTCATGGTTAATTCCATTTTTTAATTTTAATGTAATACTTAATACTTAATAGTTTAATAAGTCTCTCCTCCTACATACCCATGTAGGGTAGTTTATAAATTATAGGGTGTGGAAAAGTTTCCCGCCAAACAACTTAATTTAACAGGCAGACACATATTCATTCAGTCGTTCACATACACACAAATACACACACAAACACACACACACATTCGTAGATACTAGTACATGGGAATTTTGCATTGTATTCTGTTGGAACACATGTTTCGTTCTCTTTTATCTCTGTTGTTCAACGGAATTTGTTAGCATTAAAAAAGGATTTGTAATGCAGCCAACAAAAGGGTTAAATGGAATAATTAAAACAAGAATTAACCGGAAGTGAACACGAAATTTTGTTTTGTTTCTTATTTTTTTTCAAACAACTTGTATGTAGTTTAAGCCAATGTAATGTCTCAATCTAATTACGAGAATTTGTGAGAGTTGCCGACATTCATTCAGGCCTACCTTCCTCTAACTAGGATCTATACTTTCCTAGATCCTAGATCATTAAAGTTAATCACCCAATAATTTACAAATAGAAGTGCGATTTTGTATTTCAGAAAATAATTTAAAAAATGTTGGGAAATTACATAGTTGTTATTCATCGTGTCCTTAAATAAATCGGTAAATACTAAACAGAAAATCGATTGCGGTTTCATAGGTCAGTTTCTAGTTTATACTAATTCATATTCTAGTTGGGTCAATAGTCCGATTATTAATCTTCCTTGGAATATAGAATTTCAATAGATTTGTTGTCGTTTATTTCCGCGTAAACTCTTAATCCGCTTCTGTAACAGATATATATATATATATATGTGTGTATATAGATATGGATTTATGTTTAGTTTTAATAGTTTTATGGCCCAAATACGTACGCATTCGGCTGCTTGTTAAAATAAAGGCTTAAAGACTCAGTTAACTGGGTATTCGCAACTGTTGCTAATTGCCTAATCTGCCTGATTTATATTTAAAAGGGTTTCATTGCTGTCTCGCGTGAGTTCTTTCTCAAAGATAAGTTGACGCTGTTTCCGAACTGTCGTTCACGCTCGTTTATAAGTATGAAGTTCATGATCGAGGACCTCAGCTAGCTCCGGTCACCAACGGAGCATTGTTATCCACAAATTTGATTGGCTAGCAGGATCGGGTCAATATAACATAGCTCCAATAGAAATAGGTGGCCTAAAACTTTCTAAGCAATTGTCAAACAATAACAAATGATCAAGATCGGAAAAAGTCAATGAAATTCATTTATGGGAAACATATTCTTTGGAAGTTAGCTCGAGCTTCTCTCTTACTATGTCGCAGGATTACAGAGCATACTTCATATCGAACATATAGGTATATACATAGAGGTGGGTTTTCGGATCTGTAATATGTATCCGTGAACAGGGACAGACCGACGAACGGAGAGAGAGAGAAAGAGAGAGTCATTCCTGTGATATAAAATACGTTAAATAAAGAATAATCCTTACTACTACAGTATGGTCATTGCAATTCCGGAGTGCTTAGGACAAATGTGCTGATAATAATAATTAGTGGTTCTGCTTCTTTTAAAAATTGTCCTCGAGCTAGCTTGAAGTGCAAGGCTTGAGTTATATTTCAATTTAATCGCAATTTGTCATAATTAAAAATGGCATAAAATACTTAAAAATTAAATAAACCGAATTTCGTTACGATTTTGATCACAATTTTTTGTGTAAATTGGCTGCGGGTCTTTATCTAATAAGATCAAATTAGGAACGAATATATATACGTATATCTTTCCATATGTATTTATAAAGAGAAGGCACAACTAAATTATAATAACTTTCATTTACCACTCAAAATATGCATTTCAATAGTTTTACAATTGTAAAAGTTTGTTTGAATTTTCCTTTTGTTATTTTGCCAAAAGCCGCAGCAACAATTACCGCCCCCACGCAAACTCACACACACAAACACACCCACACACACACACACCCACGCAGAGAAAGCAAGAGGGGGGATAGGGTAAAGTAGTTGCTTGCAAAGGGGGGAAAGATGAACACATGTTGCTGTTGCCCACATTGGACATTGTTGCGGAAAATGCGTTGTGGCAGCAGCAAGGAAATGGCAAATGTTGCGTGGGCGGAAAATGCTGAAAATGGCAAATTGACACTGGAAAAAAGTTCTTAAGAAATGTGTCAATAAGAAAAATAGGACTTACTTGACAGTCTTACATATAAAGTGCTTGCCAATTAACGAATAAGATGGGCCCTGTCTTTTTATAGTTCCAAAGTCTACTTCTACAGATATTGGTAAATTAGTTTGGATTATACTTGGCATAAAATCCCACCAGATCTGTGTGCGATTCAAAAAGATGCATTTTGGGGAGCGAACAGATGATTGTCTCTTCTTTTTGTCAAAGTGTAACTGAAGCAACAGCTGCTCTTGGTAATTTGGCATCTCAGTTTTCTCCCCACCTTTTGTCATTGTCTAAGCCGTTTTACCACACACCACTTTCTCCCCACAATTCCCCTCACTCCTGACTAACTCACTCTCTATCCTTCGTTGTGCCGTCTAATTGCGTCTTTTGGCCTGACAACTTGCGGCGCTTCTTTGGTTCGTTCGGGTAACATTCTTTGGCGTCAAATGAAATTTACATTTTTGACTTCATTTAACTTGGCAGCATACTTTGTGGTTTTCCTCCCTCTCCCTTTCTCTCTCTCTCTCTTTCTCTCTATTTTCCCTTTCCCTTCTTCTATTTTTATCTATGTATATGTATAAAATATTTCTTCCTGAATAAGGAATATTTTCATAGTAATTTAATATGAGACTCTTATAGCTTTTATCTCCCTGGCTTTCTGTTTGATTTGGTTTGCCTTTGGTTTTGCCTCTTTGTTTGTCTAACTCTCAAGGTCGTGGCACATTGTTCAAATTCCTGTCACAAGGAAGAAAAATCCTAGCAAAAAATACACATAAAAAAAATGAAAATGGTGGAAGGAAGCAAGAAAAAAAAAGCATTGTCCAAATGCCTTATGCAACTTTAATTGAATTGCATGGTAAGCCCCAAGGCCAAGCATTTGGAAATGTTGACAGGTTGTCGCACACAAACATAGAAACACACACACACACACACACACATTGACAACAATTTCTTCTTGCTTCTCCTTCTTAACAGAAGTAAAAAATTTTCATTAGATTTATTGATTCGTATCCTTGAGTTGACTTCAGAGAAGGAAAAAGATTGAAAGTACGAGAAATTGGCTAATATTATCATTAAATTATTTTTTCGATAAAATCTAATCATTTAGAGTTTCCTTAGTGGCAGTGTAGTCAGTGACGAGGCTGATGCGAATTCTATTAAACTGTCTTATTTTGACAACATTCACGATGGCTTTAATAAGTAAAACGCCTAATTAAGTTTTCCACAATGTTATAGCCAGATACATATGTGTGTGTGTATATTTACAATTTTGGGCATTTGGTTATTGATTTCGATTCCATTGACTTAATTTAGCCGGAGAGCTGTTGGTCTTTCCGCTGTCGCTTTCGTTGTTGCTTTTGCCCATTGTCGGTTAACTATAATTAGCATCAAATAATACCATTATAATGCCTAATCATTAAATATGCAGTGGTTGGACCCCAAAACTCACATTAGAATGCAATTAAATTCTGATTCATTGCCAAACAAAATTTCCACCATCAAGAATGCAGAACGTGGAATGTAGAGTGCAGAATATGGAATGGGGAATGAAATGATGGGGAGGCCTGCGGCTAATTATCGATTTTGTTTGTCCATTTGATTGAGTGCTGGTGCTGGTTGGTTGGCCTGATTAAACGATATCAACAAAGAGAGGGGGCGATATTTTGTATCAGAGGAGGAGACACAGTTATGACATTTAAACATATATGTACATATAATAAATCAAAGTTCACCAGCAAAAGTAGCAGGAAATGAACCGAATAATGGTTAAAGATAAATTGATTTTTTATTCACATCAATCAAGTTGCATTTTCTTCAAGTGTACGTGGTCCAGTGTAAGTCTAGATGAAATGCGACCTCAGCATCTTTTGAAACTTTTCATTTATGATAGTTGTTGTGTTGCTGTTCTCGGTTTGGAACTGTCTATTGTTTCACGTTGTTTAAGGCCATGGCCATCCTATCTGTTCCCTCT
This sequence comes from Drosophila willistoni, assembly GCF_018902025.1. NCBI lineage: Eukaryota > Metazoa > Arthropoda > Insecta > Diptera > Drosophilidae > Drosophila > Drosophila willistoni. The sequence goes on from NW_025814053.1 coordinate 2,446,149, forward strand.
CCCCTCTTTCGCATACTATAGAATCCAGCTATTGCGTTTTGTTTTTGTTAAGCCCAAACCTGGGGGCTGTAATTACAACGTTTCCTCGGCTAAGCCAGGGCATAGCTTCAATTGGCCATTGTCTAGGCTAAGAGAGAGACCAAGAGAGAAACAACGGAGACAGAGAGGAGGGCAAAATACTGAGAAACAGAGGTAGTAGAATCAGCAGGGACCGACCAGGCTCACAATTGCATTGTATTGGCCCAAACAATTGCAGATGCTCTTGCTCTTCTTCTCTTGTCACCGAAATAGAGCTTTTGCTCTAGCATCTGGTGGAGGGCAACATGGGTCGAGTGAGTTGGGGGTCTGTGTTTGTCTCACTGCCCATCCGTCTGTTCGCCTTTAGTTTGTTAACTGTCATTGTGTGGCCTAAACTGGCGTTGCTGTCGCCCTGTGTCATATCTTGTCTCATGGCTCCATTGTTGCCATTTATGCTGCGGGGCGCAACTAAATTGATAAATGCACCTGGCTAACTGCTTGCCAGAGATTCTCTTTCACTTTAGTCTCCTCTGCGTCGCTCTTTTGATTCCCTCATCCTCTTTTTCACCTATGTTGAAACTTGTTCTCCATGCATTTTGCCATTGGCTTGGCTCATAATATTAGTTCGTGAATCAGTGACTTTTATCTTTTCTTAAGCAAAAATCAAGCCCAATATAAGTAGGTATGTTTATTATTGCAAATATAACCCTGAATTGGGCTTTAATTTAGTTCGTCTTGTCTTCGACTTTCTGTATTTCTAATGGTATTTAATAAAGTTGTCTATCAAGTTCGAGAGGTATAGTTCACACAATGGATTTCAATGGATTGATAAAGATTCTAAACCCTGTAGGTATTTATTTTTGTTGATTTAAGCTGAGTCGTTTCTCTCACAAGCACCTAGCTTCTTTTCGGATGACATATACATAGATGTTAACCAATTTCTATATGTTATAAGTCTCTGATTAGGCAGATTGTGACAAACATGTTGATTGTATTAAGATTAAGATTAAGAAGACTAAAAACTAAGAGACTAGTTAGATCACAATGAGATGAAGATAAGTGATAAATGGAGAGCATCCAAAAATACCTAAATTCTCAAAATTGTAACAAGTTTGTCTTAAATTTTATTATGCTATTTATCTTTAAACTAAATTTGGATTATGTATATTCCTCGTAATATTCTTAATACGAATAAAACAGTTTTGAGTTTGAAATTACTGTTTTGTTGGATTACTGCCTGCCAATAACGGGTTGACAGTAACAACAATAACAGTTACTTGAATCCGATTTGCCCTTTAAACCATGGCCCATTCGTCTGACTTTGGAGCAAAGCCGCTGCCTACTTTTGTGAGCTAGCAACAACTGGGCAACTTGTTGTTGCTGCCGTTGGCACCGTATTTGTGAATTTCCCAGGCACACAGCGAGATTGAGAGAAGGTGAGAGGGTGAGGAGTAAGAAAGAGGGAGAGGGTTACAGCACTTGATGTTTGTCAGTTGGCTTAGAAATGCGCGAGTGGGAAAATGCTGAAAAGGACAAAGTGAAAAATGAAACAACAGCAACAACGACTGCATGGAAAAAGAAGGAGAATAAGAACGAGAATGAGAATGATGATACTGATGCTGACTCTGACGAGTCCTGAGTATAACAACGCGAGAAACGGCATACGTAGCGCTTTGACACGATGTCGAGCAATGTCAGCGGCACTAATGCAACACACATACACACACATACAGACATATGCTTGCTGAAGCACTTTCAGTTGCCTTTGTGCCATACCCATGCTTTGTTCTCTTTGCCCAACGTTAGCACTCCTATTCCCCATGTATACCATATTCACTTACTCTCGGTGCCTCTCTCTCTTTCTCTCTCGCCTCGATCTGGCCCACCTGGTAAAGGTTGGTTTTTATTTTGCTCCTCCGCCCTCCTGTTTTTTTCGACGCTGTTCACTTTTCAGTTTTAATGAAGGCATTTAGCAATATGATGCCGAAAAAATGTAAGCGAGAGAGAGAGAGACCAAAAAAAATGACACGCAAATTGCTGGCAAATTGTCATCGTCAACGTAGCTGCACTTGACCTTCGGCATACACACACACACACACACATAGAAACGAACACAGGTATAGGTTTCCACCCAGAACCTGATAAAAGTGAAAAAAGAACTCTAGATTTCGATTGGTAGAGGATGAAGTATCACCAGCATACAAATCGATTCAATTAGTGTTCAAAAAGACTATTCCATATAGTATATACCAATCCTATATATGCAAAATGGACAATCTTTTTGTGTTACAAAACTTTTTGTAAGGATGCACTTGAGAACTTTCAATGTCAATAGATAATCTAACGATTAAACTGAATAAGAGAATTCTTTTGAGAACCTAACTTGATTGCCATAATGCAGTAACTGTTTTAATTAATTATTATTACTTTACTTATTAAAACTACTATAATTGAGACAGTAATTTTGTATTCTTGCTTTCCTTTAAGAATTTAATGTCAATTTCTTACAACTGTTAAACTGATTTATACTCATAAGATAAGAAAGACTAAGGACTAGAGACTCTAAAATGTCAGTGATTATCACTTATATTGGAGTCAATCTTAAACATGTCCGACCATCTTACCGTGTGAACATTGTAATATTCAAGATCTGCAGATCTAGAGTAATCGCATTATATTATGAAGTCTTCTAGAAGGTCTAAGCAGTTAAAGGTTTTAAACCTTTGGGTCTCACATGGCAAGGCAATTAACTATCCTATCCAAATGACGCTCTAATAGTCGTTGTTAGTGATGGTTTATTGTTGATACCTCAACGGAATCGATATCGATAGAAAAAAGTTAAAGTGATCTATGTCGGGGTTTTATTTTCTTTACCCATCTTTAGTCAAATTTTAGCACATCAAAAGGAAATTTCTTGATGCAGAGTATTTGCTGGTCGTTTTTTTCGTTTGTTTGTTTTTCTTGTTTTTGGGGATGATTTCAGCTTTCATTCAACTGGAATAGACATTAGCTTCGAGTGCTGCAAGAAACTTTTTCGTTTTGGTCTTGTTATTTTGTGCGAAAAATTAATTAGTCTAATTAAAACGCTGAAACTGGTATTGGCCTGGCTGAAAGCTCGAGTAGCATCAGCATCAGCAGCAGCAGCAGCCAAACAAAACTTCAAGTTCAAAGTTCTTTTTCTTAGTTTTTGGCGCTACAGTTGATTGAATGAAAACTTTTCCACCTGACGAACTGCATGAACCATGAACAGTGGAAATGGGGACGGAAAGGGAAGGGCTGTTCAAGGGCAAAGGAGAGTGGAAAATAAAAATTAATTAATTTGGCCGTGGCTCACTAAAGTAGAGGGGTTTATTCAATTGCCCAAAAAGTTTGTAGAAATGTTCCTAGAAATGAACACTTTACTAACCGAACTGAATACTATGGATATGCTGGGTCAACATCGATTAGATCTTTGTTTATTATGTATATATATCTTTATGTGTCACATCTGTAATTTAAAGGGTATATGAATTTCGGTGCTCTTGAAGTAAGCTTCCGGGATCCCCTTTGTTGTTGAGTTTCCTTTTTGCTGTACCTTTTTTTTGTTTGCTCTTCTGCTCTTGCTAATGGCAAACAATTGGTAAAACTCGAAACATAATTAAGCTGTTTGTCGTTGACATACCAAAACGCGTGCAACTTTTTCCTTTTTTCTTTCCTTCGTTTCTTTTTTTCCTGGTTGTTTTGTCGACGACTGTTTTGTTTTATGGCCCCTCGGGTCTTGAAATCAATTAGCGCTCACGTCAGTTCCTCTTCGACCAACTGGTCTTGGGCTTGGGTTTGGGGTGGGGGGTGTGGGGTCTCAAACCTAAACTGAGAGACTGAAACTGGAATTTCGACTGAGTTTCAATTTTGTGTTTTTTTTTTTGGGTCACATCCCGGCCTGATGTTTGCTTGCCTGTCCCCAGGCTATCAGCAAAAAAAAAAAAAAAGTTGTCTCGTGTCGACAGCCCACACCCGGAACGTGTCTGTTGGTCCCATAAAACAAAACGTATATGTACATATATGTATGTTTAAAAGCAAATATCTACTCGCTATATATATAGACTACAGACCCGCTGGCGGATTTTCTACGTACGCCTCTGACGTGGTGTTAGCTAGCTAATGGCTCTGAGAGGACAAAACAAAAAACCGATCAAAATGAAAGAATTAATGGTAAATTTTGTATGTTTTAAAGTTAATTAACATTGATAAGTATCATTTGAAATTGGCAATGGACATCGATATGTTAATTCCACAGGGGATTCTCAGGATATCAAATGGAATGGCCCCTTGAAGTATGCAATGGGCTGGCAACATAAATTAATTAAATGTGGTTTCAAAATCTTCTATCACTCCAAGTGTCTCCTATATACATACATATATATGTATGTATTTAGGATAGTTTTAAAGTCGTTTCTAATATATGTAATAATAACTAATTGTTAGATTCTTCTTAATTCACATTAATTGAATAGATTTGAGTTAATACCCAATTTGGCGATGCCATAATAATTATAGTTTGAGACCGTAACGGATGATGAGGCAAGACGTAGTGGACAGACGCGTTTAGGAAGTGAAAGTTGGAAGCACTAAACGCAGGAAGGAAAGCGGAAGTGTGTAATTTAAGTAGCTGGAGTCAAAATGCGATAACGGAAACGAGCAAACCGAAAATGCAACAAGCGGCAAAAGCCGCCAATGACCAAACCGAACAGGCAATAGTCAAGAGCAACGAAACAGGCAATCAGAACCACTAACCACCAGCAACAAATGTCACAGGTGGCCAGAATAAAACCCGACACGACCCCGAACACACCCAGATTGTAGACCAAACTAAACCGAACAGGGACATGTTGAACTAAACAGGAGAAGGAGATTCTCTGCATTTAAATCCACTCCCAAATATGCAAAATGCTAAAATGCACTTAGTTTGGGCCTTGTGCGAGTTGTTAGTGTTGCTATTGTTGCTATTGTTGGAGTGTGGACAGACAGAAGAAGGTTGTTAAATTTGCCCTCCCTTCTAGGCACTCGAAAATGAAGTTCTGTTCGACTAGTCGACCAGTGTGGACCAGTGTTCAAAGAGCCGAAAAATGACATCTAATGCGGTAGCAGTAAGGGCAAAGGACGAGAACCAGAACCAGAAACAGGAGCTGGTCAGGGGCTGGGACGGGGAAGGAGACGGTGACGGGGACGGGGACGGGGACGGGGACGGTAGCAGCAGCCACAGGATGAACAAAACATTTATGGCCAAAACGAAGGCATCTCTGTTGCCTCTGCTGGCATCGACTCAAGTGGCCATAATGGCATAGACGATGTGCAGGATGCTTTTCATGTTGTTGTTGTTTGTGCTGTTTCTGTTGTTGTTGTTGTTTCTGCTGTTTGCTGGCTGTTGCCTGCCTGTGGAAGTGTCACAGGAAACCGGAAGTGCGGCAGATAGCAAGCAAAAGTTGGCTATGTCCCAGTTGGAGGACAACGACACGACAGCCCAACAGAGAGCCACACAGAGTGGGAGAGAGAGAGTGAGTGAGAGGGGGTGAGAAGGGGGGACACACATACTTACACACAGACAGACAGATGGATAAAGTTGGAATATATGTTTGGGTTGTAAGCGATTGAGCGGCAGAATAATGTTTTTTTTTTTATTTTGTTCTGCAATTTTCCACCTAACTACTTACTATATATGTATATTCCATTTAGAGATCTATATAAACTCAATGTGCAAACTTTTCATAAACGAATCATCACGTTTGCAAGTTTCCCTGTGCCAGTTTATCTATGAATTTGAAATAAATCTATAATTTGATTTTTATCACTGATTGATTCGATGTTTTATTTTTCATTTTCCTTTTAACCTTGTGGACATTTTTAAATTAAAGAGTGTTGGCCACTTTGTTGCCATTATAATTGCATAATATAATTCACTTTTTCAACAATTTGCACTTGAAATAAGTTTTTTTTTTTCGTTGGCCTTCTGCTTCTTAATTATGCGCTCATTAGTTGGACATCATCGTCGTCATAATTATGATAATCATTATCATGGAATATTTGTGGCAGCAACTTGGGCTTTTTGTTGAAAAGTTTCGTCAGTTTGTCCGTCAGTTTGTCGTTGTAGGTTTTTGTTGTTGTTGTGGTTGTTGTTCAATTGAATGCATTTCATTTCATTCGTGACGGCAACTGACAAATTTTCATCTTAATTGCGAAAAAAGGCAAACTCTTTGGCATGGCTTTTCATTTTCATTCATTCAAAAAAATAGCAGACAGTGAGTAGGGAAGAGAGGGAGAGAGAGAAAGAAAGAAAATCATTCCGAAAAACAACTAAAATCAGGCCAAAAGAACAGGCAAATGACAGATATGACAGAATTTCTATGCTGGAGGGTACCCTAAAAGGCAAAAGGGGCTTTCGGGGTAGAGAGTGTGGAGTAGTGTGTTGAGCAGTGTGTGGTGAGGCAAGGGAAGGCGGAGAGGGTTCGTTGGACTTTTGCAGATGGTGGTCTGCCTTTTAATAGTGCCTAATGGCCGCTGGCAAATGCAAAAAGGCTGTTGCCTGGTTTTATGTTCTTTTGCTATTTGGCAAGTTTGCAACCTTGATGCCAGCCAAACAGGGCAAGCTTAAGAGAAGGCGGGGGCCATGAGGTGGCATGTGGAAGCTGGGGGAAAATTGAATTTAATTCAAATTGAGCTTGCCACAAAACGAACAAAAGAATGAGAACTGCTTCTGCTGCTGCTGCTGCTGCTTCTGTTGCTCTCTAAAAACAGTTTCACAATGTCTTGGCATAGTTTTCCTCCACATCTTTGTCCCTCTTTCTCTCTCTGTCTCCTTCTCTTTTTGCCCATCTCGTTTTAGGATCTGTTTATCTCTTTCTCCCCCTCTCTTTCTCTCCAGTTCGTTTTTTGTTCTCTGTGCTAAAATAGACAAGTTTATTGCCAGTTTGGGGCTTTAGGGCAAACAATGACGAGGCTAAAAGGGTAGACAAGTGCTAGGCCATGTTGTTCTTGCTGTTGTTGCTCTGGCAAAGGTCAAAAGTGTTGTTGTTGTTGTTTAGTTGTGTTCGTTTTGTTTTTTTGTACTTATTCTGACCTGGTCATAAGCTGACAGTTGGACTTTTGATGGCTGTGTGTGTGCGATTCTGTGAGTGGATGGGTGGATATGTGTATGAGTGGGTTAGTTGGTTGGTTGGTTGGTTCGTCTACTCTGTCTCTCAAGGTGACAGCAGCCGCCGCCGTTGATGCCATTTCGAGCAACTTGAGCCAAAGCCTTTGGCTTAGGCTTTTGCTATCTGACTCTAGCATACGGAAGGCCAACAAAGCTGGCAACAAGAGAAGCCAGATCAAGAGCTGGTCCAGAAAATGTACCAGTTTTAGGATCCAACTAACAATTCCGGTTTCTATCCTCTACAATGTGCAATTTTTACGCTGTTGCTCTTAATAATCAAAATATTTTACTATATTATACATATATTTTTCATAAATCCATCTGTTTTCACAATTGAAGAGCTAGTATTTGTTTTAGTGTGCCGCTACGATATTAAGCAACTTGTACTTGCTAAGCGAAACAACCAATTGTTTAGTTTTGCACGTAACGCCAATAAATTATTGATATACAGAATAATAATATTCTTATATTATTTAATAACATGATTTTCATTCTATTTTTCAGGTAAATATAAAATTGGTCTAGATGTATCTATATATATACATATATACTAAGACTATTAATTCAATTTTGATTATCGCAAGTCCATAAGCAAGATAGAGTAAGTATTATTTACTAACTATATCATAAATTTTTGTTTAGTAAAAGGAGATATAGAAGATTTAAGATCGAATACAATAAAGTAAGAGTTATAATCGTTTATTATTTTCTCAGCTTTAATCTCAAATCACAATGGATGGCTTAATATTTTATGTTTTTCTAAAATACACGTCTGGCCGCTGCAAGCTTTTCAGATAGGAAGCAGGTATCAGCGTTGTCTCTTTTAAAAGTCATCGATATCACAGCGTTGATATCGATATAACTAAATCGCTACATAATACAGGTTATCGCTTATACAATAGGGTTATTTTATATATGTATTGGATTAGCGTTATTATTAAGTTAAGCAAATCAGTGTTGTATACGTAGACCAGGGGATTTATATGTAGCCTACTACAATAATGAACCGATAATCTGGAGTGAGATGACTTGCCGTCGATACATATAATTTCGGCAACGTTCACTCACACGCATTAAAAGCTGTACTTTTTTTTGACTAAATTTGAATGCGTTTATGCAGATGTGCGTTTTGAATGGGTTTATGCAGATGTCTAGTAAACAATGAATTCTATTTGATAATGATAGAGATAGAGAACTTCTTCAAAGTATGTATAAAATGACAAATAGAATCAAGTCGCAGCAAGAAACGAGCTGAGAATGAGGCTAAACACCTAAAATGAAATGCCAGACACTCGATTAATGGTTTGGTTTGCTCAAGAAGGCTGACTGTTTAAAAGCCGCTTTAAAGCATTTGGGAACGTCAAAAATATAGATTCATATTCTTTATCAGCACCAAGAGATGAGTCCATCACGATTTGTTTGTTTGTTCATTCTCGGAAACTAGAACTATTATAAATTTAATAGCCAGACTCCTATTATATGCACGTAGATGTCATGTTTTCAACGGTGGCGCAAGGCAAACTAAAGTCAAATGGGGACTTGTGAACATTTTAGACCGTGCCACGAGCTCTAAATAGGGAACGTACTCGAGATATACGTGGCTGGTATTTGGGATATCCCTCTGGTTGGATATGCATATTCTCTTACTTATTTACTTTAATGTACTTGAATTTTGTTTTGTTTGGTTAGATGCAACTTTTTGTTTTACTTACAATTCGAATAAAGACTAATAAAAGTTTTTAAAGTGCATTTAAGTAAGATATTTGAATAAAATCGGTTTGTCTATAGGAACTAATGGACTTTCAGGTCAACTTCATCTTCTTCACATTTAAACTCAATTATAAATTTAACTAACCAAGCCGACATTTTCTCGCCTTCTCTCTGTCTCTCTCTCTCTCTCTCTCTCTCTCTCTCTCTCTCTTTCAGTCATTTTGCTATTCTTTTTTTGTGTGTGCTAATTTCCTTCGGTTTTTATACGCCCGCAAAAGTAGGCAACATTTTCAAGCAATTAAAAGTTTCCTAAGATGTTCTCGCGCCTTCCGCCCACCGCTCATCAACCACCGCCCACCACGTTACTTGCGTTTTTTCTTTTCTTTTCTTTTGTATTGTGAAATATTTTTAATGGGACTTTCGGTCTCTAATCAACACAGCAAACATGAAAAACACTCAAGTACACGACAATATTTTTTCTGTTGTTGTTTGTTTGCAAATTTATTGTCGACCAATTCCAAAATCCAGACAAAAGCTCCAAGAACGATAAAAGTTTAATTGAAAATTATCAAGCAAAGATATTTAATTGAATTAGAGATATTTAGAAATTTGTATTTGCCTCTTTTTGTCTTGGTTTTTTTTTTGGTTTTTCTCCATTCTTTCATTCGGCTTTTGTATTGTTTTTGAATTGTCGACTTTCAGTTTTGCGGCAGACTAAAAACGAAACGACATTGTGAAATACGTACTGGGGGATACTGCTAACCTGGACATAATGTTTGGCCAGGCGACACGTTTTCATTGTTGGGTAAAATGAAATTTTATGGCACACACACACAGAAAGAGAGAGAGAGAGAGAGAGAGAGTGAGATAGAGAGTGAGCGAGATAGAGAAAGAGCAAAAGACAATCTCGCCTTGTATACAGGACATGGAGCAAACGAAAATTGAAACAGAGCGGCTATGAATTTTCAGTCAAGACAATAGCCTTAACGTGGCCTTAGCCATCGGCTTCAACTTTTAGCAGTTCAGTTTGTGTTTTTTTCTTTCATTTTTTGTTTGGTTGTGAGGGGAGTCCGCAGAGGACTTCAGTTTTTGGGAACTAGTTTCAGTCCCCAGACAAACAAACACAAAGCAACAACAACAGCAGCAACAGGAGTAGAAGGTATCAGCAAAAGCAGTCGCAGACGGTGAAGCAGAAGCTCCAGCCAGGCAAATGTTCAGGATAATTGAATGAAAATTCATTCGTGTGCTTTTCGATTTGGGAGACACAACAACAGCAGCAAACCAAACATAAGATTTATCAAGCTTTATCATCGACTTCAAGTTACCCATTACCATTCATTTGGAAATTCATTTTGCATCTGTCTTTCAAATAAGAAATTAAAGCACAACTCAATTTTACATAAACGTTGGTTGATCCATTTTAGTTTTGTTTATATTGATTTGCTTGAACCGTATGTACCCTACAGCATATATAAGCAGGGCATAAAACTTTTGCTTTTGTAGTCTTTTTCTTTTGTTGGTTTTTTTCGTGTTTTTTCCTCTTTTTTTTTTTTGTATATTGTTGTTGTCAACAAAAATTCTAAACATTTCCTTTTTTTTTGTCTCCCTCTCTCTCGTACTGTCCCATGGTATATGGGTGTGTGTGTGTGTGTGTGAGGCAAAAGTATTTACATGTTGTTGCCACTCCACATGATATGCAGGAGCTGAGGGGTCAGAGCCATGACACAGCTCAAATCGAATTAGAGTTTGCTGTTTCCTTGTTTCCTTGTTGTCTTATTTGTTTAATTTGTCAACGCTGCCAGGCAAACTCAACAAGTTGAAAACATCAGAAGAGGGGAGAGCCTGAGAGAGATGGAGATAGAGATGGGAGTACACAAACAGAAAGAGGGTCTGTTTTGGAATCATCTCCAATAAAATAGCAAGCAATTTGCATAAAGTTTTGGTCTTCTTCTCTTTTCGTCCATTCGAACTAGTCAGCGATTAATTTTGCTTTTGCCCAAGTCTCTAGAGCATTTTAAACTGGCATAAATCTCGAATTAAAGTTCTCACTTTGGGAATCGTTAGCTATCTCCCTCTTTTTGGCTGCACCTTTATCGTACTCTTTGTCCGTATCTCTTATTCCCTATTTGTCTCTATACGTGTTTGTTTTTTCTTCCACATTTGTGTGTTGAGTTATTCCCTTTCTTTTTTATACACTTTGCAAGAGCCTTGAAGAGTTTTTACTGCTGCTGCTGCTGCTGGTGTTTTTTTTTGCCGTAGCTACTGCCAATGAGTTGTCCTTGTCGTCCTTGTTGTTGGTGTTGTTGTTGCTGCTATGCTCATTACTTAGAAAGCTACGCCCGACGCCTTTGCCAAATGTTGATTGAATGTGTTGGGTGGCATTGAGAAGGCTCCTGCCTGGAAGTAGATGGCGATAAAGATGAAGAAGAAGACTGTCTACCTGGTCGTATGCGTAATATTTTCATTTGCCAAAGAGTCGAGCGAGTAAATAATTGCAGTGCCATCGTAACTCTATGTGTGTGTGTGTATGTTGATATGTGTGTAGGCTTGTGGTATAGGATTATAACCCAAATAGCATAAAGGATAATAAACAAGAGACAAAAGTAACGTATTTCAGCACAGCATTCAATTTGATTTATGCTTTTTCACTTTTCAAACATCAATACCTAGCAGATTTCCATTATTTATTATTAAACGATTGACCATATTGTTTGGGACTCAATCTAAAATCAAACAATTGTAAAATTCTTAGAGTTTCTTTTGAGGCTTTGGGCAACTTGGCAAGTGAAATGTGGCAATGGGTCAGATGACAGTCGGAGCAAAATCCTCCAGCAGATTACCCCAAATTATGTTCATATCATAAAGCTGTATTTTGGAATCTAAATAATATTTCACAGCTGAATCGTAATTGAAATAGTGTTACCCAGACGCTTAGTTGCTCACTCACTGACTCACTTGTTTATGTGAAAAGGATGTTCAAAGTTTGCAATCATAAAAGTATTTCCGACTAGAGCTTAGCTTGCATCTCCTACTTCATCCATATCGTCAAATCAATTGTTATGAAATAAAGTAATAAATCAATCAGATGTAGTGCAGTTTGCTCTGTGAAAAAAACCAAATAAGTGAGTCCAGAACTAGTAAGACAGTGAACAAGTGATTCTGTGAATTAGTAACTTACTGACTTAGTGATTAACCGACTCAGCGAGTTGGTGAATTAATGAGTTAACAAGCGAAAGAGTCAATAGGACATGTTTAGGGATCATTTTCAGTGACTCACTGAGGGAACTCAAAACTTGTTTGTTCATCGAAGTTTAGACTTATTCAGGATGTTTTCTTTGTTGTTCTTTTCTGTATCATGATTTCAAGTCTAATATCTTATTGTGGTTCAGTCTTGTTAGTTTTCACACTTTTTAGTCGTTGTGATACTCAGGTGTTTCTTGATACAGAAATTTTGTCTTTCAAGATCAATACTGATATATTATAAGCTATATCTGTTAATAAAGAATTTTATATGAACATGTTTATGTACATATTCAAGTGAATATCTTTTCGAGTCTTGCTTTTAACTTTATGAATAAAAAAACACTTTTTTTTATCTGTTCTGTTGTCGAATATTTTTAACTTGTTCATATCCTAGCACAAATAAATATTATTTTGATCTACTTTAATGTTTATCAACCGATTAAGTTTAGTAGAAATTTGTTTGGCTCTTAAGAAGTCTATAAAAAAAGCACTAAGTTAAGAGACAACAAAAAAAGAAGTAAAATTAAGAGAAATATTAAGAAAAGATGTAGAAAGAGTGGGCAACATATCATAATCATATGATTAGTTCACAATTGAAATCAAATGATGAATTTTGTAGTTTCCAATTGATTAAGTGATAATTATATTCTGTGGCATGGAAGATATCTTTAATATTCAATTACTGTTTGCCAATAGACATTATTGGCCAAACTAAAGCGGCAACAGGAAGCAGCAGCAGCAACCAACGAAAGACAGGATATCTTTTATCCTTGGCGGATATTTAACTTACCTTACCGACGAATGGCCAATAAAAGGCAAGGCATAAAAATATGAATTTTATGGCTGTGTATTTAAAACGACAATAAGCACACTCACACACACACACTCAGCCAACCTTATACCAACACACACAGGAGTAAAATTCCCAACAGGCAAAGCAACAACTGCGCTCAATGAAGCTGAAAAGCAAAACACACATACAAAAAAAGAAAAAGGAAATAAAGAAAAAATGAGAACTCAAATCGTCAAGCCGACCCATAGGGTACCCTACATTACATATTCTCTATAAGAGAAATGACGCCTTCGGTGTGTACGTCTATATAGCATATAGACTGCATATATATGGGCAGGACAGATGTGTATATAGCAGAGATATTGGGTTTTGTATCCGATGTCAGATGTTAGCAAGATTTTTGAGGCGATGTTAGCTTTTTTTTTAGAGGGCAATATTCTGTGGGGTATTGCAAAAGTTAGTCAGTTTGAATAAAAAGGAAAGGAAGACAGAACTAAAGAAAGAGAGAGAGTGAGGAGAGCGAGAGGGCAATGAAATTGGAAAATGAAATGGAAATAACTTTAAATCTGTGCGTGTGCTTCTGTATCTGTATTTGTATCTTTCACTGTGAATCTGTCTGGGTGTTTGTGTGTGTGTATCTGTGTGAATTTGCTTGGGCAGGTGAAGAAAAAGAAAATGAGTTTGAGTTTCAGTTTTTTCCTTTCATTTCTTTTCTTTGCGTTGCGATTCGTTTTTGTTTGCCCTTTTTATGTTCATGCTATGCGAAATAAAAATAATAATAAAATCAGCGCAATAAGCAAGCAATGAAAAGAGAACAACAGACAGACAGATAGGGAGAGAGAGAGAGAGAGAAAAAGCACAAAAGAAAATGTTGGGCAAAACAAAGTTAAACCAAGAGTATTGGCTACTTATACGGACGACAGGACAGCCAGTCGACTATCGATGAGCACCGATGAGATGGGCAATCATAAATATTAATGCTAAATATATCCCTGGAGAGCAGACCTCTCCCACACCCGTAGCCTCTTGAGCCCTCTTCGACACTCCTGTCCAATCTAATCTGCTCTGACCGCCCCAACCAACTGGTTGGGAACCATTTCATTGCCTAATGGAGGCGAAATGAGCAACAATCTACAGCAAAAGATTAGCAAACAGAGCAGACAATCAACAATTTTCATTTCTTTTCAAAATGACAAAAAATGAACTATTATCTTGATCTTTCATGAGTGTCCATCAGGAATATAAAAAAGTATAATCGATTCCCTCTCAGGCTTTTGCCCACTCAATGTTAGTTCCTTTGAAATGGTACTAAGATTTTCATGGAAACTCTTAAAGATATTTGTTAGTAGACATTTACGAGGTGTGCTCCAAAACTATCTAATCAAGAGTGCCAATGAAAAATACTAAAGACAGGCAAAGCAAATGCTTGTTAAACTAATAGTTTACTTCAAACATATAATTAGGAATAGACCTCTACCTAACACTAGTTATTCTTACTTACTCGAATGTTTTTCTATGATTTATAGTTTTCTTTTTTTGTTGCAAGTAGAAAGACTTCTAACGAATGCGATCGGGTTTCCAGATATTTCCTTTTTCTTTTATTTAATCACGTCACTCCTGGCACAAAGGATTAGCATACAAGTTATAAAAAAGAAATGTTAGCATAAACTCATATATCATTTGAAATAATCTCATTCTTCTTGCCTTCTTCTTTGTTTTAGTTTATTTATGCTTATGCTAATATGTGTGAAAGTCGATGCCAATGCCAGAGACCAACATAAATTTCACAATCAGTTGACAAAAAACCAAAAACAAAAAAGTGAAATAAAAACGTAGTGGAAATTCAGTATTTCAGACATCTTTATTCTGTCTCCATTGCCATTGCCATTTCCATCTCAGCGCTTTGGCGACAAGTCGGCGCTGGCTTTGATTTATATGCTTAAAGCCTGCACAACGCTGCGTATGCGTATTTTCCTTTACTATTTACTTCGCATGGATGTTGTTATTTTGTGTTCTTTCTGCTGTTACATTGTTATTGCGACAGCTATCAATGACAGAGGCGTCGCCTGATTTTACATTTAAATGTGAATTATAACTGGATTTGTGTGCTCTTTTTCTGTTAGAGTTGGCCAAATACCCTAGGCCTAGAAAAGGAATTAGGCATATCAGTCATCTAGTTAATCTCTACTATTCTACAGAAAATTAATTTCTTGCACACGGTAATTTAAATTTTCAAGGTGATCGGAAAATGCCATGAGCCAATGGGGTGAAGCAAAAGGAAATCATGTACCTGGATATTGAAGGCCAAAAGTCATTAAAAAATTGCATTTAATAATGGTTGGACAGCCTCTCGTATAGCTTTACAGTTTAGATTTTCATACTAGCTTTAGTCGATTTATTTGAAACAAAAAACTAAAAAACAATAATATCTATCCATCCATGTGTGTGTGCCTGTTTGTAAATTTGATGGGGATTAAATCGGGTATGAAGTTGTAATGCCATATCGATTACCCTGATATCTCTCATAAATCCCAACTTAAGGGGTCACTTTTGTTTCGTTGGTGAGGGTTGCGTGGGGGGAGAGACCCATTTCAAAATGTTAACGAATTAATATTTTTTGACATATTTGGAGTGTCACATTGATCCCATTATTTTCCATTTTGCATTTGCTGTTTTTCATAGTAATTCCCTTCTGGGGTTAACCCCAAACCATAACAATCCTCCCCTGCCCTCTCCACGCCACATCGCCCCTCCTTAGTCAATGTTTCCTTATGTTGCATGTTATTTTTGGGCTTAATTAAACATTGACTTGTTCTTGTTTTTGTTTTTGTTGCTGTTTTTGGCATAAACAATTCAAATTTACTTTCCACTCCCGCTCCCCCTCTCATGCTTTATGCGCGTGTGTTTGTGTGTAGGGTCGATGGGTGTGCGGCAAAACTTGGCTTCATGTCCTGTGTTTGTCTTGGCCCTGACTTCCGTTTCCGGTATTGGAACAAATGGCGCCACTAAACAATTAATTATTTTGATTTCCAGCACACAAAAAGTCAACATTAACAATAACAAAAAAACAAATCACTAAGACCTCTTCCTTCCCCCTTCTATCTATGTGTATACCACTATTGACACGTGTACGAGCGGTCTCGAAGACAATGGGCTTTAATGGGCTTGCCATTATCTATCATTTTAAAGGCTAGAAGTTTGCAATTTCGCAGGAAATTTTGTGCAACACCATAAATTTGTAGTTGATTGCATACTTCTAGGCTTCAGTTTCAATTAATCTGACACTTGCCTGAGTATTATGAAAGTATAAAAGGTTTCAAAACAAGCCAAACATATTCCACATTACAATTAAAGCTGACAAACCAGAAAATCATTTGAAGTAAGGTCGATATTTTCTAAATATTTAAAGATCTATTTGGATATCCTTCACTTAGTCCCAAAGACATCATGTTTGTGTCCATTTCGATCTTTTACAAAATGTATTTAACCTTGGGTATTAGCTGGCACCAGGAAAAGCATAACATTTTGGTCTCAAAACCGATAATATTAAATAATTTGTAAACTTTGCCAGAGACACAAGCTTTACAGATCTACACCCTGTCATTAGCGATAAAACTAGTTGAGAACTATAACTCATTTAAGTGAAATTGTGCATTTTGAAGTCTCTGGCAAAGCGGAAAAGTTATTGTAGTCGAAGAAAGTTTGGACTCTAATTTTCAACTTATGTCACGGTAATCTTGACATCGTTGCTCATGCTCATGCGAAATACATTTTGCGGCCTTTGTAGTTTCCGTTTCCGGTGCTGCTGCTGTTGTTGTTTTTGCTGTTGTTTGGTGGCAACTATGCAAAAGTTGTTTCTGATGTTGCTTGTTGCTGCTGTCCTGTTGTCCTTGTTGTCCATGTTGTCGTTTTTGCTTTTGTCGGCACAGCCCATCAATAAACCAATTTCTGCACAACTGCTGCTGTGTTAGTATGATTCTAGGTATAGACCCGCACACATACATACGTAAATCTATGTGTGTGTGTGTCTGTGTGTGAGTGTTAAAAACCACAACGTAGCACTTTTTGGCTCGTTAATGTGTTGTTCTGCCTCTAATATACTCACCCACTCACATGGTCTGTAATTAATGATTGAACACACACACAAACATATACATACACACATACACACACATATATGTGTACATACGCACGCACACACGCGCATATACACTTTCACATACAAGTTTTGTTGCTTGAAAATTTTTGTTCGTTGGCTGCAAAATATGCTGCTCATTATTTTTACGTCCCTTCCACAGAACCCACACACACACATACACAACACACACACACACACACACACACTCAAACGCACGTGTGCATATAAATTATGTTTTGGCTTCATTATGTGGGTGGGGAGGCACTCCTCCAAACAGGAGTCTGATGGTTTGTGGTGGGGAAAGGTTCCTTTTTGGTGGCTGGCGCCAGCTGAAGGCGTCGCATTAAAAATCAATTCACAAACTTTGCACGTAGACCAGACCCACCTCATCCTTCCCTGTTCTGCCCTGCTCTTCCCTGTCCCATCCCTTGCTCTAGCAATCCTTCAAATATGGCGGGTTTTCGGTCTACACACACACACACATCTCTACACCTGAGCGTGTTAGTGATGTGCTTAACTGCTCTTTAATGATCAACTTGATAAATGTGATTACCATCAAGCAATTAATATTTGATAAAGAAGAAGAAATCGGCACAGATAAAAATGTATACGTAGGTGCCTATATATGTAGGTACATATATGTTATCATAATTAATGTAGATAATGTTATTTAGGTATACATAATTGCATATGTACATACATCCGTATTTACAAATATATACATATCTATATAATATGCAAACAATTAAGCAAGGAGAATATTTGTCACTGTAAAATTAAATGCAATAGGTAAAAGCGAATGCATCTAGAAAAGTCTTGTTTTAGGTAAAATCTTCTGAGCAAATTTTAAATGCTAAAATATCTTACCTCAAATAAATTCATTTTCATTTCATTTGTGGTTAATTATAATCCTTTTATTATCTAATTAAAACTTAAATTCATTTCGAACGAGATCCTCACTGAAATGGTTATATTTATTGTAGTTAGTAATGGTTTCAATTTAAAATATGCAGCTCAAGTAGATACAGCTACAGCTGTAAGTGTAGCTAAAAAAATGGAACGCCATCTATAATAATTCGGGTACTTAAAGAAAGCTCACAAAAAAAGTGTACCGCGGGAACAGAAGTCCTTGAATTGAAGGTGCAAAAGTTAAAGTTACTGAAAAATGCGAATGCCGAATTTAAGAAGAACAAACTTTAGCGTCGCGAGAACAGAGAAGATATCAATCAAAAAATATTAATTATTTGACATTTTAAAGGAGTAGAGCTATGTACATTTTTATACCATACACCCATAGGGTGAAATGGTATATTAAAGTCGCCAAAATGTATGTAACAGACAGAAGGAAGCATCTCCGACCCCACAAAGTATATATATTCTTGATCAGGATCAAAAACTGAGTCGATCTAGCCTTGTCCGTCTGTCCGTCCGTCCGTCCGTCCGTCCGTCCGTCCGTATGAACACCTAGATCTCGGAGACTATAAGAGCTAGAGCCACCAAATTTGGTATGCAGTCTCGTGTAGTATGTACGCTTATCGAGTTTGTTTCAAATTTTTGCCACGCCCCCTTCCGCCCCCAGAATTTACATAAAACTGTTTTTCTTAAAAAGTATGGCAGATAGAGACATCAAATTTGGATTATATACTCGTTTAGTTAGCGCGCAGAAAATAATTGTTCCAACTTTTCGCCACGCCCCCTTCCGCCGCCGAAATTTACATAACTCTGATTTGCTTAAAAACTATGAAAGCTACCGACATTAAATTTGTTATGTAAGCTAGCTTAATAGACGCGCAGATATTGACTATTTAAAAATTTTGCCACGCCCATTTCCGCCCCCGAAAATTAAACAAAACTGATTTTCTCGAAAACTAACAAAGCTAATGTCACCAAATTTAGTATGTATATTGGCTTAGTATGCGCGCAGAATACATATATTTTAATATGTTGCCGCGCCCACTTCCGCCTCCATAATTTAGAAAAAACCGATTGGCTCTAGCAATTTTTTGACCATCGCGATCAAATTTGGCAGACTAATAAATCTTATCTATTTCTATCAAACTACCAAATTTGATTGAATTCGGACTAGAAACATACAAAATATACGTATGAACGTATTTTGCTACGCTATCCAAAAGGGCAGAATTGGCCGTTGGTTAGTGGCGGCGCTAGAGTGCTCGTGTGTTTGTAGAGTGAGCGAGATAGCAAATGGTATGAGGCATGTTAAAACAATTTAGTAGACATACATTTGGTTTTCGAAATTTTAAATATTTGTTTCACCTGGTGTATGGTATACCCAAGTCGGCGAGACGACTTACTTACTTCATTTTAAGTTAAGCTAAAACATTAATCAGATTACTTTAAATATCTTATTGCTAACTCTTACTTAAGGTTTGTGTTTGCAGTTTAACTCCAAGCAAATGTAAAGGAACAAGTCAAAACATTGCATTACTAAATACTTATACACTGAACGCTAAATATACATGGACTTAATATACTTTGGACTTTTATACCTTGCCCTACCTGGTAAAAATAAACAATGGAATGAAAATATAGTTCAATTTAATGATTATAATATAAACTGTATTCATGGAAAACATTTTTAACGTTTGCTCCTTCCATTTCTTTTGCATTGAAGTATTTTTATTATTATTATTTTTCATTGCTTTATTTCCATATTATTATATTTAGCTTAAAGCTAGCTTATTGATTTATTTACAGAGTTTAGAATTAATTTATGTCTGATCAGCTGAGATATTTTATTTACATGTTTAGAAATTAGTTGTTAATAAATTTGAATCATTGAAGTATTGATTGCGACCTTCCACAAGTTGGCCAACAAATGTATACAAGAAATCTCTACACCCCCATAGTATACTTTCAGAGTCAAAAAAAAAATCCTTCTTGAGTAGGTTTATGTGAACTAAAGTTGACTAACTTTAGTTTAACAGTTTTTATTTCAGAATGCATTGTTTACCTTTTCACAATGAACAAAGTACTTCCGACTCGTGGGTTGTTTTCGAATGTATCCTCTGACTTTACGACGTTTTTCAACACTTTTCAATTATGAATACTAAACCTCTTGAGCAACAAATGAAAGTAAACTTAGTTCCGCATTAGAAGGAGATATTGTTGTCTAAACTTGAAAGATTGATAGATCATCAGTTGTTCCAAACATTTCGACTGTATGAAAGCACCACCAAATGTTTGCCATCTCTTTCATTCTAAATACAAATGTATTGATTTATTTATTTAATTTAAGTTTAATGTTTCATAGGGAAGCTTACATTGTCTTGAGGAAAGTAAAGAAATAGTTTAAGTTTAAAATAATAGTGAGAAGAAGTTGGGATTGGAGAGTGGGGGAAAAACCTCGACTGTTGGTTAACTATGAATAACAGCTTATTTTCCTTGTTTTCTCTTTCTCTTTTATGTTGCAGGGAAATGGAATGACCAGAGCTGCCTTTGGTGGCCCAGACGTTGTTGCATAGCCAAAGGAAAATGCTGCAACAAGCGGCCATTATTGAGTCAGCAGCAGGAGCAGGCGTTGGCGTAGTAGGAGGCGCACGAGCTAATCAAACGGCCAACAATGGGCAGCGGCGACGTGTTGCAGGAGCATCAGCAGCAGCAACAACCGGCTACAATAACAACAATCATCACCAGCAGCAGCAACAGCAGCAGCACCACCAGAGAAGCAACTCAAAGAAATTAAACCAAATGCATTCCAACGAAGAGCCACCCATGACAGTGATTGTCGATGGGGGCGATGGCACAAGCGGGGCCGGACAGCAATCGCAGAGATCGTCCCGCTCCCAAGGCAGTCAGAGAGTGCGTAAAACGAGTTCCTCCACCAATGCCAAGGCATCGACTTTAGTGCGCGCAACTAGTATAGCAAATTCATCCGCAGCGACAGCCACAGCGGCAGCGGCACGTCACCATCGTCCACATCGCCAGCCATCGAATGCCTCGGCATCGGCGGCACGAGATCGCCACCGTGAGCGGGATCGTGATCGTGACCGCGATCGTGAGCCTGCTCCTGTACGTCGTCGGGCGGGTGGTGGCCGACGTCATAGTGGCGTCTCATCCACATTGGGGCCATTATCCGGTGGCAATTCATCGACCGCTTCCAGTTGTAACGGCAGCTGCAGTTCTGATGACGGTGACGCCTCATCGCACACTTCCTCATCCTCGTCATCCAGCTCATCGTCCGGAGAACCAAATCTACCCTATCCTGGCTTCCCAGAGATATCGATGATGGCACTAACTCAGTATACGCGGCCACGCAACTGGTGCCTGATGCTCATTACAAATCCATATCCTTTTCCACAAAAACAAAAAACTAAATACACTCTCAAACCTGCATGAAGGGGCAGGGGCGTTAAAAGGGCTGGGCTGGCCTGTGATGGAATGGGATGGGATGGGGGAGGGGGCTAGTTGCATCTAATTGGCTTTGTCCTTCGGCCGTTGTTCTTGCCCGCTTGCGGGATTCTGACAGAGCAAAAAGAGCGCGTCCTTGTCACATATTTTCCCAGGATATGCGAGCCTATTGATTTTTACAATTTGTGTGTTTCTCTTCTTCTGCCCTCCATTTACTCCTTCGTGCTACTTGCCATCCCCTCTCTTTCTCTTGCTTCCTCTGACTCCCTCGCTTCGGACTACCTTTGCTTTTGTTCTTGGCCAGCTGTGAAGATTCAAGGACATGCAGCTGATGATGCAGCTGAAGGCGCTTAACTACAATTATATTTCCATCCAATTAGTTTCTTAGGCAAGGATTATCAAATAAGTTAGTTAACATTTATTTTCCCCATCAATTCCAAGCGAATATGATATCGATCAGAGTTTCCTTGGTGAAATATTTTCGTTTTGTATTCAGAGCGAAGAGAATTTTATCTGTTGTTGTTGTTGTTATTTTTTTATGTCTCCTGCCGTTTGCCACATGTCCTTGTCCTTCCTTCTTTTTTTTCTTTCTTCCTGATGCCTGTTGGCTGTTGCCTGATGCAATATTCATGCACCAATGTCAACGACAAGTGCAGGTACGTCTGTGTGGGACACTCTTATCCTCCCCCCCTCTGAGAGTGTGTGTGTGTGGGTGTGTGTGTGGCATAAATAAATAGGCATATACATACATACATACATATATGCCAAAACGCAACTCATCATTCAGGAGACAGGAGTCAGTTGCTTCAGTCCCCAATGGGTAGTCAGTTCCTGTCCCAGTTGCTGCTATGGCAGTTCCTTCATAATATGTTGTCGTTGTTGTTGTTGTTGTTGTTGCTGCTACTCCATCAACAGCAGCCTCAGTTTGCGGCACATATAATGTGCGCCAATCAGTGGGCTCAATCATTCTGTTCTCTCAGCCTCTTACCCACCCTCTTTCCCATCGAAGACAGGTTCCATCTCGTTTTATATCTCCCTTGCCTCAGCTCCTCTTCTGTTTATGGCAAGTGCATGAAAAATCGCTTTGCATACTTTTCTGCGCACTTCACATTTAATTTAACCTGAAATTAAAATTGACTGACGTTGATATTTATTTATACATTAAAAGCAAAAGCAAAGGCAAACACATTGTGGGAGCCAGTCAGTTAGTGAGTCAGCCAGTCGCCCAGTCACCCAGTCACTCAGTCACCCAGTCACCCAGTCATCCAGTCAGTTCTGATGGATAGAGACGAACGCACGTTCATATGTGAGGGAATGACATTGAATGGTAGCAAGAGATAAAAATTGAGATGGATATGGTAGATGGAAGATGGAAAATGGAGTGCAAAGTTAAGAGATGAAATAAAATAAATTATGATAATGAGTTAGCAATGGTGAATGAGAAATGTGCTAAGTAAGTAACAGGGATAAACCATGATGGTTGTATACCTAAATACATATACTCGTATGCAAATGAAATTTGCATATTGTGGTCCTAATGGTGTTATAGTCATAATTGCCATAGACTGCTCCTAATGAAGGATAATGGTGTCATATATTTATAACTGTTATCTTGTTAGTTGAACCATCACAAATATCTTTGCCTTTAAAATTTTAGACATGTTTCTTTATCTTATTGTTAGTAAATTTTCATAGTTAATTTGACGACTTTCAAATCTTTGACTATTGAACTTTCGTTTATGTTTCCAACTCTCTTTTTCGTCTTGAGATCAAATGACAACCAATACAATCCAAATCGAATGCTTTATTACCACAAAATTCAATTTTTTCTGAGTTTGCTGATCCCAAATCTGCATTCTGTGCCGAAACAACATCTAAAACATCGACTTTGACCCCATTTTACAACTCTAATTTATTTTCACGAACGAATTTCTTGCTGATGATTAGATAGATACAAAATGACCAAGCTACATTAAATTTTATTCTTTTTTCTTGTGCGATGTCTAGGGATTTTCTTCTACTTTTATTTTAAGATCAAGGACATACTATCACACATCATACTATAACTATGGTTGGACAGATAGATTTCTGCCTCTACACTACAAAAATTTTATAATATACTCTTATCTTACATATTCAAAAGACTTTACATTGTCAAGGATTATTCATTGTTCGCAAGAGTTTAAGATTTGTTCAAGTTCACAGTATTTTCGCAAAGTTGAAATTCATTTGGGTTATATTTCAAGTTTTTTCGAGTAACGCGACCAAGATGTGAATTAGTTTTAGTTGCTTGTTTCATCTTAGTTTCGGAACCACATCCAATTCATAATTCTATCGGTTATAATTTCTCCATTATGGTGAGAAAAATGACAGTATGTTCTCTTAATTCTAGCGCATTGTGTGGATGTTAAGAAATCTCTTGTCGTAACTGGTAAACTTTGAATTTATGTATATAATGACAGCATTGATGATGGCTGAGTTGACAGCAGTTGACCCTGCACAAGTGAAGCCAATAAAATGAATCAAGATTTTTAAACTTTATGTATGGAGAGCAAAACCAAATCGCTTCAGGAATTGAGAAAATATTAAATCAGATAATGGCCAGTTTGCTTAGCCATCTGTTGCCCAGTTTATGGTGAATAATTGCTTTGCTAATTGAAATGACGATGAGTTATCCGATACTTTAAAGTCGAATGCCAAACTTACAACAAAACTTCTCTTAACATTCTTGACTAGTTTGTGCATTTTCAGATTGCATCATAATCGCTCTCTCGACACTTGCCATTTAATTGTTTGCCATAAATTTTGATTTTGTCTATGTGTATATACATACGTCGATTGAGGAATCTATTCGCCTTTCTCTCTCTCTCTCTCCCTCTTTGCCATCATCCGAAAATAACCATTGTCTGGTCTGTATATTCAATATCATTGTCGTTTTATGGATGTCGGTTTGGTTTGGTTGGCTTTGGTTTTGCCATTGAAGTTTACGACGATGACGCTCCCTCTAGACCTCTCCCCATTCGCCCCTCATCCAATTATTATGTATGTATATATACTAAAGTGAAGAAAAACTTTGACTATTTCACTTGCATTTCAATTGACCAGAAAATAATTGAATGCTTGGTTCCTGCAATTTTTACTAAAACTAATTTAAGTTTCTGTTTTTCCGTTTCTTTTTTTCTTTTGCCCATTTTTTTATTTTTGGGTCTTTGTGGTTTTTTTATGGCTCCTGGCGACATACTGGCAAATCTTTTGGGCCAGTTGCTGCTGATGCAGTTACTACAGTTGTTGTTCTTGTTGGAATTGTTGTTGTTGTTGAGGTCAACTGAGCCATTTGGCAAAAAGTTCCGAGCGCCATTATGTCGCCCAAGATGGAAAGACGAAAGACCTTGCCTATCGAAGCAAAAGCAACTTTATGTTTTCTTCGATTGGAAAGTGATTTGAGACGCGAATACATTTTCGTGTTTTCGTTTTTTCTTTTTGTTTGTAAATAGAAAATATTAGTTTTTTTACGTAGCTTGCACTTTTCCCCGGGAGAACACGACGATAAAGCGACAGTGGGAATAATAGTGAGATAGATAGAATACAGAATCCACTCTAAAAGTTGTCGTAGCATTTTTACAGCGCTTTTAGCATGAAATGTGAGCGAAGCGGCACGTGCCTTGGAATATGGTGGCTACCTTGGGAAACGACAGCATGGACAGCAACTGAGAAGGAGACTAAAAGAGATAGAGAATGACAGAGAAAGAGAAAAAGCATAAGAGAGGGAGTACAACATTTTGCTTGGCATCCTTATGACGGGCAATGCCCATTAGGGGGCATCATTAGTATGTCTCGGGTTGTCGTCTCATTTTTTTGGATTTTTTTGGGCACTTCTCTTCTCTTTATTTGGTAATGTGAGACCGCTGCCACGCCCATAACTAATTATGCCATGTACGAACACATCAGATGGTTGGGTCAGGCCATTAGCCCTGTCGAGCGGTTATTACGTGCTTGACGGGTATTCATTACATGCAGGCAAAACCACTTGAAACACTTGAGTCCAAAATCCAATATCAACTACAATTTGGGTATTGAATTTTCAAAAGTTCTATCTAATGAGATCAGTGCGTAGTATTAAATAAGGTTTGGCAAGTTTTGCTTCATATAAAATTACTCAACACTATAAACTTGCAGGCACCTAGAAGTACGCACTGCTGTAGTTGGTGCCTCAAAGTATGCACTACTTTTCTCTCTTTCTCGCTTCTAAAGGAAACTTAAGCCAAGATGATGGAGAACCGATTTCCACTTATTATGCGGCTAAAAGGCCTTGCTAAACACTTTTGGGCATAAGTTTTAAATGCATTTTCAAAAGGCTGAGCCATTGGCAGAAGCAAAGCCAAGGCCAAAACCACCAGCAACATCAAGGATACAAATTGTTTTTTGTTTTGCTGTTGTTTTTTATTTTTCTTTTGCGTTCGTCGTGCTATTAAGCAACAAACAGCACCAACAATATGAAATGGCAACGCAAAATGTTTACGCTATTAACGCACAATTAAAGACAAAACAACAACAAAAAAGAAACTGGGAGGCCGCAACAACAGCAATAAAATGAAATAAAAAAGGCAAAACAAAACACAGAAATAAAAACCAAGGGGCAAACAAAACAAAAAGGACAATTGCCCAGGCCTTGCAATTCATTAGGAGGCCACCAGTGGTAGCAGTTGTAGTAGTAGTAGTAGTAGGCATATGCAGGTCAGGTTGGGTTTCGGATCGCGTCTGTGCCATAAAAACAAATGTGAAAAGCACCAGACAACACAAAAGGGCAAACAGAGACAGAGGATGAGAAAGAGAGATATATCTATCTATATGTAAGTGTGTGTGTGTGTGTGTGTTTGTAAGAGCCGCCCCCTCTCGATTCTCGGCCTCTATAAATATTGCAGCAGCACAAATATGCGACACTCCAGCAGCAACAGCAGCAGCGCCAAGCAGTGACCCTGGCGCATTCATTTCGTTTTGTGAAAGCGCTAAAGGGAGAAAGCAGGGCACATTTTCGGAAAAGGAGGGGAACTTAGGTTTCTGAATCGGCTGGCGAGCATTATTTTTGATTTGGCTATGACCCCCAAACCAACAGTAAACAAATTAAGTCGAGCGTAAACTCGGTCGAGTTGAGCGCATGGTGAGATGACGAAATGGAAATGGAAAGCGGAAAGTCGAACGCAGTGGTCCGGTGGTCTGGGAGGGCCTGGGTCAATTTGACCGGGCAAGCGTATAAAAATCGCAACAAATTGCTACAACAACAATAGCAGAAGCAAATGTGAAATGTAAAAAATGGAAATCATTGTGAATACCTACCAAGTTATGTATGTACTTGCGAATGAAAGAATGAAAATCAAATGCCATTGTCGAGGTGGAATTCCGGAATATTTATTCTATGGCCCATATTACCGGAGGGCCTTAATTGGCCGCCAATTAAATTGATGGCCCTGCCAGTAATATGAATTTCAAATCCACATTGCACAACACAGCACATCTAATTAAATGGGGTCGTTAGCCAACACTAGATAAGAGTGTGCCCTTCCCATATTCTAAGGAGAAATCAATGATGAAATGATTCAGTATCATGCACAAAATAAACATCCCAATGTCAATCAATTTATCAAATTGAAAATAGAAAGAAAGAGACACGCATATTTGCGAAACGTTTTCCTGTTTCACATTGTGCAAATTTAAAAATCTCTTAAGGGTGCTTAAGCGATGAAATCTAGAACTGGATTTTTCTGTCCGCAATAGAAGAAGTCGTATATTCGTATATTCTCCCTCATTCTGACTTCAACTAACAACTGGGCGACGTGATCGGATTTGGTTCGTGACCGCATTACGAACTTGTTTCGCATAATCTCCAACCGCAAATGTATTTTATGGACACAAAAAAAAAAAACGAGAAAAAAGGAAAAGAAGATACAAAAAATTTGAAAGCGAAATAGACTGAGTTTGTGGGGCACGGGGGAACGCGAAATATGGCGGGAGAGAAAGACAGAAAGTAGGATAAAACTGACTCTGAATGACTGTCATCAATTTGCGCTATTTCTTTACGAAGGACAAAAAGCAATGGCAAATTGACGGGCACTTGAGTGAACATTATCTTTCTTCCTGCTTCTGCCTCCGCCTCCTGCGTTCCCCATGTCTGATTCTGTGTCTGACTCTGAGTGAGAGTCTTCTCCCCTAAAGTAGGCAACCGAAATGTTCGTTCATTCGTTTTGCGCTTGGTTTTATTCCTTAACTGATTGAAAATATTCACGTGGTTTGAGCGAGTCTCCATTCTGGCCATCCTCCTGAATTGCATTACCCTAGGCATGTATCAGCCCTGTGTGGACGATGCCTGTGTAACGAATCGCTGCAAGATACTGCAGGTGAGTAATATACATATATCAACCCATCCATCCATCCAATCCCTTCTCCGCCGCCATCTTTTTTTCCCCACATACGTATATTCTTTTCTCTCGTTCTGCACTGTTCCGTTTGGTTTTTTTTTGTTTTTTGCTGCCTCTCATCCTGTCACATTAAATGTCATTTATTTAAGCAATTTTTTGGCTCACTTCCTGCGTTTGCCTTGCCACACTGATGACATCAAACGAGAGGCACTTCGCCTCATTAGACAGAGACCTGGGCACACGGCACACGGCACAAGGCACACGGAGTGGAGTGGAGTGGAGAGGAGTGTGCAGGGTGTAAAGACTGAATGACATGGACGAAGAAGATAGAGGGTGGACGTACGCCCATCAACGGTCGTAGGGGCGAGCTGATGCCAATTACAGAGCATAGAGAAAATGCTGTGCGCAACGTGCGAAAATGTTCTTGTTAAACATAAGAGCTTGTGTGTGTGTGTGTGTTTGTCGTTTTGGCCGCAGCGAAGTGTAAAGTAACACGACAGGACCCAAAAATTGGCAACAGGACGACAAGAGCAACAAAATGACAGCGACAGTCATGCCGCATAAGTGGCGCCCCAAATTACCAAGACGAAGACGCCGCAGATAAAGAATGAAACCAAGAGACTCCATATGTGTGTGCATGCATATATGTTGTGTGTGTGTGTGTGTGTGTGTGTGTGTTCGAGGTGGCTGAAATGTTAAGTTAAGCATGGCAAATGACTATAGGAGCAAGTCCTTGGACTTCCAATGGCTTTTAAGTTCATTTTGAGGATCTCTTACTGCTCAACATGTATCTATGTAGCTCGACACCCAAAATCCGACTTTAAGCTAAAAATAAAACAGAGGAAATAAGGAACTTTTCTTCTGCCGATGTCTTTAAATACTTTAAAAGTTATTCCCAATGAGCTTTAGCCTTAATAAAGTGGGCTAATTTGGTTCACATTGGATTTTATATACCTATCACATTCCCAATTCATCGTGGCATACATTTTATTTAATCCGAAAACATAATTCCTTTGACTAATCTTGATCTTTAATTCAATTTCCATCGCAAAAAGCCCATTTCATTTTCGTTTGCGGCATGCACAAAAGATAACTAACTATAATATCGCTTTGATCTTTTTTGTTTTTGTTTTCCGTTCGGGATTAGATCTTTGATGACATCATTTTTGCATTTTTCGCTTTGGAGATGACCATCAAAATGGTTGCCATGGGCATGTGCGGCAAGAATACGTATTTTGCCGATTCATGGAATCGCTTGGACTTCTTCATTGTGTTATCCGGTCTGCTGGAATATGTGATGCATGTGGAGAATCTCAATTTGACGGCCATACGAACGATACGAGTGCTGAGGCCATTGCGGGCGATCAATCGAATACCAAGTGAGTAGAGTTTTTAATTCGGGAGTTTTCATTTGCCATCTCTCTCGCTGTCTCCCATCTCTGCGATTACAGGTATGAGAATTTTGGTGATGCTTCTGCTGGATACGCTGCCCATGTTGGGCAATGTCCTGTTGCTCTGTTTCTTTGTGTTCTTCATATTTGGCATTATCGGTGTACAGCTGTGGGAAGGCATATTGCGGCAACGTTGCACTCTAGATCGATCGAAGGGCATGATATATCCCATAACGTAAGTACCATCAGCAGCCAAAAAAGTGTCATAGAAGGTGAAGGTTTTTGTTTTCAAATAGAGATATATGTATATACATACATACATTACTGAATATATGTAGGTATGTATGTATATCTTTGTGGGATCGAGCCAAGCAATGTTAAAGATTCATGTTCCAGATTGATGGAGCATTCAACGGTCTTTTGTGTCTTTTATCCGCAGGTGGTGGCCAATAAAAATTTCTCTGATATAAATATATATTTGAAAAATTTACTGTATATATCGTGTAAATGCATATTTTTTTCAATTTTCTATATTGTTTGTTTTGTTTTTAATTACATTTTGTTTTTGTTTTTTATTTAATCGGTTGGAATTTTCGGAAAGTATTGACGATCATCATCATCAGCTCAGCATCAGCTTTAGCTTCATATTTTGAGATGGCTTTTGAGTGCATCTGGCCAAAATGGCTGCTTTTTTCATGTTGTTTTTTGGCTTTAGCTTTTGCTTTTTTAGCCACTCAAGAGGCCACACTCACACTCGAGACACACATACGCATAAGCACACGCACACACTCACGCACACTTGCACACGCACACTCACACGACCCACTAAAAACACACACACACACACACAAGTGACTTGGTGCAATTTGCTTACCAAGAATTCAATTGATAGATGAAAGTTAATGGCGAAATGCCCAAACATCAGCATCACCGGCCATCGGAGTCGGAATGGCACCCTGTCAATTTGATGAAGTTATCGTCTGACACTGATTGCGAAATCTCTGTGGCATGCCACAAAATGCCAGTGGTAGTGGCATTGTGGCTCTACTGTCATTCCAATTGACAGCATTAGACATTCCACAGTGGTGCAAATGCATTAACGTGAATTCCAACGAACAACAATTCAAATGGCTCGATCAAAATTAACCCAATTTTGTAAAGACAAACACTCACAATGTGGAATGCATCGATTAATATTTATCCTGCCCTCTCCTCTCCGCTTCCCTCACCCCTTTTCGACCATACTTTTACTCTTTCCTGTATACTTTTTGTATGGGTCCCACGGTGCTTCTTTCTTACTAGCTGACTCGGTTTTCTACCTTCGCCTTTGGCAGCTGGCAAAGATTTTCAACTTGCCCCCAAACAATCATTTATCATTTGCATTGTTTGTGTATGTGTGTGTGAGTGTGTGTGTGTCTGGCAGTTGTGGCAGTGGCAGCAATGTCAGAAACAGCAGGACACACGCTTTGTCTCTCTCTCTCTCTCTCTCACTCTCCTTCTCTTCGTCACACACACACAACACACACATCACATACAAAATTTTGCAAACGTTTTTCACTGGCACTGAGAACCCTAAAAAGTAGGCAACACTTTTTCGTTCAGTTGCTGCTAAAGAAATGCTTGTCATATATGTTTTCTTTTGTTTCCTACCACCGACACAAATGTATATATTCTTGCAATGCTATATTTTCATAAGTATACTACATATTTGTCCTTGTTGTCTGTTTGAAATACCGAAACTCAATTAGTAAATAGAATTAAAATTCAGAAGACGAATGATTTTCTATATATTTATATGCATTGCAAGAATATACGAATTTCATTGCAATACACAAAATATGTACATATAATTTCTATTATTTTGCATGACGTACATACCTATATATGTATGTATGTACATAACGAATTTTGTATTAAATTGTATT
The DNA here is from genome assembly GCF_018902025.1 of Drosophila willistoni. Lineage (NCBI taxonomy): Eukaryota > Metazoa > Arthropoda > Insecta > Diptera > Drosophilidae > Drosophila > Drosophila willistoni. The sequence goes on from NW_025814053.1 coordinate 2,477,319, forward strand.
TTTTGTATTTTTGTTACCATCCCGCCCCGCCCCCCTCTCGATCAGCTTTTTGTTAATAAACTTTCCACTCCCATGTGACAAAAAGTAGGCCGAACCTATAAACAATTTTGATTGCCATTAAAGGGTGTTAATTTTATGCATATTTTTTAATTTGCATAATTATCTACATACACAAATGTACACAATGAATGGAAAATTCATTGGAAATTTTTTTAACGCCTCAAAGTAGGCAGCATTTACGATGATATTTTCACATTTGTGCATAATTTTATAGATTACGTTTGATTGTTGCTGGAAGCAGAGGGCTTGATTAAATCACCCAGTGTAATGTAATGTACTTTTATTGCCTTCACTTTGAAGACAAACGTAGAGAAAATATTAAAAACGAGCTTGAATTTCCTTGTTTCCATATCGGTACAGTTTTTGGTTTTGGTTTTAGCTAGATTTTAGAATATGATTTTCCAACTCCTGCAGGCACTGAATAGTTAGTTGGAATAATTCCTGCTTGTATCCTCTTTTAGCTAAAGTTCTGAATATTCACTACCTGTCTATATGGATAATTGCAAACTAACTGTAAAAGAACTGCAGGAGCTCAAAATCTTCGGTGAACCGAATTGAAAAAAATTCGATTATTTGTACCTTTTTTTGTTTCTTTCATTTTGTTTTTTTGATTAGTTTTCCTATGTTTGTCAAATTGGGTTTGTTATAATTGTGTACCAGCAGCAATTGTTATGACATTATAAAGTTTTAAAGTCATATTGTAAATAGACACACACACACACCCATTCACACAACAAATCATCCAATCACCAATGCTCCACACAAAACAACTTTCAAGTGGCAATTAATTTTTTTGGTATATCCGTATGCGAATATCGTGCATATGTGCACACATACACACATACATACATAGATACATATATGGTACACACATATGGTACATGGAAGTATGTATGTATGTATGTGTGTGTGTTTCGGTACATTTATATCAATTGTAGGCAACAAAAAACAAAAATAAACCGAGACAAATGTAACAAAACAACAATGAACAACATCTACAACAACAACAAGAACAACAATAACAGTAACAATTAACAACAACAACAATGAAAAGCAGAGCAACAAACAACAATATAAAAAATATCAAATTAGATATAGAAATATCTATATATATATTCAATATATATAAACAATATTGTTTTTGTTTTTCCAATTTATCATTTCTTCACTTTATTTTTAAGTTGATACCAAACAAAGACCAAAAATTAAATAATAAAATGAACAAATTGGCAGCCAAGCGAAGCAAACTAAATAAGTATAAATAGTAAACCAAAAAACGAATAGCAAAAGAGAAACCAATTACATTACAAATTACAATAACAATTACAATAACAATTACAATTACAATTACAATTACAATTAAACTTACAATTACAATTACAAAAAACAAAAAATCATACCGGGAAACAAATTTTTTGTTTACAGGATACCTGAAGTGTACAGAGTTCGAGTCCGAGTTAACTCGTAAGATAAAATGATTTATTTTCTCCCTCCCCCTTCTAACTAACACACACACACACACACACACACAGCTAGTTAACGATACGAACACACCTACACTTACTCACACACACACACAAACACAGTTACACACTTTTGCAATACTTACTACTTAAAACACTTAAGAATTTCTAGATCTATATTGCATACACAGACACACACACACACACACACACACACACACACACACATATATATATATATACAGAACATGTATAATCTTTCAATCTATATAGTAAAACTGCAAAAACTAAACAACTGAAACTTCATTACGCTATCTAGCAATTCGCTCTATATTTTGATTATTCTGGCCTATCCGCTATCAATCACATATAACCGTCTAACCAGACTAATAGATCCAATATCCGATAACAAAATCTGTCAAATATCGAGGACAAAAGATGAATCCAAATTTGAAACCTGGTTGCCAGAAACAAATCTATTCAATTGGAATCGAAACAAATATTCAAAGGCAATATCAACTCATTTATTGCAAAAAAAGGAACAGACAACCATCGAAATATATTATTACTTTTGGTCCACAAGGATTTTGTCTTCTTCGAAAAGGCCGATAAAACTAGTTACAACAATTTTGATGATATCTCATCGATAACATCATGATGAAATATATAATACACATGATTTAACAAATCAACAAGATAAAACCATCCAATTAACTTTGTTTTTCTATAGATATTCCGTCTTCGTATCGAAGATATAAGCAATTATAACGATAACACTGATCGTGTTATCGATATGTTGTACGTTCATAGTTAACGAAAAATATGTGAGCAATACAATTGATAACACAGATCATGATAACGATAAATTATATGAATAGTCAACACATCTAACGAAAAACTATCGAAAAACCTAGTTTCTTTGATCTATAACTAGATCTCTTCCCCTTCTTTCTTTTCTTGCTCTGACCAAACATTCTCACACAAAAAGGAAACCACACGAAACCCAACAACAGTTAACATTAGTTTATTAGATCCATACAGATATTCCAACTATATAAATGTGCATAAACTATATAAATTAGATGAACATTTTCTAATTAGTCGAATCTATCTAGCTCTATTTTTCTGTCTATCTCTCTCTCTCTCCCTCTCTTTCTCTCTATTGATGTATCTGTTATTTGAAAATATATGAATATATATATAAATATACCATATAAGTAATTCTAATTATGAACTAAAAATTAAACAAAAAATAAACATAAAATAACAATTTAAAGCTAGCATTTATACTAGTTTAAACAAAGAACAACATTATTAAAACATTAAAAAAATATCTCAACAAAAGGGAATATTTGTTTCTGCCTAGAGCTTATTTTTGTACCTGTCCTTCTTGTCTCTCTGTCTCTCTCTCTCACTCTCTCTCTCTCACCACCTTAAAGAAACTAAACACAACTGTACCAAACAAAAGCAAAAGAAAATCTTTACGTGTATTTAGTTATCCTTTCTCACTCACTCACACTCACACTCACACACACACAAAACACACACTTAACAGACTGCTAAGACTATTTAGTAAATGTTCTGTGTTTGTAACCAAAAAAAAAAAAAAACGTAACCAAAAAACCAACATAGAAATACTATATATACAAAACTAAATTTATATAGAAAACTTTATTGTTTCAGTTACTTCCCCTGCTATTTACGACTACTTCCTACTTGTTGTTGTCTTCTAGGTGTGTGAGTTTACCGTTACCTCACCCACTTGGAACCAATCTACATACTTGTAACTTTGCACAGAAATTTAGAGTTGTCCCCCTTTTTCCGTTTTTCTTTTTCTCGTTTGGTTTTTGCCTTGATGTTGTTTCGTTTCCTTTGTTTTCTGTTTTATTTCGTTTGCCAATTGAGGTAAGATTCTCGTTTCGTTACCTGATGTCCCAGCCCAGGTTAAACAAAAGTAAATACACACACAAGTGTACTCAAGAGTACACAAAAGTACAACAAGTACACCAATCAGCCACATAAAATATATTGACTTATTTAGATGACCCCTGAACCCATGACTTAATGTCATTAAATAGATGCTAAAGCACATTATTTGTTTGTCAGATCTATTGAGATGACCAGCTAGGACAAGAAACCACGAATCACGTGTTGTATGCGTGATGTTATTGAGTTTTTGTTTAGGTTGTCTCATTAGATACGACAATACAATAATAATATATTCATTTGAAGTTAAACTGTAGAAATAGAAATCAGTCTAAACAGTGTAGAAAGATTACATGAAATATTCCTTAATTTAAAATTGAAGATTCTTTAACAAAATGAACCATCAAGCAGCAAAAGCAGAATGTTTTTTTCCTTACACCCTATACACATGCACACACACACACACACACACAAAAACTGGCACTAGAAGTTTTATTTACCTGATATGGTTTATGCATACATACATAACATATATATATGTGTACATATATGTGTGTGTGTGTATATCTTTTGTAAGCTCAACCCCTCTTTTGCAGGAAAAACCATCAGTTTCTATTGCAAAGGTATTTAAAGCTGCCCCCTTTTCCAACCTCCAAGCCCGCCATCCCAGTCCCGTTTCCCTGCCGTTCCCTGCCGTTCCCTGACTCTCCCGGCCATCCGTCTGCTTCCTATCAACCAACTCGAATTTGAATCCGTACTTTCAAAACTCTTTTCACTCACACACCAAACAAGTACATAAATACATGCATACATAGACCTACATACCTACATACATATTCATTCAAGCAGAGTGAAAATTGTTTCAAAAACAACAAATTTTTAACAAAATCTGCTTGCGGTTTCACACACACACACATTTACACACTCTCTCGCACACGCATATGTGACGGTGATTTAAGTGTCGATCTGTGAATTTCAACACAGTTTATATGCATTTCTTGAAAGTTCGAAAACCACAGATATGAGAAACCTTTTCTGTGTGCCAGAAAAGAATCGCTCTACGCTAAATAATGAAATTATTTCAATCAAATGCCTTTTTGAAATTCAAACTCAACTCAACTCAACTCAAATCCTTTAAACAATAGATTTCGTTTGAAGACTTAGATAGAGACTATTTTTAATCAGATCGAATTCGTTGCATGCACGCAGAAGAATTAAAAATTCCGGCACGGCCACAAAGAAAAAAGAAAATATATTTGCCTGGCCCCATTTACCTTTTGTGTTAGGTCTTTGACTTGAATTTACGTTATTTTTACTATTCAGCCTTTTAGTTTCATTCTTAATTCTAAACTAAAGCAAATTACATACTCTGGTGCAGTTGTGTCTCTGTGTCGTAATGTGAGCCTGCCTTTTGACTGTATTTACGCTCTCGTTATCGTTATCGTTCTCGTTCTCGCTCTTGCTCTTGCTGTCAATCGCTGTCTATCACTCGCTGCTTTGAATTCACTCGCTCACTCGTTCACTTGCTCATGCTCTCTCGCTCTACCTTACTCTAATTAGCCTAACAACTACATATGTATGTGTTTGTCTCACTATACTTATATCTCCCTATCTCTATCAAACTTTCTTTGTCCATTTCTTTGACTTTTAAGCATTGGTGAAATTTATCGTTAGATTAGTTCATTTTCTTTTTGGTTTTTCCTTCGATTGGCTGTCTCTATCCTCTCTCTCTTTTCAAAATTATTAGCACCCTTACCCACCCGAAATAAAAAAAAAAAACCGAAAACAAAACAAAAAAAACTTTGATTAAATCAAAAAGAAAATTGATTTATTTTTTTAAATTTTTCTTTAAGTAAATATCGAAATTATCCTTGTATGTAAATGTTTAAAATACGCATAAACTACATACTTTATATATACATATATATTTATACGTATATATATATGTATATATAATTAACTGAATATTTTTATGTAATCGCATTATTAATTGTAATCTCTCGTTCTTTTTCTTACTCTATCTTTCTTTCTCTATGTCTCTCTACATTGACTCTATGATTTTTTCCGCTGTTTTCCAACATTTTCTTTCGAAAACCATTTTGTAATATCTATCTAGTTTGTCGCAATATTACGAGTTCTCCAAGGATCAGGATTATATATGCTCCACACCAAATGATTCTGGAATGCATCTTTGCGGAAATTTTCCACCCTATCGCATCGGTTCGCTTGTCTGTAATGGTAAGTGCCCTCGCCCCCCTCCCCCGCAAAACCATATCTTTTCCACTTTTATCTCATCTTCTTTTGTCGTTCTCATTATGCGAATGAGGGCGAAGCGTAGAGAGAAGAAGAGCCTTAAAGAGAAAGGCGAAAAGCTAATGAAGTGCAAATTACTCGCACTCGGAGGCAATCAAATTTGATAGCATTTTTAATTGCTTTTGCACTTGGTTTAATGACTGAAAGCTGAAACAATCACAATTATAAAACTGTACAGCAATTTTCCATCTTTTTCCCCTCCGCCATCTAACCCTAACTCAATGCGAATCTCAATCTCAACCGCCGCATCACAGACGAAGCCAAACTCTTCGACTTCAATGAGCCAACAAACACATCGTGCGTCAATTGGAATCAGTATTATACAACATGCCAACCGAGCTTTGAGAACCCATTTCAGGGCACCATTTCATTTGACAACATCGGCATGGCCTGGGTGGCCATTTTCCTGGTGAGTTGCCAATTAGCTTTCAACTTTGTTAAACAAATATCAACACAGCGATACAACGATACAACGACAACAAGCCAACAATGCCAACAGCTGCTAAGTTGCATGTTAATTTGGTGTCAACTGCGGTCCGCGTCCTGACACATTTTCCTGTTGGCCCAACAAAAGCAAAGCATTTGCGAGTTACGGATTTGCATAAATAACTAATCCATACTTTAATTGAATTAACAGAGATGGTCAGTTTAGATAATTTGGATACTTCAAGGAGATCTAAATGATAGACGATGATGTATGTGGGTGTAAAAGCAAAATGTTGTATCCTATTCACCCTCCAAGGACAAACAATTGTGAAATGCACTTTGTATCAATGGCAATGGAAAACAGTTCGATTCGCTTTTCTCTTGCCTGGCGAAGAATTAGTCGATTCCGACATTTTCTTTGGATATGCCAATTACTTAGCCATGTCAAATAAACCTTTAATCATAATGCAAACAAACGAAGGAGCTGAGACCAACAGGAGCGGTTGTGTGAATTGGAGAATTGCATAACGAGTGGTTCAAAATTATTCAGAGAGCGCTCCTGTTTACAATTAGATTGCGTTCAATGCGAATCACGTATACGTGACGTGGTACAAAACACCAAAAGGGCGAAACAGCGCAAAAAGGGAAACAGGCTAATTGCCAACAATGAAACGCAGCGCAACGCAGCGTGGCATACAAACACACACATATACATATATATGTACATACATATATATGTATATAGTCTAATTACGTTGAAATAATGCCTGCTTTTTTCCCCCTTTGATATATATATTCTTTTTTTTTGTATTTTATGTGGATTTATTTGGATTTGCAGGTCATCTCACTGGAGGGCTGGACGGACATAATGTATTACGTGCAGGATGCGCACAGCTTTTGGGATTGGATCTACTTTGTGCTGTTGATTGTGGTAAGCCTAACTGCCAGACTGGCAGTTTGCCCGGCATTACTTTGATCTTGAATTGAATATGCAAACCGAGTTTTCGGAGGCCTGCCCCAAAAATTGGGACACGACTCTCTTAGCCAGTCTGCCTGCTGCCCGCTGCCTGCCTCCCTCCCCATGTGAAGAGAAACAGTTTTGGCTAAGCATTCATGCTGTGTTCAAGCAATTTCGGCCAATATAAATAAGTAAATTTAAAAGTGGAACCCGGTCACACACACGCACACAAAAACACACACACCTGCATTATCGACTTTTGAATTACACTTCAAATCTTCAAAGCTAATGGCCAAGCTGTCATCTAGAGTATTAACTGTATAAGCCCCTTTTCCACTCATCACGTGCAGGGTATACAGAATTTGGGTTACTCAAATTGTATAGACCAATGATGGAGACGATGACCCAGAGTTGTCTACAGTCGACTTTTTAGCCATTGCTAGTCTCATCCAGTCTGTTGTCATATGCCAACTCGTAGTCAGGTGTCCTTGGACTAATTAAAAGCCTTTAAGTGCACACACACTCACTCACTCACACACATACAGACACACACAGAATATTTCATTATTTATGTTTGAAGTTTTCACTAGGTCTTTCTCTCTCTCTCTCTCTCTCTCTTTCACTCTTTCTGTCTGTCTGTACTTATTTTGCTGTTCATTTCATGTGCAAAATGATTTCACTCTAGCAAGAGCAACAACTTTTCCTATGCAAATAGTTTTCAGTCTGTGCCAGACTTTTTCATCTCCTTTCACACACTCTCCTTCTCTCTCTTCCATTCTCTGTCCCTCTCTATAGCCCATCATAGGTTTGTATGCTAGGAAATTGCATATTTATGTTTTATGTGTGTGTGTGTGTATGAGTTACGAAATTAGAAACATTCTTCTTTGTTTTGTTGCAAAATAAGTAACTCTATGAATTTTTTAATTTAAAGTTGAGCAAATTTGTCTTTGGTCGATTTCGAATGCAAATGGAATATTGATCATGTTTATATATCTTTTGCCATTATTATTATGTAATTAGAAGAGAAGAAAACTTTTTAAAAATATATAGCATTAATTCACCCAATCAGCTACACCGATGTCTATAAACTAGGGCGGGACAATTTGTTTAGACACAACAAAACTTTAAATTGAGTTCTGCGAAAAATTTTAAGAAAGTGCGAGACAGACTCGAAAATCTCGCCTCAACTTAAATGAAGTAAGTAAGTCGTCTCGCCGACTTGGGTATACCATACACCAGGTAAAACATATTTAAAATTTCGAAAACCAAATGTATGTCTACTAAATTGTTTTATTATGCTCATACCATATGCTATCTCGCTCACTCTACAAACACACGAGCACTCTAGCGCCGCCACTAGCCAACGGCCAATTCTGCCCTTATGGATCGCGTAGCAAAATACGTTCATACGTATATTTTGTATGTTTCTAGTCCGATTTCAATCAAATTTGGTAGTTTGATAGAAATAGATAAGATTTATTAGTCTGCCAAATTTGATCGCGATGGTCAAAAAATTGCTAGAGCCAATCGGTTTTTTCTAAATTATGGAGGCGGAAGTGGGCGCGGCAACATATTAAAATATATGTATTCTGCGCGCATACTAAGCCAATATACATACTAAATTTGGTGACTTTAGCTTTGTTAGTTTTCGAGAAAATCAGTTTTGTTTAATTTGCAGGGGCGGAAATGGGCGTGGAAAAATTTTTAAATAGTCAATATCTGCGCGTCTATTAAGCTAGCTTACATAACAAATTTAATGTCGGTAGCTTTCATAATTTTTAAGCAAATCATAGTTATGTAAATTCCGGGGGCGGAAGGGGGCGTGGCGAAAAGTTGGAACAATTATTTTCTGCGCGCTAACTAAACGAGTATATAACCCAAATTTGATGTCTCTATCTGCCATACTTTTTAAGAAAAACAAAATAAAACAAAAAAGTCGGCGAGACGACTTACTTACTTCATTTTTAAATGGCGTCCCGTGCATCACAACAGCTAGGATTTCTAACCCGATTTATAAACAAAATATACAATAATTCTTCGATATATACGAGAATACGAGAATCGAATCACCGACCGATATTGCTCTTTTTCTATTTTGAAATGCGTGGACACGCTCACTCGCACACGGAGTCAAAATAAAACCACAAATTCGATTCGTCTGAAATTTTGAGCTTTCTCGTCTATAAGATGGTTCCACACGATAATAAACTTTTCTTGCCATAGTGACGCCACTGGGCGGTGAGGTTAAGTACTTATCGGGCCACCCTCGTGAATAATTCACACAGACGCATATGACGGGGGTATATAAAAGCAGAGTTAAATTCCACGAAAATCGAAAACTCGAATGTCTGAAATTCGTAGAGTAAGAAAAACTGTATTTCAAATTTCACAAAAATTAAAATTATCATTTTTGTTTGTACTTTGCGTCTTTTGACTTTCCTTCAATTAACAAAACTTTATGATTCATAACTATGTATACTTGAAAAATAAAAGTAAATCAAAGATCTTGTTAAAAGATTTCGTCAATACCTCTACGAAAATAAAAAACTTTATTACTATGAATAGGTATTCCAAGAAGAAGGAAAATAACCCAATATTTATTTGTTGAATTTTATTTACAAAAGTACGGAGTTTATATAGGGAATCCTAGGCTCTAGGAGGTAACAATTGTTCTTAGAAGATCTTATTCTAGTACGACTCAAACCGACGTATTCGGGGGTTAAAAAATGACACGTGACATACTGCCGTTGTGATCTTTTGGGTTAGTTTAGAATTACAAATGTTTTTCCACAACATGTGTGGCTGATTGTAATTTTAGTCATATGCTAGGTTAGTTGTTTGTGACAAGAGAACAGTTGTATTATATTATCTGATTCTGATTTGAGATGAACACGATATTTAATGTTAAACAAATATGTTCTAGCCTAGTAGCTCCTAAATTAAAGATGCGAGATTGACGCATAAAAGTAACCTTGTTTTAAAAGAAATTTTAGTAAATTTTATTGAAAACTAAAACCAAACACAAATATTTTGTTGAAGTTGAAAAAACCAAAAAAAAACGCCTCCAAAGTTCAAACTTTGAATTGGCTTCAAATTTTATTCTGGGGCTAAAATTTAAATTTGTAGTATTCATTTCGCATTTTGTTGTTTAACTAGACCTAGAAATTTTTCAAAGGGTTCAAATCAAGTAAGGATTTTAGGTGTTTGCTTTTTGGTAATCAAATTGCTGTTCAATAAAAAGATCAAATTGTTGAATTGTTTTGACAATTAATTTTGGTTCACTTTGGTAATCGTACTTGCTGTTTTCTTGTTTCTTTTTCAACAGATTGGCTCGTTTTTCATGATCAACTTGTGCCTTGTGGTCATCGCCACCCAATTCTCCGAGACAAAGAAACGTGAAATGGAGCGAATGAGACAGGAACGGGCCAGATATACATCGACCTCAACATTGGCCAGCAGTACAAATAATTCAGAGCCGGCGACATGCTATGCGGAAATCGTCAAATACATAGCCCATCTCTGGCGACGCTTCAAAAGACGAATGTTAAAGAAGTACAGATTATATAAGTATGCTGCTTGTACCCTTATGATTTCATTCAATTATGTTTTACGTTTCATAGTTCTTGTTTGATTTTAAGTATAATCCACCAACCAACCAACCAACTACTACCACCACAATCAACTAACCAATCAATCAACAAACTAGCCAACATTTACAACTGTTAATCAGTCTCACTTAAGGAGGCTTTAGAGAGTTTTTTGTCATAATCGAAACGTTGAAAGTGGCCTAAACCAAAAAGACACGAGCTGGGAGTTCAATATATAAATACTTTTGGCTAAAAGAAAACTATTTTAAATTTTACGTAATACAAATGTCCCCATATGTAAATACATACATAACTAAATGTTGGTAATGCAAAAATATCGTACCGATTATAGAAAATCAATTGTCTCATAGATATTTCACCAGAAACAATCGGGACAGGTGCCCACGTAGAAGTCTTTAGAAATGTTTTGTTCTTCAGTGAATGATTTCCAAATTTTTGTATGACCATTTCCAAAGCCTTTAAGGTTGCTTAGGAAATCTTAAAGTTTCAATAGAAAGAAAGTTGCATATAAAAAGTTCAAGAATAACTCATTTAAATGGTTATAATTATAATTGTTACAAATAAGCGACATTGATAATTTCTTAGTAACATATTTGTATAAACAAATTATGTACAAAATATAGTTACTTATACCGGAAATGATTAAAAAGTAATCGATCAAATCTAACATGCTGAAATATTTGTTATCGAATTTCAATATCAATGCATTCCAACATTATGAGTGTATGTATGAGAGAGAGAGAGAGTGAAAGAGAGAGGGCGAAGAGAGAGAGCCAGAAGATGTGTGTGTGTGTGTGCACAAATATCATGCTTTTCGACGCCATTCTCCCCAAAAAGTAGACAACACTTTTTTGCAACAATCGTCATTTGAGTTGCTTAAACGCTCAACCCACATAACAATCCATCTCTCTGTCCCTCTCTCTCTCTCGGTTTCTCTTACCACTTTTACCCCTCAGTCTTGCCCAGTCTAAACTCATTCACATTTGATTTCGCTGCATTTTATTTATGATACTTGAGTTTCCGTCTGTTGGTAGTTTCTCCATTTATTTGTTTTCCAATATACACATGTATTTGGTTGTTTTTTTTTTTTTTGTTTTTTTTTTGCTTTTCTTGTGCTTTTTTGCTTCTTTCATTTGTTTCGCTTTTGATTTATTAAAAATTCATTTAGCATGCATTTGACGCTGGTCACGTACGTCACATACATACATACATACATACATACATACATACATTTCTTTTTGCCCCATTTTTCAAAATTTGTATATTTCATTTTGTTTCGTTTTGTTTTTAGTTTTAGTTTTCATTTCGCTTACAGTTGTCAACTTTTGGGTTTTGCATTTTTCATAGGTTTCTGTTTTTTCCTTTTCCCATGTTTATTTTGTATAGTTTTTCAATTATTTGAACTGTGCATCTGAAAGAGAAGACGAAAAAAGAAAAACAAAACAAATTGTTAGTACATAACCATAGATTAGCAAAAGTTTAGTGTAGTTAGTTAGTAGTGGTTCGCTCCCAGAGCATGTCTGTGCATAGACTGGGACAAATTAGAGAAAAATGAGTAGGCAAATGCAAATGACTAATGCCAAGAGAAGCGATGGGCATGCTAGAAGCAGAGGAAACAACTTTCTGAACAAATTGCTTATGTGTTAGCAATTGAAAAAGCAATTAGAACTTAAGGAAGACGAACTTATCAGATATCCAATTTGTCTAAGGGTTAATTAGACTCAGTCACTTGATTTCGAGTCCTACACTCTTCTCCATTTTCGATGGGCAAGATGTATAAAAACATACATGTATACATATACAATTTACATAGACTATATCCCAACGAATGTATTATGCAAATATGATAGTGGATAGATAGTTCTACCTCCCCATGTATTTCTGTTAATTTGAATCATTTTGCAATGATTTGTGTTGTATTGTTGTTGTTTCAACTTGGTAATTTGCGTTGTTCATTTGATTGAATTATGTAATTGTTGTCTAATTGTTAAGCACAGTCACACACACACACACACACACACACACACACATAGACATATACATGCACAATACATATAGATACATAAAAAGATAGACATATACATATGCACTAGTCCCGCATCCCTGCCCAATATAATATATTCCTCCGCCTAACATTTCTCAAAACAAAGAACACGATGTTGTCAATCAGACATAAATGTGTGTGTGTGTGAAAAAGAGACAGACAGATAGATAGATACATAGATATGAGCGGCGATTCAATGAAACTAGATTCACTAATGAAAATGTTATTTCTGCCCACCACCCGCTCCACCACCACCAAAACAAAACCCATCCACAGATATCAGCGGCAACAGCGCAAAGAGGGACTTTTGCCCAATGCCGATAATCTGACCTTTTCGCCATCACGCATCAAATGCCATCATCCAAAGTGCCCTAAGTACAGTGCGCGTAAGCCGTCCAGCATACAGGATCAGATGATAACTGTTATGGTGCCCCTGAATTCCAACAATAACAATAACAATAATAACAATAGCAACGGCAACGGCAGCACCAGCAATGGCAACAATGCGCCCAGCTGCACCACAGTAGCCCTGGTCAATGGGATCAATGGCAGTGCGGCAAGTGTAACGATGGGCCCCATGCAAGGCCAACAGCAGCAGCATTCCTCATCCGAAAATACAGAGCAATCAATGGGCGGCGAAGGCTCTGGCCTGGGGCCACGTCAATCCTCGCTAAAGAAGTCCTATCACAGTCACAATCTGCAGCAATTGAAACCGGAGGGCAGTGCTGCCGAACAGAAGACAATTCTATTGAAATTCCCCCAACAGGTGATCGATTCGGAGCAACTGATGGTGAGTTCATATGCAGAACAATATTACTTATCCAAAACATGCATACATACTTACATATGTAAATAGTAGGATTAGATACAATATACTTACAATTAGATACAAGGCCAACTAAACTAGCAAATTCGATTCAAAAATGAAGCCCAAACAAAACGAACAACAACATTATCCGAACCAATTCGAAACAGTAAAGCCCCACTAAAACATACACAATGTGTATTTTGCTCCATACTGTCAGGCAAAACTAACTAACTTAAACTAATCTATCGTATTTCTCCAATTGTTAATTCCTAATAATCTAAATAAAAATGTATGTACTTTTCTTGTAGCTGCAGTTGGGAAATTTGGGCAAGGTACTGGAAAATGTTATAAAAATGAAAACTCTATAATCATACATATACCTATCCACATATACAATGTTTATAGTGACAACAGATAAAAACAAAAGCAAAACTGACTACTATACTACTATACTATACTACTAAATACTGTATTAATTACAAAAATAAGAATGAAAACCATATGTTAAGAATGAGGCAAACTAAAAAATAATAATATAATCAGAAATTTAACAAAATATCTATAGCTTTTAGAATCGATATCAGTATCGGTTTTTATCAGTATTTTTAGTCATTCTCATTTGCCCTACAAGGTGTTTTTTATACGCAATTTTAACGATATGTTTCAGTTTAGATCACAAAATTATCTGGACTATAGTTTAATCACAAACACGAAATTAACTACTCTTATCTCCCTATTATTATATACAGTTATGCTTTAATTAATAATAATATGAAAGTCTGGTGAAAAAAACATTGCTTACAAAAGTGAATAAAATCGACTCGTTCTCGATTCCGAACAAACCGAAATGCTAAATTAATATGAAATTAATTTAAAATCCTTTTAAAAGTAAATATATGTACATACTTCTACTTACATATGTAATTAGGAAATGCGAAAATCAAATTCCAAAACTTTAAGCAAACGGTCTGAATTTGGATCCGGAAACAAGAACTGATCTGTTTGAATCATTAAGCATACAAAGGATTTCACTTTTAGTATTATTTGAAAAGTTGACCGTAGTCCTCTTGACTATTGACTATGTCTTAGTGACAATAGTTAAGTAATTAATCAGGTCTAAAGAACAAAACGATCAATGAGAGAGCCATTCGTATATCGAATGGCTTTATTTAAATCTTGAAAGTTGGTCAATAATAATAATATATATATAGAATTTAATATTAAAATTATTGATTGGCTAACCTAATTTATGTACATATATCTGTAATATTTGTATAACATTTTGAATCGAGAAAAGTCTAAAAAACTAAGAAAAAGAATCAACCACAAACAAAAAACACAAGACTGAAGTCAAATAGTCAATCGATTTATGTATATTGCTTAATATGATGTATAAATACAAAAGACTAACAAAAGACCAATCAATCCATATGCACAGAGTCATCCCTGCACCTCAGGCTTTCTCAGTCCACCCACATCGGCCAGTCGTCGTCCGTCGGTGATGTTCAATGAATATGTTTTACTTCACACACCGCCAGCATTGAGCAATGATGGGCCAAGTGGTTCATCGGCTGGCTCAACAGCAGCTGGAGTGATGCCGGCAGCAGGAGCCACATCCACATTATCAGTGGGCGCCAGTACGAATCTTAATGGAGGCGGCGGTGCCGGCGGCGGAAGCTCTGCCAGTGTCGGATCAATTGATAAAAACAGTCACAATATATTTTCCACGGAAAAAATGACACAAGCGGGCGATGGCAGCATCTGGCAGGTAGTTTTCATCGTATACTTAATAGTTTGGTGGCGTATACTTAATTTTTTTGGGGTTTTTTTTTTGTAGGTAAACCTACCGCAATCCATTGGCACCATTGCCAATGCCTATACAGATTGCTCCGAACTGGGTATACACGATGCCATGACTTGTCAAGAGCTTTTAGCATTTTCTGTGGCCTTCTCGGCAGCCTTGCCAACGGGTCAGAGTACCCTGGAGTCGTTCTACACATCGCTTGCCCGCTGTGATCCACACACCGCGGAGGCTCTCAAGCAGCAAGTGGAGCAAGCAGCCTCCCCCATGCCACCCCCCATTGTCACTGCCACAACGACAGATGCAACAACGACAACGGCAGCAGCGGCAGCAGCAGCAGCAGCAGTCGTTTCATCCAACGAAACGCCGCAAGTTGCAGTTGTGGCTGATGTTGCAACCCACCACGCCACCAGCACCACTAACACTACAAATACGGCGAATCGTCGCAGCAAAGACCATCATCATCACCACAACAATAATAACAATAGCCAAAGTCGCAATAATAACAATGGACACGGTCAGGGGCAGAGTCATCATCGCTCCCGTGGAGGAGGTGGCGGTGGTGGTGGTCATGCATCGGCTGCCACCTCGGCTGTTGCCCCCATCACGGGCAACTATATGGAAGACTATGCCTGCTGCTACGATCTCTATCAGAATGCTCTCTCCCCTCTCGACGAGCGCCAGCGTCAGAGATCACCGGCCATGCGGTGTCTAATTGCTGTCTATCGTTGCTTATCGCGAGTCTGCAGCTGGATAAGGCGCTACATCCGACGATTGGTCGAACACAAGTACTTCCAGCAGGGCATACTGCTCGCCATATTGATCAACACCCTGTCCATGGGCATAGAGTATCACGATCAACCAGCCGAGCTTACAGCAATTGTGGAGACCAGCAATGTTGTCTTTTCCGGCATCTTTGCCGTCGAAATGCTACTCAAGGTGGTAGCCGAAGGACCGTTCCGGTATATTGCCAATGGCTTCAATGTGTTTGATGGCATAATTGTCATACTCAGGTAGGTGGTTACATTGCTTCACAATTAACTCAATTTATTTAACTAGCACAGAAATTCAGAAAGTTACATAGGCATAGAGCAAAACTTGTTGATCTTCAATCTGATAAAACTGTAAAATTATCTATAGCTGAGATTGCTCAGGGTTAGAAGGCATAACCGCATTAGCCAAAGTAGAAGAAGTTCCCGGAGAATCTGCACCAACTGGCGGTATGGAATTAACCAAATTAGCAGGATTAACCGAAGTATCAAGAGAATCTGAATCTGAATCGGAACTAGATGAACTATCAGATTCATCACCATCTTCTGGCAAACCAAAAGATCCCATTGAAAGAGCACTTCGTTTGGTCCTCAGTTTCGGCATCTTTGGGTCTTGAGATTCTTCCAATGTCAAACATTGGGGCATAGGTTGATCATCAGGTATTGGCCGCACGGTCGGTTCGCTGCGCTCACGTTTTTTTGCATCCCAGGCATTGGAAGCCTTGACTGACTCCACCAACTCGCTTATACTCATATTCTGGCGATCCTCAAGGCTGATTATACCTCTTTCGCGTAGAGCCTGTTTCCTTGCGTTCGCCATTTTGGCTCGAACAGAAGCAGGACCTTTTGTGCTGGGGCTGAAGTGTACGTGTGCGCTGCGTGGACGCCGAGTCGCTTGTTTGATCAGAATTCCCCTGCGGCGCGTAAAGACACTGCATAGAAAGCGATAGCCGGCCCAAAATAGATTCGCCATTGTTTTCCGCCTACAAAACAATCGAAAAAGGTATAAAGAAAGTCAGAATTTTTTTTTGTTTTTTTTTTTTTGTATATATATGTAAACCAAATTGGATAATATTTTTTGTGGAAAAATGTTTGTTTTTTAGTTAATTTTGTAAGCTGAGCTAACGATACGAGTACACGAGTAGGAATGTTAATACTGAGAATGCTTATGCCAGTTATGATAGCACCTAGAAAAAATCCAAAAGCCAGGACTACTTTGATTGAATTATATTCCAGAAAGGTCAAACCAGAAATTTAAAAGTCTAGACAAGTCAAAACAAGGTAAATGTATGTATACATGTTTGTTTGTTAAGTGTTAAGTGGAAAATGCCATTCGAAGGACCTTTTAAGAACAGTTTGTATGTATTTAAAGCTAAAACTTTTATAAGGACATTCTGATCGTGTAATTTAATGAATCCAACTCCTGAAATTCTTTGTCCTTTTTTTGTCACGCTTCGCTCTCTCTCTCTCTCTCTACTTTGTTGCAGCGCCATTGAAATATGCCAACAATTTGTTGGCAATGGCACTGGAGGCGGCGGTTCCGGCTTATCCGTTTTACGTACCTTCCGCCTATTACGCATACTGAAACTAGTCCGTTTCATGCCCAATCTGAGAAGGCAATTATTTGTCATGCTGCGCACCATGGACAATGTGGCCGTCTTCTTTTCCCTGCTGGTGCTCTTTATATTCATATTCAGGTGAGTTCAAATTGGCCCAAAGCTCAGAAATCTAAATGTAGAAAAGAAAAAAACCAAAAAAAGAAAATACATATAAAAAAAAAACAAAAAACAGAAAATACAAACACAATCAGTACAACACACAAATAACAAATATATACACACACACACACTAACACAACACAGTAACAGTTACTCACAAAAGAAGATGACCAAGCCGAAGATATAATGATATATCAAAAATTAATTATCAAAAAGAAAACAAACAACAAAAAAAAAAAGAAAAAAACCAAAAGCCACCTAACGAGGATGATTGCAGACCACAAATTGTATATGTTTATCACAAACATTTAACGGTGAACGCGTTCATTCTACTAAGTACTAGTAATTACTACCCACTACTAAAAAAAACCACATAGTCCCATGTTCTCACCCCAAACTAAGTAAACTAACCACAAATAAGTTGAGTTTTCTCTAGAACAACCCAATTACGGAAGTCAGTTATATACATACATACATACTATATGCATATGTAAATAGAAACCATATACATATATGGATTCGCATAGAGCTGTATAGAGGCAATCGAATTTGCCCTCTGTCCCCCAACACTCTCACAAAACAGACGCGTCTTCTCTTTATCCTCGCTTTCCCTGTCTCTCTCGCTCTCTCTCTCACTCTCTTTCTCTCTGCTATATCAATCAAAAAAATATCTCATAAACACAAGGATACACTCACATCTAATTTTAACTAAACTGTCGCTCTCTACCTACTATTTTTATACTACTTGTCTTTCTTCATACATTTACCAACACTATTCGCTCATAAATACATCTCACATCACTTTGCCACACTCACCACGCTCCCATGTATTTCTTGGCGTCCCTTTTCCTCTCCCACCAAAATTGTGCTCTGGTTATAACTGTACTCTCATTTATTACGCTATTTTAAAAACACACACAACTGTACTTCTGCGTACCACCTTGAGTAAATATTTGAGTAAAGATTTGCGTAAATGTCTCGTACCCGTTTCCGCTCTCTTGCTCTTGTCTTTCTCTCTTTCTATATCTCTCTCTCTCTCTCTTTCAACTCACTCCACTCTCTTTCTCTCTCTATCTGTACCTTGTTCTGTTTTAAAATAATAAGGAAAATAGTAGTTAGTTTTTACCAATCGAATTGTATCAGATCTGCGATCTCTTTACTCTAAATACATTACATATATACCTCTATTCCTCTCTCTCTCTCTCTGTTTCTGTTGTCGTACACTTTGACTCACTCGCTCGTTCGCTCGCTTGCTCGCTCTCCCTCACCATATCAAACGAAAACAAAAAACAAGTATCTATCGATATTATCGATTTTTAAAAATATCATCAGTGATATTTCATTTAAAGATTTGAAAAATATATTTTTTTCTATATCTCTCTCTCTATCTCTCTCGATTTCTTTCTCTCTCTCTCTCTCTGTCAATATTCTTTACTCATCATGAGCTTATTAAACACTAACGAAAAGAAAAAAAATAAACTAATTAAAAAAATATATATAAAATTTTCTAATTTGTTTTCCACTTGTTTTCATTTAGTTTTATTCCCACTTTCACACAGACAACAAGAACAACAGTTACAATACTTAGTTAGTTAGACCAAAAGCTTCATTCAATATTCAGTATTAAATTAAATTATAAAATATGTGTCTTAGCTTTTTTTTAGCGTTTGCCAACACTACTCACACTGCTCCCCACACTTGAAGCTCAGCTCAAAAGTTTTTTTGTTTTGTCCCACAGACTCACACAAACACACACTCACACAAACACACACACACACACACACACAGACACTGTTTAAAGCTATTGAAGCTTTTGACACACAATTTGCCACACACACACACCAAAAATACACTCCCACACAAATGTAGTACGCTGCCGTTACAATACATATCTATATATACAAACATATATATTTATATATTATTTACTCGTACATATATCTATTTAAATATTTGATTAATCAAACAATCAAAAGAACTACTAAAACAAAACCTAGTTAGCCTAGTTGTGTAGTTAGTATCGCCAACCAAATGACAATTAGCTAAATAAATCAACAATCACCATACAACCGATTAAACCCAAACTAGCGACGACATAAGAGTCCAACGTACGAAAACAAGTAAACAAACAAAAAAAAGAAAAAAGAAATACCAATTCAAAGTAAAATTAAAATTTAAAACCAGCACTCAAAGTCCTCTTTAAAAAAATAAAAGAAATATATAATTAAATTATACAAATGGCATAACAACAATATTCTACACATCACTAAGAAACCTACGCTTCTTTAGCATCTTCTTTGATTTCCTTTGTTTTGTCTGATTCGTCCTTAGAATGGGTGAGCGCCATTGAGAGTTGTCCTCTCAATGAAGCGGAGCTTCTGAGTCTGTGCGAAACTTTATTCTTATCGTGGGATCCTTTACAAACTAGGAGCAACCCATTAGAACCAACTATCGAACGAACGAACTATGAATATTCATTGCCAATCGAACAATGCATTAATTTATTCGTTCGTTTACTTTTCCATTTCGTTTCGATTCTTAATTTATGCATAGTTTCAATTGAATTGAGGAAAAGAGCAAAACGAAACAAATTTATTTGATGGAACAAAAATGTTGGAAAACGAACAAACTCGTTCCCTGGTCTTGTCCAACACTAGAAAGCTTTGCTCCTCTTTTCTTTTCTTTCAGTTAAACACTCAATCACTCCTTTTTCACACTGGCTTTCTGCTCTCTCTCTCTCTCTCTTTCTCTCTCTTTTTATATATATATTTTGTATTTCTCTCTCTCTCTCTCTCTCTCTCTATTTCTCTCTCTCTCTTTTCACACACACATTCTACATATAACCTTATCTAATTACTTAATACTAAAACCAAAAAACAAAAAAAATACTAAAAATAAATAATTAATAAATAAATAAAAACATAACAAAAAAAAAAAAAACTGTATGCTAAACACCACAAAACAAAAAAAATACCAAACCCTTCCAAAAGAAAATTTTAAAAAATATATCAAAAAAAAAAAAACACACCAAAAATATTTAAGAATATATATAAATTATCGAACAAATATATATACATATATATATATTTATATATACCATAAACCAAACCAATCACTTTAGTATACTCGGCATGAATCTGTTCGGATGTAAATTCTGCGAGAAAGTTAATGGAGAGATGATTTGCGATCGTAAGAATTTCGACAGCCTTCTTTGGGCGCTCGTCACAGTGTTTCAGGTAGACCCAAGCATATAACTAAATACCTTTATCTATATATATATATATATATTACATACCTAACAAATATATACATATATATATGCACATACACACACATATATATATATATATATATTAACATCTATAAATACTCAACCTTAACTAATATATGCCCACTTAAACCAAAATGAAAATATACTACCCTACTACCTGATTTACTATATATATTAACTGTTCGAAAAAACCAATATTTCAAAACTGAAACGTTACTTAATAATGAAAATCGAAATACTTAACAAAATGTAAGCATTTTGTTGTTTCATGTTGTTTTTTATATAATTTGTTTAGTTTCTCTCTCTTTTAATTTGGTTTATTTGATTTCTGGAACCCAAGTGTTAGGCTTGCTATATATCTGTGACTTTGTCTCGCTCTATCTACTTCTATATGCAATATCTATGTCTCACTCACACGTTTTTTCTCTATGTCTGTCTCTCTCTCTCTCTTTTTATCTTTTCCCCTATCTATACATTTCCTTTGCTTTATGTAACTGTCTCTTTGTTATATACTTTTTTTAAATTTATTTTTAACTTTTTAACATTTGTGAATTGTGAAGATCAGACCAGCTTGATCGATTCTTCTATATTACTCACTATATATCCTATAATATAATCTTCCCTTGAGAATCCTGCTCGCCCGCTCGTTCGCTCTCTCGCTCGCACTATAATTTGTGGTGTGTGTTTTTGTCTGATCTGAGTGTACGAATTTTCAAAAACTTATGATTTTCGATTCAATATCTTTTGATTTATCGATTCTATTTGATTTTTGATGGCATGCGAAATTGTTTAGCAAGCAGCGCGCATTTTGGCATGTTCATGTTCGACATAGATCTAGCTGATTAGCTTTATACCTATAATATATATATATCTATCTAGATAGAATAAGATCGATAAAATTTATATCTATGTATATGTATGTACATATGTGTTTATGCAGGTAAGCATTATGAATGAGAGCTAGCATGATAATGGTTATAGAGCATGGCCCGATTAAACACTTTGCCACACACAATTATATGACACACTTTCTTTTGATTCCTTCCTTCTATGGACAATGCGCTATATGTTAATGATTTGATTTTCTATCTTCTCACTCACACACACACATTCTTGTATCTTCTAAGCCATTTGTTTTATCTTCTTATCCAATGAAACTGTTTTCCAATTACTTACTCTAAGTGTATACCTTTACCATTTACCATACTATATATTTATCTCTATTATCTACAAATATATAGAATTTAGTTTCTAAGTTGTCTAGAACCCAAGAACCCCACCATACATACATACATACATACATACATAACATAATACATATACCCACATACATACATACATATATCTATACTATGACTATAAACTATGTACATCAAACATATAAAACATAAACACAAAGAAACACTTACTTGACTTTACTTAAAGTACAGTCTCGTTAGCGTTTGTCCAATTCAAGTTACCGTTAACTGAAGGACCTAAACCCAACAACTCAAAACTTCAACTCAAATTGTAAAATAAATCCTGACTAAAATTTTATTGCTTTTGCTCAACTTTCAAAAAAAACCAAAAACAAAATATATACCTACATATATAGATGAATTTAAAAACAAACAACTCTCAATTTATATATATGTATATACGTATACCACAAACTAGTTCTAGTTCCAGTTCCAGTTCCGGTTCTCCTTAAAAATTTGTACATAACCTCAAAGAAACAGACAACAGAAAACTTAAGTATTAGGGTCAATAGGGTCAAACACAAACAAATCCACACACACACACACACACACACATACATGCAGAAACTGTCTATATATTAAATAGTTTATATATATATATAAATTCCTAAAAACAACAACAACAATGAAGTAATTCATTGAGGGCCTTTAGCTCTACCTACCAATTACCCGTTTATATATCATGAACAAAATCAACAAAACAAAAATTCTATATTTATTACATATATAAATACATATATATATATAAACACGAATCCACAAATATATATATATATCTATATATATACATATATATACTACCTACTATATAAACCTACAGCATACTCGGCATGTATCTGTTTGGCGGTAAGTTTTGTAAATTTTTGGACGAATCCGGACTCGAACGTGAGTGCACATGTCCCGAAATAATCAGCCGTCATCCGCAATGTGAGTGCGATCGCAAACACTTCAACAACATTTTGTGGGCCACAGTCACAGTATTTCAAGTAAGAACAACCAACAAAACAAACAAATTGAATAGAAAAATTCCAAACCAAACCAAAACACACCCCTGCCCCGATATGTTGACCCTTGCACCGCAGACCCTAAACACACACAAAAAAAAAACAATATGTATCTATGTATACCGAAACCAACCAACAAGAATATATATACATACATACAAACCAAAAAAATGAAGATAAACCAAGGAGAATTATCGGAGTTATACTTAGTTCCGATTCGTACACATGATTATCTTATATATATAGAATTTACAATTGTAATCACACATTGTTTTTGCCACAAATTCGTTTTTGTTTTTCTTTTGAAATTACTTTAATATAATAGATCTTTCGATTATGCTCAATAGACCGATTCACGATATTTTCAAAACTTTTTCGTAGAAAGTTTTACGAATCGGAATTGTGTACAGCACCGCATAACTCAATTCGTTAACGATTTTTAGTACAACATTTTGATTTCATTTACAATTAATTTAGGATCTATGCCGAATATACATACATATATGAAATGGCATATAAATGTTTATAAATCATTTGTATTTAGCAAACAATTTGAGTTTGTTTTATCGCTCAGTTTTTTTTGTGTTGGTTACAATGTTTGTTTCTGTTTCATTTTACATTCAATTTTAACTCCCATTTCGAGGTATATATAAAAGTACATATATATATTTGAGTTATATCATTTCCTTTTTTTATAAGTAGCTATAGTAATCCCTACAGACACACACATACACAGGTCCACATACACATACGCAAATATACACTCAGTTATATTCACTTAGGCCATATTGAAAAAATTCTAAGGCCATAATTTCAATTGCCTTGTATACATATGTATATACACTAAATAATGAAAAAAATCAAAGATACAGTCATGTCCGATATGAATTCAGTCCGCTCTTCTCTCTCTCTCTCTCTCCCTCTTACAATCTATCCTTCCCCTTAATTAGTCGCTATCTTTATAAGATTTCATTAAATTTTCAATATTTCTTTATGCTCTTTCTCCCTTGCTTTCTCTCTTCCCTCTTCTCATATATTCTTTCTTTCTCTCTCTTTCTCCCTCTCTCTCTCTCTTTATCTCTCTTTATCTCTGTCTATCTCTCTCTCTCACTCTTACTCATTATACATATGACATAAGCCAACATTTCTGTTGCATGGAATTTGCCTCCTGCTACATTTTTGGTCGGCCTTCACTACTTCAGTTTTGCTTACGTTCCTGAATATATATATATATATATATATATATATATATATACCATATATATACAAAATCTTAGGCCATTCTTTAATATTGTTGATTCGTTGGCTTGTTGAACAGTTTTTCATTTGATTGTTCCAAATGCTGCTGCTTTTTCATTTTGGTTCCTTCATTTCGTTTAGGCAAAAATTGCCCCACAGTCCGAACCAACCACCCCCTTCCCACCCCTCAAACCACTACCACTTTCCCAAAAATGTATAGTCACACACACACACACACACACCCAGAAAACCCACCACATACAATTGAGAACATAAGAAAACATATTTTAGATATCTTTTCTCTTAAAATCCATAGCAAAGAAAACTAAAACTCAATTGATTGGCACGTACAAAAAAGAAAGAAAATTATATATAAACATACATATATGAAAAACATTTTTTAAATTGAATTTCCTTGCAAGAATTTTGTGCGCTTTTTTGCCTATTTTGCTCTTTGTCTTAGCCAAAGAGCCAGCTGCTTACTGCTCAATTTTCCAAGTTTTTATGTTTCACTTCTGATTTTTGAATTTTAGTTTGTGTTGAAGTTTCGTTTTTTGAATATCGTTTGTCGATTTGTTTGATATTTCCTTTTTTGTTTAGCCACACCACGAATTATTGTTTCAGAAATATACATATATACATATGTATATTTAGACGGGCTGCGCCTTGGCAAATTTCAAATTTTTAACTATTACCTAATGCGTTTTTTAATTTTGCCACATTCATAAAGTATATACCCTTGCAGTAGTAGCAAGATCTCATATAGTCAATAAAATCTGGTCCGATCAAGATTCAACGAGAGAAGCGTTTAAGATGTTAATGCAATCGATATAGACACCCAAGGGATGTCCTTTTTGATAATCCTGTTCAGTGGCAAAGACAAAGAAAAGTTATCAAAATCAAAAACTGCAAGGGTATTTGGGGAACTTCGGTGCGACCAAGTTAGCAGCTTCCAATATGATTTTTTTCTTTTGTCTAACTGTTTTACTTCTGTTGACTAAAACCAAAAACTGTTGCCTGATTGCAATTTGCCATTGTTTGATTGTTTGATTTTAGGATTTTTCAATTCTAACACCTTAAATGCTTAACCCAAATTTGTAATTATCTATCTGTGCGCTTTCGTTAAATGTAAAAAAGAAAAGAAACGAGATGAACTAATCGAACAAAGAGAAGAAGAAATTAAAGTTATATACATACTACTTACCTACGCTCTATCTCTCTCTTTCTCTCTCTCTCTCTCTGCCTCTCTCTCTATATCTCTCTCTCTCTCTGTCTTTTTCTGTCTACCTCACCCATAGTATGAGAAAAAAAAAACGAGTGATTAATGATTAATAAATTAACACATTAAAGTTTGCCGCTTTTTTCTAAAAATCAAAACAATGCTCCCCTTTTTTCCTACATTTTATTTAATTCAAATTTCGTTTTCGTACTTACATTTTCTCTTGTACAAAATATATATACCTGCATATATATATATATTTACATATATATTTATACATATTACCACACACATATGTTTATGGTATTTTGTTCTTTTTTTCCCCGCTTTTTTACAATTCTCTATATATATATATATGTGTATATAATATGTATATTTATGCATATATACCAATATATATATATATATGTGTATAAACATAATGCACCACCACGTTTTGCTGCTCGCCCACCTGCAACAACCAACGACAACAACAACAACAACAACAACAATAATAATAATAATAACCAACAACAACCAATCATCATCACCACAACCACCACCAACAACAACAACAACAACAACAACAACAACTCCAAAACAACAACAACAACAATTTTCTAGATACTCACACAAGAGGATTGGAACGTCGTCTTGTTCAACGGCATGGAAAAGACAAGTCATTGGGCCGCATTGTATTTTGTGGCCCTAATGACATTCGGCAATTATGTGCTATTTAATTTATTGGTGGCCATTTTGGTTGAGGGATTCAGTTCAGAGGTAGAGTTTTGCCAACAACAAGAAAATATCCCCACCCAAAAACCCGCCCTCCCTTTTTACTACCTCTATTTTCAACTATCTTCCATTTGTTTCCATTTACTTTCTTTTTCTAAACTAAAATACATGGAAATGGAAACTATATTTAATTAAGACACTTGGTCCATTCTATTTATATGATCAGTATTAGATCAGTAGTTTCCCGAACTCGATCCGCTTAGAGTCTTATAGGGAATTGTGTGACTTGGATTACTTTGAGAATTCTTGAATTATTGGAAATCAAAACTTTTTTACCTCAAACTCCATAGGGTTTCCAATCCTTATGGAATCAAAAACTTAAAGTCAATTCAGAAGGCCCACGTGGCAATTTTTTGTATTAATTTTACAGAGTTTTTGAAGTATACTCCAAAGAAAAGGTATAAAAAGTTTTACAATTTTATATAATTTGTAATTTGTAAACCAGAGTATTTAGCTGAGTATTTACTCTTCGCCTGATGGTGTCAGAATAAAAACAATATTGGTCGGAGTTTTTTCAGCTTTTGACGATTTTGTTTTACCAGAAGTCCATCTTTAGGACTACTCGTTGAATAAAAAGTGATTAGTTTCTTACATTATTAAACAAAGACACAAAAATGACTCTTTCACATAGTCAAAATCTGAATTCCAAAAAGTATAATAACAAAAACCAAGACTATCGCCGTGTATGAGTAGATATGTAAATCTAAAAAGAACCGAAATTGAATAAAAGAAGGGATCAACTCCAACTCATCAATAGGAGTCGTGACTAGGAACCTACTTTTTCCCGACAAAAGAGCCATATATAGTCAGAAAGTGAGTGAGGTGCCCCTTCACAGTAAGTGAAGTCTTTACACGAAAATGACGAAAACTGTCTAGGCGATCGAAAAAGTTAGGTTAGAGTTCAATCAGAATGACCTTGAGAAAACGTATTTTTAAGAAGGGTTAAAGAAGATACTGCATCGATGGATCGAGTGCGTCGATCTAAAAGGATCCCAGATTCGAAAATGAATTGCAATTTTTCAAAAATAATTATGCCTTTGATGGCCAAACCCTTACAAATCAAATGTTACGTGTATTTTCAAATTTTTATAATATTTTTTTTATTAAAACCCAACGAGAGCAATTTGTGTCAGAATGAAAATCAAGTGTCAGTGAAATTCGTTTCCATTTGAATGTGTTATGAAACTCAATTGGAATTCAGACAATGCCTATGCCACTATTCATGCTGCATGGCATAGCGCATTCCTAAGTTATTCCCATCCTTGATCCCTAATTTGTCCCAGCAACGCTCACCAAAGGTTGACTCGAAAGTCTAATTTTGAAATTTTGATTCCCTCAGCGAAATGAACGTCGCGAGCGTGAACAACGTGAATTGGTTAAAAAACTTCGCGAAGAAACATTGGCCGAAAATTATAGCGATGGTATGTACGATGAATCGCGTAGCGAGGCGGATTCATCGACAACTAACGATAGTTACTACGAGGTACGCAATCGCTGGCGTAGTGCCGAGGATGTGCGCAAGGTAAGTGGCACCAAAAAGAACAGGTAGATATCGCTAACACGAATGGCATGCTCGGGTTGGGCTTATCTGGCATTTGTATACACCAATTATATGTACATACATACATGCATTTATTTGTGAGCCGAACGCCGCATGCAGGGCGTGGGTGTGAGTATGCAAGGTCCATAATTTGTAGCATGTCCTCCATGTAGCTGCAGGACTCGGCCGAGCTGATCATCGAGGCCAAGAGCAATATGCATCGTCAGCGGCTGCTGCAGCCGACCCAAGACTATCAGATAAATGAGCTTCCGTCGTCGCAGGGCGGCATGGCTGCCGCCTCTGGCCTGGCCGATGATGTTGCCGGCAGCAAGCTAATGTTACACCATGGCATGGAGGATGCCAAGCCACGGGGCGGTCTCAAAAAGGTAAGCGAAAACGAAAAGCCACCACTCTTTCCCATCCCCCACCATCCTCCACCGGCAAGTCACACATTTTTGCACCTGCTGCCTCCACGCTTCCTACTCGCACACAGACATACTCCATCAAGGACAGGCGGGGCGATGCTTCGCGCCTCTCCAAAATCCGGTTGGTACGCGAACCGCCCATCATCACAACAACGGCAGCCACGCCACAGGACTCGCCGAGCACCACACTAGATCCGAGCATGAGTTTTCGACAATGGGGCGATGTTGAGGTGAGTGCAAGCAAAAACGAAACACACAAAACATAAAAAAGCAAATTCATTTGGCATGGAATGCGCTCACATCCTCAGATCGGGCAAGGATAGTCCTTTTTTTTGATGCCTGAATTCTTAAATTTCTGATCGCTTTGTATATCTATCTAAACAGCCGCCCTGCTCACCGTCCCCATCTCTGCTGAAGCCGCCAAACATTTTCAGTGGCGGACAAAGGACACTGGACGAGGGCCTGCCAGTGCCAGCCATCGATCTGATACCACCTTCGCCAGTGTTGGCCCACAAGCCGTTGAATATTCTTAATGCCAGCCAACTGCAAGGACATCCCGGATCTGTGGGTGGATCGGCACTGGCATCGTCGGCGAGTAGCGGCATTGCCCAATTGCCTAGCACCTTGGCCAACAGCATGCACAGCGTGATTATCGATGATATTTCGAAGAACTCCAATACCACTGTGGCAGCAGGCACACCCATTTATGTGCCCACCATATCCTCGACGGCAGCCACACTGCAGCCGGCGGTTGACAGTCATCAGGGTCACAGTCACAGTCTCAGTGATCTGTCGCCATTGACGGTTTCTCTCACGGGTTCGGTTAGTGTCAGCTCCTGTGCGGGTGGTGGTGCATCCACCAGTGGCAGTTCCTCCAGCGAACGATTGCCACCAATTGCCGCACCACCCACCACGAACAGTGGCAGCTTCAAGCAACGCTTTCGACGCAGTAGCTCCAAGAAACGTCCGCAACGGCTGCAGGAGGATAGCGCAACGGGTGGAGGCATCACTGTGCCCGATGAGGAGGACGAGCAGCAGCAGTTAAACAACGGCACCGACAGCAGTTGCCTGATGCGGGGCTCAGGTGGTCCTCTCGCCAGCCCCCTTCCCCAAGGGCCCTTGGCCCATGGCTCCAAAGACACCAATCGATTAAGTCCACAGAATTCCATACGTCGCCTGTCCAACACCTTGAGCATTGGCAGTGGTCCAGTGGGCAGTCGACGGGCATCAGCCTGCATATTCAACTCGCAGGTCTACCAGAATCTAAATCAGCCACCCAAACTGCGAGCCGGAGCTGGCCAACGAAGGATGAGCTCCATCGAGTTGGCGTTCAGCAAAACGTCGCACCTCAATCTTCATAATTTGGAGGCGAATCGAAAGTCCCTATCGTATACCAACTCAAAACTAGATCTGGACAAATGGAATAAGTCCTATGGCAATCTCAATGATCCGGACAACATGTTACAGCAGTACATGGAGGCAAGGGATAAGCGCAAAAACTCGATTAGCCATTATAATCTCAAGAAGCGACTAGAGGAAAAGGAACTGCAACAATTGCAGCAATTGCATCAGCAAGAATTGATGCAACAGCAACAGCAGCAATGCCAGCAGCAACAGGACTCTCATCAAATGTCAATGATGATGTCCAGTGGTCAGTTGCATCCACAATATTCCATGGTTCCTTCCAGTGGGGAGCATGTGTCCAAATTAAAGATACTTATCAATCGTCTAACGCCCAAACATTTTACCGCCGAACGAGAGTCATACTCCATGTACATTTTTCCGGAGGAGAACAGGTATGTCCTAATGAAGAGATGGGAAGCCGAAGAGCGAGAGAGAGAGAATGAGACCTGCCTCTTCTACCCTACATTAGCAATAATCTAGAACTAGTTGCGAATCGTAAGACGCTAAAATTAGGAGTTTTGTCTTTTTTTGGCGCACAA
This sequence comes from Drosophila willistoni, assembly GCF_018902025.1. Lineage (NCBI taxonomy): Eukaryota > Metazoa > Arthropoda > Insecta > Diptera > Drosophilidae > Drosophila > Drosophila willistoni. Next base: position 2,507,867 of record NW_025814053.1, read on the forward strand.
TTGAAAGCCGTTAATATTGTGTCTATTCCCATAGTTTCCGTCAACCGGAAATTTAATTACAAGTAAATTAATTGCTCTGTCTGTTACACTGTGTGTGCTTTCTCCTCTCTCTCTGTCCTCCATTCACTCTGTCCTTATTTTGCTTTCTCTATATCTCTATGCCAATTCTAATAGGTTCCGGCAAATCTGCACATGGTTCGTGAATCAGAAATGGTTCGACAATGTTGTACTGCTTTTCATTGCACTCAATTGCATTACATTGGCCATGGAAAGACCAAATATCCCTCCAAGCAGCACCGAAAGATTGTTCCTGTCAACAGCCAATTACGTGTTCACCGTTGTCTTCACTGTAGAAATGTTTATTAAGGTGAGTTGGGTAACTGAATGTGAATGTGAGTGTGATTGGGTGTGTCTATGTGTGTGAGAGTGAGTAAGTGAGACACTGAAGGACGAGAGCTAGGACGAATGCCAAATGGTCCGTGTAGGTCCTCAATAGTTACACTTATTTGCTTTTACTGTATTGCCAATTTATATTTCCAGTCCACTAATTGAATCTGAGTTTTGTTGTATTTTCACCAAAACAAAACAAAAAAAAACAAAAAACAAAACAAACAAACAAAAACACACACACACACCGACACCCACACAAACAATGGTTTCTCTTTACAGGTAGTTGCCACGGGCATGTTTTATGGTACGGATGCATATTTTACATCCGGTTGGAATATCATGGACGGATCTTTGGTTACCATTTCGATAATTGATTTGTTAATGTCATTGATTAGCGAATCGAGTCCAAGGATATTTGGGATTTTAAGGGTAAGTGCGTGGTAGGGAGAGGGACATTTTTGTGGGGCATCCATCCATCAAAGAACAAGCAAGAACCACATCAGCCAGGAAAAACAGGCAAACAGGACCACGACCACGACCACGCCCACAATAACAAAAAAAAAAAAAAACAAACCAAATACGCTGTTAATAACAATCGATCGGCACCGCGTCCATTTTGGCTGCTGCGCAAGTGCACGCGGATCAAAAAAAAAACAAAAAAATCTCTCGCTACTTCGCCCACACTCGCTAGCTTGCTCGTTACTCGCTGGCGTCTTTACAATTTATTGGCTAACTCTCTATTCCTTTTTTTCACTTAAATACAACTTTTTTTTTCTTCACCAAAATGAAAAACAAAACAATAATATTGATTATAAAATCAACTCAAAAACACTCTTCCTATATGTATATTTTTTTGTAATCTAAAAACTTCAAATTGTGTGTAAATCGGGTAAAAATAATATTGCAGGTAAATTCTCGCTGCTATTATTCAGTTGCAAACGATCCCCCACCAAAACAAAAAATACAAATAATTAAACAAAAAAAAAAATACTAAAAACACTATTATCAGCTCTTTATGTGTGTAGTCCTTCACCATTGTAATCCCTTAAATAAAATCCCCCCCGAAAAAATATATAAAATTTCCTAAATTGTTGATCCGCTTTAATATTGTTCTATACATACCTTTTGAAATCCCCGTAAGCACTTGAAAACCTATTATATCAATGTTATAGATTATGATTTTCAATTCATATCCTCATTTCGTTCAAAATGGAGGTTAATTTTCTCAAAACACATTGAAATTAAAAATTCCCATTTTTGTAGTTGAGTGTTTTGAGAAAATGGTTCCTTATGTAATTAAGTATGTCATAATCCTCACAATCATATGCATATTTGTAGTACACAGTATTTCGCACAGTCATAATCATTTGCCACCATTCCATTTTTCCATTTCATAAATTTGTTGAATATTTAATCAATTAATACTTGTCCTTCATATACTGGCTTTGCTTTAAGATCGCATTCCGTTCCGCATTCCATTTCGATTCGTTTCGTTTCAATATTTCCATAATCAAGAAACGTTTTTTACAAAAGAAAAAACAAAAGAAGAAAGACTTTTTGCCACTCGTTACTCGCCAGTTGTTATATTCTCGTTGGTTTTGTTCTTCTCTTCTTTTCCATGTTTCCATGCATACAGGTGTTTCGACTACTTCGTTCCCTGCGGCCACTGCGAGTGATCAACCGCGCCCCGGGTCTGAAACTAGTCGTGCAAACGCTCTTATCGTCCCTGCGTCCCATTGGCAACATTGTGCTGATTTGCTGCACCTTCTTCATCATTTTCGGCATCCTGGGCGTTCAGCTATTCAAGGGGACCTTCTTCTATTGCGAGGGCGAGAACATCAAGAATGTGCGCACGGCGGCCGAGTGCCGCAGCATACCGGGAAATGTGTGGACGAATCGCAAATACAATTTCGATGATCTCGGCAAGGCATTGATGTCTCTGTTCGTGCTCAGTTCGCGTGATGGCTGGGTGAACATCATGTACACAGGACTGGATGCGGTCGGTGTCGATCAACAGCCTATTGTGAACTACAACGAGTGGCGTCTCTTGTACTTTATTGCATTCATTCTGCTGGTGGGCTTCTTCGTGCTCAACATGTTTGTCGGTGTCGTTGTGGAAAATTTTCATCGGTGTCGCGAGGAGCAGGAGAAGGAGGAGAAGATTCGCCGAGCTGCCAAACGAGCCCTACAGATGGAGAAGAAACGCAGGCGCATGCACGAGCCGCCGTATTACACGAATTACTCGCCGACTCGCATGTTCGTTCACAATGTTGTAACATCGAAATACTTTGATCTGGCAATAGCAGCTGTCATCGGTCTGAATGTGGTGACCATGGCCATGGAATATTATAGAATGCCTAATCCATTGAAATATGCGCTGAAGATCTTCAATTATTTCTTCACGGCGGTGTTCATACTTGAGGCGAACATGAAACTAGTCGCATTGGGATGGAAGCTGTATTTAAAAGATCGCTGGAATCAACTGGATGTCGGCATTGTCTTACTCTCCATTGTGGGCATTGTGCTGGAGGAATTGGAAACGAAATTCATACCCATCAATCCCACCATCATACGTGTGATGCGGGTTCTGCGCATCGCCCGTGTTCTGAAACTCCTCAAAATGGCCAAGGGTATACGCGCCCTGCTCGATACCGTTATGCAGGCCCTACCCCAAGTGGGCAATCTCGGATTGTTGTTCTTCCTGCTATTCTTCATATTTGCGGCATTGGGCGTGGAACTGTTCGGCCGACTCGAGTGCTCCGATGAAATACCCTGCCAGGGCTTGGGCGAGCACGCGCACTTCGCCAACTTTGGCATGGCTTTCCTCACATTGTTTCGCGTAGCGACTGGCGATAATTGGAACGGCATCATGAAGGACACGCTGAGGGATAACTGCGATGACGCGGCTGATTGCGTACGCAATTGCTGCGTCAGCTCGGTCATTGCTCCCATATTCTTTGTGATATTCGTGCTAATGGCGCAATTCGTTTTAGTGAACGTCGTCGTGGCTGTTTTGATGAAACATCTCGAGGAGAGCCACAAGCAAATGGAGGACGAGCTCGATATGGAGGTGGAGCTCGAGCGCGAGCTGGTGCGTGAACAGGAATTCGCCCAGGAACAGAAGCTGTGCCAGCAGCTGGCGGAGGCGCAAGCGAAGGCGCCAGCTCCCCCGCGCCCCCTGGCCAAGGTTAAATCGCTGCCGAAGAATTTCATCTACAGCACACCGTCGCTGGATAAGAAATTCCCTCCACTGACCCTAGCGGGCAGCCTCAACAGTACCGGTGGTAACACAAACACGGGCAGTCCGGGACCGAACCAAGGCCAGACGGGTGCGGCAACGGGAGCGGGAGCTCGCCGCCAAACCGTACAGTACTTCAATCAGCCACCATTAAGCAATGGCCTCGGCCTAAGTCTGGCCGAAATGGGCGGCACGCTGTCGCCTCAGGTGCTGGGCTCGCCCTTCGGTGGCCTTTCGACGACGGCAGGCGCAGCCTCAATAGCTGCTGAGTCAGCGAGTCTGCAACTGCCGCCGTTGGGACGCCGCGGGCGACGCGCCTCGGCCGCAGCCGGCTTCCGTAAGCGCGGCGTGCTGTCCAAAGAACGCTCGCTGGACGAGCAGGCCATTCGACGACGCAATCTGGAGGCCAAGCGCACCAGCTGCGACTCGCTGCCCTGGGGCGGGGACGCCCTCGACTGCAGACGGGGCACGATCTTCGAGAGCCTCGAGTCGGAAGCAGACATACGAAGCATACGCAGTGCGGATGTGACGCGACATAGTGAACCAGACGAATCTCTAGCTGTGGTCAGTAGCAGCAGCACTAGCATACCAGCTTCACCCACACCTACACCTACGCCCACGCCCATGCCCATACCCATGGCGTTGCCGATTGGCATGCCCATACTTACACCCACCACACCGATAAGCAATCAACCGCCACCACGTCGACCCTTTGGCTGGTCACAGTCTGTGGATCAAGGATGCGGTCGGAGCAGCCTCTTGCTCTCCGTGCCACGCTCAATGCCGCCCAGGAGTCGTAGTGGCAGCACCAAACAGCTTTTCAAACAACAAGCCCTAGACGAGGACGCGGATATGGATGAGAGTTCGCTTCTGCTACCCACACTAAGTCTCAGTGGAGGCGGTGCTGGTGCAGGCGGCGGCAGCAGTAGCAGCAGCGGTGGCGGCGGAGGAGGAGTCGGATCGGCCACTAATCTTGAGGATTCAAGTGCTCAGACAGCGGAGATTTCCCCAGCCCTGACCAAATCCGATTCGGCCGATATTTTGCGCATCATTAGCGAGCGTCGTCGCATGGATCAGCGGGATCAGCAACAAGGCGGCGACAGCGGCGGCGCCGGAGGCAATGACATCGAGAACGAGGACAGAGACAATGACTACAACGAGTTGTTGCTCGTCAAGTCTCCGCAATCGTCAATGGACTAATGATACAATATATTAAACTCCACCTTTCTGATATCCTGTCTTGCTGTCTGTCACTGTCTCTGCAAACCTTAGGGAATTTTCTAACACTGAAACTTAAATGTAACTATGTATAACTACCATTTAATCGATAGGCAATAGCATTAACAAATAACGATAACATTATCGATAGCCATAAACTATTACAACTACAATGTGATAGGAAATCAATTGGATTTGAATAGTTAAAAAACACGAAGAAAATAAAAACACAAAAAATATGAATTTGCTATTGAAGTGCAGTAAAATTTCAAAAAAAGAATTCACAACTTAGAGAGAAAAAGTGAAATAAACACTATTATTTTGGTTTTTCTATTTTACGGTCTGGTGTCTAGAGAAACATTATATTGCTGTACTTTTGTATTTGGAAACAATGAACTAGCTTTAAATTAACTTTCCAATATTTCGAGATTTTACTGTACCATTTTGTTGTTTCCAAATTCAATGGCGAAAGTTTCAAAATCGTCACATTAACTATGTAGAGTGGTTGGTATTATGCCTAAGCAAACATATACATACATACGAAATATGTATATACACATATGTATAAATATATAAAAAAAATATTGAAAGTTCTCTAACGAAAATTTAAAAAGAAACGAAAAGAAGAATACAACAAAAAAAAAAAGAAAAAACAAACAAAAAAGTAAGAATCTGTTTTTAGTGCAATTTACGGTTTTCATAAGTTTAACAAACGACAAAATTTAGAAGCAAAACCAAAAAAAAAAAAGAGATAAAGCAAACTAACTAAAATGAAGAAGTTAAAAACAAGTTGTTTAGATTGTTTCCCGTTTCTACCAAGCGTTATATGCGATATAAGCTATACACATAAATACATACATACTATATAGTTCTACTTACGTACATCAAAACACACAAAATACACACACACATATGTACATGCATATATGTATAAATACTTTAGGAGTACGAGAAATTACATGCATACATGATGGAAATTTGTGAAGAAAAATCATCAACTCTGTGATTAGCTCTTAAAAACCAAAACGAAACAAAAAAAAAATACACAAAAATATATAATGCAAAGAAACCACTGACATAGGTATACATACATACACACACACATACTTATGTATAATTAAACCAAATGTGTGTGCATATATAAACATGTACATATACATATGTACATATATATGTACATACATACATATATATACAACATGTATTGTACTTGTATTTTATGTAGTTTAGTTAACAACAAAACAACCGAAAGAAGTAACTACTATAAACATAAACATTAAAAAAACAAAAAGCAATAGAGAAAAGTTATAGTTTTTAAGTTGGTTCTGATCCAATTATAAGAAACAATTGTTTGCGTTTGTTGCCACTTTTCATTCATTCATACATACATACATACATACATACTTATAATATGTTGCCGAAACTTCATGAAAAACGAATTTACTTAGAGGTACTAACAACATACAACAACAATACAACAACATTAAAATGAATAATTAAGTCTTTTCGACAATCCTTCAAACAAAGGCACAAGCTAATGTTTTTGTCTCTCTCTCTCTCTCTCTCTTGAATTCCACGGATCCTTGTCATAAGTTTTCCTCTCTCTCAGTCGCAATTTATGCTGTGCCAAAAAAACTAAAAACCAAAAAAACGATAAGCAAAAGCTCATACAAACTACAAAGAAGAAGACGAAAATAACGAACGATATATTCTATTTTTTATATGTAAAAAGACGGGCTAACGGGCTAGATACGAAAAACAAAGAACAACAGCAACAACAAATTTACGAATCGACGTGTTAACTAAACTAAACTTTGTAGAAATATCGATAAGTCAAATTCAATAACAAACCGATCAAAAGAAAGAAAAGGAACACCTGTAGAAATAATTTCTTAAAGCGGCAACAACAAGCAACAATTTTAAAGTGTAGCATTTATAAAGAATAGTAGAAATTTAATTATAAAACATTTAGTAGTACATATATATACATACAGGCATCCATTATTACAAACATATACATAAACATATATATATATATATATGTATATATATATATTTATACATATATATGTATAAAATGTATATATGAAACTATCAACGAATTACCATAGAAATGACAGATTTTTTTTGATTTTTTTTTTTACTAGGCACAATAACACAAAACACTGTCAATTTTCCAAAACATTTGAACTAAAACGAAAGGATATAAAGGAAAACCAAAAACAAGAATAACAATTTTTACACTCTTTGTAGTCACTATTACAAGAAAACCAATTCTCTCCCTAAACCCCCAGTTTAGATAAACTTTAAAAGAAGAAATTAACAAAAACAAAAAAAAAAACAAACAAAAATTATATAATAATTTCATCTGTGCCTTTCTCTATATACATACATACATATATGAAACGAACAAATTATACGATAACTATACTGGAACAGAGAACTCCCTATACAATCTGCCTTTCCTCCCCTTGACTTTATCTATTGCTCGATATCTCTGTCTCTTTCTCTCAGTCTCTTTCTCAATATATCTCTTTGTAAGACACACACACACACACACATACACACAACTATGTTACCAAGAAAGTTATGCAAAGGCAGTAGACAAAATTAAAAACTAAATACATTTATATCCGTACAACAAACAAATTTTTGTCGTTGTCATCTAAATTGAAAAGTAACAAGAACGACTTGACTTATTTCAATATCGACTTATATAAATAGTCAATTTCTAAGCTTTTGTGTCGACATTATCCCAAAAATTGCCGTTATGTTAATATCGCGCGCTCCTTTTCGACCTGCTGCTGCCTTTGCATGGGTACAATGTTTGTCTGTTCTTGAAACTTGAGGAAAAATTACCTAAAATCTATATGTAGGTACATCATCCCATACATATAAACATTCACACTTTACATAACAACATAATTAATAACAATAATAGTAAAACTACTGAATAATTGCAAAAAAAAAAACAAAACAACAAAAACAAAAAACCAAAAGGTTTTTTTAGGTTAATGCGCTAGTAGTTTTGAATGCAATTTGGTTTTTGTAATTTTTTAAGGTAGCCCTGCTTGAAAATTTAATTTGTTTTTGTTGAAAAAAAACAATTTTTTTAAACTATAAAAAGAGCGTTTTTTTCTTGTTGATTAATAATTAGGTAATAACAACTTAACAAAAAATTAAGAAAAAATGTAACAATTAGACAAAACGTTTGCAAACAACAACAGAAAACAGTAAGAAAAACAAAGGAAAAAAAAACAACTAATTAAATCTAAACTAAATGAAAAATTATAGAAAATTCAATTAAGAAATGAGAGAATATTTGCTTTTAGAAAACCAAAAACTGAAACTAACAAAGTATTAACAATTAAAACCAAACCAAAAATGGTTCAAGTGCGCAACAAGCAAAACAAAAACAAAAAAAAACAAAACATCAGATGAAGTCGTCTCTATAAACAATAGCCAAAAAAAAAAAAAAAAAAAAAACAAACAAGAAACCAAAAATATGGAAGAAAGAAAGAAACCAAAAAAAACAAAAATCAAGTTGTTAACATTTCGTTGCGTACCTTTGCGTATAATTTCAAGTAAATAAATAATAGAGAGAAACTATTGCAAAGAAATCGCTATAAAACATATATACAAACAATAAAAACCAAGCAGTTGATATAACATAACGAGTATTATTAATGGGCTGGCTATTTGGGGCAAATAGTTCAAATCAGAGATTATCTATGGACCTGCTGCTCTTGAAACTTTAGATTTGAAATATTTTATTTCTCTACACGTAAGCTTACGTCGTTCTATTACGTTTACACTCTTGGTGGCGCCATCTGTTGACTTGCCATTACCGTTGACTGGCGCCTAACGGCGAATTCTTTGATTTCAAATTCGAATTTAAGAAAACGGAAGAAGAGATTGCAATTAATTAAGGCCGGAAGTAATATTGCAAATTTTTTAAAATCTTTTTCTCTATCTGTCTCTATCCTGTCTCATAGTTTTGTGTAATTTTTGGTTATTGTATTTTTGCCCTTTGTCTTATTGTAAAATTTTCTCTTCATTGCATAACGAGTGCTTGGGCCGAATTTTTTTATATTTTTTATTTTGTTGTCTTTTAGCTGTGAACTTCGCGCGGCCATAAAAGTGAAATGAAAATATTTTGGCGCCGCTCTTTCTCACTCTCTTCATGGTGTGGCTCTCCCTCTTTTTCTCTAGCGCTCTCTCTGTCACTGTCTCAACTCTCACGCAATCTTTTGGACTCATTTGCCTCTGTGCGTTTGCGTTTTTAATTAACGGCCAAGTTTCTTCTATTGCCACATGAAAGATTGCAAATGAAGTAATTATAAAATAACAAAAAAAAAAACAAAAAAGACAACAAAAACGAAAGACGTTACGACTAACAAACGGCATATTTTCTTTGTTTTTTCTCCATATTTTTTTTTTAATTTTGCGTATTGTGTGTTTGATTCAATTTCAATTTCAACGGTTTTCCTATGCCAAGAAATGCGTTCATGGTCAAAGTGTCAAATCAAAACCAAAAAAAAAGGAAAAAAAACAACGATGATGCAACGGCAACGGTCGAAAAAACGTTGAATATCTCTGCAAATAGTGGCAAGTCATGCTACCCCCATTCCCCTTTCGCTTCTTCCCCCCTCTGAAACCAACATATTGGAGGATTATTATTACGTGCATTTCATGAGCGAATCGAGAAAGTTATTATCGAGGGCAAGACTATGATTCAATCGTTGTTTATTAATCAGTCTGAGTTCTTGTGCCTAGCCTTTAAAATATGTATATACAAGAAAGAACTAGAAATTATCTCAAACTTATTGTATTCAAAAAAGATTAAGGACTAAGCTACATGTTAATGGAACATTTCAGATTAGCAGGATCCTTGCCAATAGGCAATGGTCAGTGGACAGCACTTTCTGCCTAGTTATTGCTGCTCTTTGTTGAAATAATGCCTACAATTTTGTTATGTATGGATTTCCGCGAATGGATACCATAAATTTATAGACTCACGTGTATGTGTGTCGTTAATGATCACACAACTTTTGTCATGGCCTTTTAGTAGCTCTTTGTTAATGTGGTTGCTGTTATTATTTATTCACTGTGAACTAAGCTTTTTTTTTCTTTATTTCTTGACACTTTCACTTTTCTCATTTAAATATGAGGGTTCGACCTCAGAGTCTCTGACAGCGACAGGTTTAAAGACCATCATCATCTTCCAACTTTTTGCTCCCTTCACCCAGTTTTAGGCATTTTTCGATCATTTCATTTGCATATTCTCATTCATTCATTCATTCTCTCTTCCGCTCCCCTTTTTCTCAGCCACTGCTTCAAGTCTCTCTTTCTCTTATCGTTTATGACTCTTTTTCCTATCACTTATGTAGTTTGTGTTCATCATTATGAGTAAGCTTACAATGCAATTTTTACTGTGATGCTCAACAACTTCTGGATGCACTTTGCCAAAAAACAAAAAAAAAAACACCGAAAAACCCAAAACCTGTTTCAGCTTCTTTTTCTTCTTCTTTATTATTTTGCTCTTCTTCTTTACCACCTGCATCTCCTTCTGCTTCTTTGGCCAGAAATGCAGAAATTTTGATTATTTTGTGGTTTTCTTGTTGTTGTTGCTGTTTTTAAAATTATATTTTTGCCAAAAGAACTGGTTTCTTTAACTTGGCTAACGGTTATTTAGTCTCACTCTCAATCTCAACCAGCAGCTCTCTCGCAGTCTTACCCTCTTACTCTTTCTTTCATGCACTGTCTCTGCCTCTGTCTTTTTGTTCCCAACTTTTATCGAAAAATTTAAAAAGCATTGCCATGCACTATAGATTGGAGGATGATTGCACAATTTATACACGTATGTATGTACAAACATACATACATTTATGTATATGTATCGGCAGTGCCCCAACCATCAGAGTAACGGCGACAACTTGTTGTAAGTTGTATGTATGTAAGTATTTATTGTTGATATTTACAACTTTTGTCAGGTAAATGCAACCAACCAACCAACAAAAAAAAATAAAAAAAAATTTAAACAATTGGACAATTGGGAAGGCCTGTGGACTCACAGCATCACGTATACGCCTGTTGGCTATCCATTGGCATGTATGTACGAGTCTACATATGTATGTATGTATGTATAGTGGTCTGGATGAGTGTATGAACGTAAACAGGTCACTAGCACATACATACATCCATACAACAGCAATTAGCCTGCATCTTGCCACATTTCCTGGGCATTTCTTGTTCCTGCCACAATCACGAAAAAGGAGACTTTCTGATCGTTTTAGATCGGTCACTTTTTTATGCCAAGTAATTTATCTTATTTAATTTGCCGTCATTCATCCATCATATGCATAAATATGCAAGTATATATGGGTCATTTATTTTATTTCACTTTCTTGTTAACTTTATTCTTAAATTTTATTAACTCTAATCGATAAATGTTTCTTTTACAATTGTTTTCACTCTGCTTAAACTAATTCACCGTCAATTGTAAGTGAGTGAGTCCTGCATATTTTATATCCTTTCAATGGATAAGAAATATGTATTTGAAATTATTTTCATAAGTATATATATTTTTGTACATAAAAATAAACTATTTTTGTTGTTTTTGTTTTAAATGTTTTATGATATAAAATTCCAGCAATTTATTCGTAATTGCATTTATTCCCACTTTTGCTGCTAATTTGCTTTTTGCGGCCACTTTTGCAACACACACACACACACACATAGACACATTCATTTGTATTACAACATAGGCGATGACGCAGGGCATTTTACACACAGGCGCAGCCGCAGCGGCAGCAACATTTCGAGCTCTCCCTCTCTTGGAGTCGCTCTCTCTATCTCTCTCTGTGTGCTTTTGCAGTTGGCATTTCTTTGGCTATCACTTTCGTTAGCAGGTAAGCTCACTCTCTCTGTCTCTCGCTGGTCTTCGTTTAACGGTGCATCCAACTCCCAACTCCAACTCTAGCTTGAAGCAGCAGCTTTATTCACTCACGCTCTCACTTGCGCTTTCAACTGCAGTTGAGAGAAACTGAGAACGAAGACCGGAGACGCAAACGTAGCCGTAGAGTTTTTGGCGTTACTTACGCGTCGCAGTGACTTTTTGGGGCTACGCTTTTTTGATTTCGATGTGAAACTGTGTGTGTGTCTGTGTGTGTATGTGTTGTTTCTTTTCGAAATTGTTGGCATATTTTTACAGCTGCTCAAGACGCGCAGTCGCAATTCGTAGATGTGCGTTCATGCCGAGCGGTCGTGGCCTGAACTAGTGCTCCGTTGATCAAACCTCCTAAAGTACACCACGAGAAGTAAAAAATATAAATATTCAAAGTTTCGCGCGTGCCCAACAAAAGTAAAAGTGTCAAAAGTAGTAATAAATTAAAATAAAATTCAGAATTTTTCAAAAATTCTAAAGGCTTATCAACACAAAAAAATCAACAAAATAGTGATACAAAAATTTTGAAAACCATAAATTTTAGTGTCTTCTCTGCATATTTTTTTTCGTATTTATTCCTCTGCAATTTTTCTCTACGAAAATGTTGTAAGAATACAATTGGAACTTGCTGGATTAGCACCTATAATAAATTTATTTTATTTTGGTTTTTTTTTTGTTAACATTTTTTGTGATTTTGTTTTGAGTGAAAGTGAACGATACGCCGCGAAGACGTGCCCAGCCAATTTGATAAGCCAATAATAGAAAAGGAAATCAGATTTCTGAATCATGGGCCTAAAGCAGCCATCGATGCTGCTGCCATGGACGATATTGCTTCTTCTGCTGGGCAGCACTAGGGGAGCCATCGACAAGGACGAAGGCAAGGTGAAGCTCAACATCTCGGCCGCCAGTGTTACGGATAACAATCAAAATCACAATGTCATCAACTTGAGTCTGCACACAGGACTCGTCGATGCGGATCGCGATCTGTCTATCGATTTATCGCGCGCTCAACGTCTGCGCGATAATCTCAACGTGTTCGATTTATCGCAGCTGGCAGCCGCATGGCCAGCCTTGATGGCAGAATCCAAATTGTCCACGAACTGCACCAAGGATATGCGCAGTTATTTTCATGGCCTCACTGAGACCAAAATGTGGGCTATAAAAAGTAAGTGAACACAACAGTGATTTTGCCCCACACCTTCTCTCCAAAGGGAAGTGCAAGGGACTAAAATCAAAATATCTAAAGTATTGTCAGCCGATATTTGCCATATCTTAAAAGCTCAAAGTCTTTTCAGTTTTAACATATTTTTATTAAATTTTTAAACACCAAAACATTGACCAAAACAAGCTAAACAGAAGACAATTATCTCCCCATAAAAAAAAAATAAAGTGTTACAAGTATTTTGGGATATATAGAAAGCTAGTTTATTGATCTTAAACTCCATTTCGAGCTGTAGATAATAAATCCTAGTGCATTGGTTTTCGAAACTTTATTTTTCCATTTAAAAATAAACTTCTTTCTAGTTTTCCATGGACCATTTTGACGCTGTCAATTGCTTTTTGATTTTCCACATATCTCATAGACTGCCTCAACTTTTTCTTTATTTACCAAATGTCATTCGATATTGCGAGACGTTTTTCATATTGTATTTTTCGAAGAATTTTCTTTTTATTTCCTCAATGTTCCAGATTGCGGAACAACACTTCATGAAGACAATAACGTGACATCAGATGCAGTTTGGGTTCTTTTTGATTTGCTAGCAAATTTCTGTAGAATCATGTTCGATGGTGTTGTTTTTGTTGCAGTTCTTGTCGATGTTGCATGTTTTCATGTTGTTTTCGGTGAACAATTAAAAACGGTTTATTCATTGATCTTTCACTTTAGTCATGCTTATGTATCTATGTGTATGTATGTATGGTCTATGGTTATGTATGTGAACGTGCCCCTTTATTCGTTCTGCCTTGTATGTCTATCTGGTTATATCTGTTTGGGCAGCCCATGGCATACAATCTACATAAATGCATGCCACCGCCGCCGCCGCCCAAGGTCGCAATTAAGTTCTTGCCAAAGCCAGCAAACAGCAACAACAACACCAACAACTCAATTGAATTTGCTAGTTTTCATTACAACTTTGCAGTTGTGGTGTTGTTGTTGATATTCGGTTTTTGGTTTTTCAGTTCAGTTTTTCAATTTACAATTTTGGTCAGACAAAATGGTTTAGTCATTATGTCAGCAGTTACAAGCAGATATCAGGGATTGTAATCGTAATGTACATAGCTACATATCATATATTCGTGCCAGAATGACGAATTACGGTTACAGTTCTTTAAAATCTCGATTGATTAACTAACTACTTTGACCTTTCAAATGCTCTATCAACAATTATTCAAAAATTGTAATCCCAACGATCGAAACGAGTTTTCGAGAAGCTTGTGAGCTGCTTGACAATAATTATAATACCCTTTTGGTTAGAGTATAAGTAGATGTATGTACATATATAATATCAAAATATATGTTGTACAACTTGTTTTCCATTGCAATACAAGTCCAAGTCACAGTTTAATGTCTGCCCCTGTTGTGTTATGGCCACGCCCCCGTCCACTGACCAACTTATCGTATCTGGCCAACTCACAATCAGTTGGCAATTGCCGCCACTCTCCCAAAACTAGCAGCATACATGACGGTTATGTAATCAATTAACACAAAACGGCGCTCGAAAAGAAAGATTCAATACATCGTTGACTCCCAACCCCCCCTCACCGCCCTCTCTCCACACAAAAATTTAAATCCAAGAAAAGGAAATGAAATGATATATTTGTTGTTTTCTTTTGCAAAGTTTTCTTTTTTCTTCCGCCACACAAAAATGTGCTAAATTATAGACACCTGTGGACCACTCTCAGCTCTAACACCAAAGACAGGAGGGGGACAAAAAGTGGTGGCCTAAGGGCGGCTGATAGGTGAAAGTCTGAGAAATCCAATTTCAATACTCCAGTGATGTCATAGAGAAATAAGATTCTCAAACAAAAACTCTTCTCTCTCTCTCTCTCTCTCTCTCTCTCTCTCTCTCTCTCTCTCTCTCTCTCTCTAGAGGCAAATCGGAACTGAAGAAACTTTTATGATATTATTAAATTTTGAAATTTGATTTCATTCGAAAGACTTGAACTTTGAATTGGGCTAAACGAAAAAAAACACCAAAAAATTACAAATACCGGTTATTATATAAGGTACCAAAAAGTTATGAATCTCAAGATGTGGAAATTCCCGAAATTTACCAATTTTTAAATGTGTACCAGAAAAATTGGCATCTTTATAAATTGGATATTCCGAATGCACTTGAGTGTGTGATCCCTTGAAAAACAATGTGTCTTCCTATTATCTTTTTGGCCAAGTTAATAAAGATTACCAATTGTCGGATAGTTCTTAAAACTCCGTATGATTGCATGGGTTGGTCTTTTAACCCCTTTTTCGTATTTTTAAAAGGTTTTTGGCCAACTTGCTGGCTGTTTGTGGTAAGATGTCAACACCATTATTATGATCATAACTTTTATTTTCGTTTTCAATTAGTCAACTCTGTGTTTCCCCCCTTTCCACTCTCTCGCTCCCTATCCTCCTCTCCCTTTATTTTGTTTTTTCTCTGTGTTTTTTTTTTTCGATGTTAAAGTGTGTCAATGGTTTTTGTCATTGTCACATGAAGTAAGATTCGTTTTTGAATCGTCGGGTTGGTTGGCGGGGGGGTCTGGCTGGGAGAGGCTGAAGCCGGGCGTTTTCCTGTTCAAAAGCAAGTTTGGGCATCATCCGCTCGAGCTTGGCCAACGCCGTGCAGCTTATTTAACTGGCTCAAATTGTTATTTAAACGTTGGATTTTTCTTTTTTTTTTTTTTTTGTTCATTTTGTTTTGTTTTCTGCACTGGTTTTCTTACAACAGGCGAAACAGACGACAACCAGGCTTGTTGATGGCCAAGATCAATGGCTAATAAATGTTGCCACTTTTTTTTACCTTTTTGCTAACTGAATGTGGCTGCCGTTGCCGCTGTTGCAGCTACGCTCCGTTGCTTTAGCTGATTGCCTGCAGTTCAATTGGCGATATGTGTTGCTTTGACTCGAGTTGAAGGTTAGATCAGGCCACTTGACAAAGCTCATGACGTGGGTAACCGATGGAATTGATTCAGTCTTGAAGTTCTCGGTCAAAAATGCCAAGCATAGTTAAACAGAATTGCAATCGAAATCAATTTCGATTTGATTCGTTTCGATACCAATAACCGTTAACCATAGCGGCTAACCTATGCAAATATTAACTAGTTACATTTGCACTTCAACTTCAAGTTTAACCTTCTCTTCTCTTCAGCTATTGCGAAAAATAGAGAAAGAAAACCAGAAATTTTGTTTGTGGTTTGTTTTTTTTTTCAAATTTTGGTTTCTTCGTCATTTTTTGCGTTTTGTGTGTTTGGATGTCGGCAAAAAGTCTAAGAGGAAATGCAAATATTTGCACTCATCGTCATCGTCAACATCATCATCATCAGCAGCAACGCGATGATAGTGATTTTTGTTAGTTGTATGTGCAAATATGTATTTGCCATCTGCAAACTTCCTCGAAAGCTTTCACAGTGTTCCAGGAAAACTTGGCCAAAACTCTGGAAAGGAAAAACCAAATGCACTAACATCGAACAAAAAAAATGGTCAATAATTTGTTTAGTTTAATTGGCAAATCTCTTAATTTTGACCTCGTCGCTGGCATTTCACTTGCAAATGTGGCAAGACAAGACACACAGCAAATATTCAAAGTGCCGACTAAAATATACCCTGCAAACCTCATAAATTACATGAATTGAACTGTCAAATCTCTTGACTTTTGACTTGTGACTTGCCATGGTTATATGGTATTCCAAAATCAAAACGACTGTCAGCCAAGTGAGGTCTTTGTCTCCATCTATCTATCTGTCCGTCTGTCTGTCTGTCTATTTGTGTCTTTGTCTACTGGCCTGTTTGGTCATTAGTTGGCTACAATGCACAGCAACAATAAATTTGTGTGTCTGTGTAGTTTTTTAGGCCAATATACTTAGCCGACTTAGTTTTTGTTGTTTTTCAAGGAGTAGCAGCAGAAAGGGTAGAAAGATGAGGGGATGGAGTAACAGGCCCCAATTACAGTCTTTGTGCGAAATGAAACGTCACGCAACATAATTTCTACGGCTTTCCCATAAAAGACGAAAACCGATAAAGCAGAAGAAGAGGCAGAAGTAGCAGCAGCAGCAACAACAACAACGGCAACAGTAGACAACAAAATTGCACAACAAACAATAAACACGCTAAGACAACAACAACAATAACAGCAGCAGCAGCAACAACTCTGGTCAGCTAACGAACATCAAAGCTAAGCCATGGCTTATGTAATTTAAGTTTAATTTGATTGTTGCAATGTCTTGCAGTTTTTCTCTCTTTCTCTCTCTCTCCCTCTCTCTCTGTCTCTCGATGTATGTCCCTCTTTCTCACTATCTCTCTCTTTCTTTCTCTATCTTTCTTATTATTGTTCAATGTTTACTTTTTTCATTTTGTTTTATGGCCATGTCTGCTTACTGGCTGCTGTGCGTAATAACGGTTTATTTTATTCATATATTATACCTATATATACATCATATATATGTACATATGTCTATAAACACTTTCAACTTTGACCGACATATGAGATTTATGCATGTTCATTGAAACAAAAGACTTAGGCCACAAACTGTGTGCCCCCATGGCGTATGCGTAATGCCTTAGGTCTTGAGCGTTGTAAACTTGTTCAAATTAACATTTAATACTATCAGAATGGTGTGTGTGTGTGCAGGCGGGGAGGTGTGGAGGGGGTCTTTAAACTAATTAACTTTCAAGTTCAAAAAACACAAAAAACTATAACCAACGACAGTCTGAGGGAATTCTTCCAGCCCAAGTTGCTAGGCCAAGTCGGTTAGTTAAACCTAAACAAGATGTCTTAAAGATTAAAGATTAAAGTCGTTAGTTCAGAGTCAGATGAGAAGTTCATATTGCATTTTTTCTCCCCTGACATGGGCTCTTTTTCAAATCACTCTTAATGCTAATCATCAGCTAAGTCAATGGCCACATAGTTCCGAAGTTTAGTAAAAATATATCCAAAAATATAATTCTGGCGGCGTTTTAGTTGGGCGACCACAATGGAAAAGGCAAGAGTGACGTTAATAAAACTTATTAACTTTTTTGTTTTCTTGACAAATGAGTTAATTAGTTGTCTTAATAGCCAACACAATTATACAATATTAGGTACGTCTTATCTCTCAAAAGATTAACCACTTAGAGTAAGTTTATAAATTTATTAATTTTGTTACTCACAATAATTCATAATACAATTCAAAATTCACTGTCTATGAAATATTTTGACTATTATCTCAAGTTATTCTAATGATCATATCCATTTCATCTAAGTCAAAGAATCATCATATCTTTAAATATCAAGAGATCCTTACTTGATGTTCAGAATCGTAATGTATAAATCCAAATTGATTTCACTATCGATTTTTGAAGGAAGGGAATTTATCAAATTTATTTAATATTATGTAATGTTGTAAAACCAACATATCTTGTGTATATGTAAGTGTTGTTATTCCTACAAAATTAAAGAGATTAGATGTCTTCTGGTAAGCCTACTCGGTTTATTATCTTATTAGATTTCCCATATTCAATTTACTTTATTTATCGCTTGGTTATGTAAATGCAAATTCAATGCTATTGAGACTTCTCACCCCAACTTAAACTCAATCTGAATTGCAAGACATTCAGCCACTTAAAGTTCACTTGTTGGCCTGGCCTAAATAACTCTTGTTATGACGTATGCCAAAATGCGACAATTTGCATTTATATTTGCGTTTGTTGTTATTTTTCTATTAACATGGCGTGTGACCATAACACAGCAGCAACAACAATAATTAAAATTATTAAACACAGAGGCGAATAAATGAATTAAACTTAAACCTAATGACAATTGGACTCTGAATCTTAAAAAAACATTCGAAAGATCATCATGAGATGGCGTTAATATGGTTAATTTGGTTACTGGGAAAACAGAAGGGTAATAGAGCCAAATGCTTAGACAATCATTATCTATGTGTGCTTGTTGTTGTATGTGTGCTATTTTTAAGCCAAATAGTTAAATGGTTTTCAAGTTTAATATACCAATTGGTCTTGGGACTGATTGTTAATCAAGCAATTTCTATGGCTGCAATGCAATGCGATTTGAAGGCTCTCCCCGCCTTGCCTCAGCTTCGCACATATGTGTCCTAACTTATGCCATAACAGTCTGTCATTATCATCATCATATAGCTGAATATATCTAGGCGCTGGCTGGTAATTCGTTTGATTTCATTCGTTTTTGATTTGATTTCATACGCATTTGCATTTGACACTGAAGTCTTAAGTAAAAGTAACTAAAAGACAACGACAACGATGACAACGACAACGACTAATAATATTTCCGTTAGGTAAAAGTCGAAACGTGCCCAAAATTTCAAAAATATATACATATATGTAAGTATGTCTATAGGTATGCCTGCCTGCTCAATCTTTATTTCTCACTCTCTTTCGTCGCATTATGAAATGTTACAAATTTGGGGTTATTGACCATAATTGCAGAGTTCGTTTTTTGGGTGGTCTTAAAGGTTTCTTATGCAATACGAAAGTTGTCCATGAGTGTTTAAGTTACTGCGGTAACAATCAATTAAACTATATACATAAATATAAATGATAATATTGAACCAAAAGTTTCTTACAATTCCTTTATGATAGATAGTAAGTAGTTGGAGCGAAGTCAAGCGAATATTTGCATTTTTAGTTTCTACTAAATCGTCTTATTTATTTTATTCGAATTTGACTTACTCATCTTGTTAATGAACATTCACATTGGCTAATTATTTGACTTTGATGATGTTTCATTTTTAAATTCTATTATATGAATTTGTATGGCTCAGATCCATAGTTGGCATATGTATATGCAAAATGCAACCCTGAGACTGGGTAATAATCGGACAAACATGGACCAAAAATTCAATTCAATTCATTACGCAAAAAAAAAAAAAGAAACTTGCCTGGCCTGACCGGGCTAGGCCGGACCGGGTCTGACCATGCCACGTGTCAGTCGGTCAGCCAGTCAGTCAGTCAGTCAGAGAGAGAAATACCAGTTAGTCACCGCATCAGCTGAAGATGCAGCTGACCTTGTGCTGAATCTCTGTGCAGAGGATAGACGAAAGACAGGCCAAGTCAGTGTGCCTCTTTATATCTCTGTCTGTCTGTCTGTCTGTCCGTCGGTCTGTGTCTTTTAGGTCGCATCTACTACCACTCTCACTCTTGTTGGTTGTTTATTATTATTATTTTCGGTATTATGTGTTGGGGCGTCTGCTTGTTGTTTTTGTTATTCGTTGGGTTTTGGTCTTGGTTTTTACTCAACAGCTAAGCGAAAGCGCCAACGGCAAAATAACAGAAGGGGGAACCAAACAAAATTCGCTGGATTCATTTCAATGTCACTTCCCCCAGCTCTTTGCCCGAATGGTGGGCGCTCGACCCCAGACCCCAGCATTGACATTGAAAACACCTCAGATCTGAATTAACAATTACATAAACTGCAAATGATACAACATAAAATGCCATCCTATACCTACTACATATATGTATATATATATCAACTAGATTCTTCAGGTAGTTAGTTTGATTTGATCAATTTGAGCATCTTCAAGCATAAAATTGCTCAAGCAACTTGCACGTTTATTTTTTAATTTTTTTCTTCTCTGTTTTATTACTTTTAATATTATGAATTTTATTATGTGACTCAATTAGGCAACAACCGCAGACAAACAAAATAAAAAAATGTTAAAAAATTGTTATAAAATACACGCACATAAACACACAACACGCTGTAATTAATAACCAAGAGGACTAGGCTGACTTTCATCGAGCCGACATTTTGAATACCCTTGCCTATTTTCTTACTCATGTCATGACACGATATTTTTCATGAAATGGAAATATGAAAATCTCTTAATTTAGGCTTCATCGAGCCGACATTTTGAATACCCTTGCCTATTTTCTTACTCATGTCATGAACACGATATTTTTCATGAAATGGAAATATGAAAATCTCTTAATTTAGGCTCTAATCAGAAAAGTTTATCGTTTTTTGAATAAATCTCTATTATTAAAAAACTATAATATTATATAATATTCGATCTTACATTTGTCTCTTTGAATAAAGATATTCTTCTCAATCTTTGTTCTCAATAAATTATTATCTAGACTTTAGAAAATAAGAGAATATTTATAAAACAAAAAATTACAAATATTTCTTTCTTGTCATTTACAAACATTTATATTACAGTGAAAATATAATAGTTGAGGTCTCATAACATATACAATTATATTTTTGCAAATTTGTATTGAAGTCTATAACCGATAATGGATATGTTCTCGTTTCCGGGACGATTTCAAATGCAAATCGATAACAGTTCCGCCTTATTCTCGATTCCCAGTGAAATGTCAATCGTTTTCGCTTTCGAAGTTAAGTTCGAAACATTTTTGTTGTGCCTACTATTTCAGCTTACAGGGTTGCCAAGATTTTTAATTATTTTGGTATGAATTTGGTTTTGTGTGGAAAACCTGAGAAAAATATCACGTTACTGTAAATGGATTCTAAACTAATTTGATTCTAGGCCCAACTAATGAAATTAATATTCTAAACATTTAATTTACATTGAAGTTCAATTTGTTATAAAGTAAGATAAAGGCATTTCGAATACAAGAACAGGTCAATTCCATTTTGATGTTCGACATGTTTTCCTATTTAAAGGATCGAATTCATTTACATATCTATTAACTATACCATATATGGTAAGTGCAACGTGATCGTATTAATGAGAAACTTAGGAATTACCTTTAATTTTACTGACTAAAAAGCGGACGATTTGAAAGCAATGCCAGACATTTAAGATATTACTAGTCGTTCCTCATCAAATCACAAGACTATTGACTATTACAAGTGTAATATAGATATATGGCTAAGTTATTTTATTATGAGATCTTCGACTATTCTCAGCCAATATGTTTGTTGACGATATAAGATTTACCAAGAAAACAAACCCAAACAAATGTCTTTCGGGAATATTTTTAAGTCTTACGACTTTGTAAACTTTCTTTGGTTACACTGATATGATCATTTGTTTCGACAAATTTGTCATATTTCTGTTGGTCGAACATGAGGAAGTTTTTGGGCATTTTGGTTTGTTATTTCATTGTTTGTTTTATACACAAATATTTAACAAATCTACAACACACGCCTTTAATGTATGCCCATTAGCTTGCTTAGAGTCCAACGACTCTTTTTTTCCCCCTCCTCATTATTATTATTATTATTTTTTTTGGCAAAGGGTTCTAATGAGAAAGATACATAAATGTTGGAGTTAACATACAAGTGCCCATAACTCACACATACATATGTACATATGTATGAGTATGATAGTTAACAAGAGGAAATGGCTATGAGTTCTAGGTAATGAGGCGAAAATAAGATTGGATATATACACGCCACATTGACAAATCTAAGACTACTATATATGGTTCAGTTGCTGATCAAGGATGTACATACATATATGTATATATGGTTGTTGGGTCTTATCATCACCTCCACATTCCTCTACAAGGTTATAATTGAGTTTAATTGCTTAATTAGTTAGAGAAGAAGCAAATCAAGAATGTTAAGTGAACTTATCAAGTCAATACTAATAAACAGATTATCATGATGACGTTGCTAATGGTGATGATGATGATGATCATCATCTTGATGAAGAGCATATTATATTTGCTGTAACTAAACAACAGCTACGAATCTCAAGTACAAAGTGAAAAACATGGTACTTACACACACAAAAAGTCAAGTTCATCATTGCAACTGGCAATAAGTTTAAAACGAGCATTAATACAAATTCTTTTTCAATATCTATCTGTCCTCTTCTCTCCTCTCCAGCCATGTTTTTTTTTTTTCTTTTTTGACAATTTGTTTATTTTTTTATCATTCCTGCATACTATTGATTTTTATAATTATTAACCATTAACCAATGTATGAGAGAGCGAGAGAAGATGGGGGGTTTGGTAGTGGCGCCCATCATTGAAAAGTCTGTGCAAACAATTCGTGTGCTTTGGGTGAGTCCAAAAAAGCAAAAATTAACTGCATGATATACGCGTAAAGAAAAGAGAAAGAGAGATTATTATATATAGATAAATAGATAAATATGCATAGGCTCATAGACATTAATTATGGCCAAAATGTCAATACTCTACAAAAGATAAATCGGTTTTCAATCACTACCGATTACAAAAGGCTATGCGGAGGATTGAGTTAGAACATGTAAAGGAATGTATGTACGGAGTTCATAAGTTCATAAAAGGACACCAAAATAAACTAAATGTTTCAAATTTGAAAGTAACTGTAACAAAAATTCTTAAACTTTTGTTTAAACAAGTCTTCAGGCTTAATTAGCTCTTATTAGCTGAGTTTGCTAAAAACTCCAATCTTCAGTGCTAAAACCAGTTGTGAATCATAAGTAACTAAACCGAAAGAAGGTTTTGATTGTTTGAAACTTTATCCCATATACCTTGTGGACCCGTTTAACTGTGTTAGAGTATGGATCAATTTGTCATGTGGGCAATTTTGTTTATATTATGGTTACGATGGCGATTACGGTTACGGTTACGGTTACGAGTTCTGACGCATTTTGTTTTGTATTTTAATTGCAACCGTTTACATTTGAGACGCGTAGCCAGTAGATACATATACACAAAGTACTATAATACATACATACATATATACATGTATCCATTTGGCCAACCTTTCGCAATCCGCCCAATATCACCATACCATAGAGGCAAATAATGTGAATAGATAGATATTATTGTATGTGTATAATGATAACTATTAATAATATTTATTAATTTCAGTTGTTGTTGTTGTTGTTAATATTTTCGACATAGCCTTTAATGTTTTAGTTGTTTTCTTCTTTTTTTTCGTCCCCAAGTGTTAAGCTTATTATAAATAATTTTTATTGTTGATGTTGCCCGCATTTCATCAATCAAAAAAAATTTCAACAGTTTTGTCACTGCCACACCCAAAGTTTGTTTAAATTTTGTCATTTGTAGTTGTAGTTGTCGCTGCTGTTGTTTTGTTTTTGTTGTTTTGGCTTTGTTTTTTGTCTTTTTTGTTTAAATGTTCACAGTTTTGTTTGCTTTGTCCTACCTTCCAAACAACATATTATATTTGTCTACGCTTTTTAGATGATGAGGCTTACTTCATCTTGAGGGTTATGATAGCTCTTCAAAATGCAAATTACAAATATTCCAATGTAGTAAATACATCTAGGTACATACATTTCTATATATGTACATATGTACATCCTGATTAAAAAATCTACAGTATTAAAAACTAATATTTCATTTATTCGATGTAGTTTTTTGGCATTGCATCAAAATACAATTCATTTATGGGATTCCATGTTTGGCTTAAAAACTTCTTTAGATTATAAATGGTTTGATTTTCTTAATTATTTAATTTATAGTTAGTTCTACAAACATTTCACTCAATTAGACTTTTTAACCGATCTGTTTCAAGAAATTATTCCATATCCAGTAAGAAAAAAGAACTTAAGCTGATGGGGTACGGCACACTTTTTCAGATATATAGACGAACATGGGTATATCGATTCGGATCAAGAATATACATATGTACAATGTGACATAAAAGTCGCCTCTTTCTCTGATTTATAAACATTTGCAAGAGTATATAATAATCAGGTCATTTGCCATGTTTCAACAAAATTGATCTTTATTTTATGTATCTTGCTTCAAAAGATATTGATTTAGCCTTTTTAGTCAATGTGGATTAGTCATAAACTCATCTAGAAAACTATAAACTATATAATAAACTCATCACTAATTTCAGTAATTTTGCGATAAGGCATTTTGTCAGTATGAGGAGTTTTGGATATTTACGACCATTTCAAAGACTCACTCGTTGCTGAAAAAAGTTACAAATTATTTTAAATACTTTCATTTTATGAGATGTCCAGACGAACAGGACTTCCCTCCTCGGATCCGTCAATGATTTCAGTCATAAAAATATTAAAATTTCATTTTCTGAGTTCGAGATTTGGAAATGAACCTGCTTTACAATTGAAAAGGATTCGGAAACGAGAAAATTTCTTAAATGAAAATTGTTTGAGAAACGAGAAATCGTTTTCCCTCATCTAGCATGTTAAGCGAATTTGTGAGTTGCCATAAATCATGGATAAGTTGATATATTTATTTCAGCTATGGCTTACCTAGGAAAATACTCTCAATGACATTCTACTTAGCCAAGTCACTAGATTAGTCTCATCTTTCGCAGAGAAGTCAACTTATATATTTGAGTCTAAGGAGGCAATTTAGCTTTTTAATTTTACCTTTATTAAGCACTATCTTTGGTTAGTTATCATGTTTATAGTTCATGAAATGTATTATAAATATTAAATACTTTACAAGTAGCTACACTTATCTAGTTATCACTTACACTAGTTAGTAGTGCATATTATTTCCTTAATTGTTGTTGTTGTTATAACAAAAGTTTTTCAAATAAATATTTTAAGTCTCTTTGCATTACTGTCAAAGTGACCTTCTCTGGCGTTGACAAGAATACACAAATATAAATAATATGTACATGATCAAAATCAAAATCTCTTGATGTTGGTTTTCGGTAGCTTTTTTGTGTTGTTTTTTTTTTTTTTTTTTAGATCGGATGTCTCTGGCATCTGGTATATGGCATAAGGCAAATGGGTGACTGTGGCTGGCAATCGAGCTCAGTCATGTTCAGTGGCTGTCACCTTGATAACTATTTTGTTGCCCCATCTTTGTGATCTTTGTATGTGCTACCAAAAAAAGAAAAGAAAAAAACGACCAAGCCAACAAAATTGGTTGGTTTCTTTATGTGTGTGTGTGTTAAACGCCTGAATGACACGTTCAATTGAACATGAGTGAGACCAAACAACAATTAAATACAAAATTAAACGCAAATGAATCAACTGCCCCAGAAGAAGTCATGATGAAATGCAGCTCTAACTAATCAAATGACCTTAATCGACAATTAAAATGAAACCATAAAAGTTACAACTTTTGAAATGAATGCCAAATGTGTTTTTAGTTAACCTCTCCCTCTCCGTCCACCTTTCCACTACACACTCCACAGTTAACTTTGCCTAACCCATTTCATTGCCACAATATGCCAATCACAAAATCTCTCTTGGTCAAGGCCTTTCTTCATCTCTCTCCCTTTCTCCTCTTGGCATTGCAATGTGGCTTGTTCGAGAGTGCAAGAGATAGAGAGAGACGAAATGAGTTTTCCCAAAAATCATGTAAGAGTTTTGCATTTTTAAGGGGAAAAACATGTTAGATAAATGGCAAAGGGAAAATGCCAAAATGCAACAAACAGTCGACTTTGATGTTACCCCTTACAATCGAAAACTTTGAATTTCTGTAATCTATCTGTCCGTTTGCATATACCCATTTCAATCCATGTTGTTGGATGCTGGGTATAACCAAAAACAAAAGCCAAAAGCCAAATACCCAAGACAACCGAAAAAGATTGCAGGCGAAACAGGTTCCACATTTTGACCAGCTTCAATCTCTTGCATGCCTTGGTCGTAACTGGTTACAAGACAACAACAGCAAATAAATCAAAAAACCAAAAAGGAGATTACTTCAATACATACGATATATAGTATATATATACATACTTGGGTGTGTATTTGTTTCAGTAGATTTTTGTACACTGCATTTTTTAGAGTCTTGTACACTTGACACACAAGTTTAAAACTAATTTGTGGCTCTAATAAGAGTATTAATATTGGCAAGTAACTGTAATAGTCCCAAATTGGAATTATTTTCCAATTATCTAGGACCCTAAACATTTTGAAAATCAATTTTGGATAATAGAAATTTCAAATAAATATACAAAACTGTTTGTTGGCCAAATCGAGATCTATAAATTGCGATGTATAAGCTTTTACTTCATTTTTATATATTTTAGATTTTTTTCAAAATTACTTTTTAAATTTGAGTGGTAAAATAAAACCTAGATTTTTCTCAAAAATATTAATGAAAATAATTAATAGCTTAAATGTATAAAATGCATAAATAAAAGTAACAAATAACTTGTAAGGCTAAAAAATTTCATTTAAATTTGAGAATATAATCGAAGACAGATATCCACAACACTCTAAATTAGTTCACAGATTAGCATAACTTTCGATAGATTTTTATCAAAAAAAAAAAGGGAAAAGGGAAAAGGGGGAAGGGGAAACACAAATCTGATGATCTGTAGATGATCCGGACATTGATTGTAGCGACTTCAATGGGTCGATGATGCTGCACGATATACAAAGATGATGAAAATGGAGATGGGGCATGGGCAAGGGGTTTGGGGATTGGAAATTGGTTGGGTTGGCCACTCGAATGCTTGTGGCAGCAACTGTTACATAACTTAAAAAAACGAGACTGTGTGTGTTTATGTGTGAGATGCAGTTCAACAATTTGTTTAATGCCATTCTCCTGATGTGTTTATGTTTTGTTTTCCTTTCATTATTATGTTTTTAATGTAATTGTATGTTTAATTTTGCGTTTTTTGCACAGTGGACGATGCTTCCGGTCATTACACATCCGGTTTCTTCTATGGTAACAACTATTGGATGGGTTCGTTGGCCCTTTGCGATGCCATTGACGATGCCATCGATTCGGATTCCAGCAAGGACACCAGTAACACCAAAAGCAACAACAACAATGGATTGCCCTTCGCCAAGGCCCACACCCAGGCCTATAGCAGTGTATCCAATGCTCCGCCACCGTTTCTTCCTGGCTTCTATGTGATCAAAATGCAGTTAAATGAGACGTTGCCAACTTATGTGGTAAGTGAAAGGCAGGGATCTACTTCTCGGTGTAGGACAACCTCCTTCATGGCTTCTTGTTTGTTATCCGAATTGCAGCTGCGCACCATTTATGTGGGCATGTGTCTGCCCTCCAGCTGCAGCATTCCCGATGTCCATCTGATGACCAATCATGCCCATTTGACTGTACCCACCCGGGAATTGGTGGTGCTGGATATACGAGTGCCAACCGACAAGGAGTTTAACATTTGGTCGGACAAGACCTTTTGTTTGTTAGTGTAAGTTTACCTTCCATCTGAGTTCCGTATTCCGAAATTCACTTTCAAAAGCATAATTGTGCCCGATCGGCGACGCTAATGATCTGGTTAAATATGCATTAACATATTGTGTGAATTGTGTGAAAGGGAAAGCTATGCATGGCCATGCCTTCCAATTAACAAGTATTAAATCTCCCAATCTCTCCCTCTTGTCCACGAACTCTTTGCAGTGTTGTGTCGAGCATAGTTTTGGGCTTGATTTGCTGTGGCACACTCTATGAGATCTATTTGACGCGACGCCTGCAGGAGGCACTGCGTCGCCAGGACAAGGAAATGATGAACAATAGTGAGACCAGCTCGGGAATCGGGTGTGCCTCATCCGATTACAGCGACACAATGATGGCCCACGATGACCCGCTGAAGCAATCTTCCCATACGCAATCGAACTCGCTGAAGCAATTGGACCAACTGGTCCTGAATTTGCCGCCTCCATTGAGCAATGGCGGCGACAATGACAGCGGCAATGGACATCATGAGCACGAGCATGATCACGATCACCATCATGGCAGTAATAACAATAGCAACTCGGACGAACATCTCGAGGGGCATCTGCATGAGCCCGAAAAGCTGAGCATCTACTCGGAGTTGCTGCTCTCCTTCTCGGCCATTACCAATTTCAATGCGATCTGTGATCGGAATGTGGGTGCCGACACGATACCCTGCATTCACGGATTACGCGCCTTCAGCATGGCCTGGGTGATATTGGGCCACACCTGCATTGTGGTCTTCAAGTATTCCGACAATATGGAAATGCGCAAAGAGGTGGAACAGAATTTCTTCTTCCAGGCCGTCACCAATGGTCCGTTCAGTGTCGATACGTTCTTCTTTATTAGCGGATTTCTCATCTCGTATCTGTATTTCCGGACCAATGCCAAGGGCAAGCTCAATAAGCTGAGCAAAGGTGCAAATGAATTCACCGCCGGAACGGCTCACTTTTTGGGTTTAGTTGCCTATCGGTTTATGCGTCTAACCGCTCCATATATTTTCGTCCTGGGCGTCGTTCAGGTGACAATGAAATATTTGGCTACCTATTCCATCTTTGATCCCCCGACTATGGATCACATTACCTGCCCGGACTATTGGTGGCGTAATATTCTATATATAAACACACTATTTCCAGTTGATGAAATGGTAAGTAACTATTCGTGCATACATATAACCATATTCGCTTAAAACGACATCAGTGTGGGGCGATTTAGTTAATCAGAGATCGGAAATTATTATGACTCTTAAAACTGCAATTTAGTTTTAAATTTACCATGCGCCTACTTGATATCTCGAGTTGAATAAACCCCGACACAGAAAAGAAAACCTGACAAAAAACTTGTTTGCATTCTCTTTTCAACGTAAAACTTTAAATGCAATATAAAATTAAATTAAATTTTACGACATACATATATATGTATTATTAAATTAATATATATTTGGCATTTTTTGTATTTACAAAAGTTATAGTAACCCAGTTTTTGATCGCATTAAGGAAATTGATAAAATTAAAACACGTTTCGGGGACATCTCCTGAGATTATAGTAGATTACACCTTTGCCTTTCATAATCAAACGGAGGGAAGAGGTTAATTTTATCCGACAAAATTAAAGTAGCAGGTGTAGAGAAAACAATTTCAATGCCAATCCCATCTAGAGCAAGTATGAAGATTTGTAAACCGACAACTAAACAACAACAAAGTTGACCGCTAGGTGCGCTAAAGTGCTTGTAAGCAGTAAAAGTGGTTTAAACTCCTAACTAGGTACTTAAAATTTTGTTTCTTATGTTTGTTTTTTGCTATCCACTATAGTGTATGCTCTGGAGCTGGTATCTGGCAAATGATACACAATTCTATATGATCGGCGCCATCATTTTGATTGTGGGCGTGCGTCACTTTAAGCTGTCTGCGATAACAACATTGATATTCTTGGTGCTCTCATGGATAACCACAGCCGTTATAGCCTTCACGAACAATCATCGGCCCAATACCGATGATCCATTGGCTCTCTTCGATAAGATATATGACAAACCTTGGACTCGTTTGGGCCCCTATCTTATTGGCATGGCCGTGGGCTGGATTCTCTTCAGGACAAATTGTAAGATCCGTTTGCCCAAATTGACAGTGGCCACCGCCTGGATATTGGCCATGTTGAATCTGTTTCTGCTGGTCTTTGGACTGTATCGGGCCGATCTGTCACAGTTCACGGCTGCTGCCTATAGCTCGTTGAGTCACTCGGCATGGGCGCTGTCGTTGGCCTGGATAACAATAGCCTGCTCTACGGGCTATGGCGGTTATATTAACTCATTGCTGTCGGCCCCCTGCCTGTATCCCTTCTCAAGGGTCACCTATTGTGCTTACCTAGTGCATCCCATTGTCATACGCTCTATGGCACTCAACTCGGATGCTCCGCTTCATTTGGGAGGAGACATGATGGTGGGTCAACACAATAATTAAGCAATTTTACTTATTTAAATAATCAATTTTTGACAATTTCCTTTGCAGGTTGTCATGTTCTTTGGCCTGACAGTGATTTCTTATTTCCTATCATTTGCTGTCTCCATGTCCTTTGAGGCGCCAGTTGTCACAATGCTGAAAATCTTGTCACCTAGTCGAAAGAAACGTCTCGCTTAAGTTTGCAAAA
This sequence comes from Drosophila willistoni, assembly GCF_018902025.1. Taxonomy (NCBI): domain Eukaryota; kingdom Metazoa; phylum Arthropoda; class Insecta; order Diptera; family Drosophilidae; genus Drosophila; species Drosophila willistoni. The sequence continues at coordinate 2,538,557 of NW_025814053.1, forward strand.
ATGCTTGTAAATTTGTAAAATCTATGTCTTTTCCCGTTTATTTATGCATAATATCATCTATATTCCTATGTATATCAAAGCAATGTCCACATATTTATCGCATCAATTCATACATAACCTCACTTTCACTATGTACTTTCTACTTTTTACTTTTTCGCTCCTCCTTACTATTTCTTCTTCATACATTCATACATATATTTGCCTTAATTCTACAATTTCAACTCCTTTAATTTTTTTTTTTTGTTTAATTATATGTATCGTGTTTCTTAATGTGTACATTTTAGTCTTTTAATTTATTCCAAAGGTTTGGAACAATTTTTGTGCGTGACGAAAACTTATACATAGTACTTAATAGTTAATAATTATAAAACGAACACAAAATCTCTAGTACCTAATTTTATAAATTCATATTGTATATATATATACACTATATGATACACACTATATATTGTTATGTATGTATAAAATAAAAACGAAAACGTTTAAATAAAAACTGCTACCAAATGAAAACCAAGAAGCATTATTTAAAAAGCAAATTGAATTGTAACGTTCCACAAAGCTATTGCGAACCAGTTTATGGAACCGGAACAATGTTCCGTTTACGGTCACATTGTTGCAAATACTAAATTTTTAAAATTTAAATTTTTTGTTATTGAAATCTTTTGACTATTTTAAGTCGATACTTTAATATTACATTATAAAATTATAATTATAATTATACATACTAAAGAAATCTGATGTAATTTTCTCTTAGACTTTCGTTGCCGTTTCTACACGAATTCACTTTATTTTAAAATTTTTGGATTGGATTCGTGTCCTGAGATTGTTACAATTTTGGCGGTCAATGCAATTATTGGGAAATAGTGATGTTTTATGTGCTTCGGTGTCATTGTCTTGTTTTTAAATTACTTACACTCGAATCCATAATTGAATTGCCACTGTGCCTAACGATTCGACTCACATTTGAGACAAAAGGGATGTGTTCTTCATTACCAAACCAGTTTAACCAATTTAAATCGTTTTATTTATTTTTTTTTTTTTTTTGTATCGCCGATGATGTTGTTTGAAATAATGTCAATAATGTGGTTTTAAAGCAGTTATTCAAATTTATACCCGCGTAACGGATAAGTGTTGGTCAGTGCTGCAAAAGTATCGCAGCAGTATCGATACTTTCAAAGTTTGCGATAATATCGATATGTTTTCTTAATATCGAAAAATGGTCACACTTTGCGTTTGCAATTATTAAAAAATGAAATAATTGGGCTTTTGGTTTGGTCTAATTGGAAATGTGACAATGAATCAGCTTGCAGGCAGAAAACGTAAGAATAATTAATAAAATGTAAATGCAAGGCAAGTCAAAGTACAGCTTTCATGTTTTAGGCATCGCGTTAATTGCAGATTTTGGCTCCGGGAAAGGAAAATAACAACATGGGAACCCCAAAAAACTCAAAAGTGTAGAAATGTTTTAAGAAGGCAAAGGATGGCAAGACACAAACCAATTGGAAAAGAATAAGCTCTCTTCCATTGCATTCTGCCTTTTATAAGCAAAACAGATGAGGAAGCGTCCTACAAACAACAATGGATGATGCACTAGCTGGATTTGTGGCCACAAGCATGCAAGCTTTTTTTTTAATCTTGAGAAGAGCTTCATCCGCAGTACGGATTGCCGTACTACATGGAAACATGCCCAAATGGGGATAAGATAAGTAGATACATACATATGTGTCTAACAATAGGAAGACAGCCTTGCTTTGAAAGCTTAAATCCATTGACAATTTGGCCATCAACACCGATTTATAGACCACTTTGGAAAACAATTAATGCAGACTATTTAAAAACTGTTTTGTTCTTGAAATCATCTGCGAATTCTATATGCTTTAAACGGAGAAAGTTCTACAAAAGTAGCGACAGTATTGCGGGAAAATAAGCAGAGATCTTCCCGAACCAGCCATTGTTTAAACGGAAAAAATGAAACATCTATCAAAAAACTCAAACCAATAATAAACCTTTGGAATAATAACAATCGGATTCTTGATTAAAATTAAGACCCTTTAATATATTGAAAGGTACAAATTGTTTTTATTTTATTTTTTTCAATAATATTTTTAGTAACATTTGTATATAAAAATTTTTTTTATAAAAACTACCACAGTAACATTTGTATATTTTTAGAATTCCAACAACTACGTGTCATTTCAAACGCTGGCAAAGAAGTCCACAGAAAGCTGGACCGATTGTTCATTCGAATTCTTCACCCAAAGGGTTTTGCTAGAGTTATTTGTTCTAATCGTTCAAGGACCTCAATCAATATGCCATTAACACAATTGTTTTATTTATGTATTTTACTTTAAGCCACCAACTAACTACTTGGCAAATAATGGTTGCCCCTATTTGTTTGAATATGATATTGTTTAAATATATTAAATAATTATAAACAACTAAACTAACTTTGCGACTGACAGGTTTTTCAATTTAAGAAGACTAATTTAAGCTAATCTTTGCGAAAATTTGAAATATTAATTTTTGAGGTTTAAATTTGTACTTAATTATTGTACTTAAATTAAGAATTTGTCAATAAGAATGTAATGGCTTACACTATGAGCGAAAAATGACTGAATTAGATATTAGTAAAGTTAAGGGTTATGACAATTTTTAATTCAATTGTTGGTCAATCTGCCTATTTTTCTTAGACTATACTTTGACCCATTTCTAATCGATTTCTAAATTTAGTATACATATTAAAAAAATGATATCAAACACTTAAGAATATCGAAGTTAATGGACAAGGAAAACTCAATTTAGATGCAAGTCATTAATGTGAAGTTCATTAATAATCAGAATAAAGAGCAAAAACAAAAACTAAGCAATAATAACTTTTATTTTATATCTTAAGCAAAACGTTTTTTAGATGATTTTTGTTGCAGTGTAGCCGGATAAACGAAAGGTTATCGACGCCTGATTCCCAAATCGCTGTAAACCAGTTGTGTTTTTTAACGCATCAGATGAATTATCAGTGGGTTAAAGTATTATTGTCATTGACCCCGATTTGGTGCATCAATATTATGCATGAAAATTAACATATGTATTATATTATATCACAATTTATGGACTTAAATACTTTTAAATTTTATTTAAACTGTTATTGGAATCGTATAAATAAATCTTGGTTATGTTCTAAATATATAGATGGCAAAGTTTGTTGCATAGACTGAACGTTAATAGCTCAATTCCGAGAGCAACTTCAACTGGAATCCAGATCCGGACTTGGGCGAAACTGGGCCGCTCTGGGCCAACTTCGAGATAGCTTTTTACCACAATTCAGCAATATAACGGGGTTTCTCTGGTACCTTTGTTGTTTTAGAATATTTTAAGAGTCAAAATCTTTGAACTTTTTTTTTTGTACTTTATTTCAAGGATAAATTGAATGCTTAATCAACTCTAGGAAATTTAATCCTTCAGCGGTGAAACACCGGTAGTTGGACGGCGTAGAGGTTGGGCCAAATTAATAGTTCGATTGTTCCATAGCTGCCTCACCGATTCTGCGGTCACTGTGCTCGTCTCCAGATGTTGGACTACCTGAATTTGGCCATTCTTCAGCACGGCTATTTGACGCGGTCGAATGCCTGTGACCAGCACTTGGCTATCGCCTCCCAAAGGACCCGCCACTAGGAGCAACAAAAGGAAGGCCAAAAGCATTTCTTGTGGTTGCTTCATTCGCATGAATGGAGCATCCTTATGCAGTGAGTTCCGCTTTTATATATTTCGCAGATTCATATGGGGGAAATGTTCATGTAGGACAGGTTTTTAAGACTTGTTTAGTGGTTCAGAGACCTTTTTTATAAAAGAGAAAGCTTTCAGTAAATTAATAATAATTTCACCAAATTAAATGTTAAATCTTGGTATTTAACACTGGCTTTAGGTAGAAGGTCCACCAAACTCTGGAACTTGAACGAGATGATATATATTTACCTATGTGATATCTGATGCAACTAACAATTACTTCAACAAAATAATTGAGAGTAATTTGTTTAAACTCTCTTGATTACCGATCGTAACGAGACCAAATTCGTAATAATTTGGAGGCTGTCTTGGTCACTCCTACAAGCACACGAGCTCTTTGGCGCACCTAGCGGTCATTTCAGCATGGTGAAAACCATTTAAACATAACATAACTTGCCTATTATTCAACCGATTTCTATGACATTTGGTAGGAAGTCACATACTGATAACCGATAATACTATACCAAATTTGATAACTATGCATTAAAAATTGTAGATATAAATTGCAAAACAATTCGGGGTTTACCTTTTGAAAACACTTTGTTCCTCCATTATGTCCTTTCTGCATTTTTACACCTGAATGACATGTGGACAAACTAACAAGTTAGCCCAGTCCCCATAACTAGCTAAAGTGGTAAGAAAGGTTGGGTCTAAGCAAGACTTGACGGTATAATTTGACTGCTGCATAAACTAGCGTCAAAATTGACATATACACACACAACTTCAGCAACTGAGAGTGTGTATGTGTTTGTGTGTGTGTGAGTGTGTCATACCTAGACATTTGGGGAAACCAGGTTGGGCAGACGAAAGCTATGCGCATGCCAGATACAAACTACGCCAGCGTCAACGGATGCTGCGTCAGACACCTTCGTCGAGTGTTGGAAGGCAAGCGTGCCACAATGTGCGGCAGTTGGGCTACAGCACCAATCCTAGACACTGATAGTGTCAGCGGCTAGCAGAAATTCATTTTTAGCTAGTAATTCAAATTTCCAATTTGATTAGCCATTGAAATTCAAAACAATATTTAGTCGTGAGTGTGGGGACAAAAAGTCTCGAAAATCCCGAAAATGTTGACTCTGAAACGGCCTGTATGGCTCTTTGCTTGGTAAGTAGAAGAATCTACAGGACCTTGGAGAATTTGTGAAAAACTCTTGCTCAATTAAGACTTTTCTGCGTAATTCAAACGGCCGCTGTTTATTTTCCGTTTCCTAATTTGCATGTCAATCCCTTTGTAAACTTTGAACGGGAAAATTGCCACAAAGAAAAGTGCATTATGCCATATTTTTTAACACACATTTCTATGTACATACGTACATATGTTTATGTGCATAATGTATATACATACATACGTACATACCATGCCAATAGCCCATGCACGAACAAGTGTCTTTGTCTGAGTGTGGGCATACGTAATAGTGTCAATCTGCCTTATTTTGCGAATCAAGCAATTTTTGACGCCGGCTCTTACACACGCGCCTGGCTAAACACTGTGGGTCGACAGACAAGTGGAAACCTGCCTCCAGTACGACATCCCCGTCATTCGGTGCAAGAGACAATCACTCAATCCAATAAGATTTCCGCATACCTCTCATATCACTTGAACTGAAAAGTGTCTCTCCTCCCAATTTTAATTTATTTGTCAAATGGTTACTCAAATATTCTCCCCTTTGGGGTCATCAAATCTTATCAAAATAGTCTAAATAATTTAGTTTATAATTTAGTCAATGAAAACGATAAACGAAACTTTTGATCCATTTCTATTTCGATTTTTATGTTATATATAATTGATGTAATGAATGAGAAATTGAGGACAAATTGCTCCCAAAAGTATGCAATATGCTGGAAAAGTAGGTTGATTCGAAAATTCTATTTATTCACAGAATATTTCAAAACTTGTTCATTGGTTTCAAAAAGGGATTTGTTGTATCGTTTCAGTATCTAAAGTTATTGAAAAACTTTTATAATTTTAAAATAAACTTTACTTTTGAAGTAAACTTCATTTACTAAATCATTTCTTAATATATATTAAGTAAACATATGTATTAATATTCTCAGTAAAAAGTTGTAGGTTTTTGGGTAAAACTTATTGAGTTTTACTGCATCCACCGATAGCAGATGCATATCTTGGATTCAATATACTGAATAATTTGTATCCAAACTGATTGATTTTGACTAAGTCTGTTCACAATATGGCATAGCCTTTTCATTATCAATCATTCCACAATTTTCATTTCATAAGAAAGAAAATTAAGCTTACAAGAAAAAACGATTTCATATTCCGACTGCAATTAGTCGTGGGTACATTAAATTTACACTCAAATTCCAAAAGGTGTGGGCCAAATGGAGGTGCTCCCAAAGTAGAACGAGCCAAGGATATGCCCCCAAGACAATCACATTTGAAACAAATTCTTAATTGACATCTTTTATGTGAATGAAATGCTGCAAGCGCTTGACTATGAAATCGAAGACATTTACGAGCTCATCGAATTCATTTCAATCTTACATGTCTCAATTACAATTTTCCGTTTCCTCTGCACCTACAAACAGACTACCTGGCCTGGTCCAAATCACTTAGTTAACCCTACATGAATAGCAGCCCATCAGCAAGCGACAACTGCCCCAACTGTTGCAGGGGGCAAATGTTACCCTGAGGCATGCACACACACTTAGTTTCAGTCAGTCACCCACCTGAATGCTGCCTCAGTTTCAGCCTCCGTCTCAGTATCAGCTCCAGCTCGTGGTAGTCATGAACTAACACACTTTTGATTATTTAGCGTTCCAAAAGAAGGGAAACAAGCCAACTGCCTGCGGCCAGTAAACAGTATGAATGTAGTCGTGAATAGCATGTGGCGAACATCATAATCGCAGTCGTGGCAAGTAACTCGGAGAATGAGTGCAATTGAGTCGTGTGTGGACCAAGAAATTAAGCTGCACCCCAAAAAAAAAAACCACAAAAAAAAAAAACCAACATTAAAATCAATATCGAAACGAATATTGACATATATCATAAAATGTGAGGCCATGACACATAATTGCAGACTATGAGATACTTTTCATTAGGAATCATCACACATAAAAGTAAAGGGCACCATTTTTTTGGCTATTGATTTACGAAACATGCCCAAATCACAATGGCACATCTATGGGGCTAGGCCTATCGCTCACACGGGAACAGCATAAAACATAAAATGATAGAAGGGGAGAGAGACAGAAAGAGAAAGACGGTCTCTGGTTGCATTCCCATAACAAGCAGACAGTAATCCATCATATTTAGTGTGAGACCATTGTCTAATTTTCAAGGAAAAGGACCAAAACTTACCATACAAGACACTGCCAACGGGAGACTTATTAAACGAGCTGCCATTGTGTGATCACCAGCATTTTCATTCTTACCCTAGTCCCACCTACTAGTGTTATTTTTATACCCTTGCAAAAAGGGTATATTAATTTTGGTCAAAAGTGTGCAACGCATAGAAGGAAGCATCTCCGACCATATAAAGTATATATATTCTTGATCAGCACGACGAGACGAGTTCAAATAGCCATTTCCGTCCGTCCGTCCGTCCGTCCGTCCGTCCGTCCGTCTGGATCAACGCAAACTCCTCCTAGACCGTAAGAGCTACAGAGCTAAAATTTTGCATGTAGGCTTGTATATACTGCAGGGGTTGTATATCTCGGATACAAACGGCAAAGTCACGAACAGTGACTTTTTTTAATAACTTCGTTATTTTCTGAGCTATTGTCGTGAATTTAAATATTGGTGAGTTAATTATACATATAAACGACTATGCCAAATTTGATCAAGATCGGGTGACTATATCATATAGCTCCCATAGAAACAATCGATGGAAACAGTGACTTTGATCAATATCTTTTCAATGCTAAGATTGTAGGCCGTTCTTTCGCAAACTTTAGCCTTTTTAGAAAAAACGTTTTTCCATTTTGATGGCTATAGGTAAGGAAAGAGTTACCAAAAAAGTTGCAAGGGTATACAAACTTTGACGCGGTCGAAGTTAGCCCCGGCCCTCTGCTTTAAATTATATTTTCGCTTTCGTTTGCCCTGCAAAAAGTTCGACTTTTATGTGCAAAACTTTCGGGATATGAGCGGGTAAGGACAGGAACTAGACCATACTAGAAAAACTACCAACAGTCGCTTATACTAAACATGCATTGTTATAGACGTCGTCCATTTTCCATCTGGCTGCCTCTAAGTGCGCATATGCACTGTGCCTAGGTCCCCCCCTCTGTCTCTGTCTCTCTATTCACATAGTCAGCCAGCATTTTTCTTATAATTTTCCAGCTCAAGTGTTTAATTGCTAACACCACATCAAGTGAGCAACAACAACTAAACACGGGGAGTATCTTAGAAAACAAAAAAGCACCCACTACACAATAATTGCAGCAGAACCTCTACCTCCTGCATATGTTGTGAAGGTTGCAGTGTCCTTTGCCATGCGAAAGTGCGAAAACTACACAATCTGACTGTAAAGAGTTCCTTTCAAATGTATATGTACACATAGGCAGTACCCCATTTCGACTCTACGATACTCTAACAGACTTACAGTTGTCATTAGACCTTTAAGGCCAAGTGCTACATTAAGTTGAGAAATAAACCACTTGTAAGTACGAAACGAAATGTTTCTCAAATCCAATAAATAGGCCATGAAAGCATACTTTTTAAACAGTAAGTTTGGTACTTTTATTGATATTATATAAATTACGCGTCTTAGTTACGAGTCTTCTAGTCAAGGTCGAAGCCTTACCATGATCTTTTGGTCGTACTGTGGCCGATCTTGAGAGTAGGTCGCTCTTCCGGTGAAGTCAGCAGAAACGGGTTGGTTACAAAGGTTAATAGAAACGTGCTTATGCTATGTGATAGAAAGTTTGTATTGGGTCAAGTGTTAAAGTGCTATAACTTGATTGACGGTGTAACCACGATCTCCTCCATTTGGTCACCCAAAAAACGATGATAGATTCATGATGTGACAAAGCGATAAATGAAGAATATATGTATACACATACATGTAGAATTCCAGGTGAATCGGCCGATTAAAGCATATCATTAAATTGCTATTATTCCAAAGAAAATAAAGTAAGTCGTCTCGCCGACTTCTCTATACCATGCACCAAGTAATATAAATGTTTTCAATTTATAAGTTTTAATTTAAAATATATAATTCGCACATATTGACAACTTATATTAGTTTGACAAATTTAATTTAATTGCCTTAGCTAAGCAGTTGCAGGAGACGATAGCTTTTTATCGAACCACGAAGGCGAAAGTTTACATACCAAAGTTGGTTTACTCTAACACTCAGTTCAGAGTGGGAAGGGGGCGGGACGAAACTTTGAAAGAAACTTCATCTATCTGCACACTACAAGTGACTATATTGCGAGTTTGTTGGCTTTATCTCTTCTAGTTTTTGAGATCCAGTTGTTTATATAGACGGACTTAGACCGACTGACAAGGCTAGATCGGTTCAGCTGCTGATGCTGATCAAACAAATATATACCTTTTAGAAAGTATCGAGACAAACACATTTCAAGTTTTTCGTTAAACTCAAACTAGAAGGGTAGACAGGGCACAATAAAGATCTCAAATTTCTATTTGAATTTGTTCTATCCGATTTTCTCGTTTATTTTATTTACAGTTTCATTGTGTATATTAGTGTGATTGGATGGCATGGAAGTCAAAGCACACCCACGCCTCCTTTTATGGATCAAATAACCCCAACGACTGCTTCATCGCCAGTATTGAAAATGCCAAAGATTACCAGCGAATTCCGAGCCGGACGAATATACGAGTCATTTCGAGCTCTGCCATCGGTTAAGCCAACTCCGCAGATGCTGACCATGCTAAGTAGGAGTCGGAGTGTACGTTTTGCCAATGGCTCAGAACCGTTCGCATACCGTTCGATGTCTGCGGATATGCTTAGCCGGAATATTTCGATACTTCTGGAGAACCTATTAAAGCATTATGAACAGTCACAACTGCCAACTCATGGACAGGGATTGCCAACTGTGGTGCGGACTAATATACTTATTCGTAGCATGGGCCCTGTTTCAGAACTCGATATGGACTACTCAATGGACTGCTATTTCAGGCAATATTGGCGCGACAAGCGGCTGAGCTTCAAGGGGCCCATTAAGAGTCTGTCCCTCAGTATCAAGATGCTAGACAAAATCTGGCGACCGGACACATATTTTTATAATGGCAAACACTCACATATACACACGATAACCGTGCCAAATAAACTTCTCCGACTGGACCAGGATGGTGGAATATTATATTCCATGCGGTAGGCTTTTAACAGTATTACCTAATTTTAATATATGAGAAACAAATCTGATCTCTGCTGCAGTTTAACCATCAAAGCTACTTGCCCCATGGAGCTGAAAAACTTTCCAATGGATAGACAATCCTGTCCACTCGTCATTGGAAGCTGTAAATATAAATGACCAACCAGGTCATTTGCTTCATATAAAGGACTTGAATTTTGACCTCGTTCTTGCAGATGGCTACACCAACCAGCAATTGGTTTACGAATGGAAGAACCAAGATGATGCCGTTTCCTTTGTGCCGGGCATGACCCTTAACCAATTTGATCTGATCAGCATGATGCATCGCAATTTCACATCCACCAGACGTGAAGGTGACTTTTCCGTTTTGCATGTTGCGTTCAATCTTAAACGGCATACAGGCTACTTTCTAATTCAGGTAAAATCAATTACTAAAACTAAATACAGCGTAGTTATTCGAAATAAGTACATTACCTAGAAAACCCAATAAACCGATTCATCTAAAAGTAGAATATTTGGGTGTCAAAAACGACCCAAAATAGTTATGACAGGCAGTAGAAAACAGTCCGATCACTCCGTATTTGAATCAATGAATTAATAATCTGAGTATCTTTTGTTTGCCGCTTTTCCGACATTAAAATTGTAAGCACTGATGAAACTGTCCATGCTCTGGTCCTCGGTAGATGAGTTGTCTAAGTGGCCCAGTCAATTAGGCAACTGAACAACGAGGATCCGAATTTGAATCCCAGGCTAGTGTATGGATGTAGTTTTCGTGTAAGCCGAAAGCCTTAGTTGGCAGTGCTTGTAAAACATAGTTAGGTTGATAGTTTGCAACTTTATTCTATACTTATTATAATAATAATAGTCCAAGTTCTGCCTTTTTTTCTAAGCCCTGCTGAAAATCCCCCCGCCACACCGTTAGCCTTTTTCTAACGTCAATATTTTAGGCATTGATGGAATAGAAATAAACCTCTATCGTAAATAGTGCAAGGTTGTACTTAGTATTTATGAAAATGTCCCTGCTTTACCGTCAGTTTTGTAAGCACTGATGAAAATATAACTACCCCACCTTCAAAACCTTGTAAGGCATATTGTAAGCACTGATTTGACTAAGTAAGTCCTCAGTTAGCTCGATTTAGTAGGCAAGAGTCTGGGTTGGTGGCTCAGCAAATAGACGTCTTGCAATGAGACTTGGGAGCGAGTCCCGATGCTTTTAATGCGATGTGGGTTTTGAATCGTTTAAACAGAAATATTAAAGTATGAGTACTAAGCTGCTTACTTTTCAATAGTAAGTGGTCACATTTCAGCTTACTCTCCCTTAACACTAATTGATTACGTTATAGCTTACTTTTTTCCAATAGTATTCGATTACTTTGTAACTCATTTTGTCAGAAATAACCGTGTCTGTAATCTGTAAATTCATTAGGCAAACTGCGTTCCTTATGCATTGTCAAACTTTATGTAGGTTATATCCAAAGTTTGCGCCAGACTTAATGAATTTATTTGTATTTTCTTATTGGCAATTGAAGGTCTACGTGCCCTGCATTCTAATTGTGGTACTGTCGTGGGTCTCGTTTTGGATACATCGTGAGGCCACCAGCGATCGCGTAGGCCTTTGTGTGACAGCTGTCCTAACACTTTCGACCATTAGTCTGGACTCCCGAACTGATCTGCCAAAGGTGAAGTACGCCACAGCGCTTGATTGGTTTCTCCTCATGAGCTTCCTCTACTGCATTGCCACATTATTGGAGTTTGCGGGAGTCCACTATTTCACTAAGTTGGGGAGCGGCGAAATTCCCCGCGTGGATGACGAATGGGAGGATATTGGCGCAGTCAGTCTTTCTGAGGCCCATGCTAGTGACACGGGGGCAGATGCCAGTCACGTGGGTGTCGAAAGTGATGATCACCAGGACGATATTAGTGAAGGGATTAATTCTGACAGCGATGTTTGTGTGTGTGCTGAGCACGATGTAGTTGGACTTGAATGCGAGCTACCATTACCAGCATCACTGAATGGGAATGCCAGCACTTTTCGCAAACGCAATGCCCTCATCTGCCCCATCTACAATGTACGTTTGTATGCTACTTACACAAGATCTACTTACACTGATGGCAAACTGTGTTTTCTAACTATTAACAGGATCCCTATATTTTTCCCAAATCTACATCTCACGCCTCGACCATGGAGCGAACCACCCAAACCGAGCCACCAGTAGTGTCACGTAAGCACCAAGTTTGGCTCTGCCTCAAGGGCGACAACAAGTTTCGAAAGCAACGCGAACGAGACGCTGCCGCCGAGAAGAGTGGCCAAGGACGTGGGGCCACCTATGTGAATAGGGTCTCCCTAATCGACCGAGTCTCACGCATCGCTTTTCCCATGTCATTCGCCCTGTTTAATCTATTGTATTGGCTGGCCTACGGGATGTATAAAAAGGAATTCTCTTGGTCATCTATTAAAGCGTAGAGTTTTACCCACTGTACTGCGAAACATACTATTGATTATTATTATTTATCCAGTTCCAGTTGCACACATTAAAAATACATACAAATTTCTACAATTGGGTAATAATCTCGCCTGACTTGATGAAGCAAAATAAAATCATACATTTGTTTAAACTTTTAAATGTGTAATCTTGAACTTTAAAGAATTGAAGTTATCTATAAGAACATAAAATGCAGGTAAACCCTTAAACAATGATATGATTCAAAGTAATTCCAAGTAATGGCAAAATAATTTTACCAAATATTACTCATACGCAGAGTATGACAAATAAGCTCACCTCAAGGATTATAAAACATGTTTAGTTAAATTTGACAATTGAACTAAACTAATGATCAATTAGAATAGATAAAACACATAACAAAAATTTCTTTTCTCATTTGTTCTTCAGCATTTTCAGCATAAAAAAACAAAAATACAGTTTGGCTAAAACTTTTTATACCCTTGCTGAGGGTAATTCTAAATTCGTCAGATGTTTGTAACGCACAGACGAAGACGTTTCCTACCCCATAAAGTATATATATTCTTGATCAGCGTGAGAAGCTGAGTGATATAGCCAAATCCGTAGGTGCGCGTATGCGATTTACTCAGCCGTCTTAGTGGCTATATTGTTGTGCTTTTTGTTACCTGCGTGGAATCAAGTATGAAAATCGCCCAAATCGCGCCACTATGTTGGAGTATCCCCGTGAATCCGTTATGTAATAGTTTTTGATATAAAACATAATTTCGCAAAATTTTAGAAAGATCGACTGAATAGGGCATCCCGGAGAGAAGAAAAAATAACCCGATCTTCATTCGTTGAATTCAAAATATGAACTGATTTTATTTACAAAAGTACGAAGTTTATATAGGAAATCTTAGGCTCTAGGAGGTAACAATTGTTCTTAAGGAGATCTTATTCTAGTACGACTCACACCCACGTATTCGGGGGTTGAAAAATTATTATTATTTTAGGCACTGCGTCGGCCACTTGACATCCTGCCGTTGTGATCGTTTGGGTTAGTTTACAATTACAAGTGTTTTTCCCACAACGCGTGTGGCTGATTGTAATTCTAGTCATATGCTAGGTAAGCTGTTTGTGCCAAAGTACAGTTGTATTATATTTTCTTTAGTGCATCTGATTTGGTGAAACCGCTTCAGATGAACACGATGTTTATTCTTAAACATCGACTATAGAGAACACAAGTTACAGTCAATAAAAATCGGTTCTGAAAATGAATTGTTGAAAAAAATTAAACATTACCTTTCAAGGGTTTGTCTGTGCATTGATTAATTGAATTACAGAAAATGAGTTTGGAACATGCAAAAATATTAAGTCCAAGGACTGCAAAGATATATAAGGTATTTATTAGTCTCGCTGTGCCGTTTCCCATTCCCGTATCGTTTCCGCGTTACATTGCATCTTGTCTTTGAAAATTATGGGAGAGACTTGAGACCTTCTTAACTTTTAATGATAAATAAATATTTAATTACATTTTTTTTTTGATATCGTTTGTTATAGTAAACGGTAAAAATTATTCGTTAATACAAAATACTTTTCTATTATCCCGGATACTGGGAAATGCCACCTACGTTGAGGCTTCCAATCGAGAGATTAACCCTCCACTTTCCACACCGTCCGCAGGTCGCCCAATTTAATGTTCATAAAGGTATTTTTATGTTCAATAGGTATAGTATAAAAATTGGGGGTTGCTGATCATGGTCCTGTACTTACTTAAATTTTATCCATCACGTCAGGTTTTCGAAAAAATGTGTTCAAATTATTCAAAGTAACTGCATTTGCAGTATTTTTTTGAACATATAATTTCAAATTTTTTGTTTTAATCTTCAATATATTAGGTGTAGTTTTACACTTTGGATTGGTTCTAAAAGGAGAAATATTTGATTTGATTGATAAGGACTCGAAGAATTCTGTGTTTTTTAATTTTCAAGAATTATTGGAATCTCTTGTATCTAACAAATTGTTAAACAGAATCTTCTAAAATCTGTTAAAAATGTACAAAACAAATTGTTGAACTTTCTATAGTATACTTTTGGGTGTCTTTTTTCCAAACACAGATCCCCTGAGTTGACGAAATATGAACGTGATAGGCAAAAACCGAGTTCGTATTCTGAATCAGTTAGGTGACCCTGAAGTCAATTTAAAGTCATTCCAAATCATGTCGTGTGTATTTTTTTTTAACTCTAAATGGGATAAACATTAATCTTCTATTCCTTAGTAGATCTGTTAATCTATCTAATATCTGTTGAAAGTAAATAAAAAGAAATTGTTGAACCCTTTGAGCCTTTAGAACCCTGATTCAACATTATGAAATGAACGGGATAAGTATTTAAATTTTAAACCAAACTTGATTTTAGTTCAGGGAATTGTTTGTTATTTTTTGTCAATCAAATTGACAGCTGTTTGTTTTAAGAAACATTGAATGCTTCTTATCACCCTTCGTTTGTCTTAAGTGCCGACATGGTGCAATTTATTGTTGCTCTCAGATGGTACAGGTAAATACCTGCCAACAAATTGGTGGTGGCAGATCAAAAAAAAAAAAGTTTTATATTTGCTTTTGCCAATGCTGTCACTGATTGGTTTCCAATATTTGTTGGAGTCATAATAATCGAAAATTTTCAAATACAGATACAGATAAATATTTACCTACAAATGTATAACAATGGCAGGAACCCAAATGACAGGAGCAACTCTGTATGAGTTTTTGGTTGGTTCTTGCCCATGAAATATGTAAATGTTAGGATGGCCCATAAGGCACACATCATTTGAATGGATTCGAGCTAAACTTTCACTTATGCTCTCCCACTTTGATTGCCATTGAAATCGAACACCAGATGGCGTTAAGAGAGTCAACGACAACCCCATGACAGATGCCGCCAAACCTGATTGTTTTGAATGAAGGTCCGTTGTGCGCAGGTTGGACGCGAGACCCAGCCGAGCGATTGTCACAGGCAGCATCCTTGCACGAACAGTAATCATTCGTTAGATAGACACCGTGGATGCTCCACATGCAGCAGCGCACTTAAACGGCAACAACAAAAAACAAAATACACAAACGGGAAATTTCAGACACGAACGGGGAAAACGAAAAGCAAAAAAAAAGTGAATGTGATTACAAGTATTCGTGTGTTGGCCTGACCTGACCAAGATTCTGTCAGTTTGCCTTTTTCACTTTCTGTTTTTTTTTTATGTTGTTTTTTTGTTTCGTTGCACGTTTTATGTGTCGTACATACATATATATGTTTAAACAAGTGTTTTTCCAAAGACAACCATTTTTTTGACAAACATTCTTGTTACTACCAGACTTTGAAAGTCTTTTCCGTTTCTATGTGAGTGAGTGCAAATGTGTTATTTCCTGTCCCATAACTCAATTGGCAAACTCACAAATGACATTATAATGGTGATGATGATGATGATGGGAATGATGATGTACGTTCGCTTGCTGCCTAATTGAATGCCCTTGCACTCGTTTATTCATTTATGTATATGTATATAGAAATCTATTTGAGTGCGCTTGCTGCACCTTTTTGGCAAACACGCAAGTCTTACCTTATGTAAT
Organism: Drosophila willistoni; assembly: GCF_018902025.1. Classification (NCBI taxonomy): domain Eukaryota; kingdom Metazoa; phylum Arthropoda; class Insecta; order Diptera; family Drosophilidae; genus Drosophila; species Drosophila willistoni. The sequence goes on from NW_025814053.1 coordinate 2,554,697, forward strand.
TAATGTTCATTGTTGTTCCAGTCAATTCAGTGGAACTTTTCATCACATTGACTAGCCATCCATTACCCATTACTCCCAATATACATACATACATACATATATATATAAGATGCTCATTTGAATGACAAGTATGTAATACTGTTTAATATTCATATATCCGTGCTAAGCGAGGTCATGACCCATAGTTGAATTCAAAATTTCCTTCACGTTCACACTCTATTGTGCACTTTGTGTGTGTGTGTGTGTGTGTGTGTGTGTGTGTGTGTGTGTGTGTACATTCCTTCATATACTACTCAAAACGCAGCGTAAACAAAGTGGGGCGCATTTAGCATAAAATCAACGTTGCATAAAATCAATGGAACGCTAGGTCACACAAAATGGATAGTTACAATCACACAGAACACAAACTGGGGTAACTCACTACCACATACAGTGGCATTAAGACACACAAAAACAAGAAAAAAAAAAAGAAAAAAACGAGAAAAAAGACAAACGCAAAATGGGTCAAAAACAAAAAGCCCAAGGCACAGATAACAAACACACAACAATGACAATGACGACAGCAACGAAAAGCGTTGCTCAAAACTGTTAGCTAGCTGATGCAAAAGGAGCAGGCACGAGAAGCGCCAATTAAAGGCTCTCGCCCCCCTCCCTCCTCCCCCCTCTCGCTATTCCCGCCATCCAGCATCAGTTGACACAAGTCATCCATAGCCATCCTCTCAAGGACTCTTTACATTCGCTAGGAAGTACCTGCATTCAAATTATTCTTCAAAATTCCAATTGAATATTGAGAATTTTTATAACCCAAACGAATATAAATAGCAATTAATGTAAGATGAGAATATGCCGTGTCTATTCAATGTATCCAAAAACACAAACGGAATGAGCATTTTAATACGTAAATACGTTTTCGAAAAGTGCTTAGTAAGTATTTAATCGTTTTATTGCAAATGTATACTTGTACTTCGTTTTATCAACATGTAATTATAAGGACAAATTACTTCTTTAGATAATTAGGCTCTGACACTCGAAATTGTGAGAGTGTGAATATATCTCACTTGATATTTCGAATGAATAAAATTGAACTCTTACTCTTAAATAAAGATAGATTCTTTTAAAATCCAAGTTCCTTATCATCTTTTTTTTAATCTAAAGTATTTTTAGCATCGTAAATTCGCTTCTTTAACCGTTTGGCATTTTAGTTCGTATATCTTTTTATACCCTTGCAAAAAGGGTATATTAATTTTGGTCAGAAGTGTGCAACGCATAGAAGGAAGCATTTCCGACCATATAAAGTATATATATTCTTGATCAGCATGACGAGACGAGTTCAAATAGCCATGTCCGTCCGTCCGTCCGTCCGTCCGTCCGTCCGTCCGTCCGTCCGTCCGTCCGTCCGTCCGTCTGGATCAACGCAAACTCCTCCTAGACCGTAAGAGCTACAGAGCTGAAATTTTGCATGTAAGCTTGTATATACTGCAGGCGTTGTATATCTCGGATTCAGCCGGATCGGATCACTATATCATATAGCTCCCATACAAAAGGCAAAGTCACGAACTGTGACTTTTCTTAATAACTTCGTTATTTTCTGAGCTATTGTCATGAAATTTAATATTAGTGAGTTAATTACACATATAAACGACTGTGCCAAATTTGATCAAGATCGGGTGTCTATATCATATAGCTCCCATAGGAACGATCTTTCGAAAACAGTGACTTTTGTCAATAACTTCGTCACTTTTGACGCAATTGCTTTCAAATTAAACATTTGTTAGTTTAATATATCTGTTAATGACTGTGCCGAATTTGATAAAGATCGGGTTACTATATCATATAGCTCCCATAGGAACGATCGGTGGAAAACAGTGACTTTGATCAATATCTTACTTTTTTCCTATACTAAGATTGTTGGCCGTTCTTTCGCAAACATTAGCCTTTTTAGCTTAAACATTTTTCCACTTTGATGGCTATAGGTAAGGAAAGAGTTACCATAAAAGTTGCAAGGGTATACAAACTTTGACGCGGTCGAAGTTAGCCCCGGCCCTCTGGTTACATTGTAAAATTTACAAGCATTACAAAAATGTACAAAATACGAATAAGTATTTCAAACAAATATTTAAGAACTAGCATTACTTATTAAGAGTAACGACTTACAAGTCATATCTAAGAATTATATGAATCTCTGAGCATTTAAGCTACTTTTTTGGAAATGTGTTATAAATATGAATACTTATTCTGATGTGTTTTTCTTCCCTAATAGTTTTTGTAGTTTCATTTCTTGGCTAATTAGAATTCGTGAATGTTTTTGACTATTTCTCAGGGTGCTAACGTGTTAGGAGCCCAAAAACCATATACAAATTCTAGTGCCATATTATCCAAATAAGCGCCCAAGTGTCCTTTATATGCCAAATGCTTACATATACACACACACACACACACACACATATGCACTTAACTAAAAGCAACTCATGTGGCAAGGGGAGAAAGATGCATTTACTTGTATTTTTTGCATTTTCACTGCAATTAAACACTTGATTCAATAATCAGCCGCAAAAACCCAAGCTCATTCAATTGCAAGTGAATAATTTGTTCTTTTTTTGCACCTATATGTATGTATGTATGTGGGTACGTACCTCCCTAACTCATTGTGTGAGAGTGTGTGTGTCTGTGTTATTAAGCGTTCCATTTTTTCACATCACTTGTCACGTGTTTAGCAGTTTGTTTCGTTTATAATTGCAGCTACATATGTGAACATGTTCATTGCAATCACCACGAGCTGAGCTGCAAGAAAAATGCATTAAAAACAAAATAACAACAACAACACTCACACACAAAAAGGACGAAAACAACTGGCGATGCATCTGCATCCGCATCCGCTATGAGAGCAGCAGAGAGCGAACTAGAAAAGCGAGAGCATCGACAGCCAATGCCAAGAAGTTGAGCCCTGAGAGCGACTAAGTACCAACAACTGCCAATATGACTAGTTTAACCAGCCTGAGTATCTGCTGTAGTCTGCTGCTCTTTCTACTAGCAGCCCAGTTGCAATTGGTTCGGTAAGTTATCACCCAACTGAAACTAAATAATTTTGTATGACATTTCAATTCTTGTTTTATTATCAAACCTAAGTATATGAGCTCCGAATCTATTGGCTATAGAATGTTGAAATTTATGAGTACTTTGTTTTTTGATCTAGGACTATGAAATTAGAGAACTTTTGCCCCTTAAAGTATGCAATAAGTTGGAAAAGTATTTATGATTTACAACAAAATTGCAAACTTTTCGTATGTAACTTTTATGTATATTGTCTACAATGAATCTTTGCTTTAATGATTTTTTTACCCACCAAATATTCCAAAACTTCTGCATTTGGACCGCTTATTGCATACTTTTGGGAACATATTTCACTCAAATGTTCATAAAATTGCTTTTTTAGCATTGCCAAGTGTAATCCTTTAAGTTTATTTCAAATCAATTCTTTACTTTTTCTTTGTATTCTCTCAATATTATGATATATCTATGATTTTTACCTTATTGAGTTGCTTAGATTGGCAAAATGCCTCGAATGATGGACTTTTAATTAAAACAAATTAAATAACTTTCTTTGTTTATGCAGTGGTGGATCTAGGCCTAAATTATAGTATAGTAAATTTAGTTATTTTTAAGGGCAAAGTTTACAATTACTTTTTTTTTTAGCGGACGTTGACGATACTATGCGCAGTACGTTCAAGTGGCCCCTACGACACCAGGACAAAGCCTGTTACGCGCGAGCCCAAGCAGATAACTGCCCACCTCCCACCCGACCGACCGAGGGGTGCAGCCGTATAACGCACGGCACGAATCGCGTGGACAAAATACACAATAGAAAAGACAGACAAACACATAATACTATAGCTATCTATTAACTAAATGGGATAGGATAGATGTTTTAAGCATATTAATAGAAAACTCTGAGCCGATTACAGGGGATAGAAGATTGTAATCAGAGCAGAGGACCCTAAAAGGTTCATGCATAGCATAGTTAGAAGAACAACGACTAAGGGATAAAGGTATTAAAGGATGTCTACTCCGTCTACATGGTACCGACAGATTCACCTGAGCTAATAACTCAGGCGAGTCGATATCACCAATTAGGAGCTTGTGCATAAAAATGACACCAAGCATAATTCTACGGTTAGTTAGGGACGGAAGGTTAATCAAGAGAAGTCTACTAGAATACGAAGGCAAATTGACATTGCGATCCCAGCTTAAGCCACGAAGAGCAAATAGCAAGAACTGCTTTTGAACGGATTCTAGTCTAATCTGGTGCGACTCGTATTGAGGTGACCAAATGCAAGATCCATACTCTAAAATAGGACGGACAAGCGAAGTAAAAAGAACTTTAGTTGTATAGGGGTCATCAAATTCTTTTGACCATCTTTTAATGAAACCCAGGACACTCATGGCCTTTGCGACCGTGGTGGAAATATGGGTGTTAAAATTTAACTTATGGTCCATAAGTACGCCCAAATCATTCATATTATTTAGACGTTCTAAATGGCTGTTGTTTAGAATATAAGTGACCAGTTGAGGAGAGTTACGAAAAAAAGTCATTACCTTACATTTGGTAGTGTTAAGATTTAGTAGATTAAACTGGCACCAGGATTGAAAGTTTTTAAGATCAGCTTGTAGCCGACTAAATGAATCGGTATCTTTATAAGTAAGACAAAGCTTGACATCGTCAGCATACATAAGCACACGCGAATGAACAATGACTGATGGAAGATCGTTAATAAATAGTGTGAAGAGCAGAGGGCCAAGATGACTACCTTGAGGTACACCAGAAGTCACAGAAATGGAAACGGAAAAAGAAGACTTAAAAAGTACCTTCTGTTTTCTATTTGTTAAATATTCTCGAACCCAAGAAAGGAAAAGGGGTGGAAACCCAATGTCGCTCAGCTTAGAAAGCAATAGGGTATGATTAACGGAATCAAAGGCTTTGCTGAAGTCAGTGTATATGACATCAGTTTGTTTACCATTTTTGAACCCCTTGATAATTATTGATGTAAATTCTAAAAGGTTAGTGGTTGTAGATCTACGTTTCACAAACCCATGTTGGGATGGCGAAATAATAGAGCTGCAAAAATGTTGCAATTGAGAAGTTATAATTTTCTCAAAAGCTTTCGGAATAGCGGACAATTTTGAGATACCCCTATAGTTAGAGGCTTCGGACTTTTTGCCATTTTTATGCAGAGGAATAATATATGACTCCTTCCAAATAGATGGAAAAGAGGAAGATTCTACAGACAATAGAAACAATTTTAAAATGGGTTTACATAATGCGTTTGCACAGAACCTGAGTATACATCCAGGAATACCGTCTGGACCCGGAGAATAAACAGGTTTAACTAATTTAAGTTCGGTAAGAATAGAACTTTCATCAATCACTGGATTGAAAATGCAATTAGCCTTTTTTAAATGATAAGGATACGGACTTGCTCGATATTCCGTTGAGGAATAAGTTGTTTTGAAAAAACTCGCAAACATATCGGCAATTGCCTGATCAGTGCTCGCTTTTTTATTTTGAAAAGACAAAAAAGATGGGTGCACAGAGGTCTTACGTTTAGAATTAACAAAATTATAAAATTGTTTAGGGTCAGAAGAAAACTGAAGCTTACACCGCTGAAGATAATTCTTATAGCATTGTGTATTAAGCATCATGAATTTTGAACGAGCGACTGTATACAGAGCATAATCTGATGAACGACGTGTTTTTTGGAATTTCTTATAATATCGTGTCTTCACATTTTTCAAATTGGATAGCTCGCGAGAGAACCAGGGAGGTTTGTTAAGCCGCTCCAGCCTACCAAGAGGCACACAAATATCAAAGAGTGAATTCAGAGTATCATAGAAAAAACGAACAGCCGAGTTCATATCACTACAATTGTACAGATAAGACCAATCGGTAGTAGCAATGTTTTCATTAAGGCTGGCAAAGTCAGTCTTACGAAAGCACCTAGTTAGTGGTAACTCATTTGAACCAAGTAATGGTGAAAGCAAGGGCAAATCAATTTTTAAATTTAATGTAGGATGAAATTTGTCTTCTGGAAGAACAAATGGTTCGATCCTAGAAACCTCACAATAAGAAGAATCCAATACAAAAATAAGATCTAACGATTTTCCATTAGAATTTAAGACAGGATTGACTTGGGATAAAGATAAGCCTAGAAGGCCATCAATAAAGTCATGTGACAAAGAGGGCAGCAACGTGGTAGATTCATCTGTTAGTGACCATGCTAAAGCGGGTAAATTAAAATCACCTACAACTATGAGCATGTCTTGGCTCGAAACTAAAGAGGAGACAAACTGAATTGCCTCTACATGATTTAAATATACCACCATGTCTGACAATGGTGGAATATAGGAACAAGTAATGAAAGCATTGAAAGATTTAAAATTTACTTTAACACCGACAAACTCAATCTCCTGGGTACTAGAAAATTGAATCATTTCAGATGATAAAGCAGCATCCACAGCTATCAGAACGCCACCACCTATGCGAGAAATCCGGTCACGTCTGAAAATAGAAAAATTTGTGGAAAAAACCGATGCATCAGCAATATCAGGTTTTAGCCACGTCTCTGTGAAAGCTAGAATGTTATGCTCAAAAGAAAGACTATCTACATAGAGATTAGGAAGTTTAGATTTCAGTCCTCTAACGTTCTGGTAACCCAGGTTAAGGGACGAAGCTAGTTTTTTGACACACCAGCAGATGCTGATGTGGCAGGAATAGTATTAGTTGTTGTTGTAGGCAAGCGAATCGGTTGCCGATTTTTCTTTTTTACAGTATATTCCTTAACTATTATATGTTTAGGCCAAAAATCTTCTCGACATATAGTGTCGAAGATATTGGCAGAAACACTAATTTTAAAGGACGAAATGTCCCGAGAATAAGAAAATTTAAACTTTTCCACCGCAATATTCGAGACGTTAACTTTCTTCCGAATATAGGCTATTACATCATCAGATGTGACAACAGGGTCTAGCCTAGAAACAAATATATGTTTCTTTGGTGGTATGCCAACGAGAGGCCGCGGTCCCGAAGCGTCAGCCGCAGCAGTAACGTTGGACAAGTCACCCACTGCAGCAGTCAACTTGTTCACGGGGCCCTCGATACTTTTAGAACTATCGGCAATTTCCATTGGAATGGGTAATTGCCCAGACACATCGGACACTACAATAGGCATCGTTTTTAAGAGATCATTCCCAGGTGATACCGGTAATTCATTACTAATAGCATTCACAACCGGGCTCTTAAACGATATCAATTGCTGTACATTAGGAGTGGACGGTGCATGAGACCGGTCGGGGACGATAAGAGACGCTGGCGGATCTACAGATACAGAAACACCCCAAGGACTGGTCCTTTTACGTTTCGGAGACTCATTCATAAGCGATAAACTTCTGAACTGAGTCTCCACCGCAGTAAACTCCGCTTGGAGTTTATTAAAACCTGCCCTTAAAGTGTCAAAACTATCTCTAGTCCGCCTCATGAAAGAGCGCATCTCATTCTCGACCTCCCGGCAAGCATCACATCCATATTTTAAGCCACCACCTTTAGCAATAGACTCCTTGATTCTGCCTGTGTAACCTGCACACTTGACGTGAACAGCATTGTCACACAACCAACAAAGAATATAATCATGGGAGTCAACCGCATTAGTGGCAACTATGCAATTATTTTTTGAGCAGACAACCATTTTATCAAAAAGTTTAATTTAATTGAAAAAGGAAATACAAAAAAAAAAAAAATTCTAAAGGTTAAAAATCTGTGTATAAGAATATACTGACCAGTTCTGACACAAGGGTTAATGTGCAGAGTAAGCCTTCACAACTAAAGAATAAAAAGAAATGAAAAACACAAAAACAAAAACACGTATCACAGAGTCGCGGGTAGGCAAAAGACGAGAGCGCAAATCAATCAAGAATAGGAAAGAGCGGGAGAGCGCGTCAAATTGAACACATGCAACAACAATTTGTACGCAAGAGCGCGAGAGTTAGTTAAAACGGTAAAGACACAAAAGCAAAAGAGATAAACAAAACAACAACACCGCTAATGCAAGTATTGTTGTAAGTTTTGATTTTATTTAAATTTAAACAAAAACGACAGCAAGAATTCGCGAAATGAAAATAAAATTCGGATGTTGTAATTGTTATTAATTAAACCGATAATTTAAGAGTTATATAAAAGTATTAATTCGCGAGAAAAAATAAAAGTTGATAAGCGCAAAAAAAACACGTCCGTCCTCTGCAACGAGTGAAAGTTCTTTTTCTTACTTGGCTATGTTTCTCCCATGAAAATGTGATTAAAGCGCTGAAATTTATTAATAAAATCTTTTTAGTTAACTGATGCGATAAAAAGAGTTTGTGTTTAAGAACCAACCGCCTACTATTTGTTTGCGTTCGCCTGGTATTTGATTTTTTGTGCAGCGCAAATTTTGCAGGCCATTAAATTCAAAAATTAACCTGCCCCAAATAGTATGCTATACTTTCTTTAAATTCAATTTGCTTTCTTTATATTCAATATAAACCAATTGCTTATTATCAGACAAACTTTTTGAAGATGAACATTATTACTCTCTTCAAACTTTTGAAAAGTTTTTATTAATTATAAATTAAACCTTTTTTTTGATTCGTTTTTTCTGCAGATGCAAAAGAAAAGAGATGCTCGCCGGTCGCCTGGAAAATGTAACACAGACGATCTCAAAAATACTACAGGGCTATGATATACGCCTCAGACCTAATTTCGGAGGTGAACCATTGCACGTAGGTATGGATTTGACCATAGCCAGCTTCGATGCAATATCAGAAGTTAACATGGTGAGTGGCCGACTGGGATCTCTATGGATGTTATCTTTCAATATATGCCTACAATACAGGATTACACAATTACAATGTACTTGAACCAATACTGGCGGGATGAACGTTTAGCGTTTAACATCTATGGTCCGTATTATGATAATGATGCCGCTGACGATGGCGTTAACGATGTCCTGACCCTATCGGGTGACTTTGCAGAAAAGATCTGGGTGCCTGACACATTTTTTGCCAATGATAAGAACAGGTTAGTTTCACACACACACATACACAACGAATTTCCTTTCACTACATACATACATATACATGTATAAATGTAGTTTCCTACACGATGTGACCGAGCGCAACAAGCTGGTGCGGCTTGGAGGAGACGGCGCCGTTACATATGGCATGCGGTTCACCACGACACTCGCCTGCATGATGGATTTGCATTACTACCCACTGGACTCACAGAACTGCACCGTGGAAATTGAAAGCTGTAAGTAGGGCAACCTAATTAAAAATCACTAGCTTTCACTTAAGCTAATATAACCAAAGACAGGAAAAGGGATTAAGGGTAGTTTATATGTGTATGTATGTATGTTCTGGCACAGTTTTGGAGAGGTTTTTCCATACCAAAGTGGTTTTGCGGGATTCGTTAGTGTGCTTAAAATCGTCATGCACGTTTTTACATGGAAATCTTGTATTGATTTTAGCTGGTGTATGTTCTGGCACAGTTGTCCCCCTTGGGCCCGATCGTTGACTATGGGCCCCTCACCCTTAGCCGCGGGCCGGGCGTTGTCAGTGCATCGGAAATTTAATCGGTGACAGTGATCTATGAATTAGTGTCGATAGGACTGCTTAAAAAATAAATAGATCGATCGGTGATAGATCGATGAGTCGATAGCGACTCCTTAATAAAATATATGTTAACTCGATCACTTTTAATGCGACAGACAATAAAAGTAAAACAAATACTATATATTTTTAATGTATTTATGTGTTTATTGAAAATTCTGTTTACATGCTGCTTAACAACAATAGTGAGATATCTCGCTCACTCTTAAAAGCACAGAATCACTCTAACGACCAAATTTGATACTCTAGCTCTTATAGTCTCAGATATCTAGGTGTTCATAGGGACAGGCGGACGGATGGACGGACTTATGTTGATAAGGTGGTGCAAACAAAAGCAGCATGTCTTACTTTAAAACGAATGAATTCGTTCAGGCTCGCAGTTAAATTGTTCATTAAATAAAGCTGCCTTACAATTTAACAAACAATAAAACTTAGATTGAAGCAGCCCCGGACTGGTGTATGTGATAATCTATAAAATAAGAAAGACTTATATAAGCAACTTCAGACGTATCTTCCAAAAAAGGGCCCTTCTACGTTAAGGGCCGACCGCGCAATTGCCCGCTTGCCCGGTGGGCCAGTCCGGGCAGGGAGGAGTCCAAGGAAACGATTTAAGTTAAGAACTTTAAAGATTGCGGAATATTAGAAGAGCGCGGCAAGAAAGTGTATCTTTCTGAATGACTATGCTTTCTTGTAGGATACACAAATCTATATACATATACATGTACATGTATGTATGTATGTGAGATGGGATAAGGTAGTTGCAGCGTGGTGGCAACTCCCTTATGCAGATTGGCAACGCAGCAGCAGTCGAGTGAAATCAGCACAATTGAGGACTCCATCTTATCTCCTGTAAAATTTTTTACCGTATGTCAGATCTTATAAATCGATCATTTTCAAGTTAGCTCGATGATTTCATACAACAGTTTTGGTGTATGTTTTTGCCATTTATTTGAAAAGGTCTCAATTTTCTTTGGTTCACCACAAATTTTCAATAGACCCCAAACAGTTGATTTGGGCCAATTGAAATTCTGAATTTTCTATAGAACTTTTTGGTCCTTTGGGTGAGGCTGATTGAAAATTTGTGGAATGCAGTTTGTCATAGATTTGCTAGATCTACATCTTTTTCAAAAAGTTCAAACTTCTATCTGTAATGTTAAAGATTTTCGAAAAAATAAACTTGTTGTTCAAATACACCTGAACAAAAAACGGCGAAAGCTGAGATTACAACATTTACGGTTCATAAAAAAACGGACTTTTCTTTGTTCAAATGCACCTGTGAAAAAATCGATTGCTCTATGAGGTTCATCATCTGAATACAATAACCAACAAAATATACAAATAACCAAAAAATTATTCCATTAAGATATTTAGTAGCCGAGAAAATCAGAACTAAAGTCAAAAAAATAAACGTCTTAAATTCGTGGCCGCCACTGAATACCTGATCAGCACGAAAGGATGAGCTCATTTAGCCATGTTCGTCCGTCAGTATCAGCGCAAAATCCTCATAGATCGTAAGCTCTACAGAGTTGAAATTTGACAAGATCTGGCGACTTTATACGAACGATCCATCGAAAACAGCATAGCTTTTACTTACATTACTTTTAAAGCCTTCGGCGAGACTGAAGTTAGCCCCTCATGACTGTTTGTCTAGATCATTAATATAGAGTGACCGTAGAATAGTTGTTCGGTGCTTCAAGAACGACATTAAGGGGTATTTAATCCAAGTTTCCTTTAAACTGAAAGAGAGTTGATCATGATTGAGTCATAAAATTCCCTTTTACTAAGTGAGTGAACATATTCACTTAACTAGTTTCTTTTTCGACCCGGTCACTTACTGAATTCTTTTTTGAATCACTTGTTTATCGATTAATTTTATTGACGTCCATAATCTGTAGAGCGGATAATTTGTTGTTATTAGTGTAACATTTTCAAGTAAAACAACTGAATAATTAATAGACAGGATGCGTAAGTCGCCAAAGTCGTTTAGTCATACAGATTAAGCCAAATTTAAGTACTAAGTTCCAGACGTATCTGCCCAGTTTATTCTTCTCCCTGTTTGTTTAACCTATTGAAAGGATTTCCCTTTATAATCAGCAATACAAGTGACTGATTCTCCCCCGAAGGTTAAGAATATGCTTAAATCTTTATCTGTATGTGTGTATCTTCCTTAGATGGCTATACTGTCAGTGATGTGGTCATGTATTGGAAGCCAACACCAGTACGCGGCGTGGAGGACGCCGAACTGCCTCAATTCACTATTATTGGCTATGAGACAAACGATCGAAAAGAGCGACTGGCTACTGGAGTATACCAGCGACTATCGTTGTCCTTTAAACTGCAGCGAAATATTGGTTACTTTGTGTTCCAGACGTACCTGCCCAGTATACTTATTGTCATGCTGTCGTGGGTCTCATTCTGGATAAATCACGAGGCGACTAGTGCCCGTGTTGCTCTCGGCATTACAACGGTGCTAACAATGACCACAATTAGCACTGGTGTCCGGAGCTCTCTGCCACGCATCTCCTACGTGAAGGCCATCGATATTTACCTAGTCATGTGTTTCGTTTTCGTATTTGCCGCCCTACTTGAATACGCGGCTGTCAATTACACATACTGGGGCAAACGGGCCAAAAAGAAAATCAAAAAGCTTAAGGACTGTGATCGAGGAAAACTAGGTAATACATACATACCAAGATACATATGTACACATATAAAACTAAGCATATCAATTTCGCTGCCGACTAGGTAAAAATGAAAAATCCGAAACGTGTTCAACGACTGAGGACATAATTGAGCTGCAGGATGTACGCATGAGCCCTATACCTTCGTTACGAAAAGGTAACTACAATGCTACCCTCGGCTCCATTGGTACCGAGACCATGGACTTGGCAAAATTTCCCCCAAGTTTTCGCATCACACGCAACTATGGCACAGGACGCAGCCAACTGCGACACCGTGGCCAGCGAGGTAAGTACCATGAATGAAATGCCATCGATTTTGATTTCAAATAATTTGTAATCCTCTTTACCGCTCCATGTTGCAGGCATTTCAGCAAGGCCACGCATGTTGAATGCATTGAAGAAGAGTGCATCTGCTCTGAAAGCCACTATACCAAAGATCAAAGACGTCAATATCATTGACAAGTACTCGCGTATGATATTCCCGATTAGTTTCTTTGCATTCAATCTTGGCTACTGGCTTTTTTATATTCTGGAGTAAAATCTTTGCCTGGGAAGCCAACAGAAAGAAAAACAAATACCAACTGTTCCATTTTCGCAGTCCTGTTACCATCTTAGTCTTAGCCCATTAAGAGCAAACTGTATTCGGATGCTTTCTGTACAAGCATTTATACTTAGAACCAAGAATAATATATGTATGAATTTAAAAAGACCCCTCACCTCCCCCTTCCTACTCCTTTAACCAGAAAACTATAAAGAAAAACACATCATGTAACCCCGAGAACCCACATGATCCTTTAATCAAACATCTTAATATATAAAATGATACCTATATTATTTTTTATCTAGGGACCATTAAGATTATCAGTTTGTTCAATCAAATTGTAATTTTTATTTTTGAATTAAACATTTTTAAATAAGATATAAGAACGTTTTAATAAAAAAAAACACAATACTTTAAGTTTTATTTATTTCCATTAAAAACAAACAAAAACAACAAAAACCAAAGCAGTTACTTATTTCTCTTTGCTTCTCCCCAGAGACTTTTGTCAAATCAAGTAAAACTAAAAACTCTCTAAAGCCACTTAAGAAGGTATGTCAAAAGGTACTTAATTTCAAAAGGTATTTAACTCCAACTAAAATATATCATCTTCATCATTATTAAGTACATTACTTTTACAAGTTTTCAAGTTACCGAAATCTAATCTAAATGTTTTCCAAAATTTGTCTCTCCATTAATCTGGGGAACTGCAAAAACCATAAGAAGTATTCTGACCAAAATCTACGAACTCCTTACAGCTTAATATTAATAAAGCAAGGAGAGAAAGGAAGGAAATACAAGAAAATCCCTGAAAATCATAGCAAATTGCTTGTTCGTTTTATCCTTACAAGTTTTCATTATTCATACAAACTTTCATTGGAGATCTTTTTTGCATTCCAAAGTATTCCCGTTTGCATAGTATTAGGCTTTGTTTTTCATTTTTCCAACACAATTTGCAGAATTCTATTCTTTCAACATCAATTTCAAATAGAGTAAGTCGTGTCGCCGACTTCACCAAATAAAACGACAAGTGCACAGCCAACATTTGCTATCCCGCTTTCTTTTACAAGCACATGAGCCAACGGCAAACTCTGCCCACCTAATGGAAAACGTTTAAATGGATAACTTGGTTATTTTCGGATTGTAGTAAAATTCGCCACATGTGGAAATGAGAGAAAAAAGTAGAGGAAAAGACGAGTCTATGGCCCGGGATCTATGTGCTCATACGGACGGACAGACAACCGTGGCGTTGTCTGAAGTAAGTAAGTCGTCTCGCCGACTTAGGTATACCATACACCAGTAAAGCAAATATTTCAAATTTATTAAACAAATGTGTTTACACATGCATATCTTAGTATCTCGCTCACTCAAGCATACGAGCACTCTAGCGCCCCCACCAGCCAGCGGCCAACTCCGGCCTTATGGAAAAAACGTTTATATGCATAACTCGACTGTCTTTTGTTCGATTTTGATTGGATATTAGTATCAAATTTAAGTGTGCCAAATTTGATTGCTCAAAGCAAAAAATTAAGGGAGACAATCGAGTTTTTTCAAATTACGGGGGCGAAAAGGGGCGTGGCAAAATCTCATACGTAATGTGCGCATATACTAAGCAAATATACATACCAAATATTGTGTCTCTAGCTATTATAGTTTTTGAGATAAACGATTTTTTTAAATTGCGGGGACGGAAAGTGGCGTGGCAAAAATTTGAAATAAACTTGATCACTTTACATATTACACGAGTCTACATACCAAATTTGGTGGCTCTAGGTCTTATAGTCTCCGAGATTAAGGTGTTCATACGGACAGACAAACGGACGGACGGACAAGGCTAGATCGACTCGGCTGTTGATCCTGATCAAGAATATATATACTTTCTGGGGTCGGAGAAGCTTCCTTCTGCCTGTTACATACATTTTGGCGACTTTAATATACCATAAAAAAAAAAAAAACAGTCGAGTTATGCATATAAACGTTTTTCCATAAGGCCGGAGTTGGCCGTTGGCTGGTGGGGGCGCTAGGGTGCTCGTATGATTGAGTGAGCGAGATACTAAGATATGCTTGTAAGAAGCATGTGAAAATGCATTTGTTTAATAAAGTCGAAATGTTTGCTTTACTGGTGTATGGTATACCTAAGTCGGCGAGACGACTTACTTACTTCATTTATTTACACTTCTATATACTGCATCGGATTCACCGGACCGGATCGGACCACTATATCATATAGAATCGGCAAAGTCACGAGCAGTGACTTAACTCGATAACTTCCTTATTTCCTATTAATAACTTTGCCAAATTTCATAAAAATCGGATGACTATATTACTTAGTTGTCATATACACGATAAAATAGCGTGCCACATCCGCCGCACTGCTCCAGCCTAAGAATAAAGGCGGTTCTTTCGCGAATATAAGAGTTGCCACTTTGATCCCAGTAGTTGAGGGAAGAGTGACAGAAAAACTTGCAAGGGTACCGGGTTACCAGCCCTCTGGTTTTTCAATGTTCCATAACGCAGATTGTGGAAATGGCTATATACAGACATATAAATCATTTACTTCATCTTCATTGTGGATAATTATAAATTTTTAACATTTTTTTTTAAAAGTACAATCTGCTACGTAATATATTGTATTTGCATATTTTTTCTCACTTTGCAAACTGAACAAATTTTTCAATTCGACGCTCAACATAAATTTCGGTTGTTTCGGTTGTTTTGCCTGTTTTGTTATAAGTGAAAGTAGAAAAACAATATCAGGAAAGCTCATAGGAATTTAGAAGAACTTAATGCCAAAAGAGAGAGTGATCATCAGTGGCGGATTTAGACCTACAAGTGGTGGGCCATCATCTAGTCAACAATAACGCATACGCACTGTGTGACAGGTAGACTATACAACATTCACAATATTTTCGTATGATTCTTATATTTAAAGTAAAATAATGAAACAAAGTTCAGATAAAAATAAAAATTTATTAAAACTTAAGATTTATATGCCGTCCTAAGATGATTTTTATAATTATTATAATCCTTCCTATGCCCAAGAATCGTTTGATTTCTATTAGTCAAGTTTTTTTTTTCATCAGAACCCAAGAATGATTGTACAGTGTATTTGGAAAAAAGAGAAAAATAAAATGAAACACACTAAATCTGCCATCTGGCAATCGGTCCAGTTGTCGAATAGTTCCATCCCGTGCTATGCCCATTCATCTCAATGAGAAAAGCTCATGGTCCATCCCATCCAAGCTGAGAGAAAGAAAATAAGAGTGAGAGATGTGGAATTGACTAAAGCTCCCAAAAGGCATTTAAGTATATACCGAGCTTTCAGATGACGACCTGCGGAGTCTGCGTTTTACGAACCAACTCACCAACTCGGGAACTCGCCAACTCACTCACTCACACACACACACTCACCCACGAAGGAGTGCGCTTTGGCTGGGCGATGCTGTAATTCCTACTTACTTACATTCATCGTTGTACTGTGCACGGCAGCAGACACTCTTTACGTCATATAGCTCGCGCAGAACGCCGAAAATAATAATGTACATATATACCCACATATATGTACATTAAGTACCTATAACCACACAGTAAAACCAAATCGCCATCGAAGTGTACTCTCAACGAATTTTGACAAAAAAAAAAGTGAAGTGAAGTGACATTTAGAATTAGCAATCTATGCAATCTACTCCTAGTCGACATACAAATTCCAAAAGTTCCCATCAAAAAGGAGCGAAAAAAAGTTACCTTGAATCATCCAAAGGCGTCGCGTAAAACCTACGCTTGGCTAAAATTAATATACCTATATATAGGTATATATATATATATCCTCGATTACATATAAGTCTGTATGTGCATATGCGCATGTTCATTATTTTTTCTTGTGCTTTTAGATCTCACAGTGGCAATAAGTAAATTTCATTTCGTGGCATCTTAACATTTTAACACAAGTGTTAAAATTAATAAAACAAAAAAAAACAAAAACCAACCAAAAAAAAAAAAGGAAAATGAAATCAAATCACATACAATACAATAATGTAGAGCCCATAAAAATGTATAATTGTGCGTGTGTGTGTATATAAAAGTTCTATTACTAACGAAACAAATGCCAATTGAAAAAAATAGAATGAATCTGGTTCCGGCCTTGCGAATGCCAACGAATCTGTAGACGTTGGCAGTGGGTGTATCTTTTTCGAATGTGTGTGTGTACATCCCATGATGATGTATGTATGTACATATGTGCGGCAGGTCAAGTAGCCAGACAGTTAACAGTTAATTTTAGCCAACAATACAAAGAAGATACAATTTGTCAACAACTAAAGTGCAACGATAAATAAAAACTAAAATTAACTCTGAATCAAACTAAAGTTTAACACAAAACTCAAACATTTCTCTTGCCGCCCAAATAATGTACACGCATACATATACATATGTAGTACATACATCAGTGTATAAATTTATGTATATCTATGCAACATTATCATCATCATCCTCGTCATCAGAATTATCATACGAAAGGGTAAAGCTACAGTGAATAAAACCCAACAAAATTCGTATATACCTATGTATGTATGTATATAGACATGTTTATATACTAAGCAATTTGTAGCCGTCCATGGAATCAAGAAAACAAAAACTCGTCAATAACAACGAAGAGCATAAAAGTGATGACGTTGGCGTTGGCTTGCCTCGCCCTCGCTTCCACAGAAAAAAAGCAACAACAAAAACCACATACACACATACACGCACACACACACACTCACGCACACACACACAGCCAACAATCAACAACAACAACAACAGCGCAAGATATTCTTAAATGTGAAAGGCTCGATACTAAGATAAACCCAACAACTAATAAACTAATTAAATAAGTGCAAAATGATAATTATAGTTAAAAAGTGAGAATCAAATTCTGTGCAATTGATTATAAAACGAACAACTACTCAGCTACTGTCTGAGTGTGAGTGTGTGTGCGTGTGTGCAAGCAATAAAGGACTCGTGTAGGAGGATGTACATCCAAATGTGTGGGTGGGTGTGTGTGGTGTGTGGGTGTGTGTATGCATCCCATGCAGCATAGATAATTGTCATTAAAATTGGCAAATAAAAAAGAAACAAACAAACCAAAAAAACCCACGAACTAAAAAAGGAGGGGGAAAAAAGCAATTAAATAACATTTGGTATTGCAATTCGAATGCAATTGTGTGTGTATCTTGTGACTGTAACACCTACGCATTGGAAAACATACACACGCACCCACTCTCTGGAGTGTGGCCAACACCAACAGCAGCAGCAACAACAACAATACACACACACACACAACGAAAGCAACACAGCAACGTCACACGCACGCGCTCAAATTGAATAAAATCTAGTCAGCAACAGCAGCCGCTAAGCACAACAACAACAACAGCAGCAGAAGAAGGAGCAACAACAACAACAACAACAAGAAACAGCATCGCCAGAAGCTCGCACACCAGCACAACTTCTACGTGCCAGTCGGTGTACGTGTGTTGTGCGTGTGTCTGTGTGTGTGTCTGTGTCCGTGTCCGTGTACGTGTACGTGTGTGTATAGCAATGTATTGGACATCCCTTTCGTTTTGTTCTTTGGTGTGCGTCGTTTGGTTGTGTAAGTATTCAAAAAAAAACAAGCCAAAAATCTTCCCCCAATTATCACACACATTCAATGCACATTCATACCCATTCAATGCATTCAAAAATAAACCCTACATGACTCATACATACATACATACATCATCTATGTTGCACAGGGAGTTAGTTCACATTTAGAAAGTTTGAAACCCAAAGATCTGTTGGAAAATGTTTGGGCGAGTTGGCTGGATTTTCACACACAAACACCACCTGTTAGTTTAACAAGACAGCTTTTCTATGTATCCATATCATGTATGTATGTATGTACAGTATGTACACATGTATGAGGGAAAAAATACCATAGGGCGTACAATTTGCAAATTGTTTAATTCTGTAGGCAATTTCTTTTTCCCACTTTGTTTTTATTCTTGTTTCACTGTTTCTTTTTAGAAATCTAAACTTAATTCAAGAACACTTCAAAATTTAAAACACAAATTCCAAATCTATTCTAAAGCCATCAACAACAAACAGAATTTGAAATTCTGATTAGGAAGATTATTACTTAGGGAAAAACATCTTGCAAATCGATTAAATCATAAATTTAAACATTTGACAATTTGCATGCTCTTGTTCTTATATGGAAATGTGTTTAAAACATTTTCCAAACACATAAAAGCCCAAAAGTATGCAGGCAATTTTCAACCTACTCAAACCAAAAACGGCTAAAGTCAATTTCCATTTTGTTGTATAAATGATTTTGGATCAAATGCGTATAATGTATTTCATGTGTCTAATGAAATGAACCAAAAATAAATAAATACTTATATCACTGTAGATTTTAAAGTTTCAAATACTTAGCAGGAATCAAATATTTGTTAAACATTTTCAAAGAATTAGTTTTTTTGGGGAGAGAATACATATATTTACCCCTATACCCATTTTATGCTTGCTATCATGAATGATGATTTAAAACAATCTACATCAATAAAGCAAATTTTATATAAAAAGTTAATTATAATAAACATATTTCTTTATCTTTTTTAAAGAGTCTTTTCGAAGCCAACGCCAAATTTAACAATATCCTTGACGAGAAATTAATTTTAAAAAACGTTGCAGTAAATCTGATTCGTATTGTATTTTATTGCATTTTTAGTTTAAGCCGCCTTTTGACTTTTCTTTTAATTCATCGAATTGGATCATCTAAGCTGTGATTGAAATAATTTTATTAAGGACATAATGCCATATATACATAATTCGATTAAAATTAGGTAAAATTAGGTTATTGGGCCAGATTTGCAGATTCATTACTGAAAAAAATACCTTAAGTGGCATTAATCATTTTAATAGCACTTTCGGTCGAATACCTAATAGTTTTGAATGTCAACATTCAAATTTTTAAGATTGTGAATTATCTTGCAAAGCAGTAAAGTCACAATCGTGCATCTAAAACTTGATGTTTTTAAGATGGGGTCGGACTTAATAAAATTAGCACAAAACTATGTCTATAAAATTGTCTTGCAATTATTGCAAACATTATCTTAATCTTCTTCTTAATTATGACATTTGTAATTTTATATGATCTTATGTTGAGGGGGGAAAGCAACTATATTCAGAGAGATTATTGTTTATATCATTTTTATAAATTTTTCATAGAGTAGAGAGTAATATTAACTCTATTGAAGAATATTCCAATCCGAGCAAATAGTTTTCCATATTTATGGCCTAATGATATGACTCATGATATATTGTCCTCGAACCCATCGAAAATATGACAAACAATATAAACATTTTAAAATTTTGTTGAAAACCTTTAGACATCGTTCTTTTTGGCATAACTAGACGATTGGAATTTGGTAGGCATATTATGAGGACTAAGATGCAATTTTTAAATCGTAAAACTAACCAAATGTGACCCAATAAAGTTAAATAACACAGACCGACATGATTTTTGGTGACGTTAACTTGAGAGGTGTTCTTAACTGCTGACCTCAAAAATGTCGGCCTGTTTAATTTTTAAAGTTATAAAAAAATCTCATTATATATTCCTGCATAAAGTTTACTATATATGATTTGAAATGGAATTGGATTATTGGATATTAAACTGGCAGTATTTCCAGACTATGATTAAGAAATCATTCTATGACATAAATTCAAAAGATTTTAGCCGAACTCGAACTTGTCTAAACAGAGTGAAAATAACAAGGCAAAACGGGCAAAGAAACGCATTATATACACATTGAAAAATAAAGCAATGCAAAGACCCACGACAATCCAATAAACTTTCAGTCCACTCAAAATAAACATAATTGACAAAATACATATTGAGAGTAAATTAAAAAGCAATCTTGCAATCTTCAGGTCTCATGCTCCACATAATTAAAATACTAATTTTTAAGTGCATTCAGATAAAGCCTCTTGGAAATCAATTAATTTCATAACTGAATAGGATTCATAACCAAAGAATAGTAAAGTATTCGATTGAATAAATCAACATGAATGCGGGAAAACCAATTTGCAAAGGAGTGACTAATTTGTCGGTTTGTTTGTTGCCAATTTCCATCAGACGAGACGAGCAGAAACTCTTTGCACTGATTTAGAGCACTATTCCAATTACCAATGAGGTAGTAAACTAAAATAGCAACCAGGTTGCTACCACATAAAATGGCGAACATGCGAAGGGGCGGAAGAGAGGAAGGAATGAATAGGCTTTCACATAGATACTTGCATGTGTATATGTGTTGATGCAAAGTTTACTTTTAGCAAAAAAAAAAAACAAGAACCCACACACACACACACTAAGTTGAAGTCACAGACACTCTCGTTGCCGTTGATGCTGCTGGGGAAAAAATGAAATAAAAGTGAAAGTCCAAGTCATATGGGAGTCCGGCGCATGCGTCAGTTTTGCCATTGAGGTTGGACCTGGGAGTAACCAATAAATGATAAGCACAAACAGCCGATGATGCCAACAGCGGTGTTCGGCAAATTGTCATCAATGTAGCATGCCACATCGCGATGCTGGCAACCTAATGGGAGGGGCACGAAATAAAGCCACGAGCACGACAACAACAACAACAACAACATTGTCACGGTCAACAGCGCCAAGCAGACTTCGAAGCATTTCATTCATTAAAATGATGCTGTGTGTCCTGGAAGCTTTTTCGACACACACACACATACACATATACACGCAAACGTGCATACATACAAGCTCATGATTGCATACATACATACGTTCATCCCACCCATACATGTTTTCCTGATTTCGTTAAGGTATTTTCTCGAAATTGGAAAATCAACCTGTTCCTCTATTCCGTAATAACATTTCGAGCTAAATCGAACACAAATCAGTCAATGGCTAAGAATCGGGAATAGGCAAATAACATATGCCCCCTAAAGTATGCAATGAACACTAAACAAAAGAGCTTTGCGAATGTCTAATAACAATATTTTTATCTTCGAATATTTTTATCTTCATATTGATCCCAAAAGGTAATTCTTTGACTTCCCATGACATACTTTAATTTTCCCCATTCTATCTTCGATTTGCAACTTAATAACTAATTTTAAAAAGGGGTAACAACATTCTTCAGGATCTCTGTATGTAAGATATTACATATTTTAAAGAGTTTCTTCTTAGAAAAACTTTAACTATATATAATTACAACAACCATATTTAACCACATCTAATGTCTTTCTACATAATTTACAACTCGATTAACAACGAGTGCCCGAATAAGTATGCTAAGTTTATAGGTCCTCCTATCACTCACCTAAACACATTAGGACTTTCCATAATACTTCAGTAACCTCTTCTATGCTTCTTCTTTTTTTGGTTTAAATAGGTCTAGGATGTGGCGATTCAACTCGCGTATTTGCTGAGCAAATCGGTGCAGATAATGGAGGAGATGATATAAGATGGCTAACGAAGAGCACCCAGGAACATCAGAACTGGCAACATCAGCAAGGCCAATTGCGTTCGGCAAACAAGCCAACGAATCATCGGGCCAGCCATGATGTAGAGGTGTTGCCCCCCAGTGGAGAGGATCACGATTCCGATTCAATTTCCGATACATCGCCCCAACACAAGCACGATGACGACGACGATGCCGAAAGTCAAGAAGACGGCGAAGATAAGCTTTATGGTCAAGTGTTTACCTTGGAGCCGACTGTACCAATTAAGTCAGGTGGAAATGCCGGAGCAACTAGTACAGGTGACACGCCCAAATTCCGAAATGTGGGTGCTCAAGGCGGGCGTAGTGATCTCTATGGGGTGCGAGAATCCGATCGGCAGTCGAACACAAGAGGACGCGATGGCTTCATTGGTGCGGCGAGCAACAAGCAAAAGAGCTTTCGGCCCTTCGCCCATCGGGGTGTCGTTCACGATGATCCCAGCCAATTGGGCCAGCCTGGTGAGGGGTATAGTGCGCCGCCCTCGGATTGTCAAAATCCCTGCGATGAGCTACAGTGGCAGTGCAGCAATTGTCAGTGCATCGACCTGCATGCGCGGTGTAACCGGGAAGTGCAGTGCACTGATGGGTCCGACGAGTACGATTGCGACAACAACGGAGATATGATGTCCAAGCTGCAGAAGGAATGCGAACAGAGCGGGCTACATGTGATGTGCCCCAAGACATTCCGGTGCATCAATAAGGAATGGCTTTGCGATGGCGACGACGATTGCGGTGACTACTCCGATGAGACACACTGTGGGGCTCGCACGAATTGTACGGAGGATCAATTTGAATGCCAAAATGGATTCTGCATTCCCAGGCCATGGCTTTGTGATGGTGAAAATGATTGCAAGGACTTCTCGGACGAGGCGCATTGCAACCGAACTAGCTGCACAGAGGAGCACTTCGCATGCAATGATGGATATTGCATCTCGTTGGCCTTCCGCTGCGATGGAGAGCGAGATTGCGATGACAATTCGGATGAGTACAAGTGCGCCGCAGTGATCAATAGCTGTCCGGAAGGTGAATTTAAGTGCCGCGGCGGTTTGGGTGGAGCCGGAGGGCCCAGCGGACAATGCATTCTGAATCGCTTTCGATGCGATGGAGATAACGATTGCGGCGACTGGAGTGATGAGGAGAACTGCCCACAAAAGCCATCCCAATGCACATCGAATGAGTACAAATGCACCGATGGCACATGTATTCCCAAACGCTGGAAATGCGACAAGGAGCAGGATTGTGATGGTGGCGAAGACGAGAATGATTGTGGCAATATGAGCTCGGAACATTCCTTGACCTGTGGTCCCGATGAATTCACATGTCACAACGGACGTTGCATTTTGGTAAGCCCAAACACAGAGAGAGAAAGAAAGAGAGAATCTATTTTCACTCGTTTCATTCGTCCTTTTAGCGCACATGGCTATGTGATGGTTACCCAGATTGCTCCTCAGCTGAAGACGAAGTGGATTGCCATCTCCAGTGTGATGCTGGGCAATTCCTCTGTCCGGCAAAGAAAAACATAACCAACTTGAAGTAAGTAACCATCGCTCAAAAGGTTCAGATGTCTCTTTATCGTCTTTGTTTGTTTTTCTCAGAATCTGTGTCCATCAGAAGCATGTATGCGATGGTCAAAATGATTGCCCACTCGGAGAGGATGAAGTCAACTGTCCCGAAGAGCAAATCTGTCCCGACCACAAACAGTGCGAACAACTTTGCATAAAAACAGCTCGAGGACGTGACGAGTGTGCCTGTCGACTTGGTTATCTCATGAACGAGAACAAAGTCAAGTAAGTTAAGTCACATTGAACGTAAATGCTTTTCGGCCTTCAAGAGATTTCCAATCCTACAGCTGCACGGACATTGATGAGTGCCAGTACCTGACCAGCCCGGTGTGCTCCCAGAAATGCCACAACACCCAAGGCTCGTTTGTATGCTCCTGCGAATCGGGATACATACTCCGACCCGATCTGCGGACTTGCAAGGCTCTGGGTGGTGCCATGACCCTGCTGGTGGCCAATCGATGGGACATAAGACGTGTGACTTTAAGCAACAACCGATACACGGCCATTGTTAAGGGTCTGCACAATGCCATAGCCTTGGACTTTCATCAGCGGAAAGGTTTACTCTTTTGGTCAGATGTCTCCACCGATGTCATCAAGATGGTATACATGAACGGGACCCGTGTACGGGATGTTATCAAGTGGGGCTTGGAGTCGCCTGGTGGCATTGCTGTTGATTGGATACATGATCTACTCTTTTGGACCGATTCGGGAACACGTCGGGTCGAGGTGTCCAATTTTCAAGGGAATCTCCGCACCGTGATCGCATCGAATGATTTGGACAAGCCGCGTGCCATTGTGATTCATCCGGGCGAGGCATTGGCATTCTGGAGCGACTGGGGACCGAATCCGAAAATCGAACGAGCCCATATGGATGGATCGCAGCGGCAGGTTATTATATCGAAGGGTGTCACTTGGCCCAATGGTCTGGCTATCGATTATCCGAATCACAAAATCTACTGGGCGGATGCCAAGCAACATGCCATCGAATGCTCCAATTTGGATGGTAGCGATCGCATCAAAATTCTCAGCACCCACTTGCCACACCCGTTTGCGTTAACCATATTCGAGGACACCATGTATTGGACTGACTGGAATACAAAAACCGTATCGGCGGCAAATAAGATAAATGGCAAAGGTTTTCGATCAGTTCACGAGAATTTCCATTTCCCGATGGACATACACGCCTATCATCCGGCCCGGCAACCTGACTATCCGGATCGCTGTCAGAAGGATCGGCGGGGCCTACGTGGAGGCTGCTCCCATTTATGCCTGCCAAACAAAACGTCTCGTCGTTGCGGCTGCCCCATCGGACTCTCCCTTAAGGATGACGGCAAGACCTGCAAGAGTGCCGCTGACAAGCTCGTCCTTGTGGCTCGACGCAAGGACATTCGACTGCGACAACTGAACAACAAGCCAGCTGAGCCCAACGAAATCGATATGATTGTGCCACTCGACAATCTGAAGCATGCTGTGGCCCTAGACTGGTGCAGCGACACAGACTTCATCTATTGGACTGATGTGGAGCGTAGCTCCATAAACAAGGCCCATTTGAATGGCAGCTATCAGCAGCGTGTTGTCCACTCGAATTTGGTATCGCCTGTGGGATTGGCACTGGACTGGATCACAGACAAATTGTACTGGACCGACCCGTCCACCAATCGCATTGAGGTGGCGACCACCAATGGAAAGATGCGAACTCTGCTTGTGTGGGAAAAACTGGACAAGCCCCGAGATATTGTTGTGAATCCCATCGGTAAGCTATGCCCTTTATCTCTAAAAAAAAAAAAAACATTCAATATAACCTTATCTTTTTTCCTGCTGCAGATGGACTTATGTTCTGGTCAGATTGGGGCGAGGAGGCAATGATTGAGCGGGCCAATATGGATGGACATAATCGTGTTATAATCTCGTCAAAGAAACTCATATGGCCAAATGGACTAGCCATCGACTATGACAAGAGTAAACTTTATTTTGTAGATGGCGGCACCAAGACATTGGAGAATATGAATTTTGATGGCACTGGCCGTAAAATTATCATAAGTAAGTAACAATCTCTGCATTTCTTTTACCTCATCTCTTAAGAATAAGAAAGCCTCTAAAAATGCTTCTTTTTTGCATTGATTGCAAGTTGGAAATTTTTACCAACAAGGAATATAATGTGGGCTATTTGCCCCCTCAAGGATACAATAGACTGCAAAAGTGTTGATTGTTGCAAAAAAATATATAGCTTATATAGGAAAAAACAAGTCGATATCAGGATAATGCCAGGGCATTACCTATAGTCTGGATACAAAAATTAAAAGTTGGTTTTGTTTCTTTTTCATACTTTTAGGCTGCGAATTGTTATGAAACTGTTTTAAACATTTAATTATCAACTTCATGTAATTTGGTCCAACTAATTGACTGTAAACGGTAAAAAAGTAGTTAATAGTTTTCATCTATTTCAATTTAATAGTCTTTTATTTTTGTGTACCAATCCGAATTCAATAGATGCATATTTATCCGGCAAAATCTTTAAAGACCTCTCTTAAGCTGCGTTGGTTTAATAATACAAAAAAAGAATCAGAAAACTTCTAGTATAGTATAAAAATCTATAATTTCGCCTGCAAAGTTGTGCGAATTTCTTTCCTTGTTTGTTAAATTTTACATCTTTTTGAGTAATGCTCCCAAAATAACAACTTCAGCTGTTTCAAATGGGTGAAAACCAAGGAAAAATGTGAAACAAAATTAATTCCTCCACAACTTTTTACTTTTACTTTGCACATAATCGTCGGGACTTAAAAGATAAAAGAGCAAAGATATAGCACAAGTTCATTTTGAACTTTATTTCAAACAAAGGCAACAAGCAACACTTTGTATCGTATTGTATAACTTCAGAAGATAAAGCCTCGCTAATATCTTGGTGACGAAGCAACTTTAAGTCTTCCGAGTTTGACAATCTGTCAATCACTAATGTTTAAAAAAAATGTTAAGTTTATAAAGATTGGTGCACAGAAAGATAAAAAAATAATATCCAGGAAATCTAGTTTTTTTTTTCCTATAGTACAATGACAGGACATACCTGTTGCCTACTTTAGGGGGTGCATTTTTTACATTTTACATCTTTGGAAATGCTTCTCAGAGCACCATTAGGGTATCTACATAAGAGTAATTGCCTAAATTTTATATTTATTCAACAAAGTGGAGAGTTGTCTTTTGTTTTAACCAAATTAACTTACATATTTTTTTCGATAGGGAAGTAGTTATACTTTCATGAGATGCATAAATAGGTCCTCAATATGATTTTAAATTAAAAACAACCAATTTGAAACTTTATTTCGATAGATAATCTTGGGCATCCCTTCGGGTTGGATGTTAGCGACGGACGTGTTTACTGGACCGATTGGGACACAAAGTCAGCTATGAGCGCCGATAAGTTAACTGGAAAGGGAATTAGCACAGTTATTGCCAATAGCAGCGATCTCATGGACATTCGAGTCTTCCATCGAACCAGAAGGCGTGTCTTCAACGCCTGTGACAAACAGAACGGCGGCTGTTCCCATCTCTGTCTCCTGAATCCGACCAGCTACACTTGCGCCTGTGCAGTCGGCGTACAACTGCGTGAGGATAAGCGCACCTGCTCGGAGGGACCCACAAAGTATATACTCTTCGCCCATCGGATCGATATAAGACAGATCTCGTTGGACTTTGATCATCTGATTGATGTAGTCCTACCCTTGCCGCCCATTTCGAATGCGGTGGCATTGGATGTCGATAGGGCAACTGGTTACATCTATTGGTCGGATACGATTGAAAATGTCATCATGAGCTCCAGCCCCGATGGTCTGCACGTGCACAAAGTCATTGGGGAGAGCCTAGAGAATCCGGATGGCTTGGTTGTCGACTCAATTGGTCGTACGATTTATTGGGCGGATGCTGGTCGTCATACCATCGAAGTGGCCAATCTTGATGGCAGTAATAGGCATGTGATTGCCTACAAGGATCTCGAATCGCCACGCGGTCTGGCTCTGGACTATGAAGCTGGTCTTCTCTTTTGGACTGACTGGGGGCATTATCGGAAAATAGAACGATCTCATCTAGATGGCAACGATCGCTCACGCATTGTGACTGCAAATCTCGGCTGGCCGAACGGTCTGTCACTAGATCTGAAAAGCAAACGCATCTACTGGGTGGATGCGCGACTCAAGACCATCGATTCGTGCGACTACACGGGCAACCAAAGAAAGTTGATTATGTCATCGCTACACCATCCATATGCCCTGTCACTCACGGAGGACTATATCTATTGGACAGACTGGAAGTCGAAGGCTTTGCACATGGCTGACCGACGTAACATTAGCGCCAAGCGAGACGTCATGACCAACATTGATGGTCTAATGGATATCAAAGTGATAACCAAACATCAACCACTGGCCGACAATGTTTGCGGCCGTAATAATGGTGGCTGCTCTCACCTTTGCCTACGGAATCCCTCCGGCTTCACTTGCCAGTGTCCCATTGGCCTGCGATTGCGCGAGAATAGCACCACAGAGTGTCAAAATCTTCCAGACGTAAGCGTTGCGACTTAACATCCTGACGTGGAATTTTTATGCCAATTTTGTTTGTCTTTTTGTAGGACTATCTGCTGATTGCTTTGCGTTCCGGCATTGGTATGATCTCGTTAAATAGTGGGGACTACATGGACGTGGTGTTGCCCATTAGCGGAGTCCATGGAGCCGTCGTGCTCGATTATCACTATCGGAATAACTGGCTATTCTTCGCCGATGTCAATCTGGACGTTATCCGTCGAGTCAATTTGCTCAACTTCACTGACAACAAGGTGATTGTGAGTACCGATTTGTTAACGCCGAATGGCATTGCTGTCGACTGGATCGCCGAGAATCTCTACTGGTCCGACACCGATCGCAAAGTGATTGAAGTCTCACGACTCGATGGTAGTTGCCGCAAGAAACTCATCGAAGATGGTTTAGGGGATCCTCGTTCACTCATAGTGCATCCAAAGAAGGCGTACGTATTGATAGAAACCCAAAGAGTCAAATGTCCTAACTTTATTCCCTCTCTCTCCCCGCATAGTTACCTGTTTTGGTCCGATTGGGATTCACCTTCGAAAATTGAACGCAGCTACTTGGATGGTTCCAATCGCACAGCAATTGTGACCTCTGGAGTGGGTTTCCCTACTGGTCTAACCATTGACTTTACGTAAGCTAACCCCCACCC
Source organism: Drosophila willistoni (assembly GCF_018902025.1). Classification (NCBI taxonomy): domain Eukaryota; kingdom Metazoa; phylum Arthropoda; class Insecta; order Diptera; family Drosophilidae; genus Drosophila; species Drosophila willistoni. The sequence goes on from NW_025814053.1 coordinate 2,583,924, forward strand.
CAGTTTGGTAGCCAATTTGACATATTTTTGACTACCCACAGCAATCGTCGATTACTTTGGGCCGATGCACTCGATGACAATATTGGACAGGTTGACTTTAACGGAAAACGCCGTCAGACAATCGTTCCCTATGCACCGCATCCATTCGGTTTGACCATGGTAAATGACCCCGAATCGCTATTCCACACTCTTCTTAACCACTTCATTTCATCTACAGTTGGAAAACAACATCTATTGGACTGATTGGTACAACAAATCGGTTTATCGCTCACAACGTGCCCCTCGCATTGGCTATAGCAATCCATTCGAGGTCCGAGATGCGTTGAGTGGTGCCCTGGACATACGTGCCGTATCGATACACCGTCAGGCCAAGAGCTGGAACCAATGCGCCCAGGACAATGGTGGCTGTTCACATCTATGCTTCTATCGGGCAACCGACTATGTGTGCGCCTGCCCGGATAGGCCGGACTTCAACAACAAACGTCCATGCTCCACCAAGCCAAAGGAATTGGTACAAACACGTTTGGAGAGTGATCAGCAACCGGAATATTCGGATGAGTTTACCGACGATTCGACGCCGCCCGATCCAGATGATGGCATTAATGACGTGGGTGACGAAGAAGATAGCCCAGTGGACAATGAACGTGAATTCTTTGTCCTCGTTGCCCTCGGTGTCGTCATAGTCATGGTTGTCATCATTGTGCTGGTTATCTTCAGTAAGATTCGCTTCTAGTTCATCACTTTCTTTCTAAGGTTTAGTGTCATTTTGATATATTGTGTTATATTTCCAGTGCTTGCATTCAACACAAATCGCAAAAAGTCGAAACGTAACTCACGCGGTTCCAGCCGATCTGTGTTGACCTTCTCCAATCCGAATTACAATGTCGATGGCACACCCATGGAACCAAAGACAAATATATGGAAACGTTTTAAATACGATAAAAATCATGTAAGCAAAAGTCAAATTCATCTCATTTCCAACTTAAACATTAGGTATTAAGAAGGCTTTGGTAAAAATTTCAAGTCTGTCTTACGTCTTTTCCCTTGCATTCTATTGCCAATATTACAACTTGACCCGCCAGTCGAATGTGTTCACCTTGATGTTGGGCATCATTTTGGCATCCCATGAAAAGCAAAAACAAAAAAAATGGACCTGCGCATTGTTAAGCATATTGATTTATGTATAGTCGAACTTATTTTCCCCATAGATTTAATCGGATATACACATTTGTTTGTATATTTTAAATGATTTGATTTATATGTCATCTATGTATATAGGAACGCCCGGGAGTCTATGAGGAGCGGAGCCTGACGACGGAGACAGCATCTTCCAGCTTATTCGTGCCGACTCCGTCGCCATCAACGAAGACAATGCAATTGACAACGCTGTCGACTATCACATAAATTCCTGTATGCCGTGTAAACACAACAACTAACAAAAAGACAACAAACAAACAAAAAAAAAAGAAAAAAAAGAAAAAAACCAAAAAAAATATTACCAGAATACAAAAACAAACAAAAAAAAATACAAAAAAAAGAAGAAACTTTTAGCAAAATATGCGTTCCCCTCCCTCTCCCCATCACCCTATACCAACAAATCCCTTAACTAATGAAAATACTATTCTGTAACGATAGACGATAAAAAAAAAAAAATTATATATGTGTATATATATATATATATATATATATATGTATACATATGAATCTTAAACTGTTTATAGGGAGACGCCATGGACTCGTTTCCCCATGGACATATTTTTTAGTTTTGATTTGAAAGCTGTTATGTCAACGAGAGAGACTTTAAATACCTCTATGCACTTATTGAAATTAGGCATTTTGTCAGTCTTGCGCTTACTGTTCAGAGATGGCAAATGGCTACAAATGCATGTACATACATACAAACTTAAAAACAAAAACAAAAACGACAAAAAAGTAAAAATTAAAAATTAACAAACAAAAAAACATTTAAACATACATACATACACAAGCATACATACATACATACATACATACATATATCTTCAGTGATGAATACACTTTGAGTTTATTTAATTATTTATTTTTCTGTTTTTGTTATTTTTAACACTAAAAGAAAAGATTAATGCTAATGAAAAAAACAAACAAAAAATGATAAACAGAGAATTTGATATTTAAGCTGTTAAATGCATTTCAAATTACAAAAATTTGAATTGCAAACTTAATTTGAATACTGTGAAAAATTGAGAAAATTAGTTATGAATTTTTGCAAGTCAAAGGTGAAGGAAGACGTCAATATGCAGGACACATGCATACATCGATGTACATACATTGAAGCTGGGTATGCATTTCCATGTGTCCTGATCCGAATGAGTCGAACGAGCGCAGTCCTTTCCCATCCATGGTCGTATGCGTTGAGTCAGTAAACAAATGAAAAGAAAACAAAACTAAATTCTCAGGTGTAAAAACAACATCGGGCTGGAACACAGATCCGTCAAAAACTATATTTGTACATAAGTTATAAGAATAAACATTTTTTTTGTTTTTAGATATGTATATCTTTGCAAAATTAAATAACATACATATGTATTTATTACACAAATTGCATCTAATGAATATAATATGTATTTGTCAGACCACACTAACAACCAATGTTCCAATCGGTCAAAAATGATGTTCTCTATTATATGAATATTTATGTGTAAATACAGATTTGAATTGGTTTGTTATAACAAAATCGTATGTCTTTCTTTTTTACCTTGCCTTCGTAAGCAAACTGAATTTATCATGTAAGTATACTTACCGTAAGTAATCAAAAGTAGATTTCAAAAATAACGTATACGCAGAGTGGGTAAACTACATTCATTCAGGATGACTCGTTTAAGTCGGCAGGCTTAAAACTTACTTTAATTCGATAATGATTTGATAAAAGCGGAATGATAAAAACGTTTTTAATAAAAACGGATGCGAATTCAAGCCCTGATTTCCTGATAATCCATGTTAAATGAGCCTTAGATGCACAAAAAAATAATTGGATGAATAGTTACAAAATGTATTGGTGGAACAAAAGAAAATACCTAACTCAAAAATTTAATTGTCATACATTAAGGTTGTTTTAAATATGTGTATACGTATATATATATACATATATATAAAGCTAGAAAAAGACTCTGTCACGCCTTCAACTCATCGAAGTTCTGTTTGCCTCCAACATGCACAAAATCCAAAGCTTCCAATCCAAGCTGCTGCGCGTGATAACCGGTGCACCGTTCTACATGACAATTAAAATTCTACATCGTGAGGTGGAGACAGAGCGAAAAGTCATATTGAGCGACTAAGCAACCACGAGAACAACATTGCGATTAACCTGTTGGATTAGAGCTTACATACCGGAAGGCTTAAGCCACACCACCCACTCGGCCTACCTTTTCGGCTGAACTGAGCAGCCCCCAAGCCCTCAAGCCCCCAACACTCTCATTGTCTCAATTAATCCGTACTAATTGTCTTCCAAATGTTAATGTCTGATCAAATTTATTAATTGTTAATTGCATTATCACATGTATAATCAAACTCAATAATTGTCCCCTGGACATATCTTAAATAAAGAATAAAGAGGGAAATTGAACTCTAACTGGTATTAGGAAACATGAGTATTCGTTCAAGCAGTAAACAGTGAATTGTAGTTCCCATCAGCATTTATACCATGGAGATTAATGTATTCCTTGAATCGAAGCTGTCGTTGGTTTAAACGAATGTACATGTCAACTGCAAACTGATGGCAAAGCCATCGACAGTGTCTGAATCTGTTCGAATCGCACCCTTAATCTTCCAGTAACTCCAACAAACAATTCAAGATCAAAATAAGTTCCATTATTCAATTTAGTGGATTCGTTTTGAAGTTAATTGTATTCCTTTGACCTAAATTTGAATATTTTTGACATGGCCAAATGTACTTTCAATCAAGTCTTATTTGTATTTTATAGGGTTAAAACTTTGTGCATATATATAAATTCGACTATTTTGGTCAAAATGAGAACACATTGCGTATACGTAATAATAGAGTTGCGTTGAACCATTTACTTTCTGTCTTAACTTAATGTTATCATACACCGATTCAACTTTAGTTCAACATTCATTACTTGCGGCGAAACTCTTCGAAACTCTTGTAGACTTGAATAACTTATAGTCTACAAAAGACAAACACTTTTGTTTAGCTTTTTGAGTGGCGGCATTGAGTTAATATTTCCTTCCCCAAAAGTATCGAAGAACGATTTTTCTTCAAAATGCCCGTATTTTACATTTACTTTTACTTCATTCGCTGATTTTTATCAGATTTTTGAACGAATATATATAGACAATATTCTTTATCCCTATATGAATTACAACTGGGTAATGTCTCGATTTACTTTTCAATTGTATCGCACATTCAATAGAATCACACAAGTTTCATTTATTTTTATGTGATACGTTTTGTTTCATTTCATTTTTCAGACCTAAATTTGTTAAATGCCGAAATAAAACTATTTGTTTTGGGATAGAGTAATATTATTCCTTTCATACATATAGAGACACACATATGTATGTAGGTATAATTGCCAAGTCTTTTTAAAGAGAAGGACATCACAGAATTTTCAATTCGTCCCAAAGCTCTTAAGTATGGCTTATAAAATTACATTTTCTTGATGAGTTTGGAATTTTCCAACTATTTCTCGAGTCATTCTTTCTTCAGTTATTCAATTTTCCCCTTTTAACTTAGCTGAAAGTTTATTTCAAATCTATATCTTAACAAAATTAAGATACGGATCCAAATATAAGTTCGAGGCAATAAATTATTGAGATGCTGTTTAGAGTTGTTTCCGATCCGTTCTATTTCATGTGTATGAAGGTCTCTTTCTCTCTCACTCTCTTTTGTTTTCGGATTTTTGTTTTGTCTTTCTCTCAAAGTATGTACATGGATGTCACACAAAGGTTAGCCATTATTTGACTTTGTCGTTTATTTTCTTATTTTTCTTAAAACTCAATTTTAAAATAAAGGTGAATGCGAATGAAAACGAATGTTGATTTGTTTCCACTGCAATTTTTTGATTGAATCACAGCTTCCATTTATTGTTTTTCATTAATTCTATGTCGTTGATTTAAACATTTCATCAAGTGGAGGAGGTATTCATCCATACAGGCAAACATACACGTTATACATTCACACATAAATGATTCCGTTTGCTTTGCTTTTCTACAATCAGTCTCGTTTTATATTTTATCCACTTCCTTGTTTCAAGCTATATATTCACTTAACAACTAATGTTATTTATACTACAATATACTTCATTCACATATAATCATCCGTTCATTAGTCAATATTCAATGCATACATATATATATTTCATAATTCCATATACAGTTGTGGTCAATGTTATGACACATTTTGTGTTTTTGCAATTTAATGCGCATTTGCTCGATTCCCAAAAGAGAAAGAGAATCAAGAGAAAACATTTTGAAAACAATCTTTTTGCGTTGTGTTTTTACCCTCCTTTCAATGAGATGGTAAAATTTACGACATATATTTTAAATACAATGGCCAACCAAACACAAAAAAGTATTTGTGACAAAATGGTTTTTAGGAATCGATAAAATGAAAGTGCAAAAACAGAAAATATGCCAGAACATTGACCACCACTATATGTACATATATAATTCATTATAGATGCGAGATGTGCGTATTTAAACAACTTGGAACATATAGCTTCTATCATAAGAGTTAGAAATTTTTGGATTGAGTAAATTACATAGACCAAAATAAAAGAAATTAGTGGAAATACAATATTCATTCTAAAGTAAAGTCTGTTTCGAAAATCGCTTGATCATTCGCTACTCCTTCTCAATGAGCTTTTTCTGTTATTTTTTAAAAATTTTGCACTGCTACCAAAATTGTTACTTATACACACACTTATCACAAATATATATATATATATATATATGTAAATGCACGTGTTAATATGTATAGTATGTACTTACATATATGTAAATACATTTGACAATGAGAAAATAATGTATAAGAATAGGTTTACTTTTATAAAGATATGTTACATATGCGACGGCCAATAATAAATTGATGGAAAATAATAATAAAGTATTTAAAAAATAATAATAAAAAAAAAACGTATTTATATATATGTATATATATATATTGTAAATGTTACGCTTTGTTTATATATACGTATATATATGTATGTATATGTATATGTGTATATATATGTAAATATATATATATATATATAGCTATGTGTATATGTATAACTATTATAAAAAACAGGGATTTCAATTAATTGATTTGATGTGTTACTAACTGATTTAGTAGTATTTGGCGATCTGTCCTTTCACACACACACCGTCCTCCCCACCCCACCCCACCACTCGATAGATAGATATACACCAATATGTGTACATGTAAATTTTGATATTTGTCGTGGCGGGTGGGAAGTGGTTAGTGGTGGGCGGCCTTCAAAGAACAGACATATGTATATATGTATGTAGTTTTACATACCAACTTAATAGTTATATATTGTGATAAACGAGCTTGTCTGCTGCCTGCGGGCGCAGTCCATAAACAAGCCTAGCAGTACATTGGCTCATAAGCGAGGCATCTGAGGTATGTACGTGTGTTTTAGGTATGGGGCCTTTTAATGCGGCGGCGCGGGTGGGGTGGTTGGGTAGTAGGAGGAGGAGGAGGAGTGGGGGAGAAAGATCGTAACTGAACTGCTTTATATGCCTTTATATCCTGTGCAGCAGCTCACCTTGAGTCTGCGTCGGCGCGCATCTCACCTTGAGTCTGTGTCTGCGCTTGCATCTTGCATGTCTGTGTTAGATCTAGCCCAGCGGCGGATGCTGCAGATGCCACTGAGTGCGTCATCTGTTGACATTGATGTGGCTGAGAATAGTAATAAGCATTTTGCGTTCGCTGCTGTTGCTGCTCAATCCCCACGAGATAAGGTTCCAGTTTGCGACTATGTTCTTGAAAAATTGCTTCCATTTGAAGCATACACTCTTGCAGCTGATCCTAAAGAGAAGAATGCGATTAGCTCCCCATCATAGTGACCACTTCGATGCACACATACCTGCTCAACACTGGTTAAGTCCGTTAAAACGCCTAAAAAATAATTTAAACTACAACCAGAGCGCAAGTGTAATTTCAAACCGCTCATTGAAGCAGCAATGCTCGATGCGGCTATAGTGCTAGCTGGATATTTTGTGAATTGATGCTCTGTGGAAACAAACAGTGAGTAAGTGAGCAAATTGGCAATGCATTCCTCTTAACAACGATAAAACAAAACCAACCTTTGGCTGCCAGCGAAATGAAAGCCTGAGCATGTTGCCTGACCTTTGATGTATTATTTCTCAATGGCAGACGTATGATTAAAAGTTCTAGAAAATCCAGAGGGGTAACCGATGAAAGGTCCCAACCCAAACGGCTGAGTACATACAGTTCCCATTTCTAAAAAGAAAAGAAACAAGGACATATAGTTATTGTATAAATTGAATACATCAAATGCAATAATTAGTTGGCCTAAACAGAAGAATTCAAGCAAGAGCTTATCCTTACTTCATCTTTACTTTGAATAGTGATGAGAACATTTAACATTCACATTCTATGTACTCACAATCAAATCTTTCTTATTAATGCTATTATCCGAATACACAACCAACAAATCAACGGAGAGTGCACGACAACTGGGCTCACGCAGCTTTGAAGCAAGCAACAGACATGCGGCAGCTAGGATTTGCAATTGGGTTTTGCGAATTGATTTGGCATTTGGATTCGATAGAAATCGATCCATGTAGTTCAGGGCCAATAGCACAACCTCTTCTTGGCACTTTTCTTCGGCGCATACCTGTGTGGAAAGCATAGGAAAAGCACAAGTTAGTTAATATATTACAAAATCATCACCATCACTAAATTAAAGTTACATTTCTAGAGTAACCTTGAAATCCTTTAGTCGATAGAAGGTTCGTTTGTTACCCAAACAATTCTATTAAAGCCCATTGTAAAATCTCAAACACAAAGTCCTAAACAAATCCTTCTATAAAACACCATCTATGTAACCAGGGGTCTTTTCTAAAGAACTATTCTATTGTAAATGACACATTTCTATGACCTAGAATTAACATAATACTATTAAAATGTTAAATCTGAAAACGGAATTCATTAAATCCCTAAATTCAACTATATGTCAGTAAACGTAAAAGGCAATGCAATATTTCTAAATATAGTTGAAGTCACATGTGAATGCATCTTCCCCATTCTATCGATGTATGGGTGTGAATATATTGTTAATACTGTGTGAATCTCCATGTCAATACGGTCTATCTGTATCTAATTGAATTATTCATGTGCACGAAGGGAATCATTCACTTCAAAATAAAATGTGTTTGAAATATATCAAATTGTTTCTATTAAGAATATTGAATCTAAAATCTACCTAGAGGAATAGTTACAAAAAGCAGCCCTCTACCATCTCTTGGTCACAAAACGAAAGAAAAAAAACACAAAAAATAAAATTATATGAAACTAATTGATTGATACCCCATGGGAAATAAATTCTATTATGGTGGTACAAACATATTTCAGCATGACGCTGAATCATCATCAACTATTATATTAAGTATGTGTACATATGCCAGAGTTTGAGAATCAATTATCAAAAAATTGAGTGTTTGGGGGAAAATTGTTTATCCAAGTGCACGTTATATAAAAATAAAAGTTTTAAACCATAATTCTATGAAAGCAGATTAATTTGAAACTCTAAGCTATCATTTTAATATCTTGATGGAGGAGGAGTAACTGCCTTTCTTGTCTGTCTCTCTCTTTCGCTAGGCTTTTATGATCCTTTGTTACACTATGTTATGGTTGGCAATGTTGTTGTTAATACTCACTTCCATCATCCATTCGGCAACAATTTTACGCATAGCCGGCGTAATATCCCTCTGCACGGTGACGAAATATGCCGCAGATATGTGCTGGTATTTCTCCTCGGCCTTCAAAGCAATCTCCAAACATCTATCCGAGTTGAAGGTGGGATCCATGATGGCAGTATTGACATTGTCTAACTTGTTGATATACTGCAAACTAATAAAGGGTGCCTGTGCCGATGTGGTTAACTCTCTAATGACGCTCGTTGTGGTTGCAGCAAGTTGTTGCTGTTGCTCCTGTGATTGAGAGTTGCCATGAGGTGGTTGATGGTGCTGCTGTTGCGTTTGATGTTGCTGGTGATGGAGTAAGACATCTGATGTCCCTCCTGTTGTGTCGATTGCATCCGTTCCGGTATACAGTAAAACTAGGGCACGGTCACGTTCGCTCATTCGATTTGAGGATGAGTTGGAGGAGTTTGTTATGCTAGCCGCTGCATCGGCATCGACATCGGCATCGGCATCACAGTTTTCACAAGCACCAGTGACCGTTGAGAAGGACGACGAAGATGCCGATGAACAAGACGAATACGAGGAGGAGCAACTATTGCTGTGGTGCTTGTGTTTTGTTTTTTGTTGTTGCTGCTGCTGCTGCTGATGTTGATGATGATGTGGATAGGTTTTGAAGTGGTATAACGGTTCGGAATCATTAACAAGGCTCTCCGAACACAGCAGATCCATATTGCCCACACGGCAGCTACTTATTGTTGTTGGATATTCAACGAGTCTTCCTGTTTGCTCTTCCTACAATATGTATTGTTTCATAAGTATGCAGGTATTGTACATACACGTATGTGTGTGTGTATATACATATGTATGTACGTATTGTACATACATATGTACAAATATATGTGCGTCCCTGTCTCTGTATCTGGTTCTTTCTTTTAAAATGTAACTTACTCACACGATCACAGATCGAGCGGACACACACAAACAACAAACACTCACACACAGCCACAGACACTGTTGATTTTTTTCGTTTTTGAATCGTTTGTCTGGATTGAATTCGTTCCCCGAGAGAAAGAACGACACAACTGAATTAAATACCATATATGTATACATACATACATACACTAAAGGTTACTAATATTATTTATGCATGTTTATGTACTGCACATATGTATGTACATACATACGTTGGATATATTATGTGCAAGTATGTATATATATATATGTATATATGTACATACATATGTACATACATATGCACAAAATGTGCCTTTTATCCGTTATTATCAATTTGCAAGACCTGTATGTACATACGTATGTACGTATGTATGTATGTATGTATGAATGTACGTATATTTGTACAAATGTCTATACATACGTACCCGAAGTCACAATCTACAAAAAAGCTCTTAAACATTACGAATTTAACCTTATTTCATGATTCAAATTTCACGGACACAAATTGCGATATAAATCTATATACAAATGAATCTATTATATTCGCTTCTTTCTATTTTAATTATTTTTGACTTAGCAACATACGCGTCTGTTATTTTACCGGCGTGCACACTGGAAATTTATTGATTCTGGACCCTAACAACTAGTTCAACAACGTGTTGACAGTGGCATAAGTTCCATATACTGCTATTTGTTTCATTCCAATTGTTTCATACAATTTTTTTTACACAAAAATTATTCATAAAATTGTGCTGGTAAGAAAAGGAGTAGCGCAAGAATAATAAACAATTTTAGTTACTAACTAAAAATACAAAAGCAGCTGCATGTCCCAGTTTGGACACAACCTTATACATGACTAAACAATTTAATATAAAATCAAACTTATATAATAAATAAATATTGTTCTTTTTAATGTTACAACATTTGCAGAAATTATAAATATTTATTTTTCTCGCTACACTTTGCAACAAGTCTGCCTATGGCAACTGTAAAATCAGCTGTCAAGATATGGTGGATGGATCACTATTTCATATCCACCGTTAATCCCAGACCGAGTGGGAATCTGGTCTTAGGATCGTACTCTTTGAAAGTTATCGAACTAGCATTTACTCCGATAATAAATTGACATTGGCTCCGACAACGTCGATAACTTTGTTCGATAGCGTCAATAACGATAACAACCCGACAATTTGTCCCGATAGCCGATAACATATCGACACATGTAACCCTAATGTGTACACATATGTATACATATTAACTTTTTTTATGTGTGTACACTTGTCATGTTTGCTCGATGCAGTGGGAGAAATTGCTATAAATCTTTGTTGTGTGTAAAAAATAAAAGTTCTGCAAATAATACAGACGTGTGTCGAATGTGAAGTAAATAAAAAATCTGCAATACAGAGTAAATCCATTGTTGAAGCACTCTAGTTCTGTAGTTTTTTTTCTGTTTTTGTTGCATCCAAATACATATGTATAGGCAAAGAGAAAAAAACCTGAGAAATTCATAGCAAGCTGTTTATGTGCATGCGCGATCCCTGGCACATTCGTATATATGTATACGTTCACATACATATTTACATATGTGTTGATGTATATAAAAATGTAAAAGCACTGTGTGTACATTATTCTAAAGTACAAACAATTACTACAAGTACATAGTACATGTTGTAAATATATGTACTACGTATATATGTTTATGTATACATGTGCATATATGTGGGCTAATCTAAATTCAAAATTCATCTTCTGTAACTATTCGTACAGGATGCAATACAATACTCGTAATTAATCAAAAATACATGTTGTGTTGCATTCATATTGGAATTATTTCTAAATCGAAACTAACGGTGTTGTCATTGTTGCCTAGCAATGTGGAGAATAAAAAAAACGTGAGATAGAGATAGACAGCGAGAAAGATTTCGATTTGTATATATATATATATACATACATATGTGCGTGTGTGTGAAAAAGAGAGAGCGAGAGAACGAGAGAGTGAAAGAGAGAGGACAATAACTAGTCATGGATTTTGCTGGTGCTGCTGTTACGCGACTCAACAAAAAAAATAGGCAAACAGCCAGCCAGTGGATAAATTGTAACAATATTTATGTTGCTAAACATATGTATACGTTATAAATATATACATATGTAGATATGCACACGCATTAACAATTGTAACAACCATAAACATCCATTACTAACTGTGCCAACAAAAAAACCCCCAAAAAAAAAACAAAGAGCAACAAAACAAAAAAAAAAAAACAGCTGTAGCTGCGTATCGCCCAGTGAGTGTCAGTCAGTGAAAAAAATTAAATTAAACAAAATTTCCCATAAACACAAAAAAAAAACAACAAGAACACAAAAAACAATTATTATTTTAATGTCTCGACGAAAATAAAGAGCAATTGTTACGATGCAACAAATTTTCATTACATATTACATATGTATGAACATATTGAGAAGAGTTAAAAGTCCACTATTTTAATAGCTCAATGACAAAATGTGAAACTTGGGCATTAATAAAACAAAAAAACAAAACAGAAAAACAAAATTAGGTAATAAAATGTACAGAAAGAGTCTTGGCTAACATTTGTTGGTGCATCGAGCGTTAGCGAGGGGAGGTAATCAACCAATCCAAAACACGCAGTAAGAACGTCAGCTTCATGGTAAAATTTGCCTACAAAAAAAAAAAAATGTCTTGTATAAGCGGCCTAAACAAGGCACAAGGCACACTTGCCTAGTGACCTTCGCCAATAGCCCCCCATGGGTTTTTAATTGTGGAATTTCGTCATTCACACACACACACACACACACACACACACACACACACACACACACACACACACACACACACACACACACACACACACACACATAATGAATTCAAAGAAATGCAATGTGCATTATATTTTCTGTTTCATTATTTTTCCTTTGTACACACTTTGAGAAGTTAAAAGGAGAATTCCAATTAGCTACAAAAGTATCTACAAAACTGAAGAATTCAAACAATTTAACCAATTTGGAAGTTTGGTCTTTAATTGTTGCTAAAGCTATCCCTCTTAGCAATGTTACAACAAGGTTGTTGAATTGGTTTAAAAGAAAACTTTTCATTAGTCCAGTGCCAATAAGAAAAGTTTATGATCCAAAAGGAGAACTATACAATTTCAGGAAATGGAAAATTCATAATTCAAAAATGTGTGATAGGATAATGTGCTTAAAGATTTCTGCTTAACAATCAGATTTAAGTTCAAATTGGAAAAGACTGACTCACTATATGTATATAGGCAAAGCCTTCTAAAAATGATTTAACTTGAAGTTTGATTTACTCTTTTCTTTTCTTTTTGTTTAACCCCAAGAACAATGTTGAGTAAGCGCTTTTAAAAAGGAGCTCTCCTTGTGTGCGTGCCGTGCAGCGTGTGAGAACGAGCTAGTTTTCAAGAAGAAGAAAATCGAATTGAATTACAAAAGAGAGGAAAAAAAAGAACCTGTAAAAACAAAAAACTGGCTGGTATCATGTCATCCACGTCGTCCATTGAAACGCCAACAACACCAACGGCTGAATTGCAACAGCAACAACATCATCATCATCACCACCATCATCATCAACATACTACCACGGCCATTGTGGCCAGTCAACAGAAGCAGCAGCCGTTAATTGCCAAACGCTCGCACTCCGTGTCATCGAGCGCATCGAGCGCCTCCTCAGTATCATATGGGGCGGCAGCCGCCGGATCGGGAAGCGGAATCGGAATCGGAACCTCACTATCAGCTAACGACCGAGGAGGCGGCAAAAAAGTTCAAACGCCGCCCATGCCACAGTCAGTTTCTGCAAATGCCTCTGCCACAATAGCAGCAGTGCATCATCAGCAACAGCAGCGCCAATCTTATTCCGCACTGCTACAGAAGCAGCCGTTTTCCAATCGACATCAGCAGCAGCAGCAGCAAGGTCAGCAATTGCAAGCCCAGCCAATTTCGCAATTGGGAAATTTATCGGGCTCTACTGCGACCTCGACCACAGGGAATACGGTGGTAGGAGGAGGAGGAGGAGGAAGTTCTCTTTCCGAGTCAGCAGCAGCCGCTACCACATCATCATCGTCATCATCATCGTCGTCGTCATCATCATCATGTTGCACTGATATTAAAACTAATGTAACACTAACTACGCAAAAGACGCATCGACCCATACCGTCTGATAAAGTAAGTATAGAGAGATAATTACCATTAGCATATAAACTTAATTTCCTTTTCTTGGTAATCCCCCCTCCCCACCAAATGTATCAAAGTTACAAAAGATAAGACCATTCCATATCTTGTGACGACTTCCTACTTTAAACAGAAACTCAAGTTCTTATCGGGTGCATTTATTCTCTGAATGGGAAAAATAAATAATAATAATTATTTCGAAAATGTTGTTGATATTGCTGCGCTTTGGTTCCTTGAACTTTAAGCAATTCTATTCCATATATGTATGTGCTCATTGCGCAACCCTCGCAAATGTGTACATACATGTGACGCCATGGCCCTTTAAACGGGTCGGCTGCATTTTAAATATTCAATGCACCATTTACTCAGTAATTCCAAAAACATGACAGATAATTAGGATAATGGAATGAGAGTCAGGCATACAAGAGTGGTGGCCGACCCTATTAAAAGTACATACATAGATGCATTCTGATGTTTATTACTCAATAGGCCCCACCGGCTCCTTCCCTAGAGTAGTGACTCTACCCCTTTAAGCCAAGTAGAGTAGTCTGAAGGGCGATAATTGACACACAATGTGTCCTTCCGTGCTCAGAAACCTTGAATTAAAGCTTTCGACTATAAGCATAACCGACAAGGTCGCAATCTCTGCAAAAATGTCAAGTTCACTGTGCACTATATATGTACATACTTATATATGTACATTTTGGACATCACACTTTGACGTTGATTCGTCAAATTAATTTATAACAAAAACACTGCGGCACAGTTTATGCCCTTGCAAGTCTTTCTGTTACTCTAACCGAAAAAAAACATTTTGTCTGATAACTCAAATTTCCCTAAAAAACTGGCTACACTTAGCCTAACTTAGGCTCTGTTTTTCGTTTCTATGAGAGCTATATGTTATAGTAACCCGATTTTGAAGAAATTTGGCACAATCATTAATAAGTGTATTTGACTAATACATATTAATTTTAATAAGAATCGCGTAAAATGTAACAAAGTTATTTATAAAAGTCACTATTAGTGACTTAGACGAGAAGCCCACATGGATAATTTCTGGGTATTTTGAGTTGATCTAGACGGACGAACAGACATGATGAACAAGAATATATATATATATACTTTATATTGTCGGAGATTATTCCTTTCATGCGTTGCACAGTTCGGACCAAAATATACTGTTTGCTAGACACATATATGTAGCACAGTTAAAATCTCCTTTATATTTAATTAATTTTTCAATGTTTGATTGCAGATCAACCTACGATTAATACTCGTTACTGGTAAAACAAAGGAATTCCTATTCAATCCATCAGATTCAGCTGGTGACATTGCGCAAACAGTATTTGATAATTGGCCAGAAGGTAAGAAATAATATAAACTTATACTTATGACAGTATCATGGGCCTATACAACAAACAAGCAGGCTACCAGACTAGCAGACTTTGTTTTCTATCCATGTTATTAGAGTTCTATACTAAACCCATTTTTCTCACGCACAGATTGGGCACGTGAAGCTGTCTCTAAAGCCGAAATTCTACGTTTAATCTATCAGGGGCGTTTCCTTCATTGTAATGTAACTTTAGGCGCACTGGGACTTCCGTTGGGCAAAACGACTGTTATGCATTTAGTGCCGCGTGATAATTTGCCAGAACCGAATTCACAAGGTGAGTTATTATGTCTGAACCCATGCACAGATATCTAGGGAACACCAGAGTTTTGCTTAAAGTGACGCAAGATGCAATATACAGTGGACCCTCGGTTAATAAACACAATTTGATCCAGCATTTTGTTCGTTAAGCTTAAGTTAACTCAAGACTTTCCAAGAACTGAAATATTCACCAAGATACATATTTGAAATTCAGCTTTTATTAAAACTAAAATGAAACGTATAATATATTGTTCAAGAAACTAAATGTCTTTTAGACGAAAGTTTGGAAAAGGATAATGAATTTTTTAATAGGTTTTCATTGCCTGACACAGACAGAAATTGTACATGCAAATATGGTTTTCACCATTTTTGTTGATCGTTATCCGAAACTTTGTAACAAAATGTGCTAGCTATCCGAAATGTTCGTCATCTAAGGCGTTCGTTAACCGAGTGTCCACTGTATACATATCTAATTCGTTTTTGACTTGAGAAAAATTCTATTTTTTAAAGGATTATAAAAATTTAAATATGTACTTTAAGAATTTAAAGCGAGACAAATCGGACAGACAAACGGTTTAAATTATTTGACAACTAAAAACAAAAAAATATGTTAAACACAAATCGAAGTGCTCCAAATCGAGATCCTGTTGTATATATGTATGTACCTATTTACATTACGATTGGGCAAGAAAGGCATAGATTTCGTCATCCTCAGACTGATTTCTCTGAAATTACGACAGGAAGATATTAAATGATATAATTTAAGATTTTCAATAAAATCTTTTTATTAATGTTTATATTTTTATTTCATCCTTTTCTCGATCCTCTTTATCGAGTTCAGATCAAAGACAAAAGAGCAAAGGAGGTTCTGGGCGTTGCTGTTCAACAACTTGCTGCATTCTGTAACTAGGCATGTAGTTACATATATACATTAACTTAAATAATAATAATACTGAATGAAGTTCTACACATTATAAAACTTTGTGTGCAGTCAACAGAATTTGAATACTATAAAACAAAACAAACTGAAGTCCTGCATGAAGTGATTAGATGAAGCTACAACTGTAGGCAGTGCAGTTAATTGATTTTTTGTTGTAATGCCGAATGAATGTACCGATATCATCTAGATATGGGATCTATGATCGCGAACAGCAATTAAGATGAGATTATTTCTTGGCCAAAAACTTTATTCCTCTTCGGTTTGGTTGACTCAATGGAGGAGGAGGAAAGGACGATTCATTTAAGAGATTGGAGAAGGATACCGATGCACAATATAAAATTCAACTAATTATTCATGCAGGTCTTTTACAATTTAACACAAAAGTAAAAGTAAACAAATACAAAACTAGCCTATTCGTTGATATGCATGTAAATACATTATACAAAAATATATTTTATATATACACACAAGAGAATTTGTAAGCAAGCGCAAAATGCAAAGAGAAAAAAGAAAAACAACAACAAAAAACAAAAACCTATGCTGTATTAATGTTGCTAGACTGCAAATATACAACATGTAATATACAAAAACATATTTTTAGCAATCCCCACAAAACAAAAAACAAAAAGAAAACAAAAATGTAAACTTATTTAGAAAAAATGAAATATTTATTCAATTAATAATCAAATTGTAAAAATTAGGAAAGCGAAAAGTACACATGCCTACGAAATATAGATAACTCATTTCTGTTTGTGCTGGATTCCAACAAAATGTACAATTCACACACAAACACGTACACACACGCATCTCTGATGATGTAATGTGGTGTGTAGTGTGCGTGGTTGTGCGCAATTTAGTTATGTGAACAAATAATTGAAATTGTCAAAATACATATTGAGTCCAGAGAAAGCCATTTACATATATATTTCATCAATAGCCAAGAAGATTTTTTCTGTAAATACTTATATAATTAATTAGAATTTAAGTGTTTTTTTGTTAAGTTTTAAAATAATATCTGTGAAGTGGTCTAACTTAAAGCCGATACAAAATAAATAATCATATTTAACCTTCCTTATGAACAATATGAAACATTTTGTTCACGTTCTCCTTGTCCTTGCATAGAAATACTCCTCAACTAAAAAGGCAAATGAATATAGACACAAACGTTTATTTTGTTTTCCCTTCTGTTCTATGGTTTGTGTGTGCGCGTTATTTAAGCTGTAACTATTGAAAAGGGAGAGGGTATACGCGCTCGAAAGTTACATTAGCTAAGACGTTCAAAGTAACAAGCTTTACTTACCATCTTTTGCAATAGTTTAATTCAGACCAATGTGTGATTCGTTATTATTGTGCAATGCCATTTGAGACTGAATCAAAACTGTAACAAAATTGTTGTTCTTCTTCTAGGAAATCGAAAATAAATTTGGTCCGCTGTATCCTTTTCCATTTTGATTTCAAATTTCAATATCGAAGGAAACAAGCAAACCATTTAGGCACATTTCTGTAGGAAATTTTCGAGTGCGTGTACTCTTTCGATCAAAACAAAAAGAAACAAACAAAAAATACACAAGTTTAGCTAATTAAAAAAATGTATTATATCAGATAATAAAAATAAATTTCATTCTAAGGGCTTGCTCGTAAAGTGAGCCACTTACGATTACATTAAATTGCTTTCAAATAAAAATTGTGGAAAAATAGTGAAAATCGTAAACACATTAACGAGTCGTTTTGGTTTAATTGTTTGTTTTGGTCTCATTCACAAAAAGGTAAGAAAAAAGGTGGACAAAAATGTTATTGTTGATGGGCAACATCGGCAAATGATGACATAGACCTATATATATTGTTTATAAAATATAGGTAGTTCTGGAGAACTCACTTGCACCTTTTGCGAACACCAGGACAGAGCGTCTTACTCGCGATCACAGGCAGATACCTGGCCATCCCCCCTCCGACCGACCGAGGGGTGTAGCCGTATATCGCATGAAAAAGAACCAGACAAACAGATCATTATATTATCATATTAACTGAATTGGATAGGATAGCTGTTCAAAGTAAACGAACAGAAGACAGAAGGACGAAAGGATATTGGCGATTATAATCATAGCAGAGGACCCTAAAAGATTTATGCAAGGCATCGTTAGGAGAACAACAACTTGGAGTAAAAGGGATAAAAGGATGACTACATCATACTGATCAATTAACCTGGATCAATAGGCGAGTCTTAAATTAACATCAAGCTTAATTCTACGGTTAACAAAAAGAAGACTTCTAGAATAGGAATTACTATAATTGCGAAGAACAGATAGCAAAAACTGCTCTCATGCCTAGGCCAAGGTGACAAAATTTATGTATACTCCAAGGTAGGACGGACAAGATAAGCAAAAATAACTTATACACAAGTATGGATAATCAATTTCTTTTGGTGGAAATTGAGAGAAATTATTTCTAGAGAAATAAGTGACGAGTTGAGGAAAGTCAATACCTTATGTTTACCCTAACTTAAGGTGTAGACTCAAGTTTCTTTCCATTCCTCCTGTCTCTAAGTAACTCGGGAATAATTCAAATCTTTGCTTTCAATTCACAGAATTTAAGACTATCCCAGCTTGGTTCAGGAAAGTTCCCCCACTTGGGTGGGCGTTGACTTACTTGCACAGGTTTCTGGAAACGACAACCAATACCAACAACAATAATAATAACACATACCACAGAATAAACAGGGGTAAATCGAGTGGAAAACAAACATAAATTAGTCGAGACACCGGCCGGACATGTGCACCATAATCAAAATAGTCCCACCGCATGAAATGCCGTCACATCGAAAAGGGCCAATTTTCAACTCATATAAAATTCTCTTTTAAAATGTTTGATGCTTAATTTCTGAACATCATGACTAAGCTGAGCAGCTATAAAAGTCCTGGTTGCGATTCCGCATACTTGAATAGACGCAATAATGTTCGATCCACAGCCATATCGGGATGTTAGATTTCGAATTCCCGTCCAATGTATCTGGCTAAAGATGAACGGGTCCTGGCCATTGGCAGTTCCTGGGCATAATCAAAATCGGTTTTCATTTCAACGGTCCATTTTTGCCATGGCTTATTCAATGTGGGCGTGGTATGTGATTATATCCGTGTGCATAACGATTTGCTTTCAGACTGGATTTTTGATCAATCATTTCGGTGATATCATAATGACAACGGAGAATTGCTGCACAACATTTATGGGAGCCTTGAATTTTGTGAGATTGTTGCATTTGCGTCTAAATCAGGACAAATTTCGAAAGATTATAAAACAATTTGCCCATGATATTTGGATACCAGAGTAAGTGGCAGGCAAAAATAATATCCTCATGGTTTCCATGGGGACTTTGATCTTTTCGACCTTAAAATCGATAGACAAGTTTATTATCCTGTGTATACTTAACATTTTCTCTCCTTTATTCGTTATTATTTATTCTTTTTCTTCATTTGGATAGCAACGCTCACTTCAATATCTCACGAGATTGCCGTAAACGTATGACTACATTTAGTATTATGACGGGTCTTCTATCTTGCCTGATACTTATGTACTGTGTCCTGCCATTGGTGGAACTATTCCTTATTGTGGGTCTGGATGCAGAGGTGAAACCGTTCCCCTATAAAATGCAATTCCCATTTAATCCATACTCAAATTGGATCAAGTATATCCTTACCTATCTGTTCACCTCATACGCTGGCATTTGTGTGGTCACCACATTGTTTGCCGAGGACTCAATTTTTGGTTTCTTCATCACCTATACATGTGGACAATTTCGTTTGCTCCATGAGCGTATCGATCAGTTGATGGTCACAAGTGATTTAAAATTCCAGCAAGAATATGTCAAGGATCATCATCACCGTTGGCAAATACAAGAGTTGCAGCAAATTGCCAAACAGCATAATAGACTTATTTGGTAAGAATAGTTAGTGGGATTGATCGACTAGATTAAAGAACTTTTATCCCTAGTTTTGCCAAACGTTTGGAGGACTTTTTTAATCCCATATTACTGGTAAATCTATTAATCTCATCCCTTTTAATATGCATGGTGGGCTTTCAAATAATTACTGTAAGTAGTCTTGATCCGGAGTCAAAATGAAGATCCGTTTCTATACTTAGTTTGCCTATTTGTACGTTAGGGTAAAAACATGTTCATTGGCGACTATGTAAAGTTCATTGTCTATATATCGTCGTGTCTATCTCAGCTTTATATACTTTGTGGCAATGGCGACACGTTGATTCAACACGTAAGTTTCAAGTCCAATCGAGTTGTATGCTCTAATCCGTCTCTTTGGATCCATCCATTTTAGTCTACTATCACGGCATGGCATCTTTATGCTTGTCATTGGGAAAGTACAAGCAAAACGCAATCCTCCTTGTGCTCACCAACCAACAAGGAGTTTCGCACGAATTTGCAATTTATGATATTGTGCAGCCAACGTCCTGTACGAATAACAGCTTTTAAATTTTCAACATTATCACTTCAGAGTTTCACGGCGGTTCGTTTGATCTACAGATTGTTTTATACTTTTTGTACGCTACTAACCTATATCCTTAATCCCCTAGATACTGAGCACATCAATGAGCTATTTCACATTATTACGATCACTCTACTATGATAATAGTCCAAATAACTAAAGATTAAAAGGGAAACATTGTTAGAGGAACGTTTATGATGCCATCTGAGACACATATTTTCATCATTTTGGAAGAATTCAATTCTGTTATTTAAGTTTGAATATAACATTAGCTTTTTAGATCCTTTAGCCATAATATGAAATGACTATTATTGCCAGCACTCCTTGTAGGAGCTATTTTTTTTCCTATAAAACTATTTTTATATATACGTTAATTCGAAATTTGAGGGACTCTTAAAATATTGCGAAGTATTGAGTGTTTGATATATTAAATGGTTCGAAAGTTTTGAGAGAAAATAAATATTACTACGATTTATCAAGTGTTTTTAATGAACTGCTAATGTTTTAAATTTTCATAATGAAAATTAATTAATTTTTTAAAACTACTCATTTATATGATTTTACTTTGAAGCATTTTGAAATAATTCTTCACCCTCCTTCATCGTAGAGTTTTTGATTCGTATGTGTTAAACATTAAAATGCGCCATTGGTTAGTGATCATGAGAGAGGAAAAATCGTCTTATAAACAAACTCTTCTGATGTCAACTGCTGATACCGTTGATGGTTCTTCATGATCCATATACATATAATACAAATCTTTAAGCTATATACCAACTAAGCGATTCGTGCGGAAACGTGCGACAAAATGAGCCCAAGTTTTATGCGTAACATGCAACCACACAATAAAGACATTTTCAGGGGATTCCCAAATCCAAAAGGTCTAACACACTTCATACTTTTGATAAGTTTGAATTATTAAGAGGTTCAAAAAACCGCAGTTTTCAATTAACGAGAGTTGATTAGAGATACAGTTTGAGATTTAGTCAAATCAATTTACCTAACATCTCTGATTAATTTATTTTTTGTATGTAAACTATTATTTTATTTTACTGATTTTGTCAATGTCGTTAATGAAAAGCCAATATTTTATCACTTCATTTAGTTGCAATTCCCAACTAGTTTTAGTGTTAAAGACATGGTGTGTCTTATGATAGAACTTTATGACTTTTTTTGTGCTGCAAGGCTTGACTATAATGAAAAACTTCTGAAAGAATCTTCAAAATATACTAAGAAAATGCGATAGTTTCTATCCGAAAGAGTGTCTGCTATTTGAGGCAACGAGTGAGTTTGAGTTTACATTGGAATATATGTACATACTAATACAATAAACACCTGTAACCAGGGTTTGAAAACTGCGAAAACTGTCAACAGTTTTGCTGTGTGCTGTTGCTTCTGCTTCGGAAACTATGAAAAGTCGAAGCAAAAGCAACAGCAAAAATCCGTATTCAGAAAATTTCGGTTTTTTTCGGAAGTAAAAGCAACACAAAGTATTTGTTTTCATATTTGCTAAACAGTCACAGCAGTGAATAGCACAAAATTTATGACTTTTGCTAATTCGACTACAGCAATTTAAACACTGCCTGTAACTGTAAATGTAAATGGATTTAAATTTTCAAATGGATTTGGCTTTTGCATTCTTTAACCCTTTTTTTTTTTGTTAAGTATATTTAAAATCTATCCAGACTTGGACGATGATTAAATTCGATGAAAAACATAAAATAAACATGGCATTAGCAAAAGTACACTCAAAAAGCAAAGCCACAGAAGGTTTCATCGGGTGGCTCTTTAATCTTCATCTGCCGAGACCGAGAATACTAGCCCTACCAGTCAGGATCAGGCCTGAAGGTTCATCGGAAAAGCAATGCTCTTTTCTGTAACGACGTATTCAAGGTATTTGCTGACAAAATTACATTGAACTTGTAGAATCCTTAGACTTGTCTGATGGCCAAGTCTATTGCCATCTTCAAAAATGCGAATCCGAGCGAGATAGAAATATCACTACACCTTGCTGTTTGTATACGAATAAATTTGTTTTAGAATAACATATTGGACCTTCGAGTAGTGTTCAATAAAGTTGATGAATTTTGTTTTTAAAATGAGATGATTCCGATTAATCAATTGAAAATGTGCAAATTGCAGTGGCTTTATTCAATCCAGTTATTAAAAATCAATTTTTACACCATCGTCTTCCGTCCTTGGCCATTTATTTGTTAAATTAAATTTTAGTAATGGGCTTTAAGCCCAATATATAAAAGCATTGGCGCAATACAATGGCTGTGGCTTCGCACAACAAAATTCGACTGTGATTCACTTTGACAATTTGGCCGGCCTTGTTCTTCTCGATGCAATAGCAACTGTCGTAGAATTCCGCAAACGCAGTGCAGACTTCATAGCAGAACTCGCAGAGGAAATGAAGGAAAAGATCTCTAGAGCATTTCACTAATACATCGTGCAATTTAAGCAGAGTGGAGACCAATTTCCACTCCTTATCGTGAGTCAACGTGATGTCGATTGTTTCCAATATTTTTGACAGATTGCTGAAGTCTTCGCCAGAGTTACGGGCAATCGAGCAAATGCGTGTGTAAGTGTATAATAAATAAACGGCAGTGTTGCCACGATCGTCGAGCATTTTGTCAAAAGAGAACACATAGTCACTGATCCGATTATGGCATAGATCGGTGTATTTGATACAACCGTAAGCCACTGCCTCCTGGGCATCGAGCAGCTCCTGCGGTGTTAGTACTTGATCTCGACCCCGACTACGTAGCTGCTCCAAGGAGCGCTTCATTCCCTCATCAAGAAGATCGGCCAATTTAACAGTATCGCCCGAACGAGTTTTGAATTTTTTACCATCCTCGCCAAGAACAACGCCAAATTGTACATGGTCGGCCCGATGCACTTTTGGTTGGAAAATACCACAACGTTTGGCAGCCTTAAAAATTGTGGCAAAATGTGTACTTTGTCCAGAATCTACTACATAGACCAACCAATCGCAAAGCTCCTCTTCAATGCGATGTCGTATGGCTGCCATATCGGAGGTGTCATAGGTAAAACCTCCATCCGATTTAACAATTGTCAACGGAATGCCAGTTTTACTCTCATCTGGCCACATGATCTCACGACCATCGTCCACTTCCAGCATATTCTGCTTACGTAGGAAATCAACCACAGTCAGCATGCGAGATTGATAGAACGATTCGCCACGCTCCTTAACATTAATCTCTAAGCGGTCATAAATCGTCTTGAATTCCTTTCGGGACACATCACAGATGAGCTGCCATGCTTTAATCGAGTTTGGATCGCCACCTTGTAAGGCAACTACAGCGTTATAGGCCCGTTTCTTGAAGACTTCATCTTCGTCAAAGCTATAACAAAAGATGGGACGCATGGAATATTAACAGTTGACTTGGAAATCGTTGATGAAGACGTACCGCTTCTTTGATTCCTTGTAAAATGCTTGGAGATCGCCAATCGGTGGACTCTCGTTGAGGAAGTTGGGAAAACGATCCTCCAAATGGGCAATTAGCATACCAAACTGGGTACCCCAGTCACCCAAATGATTAATACGGATGACATCGTGTTGCAGGAATTCCAGTAAACGGCAAATCGACTCACCAATAATCGTGGAACGCAAATGGCCAACATGCATCTGCTTGGCAATATTCGGCGAGGAGAAGTCAACTAAGACACGTTTCTTGGGCACTTTAGGTGGTTTTACGCCATTACGCAAAAGATCGGTTATAGCACGAACACCATAATCTCTGTAGTGGAATATTGCAAATAAGACTCATGGGTAAGAATTTCTATTAGGTATAGACCGGATTGTCTCACTTGTTAAGGAATATATTAATGAATCCGGGTCCTGCCACTTCCAATTTACCGATACGTGGTGATACTGGACAACTGTTGATCAATTCGGTGGCAACATCTCGCGGGCTTTTACCAATGCCAATATCTTTCAGTTTCTTGGCCAATGCCATGGCATTATTGCACTGGTAATCACCAAACTTGATCGATGGTGTGAGTAAAACTGGTGTATGGGACAATTGTGGAAATGCCGTCGTTATTGCTATAGCTAAAACGCTTCTCAAGTGCTCAATAATCGATAAGCTATCATCATTTAGAGAAAAACTCCTAGCCGTCGATCCACCCTTTCCGGATTCATCAGATATGGCCTGTAAGAAGGAGCAGATTTAGGGGATTTATGATAAAATTCACAAAAAACTTGCATCATTTACAACCTGTCGTATGAGTCATATTTTCAATTATTCCTCCTTTTCTAGAAAAACAATTTGGCTTTTTCCAAAAGTTGCACAAAATGGATGCATAATTGTTGCGAACGTTGTTATTTAAAAGTAAATATTCAAATTAAAGCAGTCAGTGTCAAATTTGATCTTGGTCTGATGAAATCAGAGAGATAGATTGACACAGCATTTGTTTATAACGCCGACTTTTGTTTACATTATATAAATATGTTTCAAACCATTGTTGCAAACATTGTACTGGGTCTTATACTGCAAGTTTCATATATATGTATATGGTTGCTTAAGTTCACCGTAATCGAAATAAAATATTCTAATTGATAAAAAGTCCCACCTGATTGAGTATAGCTAACCGGTGCTTAAGTTTGGTATTTTCCGTTTGTAGCTTAATTAGTTCGTCATCTTGTAAGACCTGAACATCGGCCGCATTGCGATGGGGATTAGCCGCCTGCACTTGGGCTGCCAGTTCTACCGTCACACGTTCCTGGAATGTTATTGTTTTACTTATTTGAATTCATATAACTTATTGCCGACATACCAATTCAGCAAGCTTATTTAGCTCCACACTTAGTTGCTCCGACATTTTTGAAACTTGGTTCTTTTGTGCTGTTGCCACTGCCACATGGAAGTTTGTGTCTTTTCAGGGAAATTATTTTATTTCTGGTATTTTTCTACTTCTGGTATTTTTTTCTTCTAAGGCTTTTATGCTCAATGCTTTGATTTCTTTCTCAAAATCATCGTCAAGTGCGATAGAAACAAATCACCAAATTGAGAAAAAAGTAAAATTAAAAAAATAGATATTTAAATTTGCTAAAAAACCTAGAATTCCCGCCGCCCGCAGTTTTCAAATTTTTTCCGCAATCTCATTTCCAAAACAGCCAGATCTGGCTAGAAAAAAGCTGAAATGACATCAGTGGTTGCTCGATGATAGCATCCAACATGCAACAAAAGAGCGCAGTTCATGCAAAATTGTCCCCAACTGGTATTTTTCCACTTCTGGTATTTTTTCTACTTTTTTAAATTTGGTGACCCACTGTTAACTTACTAAGTAGCGCCACTGGAAAATGTAAGTTAGCATCCCTGGCAAAGTGATGGAGATGCAGTGAGCAGGGGAAACTAAAAGAAAAAGTGTTCGAAAATTGTGAATGTAATAGTTAAACGAATTGATGTAGGCCAGCATCTAAAATCGGTAACAAATCAATTGTTTAAATACATATCCCAGCTATAAATATGCCAAATGTGTTAAATGCATACACACAAGTATATATAAATGTGCATACAAAACATACATGTATGTATGTATGTATGTATCGTTTTTTTTTTTTGTTTGAAGTGTTTCGTTGCTCAGCCGCTTTGTATTTAAACACATAGCCAGAGCTAGCCCGGAGACATCAATTGTAACCAATCAAGTTGAAAAGAAAAAACGAATCGACAAAAAAGGAAAAGAACTTTAAATCGAACTCTAACAAAAAGTTTGACAACAAAATAGATTCATATGTTTGTGTGTTTGTATGTACATACCTTGAAAAAAAAAACTCGAACCTTAAAAGGAGTTCTAGGGTTTCATTAATAAGCCCACACGCACACACACACACACACACACCACGCATACACGCGTCGTTACATTTTATGTATATAACGTATGTACATACAGACATATGTACTTTGGTACGGCCGAACCACCAATACATCTAAATGTGCACGCATACACATGCATGCATATATGCATATGTACATGAATATACATATTTGGATGTTGTTTGCGTATTATTTTTGTCATCGCGTTGTGTGTACATTCCTTTCCTTTAGCTAGCCGGTCTCTAGCATTGTCCCCCCAAACCCCCGCCCCAAACATTCGTCCCTGCAAAAAATATTGGCATACATACATACATAGATAAACATAAATAAATGGATCACAAGTGTAACGTCCCCTCGCACCGTTCTGCTTTTATCATTCACAACAGCAACAACAGAAAGACAGAGAGAGCGAGAGAGAGAGCGCGCGAGAGTGAGAGAGATTAGCATCACGAATTTCAGGTGTAAGGGGCCAATTCAAACAGTTTGGTGGCCTTGCCTTCTCCTGCCACTCCTCCTCCACCTGCTCCTGTTCCGGCACCGACACCGGCCACGGCCCCGGACCTGGCTCCTGCGTTCAAGATCGCAAATATTACAAGTTGTATTTGAATGCCATGGATAGTACAAGCGCCACCGGTCGACGGCGAAACAATACGCGAGTCAATGCCGAGGATAATGCTCTAGATCAAATCACAAAGGAGGTATGTTGTCTCTCAACTATCATAGAAAAGGTTTACAAAATTTCTGTATAATTTCTTTACGGGATATTTAAATGGCTTAATAACTTAATGTCCTCTAACAAATCTCGAATGTAACTGGGAAGAACCAATAAACATAATATTTATATACATACATATATATGTAGCTATACATATGTATATCCGATTCTAGTAACCACCTGTTTGACTTTGGAAGAGGAATGATTAAAAGATTTGACTAAGAGCACATTATGTTCATATATAGCAATAAGATGCCCCCGAATGGGGACAATGGCTTAAACATATTGAATGCGGCTAACAAAAAAGGGTCAACTATGAGCTTATAGTATTTCGTTGCATTAAACATGAATTCTACATGGTGCAACATTATTATCACCTTATTTGGTGAATTGATTAAAAACTAGTTTGTTTTTATTTTCTGTATCAAATAATGGCTAGAAGGGGGATTATTTCCCTATTGACTTGTTTAGTTTGGAATACTACAAATGGTTTTTTGTTACTGCGATCTCCCTCGCACAGGTAAATCACTGATGACGATCGAACATCGATAATACACTTTTTTGTGACGCTCTTCTGTCGCCAGTAACTTGACAAAATGTTATTGTTTCTCTTATTTTTGTATTATTTGTTTCTCTCACTACTTATGTATCTCTCTGACACATTAAAAAACTCTCAGTTAGCTTTGCTTTGCAAACATACATACTTACGTACATATGTATATGTCTGTAGGTTTTACGACTTTTAGATTAAAATTTTCATTCACATTTTGAGTTTACAATCGGCGAATCGTGAATTATTTCATGATATAGTTGTTTTAATTCTCTTAATATACTACTTAATATACTCTTGTATAGGTACTACATACAACAGAGAAAAAAGAGTAAGACCCTTAATGTAGAAATTAAAATGGGAAAGCTTACATTTTTTGGGGAGTAATTTTGACATAAGATTTTAAAATATAATAAAAAAAAGTGAGTTAATAAAAACAAATTGTTTTTGACTAGATTTTTAAGAGGTTAATCAAAGTTAGCCTAGCCCAAGGACTAACTTGAAAACAATAATAATTATTTTGAGCAACTTTTGTACTTCTGCTTGTGAACCACAATTATGTTCTAGGGCAAAATAAGCAATAACTAATTCTCAACCAAAAAGAGATTTAAGAAATTGCGTACCCGTAATATGTATGTATATGTATTTATGTTTTAGCAACCTTTGTGTTCTTCAATTTGGTTTTTCTCTAGTTTGAGGTCGGAATTTTCCTTATAATACCAGAACTTTTAATTTAACTTTTTGTTTCGCAAATAAAAATATACACAAATAAACATTTTAAAGCAAATTGCTGATAAAGTGAATATACTACTAGCCAACTATAATGGCGCTTACAACGAAAGAATGAAAATCGGCTATAACGGGGCAAAATTGTCAGTTCCTTGAGTATCGTTGCAATAGAGATAATATATTCAAGGGTTTGGTCTTGATCTAAAAACTTGATTTGGATAAATTTACGCGTATACGTTTGTATATCTGTGATATTGATCTATAAACCTGGCGTCATTATAATCCAACTCGGTTTTAGCTCTGAATATGCCGACCCTGATAATTTAATTCAAAATCATGTATATACATTTTTCCTACAATCTTTATTAAAATTACTTCAATATTTACAATTTGATATGAGTTTTGAGCCATAAATGTCAGTTTGCTCCCATTGTACGCCCCATTATGGGCCAAAAAGAAGCTTTTTCTTATAAAAGCTAAAGCCAGATGACAGTTTATGAGTAAGCAATTACGAAAAGAAAGAAACAAAACAAAGCCAACCACACCAAACACATTCCCATATGTAGGAGGAGAAGAAAGACGTTCTCCAATGGGGGGAGGGCGAATTCCATTTGACATTTTGAGGATCTAGTCATGCCATCATGGGCACACAGAAATGCAGTGATTCTTAACTGGGTTAGGGTTAGGTGGATGATGAGTTATATATGTATGTATCAGTCAGTGTGCAGTGCGTATAAACAACGAGCGAGAGTGTCGAGTCTCGACCATATCTTGTTGAAGAAACCCAAACACAGAAGCGGGGGGCATCACGATGAAGTCATCGGAGAGTTGAGTTTTGGCGATAGCTAGAGCTACTCACTCAAAAGCTTTCGGCGTCGCCGGTTGCGTTGGCGCTTTCGTGAACGTTGCCGCACAGTCACAATGTTAGTTAAAAGAGCAGGCCGATAATAATACGACGTAAAATCCAAAAGGGGAATTCTAGAAACCTATGTATATATGTGTATAACTCATGTAATTTGAAACATCAAAGGCAACAATGGAAGCGATCGAATTGGGCGATCAAATAATGAATAATAAAGAAGATCATACGACGATCATGCCACCTACACCAACCACCACAGAACCTTGTCTAATTGACGACGGCGACGATGATGATGCTGATGAGAAACTGTCTGGCGGCGACGACGAGAGTGAGTCCGAAGAGGAAGTGTTAGTGCAATTCTTGGGCGAGGCAAATCGCATTGTAAGCTAGTCATTAGAACCGCAATTTGCCTATATATACGTTATATACCTCTATATAGTGCACAGTCCACCTATTATACCCCACGATGCATTTCATTAGATTACACAATTTTCATATGTTGTTTCGCTTTCGTTCATTTAGGCCGAAGCTCGTTTAGCGGCGCGGCGTCAAGCTCGTGCAGAGGCACGGGAAATACGTATGCGAGAGCTTGAGCGTCAGCAGAAGGAGCAAGAACAAAATGCCGATCGTGTCTTTGACATGCAAAACACCAGCGGTGTCGGTGGAGACACAATTTCCACCCATCCTGCACGTCTTGTGTATGGCGGTGGCCTCTTGAATGTAACCCGTGCCACAGCATCGCGTCGCAGTAGCGAGGATTCATTGGAAGATGAAAGCCGAAGTTTACGTGACATGAAACATGAGCTCAAAGTAGGTACCTACCACCAACCCGACCCGAAAACATCTCTTTTGCATGATAACGATGATGATGATGATGATTAAAACCGCATGTTTTTTCTCTTTTTAATTTTTTGCAGGACGTTGAAGAGCGCTTCCGAAAAGCAATGATAACGAATGCTCAGCTAGACAATGATCGTGCCTCACAAACATACGAAGTCAAGCTACTCAAGGACAGAAGCGAAACCATGCAAGAGTCATTGGCTCAATTGCAGCGCGAGTATAAGGAGAAAATGCGTGAATACAATGCATTGAAACGTAACTTGGACCGCACCACTTTGGAGCTACAACTGGTACAGGGCCAGTTGAATGAGCGCGATTCTTTGATAGCGGAACAGGGTCTTGTGATTGTAGCTATTGAGAACTCCGATGGCAGTGATGCCAAGCGGGCTCTAGTCAGTGTTGATAACGCCAATGTCTTAGCCTCCGTGCAGGGTTCGTTAGGTGAGAGACCATTGAGATCCACTGGGACTTTACATGAAATTTATTTCCATTTTTTTTTTCTTTTTTCAGATGTAAGACTTAAAAAATTTAGCGAAGATAAACAGCTGCTTCTTGCGGAGGTACAGAAGCTCAATGAACAACTGGAAGAGTATAAAAGTGACGGCAAAATAGGCCACGGCAGTTCATCGTACGGAACATTCGGCTATGACGATGATTATGAGGCTCAGAGTAAGACCCACGTAAGACGATCGTCATTCGTTCGTGTACTAACCATCCACATTCATTGCAGGAGAAGCAAATAAAATAATTTCGGATTATAAGTATAAACTGCAAAAGGCTGAACAAGAAATTGCAAGTCTGCAGGCGAGCTTAGCACGTTCAGAAACTCAGGTTATACGATACAAGAGCACGGCGGAAGCAGCTGAAAAAGCGGAGGCCGAATTGAAAGTGGAGAGGCGTAAGCTCCAACGAGAGGTGGGTTTGGATAAACCTTACTTGGATTAAGCAGCTTATCTTTAGCTGCTAACCCGGGTTGTATTCAAAAAGAACTTTTCGAATTTTGTTTTTTTTTTTTTTCGATTCTTTTTATTTTTTATTA
This sequence comes from Drosophila willistoni, assembly GCF_018902025.1. NCBI lineage: Eukaryota > Metazoa > Arthropoda > Insecta > Diptera > Drosophilidae > Drosophila > Drosophila willistoni. The sequence goes on from NW_025814053.1 coordinate 2,615,629, forward strand.
ATTTTTCTTTTGTATTTAGAGTTTGTTAGTGGCACATTTTTGGGATGAGTGTCATTGTCAATAGTTGAGGGTAAACCAATCCGACGTTCCAGTAATTGCGAATTGTTTAAACAATCACACCTACATATGTGTGAAAAGAGGCAAGAGGCATTAAATTGTTGTTAAACCTAATTTTGCATTCCTTAATGTTCTTACATGTCTTTTATACTGTGCAACAAAATTGATAATTTTCATATATGTCACACTCAACAATTTCTCGATACATTTACATACAAATATCAATTGAAGACGCTTTTAAGTTGTACATAAATATATGAATTCTAAAGGGAATGTCGTCAGGGTTGGATACACATTGGGCTCTTTCCAGTTTAAAAGGATTTTAGCTTATTATCTGGTAAAAAGCTAGAAGTTCAAGAATAACGAATCATTTTACGAATAATATGAGATTAATAAATTAAAACCAAAAGAAAGTAGTACGGCACTTGGGTTGGACTTTGTATTCTGAAAGAAAATATATATTTTGATATAATAATAGGGTGATACAGCTCCTAAGAAAGCCTTTTGCTTTTGTAGTTTTTAACGTAATGTGTCAATATTTTTTGAAGGTGTCAGGATTGTGCTGTCAATTGAGTATGGAATGTGTATGCCATATATACATATAGTATAGAGTGATTGGTGATATCTTTGGCTAAGTAAATTTCACAAAACAGTTTATGTACTATATTAAAACTACCTTATATATATTCCGAGACTGTATAGAGATAATACAATCGGTTAGAACAGTATTTCTGGGGTCGGCTATCTTTCTATCGATCTTTTATAGCGTGAATTTAAAAAGAAAACACCAAACATTCCAATAAAAGACAAAGGCTTTGGTTGTCCAACCCCAAAAACAAAAAGAGTCCGACCCTGACTGCATTTCGCCTAATGCTATCGCACAATGTCACAACCACATTGGTCTTCTGCTTATCTAATGCTTATTTTTGGAATCGAATTATTATTCATTAAAACCTTTTACCTATTTCACTGCTTTGCCTTGAAAGAACTTTGAAATATGGTGCTCTTAAAGTTGTGTGAAATGACTTGTTTGTGGTCATAGGAAGGAAGTGCACACAGATTGATATATTGGTATAAATTGAGATGTCGCTAAAGACGACATTCCTCTATCTTGTTCAAAAACAAACTAAAACTGTTGATTTGAAACGCCAAAAATACTTTTTCTCTTAATTCATTTTACAACTCAATCTCTATGTTCTTTTAATAAAGCATGGCAGGCGTTTTTGGAAGCAAATTAACCAGATAGAAATATGCGATAATTCAAAATCTAAAACCTACTTAAAACAAGAGTAGAGAACCAACTAGAAAACAATTAGAGGACCAGATACTTGTGTGTTATTTGCTTCAAAATAGGTTTCTTATTAATAACTTTGTATGGAATCGCAGTAATAGTAGGTGTGGTTAGTTAAACTTAAACTGAATCAGCTTTTGGCCTTGTCAACGAAAATTGGTTCATTATTATTGCCCATATCCGATATCGTTTTAGGTTTTTATATTCGATTCGGTAGGAATGTTTCATGTGGAATGTTTTTCTATTGTTTGTCAGTGTGTTCAGTTGACAATTCTCTACTTTTCTTGTTTATATTTTTTATTTTATTTCTAACATGTACAAAAACTCATTCTAACTTGTTATAATTTAAATGAACTCTAAATATCATTTGATACATTTTTCTTTGTTTGCTTGTTTAGAACCGTGAAAATTTAGAGCGATTGGAAGAAGCGGAAACAGCAAATAATCATTTACTAAAACGGCTTGATAAATTAAAAAACGCAAAGAGTGCAATCCTGAAGGACTTATGACCTACGGTATCATCAACGACACAACCCAAAACATCTAAAACGATTCATCATCAGCAGCAGCAGCAGCAACAGATCGCACACACCGGGAGGAAGCCCATCAATGGCGGTGCAAATGTAAATGGCGCAAACGATGACTTAGCCTAAGCCCAACAAAAATATAATCCCCGAATGTTATACTATTTAAACAAACAAAAACAACAAAAGAAAAGAGAAACAAAAAAAAAACAACAAAAGAAAAACAGAAACAAAAAACGTGAAACATGAAAATAATTCAGCTACATACATTAGCTCACGCATATATGCATATATATATTTATATATATATGAGTACATATATGTGTATAGAAAGCCTCTGCTTATTTTCCAACTTTTATGTTTTAGTCTAATTTCTGATCGCTTATAATTAGTTTTATAATAATGAATTACCAATTTATAACGTTAGCGACAACTAAAATATTAGTTTTTGTGTCTTTGAATTGGTAACAGCGTATTATAAAATGAATCTTAAGCGATAGGAAATAGTATATACATAGCTATATGTATGCACTTCATAATATGATCAAAAAAGATGATGATTATAAGGCACATTGTAAATCGAAAGCATCAGCATATCCTTTATTTTCCATTCGCAATTTGGACTGACGGAATTACTTATATATATATATACCTTGGCGGCTAATCATGAAAGGGATGGAATATGTGTTTATGTATGAATGTATAATTAGTTCTCTATATATAAGACTGGTAGACTGTTTGACAGATGACAAACAAAACTAGCATTATCGGAGAAATATTGTGAAGTGTATAGGATCTTCGGTGCAACCGAAGTTGGCACCGGCCCTAAATACATATGAATGTGTATTGTATGTTGGTCGATTGAGATTACTTGACAATTGCCTAGACAATTTAATAACATATGTATATATACATAAATGTATGTGTATGTATGTATGTATGACCAATTAACCATAAAGTTGGTTCGTTTTAGTTAGATAACCTATTTTAAATCACGCCTTTAGCCAAGTCTAACCAAATGAATCCCAATTTACGGAACATCACCATTAAATGAGTCCTACGCTAATCTCACAGAGTAGACATGAATTAAAATTGGGACGCATCCAAGTCTTAATTGATTGTCCTCCTCTACGACCTTCTGCATAGTTTAAATGCCCTAAAGAAAAGTCATTTTGGCATTGTCAAACCATTAGAGAGAAATTAGAGTAATCTGAAACCACAATAATTGGTTTCAATGGACACAAAAGAAGAAATAAAAGTAAACTATTAACCAAGACGTCTCGTTCAAGCGTTTGCATCTACCAGCTATTCGGCCATAATCCAAATGGGCATCCATCAACTAGGTATCTATTTATTGAGTTTGCTTGCAAACTAATCACGCTATCGATGGGACAAAGAGTACTCTGATTCCAGGTACTATTCAGTTATTGTAGGTATTCTAACAAATTTTTCTAAATGGATGACTGAAGCGGCATTTAAAATATTTAATGGCCATAAGTTTGATGAAGCATTCTTAGCATAATTCGTTCAGACTGAACCCGATCGATTCTGAAAAAGTATGTTGAAAAGGAGTGCTATGAATAATAATGTAATTCCGGGTGCTATTCTATATAGAAGTTTACCACTTGGCAGCAACTCTTAAACATATTTACGAACTAATTTCTTTGCATTTCTGGATTATTAAGTTGTTTCTGTTCCTGCAAAAAAAAAAAGAAAATGCATTTGATCGCTTGTTGCAATTTTACTTCTTCTGATTTGTTTAATTTCTTATTTATTTATTTTTTGACTATTGTTTTAATATACAATACATATACAAACACACACGTACACACACAATTTAAAACAATGCTGTCGAATAACAAAATCTTTCCGTTTAACCATGGAATACGAACAATTTAATTACATTTCAAAAATGAAAAATGTTGGAAACCTACTAATAAATATAAAAATAAAAAAATGGAAACTAGAAATCAATTAGCAAACTTATTCTACTTTTATTTGTGTACATTTATTTTGGGGAAAATTTATGTACCTAAAAGTTACCGTTTCAAAATTCCGGGCTTTTAAGGGAATGTCCCGTTTTCTCAACTTAACGCGGCATTTTCACAAAAAAAAATTTTTTGGGAAAATCAGAGGTCAAACGAAATGGACTAGACATCTGTCCTGGAGTGGTCTCAGGCCCGTAAAGTTAACCCTGCCGTCCAAGAATGAGATGTTAAAACTGAGAATCCTATATGGTAATGCGATATCTTGTATATGCCGCAAGTTAGTTTTATATGTATGTATGCTTTATCTCAAAGTTATACTTTTAATTGGGACAAGCCAATTGGTGTGGACTAAGTCTGGAAGTGTAAGTCTGCCTCCTTAGAAGAACCTACCTAAGGACCAAAGATTCCATCTTTTAATGATTTTAAAGTGTAAACAATTGAAGAGAGTGCAATAAATATGCTCCGGAGAAGAAAGGATAAGGAATTGAAGATTGTGGAAATAATACATTTTGACTTGTTTGAATACAGAACAAAATTTCAAAAGAGCTTTCAATCCATTAGATGATGTCGCACAATTGATAAAGAGCCCGGATGGGTGAAATTCTAGAAAAAGGGAGAGGCAGAGAGCCGAGGAGTAGGATTTTTTGAAAATTCTGAACAGTTGTTACCCAAAACCAGAAATACTAAGAAAAACATGGATTACATGCATACATGGAAACAAAAGGGGTGGACTTTTCAGGTCTTTAAGTCCACTAGATGATTTATATGTAGGTACATAAAAGATTCTGCTTTATTGTAAACAAATTTAAATCTGTTTTAAGTGCAGCGGCTTATGTTCATATAATTACTAAATGATTTAAAAATAAAAATTACAAATATTGACAATCAATACATACGTACATTGTATGTGCATACATATTTATCTTTATAAATTGATTCCTAATGTGCCCTTTTGAATTTGCCCTAATATTCAAGAATGACCTTTATTCAACCTTTTCCTTACTCCCAAATTCATTTCACTTTCACTTCAATTCGCGACTGTGTGTGTGTGTACGTGTCTTTTTGTTTGTGTGTGTAGAGCTTACACTCTCTTTTGTTGCTGAGATAGCAAATTTATCGAGTTCCGACCCAGTTGGACCCAACTAATTTTAAAAATACATACATACATATATATATGTATATGTACATATCATATTAGAATAGCCGCAAACAATAGCCGATTCAATGGGAAAGAACTGAAGGAGAGTTCCTCAGAATAGGTTTGCAGAAAAAGTAAGAACATTTTGAAGGTCTGCTGCATCCGCTCCTGGCCTTCAATATTCAAAATGTCTTTACTTTCTATATGCATCCCATAATAAATTTAGAAGTAATGTTAAATAATATAACCAACAAAAAATTCCTCGGATAACTTGCGAGGTGACAAAATAATGTGATAGTAAGTGGTTACGCAGTGTGTTTTAATTCTAGTGGGTACTTTGAGTGGGTGGATGTACATACACAGTACATACATACATATATATATATATATTAGACTGGAATTGAAATAGGGCTGAATCCGAAATTCACGTGGACCGATTTGAATGATAGGCCTTAGAAAAACTTTTTGAAAAAGCTTTTTTAGAGTGGATCTTCTTAGAATTTTCAGTGAATTGTCACAGATTAGAGGTATGGTTTTGAAATAAATTTAAATCTAAAGTTAAATTGGTTTTTTTTGTTCCATCATCGAAAACTCAATAAGACGTGATTATGTGGAAGACAATAAACATTTTCCAAACTCTGCAATGACTGTTCCCACAAATTGATATATTTTTTTATACTTTAATATAAAACTTTATTTGAACATCTTAAGAAAACTTCGTGTTCATATTGTCCAGCCTAATATGGATTACTCGTTCAACAAAGCTTTAATAAAAGAACTCATCGGCAATGTTCGTTGGGTTGTGAGAGCACTGAGAGCAAAAGCTTTCCCTCTCTTACGAAGAGTTTGGTCGGCCCGCTTGACATGAACGTCCTTCATCTGACTTTGAAAAATTTCTCGCCATATTATACCAGAACGAAAGAGCTGAATTTCGCTTACTAAAGGCAGTCGATTCCTTGCGAGCGAACTGAACGGTAGTGACTTTCCAAATTAGCAAATTCTCATTGCAATTTTCTCCAAGATAACTAACCTATTTTTTTTTCTCCAGAAAGTAAAAGTGTAAAAAGTAATCATGTCGAAAATCGGTATTAACGGATTTGGCCGCATCGGTCGCCTGGTACTGCGTGCTGCCATCGACAAGGGAGCCCAAGTCGTTGCCGTCAACGATCCCTTCATCGATGTTAGCTACATGGTCTACCTGTTCAAGTTCGACTCTACCCATGGACGTTTCAAGGGTACCGTTGCCGCTGAGGGCGGTTTCCTGGTTGTCAACGGCCAGAAGATCACCGTTTTCAGCGAGCGCGACCCCGCTAACATCAACTGGGCCAGTGCTGGCGCTGAATACGTTGTGGAATCGACTGGTGTGTTCACCACCACCGAGAAGGCCTCCACTCACTTGAAGGGTGGTGCCAAGAAGGTTGTCATCTCGGCTCCCTCTGCTGATGCTCCCATGTTCGTCTGCGGCGTCAACTTGGATGCCTACAGCCCCGACATGAAGGTCGTCTCCAACGCCTCTTGCACCACAAACTGCTTGGCTCCATTGGCTAAGGTTATCAACGACAACTTCGAGATTGTTGAGGGTCTGATGACCACTGTGCATGCCACCACTGCCACCCAAAAGACCGTCGATGGTCCATCTGGCAAATTGTGGCGTGATGGTCGTGGTGCTGCCCAGAACATCATCCCAGCCTCCACTGGCGCTGCCAAGGCTGTTGGCAAAGTCATTCCGGCTTTGAACGGCAAATTGACCGGCATGGCTTTCCGTGTCCCCACACCCAATGTGTCTGTTGTTGACTTGACTGTCCGCTTGGGTAAGGGCGCTTCCTACGATGAGATTAAGGCCAAGGTTCAGGAGGCTGCCAATGGTCCACTGAAGGGCATTCTCGGCTACACCGATGAGGAAGTCGTCTCCACCGATTTCCTTAGCGACACTCACTCGTCGGTCTTTGACGCCAAGGCTGGCATCTCTCTCAACGACAAGTTCGTCAAACTCATTTCCTGGTATGACAACGAGTTCGGTTACTCCAACCGTGTCATCGATTTGATCAAGTACATGCAGAGCAAGGATTAAGCGGAATTTAATCTGATATTTATTCTACAAATAAATTTGAAATACATACATATAGAAATCCATGCATACACATATGTTTATTGTTATTAAATAAAGTTTCGCTTTGTGTGTAGTTGTCAAATTACTAACTTGTCTTTCTTTCAACAAATTTGTCTAGACAGATTTCTCGGATATACATATACAAACACACACACACACACACATACTATATACAATGAAACACCCCCACCATAATACACTCTACTGACTTTTCCAGTTGTGACCTTTCTTTCAATTTGAAGGTTACGGGAGCCGGCAATTTTTACAGATGCGTGATAGATACACACACACACACATGTATATCCATATATGTATATATGTATATGTTGTATATATGCATGTACATAATATAGAGAAAAGGCAAGGCATTTCACTCAAATAAAATGAAGCACAATTAATTATATAATTGAACAAATTCGTCAATATTTTCCATCAAGCAGTAATATGTACATACATATAACAAAGAACAAAGAATAAATTCAAGAAAGAAAAAAAATTTCCAGGCCACTTAAACAGTAAAAAAATTTTTTTTTGTTTTATTTCGGCATTCCTTATCTACAAAACTTTAGCCGGTACACACAATTTGATAAGAATCTTGTTTTCATTTAAAATTAAATTATTTCAAATTGATTTAATTGAATACTAGATGTTTATTTTTATATGAAATGGTTAAAGTCCATATAAATAAGTTATACAACAACATAAATAATTTGGAAGCTGTGCAAACTTCAAAAAATGTGAAATTAGTACTGAAATCATGAAATAAAACCAACTTGCGCTGATTCAACATTTACATATGCGTTCATATGCAATTTGTTAGACATCAGATGAAATCCAACAGATTACTTAACATTATTTGTATGTGTTTACATGCTTACGTAGGCATACATACTTACATATGTACATACATATACATACATTTAATTGCCGGGTTGTTTTCTATATACCCGGCCCAAGTCCGGCTTGCCACACCCTTGTTTTGCACTTCCTCTCTCCTTACTACAGGAGGATGTCACCTGAGAGAACGACCAGCTGATTCAGTGCGCAGTACTCAATATTCGACGTCATCGATGTAGACACACATGAATGTAGTTATTTATGTATGTGTGTATATATACAAACGCTTATCATTAACCAACGACAATAATTTATACACATTTAAGTAGACTTGTTTTTATAGAAGTTGTTTTTCGATCGACATTATCAATGTAATTCTACGTCTGGTATTAAAACCTACATATATAAATCAAATGGTACATACATTGCGTAATATGTAAACTTATTATACAAAATGGGCCAACATGTTTAGTTTTACATTTGTGTGTCACGATTTTGTTGTTTATATGTACAGGCAGATAGGCAAATCTATTGATTATTAACAGAAAAGAGTTTCTGGATGATTGTTATTTGCCGGCAGCTGCAGTAGTGTCTTTTAGGCTGCGTTTGTATTGTTCTTCTGTGACCATAACACCGTCCATATCAACGAAACGCGTGTGCATTCCGGCGGCAATGAAACGTTTCGTAGCCGGCATATCTAGTCGCGGGGCTGCCAGAGATGCATTTATTTCCTTGTCGCGCGCCAACATTTCCTTTGCTCGATTTAGATCGTGTATTATAGGATGCTGCAAGTATTAATATAAAAAAGCAATCAACTCATGTATATAAATGCAAATGTTTGTTGCGGCACGTACCTTGGATACATCTGTACCCTGAAGTTTGAGGTGCATCCAGTATAAAGTACTGTTTGCGTATGTCAAAAAGGTGTCCAATTTAATTTGATCATCCAGGCTTAATGTAGGAGAACTTCTTGCAGAAAGGGCACGTTTTATATCAATCTCCAAGGTATCGAGACTTGCCGCAAAATTGTCGACCACACCTCGAATCTTGGTGTCATCTTTGAGTTTCTCGTCAAGATCAAAGCTAGTACTATGGGATTTCTTTTGGTTTTTGTCTTTCATCTTGAATCTTCAGTGTGGGTGCTGGTTCTCACTTAACAGAATAAATAAATTCGAGTTCCTTCTATCTGAAATTGCAGTAAAAAATAAAATATTAAAACACTTTCGTCGTTATAGATATCAACACATGTGTTCATATACCAATAGCCGCAAGATTTAAAAACAACTAAATCAAAGCAAAACTAATGGTTGGAAAATTACCGGCTTAAATGGTGGGTATACCAAAAAGATCTAATATGTTATTTGAATGCTTTACCACGCCGGGCCTTTGGATTAGGCCAAGTTTTTATTTACAAATTCAATATTTACTATTTCAGATTATAACCGATAACTTTGTCTCGATACCGTTGATAACTTCGCTCCGATAATGTCGATTACGATAGGTTTTGCTTCGATAATGTAGATTACGATAAGTTTGCTCCGATAACGTCGAGAACGATAACATCACAGTAAATTCGATGAGCAGCGCCACTGGGAAATGAAGGAGGCTATTGAAGCCGCCGGACAGGAAATAGCATCTGGACCATCAGATGCCACACCACAATCTGAGAAAAAGAAGCGTCGGTCGGGTGGGAGGTGGGCAGTTATCTGCTTGGGCTCGCGCGTAACAGGCTTTGTCCTGGTGTCGTAGGGGCCACTTGAACGTACTGCGCATAGTATCGTCAACGTCCGCTATAATTACCCTTTAAGTGTTAGTTCAATGAACTGAAGGCCTGAATTTTTATTGATCCATTAAAGATTATTGAATTATCATTATTTCATTTGTTTCTCACCTTATATCATGAACAAGAGTTGTTTATAATTTTGAGGTAAGAATATGAGATATCACACTACCTTAGCTTTTTTACTTAGTCAAATTAAAATGTATAAAAAGTTACCTAAGTAAAAAAATCTCCTACCTATTCTCAGTTAACCTTAGAATTGCCTAAAGTAAACTAATGATTCAAAAACGGTAAAAAAAAAAAAATAAAAAATCGTCTTTAAGAATATATTAAAAAAATATATATAAAGTTACCTCGGAAACAACTCTCTACCCAGTTAAACTCGTAAACCGTAAAATCGTCTAAGGTAAAATTGGTAAAAATATAATTTGGAAAACAGTAAAAGGATAAAAAAAAGTGCTCTAACAAAATTAATATATTACCAATCCTTTGAATACAGATACGAAGAATTTGAGCTACTTGTAGAAAAACTGAGATGAACTCAAGGAGGCTATTGAAGCCGCCGGACAGGAAATAGCATCTGGACCATCAGATGCCACACCACAATCTGATGAAAAGAAGAACAAGAAAAAGAAACGTCAAGCTGATGATGAAACCGAAACGAATGGCACAAGCAATGGTAATGGTAATGCCCTCGGCTTCAGCCTCGAGGCTGACTTCATTCAGCCTCGAGGCTGAAGCCGAAGCCGAGGGCATTGCCATTGCCATTGCTTCATCTTCAGCTTGACGCATCTTTTTCTTGTTCTTTTTTCCAGATGCTATTTCCTGTCCAGCGGCTTGAATAGCCTCCTTGAGTTCATCTCAGTTTTTCTACAAGTAGCTCAAATTCTTCGTATCTGTATTCAAAGGATTGGTAATATATTAATTTTGTTAGAGCACTTTTTTTTATCCTTTTACTGTTTTCCAAATTATATTTTTACCAATTTTACCTTAGACGATTTTACGGTTTACGAGTTTAACTGGGTAGAGAGTTGTTTCCGAGGTAACTTTATATATATTTTTTTAATATATTCTTAAAGACGATTTTTTATTTTTTTTTTTTTACCGTTTTTGAATCATTAGTTTACTTTAGGCAATTCTAAGGTTAACTGAGAATAGGTAGGAGATTTTTTTACTTAGGTAACTTTTTATACAAATTTAATTTGACTAAGTAAAAAAGCTAAGGTAGTGTGATATCTCATATTCTCACCTCAAAATTATAAACAACGCTTGTGCATGATATAAGGTGAGAAACAAATGAAATAATGATAATTCAATAATCTTTAATGGATCAATAAAAATTCAGGCCTTCAGTTCATTGAACTAACACTTAAAGGGTAATTATAGCGGACGTTGACGATACTATGCGCAGTACGTTCAAGTGGCCCCTACGACACCAGGACAAAGCCTGTTACGCGCAAGCCTTTGTTAAAGGTATCAAAGGATGTCTACTCCGTCTACATGGTACCGACAGATTTACCTGAGCTAATAATTCAGGCAAGTCGATATCACCAATTAGGAGCTTGTGCATAAAAATAACACCAAGCATAATTCTACGGTTAGTTAGAAAAGGAAGGTTAATCAAGAGAAGTCTACTAGAATACGAAGGCAAATTGACATTGCGATCCCAGCTTAAGCCACGAAGAGCAAATAGCAAGAACTGCTTTTGAACGGATTCAAGTCTAATCTGGTGCGACTCATATTGAGGTGACCAAATGCAAGATCCATACTCTAAAATAGGACGGACAAGCGAAGTAAAAAGAACTTTAGTTGTATAGGGGTCATCAAATTCTTTTGACCATTTTTTAATGAAACCCAGGACACTCATGGCCTTTGCGACCGTGGTGGAAATATGGGTGTTAAAATTTAACTTATGGTCCATGAGTACGCCCAAATCAGTCATATTATTTAGACCTTCTAAAGGACTATTGTTTAGAAAATAAAGAAAATTGAGGTACACCAGAAGTCACAGGAATGGAAACGGAGAACGAAGACTTAAAAAGTACCTTCTGTTTTCTATTTGTTAAATATTCTCTAACCCAAGATAGGAAAAGGGGTGGAAACCCAATGTCGCTCAGCTTAGAACGTAATAGGGTATGATTAACGGAATCAAAGGCTTTGCTGAAGTCAGTGTATATGACATCAGTTTGTTTACCATTTTTGAACCCCTTGATAATTATTGATGTAAATTCTAAAAGGTTAGTGGTTTGTAGATCTACGTTTCACAAACCCATGTTGGGATGGCGAAATAATAGAGCTGCAAAAATGTTGCAATTAAGAAGTTATAATTTTCTCAAAAGCTTTCGGAATAGCGGACAAATTTGAGATATCCCTATAGTTAGAGGTTTCGGACTTTTTGCCATTTTTATGCAGAGGAATGATATACGACTCCTTCCAAATAGATGGAAAAGAGGAAGATTCGACAGACAATAGAACAACAACCTGCACACAACCTGAGTACACATCCAGGAAGACCATCTGGCCGCGGAGAATAAACAGGTGTAACTAATTTAATGTCGCTAAGAATAGAACTTTCATCAATCACTGGATTGAAAATGCAATTAGCCTTTTTTAAATGATAAGGATACGGACTTGCTCGATATTCCGTTGAGGAATAAGTTGTTTTGAAAAAACTCGCAAACATATCGGCAATTGCCTGATCAGTGCTCGCTTTTTATACCCTTGCAATAAGGGTATATTAATTTTGGTCAGAAGTGTGCAACGCATAGAAGGAAGCATCTCCGACCATATAAAGTATATATATTCTTGATCAGCATGACGAGACGAGTTCATATAGCCATGTCCGTCCGTCTGGATCAACGCAAACTCCTAGACCGTTAGAGCTACAGAGTTGAAATTTTCCATGTAGACTTATTATTATATACTGCAGGGGTTGTATATCTCGGATTCAGCCCGATCGGACCACTATATCATATAGCTCCCATACAAATGGCAAAGTCACGAACTGTGATTTTTCTCAATAACTTCGTTATTTTCTGAGCTATTGTCGTGAAATTTAATATTGGTGAGTTTATTATACATATAAACGACTATGCCGAATTTGATAAAGATCGGGTAACTATATCATATAGCTCCCATAGAAACGATCGGTGGAAAACAGTGACTTTGATCAATATCTTCGTTATTTCTAATACTAAGATTTTAGGCCGTTCTTTCGGAAACAGCTTTTTTAGATAAAACGTTTTTCCACTTTGATGGCTATAGGTAAGGAAAGAGTTACCAAAAAAGTTGCAAGGGTATACAAAACTTTGACGCGGTCGAAGTTAGCCCCGGCCCTTTGGTTTATTTTGAAAAGACAAAAAAGATGGGTGCACAGAGGTCTTACGTTTAGAATTAGCAAAATTATAAAATTGTTTAGGGTCAGAAGGAAACTGAAGGAAGCTTACACCGCTGAAGATAATTCTTATAGCATTGTGTATTAAGCATCATGAATTTTGAACGAGCGACTGTATACAGAGCATAATCTGATGAACGACGTGTTTTTTGAAACTTCTTAAAATATCGTGTCTTCACATTTTTCAAATTGGATAGCTCACGAGAGAACCAGGGAGGTTTGTTAAGGGGTTACGCCACCCCTGAAAAAAATAAAAACATTTATTTTTTTTTGGCTCTAAAAATCCTCTATAGTTTTAAGAATCTTTTACACTTTACATCATATCGGTATTCGAATTAGTTCCGAAGTTACAGCGTTTAGAAGTGAGCGCGGCCGAGTCGGCCTCGACGCGGTACATTTTTTATACCATACACCTATAGGGTGAAATGGTATATTAAAGTCGCCAAAATGTATGTAACAGGCAGAAGGAAGTTTCTCCGACCCCATAAAGTATATATATTCTTGATCAGGATCAACAGCCGAATCGATCAAGCCTTGTCCGTCTGTCCGTCCGCCTGTCCGTCCGTCTGTCCGTATGAACACCTAGATCTCGGAGACTGTAAGAGCTAGAGCCACCAAACTTGGTATGTAGACTCGTGTAGTATGTAGAGTGATCAAGTTTATTTCAAATTTTTGCCACGCCCCTTTCCGCCCCCGCAATTTAAAAAAAGCGTTTATCTCAAAAACTATTCCAGCTAGAGACACCATATTTTGTATGTATATTTGTTTAGTAAACACGCACATTTTGTATGTGTAAAAATTTTGCCACGCCCTTTTCCGCCCACGTAATTTGAAAAACTTGATTATCTCCCGTATTTTTTTACCTTATGCAATCAAATTTGGCACACCTAAATTTGATACTAATATCTAGCAAAATACCAAATTTGATCAAAATCGGACAAAAACAGTCGAGTTATGCATATAAACGTTTTTCCATAAGGCCGGAGTTGGCCGTTGGCTGGTGGGGGCGCTAGGGTGCTCGTATGATTGAGTGAGCGAGATACTAAGATATGCTTGTAAAATGCATATGAAAATGCATGTGAAAATGCATTAATTTAATAAAGTTGAAATATTTGCTTTACTGGTGTATGGTATACCAAAGTCGGCGAGACGACTTACTTACTTCATTTTTTCTTTTGCGTTTTTCTCAAAACTACTTTTTTTGAACCGGGGTGTCAAATATCTCCGAATCTACTGGACCGATTTGGCTTAAATTTTTACCACATATTCTTTACAGTGTTGGGTATCAGCGTAGAATTTTTTTGATTTAAGGTCCTGTTTGGAAGTTATGAATTTTTTTAGCCAAAAATGTTCTCCGAAAAAAGAGCGTTTTTTGTTCAAACAGCTGCCATTTTGCCAAAAAAAATTTAAAAAAAAAAATCCTACGTGGGCGGATAGCCAAAGCCTTCCTGAATAACAAGATTTTTTTTTTTTTGATTTTTCGGGTGATGTTTAGCCGAGAAATTTGACACCCCACCTGCAACGATTTACAAATGATGGTGGCACTTGCCGGCCCATATCTCCGCCATTTTGTTTTAAAAAAAATTTTTTTTTTCAATAAATATTCTTTAAAGTGTCCTCAATCTGTGTATAATAAAAGTTTTTTCCTAAATTGTATACTGCCGCACAGCAATAATTCATTTTTTCACCTATTTTTTGAACCTCAGGGGTGGCGTAACCCCTTAAGCCGCTCCAGCCTACCAAGAGGCACACAAATATCAAAGAGTGAATTCAGAGTATCATAGAAAAAACGAACAGCTGAGTTCATATCTCTACAATTGTACAGATAAGACCAATCGGTAGTAGTAATGTTTTCATTAAGGCTGACAAAGTCAGTCTTACGAAAGCACCTAGTTAGTGGTAACTCATTTGAACCAAGTAATGGTGAAAGCAAGGGCAAATCAATTTTTAAATTTAATGTAGGATGAAATTTGTCTTCTGGAAGAACAAATGGTTCGATCCTAGAAACCTCACAATAAGAAGAATCCAATACAAAAATAAGATCTAACGATTTTCCATTAGAATTTAAGACAGGATTGTCTTGGGATAAAGATAAGCCTAGAAGGCCATCAATAAAGTCATGTGACAAAGAGGGCAGCAACATGGTACATTCATCTGTTGGTGACCATGCTAAAGCGGGTAAATTAAAATCACCTACAACTATGAGCATGTCTTGACTGGAAACTAAAGAGGAGACAAACTAAATTGCCTCTAAATGATTTAAATATACCACTATGTCTGACAATGGTGGAATATAGGAACAAGTAATGAAAGCATTAAAAGATTTAAAATTTACTTTAACACCGACAAACTCAATCTCCTGGGTACTAGAAAATTGAATCATTTCAGATGATAAAGCAGCATTAACAGCTATCAGAACGCCACCACCTATGCGAGAAATCCGGTCACGTCTGAATATAGAAAAGTTTGTGGAAAAAACCGATGCATCAGCAATATCAGGTTTTAGCCACGTCTCTGTAAAAGCTAGAATGTTATGCTCAAAAGAAAGACTATCTACATAGAGATTAGGAAGTTTAGATTTCAGTCCTCTAACGTTCTGGTAACCCAGGTGAAGGGACGAAGCTAGTTTTTTGACACACCAGCAGATGGTGATGTGGCAGGAATAGTATTAGTTGTTGTTTTTGGCAAGCGAATCGGTTGCCGATTTTTCTTATTTTTAATAAAAAGCAATACGAATTATTGAAATTGAAAATTCCTGACACGCATTCGAGCTGCTTTAAACTGCCCACAAATTAAGCACGTATAACGATTTATCCATATATATATTTGTATATTTGTATATATATATCTGTATATTCCTTATTCATATACCAAACGAATGTCACGCATTGACAATAATTAAAATGTCACCGAAAATATTAAAAATTATGTCTGTCAAAATGAACTTTTCAAAGGTGTCTTGTGAGTACCACCATTTTGGTGGAATGTATTGATAACCCGTTTTGTGGCAAGCGAAGTGCGCGCAATCGCACAATTATTCATCCTAAGTCCTCATCTCGCGCACCTTTTTCTTTACGATTTCTTTGAATTACAATTATTTTTTTAATTTTTGACGTGGAAATTACCTTAATTTTACCTATAATTATTTTTTTAAAATTTTCTATTTTATTTCTTTATTTTAATTTTATTAATTGGAATATACCATGAATGAAATCAAGGAATATTAAATTGATCAAATTAATATATATAAGTTAGGAGTTCTCATGTGCTTCGTTGGTAGATTCTTACCATATCCTTCCTTGGGAATAAGGATTGGACTTGGGAACTCTGGGTTTTTATAGTGACACACAACACAACACTTGATTAGAACGTTATAAGATTGTTTTATTTAGTCGTATTTGATGTACCAAGTTCTATGTCTAAACTAAGACTGCCCGCTCTGTGGAGCGTGGTCCTTTAAATATACCCCGTCATGCCGTCGGCAGCGGCGTTGGGATCGTGTCCAAAGTGGGTCGCCTCTTCCGGCGAATTCTGCGTATCGGCAATATTCAAAGAATGGCTTGGCTAATAATACAAAAGTGCTTATGCTAGAAAAGGCAAGTGAAGTGTCTAGTGTGACCCAACATGGGTCGTCTTGGGTCACATATCTGTTTGGGTCGCATAAATACTAGGAATATATGTAAGTTGCTTACTTGGCTAAGTGTGTTAAGTGTTTACAGGAAATGAAAGATGTGGGTTTCTTAGTTGACTAAAAGTGGCAAATGATGTAGATCGCGATGCACTTAGATCATACGCGTGTGTGTGTGGTCTGTTAGTGTACCTAGAATGTATAGGACTGTTTATATAGTTTAAATAAAACCCTACATTTTCATTGTAGAAATAAAATACTATATTTTTATATAATTACTAAATATAATTCACTATATTCAAAGATTATGTACTCTACATAACATCTTCAATGTAATACTCTAATATATAAGCTATTTGAATATAAAAATAATAAAAAATTAAACAAAATTAAAACTCAAAATAAAAATAATAATAAATAAATTTTTAAACTATTATTATGTATAACAAATAAAATTGGAGAGTAATTAACTAATTTTTGATACAAATGTTGATTTCCAAAATATTCTGATCAACCCTGATCAAAACTTTTAACTACAATTTGACCATAATTTCAAGGATAAAAAATTATTCCATAAGTTCCAATATAAGGTATAAATCATATTGAACCTAAAAAGCTTGAAATTTTATAATATAAAAAAGATTTGTTTAATCTATATAACTTTCTTACATAAATTAAATAACCAAATAAACCTCCAAAAATACAAACAAACAATGTTAATAATTTTATTAAAATTGGCAAACAAATTGTATAAAGGTAACGAAAAATTAATCAATTTAATATTTTACCCCCTACAATTCTTATAATTAACAATCCTATTATACCTCGTAATATAATTCAACCCTCATCATTTAATATATTTAATCTTCCACAATTTAAATCTCCTGTTATATGTAGAATAATAAACTAATAGAAAAAAGTAACTTACAGTTAATCCAGTAGAAAAAAATATTAAAAAAAATGAAGTAAGTAAGTCGTCTCGCCGACTTAGGTATACCATACACCAGTAAAGCAAATATTTCAACTTTATTAAACAAATGCATTTTCACATGCTTCTTACAAGCATATCTTAGTATCTCGCTCACTCAATCATACGAGCACCCTAGCGCCCCCACCAGCCAACGGCCAACTCCGGCCTTATGGAAAAACGTTTATATGCATAACCCGACAGACTAGATCTCGGAGACTGTAAGAGCTAGAGCCACCAAATTTGGTATGTAGACTCGTGTAATATGTAAAGTGATCAAGTTTATTTCAAATTTTTGCCACGCCACTTTCCGTCCCCGCAATTTAAAAAAATCGTTTATCTCAAAAACTATTCCAGCTAGAGACACCATATTTGGTATGTATATTCGCTTAGTAAATGCACACATTTTGTATGTATAAAAATTTTTCCGCCCTTTTCCGCCCACGTAATTTGAAAATCTTGATTATCTCCGGTTTTTTTTTTACCTTATGCAATCAAATTTGGCACACTTAAATATTATACTAATATCTACCAAAATACCAAATTTGATCAAAATCGGACAAAAAACAGTCGAGTTATGCATATAAACGTTTTTCCATAAGGCCGGAGTTGGCCGTTGGCTGGTGGGGGCGCTAGGGTGCTCGTATGATTGAGTGAGCGAGATACTAAGATATGCTTGTAAAAAGCATGTGAAAATGCATTTGTTTAATAAAGTTGAAATATTTGCTTTACTGGTGTATGGTATACCTAAGTCGGCGAGACGACTTACTTACTTCATTGTTATAGCAGCCAATATTACCAAACTACCAATTACTATTATTTCAAATTCATTTTGTATAGCTTCTAAATAAAATACATAATTTCATCTACCATAATTTAATATTCAAGCAATAGCTAATAAAAATGCTACATCTCCAACTCGATTAGATCGAGCAGTTAATATCCCAGCATTATAAGATTTTACATTTTGAAAATAAATTACTAAACAATAAGAAACTAATCCAAGACCATCTCATGCTAATAAAATTCTAATTAAATTAGGACTAATAATTAATAATATTATTGATAAAACAAACAATAAAACTAATATAATAAAACGATTAATATTTTCATCTCTTCTTATATATTCCTTTCTATAAAAAATTACTAAAGAAGCAATTATTAAAACAAATGATATAAATAATAAGCTTATTCAATCAAATAATAAAGTCATTACAATTCTTATAGAATTTAATGAAACTACTTGTCATTCAATAAAATAAACTAAATTATTTAATAAAATATTTAATCTAAAAAAAAAACAAGATAATCTAATAGAAATTAAACTTACAAATCTAATTCTACAAATTGATAAATATTTCACGATCTAAAATGAATAACTCATGTCAATAACACCACAAATTAGTATTTTGCTCACCCTTCCACCAGGGGAACTTGAAAAATTAGTAGCTTTGTTAAATGAGATTTTGAACAATGGACTCATTCCGGATGCCTGGAGAAATATAAAAGTCTTCCCAGTACCAAAAAAAAAATTAGACTCTTCCTTAATCACAAATAATAGACCAATATGCTTGTTAAGTGTAGTGTTTAAATGTCTAGAAGGTCTTATTAAAGGTAAAATGGAAGCACATATAAATAATTTCAATTTATTACCAAAGAGATCGTACGCATTTAGGCGTAATTACAGCAAACTGTATCAATGACGTTATCAATAACATATCTAACTTGAAGGCCCAAGTATTTCAAGTTAAAGCAGCTGTATTAGATATTAGTAAGGCATTTGACTCTGTAAACGTTCCAATTTTAGGTAAAGTACTGATAGACTGCGGTTTTAATCATTTATATATTAACTTTATTACTAATTTTCTTTTAAATAGAAGACTTCAAATGGGAAACACTTCAGTCAAAGTGAAAAAAGGTGTTAGCCAAGGCAGCTGCCTTAGTCCTTACACACAATCAATGACAATAATAGTATTTTATTTCAATACTCTGATGATTTCTTTCTAATAACCTTTCATAGAGACTTCCTAACGGCTAGAAACACACTTGAACAAAAAATTAAAGATTTTATGGAGCTATGCAATTCAATAAACCTAACATTTGACGCCAGGAAATCTTCAGTTTTACACTTTAACCGAAGACGTAAAAATCTCAATATAATATTAGGAAATACCTCAATCAGAGATGTTGATCAAGTTAACTATCTATGTAGGTAGAATAATTAGTACAAACAATTCCCCTGTCACGATGTCAAATTACGATTATCCAACTCTAATAAGTCTAATATTTTTCTACAGATGTTGAGCGGTTGTAGGTTCGGAGTTCATCCTTCCAAGGCCCTTAATTTCTTCAAAGCTTTTGTCAGACCTAAGTACATCTTTGTCCAAAGCAGCAATTAATAGCATAAAAACCCATGCTAATGTCCACTTGAGGAAATGTTTGGGCCTTATTAGATCTACACCTATAAACATTTTATATCATCTAGCTGCGGAATTGCCACCTGAATACAGAATGAAACTTGCTACAGCAAAGGAAATTGCCAAAATTTTTGCTTTTAGGCTTCCAGCAGCCAATTTAGTATCTAACAATTTCATGGCTAAAAACACTAGCTATGGAAAAGTATATATTGAGTATAAAGAGATATTCGACACTATAGCAAATATTAACATTAACAGACCTTCATCACATAAATTTACATTTGACCCTAACTTCTTCAAGGGAACCACTGCCAATAAAGAAACTATTTGTGCTCTACTCGAAGATAAACTTAACACACTTCGTGAGGGAGGATACGAAATTTTTTTTACAGATGGCTCAGTGTCAGAGGACTTTATGGGGAGTGCCTTTACACACAAAAATTCAAACACCACTAAAAGTTTTTATACAGGGTCCAAGAGATCATTGAAATCGTTGACCGCAGAACTTATTGCTATAGGAAAAGCAATAAACTTTGCAATTGAAAATTATTTTCAAAAAATTGCTATTCTAACAGACAGCTTGGGGTCCATTCAGTCCTTAAACAAAAAACACAGCGACAACTGCTTAGCTTTAGACATTTTGAAAAAAGTAGAAAATGAAATATTTATAACCAGTATTGAAATCCACCACATACCAAGCCACGTCGACATACAAGAAAACGACCAAGTGGACGCTGCAGCAAAGAACGCTAGAACGAATGGAGTACTTATCTCAGCAAGATGGCCTATAAATGACGCGATTAATAATTTATATAACAAAATTAAATCTGACTGGGAATATGAGTATAATGCCTTTTGCTTTGAAAGAAACAGAAGTTATTGTTTGTTATTTCCTTTTGTTTCGTCGGCCCCATGGTTCCATAAAAAAGAATCCTTCCATTCCTTGGAAATAAAACAATTCAACAGAATCCTAAGCGGACATGCATTCGACAAACATACACTTTATAAAATGAATATAAACAACAGTGATTTATGAGACACCTGCAATGTAAAAGGAGATACATCCATACATAGATCCCAATTATTATTAAACTGCACCAAATTTGCGCTCATAAGAAACAAATTTCCAAACCTACCGTAGTACATAGGTAGGCATTGACATTTATCAGTTCCTCGCTGAGGAGCCAATTAACAACTATAAATTATTAACATCATTCGCAAGATTAGCTAACATTGATTTATGAACTAAAAACATACTAACCAAAACAATAATATATCATCAAAACTAACAATCATATGTTTTTATCATTAGTGATGAGAGCATCGATAACGAAGAAAAAATCGATAATTGCAATCAATAACAAATCGACAAAACATATGATTGTAAAGTTTTTTTCTATTCTTTCAATTTTGTAACTCTCAATTACTGCATTGGCTTTGGCGTTAACCCTTAAGATCGGGGAGGCCAAATAAATCTTCCATTCAGCAAGAGCTGGGAAGTAACTTAATAAAAATAAAATAATAGTAATAACTTGCTGGAAATGTTTAAATCTTCCTTTAAGCATTATAAAATGCGGTCTGTAGAACCAGATCTAAGTGAAGTCGTCGACTTTGACAACTGTGATAACGATTTTGGCGATGTACTCCAGTCTCGTGTGAGTATAATAAACAAAACAATGTTTCAAAGACCCAACATACAGACTTCCAATTTTTGTCCTTGTTGAACTACTTGGGGAAATTCGTAAATATGCTATAAATACTTGCATATACTTTGTAGAATTAGTTTCATTTGAAATTAAAATTTCTTCAAAAAATATGTATTAAACACGATTTTCTAAATTGTTATATTTATTATATTGTTTCTATATTGCAATATACTTTTTGACTACCACACACACGAGCCCTCATTAAGCTGTTAGGATCCCAACCCTGGGGGTTATTAAAACACTTCACGGCAATTTCATGCTCGGAATCTTTAGTCTCTATATAGTTTTCGGTTTCTAGAAATTCTAATTGATTAATAGATTCTCTGAACACACATCGAAGAGTTAAACTGTGTCAATTGCGCCATCTTTTAGCCATTGAAATCAGTAAAATAATTGTTTCGCATCTTGAATGCATCTTCTTTTGCCTGATTTGTATAATTCGTCCAGATATACATACATAGGAGTTTTTTTCAAACTTTTTTTTTTGCCTATAGAACCAGTCGTAGTACACGGAATCGATAATTTTGCCTCCTATTTTAAAAAGCTTATTATTATATTATATTACCTCTTAGTTTTTTAAATTCAAATCTGATTAGAAAATAAAATTAAACATTAATTTATAAGTTATTTCAGTTCGAGTTTCGTTAACCCCCGATACGGAAAAGTTTTTCAATAAAGAAAAAACACTTTGTCAGTAAAGTTAAGTAAACAATTTTTACTGAAAACACAGTAAATTGTTTTTATAATATTGACGAAATGGTTGAGACAGAAACAAACTACATAAATACTGATTCCAAAAGTCCTCAAGACCTGGAAGATGTTTTACTACACAAACTGAAACAGAAGTTGAGATTGAAGCAGAAATTGTAAAAAATCGTTGGTCAAGCCTTAAAAACATTTACACCTTTTAGGTTTTTGGAGAAGTTTGTAATGAAATTGATAGAACACTTTTTTGTGCTGTTTTAGGACAAAAAAAAACCACGCCTTGTTTCTGAAATATGTATCATAGTTCGACATATATCCTGAAAATTTCAAAAGGATCTGATAAGTCATGTCGACCATTTGAAAATGAAAATTGGTTTCAAGAAAAACGCGCTTGATAGTTTTAATACCATCGCCATAACAAAATTATCGCAAATCCTTTTAATTATTTATTCTAGATAAGTTATAGATTCGATTTACCAAATATGACAACATTTCGTTAAATGAATAAACAAATTACAAAGTTCATTTTCCAATGAAAAAATTTTAAATTTTACAAAGCGAACATCTTTCTCCGCTCTTAAGAGTGTTCGGTTATGGGAGTATTTACTGTTTGTTAAAGTCTCTAGAATCAGGGGTGCAATATCTTTAATATAAAAAAGGATAATTTTCAGTCCTGTAATTCCTTCAATAAGTTCTGGGCCTCAAATACTTTTTATACCCAGAGGGTATTATAAAATTGGTCAAATTGGTCCCAAAATATGAATGTGATCGGATAAATATAACACACACAGACGCAACGCTACATGAACTGTATGTGTATGCGTGCGTTGCTTTGCTTTGGGAATAAGGGAAGAAGAACAAATTGTAAAATAGAGAGTAAAATTGTTTTGTTTGTATATTGATGAATTGAGTTGCAGAAACCAAATTTTGAACATGTAAAATTATTATTACCAAGGACTGCAAGGGTATATAAACTTCGGCATAGCCGATGTTAGCTTCTTTGATATTTTTTATTTAATAAGCGTTCTTGTTTTTATGACAGTTCTATATTACAGTGGTCCGATCCGTCCAATTTTCGAACATAAGCTACCTCTGGTAATCATTTATGTAGGTAGGCCATACACATCGGGCATCACTAAAGACCTCACCAGGTCTGTATGGGATCCTTGTCTTGGCGATGCCCAGCTTAACCTAAGCCACTTCTGGTTATCGGAAATTAATATATAAAAAATCAAGGATCATCCGAATAGCTTTCAGATTGTGGACGGACGGGTATATCGACTCGGCTTCTCATATTGACATATGATAACGAGGAGAACCCCAACTTATTTTGTTAACAAACATATTAGAAGAAAGGAGGGAAGGTGAAGGACAAGTGCTCGTTAGGAGAGTTTTCACAATAACAGTTTAATAAAGCTTTTTACTATGGACAAAATGCAAAGCAAGTTAAAACTTGTCCACTTATGCTTGGCTAATTGAAGCTAACTGATTTTCTCTGTGATTGCAAGTTAGCGATGCCTGTAACCATTGGCGAGAGTTCGATTTCGCCGC
This sequence comes from Drosophila willistoni, assembly GCF_018902025.1. NCBI lineage: Eukaryota > Metazoa > Arthropoda > Insecta > Diptera > Drosophilidae > Drosophila > Drosophila willistoni. The sequence goes on from NW_025814053.1 coordinate 2,639,722, forward strand.
CTCCTTTCCTGCAACCTTTGTCCAAGTGGCGATGTTATACTCTTGCCAAACACTCTGGCCTAATGGTTATACGCAATCCGTTCACAAATCTTGGCCAGCGATATTGGATTGCCCGCTGCCTGCGTGACTATCCGTGTGCGCCGAATATTGTAAACCTGAATGAAGATCTGTTTCCGCCAGCAGCTAGAGCAAACTGGTGGAGTGAGTTGCAATCGTGCGCCGATATCCAAAAAGCTCACCGACTGAAGGTTGCAATGCGGTGGACAACATTGGGCTATCATCACAATTGGAATACCAAAGTTTACGACGAGGAAACGCATTCGCCCTTTCCCCAAGACCTGAGCAAAATGTGTGAATTCTTTGCCACCGTCTTGGGTCACTCCAACTATGCGTCACAAGCAGCCATCGTTAACTATTATCCAATTGGCAGCACCCTCTCTGGCCACACAGATCATTCCGAGCCCAATCAAACGGCTCCATTGTTCTCCTTTAGGTATGTCTACATATGTCTCAAAAAGAAACAGCTCCACAAAATGTCCACCTTGACTGTAAAGAATCACATTGCCCCACATATGAATACATTTTTATATTGATTAACTTTTAAGTATTCAAAAGTAAAATACTAAAATTATATTTATGTATCTCTTGATTTCAGTTTCGGACAGTCCTGTATTTTTCTTATTGGTGGAAAGACTCTGGATGAAAGGCCAACTGCATTGTATCTGAGGAGCGGAGATGTACTTATCATGTCAAATGAATCCCGACTATGCTATCACGCCGTACCACGAGTTATGAATGCGCCAGAAGAGCCTTGGAGTTCCATTGACGACAACACCGACGAGCTTGCTAATCATTTAGATAACTTGGCGCTAAACATGGAATTGTATAGACGAGTTAACGATAAAGATTTCTGGTTACCATTTGCCAACTATGTAAAAGATTCACGCATCAATATGAATGTACGTCAGGTGTTATGATAAAGCCAAAAGCACTACCAATTATCATTATCATTGAGATCTATTTATGTACATATTTGCTGTTAATAAATACTTTCATTGTAAATTAAAATTACTAAATGCGATCCATAATATTGGAATGCCCTGTTATCACTTGTGTTAGAGATCCAGTTGCGGGAATTGATATACATATACGTATCATAGGGTAAAAGCATCAACAACCGAGTCGGTGCAGCTATGACCGCCCGTCCGTATGTATGAGCAACTAGATTTTGGGAGATTATAAGAGCTAGAGTTAACAAATTCGGTATGTAGGTGGAGTTTATTTTGCGGGCAATTAAAACAAATCTGACTTTCTCAAAGACCATAACATATACAGACGTTAAATTAGGTATGAATAGTCATTTAGAAAGCGTATAGATTTTGCCACAACCCTTTCCGCCCACGTAATTTGAATAAACCCGAAAATCTCCAGCAATTTTTTAACTACTGCAATTAAATTTGACACACTAAAATCTGTCTATAATATTCAGCAACGTAAAAAATTTGATAGTTATTGTTTAAGTTATGCATATGGAAGTTTTTTCTCTAGGTTATGGCCCACCAAGGAAGAAGTTAGCTTTTGGCCAGTGGAGTGATGTTGTCCTTGTACGAGAGTGCAAGATGGTTAATAATGTCATGCTAAAGTTTGTTGAGTTGAGTAATTAAAACAACGGTTTATATATGTATTTTTTTTTTAGTTATTAGCAATGATTCTATTATCGTTTTCCCACTTTTTTTTGTGTTTTGTTTTTGTTTTTTACATCAACGGCATACATGAAAATAGGTCTTAATCAAAACACACAATGCACGATTGGAATGAAGTTGTATACGTATATATGTACATACATCTATGTATATATGTATCTCTGTATGCTCTGTATATTGCTGCGTCGTGCACTGCGGATTGGTTTCCACCAGCTGTATGTTGATGGCATACACATAGTATATGAGTTTTTTGTTTTTGCGTATGCATATGCATATATGTATATATATATATATATATATATATACATATATATATATATCTATATGTATATTATGTATGTATGTACAATCTAATTATAGTTATTTCATAGACATGTCTTCTTCATTCTCAATTTTTGTTTTTCACATTATACAAATAATACAAATGCACTAAAATTATATATTGGAACCTAAAGGCCTAGTTAATACTAATAAGTATTATTTATTATAAATAAGTAAAGTTCGTACATATGTATGTGCTGTGTTGTGTTTTGCCCCAGCGGCCAGACGTAAGAGGGAAGCAGCCAAATCGCCAAAATGTGCGGCTCAGTGCATATGGTCGATCGCTTAGAAAGTCTCCAAAATGGCGAAGCGTTTTGTTGGAAGTTGTTTCTCCATATCGGGGACAACTAACTGACTCACTATAACGTTGTAACTATAACTGTATACATTCGTCATGTTACGTGTTTCGTTTTCCTTTAACCATACTTGTCGTTTTTTGTTTCTTGTTTTTGTTTGTTTTGTTTTGTTTTTTTAAATACATAAGATACTTTATCCTTGTTACATTACAAATAAATTATTAATTATTTCATTTATGTATAAGTTTTTAGTTTACAAAAGCGTTACGCTTACTTCCTTGGTGTTCTCTCAGGCTTGGGATGTGCTATGGAGAGGTAGGACAAAGGATAGGGGGGTGTGTGTGTGGGTTTGAGTGTTTGTGTATAATTTTAATGACATGCATAAAAACGCAGTTGGGTTGCTGGAAAGGGGAAAATGGTAAGGGGGGATAGGGGGATGGACGTGCTCGAAATTTTAGAAATTTCTTTGTCTTATTTCCTATTTATAGTATTGCTGTATAGATTGGCCTATCATCGACTTGGTGCCACAGATGATGCTGGTGAGATTCCCATAACGCCGCCCGGTCCAGTGTTAAGACCAACACCGGGACCTGGGCCGCTCACCACCATGCCCATGGCATGGTCTTGCTCTTTTTTGGTGGTTATTGATGAATGATTCAAGGGATCGACAGCTATCATGTGTTGGACAGGCATGCCAGTTGTTGGTTGCGGCGGTCCCGGAACTTTACCAACAATTATGCCAGTGGACATTTGCTGCTGTTGTTGTTGCTGCTGCTGTTGCTGCTGCTGCTGGGGTGTCTGGACTCCCGACGTGACAACACCAACGCCCGGTGTGGGTTGCATTCGGTGATGCGGAGGCGGTGGCCCTAACGTGCCCACTGAAGGTGGCGGAATGGGGCTTGGCTCTTTGCCCCGAAGATGCGCGGCGGACTGCGCTGCATAAATGCTCATCGCCTTTTGTCGCTCCTCATGTTCGTGTCGAAAAGCGGCTTCCATGATGGGATTGAAACGCAGGAGGGGAGCATAATAATCGCGATGATCCATGCCCCAACCCGGCGGACCAGGTGGAGGATAATGAGTGAGGGGACCACCAACACTCAGTGTAGGAGCCATCATTGTGCGGGAGAGATGAGTGGGAGGCGGTGGAAGACACTGCCGTCCGGCCGCCATAAAGTTAGCATGATGATGATGGGCCGCTGCAGCTGCTGCACTGGCCTGTGCAGCCGCCAACGAGGATGGATGATATCGAGGATCTCCGACAGCTGCTGCCGCCGCCGATGCTCGCATCATCATAACATCCTGTTCTTCCTTTGTGCGTGGATGTTCCTCCTTGATCCGTATTTCGGCATTCATCTCAACGACACTGCGATGTGGAGATCGATCCCGTACAGGCGCTGAAGCAGCAGCCACTGCGGCTGCCTGGGCTGCGGCCTGTTTATTACTCTCGTTAATGCGTTGCTGCTGCAGCATTCGCTCACGCTCCAGTTCCCGGCGCTCCAGTTCTCGGCGTTCTCGCTCCTTGCGATCTCGTTCACGTTCCCGTTCTCGCTCGCGTTCCTGTTGCTCTCTTTTCAGTTTCTCTTCTTTCTCCTTCCGTTCGCGCTCCTCCCGCTCACGCCTTTGCCGGTCGCGTTCCCGTTGCTCACGCTCACGCAGTTCCCGTTCTCGTTCCCGTTCCTCTGCTTCACGGCGCGCATTGTCCAGTGCCGGATCGGTTTTAATAGGCCAACTATTAGAAGCAGAAGCAGATGCTGGATGGTAAGCCACAGTGCGTTGCATAGCGCTGGTTCTAGAATGAGGTAGATCGTTATTGTTACACTTGTTGGAAGCATTATCCCTTTTGCATACCTCCACGCATCCAGAGGTCCGGCTAATGATATTTCACGCCCAAAATGTGTTAGCCCAGTGAAACCGAATGGTGTCACATAACGTCCGTATGGCGCTACAGACGTACCTGTTAATAGGAAAATAGAGTTGTCATTTATATCACGAAACATGGGGGAATGCGTTAGGGAGAACTGACCAATATGACTAGGTGGTGCTCCAATAAAGCTAGCAGCCAATGGAGAAGCTTCAAATGGAGAACGTCCTGGTAAAGCGTTGGCAAACACTGCCGCCGGAGGCATTTCACCAGGACGATGCATAAGGTGCGGGGAAGTAGTACTGAGAGCCAACGTTGGAGACGCCTTAATGCCAATTGGCGGTGTTGGACCGCTTGGCACGGCAACACCAGGAGCACCAGCTCCTTGTACTGGTCCTCCTCCTGCTCCTCCTACACCGACTCCAGCTCCACCAGGCACAGATGGCGTCCCAACGTTACCCACAGGCGTATTGGCGCCGCTGCCACTTCCACTTGCTGCACTGGCGCCGCTGCCAATATTGCCTGGATTTATGGGCACATTGGGTGTAATAGGATTACCGCCGCTCACACTACTGTTGCCAAAACTGGAGCTTCCCGGCATTGGGCATCCCGCTGCTTTGTCCGAGTTTTGCTTATTCTGATGGTAATAAATTTCCCACGCAATGCGAACATGCATAGCATTCCATCGGCCAGATTTCTGTTGTGGAGAAAGAGAGAGAGAGAGAGAGTGGAAGGAACGCGTTTTGTTTAGTATCTCCCAAAATGAAGGATGCATTGGTTATGAAAGCGATATAAACATACCATTAAGCTGGACTGTGAGGATTTGGATGGGTCAATGGTTGATGTTGTGGGAATATTATTGGAATGGGGCGTTGATATAATCGACTGAGTGTTCTGCGTATATACATAAATATGAGATTTGTATGATGTGGTGATTAATTTAGTTGGTTTCTTTGTTGAAAGATTGATGATACAATGAGAAAGTATAGCAGGGTTAAGTAGTCCTTAAGTCATGCAAATAACTTCCATTTGACTTGATACTTACCTTGGGAGCGAATGAGGTTAAATGATTGGGAGGCATAAAGGGAGTTGGTCCACCGAGGCCGGCATGAAGCAGTCCTGCTGAACTGTAGCCAGTGTAACCAGGAGGTAATCCAATGCCAGTGCGATAGAACTGTGGATCGACGGCGGAGATTTTCGAAATATCCTTAAATAATGGTGGCGGAAAGATTTGCGTTGGGGTTGGCGGTGCACTTGGCATAGCTGGCGTTGGAGCAGGAGCCATCGAGGCGCCTGGCATCAATTGCTGATGTTGATGTAGATGCGTATGCTGATGTTGGTGCAACTCCTGTCGCATATATGTGGAAGACGGAGGAGTTGGTGGCACAGCCAAACCAGAGCGATCCAAGAACCGGCTGTCCAATTCGCGCCGCAGCAAATCAGCTTGATCATCTGAAAGAAGATGCACATAGACATTAGCTCGAGGTAATGAAGGTTCACAATAAGCGGGGTGTTGTATCGTACTTTTGCTTGGCTGAAAGAGAGATTCTGCAGAAAACGGATGTGGGGTGGGTGTCATGGCATTTGAAACTGTTGTGACCGTCGACGGCATCGTTCCCACTGTGCTCGACGACGACGAGGGCGTAGTCGTAGTGGCTGCCGTTGTCGTCGCTATACTGGGAGGAGCATGTGACACCATGGTCATCTGTTGTGATACCATGACGCTATTAGGCGTAGCTGCCGTTTGGTTATTGTTGGCGGCTGGCGACAACGATGGCGGGGGCAGGGGCGCAGTGAAATACGATGGCTGATAGGTGGACACAGGCATTTGATTATTGCTAGGAGGAGCACCAGGCATATGTACATTCATATGCGGCGAAATGGCGTTTCCAACTGTTCTGGGACCAGCACCAGAGCCTCCTCCTACTGTCCCAACGACATTTATTGGCGGCGGGGGAGTTGGGCGTGCATTGCCACTGGACACTACAACCATGGATGGCGTTGAAGTCGTCACCGGCCCTGGCAAACTCGTCGCGGGAGAGCTACAAGTGAAGTACATTGTGTTATTAGTATTGTTATTTTCAGAACATTACTCATCATTGCGATCATACTTAAGCCAGAGGCCCGTCTTTGGTGGATATGGTGTGAGTCCCGATCCTGCTGCCGTTGCCAACACCGTGTGCTGCGATGTCGATGGTAAAGTTGAGGCTGATGAAACACCGCCACCATAAGGACCCGGAACCAGGCCGCAGAATGGAGGACCCAAATTAATGGCCGGCTGCACACCAGAAATGGAAGATGACGAAGACGCCCCCATGTTTGAACGCACAGTTGTAATGCTGGAAAATAAAAGAAAAACAAAAACATATTTTACAAATTAGCAAAGTGAGTGCAAAACCTGTTTAGATCTTATATCTCTTATTTGCAGTATGCAACCTTGAACTATATATCATTTTTATGATGACAATTGTGGACAGTAACTAAACTGACTTACTATCTTCCCCTGTTAAAAATATTTGACATTCTCTTTATAGCTCGCGAAAAGAGAACGATTGTATATTCACCTGTAACTGTTATCCCGATCCTTAATGTTGGTGTTACTTTCGCTTTTCGGGGAAATGACTTTTTGGATCACAGATGTGGAAGATGTTGATGATGATGATGTCAATGCTGACATCGATGAGGGAGAGGCTGTCACTGCTGTCGTTAGACTTTGAACGGTGAGAACCGAGGAGGCGGATGACGTGGAGGAACTAAAGTTGCTTCCTGCAACTGAAGCGGCAGCAGATGTATTGATGCCCCGCAAATGGGGCTGATGCTGTGATGGTATTGGCGTCGCGAACTGCGGATGTGTGGTCAACAAATGCGCCGGCCCGTGTGATAAGTGCCCAGGCGCCGATTGCAACGGCAGCTGGACACTGTTTGGTGGCGGAGGTTGAAGCGATTGAGATGTTATTGCTGCCATCGAGGTTATGGCATGAGGTGTTGGTCCCGAAGCCCCCGTCACCGAAGACGGCACCGAAGTCCCAACACCAAAGGGACCCGCTGCATAGACGGGCATGTGATGCGAATGAGATTGAGAGTGCGGGTGGTTTAACGAATGAGTCGAATTCAAGGGAAGCATTGTCGTTGCAGCAGTGGCCGCCACCACGGTAGTGACATTCTGTACTGGAGGAGCACTGCTTGCACTGATGACACATCCCCCGCCGGGTAATGGTGTAATCGGTCGCATTCCCGCCGGCACGGAGGCCAGGCCTGCACCTGGTTGGACACTATTGCTAATGCTTGGTGGTGGTGCCTTAATGGACACTGCCGACGCTGGCGACTCTCTGCTACTACGTGCCATGTCCGAGCTTCGGTGCGGCGATGAGGCTGTTGTAGGCGAAGCAACTGATAACACTGGAGGCAAGTACGGCCCATGTGTTAGGCTGCCATACGGCGTGTAGAGCGAGTAATTTGGATACGGTGCACGGTAGGGCGCTGCCTGAATGAGCATGGGCAGATTGGCAGCCACATGAGACATGGGAGGAGGTGGTCCACCAGGAAAAAGCAATGGCGGACCAGCACCACCACTTGCACTGCCGCCAAATGACACTTTACCCAGGCCTGCAACAGCAGCTCCAGCTGCGCTAACAGGCACCACCGAATTAGGCATTGTGGTAATTGCCGACATTGACGTTGACACAGGCACCGGAACAGGCACGGGCACAGGCACAGGCACCATTTTATTGGTTGTGTGAGGCGAAATGCGGGAGAGCGCACTGTTAACTCCTGACGTTGATGTTGTCCCACTAACAGGTGGAAAACCACCCAGGAAGCCATTGACAATTTGAGTATTTGGTGGCATCGACAGGACATTTGGGTTTTTCAGCATATCCATGTTAGATGGTGTTGGCGGCGTTGATGAAGACGAGGACGACGACGGTGCCCCCGTTACCGTAGAGGCGGGATTCCGACTTGTTGCAATTTCATTGGGTTTTAAGCTTGCATTTGCAAGCAATACACCAGCCGTTGATGGCGGACAGGCTAATCCTGCAGGGGGTGCTGGAATGCGCGTGCCAAATGTATTTCCCAATAACGATGCCGCCGCCGCCACAGTGACGGGTGCCATTTGTGCTCCCAACATCAATGGATTCGGTGGGCGTTGCACCGCCGCTGCTAATCCCTGTGGCGTTGTCATCTTACTGCTAAACATAATCGATTGATCGTTAGCAGCTGATGGCAGTCCAAGTCCGCCGCATGACGTTGATATTGCCGAAGTTGAGACTGTGCTTGGTGTCGTTGTTGTTACATTCGCTTCGACACTAACAGGAACGATGCCAGGAAGCTGCATAGGAGAGAATACAGAATATTAACATTGTATATACATAAGCACTTAGCACTAATTGGACATACCCCAACATGTCCGGGAGACGGAGCCGTTGTTATTCCTAGCATCGGATGTGGCATTGTCTTCTCTGTGGCAGATTTTTGGGCCACGGCACCTTGACTATTGCTGCCATCAACAGGGGCAACAATTGGCGTAGCCCCTGGGGCTCCTCCAGTCCCTCCAGTGGATTGTTGTTGTTCGCCATTTTCGTTTGTTGCTATCAAAGGCGACGACGCTGACGACGACTCAACTGCGGATGATCCCACATCAGAGGCAGTGTTTGATGAAGAAGATAACGCTATATCACTCCCACTACTATGATTCCCGACTCCTGTTAAGCCAATGGGCTGCAGATGAAGAAACTCTGACGATTTGCGTGCACTTGTTGTGGTTGTTGTCGTCGTCTGCTGCTGCTGCTGCTGGCCCTGCTGACTTGGTGAGGTATTCGGCACATGCGACTGAGTTGATGGAAAAACCATAGCTCCCACCAAGGTCTCGGAATTCTGTAGATCAAGAAAAAACACAACATACATACGGTAAGTCCAAGTCGACTTTGTATATTTACATATATTGAATTCTACTCTAAGCTTGACAACTCCAATTTCCGGTCTCGTCGAAACTTAATGCACAAAATACACATCGAGTTACCTCCTTCCTAGTTTCGATTACTGTTGATCTAGTGAGTATTTATGTCTATCGGTTACTCCAATATCTACGCATATATTTATTGTTATTGTACTTTCCTTTGTCATGATTACAGATATCTTTTACCATATTTATATTTCGTTCTCTTTTTCTTTCTAAATAAAAGCTACCCACACTTGTTGAGAACTCCTCTTTCATTCTAGTTTTATCCAACATGGGAGAGTCATTCATTTATTTACTACTAGCTCATTTCGAATTACAATAATTAAATACATAAGAAGTATAAGGAAAACCGACAAAAACGATTCTGAATAGAGTCTAATAGAGATAACATCAATTAAAAAGGGATAGCATTATGATCAAAATCGATATTAATTGATGAAAGATAAAGTTTTGTCTAGACCCCAAAGTAGACGAAAAGTAGAAGGTTTTTACTTGGAAAATTTAAGAAAAAATTGACAGAATTAATTTCTTTTGAAGCTGTTAATTTATCTAGATAAACGTGGCTTGAGATATACTCAAATACAAATTGTTATGATAACTGAAATATCCAAAATTGATGATGGATCGACTACATCATTTTTGTTTTTTGCTTGCTGCCTGCCTTAAATTAAGATTACTCGACAGAATCGATGAATTAATTTCAATAAAATAATTGACTATAACTAGAACGTGTTAGCTCTGTCACACACAAAAATCAATCTACAGTGGAGTCCTAAGAATAAACAAATGGACTCACCTTTTTCTCCACATTGCCACTATCACACTGCACAAAATGGAAAATAGAAGAAATAACAAATATTGGGAAGAATTAATATAAATAAATGATACAATATTGTGATAATAATTTGGTTGATTGATACATACGATATGAGTTCCTTTGCCATTGCTGTTGCAATGATTAGAAGCCTGTTTATAGAGAGAGAGAAAGAATGAGGAAAAAGTTATAACAATTTATTTGTTAACATTAAAACACTTTTAATACTCACTTCAATAAAACGTTCCGTATGATCATGATCATTCTTAAGCATATTATTGGTGGCACCAACGACCTGCGCTGAACCATTAGGCAAGTCTGGAATACCCAGGGTCGGATGTGCTGCAATTGCAGTGGCGGGTGAATTGCTACTTATAGCACCTTCATTGGTATCCATAACAATTGTCTGTAATATTAATAAATTATAATAAACAAATTAATTAATAATAATCAACAAAGAGGCAATCTTAAGAACAAAATGGCACATAATTTACATCGTGTTGGGAGTCTTGAATTTGTTTATGCAGATGGATGGAAAGGCAGCTCTTATTATCTTGTCCAAAACGACAGCACAAACTGACGCTGGACAAGATTATAAACTAGAAGCTGGATATGTGATTGGGATGATGTGTGAACTTATTGGGAAGTATTTGAAATGTTTCTTACTTTGCAACTTTGGGACGATGGTGATGATGATGACGAGAGTTGTGCAGCTCCTAGATGATTGCTCTTTGAAGTTGCTCCTATGCCGATGCCGATGCCGGATCCCGTTGTTGTTGCGGCAGCGGAGTCATTTGATTTAGTGCCCTTGACAGTCATATTATATTCAGTGCTGCTGTTGCTGCTCACGTCACCCGACGCGGTATTTGGTTGATTAGCATTACAATTACTGGTGGGATTATTGTGCTGATTGCTGCTTGCCACATCGTTCGAATTGGCATTGCCACTGCCGTTGCCATTGCTGGCAGAGATGTTATTGCCGCCACTGTTGCTACTGGTGCTGTTGCTGCTGCTGCTGGTGCCAACGGCCAGCGTTGGCCGACTAATATCCAACATATGCGCATCATTGCCATTGGTCTCCATTTCCATGAGTGCAGCGGCGCCGACACCAACACCACTGGCAGTGGGGCCAACTGCTGTTGGTCCGCCGCCATTGGTGACCGCCGTCTTATCCGCGGCATGCTTGGATTTGTTCACATGATTCATATTCATCACATGTTGTTGCTGCTGCTGCTGCTGTTGACTATTACAACTATTACTAATTTGATTTTGATTTGCATTGCTACTGCTCATCAACTGATCCTGCTGCTGCTGTTGATATTGAGACCGCCAATGTGCCACTGGTTCTGTTGCATGAGTATCGGTGGTACTGGCGGCCGATGGCAACATGTAAACTGACGTCCCGCCACCGCTATTGTTGTTTGATGTGCTTGTGTTGTTGTTGTTATTGTTACTATTGGCACTAATTGCTATACCGCCGCCGTTATTACCACCTCCACCAACACCACCAACAACGAGGGGTCCGCCAACGGCACGGTGATGTAGTTGCTCCTTTAAATTATTATTATTGCCCACCACTGATAAAGCGGATAGATTAGAGCCGCGCAATGGATGCGGTTGGCCTGTATCAATGATCTTTGGCATTTTCATTTCCTCTATGCTATAGGTGCAGGTCAGCTCCTCGAGCGCTGAAAGTCGCTTCTCCTTGCGCTTCTGGCCCAATTTAATGGCAAACTGTTTGTGTTGGGAAGGGATGGAAAATGAAAATATTAATGAGTTTGTCTGTCTGTGTTTGATGCTTACCTCAAGATCTTCATAGGTTTTAAATTCCAATATGGCAAATCCGTCGATTATCTCCTCTTCCAATACGGGAGAACGGGGCAATTTTCGCCGTACTGGAGGTGGCGGACGGGGCGGCGGTTTGTCACGCGGAAGCAACAGTGTTGACGACGACGATGTCGATAATAGATCCTCGTCCAGTGACTCGCCCTCGCTGTCGCTAGGCGTGGCCATTAGACCGGAGTTGCATTCAGGGGAATGTGGAGGATTCAACAGCAATGAGGCAATGCTATCTGTGGGTGGCAGCAGATTGTTATTGCTCCCATTGCTGCTGCTGGTGAAGTTGCCATTCGAGTTGTTGCTATCCTCGCCCATGCTGCCAGCGCTATTGATGTGATGATATAACATACCGTTGCCTGGACCTGCCCCTGGTCCTCCTGGTCCACCGACTGGTCCACTGCCCATTAGTACAGATGGCGCTGCACCGCCGCCAACTCCTCCAGTTGCTCCCATGACACTGTTTTGTCCCCCAACTACTCCTGTTCCCATGCTGACCGCCGAATTCATGGCCACACCACCACCACCAGTAGCGCCACCTGCTCCACCGGCAATGAACGTGGCATTTAGATTACTGGAGGAGTTGCATCGATTATCCCGTTCCGCTTGCAAGCGTTGGGCACGTTCACGTCGACGTTTTTGTTGACGCTGCTGCTTGGCGTTTAGGCTTAATTGAGCACTGGATATGCCATTGTTATGGCCATTTGTGGTGACGCCGACATTTGCTAGTCCCCCTGCCGTTCCCGCTCCCGTCATAGATCCATGTACGGTTGCATGTGATCCAGACATCAAGGATGCTCCTGACGATGACATGCTGGTATCCATCCCGATCCCAGATGTGGCAGCAGCAGCTGCTGCTGCGGCGGCGGCAACAATTGATAGCTCAGTATCGGAGTCAAAGTCACTAGCGCTGGGGCCCAGAGACACTGAAGCAGCTGCAGACATCGATGCTGGGCAGGTTGGTGCGGCGGCGGAGGAAGCTGTTACTGATACAGACGCGCACCGATCCACCGCCGGTCCAATACTTGGAGTCACTCCACCTCCTCCTTCTACAGTTGGTGTTCCCATTTCTATGGAAACTATTAATGGTGGCGGCGGAGGGGGTGTTGATGCGGTCAATGCCCCGGATCCAAGTTGTGGATCAACTGAATCCGGGCTACCAGTACCAGGACACGCAGCTTGTGTCGTTATGCCGGCAACTGTTGCCATAGGTGGCGGCAAATTGATGGCTAGAGATGCAGATGTATTGGTTGCGGTTACCCCTCCACCACCTACGCCTCCACCTCCACCTCCACTACCTACAACCGTATCCGTTCCAAAGGTGGTCGCCTCATGTTTCTGATCCTGCAATCCGCCCCTCGCCATGAGAGCTCCGCCAGAAATAGCTGCTGGACCACCCGGCTCCTGGAGTTGATGGGAAGGATCCTGAGCCGAGCCGCCTATTACGGATGTTTTCATTTCCGGCGATACATTGGCGCTGTTGTTCGGGGTTGCGGCGGCGGTGTTGGTGCTGGTGGTGATGGGGTCGGTATCCATATCCATGACGCATAGGATTGCACAATGTGACAACAGTTTCAACAATGCTCCGCTTCCACCTGAACAAAAACTAACGAGATCCGTGCAATGCGTTCCCCATCGACTGCTGCGGATGTGGTCCTTCTGATTCCAGATCCTCTGTGTGTAAGATTACACCAAGCACGCAGCCATTCAAACTAGCCGTAGCTATCTCACGTGCTATCCCCCGTCCTGCAGGTGGTAAGTGGTCCGAGTCCTTCTCGCACTCGTCCTTTTTTGTGCAAAAATCGATGCAGGGCTCCCGTTGTTGTTTTTGCTGCTGCTGTTTCTATTGCCGCTGCCGCTGCTGGTGTTGCTGGTGGATGTGGATTACTCTCTCTGCTCTCTGCTGCTCTGGTCTGTGGTCTCTTCTCTTCTTCTCTTCTCCGCGATAGTCAAAAAACTTCACAGCTTTTACATTTTTTGCTTTTGCACGTTGTTCGTTCATTCGTTCTTGTTTCAATTTTTCAATCAATCGGAATTCATTTATTTACTTCTGACTACATAGAGAATTAGTAAAAAAAATACGATTTGTTAATTATTTTCTTTTTTGGAATTTATGCATTTCAGATTCGGTTAGAAATTTTATAAATTACGATTATATTTTTGTTATATTCATTTTCCATTATTTTCTTTCGCATATGTATGTACGTATATAAATACAAACATATCCTATGTATATATACATGCATATGTACGTATGTATATACACACATACACGCTCACTCGACAGGCACACACACACACACACATATATATATATACACATATATACTTATGTATATATTTTTCATTATGAATTGAACTGTTTGACGTTTGAGCCCTTTTTTACACTCTTTTCTTTAAGTACATACATATGTATGTACGTTCGTGGGTATGTACACACATACTTATGTATGTATATATTTGTTTTAGCATTCAACACGAACTAAACAAAACACAAACACAGAAGAAAAAGAATAAAACGGAAAACCAATACAAAAATACAAATAAAAAAAAACAATACAACACAAAAGTTATATTACACTGCATTTTGCGATTTGCTTTTAAATAAAATTCTCTTGTTTGATTTTATACATTCTCAATATTTTGCACTTATTCGTTGTTCTTCTTTGGTATGCTCTTCTCTATGCACGTACGTACGTACACACACACACACATACACACGCGCGCACACACTCTCATACATACATACGTGTGTGTGTAGGTACGGCCGATTTTTTTCTTTTATTTTTCTCTATGCTGACGATGTTCGTCGCAGTCGCAGTCGCAGTAACAGTTTTGATTCTCGGGTTTTTTGTCGGCCTTTTCTTGACACTTTTTGGCGGTTTTTTAATTATTTTTGTTTTTGGCTGTTTTTTGTAAGCTTATTGAGCCTTATTTCCTTTTTACTCTGAACATTGCATTATTTTCCTCTTTTAAACAGAGTATTATTTGTTCTCTTTTGATCAGAGCATCGCTTTTTAGTTAACAGTTCACATAGCTATTTTTCCAGCCTGTTAAAAGCAAGTTCTGCTAACTCTTTTTCCAGCCTGTAAATTAACAGCACGGACCAGACTGAGTTTGTCTGTTTGTGTGAAACATATACAATTATACTTTAAGATATCTCACTTATTTAACGGCACACTTAGCACAAATACTTTAAATTGAACATCAAAATCCATCTTATTGATATGACGTTGTCATTATGTTTATTATGTTTAATGTTTTGCATAAAAAAAACAATTTTTGTGCCCCGTAAAGTTTTTTAACCACAAAGAACGAACATACAGTGCGTTAGCGATGGCCGATTTTTACGTTTCTGTGTATGTGACCTTTCACACAAATATTTTTACGTAAGAATACAAATCGAATAGAAAGAGGACTTATCTACTGAATGTGTAAAATAAAAGTATTCGATTAACGGTACCTGCCTTGATATGGACAGTATTAAGTATTCTTTTTATTTTCCTTCAATTCTTGTTACCTGTGGAGTCAAATCCTTATAAGATCCCTGTAAGAAAACCAAATCAAAAAACTTTAAGGACATCGATTGCGTAAATTTGTATTGAATTTAATAGAAAAGAGAAAAGAATACAGTACAACGCTTTATGTAAAAATAAATTTATATCTTATTGTCTTTACAATACCATATATTTAAACACTACATTAGTTACTCTTATTGAGACATCTTTTGTTAATATATATTCTCAAAGCTACATACATAGATTAACTGCATATGGAACTTGCCATATATGTATGTTTTTCAATTTATATTCCTTATATTTTGTATTTCGTTCGGCATTGGAGGTCATAGATAAAATGAAAACAAATATTTTAATGTTTTGTTTTGTTGGATTTTTCAGGTTTGGAAAACCCAGTATTTAAAATCATTCATTTAAAATTTATAAATACTTTCAAGAATTGTTAACGTTTATTTTTTACAATTCAAGTCTGGTCTATTTTATTTGATAACAGTAATCGATATATTTCGAGCTAGTATTTTTTTGTTATACAGTTATCGTTATCGTTTTCTCTTAGTTTATTCGTGACGTTGTTATTGTTTTGTTTACATTGTAAATAGATTTGTATTACTAAATTTTGTATTCGCAGCGTATTGTATGGAGTCCTTTTAATATTTAACTATATATGTACACTATAGCTATACACACATGTAAGTTAAATTGTGGTAAACTACACATACATACATAGAATTGATGCATTTGTATTAAAAATGTACATACATACGTACGTAAATATACATACATACATATGTAGTTAAATACATGAATCTCTTAGATTTTCTATCAACAAGTACATATGTTTGTATGAAAATAGAGACTCAAGTGTTAACGAATGAATCACAGGTTATTCCTTAATAAATACAATTAACAGATATGTGCCTATATACATACATACATATCTTTGTGCCTCCATATATATGTATGTATTGTACGTCATAAATGACTCGTCCAGTGGTAATGGCTTTTTGATGAACTCGTTGACATACATACATATGAACACGTATCGCATATAATGAGGTTTACGCATAAGAGAAAAATAGTTAACCCGATAAACCTGTCTAAATCCTTTAGTTTGGCTCTTACGGTCTCTTGGCAAGAATGCGAAATCTCCGCCTTCTAAAATAATCAATTCATTTTATCTTGACGGCTGTTGGGCCAAAAATATGCAAAGTTATTAGGCCAAGTTAATAACTTTTCTATTGTTAGCTAACATTTTAAAATGAGTTACTTTCTTAAAGCACGTTGCTTATCAGGGACCGCAATTTCTTATATATTTTAAAACTATTAACATTGATTCTCGACTTATGAGTAATAACAATGAAAAATAAAATCTTAATACATAGTAAAATTGAAAGTAAACATTTTTATACTGAATATTTAATAATATTGCATCTTGGAACTCACTCCCTTTCTTTTTTTAAGGGGGGCAGTTTAACCTACAATGGTTATGTGTGTCTTTTTTTTAAATTCATTTATTTAATTGCAGAAAATGGCCGAACGTCGAGGCACTAAAGCGTTGGAGCACTGGTGCCGGCGCATGACAGAGGGTTACGATGGAGTCAAAATCGAGAACATGACAACATCATGGCGCGATGGGCTTGCATTTTGTGCTATGATACATCATTTTCGTCCGGATCTTATGTAAGTATCCACCCCCTCCCCCAACATTTTCATCCCATACTTTATCTTTTATTGGATCAAACTATTTTTCTTCTCGAGGACCACTTTTATTCACATTCGTGGGCCTTTTGGTTCACATTTGTCCAACTTTTTAAAACAAATCACGTTTTTTACATAATTTTCAATTGTGCTGTACTCCATACGGTGAGATTTGCTCAGATTTTTTTTTTCGATTATTCCCCAATTTGAAGCACACGTAATTAATGGACCTCTCCAAAGATATGACACATCTTGCATTTATTTTGGGCGGCCCCTGTTGCTGTAAAAACAGCTGTTTAATCAAGTCCCATTTCGAAAGAGTCACTCTTAACTAACACAAAAGTTTTCGTGGACTCACATGAACGTGAACCCCCGGCGAGAGTCTGATAGACGCCCGGGGGATCGACCTGGACCCATTGGGAAAATCACTGCTCTAGATCGTGTCTTTTGTTGTCCAAACGTTGCTTAATGGTTTTATATGTTTCCTATTTTCAGAAACTTTGATGATTTAAAGAAAGCTGATATTTACGAGAACAACGATTTAGCATTCTCGACAGCCGAAAAGTATTTGGGTATTCCAGCACTCCTTGATGCCGCCGATATGGCGGCATATGATGTACCTGACAGGTTATCAATACTTACTTACTTGTCACAGTTTTATAAGGTTTTTGGTCAGTCACAAAGTAAGTATATTATAGTTTATTACTCAATATTGATAACATCATTTTATCATATGTATGTGGGGGGGGGGATAGTGATAGATTTTATAATAAACATATTGATGCCAAATTTGATTGAAAACATGTCAAAATAAAAAGGGTGGAAATTAAATCAATAATGTAACACTTATTCCCCTCCATCCCTTAAATCAAACTGTCTGATGGCAAGAAAATTTGAATTTTTTAACAGTTTTATTTGCTCTACAAAGCGGATACGGAAGATTATGTAATACGCGTTTACATATATGTATATTTAAATCATTGTTTCGTTTTGTAGCGAGTTCAAAGTTATTTGCAAAAAGGAAAGCCTTAACGGTATGTTAGATAAGAGACTAAATATATATATATATATATATATATATATATAGATGCCTGAACTATAAATACTCGTCTTATGCATGTTTTGAATTCGATAGCATTAATTTTGTAGAAATTATCAAACAAAACTAATTTGGTATTATTTTCATAATATTACATGAAACCTTTATATATATATATTTATATATATATTATATATATATATATATATATATATATATATGTATGTACTTATGTTTGTATAAAAAGTTTATTTCTTTGTAGACAACACAAGAAACTTAATTTTATATTCAAGTATATTCTGATTAGTTTAAGAGAAAGAGCATGGCAAATCAATAATATTCTTTCAGATATATACAGATATAGAAAGCTATTTCTGCTGCATCCAATCTAATTGAAATTCTATAATCATGAATGGGAAATTGGGAAGCCAAAGTCTATATAGTTTTGAAGTAATAGCAGACAAATTGATCCTGGCAAACGTTTTAGATGGGCATGTGATTGTAATCGTTTACCTAAATAGTTTAGTCGATGTATTTATTTGTAACTTTGGGTTTTTTCTTTTACTAGATTGGGTTTTGCATCAATTTTGTTGATGTTTTTGTTCATTAACTTCAATTTTATAGCTTTTCATTATTCATAATCAAAAAATGTATATTGTATATGTATATGTATACTTTTGCTTGAGCAAGATGAGTTACTAATTCTAATAATTTATGTACATTGCAGATGCAGCAACCAGAAGTATTTCAAAACAGAGATCCAGCTACAGCAGCACTGAACAAAATAGCGAAGAACAATTATCCACAAGTAAAGAGTCATCGCCCAAGGTAAGCACTACAAAACTAATTGACATAATTGTGATTCACATATCTTCGTTTCATTTTTATAGTTACAATTATAGATATTATATCTAGATTAGTATTGGGTAAACATTCCTTATTTTGCTGATCATATTATTCAATCGATATTAATTTATGATTTCTAATTGGTGAACAAAAAAGCACAAATCGGCAAGAAAGAACAATTAAATGAGAACATTATCACTCGTTTTTGTTCACTAAGTCATGAGCAACCCAATACTCATGTAGATTAATACTTACACAAATAACCTGAGAATCATTTTAAGTATAAAGTCCCATAAACAATTATGATTGGCTTGAAATCTATTGCTAAGGTTGCATTCTACATGATAATTTTGGTGCATATATGATTGAAATGGCCTTTAAAGTTTAAACGGACTTTCTTTTCCCAAGCTATGTCTATTTCGTTTCTTGAAGTAATCCTGTCGAGTTCCTTGTCCTTTGGTATAAGTAGTTTAACAATTATAACGTATAAAGAAGGCTTTCTCCTGCTAAAGAATTTGTTTACATTAAAATACTGTTGGAATGATTGTTGTTGCATTTTTAGATGCCTTGAATAAGATGGATAATTTTATGCACATTTTGAGACCTCTCAACTGCACTTTAAATAACTACATATATGCTATATACTATAGACACATTCAATTTTTTAGTTGTTCCATAAATTCCCTTTAATGTTAAGTATTGTTAATGGCCTCGTAATTCATTTCAATTAATTGCAATGTTTCGTTTTGCAGATGACACCAACTGTGGGCATCCTACGACGAGATCCCTGCCAAAAGTGTCAATTGCCAGTGTTTTTGGCCGAACGGATGCTAATTGGCAAACAAGTCTATCATCGAACCTGTTTAAAATGTGCTCGGTGCGCTTCGCAGTTGACGCCGGGCAGTTTTTATGAAACTGAAGTGAACAATGAATACTGCTGCGAGACCTGTCCCGATGAGGATACGGACGTTGCTGGTGGTCCTGGTGGGGGTGGTGGTGCTGGTGGTGGGGATGATGGTGATATTAAAGTCATTAGTAATAATAATTTAACACCCAGCCATAATTCAATATCGGAACGCTTGGCATTCTTTGAGCAAAACCGAGTTCTGCCATCGAAAATAAACGCAAAACCAGCTAGCACCGAAGGTCAGGAGGTCCTTGAGAGCAGTGTGAGCGATGAGGAGAAACGGGAGCACATAAACGGACTAGACGATAAAATGGCAAACAGCGAACAAAATAAAATTGGAATGGTCTATAAGCAGAATTTGGCATTGAGCTCATTTTTGCAGCAAACCGTCACGGAAACGGATAGTGAGTCAGTGGCCCAGCCAAATGGATCCGAGGCAACGCCCCCAGCAATTGAGACGCCTTCTCCACGTTTCACAGTAACCGCCCAACTGAGTTTACACAATGAAGAAGAAGCTCCTTCACTACCCAGTGACCCTGTTGTTCCTGAGTTGCCAGAGGAGACGGCGGAAGCTACCCCAGAGGCGATAGAAAATCCGGATGACAGTGTAACTGCTGCCCTGCCGCCCCATGTAGAAGAAACATCTGATGATGTTAAAGATACGGAAGAGCCAAGAATAGATGTCGCATTAGAGCCAATTGAAACAGAACAAATAAAGGAAGATGCCAAGCATCATGATGACGAGCAATTAGAAGAATCCCAGATAAAATCTGAGGAAATTGTAGTACCCCCCGAATCCACAACAAACGAAAAACACTATCCGGAGGGCTTGAATCCATTCGACAGCGATGATAGCAGCGGCGAGGAAGAAGCCGAGAGGGTGATTGTCCCTGATAGGACAGTCCCCAAGTCGGAAACAAATGCTAAAACAGATGAAAGCCTCAATCCGTTTGATAGCTCTGACGACGAAGTTGAACTGGAAAAACAAAGATCCGACTATAACAAGAAAACACCAAGCTCCAAGATACCACCGCCACGGCCACCTCCACCTCAAATCTCACGCAACGTTGTCAACGGTGATCCAAGTGAAAGGCAACTGGACTCAAGTTCCTCTAGTTTGTCATCATCTCATAATAAAAAGATACCGCTGCCAACTCCACGGACGAGCTTGTAAGTAAAATACAACTCGCGAAACTGCATTTGTATATGTATATTTTATTCCTTTTCACTAAGATCTCAATCGCGGACTTCCACACCGGAGTCAACGCCTGTTCAAAGTAACCGATTTGATAGAACCCGCGGAAGCACCCAATCTCTACAACGTAACACCGATGGTCGCGGCTCAAGTACCTCACTACCATCTTCAAGCGAGGGAACAGTCCGTTCTCGAAAGACACATCGCGCACCTGTTGCACCGAAAGCATCTCAAGAGCTGTTTCCCTCCCTCAAGGCCGCCGGCAGTGGCGATATTATGAACTCAAACGAAAGTCGTCAGAATTCTCCAAAATTATCTAACAAAAAACGTCAGGCGCCCGCTCCACCTAAGCCAGCGCGATTGGACACATCTGAGGCGGCCGAGGCTACGAGTGATTCATTACCAAATACCCATCGGCGAATGATTCCCCTTGACCAGAGTCTTCTAGCCGATGATGTTGGCAGCCTTAGTAACTGCGATGACGACCTGAAGCAGCATGTGAAAAACGAAGAGGATGTGGTTTATCGTCGCATCTTAGTGCCGCCAGCCATCGAGACTCCCACTCACGGAGATAGCCAGCCACTGAGCCACAATCGTCAACTCGAAAAGCTCAAGGACAATAAGGAAGCCCAAAATCGCACTCGTCAAACTCAAGTAGTGAAGACACCTCTAAGTATTGGTGGTGGACAATTTGCCACTGCGACAGAGTCGCCTGGTTTCTACGACAAGTCCATACATGGCAAATGGAAACGTCGGAAGGGGCCAGCTCCTGGAGTCCCGATACCGCCGCGTAAGCTTCCACAGATGCTACCGCTGCAAGAGATTCGACATGAACTAGAAATTATCGAAGTCCAGCAGCAAGGCCTCGAGAAGCAAGGAGTAATTTTGGAGAAGATGATACGAGACCGTTGTGAGGGATCTTCGTCCATTGAGGCTGCTAAATCGAATGATACACCCAGTGGATCGCACGCAGAAAATTCCGCAGCATCGTCTGCAGTTGAACAAGCTCAAAATTCTAAAGAAGTGGAGGACCTTATATTGCAATTATTTGAATTGGTCAATGAGAAAAATGAACTATTTCGTCGACAGGCAGAGTTGATGTATCTGTAAGTAGAATTTCGTAAAACCCAAGTGACATTTATTTCCCCATTTTAATCATTTTTATCCTTTTTAGCCGTCGACAACATCGGTTGGAGCAAGATCAAGCAGATATTGAGTATGAAATACGAGTATTAATGGGGCAACCAGAGCAAAACAAAACCGATTCGGATAAAGCGCGGGAGGAGCTTTTAATAGCCCGTCTCGTTGAAATTGTCGAACTGCGGAATGAGGTCATTGATTGCCTAGAAACGGATCGTCTGCGAGAGGCCGAAGAAGATTTGGTAAGTTATTTATTTCAATTGGATTGGTATAGAATCTAGACTATGTGCATTGGGCTAGATTCTTCGCGTGCTTTTTTTCGCATAATATTCAATTTTAATGATTGAGGTCTGACATTTTGAAAAAAAGAAATAAGTAGCACTTAAGTATATAAGTTTGATTTGCAATCAAATCAAAATAAAATTTGTCGTTTTTACACATCTATAGACTTTTTCTTTACAAATTTTGCTTTAATTACGAAATATGTATATACAAATTGTAAATAATTGTATGTAGAAATTCACTTGAAATTGTGTTATTACTCTAGGTTGTTTGTTTTTGTGGTTTTTTTTTTATTGATATCAGACACAAGGCTTATTATTTCATAATACACAAACACTTTCGATTCGATGTCTCCAATATACAATGTATGAACTTTCATGGTTTTAAGTTAAATGCTTTATATATCTTACAAAATTAGACGAATTTATGCCAGAAAAAGAACAAACTAACTTGTTTATGTATTATCGTTTTACAGAGCATTAAGGAACGCTTGCATCTATATAATGCCAAACGTGAAACTTCCGCCATACTCGAGAAATCCAAAACTCCAAACATCAAATTGTCAAAAAAGGAGAAAAAACAATTGAAGGAAGTGAAAAAATTAAGCAAAAGTAAAAATCATGATCTTGATAAAGTAAGAACCATACAATTGAGGTGTATGAATACATTTAGAGTTAATTTTTCGAACTTTTATCTTCTCAATCCAAAGGATGCTGACGAGTCAGAGGTGAAAGTAGCTCTGGACAAGGTGAAGAAAAAACGCAAACTGTTTTTCTAAGGTCGCATACAAAAACTACATGTCACATGGCCAAATGATGTCCGGCAATACAGTAATCTTTTAATATACTATAATTTCTTATCCGTTGTCATTCCTAAGTAGCTAATTCATCCAGGATGTGTGGACAAGTCTGCTAACCTGTTTTAACTGCAATTCAACATTATTATGAATAATGAAAAAAACAAAATTTCAAGCTCGTGTCAAGTGTAACTTTCCATGTCTAGGTTTTTTTTTATATACATATATACAATATATTTTTTTGCATATTATTATTAAAGTTATTTTTATACAATACATTAATATGCAGTTTTCACTCAGAGAGAAAGAGATAGAGAGAGAGAGAGAGAGAACTTCCTAATTATGAGTGATTGGAATAATCTTTCTAATCTAGGAGAATGCAATCCATGCTGATCAGTAGAGCAGAGGATATCTTAACCTTTTGGCATCATTATCAGAACATATTCTGAATGAAGGATCAAAAACTAACTGCCCACTCTAAGAATATTTAAAAGGTGAATAAGAATTTTATTTTGTTTTTTTTGCATACATAGTATATATTTTTTGTTTTTTTCTTTGTTTTGTTTGTTTTTATAAAAATCAGTACAAAAAAATGATATTTCTATTAGTCTATTTATACTTGGTTTGAAGTGTTTTGTTTACTTTGCCCCAAGAGAGATATGGGACAAAAAAAAAACTGTGTGTGTGGGGATCTAAACAAACAGACGTTCGCCCAAAAGCTGTGCAAGTGTATAGGTGTGGTGTGTGTGTGTGTGCATGTGTGTTTGTGTCTCTGTGTTTGTGTGTGTGTGTGAGTATATATCTATGTATGTGTGTATATATTTATTATTATTATTTGTATGTTTGTTTTTTGGGTTTCCTCCAGGCTGAAAAGAATTTATTTACTCGCCAGTCATCATTTCCATGAATTCTGTAAATTGAGAAATGAAATGAAAGACATTAAAACGATGCCAAACGATGAGCAGCAACCGCTATATATGCTTTTATAAATAAATATTCAATATTCTATAAAAACAAATAATCAAAAAAAAATCGCATCATACACACACACACACACACAAAATATCCAAAAAAAATTAAATTGAATTTGTATGTCGCGCCTAAAAATAGCCAACGATATGCTCCAAAAAAAAAGCGACGATCAAGTTGTCATAATTGAGAACTCAAGATCAAGAGAACATGAGGAATATTTATAATGATGGGGTTTGTGTGTGTGGGTGGGTGTGGGTGTGCCTCTGTGCCTATGTGCAAGGCGGCGCAAGCCACTAGAATATTTGGAATAGACATAGTTTTTCCATTTTCCATTTCCCGCCCACGCACTTACCATCGAAATCAACTGTACCGGAACCATCACTATCGATTTCCTCAATCATAATGTCCAATTCTTGCTCGGTCAACTGATCATCCAATTCCTTAAGGATCTCCTTAAGGCAAGTGGTTGGAATGAAACCGTTGCCTTGTTTATCATATAAACGGAATGCCTCACGCAATTCCTTTTGCATTGCCTCGGCATCTTCCTCAACAATGAATTTGGCAGCTAGCTGAACGAATTCACCGAATTCCAAACGACCAGACTCTGGAAAAGAAATTTTAGTTTTGTTTAATTAAATGAGCTTGAAACTGAAATTTTCGAATAATTTTGTATGGAAAACTGAAGGCAAAACTAAAAACTTTTCAATATCAAACTAGATATTGCTTGTCAATCTGATCGTCATAACAATTTACTATAAATTTAAGAATTTAACAAAAAATTTGGCTTTACAGTTTTAGTTTTTTCCATTAATAGGATGTGACAGCTAAGAATCAAACTTTTCTTGGCTATATCAATATATAAATATAGTTTTTCTTTTTCGTTTAGTCATTAGGTTAATTAATTAAGCTAATTATTTCTATTTTGATTGGTGAGAATAACCCATCCATAAAAAGTAATGGAAATTTCTGAATGAATGCCCAATGAAATGATAATGTATTGAAATTCTTTGCTTACTGTCTTCGTCAACTTCCTCGATCAGTTCCTCCAAGATTTTCTTATCGAAGGGTTGACCCATAAGGCGCAGGATATCAGCAACCATCTCGGTGGGGATGCTGCCAGTTTTCTGGTGATCAAAGCTGTTGAATGCCTTCTGGAGCACAGCGATTTGCTCAGGTGTCAGTTCTTCATCCTGATTATTGATATAAAATTGTTTTTAAATTATTTTTTTGATATCCTTTGTAAAGTGTTGAATCAATTTGATGCTGCTTACAATGCTGCTCATGTTGTTGCTGATTTTTTTCTTCTACTTTGCGATTGATTTGGCCAAGAAAAATTTTGAAATCTCACGAACCGATCACCGTGGAATACTCGTGCTAACTACAATATTGCGATGCTGCGTTTTCCAAAATATAGCAAAAAAATGATTTCAAATTAGGCTATCTCACGAACCTGATCCAACGAACGATACACGAACTGCCTCCGGAGAAATATTCATATGCATATGTATGGGTAATTGTGTGTGTATAGGTGTGTGTGTGTGTTTTCCACTCTGATGCCTGAATTTTATTGTTTTTTAGAAAAAACTGTAAATGTGCGATCAGAACAGAACGAAAGCGACGACAGCGGGCAATGGCACCAGACACTAGGCGCTGGCGGTCTGAATGTGAGCCGTATAGTGGTTTTCCAAAAGACCACGATCGGAGTCGAGCGAAGCGAAACGGGTGTGCCAGGAGGAGTATGAGGTAAAATCGAGCATCGAGCTAGTAACTACATACAAACATGTGGGCTAGTCAGCTATAATGCGATGCGTTGCGTTCTTTTATTCTAAGTATACATATATCTGCCATATACATACATATGTATGTACATATTTGTATGTATAAATATGTTTATCATATGTGTGTGTCTGTGTATCATATATATGCAGCAGATATACCCAGCAGATGCACAACAACATTTGGAGAAAATCCCCATTGAACCATACGACAGACAAAACCATAGCCAAGTGCACGCTCCGAGATAAATGTCAGAGCATTCGGATTATTGAGAAACGAACAACAAAGAGCCAAATATTGTAGCATTATACCCGCTTTTGATTAATGCACTATACTATATATGTATATACATATGTACACACATATGCCGTTGGTTATAGAAATATAAACACATGAATCTTTCAATTTGGCTATAACATTTCCAAAAATATTATCCATGGAACATGTAAATATTCATTGCGAACAGCTTTTTGTTTGTGTAATTTTCTTCGAAATTTGTGTAAGTGAAGGATAATGCAGGACAACAACTATTCGATATATATGTACATATAGATTTATATCTATTTTAAGTTGATTGACCTTCAGTTGAGAAATAAATCAAGTTCAAAACAAAATTTCTATTCTATTTTTGGCAACATACTATTTGTAAGATGTGTGTCAATTTTTGATACTCTTCGAACAGCCATATATACATATATGTATATATATCTCAGTCTCGATTGATCGACGTATGATGCTTTCAAGTGATCGCATATTTTGGTTTCCCTGATTTCTAGCCATGATCAAACGTATCGAGCAATTACATTTTGCTACATTGCAACGTGTGTTTCCCATGTCAATGGGTATAACAAAATTCATTGCATACTTCACGGATAAGAACAAAACATTTTGAAGTAAAATCAAAAGTGCATGCAATGCGGACTTACATTACAAGTATTATTACTAGGTAATAAAACCAACTTCAGTTTAAGCTTTTAGTATATGCAGTATATGCTTTTATTTAAGAGAAAACAAAAATTTATGTACTGTTCCTCACGTTTGTTGTGTGCGTTTGAATGTTTACATATCTGATATCTACAAGTTTCATCATCATCAATCATCGGATCAGAAAGTTGTTAGTTTAGCTGGTCAGACGGTGCGTATACGCTATAATTGTAAAACGGTTCAGAAACGAAACGAAATCGTATCTAGTATGTAAAGTAGAGAAAATTTGTCCCCTTAAGTATGCTAAGCAGTCAATGACTTTAGCTTCTTTAATATAAATAAACTTTCAGAACCTCAATTCAGAACCTAACAATTGTTCACCAACAGAATATTTCAAATTGTGAAAAATTAAAAAGTAACATACATTTTTCGATAGCATTTTGTATAACTTACAGGGCATAATTACTCCAGGATTTCGCTTTTCGAAACGTATGAAGAAGTTATGGATTACTCTGTGCACGAATATTGAAGCAAACATTGCTTGAAAACAATTTTTAATTTACAAGGCATCCGAAAAGTTATGAATATGTTGCAAATATTAAACATTATTCCAGCCTATAGCATACTTTTGGGAGAAAATTTGTTTTGTAATTACCCAGAGGGTAAAATGGGACATTCAAGTCGTATGTTATAGGCAAAAGAAAGCATGTCAAAGGAATTTGATATACAGTGGTGGTCAGCAGGTTAGCCCCCTTTTTTTTAACTTTGAATTTGATTTTATCGGCTCCTAAGAAATTTAATGAAGAAATTTTTATTATTTGTAGTTATTTGTTGGTTATTGTATATAGATGATGACCCGTAATTATTGTCATGTCAGCTTTTGACGCCTTTTTTTAAATGCGTTTGAACGAAAAGCGACCCCCAAATTCTGGTCAATAGTTTAGCCCCGTCTTTCCAAAATCTTTAATATTATAGTTAGACATGTGTATTTTTTGAAGAAGTTGTAGATCTAGGTAATCTAAGATAAACTGCATACCAAAAATGTTCATTTTAGCCCCAGTATTTGTTTTGGGGCCAATCGAAATTATGGGTTTTTCTATGTAATTCTGAGGTCCTTTGGTTTGACGCCGTTTTACGATAACAATTAAACCTTAGTACTTTTTTCTTGATTAACTTATGAAAGTAAATTGAATTTCCCGATCGATCTAGTTTTTGTCAGATTTTTATTTTTTGATTGCATAGTTTTACATGTTTTTCGTTAATTTCGAGATGAAGTCCAACTTTATTTTGGTCGGATAAGCATTTGGACAGATTTGAGACGATTATAGTTCCAGCTCATACTTGATCCATCATAGACTTCTCCCAATAGGGAATATTTTGCGTTGAGTTTGCTAATTAAGATTAACAAAATATTTGATTAACAATTGGTAATTCTTGTATAATTAAATTGGTTACTTAAATCCGGTTACAATAAACATGGTGCCACCAGGCTCCAATCATTTGAGCACAATTACCATCCCATTGATCATAATCTTGATCAAAACTGAAAATTCTTGATACAAATCGTGGCCCATAAAATTCTTAGCTGTTTCTTTCAACCATTCCAACGACTCTAACTTATATTTCGAAGTTTCGTTGCCAATTCTAAACTTATCATAACTAACAAATTCGGAACGTTCATTGTGATATACCAATTGCACATAAAGTTCATAGGTTTGGGAAGTGGTAATACGATGCAAATTCTCAAGACCAATAAAAAATTCTCCTTCCCTATTTCCAAACCCACTACGATACTCAGTCCAAGTTCTATTAAAGTCTACGCTGCCATCAAATCGTTTATGAATAACTATCCACCCACCACCTTTTATATCTCCCTCGCAGAGAGCAAAAATCGGATCAATCCTGGAAATCCCAATTGATGTATTCCCGAAAAAAGGCCTTTGCAACCAGTTAAATGATTCGAATCAACCAACTGAATTTGAGATAATGTCTCTGAGAGCAATGATTTATTTTTTTAAATATTCATTGCAATATATATTTCGGCGTGTTTTGTGATAAGAATATTTCGTTATCTGCATTCTTAGTACGAAAATTTATTGTTGAACTGAGTTACGTCATGACATAATTTTTAAATTCCATCAAACTTGGTAAGCAAAATTTCCCACCATCCTTCATCTCTTTCTTTTCCCTGCGTATTATTAAAAGGTAAAAGGTTTTTTGAAATGATGGGCGATGAAATCGATCTAATTTTTGTCGGATTTTTATAAAACATGTATCATTTGACGGGAAATTCAATTTACTTTCGTAAGTTAATCAAGAAAAAACTAGGTTTAGGTTTACACATTTTGTATGTGTAAAGATTTTGCCACGCCTCTTTTCGCCCCCGTAATTTGAAAAAACTCGATTATCTCTCGTAAGTTTCTACCTTGTGCAATCAAATTTGGCACACTTAAATTTGATATTAATATCGAGCAAAAAAACAAATCGGACAAAAAATAGCAAAGTTATGCATATAAATGTTTTTCATAAGGCCGGAATTGGCCGTTGGCTGATGGCGGCGCTAATGTGCTCATATTCTTGGGTGAGCGAGATACTAAGATACGCTTGTCAAAAGCATGTGAAAATGCATTTGCTTAAGAAATTTGAAATATTTGCATCACTAGTGTATGGTATACCTAAGTCGGACGGAGACGACTTACTTTCTTCATTTTAATAATATATTTAAGATTAAGTTCTGACACATATGCACAAATGTAAATACCCCTTAAATATTGTTAATTAATCTTATTTTATTCTAGTTACATATCTATGGATTTTGTTCTCCCGATTCCATTTCATTAGTCGTTTTGGTCGTTCCTCCTGGATTGCACCGCACAGTTTTATTATCAAACTTTCGTCGCAATATACGCTCCAATGCATGAATGGGAGATTCAAACAGTAAACTTATCACAATTGCAATCAGAAATGTATTAAGGGAGTGACTAAATACAATATTGGTTAAACTTACAAATCCCATATAGGTGGGATATCTAATGCTAGCCGAATGGTATAGTTCCACAATTCCATTCGATAGATATGCACAGTAAGTCAGACGACTTATGGGCGCAAACACGCGACTGCTAAGTGTTTTTTGGAGCCAATTGGCATGGCCCGTGGTTATGGCTATGACCAGCCAGCCCACGGACAAATTCCACCCAAGCTTATGGAAGCCAGCGTAGAGGCTACTTTCGAAATTGGTATATGGGGCTATATAAAATCGGGTTACACTGTACATGGAGCCCGTACCGATGAATACAGCACATAGCCAAATGGTCTGGACCAATCGATGGGAGAGCCTGATGTGCTTTTTCTGTATGACATGAACCAAATATCCAGCCAGTAAACCGATTATATAGGCAGATGCTCGCATATGTGTTTTGATGTACGAATTTATGTAGAATGAATTCCTTGCCAGATCGGATAGTTCGCTGTGTGAATAGAAAAGAGTTTTGAGTCTAATTTATATACCACTAAAAGTGAACTCTCTTACCTTGGATATATCATCAGTGTGGGATCGAGATGTTCCACATAGGTGGACAGAAATGGTATCACAGCAGTTAGCACCACCAAAAAGCAGAGTAGACGCAAACCCAAATGTTTCCATTTATATAGGACATACACGACAAAAGGAGCCACAAAGAACAATTGAGAATCGACCGATAGATACCATGATTGGAACATGCACTGCAATTAAAATACACATAGTTAATAGATATTCTCTGAATGATTGTGCTCTTACCAGTTTATCGGTGCCAAAATAATTATTTATGTAGAGTATATTAAGCCACCAGGAATCTTGGCAACGTTCTTTCTCCAGACCAATGCGTTCATTCCAAATGGGTCCACTGCCTATATGGGGAAACCATGTCATATAGAATCCAATTATCGCAATATAGGCAGGAGTGAGACGTATATAGCGAGCCACATAGAGCATCAGAGGATTCACTTTGCCGCCCCGACGCTCCAACTCAAATAGTAAAATGCGACACAGCAAAAAGCCGCTTAACAGCAAAAACATATCGGCGAAGAGCAAAGAATTGGTCAGGAACGAAAAGACAGGAAGCCGCAATTGCTAGAGCAAATAATATAAATGAAGTATTATCAATTTTCTCGTGGGATGTATCATGCTTACATCATTTATAAAGCTAACATTGTACATCGGTCCACCCAGAATAAAGGATACCGCATGGCCGGCGATAATGAGCAGCATGGCCAAGGCCTTGATGCCATTGATGCACTTCAGACCCATCTCATCTTCAGTGACTTGCACCAATTTGCGACTGTTTTCTAATCAGAGAGCAGAGAGATGATTCACAAAAATGGATATAGAGAGTGTGAATGAATGCGAATGACTTACCAATAATTGAGAAACCAGTCACAATCATGGTCAACAAATCCTGTTGCTTTGCCTCCTGGTTCAGTTCTTTGGCCGTTTTTCCCTGGTCATTTCTCATCAGCAGACATATATGACAGATAGTGCTAATCAGGGCTAATAATATGAAGAAGCATATGATGCCACTAAAATGGGCTAACCAATGAGATAACACAAAAGTTTGTATGTTTATTTTTATACTTACGCATAGATGAGCATGCCTTTGGTTAAATTCAATCTCCCTGTATCCAATGATTGACACTTCGGTTGAGTTTTGTCCCCAACATCTCGTTGTAGTGACATGGACGCATATTTAGCTATATCCTCCGCCGAACAGCTAATGGGCATACAGAGAGCCCAATAGGAGGTCACATTTTCAGTGTAGTAGGCAGCCTGAAATTCAAGTGCAAAAGTCAAAAGTCTATGAAAAACTACATCGATTCGCATTTAAGTTAGCCACTCCTCCCTTAAGTTCATTCATTTATCCTCCTGG
This sequence comes from Drosophila willistoni, assembly GCF_018902025.1. Taxonomy (NCBI): domain Eukaryota; kingdom Metazoa; phylum Arthropoda; class Insecta; order Diptera; family Drosophilidae; genus Drosophila; species Drosophila willistoni. The sequence goes on from NW_025814053.1 coordinate 2,671,507, forward strand.
GGAAAACCTAAAACCTGCGCGCCCATTGCAATAATTTACCCTTTGAGTCGATCGAGAGACTAGCTGCTAATTCTAGTGGATTGATTGATCGATTGAGTTCGATTTAGTAAAAACTTTGCAATCTACCCTCGCTGTTAGTGCTTGATCAATGAAGTGTGCAGTTGATGCAATGTGGCCGCAAGTTGGCCCAGTCAGTTGCAATTTTCGGAGACTGCCACTTTTTGTTTGCCGACCATTTGTTAACCTCAATATGCTTGTACTTGCAAGACACAGCCCAGCCATTTGATATTTCAACAAGTTGTGTGTTTGTTCTTTGCCATGTCTGCTACTTTTTAGTACTTGGCCATCTCGTAAATGTACTCCAAAATGTTGGAGTATGATGAACCAGCGAAAGAAACCCTTTACTACCCTATAGTTAGCTAACGAGCTATGCCCAGGGCCGGATTCAGCAAATACGCTGTCCTAGGTATACACTTCCTGTATTGCCAGTTTCGATACCCTATAAAGACCTACGAAACTCGCCAAGAGAGTATGCGAGATCTTGAAGACTATAATCAATCGGTCTCGTATTAAGGTACTGATCGGTCTAGTCTGAACTCAGATCACAGAGGATCAGGAACGAACTTATTTAGGCCAGTAAAGCTTTAACTGAAAGTGAACTCCCCAATGCGCATAAGTCTGGTCGCTAGGAGCGCCAAAGTGAGATGTGTCCTATGGTACAGGGTATTCTCAGTAGCAGACGACCCAAAAACATTTTCCATTATTCATTCTGGTGTTTTTTCAAAACTTGTTTGCGAGAGATCAGTTTTTCAAGCAGTAGCGATAATTACTCATACACATTATTCACGTATAAGTAAGTATATTGTGCAAATAAGTAACTACATATATATGTATGTATGTAAAAAAAAACAATTTTGCTTGCATACCTCTTTTTTACGTGAGCTAGTCTGTACGACGATTCCACTGACGGGTACTTCGAGCAAACAGTATTGGGGCTGCACTGGCTGATCGTTAAATATCTCTCGATTGAGACATTGGTCGTAATGTCCAAATTGATGTACGACTCCACTTTGTAGGCCAATTGCAGACTTAACACTTGCATCGTAAACTGAAAATGACAACAACCAAAACAACATTTAAATAGCAATATAGGAAAATTGTACAATTAACCAGAGGGCCGGGGCTAACTTCGACCGCGTCAATGTTTGTATACCCTTGCAACTTTAATGGTAACTCTTTCCTTACCTATAGCCATCAAAGTGGAAAAATGTTTAAGCTAAAAAGGCTAATGTTTGCGAAAGAACGGCCAACAATCTTAGCATAGGAAAAAAGTAAGATATTGATCAAAGTCACTGTTTTCCACCGATTGTTCCTATGGGAGCTATATGATATAGTTACCCGATCCTTATCAAATTTGGCACAGTCATTAACAGATATATTAAACTAACAAATGTTTAATTTGAAAGCAGTCGCGTCAAAAGTGACGAAGTTATTGACAAAAGTCACTGTTTTCGAAAGATCGTTCCTATGGGAGCTATATGATATAGACACCCGATCTTGATCAAATTTGGCACAGTCGTTTATATGTGTAATTAACTCACTAATACTAAATTTCATGACAATAGCTCAGAAAATAACGAAGCTATTAAGAAAAGTCACAGTTCGTGACTTTGCATTTTGTATGGGAGCTATATGATATAGTGATCCGATCCGGCTGAATCTGAGATATACAACGCCTGCAGTATATACAAGCCTACATGCAAAATTTCAGTTCTGTAGCTCCAACGGTCTAGGAGGAGTTTGCGTTGATCCAGACGGACGGACAGACGGACAGACGGACGGACGGACGGACGGACGGACGGACGGACGGACATGGCTATATGAACTCGTCTCGTCATGCTGATCAAGAATATATATACTTTATATGGTCGGAAATGCTTCCTTCTATGCGTTGCACACTTCTGACCAAAATTAATATACCCTTTTTGCAAGGGTATAAAAATAGTGTAAACAGTTTGCAAACTAAAAATTAAGTGAGAATATTAACATAAATCTCCTTTTAACTACCCAAAATGTCACAAATAAACCTCGAACTTGGCTATAACAAACCTTGCAGGGAACTAGATGCAAAATTCATTATCTAGTATATAGAAATCATCATAGTTTTTATTAAAGTCTTACAAATCTTTGGCCATAAGCACTAAGCTGACGCATTGCTTAGAATTACTGACTGACTAGCTGAAAATTGTTACTTAATTATTCACCAATTGATTCATGAAATTGGTTAATGCCTGGTCAGATCGTCTATCTGTTTCTATACAAACTAATCTCTCAGTTTTTTTCGATTCGATTTAATCGATTCAGATCGATCGATATAAACTAAATGCCTGCAGTAAAATATCCTAGAACTCTATAAAAACACAAATGATTGAATTGTGATTCAAAATACTATTTGAATTAATTTAAATTTAATTTCCTTATTAAAATAAACCAACTTAAAGATGTTGTCCCTATTTCTGGGGGCAGAAAAAAGAAAAATTCTAGAAAAAGACCCGCAAAACAATTTTTTTTTTTATTTTATCGTATTTTTTAATAATATACTGAATCGATAAAAGATATATTCGTTATTGTTAGGGTGTTTTTTGTTTTCCGGGTTTCCTTTAAATACATATGGTTTGTTTTCATGTCTAATCCAAAAACTGTTTGAAATAATCCTTTATATAAAAAGACTAAAAAAAAGTATTTAATTATCAAAGAAATTAAAGACATCAAACTAAATTTCAAAAACTGTGCGTTATTAAATCGCATTGATTAAGTGAACAACTTAATAATATAAGTAGAAGTTTTTCCTCTATAGTGTTCAATTGTGAAATCAAACAGATGATAGAACCAGTTACATACTTCGATCTCAGTTGGTGTTCTCGCCCAGTTCAATATGTTAATAATATGTTTTTGTTTATAACCAGCAAGTACTGGTGTTAAATCAGCGTTTAAATGGCAATCATTAAAAAACACACTCGTACATACGTTACTATCTTATGATAGATTTTAGTAAAATGCATTTCCTTTACTAAATGAAACGATTTATTAGACTGAGGGGTGTAATTACTACCGGGATAAAGACTAATAATCATATACTATCAACCAAGAATGAAGCCATAATGTGAAACTTGATTGTGATTTTTTAAAGCCCAATTCTATTGTTCAAATTTTAATTATACAGGAGCGGATTTTCAAAGAAGAAACTGTTTTTTTTTTTATATTTGTGAATAACACTAGGCTTGCTTAACCTACGTCGGTGTTCGAACTCGAGAGGAACAGAATTGCAGATATGATTACGAAAGTTTCTGCAAAATGATATAATTTTAATGCTTGTGCGATATTTTACATACGAAACTTGTCAAATTCCGTTGTCGAAAAACGATTTTCCCTCCAAAGTGCCCCACCAAAATTATAAGCTAGATTCGCCACTGGATAGAAACTAAGCATTGAATCTATATATTTATGTATTTATAATGGTTACTGTTAAACAAAGTTTCGCCATAAGAAATGCAATATTTTCCACCAAGATTTATGTAATAATGTTTTTCTATATTTCTAAGTAAATATGGTTTTCGCTCGATGGCAGCTATATAGTGGTTCGATCTGGCCAATGGTCAAACTTGATCTCAATTAGGCAATAAAATGCTTAAATACCACTTTTTTACCCATTAGCTTTTCAATTGAGGCTTTTAAGTTGATTCGCACAAACAGACATGGGTATAAAAAAATCGGCTTCTCATGCTGCTCAAGAATATATACATATATACATATACTCGGAATCGTCTCCTTTTCTGTATTACAGACCTCTGACCACAGTTATATAATACATAAAATACAATGGTATATAAGCAAAAGATAAAAATGAGCTAAAATAGAAAAATCATTTGTCTCAAAAACTAAAAGTATATACTTGAATGATTCGTTATGTCGTATCTGTTTGACTACTGCTGAGCACTCAACCGACTTTGGATGAAAACTGTTAGCTAAGTGATTTGTCCAATCATTTGAAGGGTATCAGAATTACTAGGCTTCTTGACTCTTTCTACTTTATTTGATTAAAATTGAACATGGCTCTAATTGCAAACGCCTCGGATCTATCCGTGTAGTTTATAAAATAAAAATCACTTATTAATCGAACGTTTACTATATTTAACGTCGACTACTCGAATTGTACCCAAATCTGTCTGTCTATGCTCAACATTTCTCTATAGAGTACTCCCCCTAATGAAATTGAATGGGATGACACACAATGAGAGCAATTTTATAGCCAATTCCATAGAAAGTAATTAATTTTCCAGTAATAATATGAATTAAAAGTTACACGGCTCTCCATCCACCGCTTGCTAAGTGCTGAGAAAGAAAGTTCCTTAAGGCCGGCCAGAAAATGTCATCCAAGGTCACAACGAGCTTATGCGGAATTCCATCCCACTCACTGTATGTACATATATAGATACATATATGTCATCTGTATCTGCTGTGATGTCATCTAATTCACGCACTTTTACTTTCAGATCGCACACATTCACACACACACACACACACACACACACACACACTCAAGCAAACGAGCTGATAATTAATTATGTACATATCCTGTACATTTGGAATGATATAGACTTGTATGCATGATATGATATGTACCTATGCCCATAATTCAAATGTTCATGTCCCACCCAATACGGTTGGTCGATGAGGGAGGGGTGATTGGGGAGAAGGGAGGGGGGTGGTTGTTTTTTTTATCACACTCACTTGCTGTGGCCCATTCGTGGCCATTCCTAATGCCCCAAAGTGTCGTATTCAAGTCACGACGACAACGTTCACCGGTCACAATTAATAAACTTTTTGCATAATGATCAAACTCCGAATTGCTCATTATGGTTCCAAATATTTTTGGGGCGTTAGCTTGCTCCACGTTTTTTGGATTCAACTCACTGGATACATTCTGTCTGTGGGGGAAATCCGTTACATTTCCATACAATTTACTTGTTCTATTAACATTCGATGTTGCCAAAGCAAACAAGTTTCCCCACATAATTGCAAACAATGCGCAACACAAAATTGATAGTTTAACATAATAATAGCACATTTTTAGAAAACGTTTCACATAAAAAAAACAAAAATAATTATCAACAAGAAATCAATCAGCTTCCACTACATATCAATTATCATATTTTCACAATAAATATTTCAAATTTATAATGCGCACAAGCGACTAACTAACTAGTTGGAAAATGTTTAATTCAAGACTACAGATTCTTAATTCTCGAAGACCATATATGTTTATTAAATTGGAATTAAACTAGTTTTTCTTTTCTGCTTATTGCTTATTGTAGACCGAGGTAATACGCGTGAGTTAACCCGACGGATATTGAAAGCCGAGTGCGAACGCGGATACAAATCTACAGTTTTTAAATGCAATGCACAGTGCATATGTAGTTATAGTTTATACTACATAGTTTGTGCGAGGGCACATTGAAAAGTGATCAGCATTGCCGGCACTTTTCGATACTCTAGTCCCCCACGGTGTTCTTGGTGGAAAGAGTACCAACATTTGGAGGACTATAAGGGGATTATGTTCCGCGAGACAATGGCTTCATATAAAATACGCATTTACAGAGGCTAAAGAGTTTCAACAGACGATTTCAAGATGTTTGTTATACATAGGTTCTTTGTGATTTTGAATTAATCCCTTTAGTGTCGGCAAGTTCTAGTAATATGTCACCTCAGAAACGAGAATGGAACTTCCAAGAAATCTTGCACTTCATCCTTTGTCTAATCTTCTAATCATTTAATATTAACTAAATGAGCAGATATTAATCTATCATGAAGTTTTGATTGAATTGAAAGAGAATATATATGTATACCTAATAGCTCAAAAAAGGGTAATATTTTAAAAGTTTTTAACAGAGAACTGCTGAATATCGATCATTGGGGGTCATTTATCTTAAAGTGTACATAAGGTTTCGGTTTGCCGTAATATCAACAGAAATCTTAAGGAATATCCTTAAGTTAGAATATATCCTAAGACATAAAACTGTAGAATATTTAAACAACAAATCCAAGAAATCGGTTCAGTAGTTTTCGATTTTAAAAATATGGTTTTGAGTAAAACGCGTTTAAAGATTCAGCAATCCCTTACACACACTCAGAACTACAAATTCAGCTATATTTCCGGACATATTTATCAGATGATTGAAATTTTGTGAAAATATACATTCCAAATATGCAAAAACGAAAAACTTGATTTTCTCAAAATTTCCAGGTGTATTCATAGATAGAATGGGAAACATAAACAATTTCAGGAAATCCGAAACCATTTTAAAACTTCCTTCAACCAAAATCGATACATGAATAAGTATTCAATGCTGTTTAATTGAGTTTTAAATGTGTGTTAAAAGAGAAATGGTAGCAAACTCACAAATTGTAATACCGAGAAAGTGCTAAAAGAGTATTATTGGAATTATGCAAGGGACAAGTGTATAATAAAGTCGCAAAAATGTGAAAAGCATTTCCAACTTCAGAAACTATATCCTTTTCCAGTGATAAAGATCTGTTCGTCTCTCGATGTAGACGACTACGTATTAAAATCTCGCATAATATCAAACGTGTCGTTATCTCATTTGGTACAAAAATATACATATGTTACATCTAGCTAATGGTGTCTCATATTTCATCAAAATCGGAACGCAAATGACCAAATTTTATGTAGTATGCTATAAAGGATGCTAATGAGTAAGTGAGATGGCATGCGAATTCTATCTAATGAAATTATTATACATACATACTTGTCGATTGGATAATATTATAACTTTTCAATTAACCCTCGTACATGTACGAGTCTAAAAAAGCTAATGAGAAGCGAAGCTCAGTTCCAAAAAACCGGTTTGAAACGGTCAGTAGCTAAAATGTTTCCATTTGTCTCTAAAAAAGTATTTAAGATAGGAGTGTGAAAATTGCCAGAAATACACATATTCTTGTATGTTCATATATAGAAAAGTATGTATGTTTGTACAAGAGATACTAACCAATGATGAAAAGGTCCATGAATTTGACCATAACCTTGTAATCGATGGCGCTAAAAAGCGGAGGATTACAAGATCAAAAATGAAACAGAGAAGAACTTCCGGTATATGAAATGTTATTGTGGATTGAAAACGATCTCAGCAGAGTGTCGTAAAAATTGACATAAATGATAAGTTATCATTATGGGTAATGAAAAGTTATGTCGGCAATTAACTCTTACATTCTCTTTCCTGAATGACTTTTCGATTTGTGAAATCAGAGGTTAAGATTTTCCACCTGTTTCCCCTTTAATTCTCATTTATTGAAGTTCTCTTCGAGATAGACCCACGCTGCATGCTTCGTAATGAAAAGATATTTAAAAATTAGTTTATCTATGACGAAGAGCAATGTATCTGTAGTATGATTTATAAAAATACTATGTATCTCTGATGTACCCAGTTACAACTTACATATGTATGTATAGATAAAAACACTTACATACATATGTATGTATGTATAAATAGCGTGGAGACCCGGGGTGAGAAATGTATGTGCCCACACTAGAGCAGAATCGATGGTTTCGCCTAAACGAGGGACTGTTTATCCCATTGGATGTTGTCACTTTAAAATCTTCAATGAGTGAAGAAACTCTGATTTATCCTTTGAAACTAAAAAACAAAGGAATTATTCTTAGGAGATGTAAGTTTTCTCTTTCACCCTCTTTTAAGACTTAATTCATTTGGAAACTTTGGATAATCCACCTATAGTTCATTGGAACGTTTGAGATTTCAAGTAACTTTCTTGTGACGTCAAAAACTGTACTCAGGAATTTGATTACGAACCCAAAATGGACAGGTTTCATTCGGGTGAATACTAATGTAAAAATTGCATATTATAAGTAAAGAAATGGCCCCCAAAGACCTTGAGCAAAACATTTCGAACAACCCTCGAACATGCATATGCATAATATTTGCATCTTGGAAAACATTCTTTGTCGCAAAGCAAATAAAATTAGTTGTGCTCAGTCTTTGCATAAATGTAAAAAGAACCATTAAAACTTGTTGCGGTTCTATCCCCAGAATAAATCGGAAAGTATATATATATAGAGAAAGAGAGAGAGGTAGAGAGAGAGTGAGAGAGAGAGAAAGAGAGAGGGATTATTTTTTAATTCCAATCAACAGGAGGGTGTGCTTAAACTCAGGATAAGGGCCAAGAGTTAATAATGATTGTTTATGGCCGAACTCAACGATTCCTTTGGGTGACAGTGTTTCTCGTCTTTCACCTCTTTTTGGCATTGGACACACCGAGGGGCAACATATTTGCCCTAGCCAGTGGCACAGATGACGATGACGCCAGTGTCGAAGTGGAGGACAATGCTGCAAGTTTTGTGCAGGACAGGAAAAAGACCGGCGGGCGGCGCACGGAGTCCGAGCGGAAGTTTAAGTTTCGTAAAATAGAACGCATTTATGTGGACGACTACATGGAGGATGAGAACGACGATGATAATGACGACTCGAACGAGAACCCTGTCGGGAAGAACGATTATACGAGATCGAACGACAAAGAGAAATCACGCAATAAAAGATATCAATCACCTGAAGCCGACAATGAGCTCTCGGATGAGGTTGCCCATGACGATGATGACGATTCATCTTCGATTCTGAGTAATATTCTCGATTTGTTTGCGGCCAGTGAACCCGAAGAAGAACCAGAGACACCCACGAATAATATTATCACCTGGCTGCAATGGATTGGGGAGAAAATCTCAAATGGTCGACCAACCAAAGACGAGGAGCCGCCAGTGGTGGATGAACCCGGCTGGCTCGCCTATCTTAATCGCTGGCCATTTAACATGATAGTGTCTGATGATGGCGAAAGCGAATCACAGCAGAATCAAAAGAGATCACATCACTCCAAATTGGATGATGATAGCGGAGGCCCAATGACATCCAATCCCTTGCCCGATGAGTACTTCGATCAAATCTTGCATTCCCTGCCCTCGTTTATAGCCAATTTCTCCAATACTTGCACCACAGGCGCATGTCAGCAAGATCTTCAGATATTTCATAAGCAAATGCGCGCCTATAAGATCTGGACTCTACAGAGTAAGTGCGTCATGTCAGAGGAACATAACACCTGATTAATTTTTTGGTACTCGCTTACAGTGATCGATGCCACAGGAAAAATCAGTTCTGGCCTTCTCCGGGGACACATCAATCAGTTTGGGGACTTTGATTTATGCACCCAAACATCAGCAGTGGCCAAGGCCAAGACGTCGTCGGGTAGCTCAAGGCGCATTCATGGAAAATATTGCTTGGCTCAGATTGAGATGAAGACTAAAATATCCGAGTTGAAGGCGCCATTGCACATGCTACAAGGTTTTGGTCTTTGGAACTCCCACATAAGTAATGTAAGTACAAATCCAAATGAGTACGTGTGTAGACTTATATCCATCCAATCATCAGCCAAAGCACTTTGTGCCACGATACACCGTGGCGAATTGGGGCGTGTGCATACCCAATGCCTGCTCCTCGCAGGTGGTGCAGGAAATAATGGAAAACAACCTGAGGATTTACAACAACACGGGGATCAAGTTCTATGTCAGAGTGGAGGAGGATAACTGCAGCCTAAAGCGTAAAGTGAATTATATAAAGCTCTTGAGGAAAGATAGAATGTTTGGCCTAAGCATGTAAGTGAAGAAGAGACGCTCCATAAAGGGTTCAAGGATGTTTTTTGTCTGGTTTTCTTCAGATTGGCGTTCGTTACGCTGGGTTCAGCTTGCGTATTTGCTTACTTCTGGGAGAAACGAGATTGGCTTACGGCTACGAGTGGCAGAGTCATCAATGCTCTTTGGCCATCGAAGCCAGCGGATGGTGAAAATGATGCTGTTGAGAAGAAACCGAGTCCAGTTACCGAATCTTCGGAAGAGACCAGTCAGTTGTCGACCCTTCTGTTGAGCGTATTCACTGAATTTTCTCCCAAACGCACTTTTCAGTCGCTCATTGCGGTGAAATGTCCTGAACAGGACTTCCCATTCTTTCATCTGCTGCGAATCTGCGTGATCTTCATGTTATATGTTAGCCTTAAGTTTATCATGGTTGGCCATTTGCCGATTATCAATCGTGATAGCTTAGTCCAAGCCGTCGACAATTACTGGAGCCTTCTGTTCCGTTTGCCCCTGATTTACAGCGATGTCCTGTTAGTAATCAGTGGTTTTCTGATCGCCTATCAGTTGTCGCTTGAAATGGAGCGAAATTCACAAATTCACTTCCTTAAGAATGTTGCCTTGAGGGCGAGTCGCTACCTACTCACCATATACGCTCTACTCGGCTTCCAAACATGGATTCTGCCCAATCTGGGAGCTGGTCCACTTTGGGGTCAATTGATACGCGAAAATGCTCGACTTTGTGAACAGAATATGTGGCGTCCGGCATTGAGTCTTCACAATTTGGTCAGCTTTGAAGAGTCGGTAATGCTCCGAAATGCACAGTGTCATTAGTTTGGATAATTTTTTTGTTGTTGGAATAAATCCATCCATTCCAGTGCTCTCCGCCGGCTGTAAGCCTTTCATTGGATGTGCAACTATACTTATTGGGTCCGCTTATGGTGTGGCTCTTTCATACTGACTCCGAGGCTGGATTTTTCATATATGGAGCCATCAATGCCATCTCCATTGCAGCACGCTTCTCGCGCAGTAATCAGGAACATCTGGCCCCCTCGCTATTCCACGGTATTCAGTACGTCCATACACTTAGTCTATCTAACAATAAACTACAATTCCTTTACACATTTCGTAGTGTCAGCAAATTTTATCGTACGGCCAACATGATCTATGGATCGCCAATTAGTCGGGCTACTCCTTACCTACTGGGCATTGGCGGTGGTCTTCTCTACCGCAGTGAGAACGGGGTCCTGGACATAGCTAAACGTTTTCGCACCGTTGGCTGGAGCATCACCCTGCTGGCCATCACTTGGTGCTTCTGGGAGCCGTTGGCGAGCATGCGAAGTGAATTTGTTTACAACACCAATGATGCGGCCTCCTATCTGGCTTGGAGTCCACTAATTATGGGCTTGGCCATTTGCTGGTGCATTTTCATGTTCCAGCAGCGACCAATTGTGGCGCAGGGATACCCGTATGTGGCTCAAGCAGTCATCTTTCTATCGCGTATAGCTTTTCCATTGCAACTAGCCATCTATTTGGTGGTTCTTTGGAATACAGCTTCGGCAAAGGAGCCACAAAAGTTTCAAATCACAGATTTAGTTAGTGTGCAGTATTAGTAGTAGGTTGGTTTAATTTGATTTCATGCAATCTTTACAGATGGACATAGGTGAAATGATCACCATAGTCTTGACTGCTGTTGCAGTGGCCTTCCTCATTGACATTCCCGCACGACAAATACGCTGTATGGTCATTGAGAAAATCTTTAAGGAACGCTCGGCCAGTGAGGCCAACAAAAGTCAGAAAGATGACAAAGATGGTTCAGGGAATACTAAGGAAATCTCATCCGATTCTGCTGATCTAACTGATCCATGGTCCTCCGATGGAGATGAACAAGAAAAAGTGTCTGAGAATTCGAAAAAGCATAAAGAGAATTTAGAAACTACTAAAGAATTGTCATCAGAGTCTCCAGAGCCATCTGATACCGAAGAAGAAGAAGAAGAGGAGGAGGAGGAGGAATAACTACATTTTATGATAAATATGTTACATTAGACAAAGGACCATTAGTTTAAATTGAAAACAAAAAAAAAAAACAGAACAAAAAATATGTTTGGGCATGTTTTGTGCATTTTTTAAATATGATTTTTTGTATTATATCGTTTTTCAATTCGAAATGGTAAAATTTTGTGTTTCGGCCCAAAAGATAAAAAGTTTAATTGGAAATTTTAAAATAAATTTTAATGAATGTTTGAAATTAAGCCCACATCTATCAATTTATTTGAAATTCAAAAGAACATTTCGTTTGTGTTTTATATAAATTACAATTTGTTTTTATTACAAGAATTGTGATTTATTTAAACAAGTAATGTCCACCGAAAAATTCTAGACCATTACTACAAATATTTAGGTTTTAGAAACACTGTGGCCGGCCCAACCGCCTCTATTCCTTTCCGAAATTCAGAATCCATCAAAAGCTTACATGACGAAAAAACGTTTAAATTTTTTTTAATTCATAATGAATATAGTGTGTACGTACTAAAACAATATATAAGACAAAATCACAACGTGAATGAATGGGTGAGATAACTGAAGCTGTACCATTGGATAACGCTGTAAAGTATGGTGAACTGGGGGCAATTTGTATACCATGCGCCCACAGGGTGAAATGGTATATTCAAGTCGCCAAAAGGTATCTAACAGGCAAAATGAAGCTTTCCCGACCACCTAGAGAATAAACTTTCTTGATCAACATCAACAATCGAGTCGATCTAGCCTTGTCTGTCTGTCCGTCCGTATGAACACCTAGATCTCGGAGACTATAAAACCACCGAATTTGGTATGTAGTCTCGTATAGTATGTACTGGGATCGTGTCTATTTTAAATTTTTGCCACGCCCATTTCCACCACCGTTTATTAGATAAAACCGATTTTCTCAAAGACTATATTATGCACGCAAATTTTGATTGTTTAAAATTTTTGCCACGCCCAATTCCACCTGCATAATTTAGAAAAAACCTATTGGCCCTTGCAATTTTTTGACTATCGTAATCAAATTAAGCACACAAATTAGTATAATTTCGTCTAACCTACTAAATTTCGTTCAAATCGAATTAGAGTCATCCAAAACATACGTATAAACGTGATTTACTAGGCGGTATATTAAAAGCGGAGGTGGCAGGCTAGTGGCGACGCTAGAGTGAGCGAGATAGCATATCGCTATGGGGCATGTAAAACGAATTCAATACATATATTTGGTCTTGGAAATTAAACATAATTTTGTCACTTGGTTATGGTATACCGAAGTCTCGCCGACTTAATTCATTTTTTTAATGATTTCATGATCCAACATTTACACCAATTTGGCTGCGTTCAATGGTAATTTGCTTCATTTTTAGTTTTTGTTTTTAGCACATATTAATTTTAGTTTGCATTAGTGTTTTTACGCTCGTTCCCTTTTTGCTTCGGTTCCTTTTGAGTTTGTGTTAATGCTGAATGCTTAATTATATTCTTGTGTTTTCTTTCTCTCTGGGATATTAACTCAATGTGTTTTCTTTCTTGTTGGTTCTTTGTTGAAGAAGCTCCCGAATCGCACATTCTACTAACAATCGGTCGAGTCGCGCGCAATGTGGCTGTTGGACATTGTGCTTAAGGAAATGTGGCTGCCTGCTACTAGGTTTTCATTGGAAGTTTCTAAATCCCTTTCTGTTTGCAGATTATTTGATTCAGACATCGTTGCAGTTGTGTTCGGTTGACGCTCGCGCAAGCCATCACTCTGGATGTTGGCATTGGCCTCCGGCTCTTTTGCTAAACAGGAGATTTCCTCATTGTTGCCAATGTTCTCATCTTCTTCATCGTCATCATAATTGGTAGGCTGTTCCCCCTTTCGTAACAGCTTGCCAACCAAATCGTATTTCTCTGTGTAAAATACATAAATTAAATATTTAAATCTATTACATTCGATTTTAACATTTATATACCTGTAAATTGCATTTCCCACTCCCGCACTGAATCCATTTCTACTGCACTAAGATCGCTTAGGTCATCATAGTCATCCTTGTCATTGGCTTGGACACTAAATGTTGCCAGATTACGTGATGCATCTCGTCCAGCGAATGTGGCATAGGGCCCACCTGCAAATTGAAAAGATCAGAAACGAAAATGAGTACTTCTCTGAATAGAATCAAATATTGTTGGGTTTGGTCAATCAAACACTTGATGAAGTCCAGGAAGATTGACGAAAATTTAATGATATATTTATTACTTGCAAAAAAAAAGTCTCAGATATTAATTTTAACTTCTAGCAGCGTCATAAGCATTATTTAAAACCAAATTAATGATATCCTTAAAGAAACTTTTAACACAAAAACCGCTCAAAACAATAAAAAAGTGAGAACGAAGAAAAAACAAGAGAATAATGAACGTATTTGTGAGAGAGTAACTTCGTTTCTCGTGGAATATCTAACAGTGTTCGCGGAATGTCGTTACGATTCTTCTTACCTGGGCCATAAAAACGTCTTCCTTTGCTAACATCGAATACATTTCCATTGACAGCCAATAGAACACGACCATCTGGCTGATTGCCATCGTAGTGCCTCAGCTCCTGTATAGTAAAGTCGCGCCTAATTTTAGGCAAGTGTGGCTCGATCGGCTTTTGCGAGCCTACAGTAGGCACTTCGGTACGATCTCTTACTATTTTGTAGACCAGAAAGCATATTATTGCTAGCAGGAGGAGATTGAAGGGGCTGTAAAAGATTTCTCCAAGAATATCGGTTATGAATGTGGTATCGGCGGCCGGTGGAGTGATGTATGATGCCTTTTCTTTGTGATAAATTTTAAGAGACTCTTCTTCTGCCGCTTTTATTAGTTCTTCGAGCCCGGAGCCAACATCAACTTCCATATTGTGCAGTAAATTTTCTTCTGCCATCTGAAGTTCTGCAATAAAACACAAAAAGAGAGAAAAATAAAGGGTCTTTGCTTGAACTTTGCACTTGTTTGTTGTTTTCGTTGTACCAACATATGTATGTATGCATGCATGTACATATGCACATGCAATAGATGTACATACGCGATGTACATGCCATTTGTATGTACATGCATACACACAATATGGGCAAATAAACAAGAAGAAAAAAAAATTGCGATTCAAACACCGACACATACGCACTTTTGTTTATAATGAAAATAATATGCACAAAAACGTTGAGGAAATCAAATGTTTAGGAATTTTCCAATAATAAATTTTGCGCACAAATTTGAGCTGTCTTGTGAACTTTGTTTTCACATTTAGTTCTAAAATTATTTGACACAGACTTGTAAACGACATTTGCCGCACAGATACTAGTACACACTTTGTGTAGCTGAATGTTTCAAATTGAATTATGTACGTCTCCTATGCGTAGGTACCTACAAAAGCAAAAAAACATTCACAGGTGCATGTATGTATTGATGTACGTATGATGACATATATATGAGCAACAATCGGAGATTTGTGGGCAATGTCATCATTTGTTTTTGTCCTTACAATGAGCACATAGAAACTGCAAATCACAATATACACATATTGCTTGAATGTATGAATATTTTTACATTAAATCATATACATATATGATGTAAACACATATTAATAAACATATGAATCAACTATGTTTACAATAAAATACCTTTCGCGGCGTTATTTCTCCATTCAAAACATTTTTATGGTGACCGTCTAATGCTGGAGAGGATTTGTTGTTAACAGCTCTGAATCGATAGCGATAACATTCTTTAGAGATGACAGTTGTTTCAGACTCAATTGCAGTCGTTGGCTATAAGGGCAAAAATCCTAGCAGGTCTACGATTTGACCGAACATCCTGGTTTATGTCTATCATTGGGCAAGGATCGCATCACTGCCGGCGATGGTGTCAAGGCTTATGATCTGGCCGGCAAGGCAGAGATATCGAATACCACAAATGGCCAAGTATTTGGCCAGCTCAACGAGACGGTCATCAGGACGGCGTGTGTAAAGCATTGCGGTGTTAAATCTTTCATTGTCCGCAAATGTGAGATGATACCCATGGAGTGGGTTACCTGTCGCTTGGCCACTGGCTCATTCCTTTAGCGCAATGCCAACGTACCGCAGGGCTACAGATTAGTGGCATCTGTCAGGGTTATCACACATCCACAGCGATCGCCTCGTTATGAACAGCAAATAACCGCCAAGCAACTGCCTTCTTTAGGGACGATGCCATTTATGATCCACAATGAAGCGATGAGCAAATCATATCAGCCAAATTTGAGCTTAATGGCCTCCTAATTGGTAAGTAAACTTTGTTTCTAGTTTTCAAGCACAACCCACCTCAAATGTCCTTTGCTAATTAATCAGGTTAAGATGAAGTGGGTATTATGCGTCGCGCCACATTGCTGGAATTCGAGGTCCTGGAACGTGCCTGACAGCCCAAGAACTGTGGTCTTATCAACATGAAGGTGGAATATGGCATCGATGCTGGCCATCTGAGGATAAACGTCTCATGGTTGAGAAACAGGTCTATCGCAATTTTACCTCTGTGACCAGCAGCGATCTGGATACGGTGAAGCACAATTTCATTTGGGTATCCTAACAATTGGCTGATATTGTCCCAAAAAAGGAACATCTGGTGGTCATACTGATAGGTAGTGCATTGGACACATCGCATAGTGAGAAAATTGCCACCAGTTGCCGCTCCCTGGGACTGAATGTAAAGTCTCTTACACGTAGCTCTGCCCATAAAGGAGCCGAGGAGATGTTACGAATTGTCCGTGAATACGAATCGGTGATGAATAGCATCATATTTGTGGCCGTAGCGGGACGTTCGAATGCTTTGGGTTCTGTTGTATCCGGTAGCACCAATTATCCGGTTATAAACTTCCCGCCCATCAAGTCGGACAACATGCAAGCGGATGCTTGGTCCAGTTTGAATCTGCCCTCGGGCCTGGGATGTGCCACCGTTCTTTATCCAGAGGCAACTACGTTGCATGCCGCTACCATTTTGGGTATGGGCAACTTTATGGTTTGATCCAAATTGCGTGTGAAGCAGTTGAATAATTTTATTACTGTCAAAAAGGTCGACAAGGAGTGCGCAATGCCTAAGGGATTATGGACCAATAATCTCAAGTCTCTTTCCGTTCGTTTAATTTTGTTTTCTTAACCGTGAAACTTATATTTCCTATGAGCTTAAAACTTCTAAAGTTGATGGCTAATTTATCCTTTGGCTAAATTCTTATAAAAAGCCAACTTAAAGTTTAAGTTAAACAGTGCTTTTAATATAAATAGATATCTAGAAGGAATTACTAACAAAAATCATAAATCATGATAATAAAATATGTAAAGATACAAAAGGAAATCTAATTTTATACTTTATTCAAGTTGATCACGACATCATTGGCCAGTAGGAGCACCAGCCCTGCTTCCTCATTGCAGAAATCCAAACTTTAAGCTCAATGCAGTTTTGTTTAGATTAAAAGTAAAACAAAACTGGGTTTCAGCCGGCTTCAGTTCCGGTGATGCCTACTATATCCTTATATGACATGGTTGCAGAAGAAAGACACCGGACATTCATTTGACAAAAACAATCCTCACATGTATCATCAAATTAAAAGAAAAGTACACAAATTCAACAGAACCCAACAAACATCCACATCACCCCTTTGCTCCGAAAATGTCGATTACGATAGGTTTGCGATAGGCTTGCTCCGATAATGTCGACTAGCCGATAGGTTTTGCTCCGATAATGTCGATTAACCGATAGGCTTGCTCCGATAATATCGATTAACCGATAGGTTTTGCTCCGATAATGTCGATTACTATAACTGTACTCCGATAATGTCGATTACGATAACTTTGCGCCGATACTGTCGATAACGACCGATTCTTGTTTTTTGCCGCGTATTTTGAACTGTTAGTATGAATTACATTTATTAAAAACAACTGTCATTTTGGTTTAAATTTAAGCGTAAAATATATAAGACTGAGGCGAAGAGTTAGTTAATGGTTTGCTGAATTTATTGCATCAATTTTTTAAACTGACTGTCCATACGTTTATTTGGGCACTAATGAATAAGTAAGCAAAATGAATGAATAAGTATTTAAAAAAATTTCAAGTATTAGAGTTTTGCTGTAAAGAACCTGTTTTTGTTAGGCGTTAAAATCTGTCTTAGCTTTGCTAGATCTACAACTTTTTTAAAGACTTAACATTGAAGATTTTAAGAAAAAGTCTTAAATACTTACCCAGGCGCAAACTTTGGGATTTTTATTTCAAATGCACTTGTAGAAAATACGTTGAAAGCTGAGATGACAACATTTTGCGGTTCATAAACTAAATTGTTCATAAAGTTACTTGGGAGCCGAGGCAACAAGAAAATAAATATGTGGCCAACACCGTACAACAATGTAGAATGCACGTACAAAGTATCAATATTTTCATATCCTTGCAAAAAGGGTATACTAATTTTGGTCAGAAGTGTGCAATGCATAGAAGGAAGCATCTCCGATCATATATATATTCTTGATCAGCACGACGAGTCGAGTTTTTATAGCCATGAAATTAGGACGGAGCTCCGTCTTTTGAAGTTAGCCCAGACACTCAGGTTTTATTTGATTTTTTAGTGGAATGTACTTACATTTAATATTTCTGCGAAATTAGCTTTTTTGCATACTTGTTAAAGTTTAATAAATATAGAGATGCTAAAACAAAATTTCATTAAAATCGGCTGACTATATAATGCATATACATATGTATGCATGTAGCTCTAACAGCCAGAACATCATCCAAAACTCTTTAACCGTGAATCCTGTCCTGTTTTCCGTTTAGCACCAGTTATTGCCACTACTATACTTAACCAAAAGATTTATTTAATGAGTCAAACCTCGAAGCATATATATCATGCATATATGAATAATATATATATATATATCGATATCGATGTCTATATATATATATGTATATATATATTTATATATATATATGGGCATACATACACAATATTTCAACTGAACGGCATTCACTTAACACAATTTATTTTATTATATATTCTGTGTATAACGCTGAGCTGACGGTTATGACACAAGTTATATATATGTATATTAAATTATCAGTGAAATTTAATTTTTTTCTTTTTGTTTTAAGTTTCCGAATATGTTTGCATATGTTATTTTTACATGATCATGTACCCTTCAGAGTTTCTATGTGTCTGTGCTTGTGTATGTATGTGTGTGTGTGTGTGTGTGGGTGGGGGTGGGAGGGTGTTTGTAGGTATGTGTGTATGTGCTTGCAGTATTTGTTGATTAATTATTTGATTTCGGTACCAATTTGTTTTTTTGTTTCCTTTTTCTTTCAATTTTTACTGTGTTGGTGTTGGTGGTAGTGGCTGTGACTGTGTCTGTGTGATGTCTGTTAAACACCTGTTAATTGGATTACATAGTGCATTTCTCTGGTGTATGTAAAGATCTAATTACAAAGATACGTTTTTGTTTTTTATTAATTTCTTTCAATCTGGGTATAGATATTACACAAAAAAATTGAAACTAAAAGTACTATATATGTGCATGTATGTGTGAATTTGCGGCATATACATATCAACATAATAATAGAATGTATATAGAATTAAATTACATAGTAACATACATACATAAAAGATTCTGATATTAACATATTTCTTTCGAAGTTTGTTGTTGTTGTTGTTCTTGTTCTTGCTGGTTGCTTATACATTTCATGATTTCCGATTATCAGTTATTATGGACACATCCATTTCTTCTCTATACAACTCTCTATAACCTTTAAAAGAGCAGACAATATTCAGACAAACCGAATCCATTCACCGATTTCCACAGTGAATAAAAACTATATGCCTTTCAAAAAAAAAAAAATATATATATATATATCTATGTATATATAGGTGTATGTATAAATACATATATATATAAACATAATATATGGTAAGTATGTATTTAGTATTATTTTGTGCAATCTGCGCTTTATCGAGTTATAGGCGGAAGATGGATGTGGATTTGGACAAACGGAAACGGGCCAAACAATTCAAAGAAATCAATCAATCAATCATCAATCAAATAAATTAAATAATAATAACAAAAAGCATTGTATACTAGTTTTATTATTTTTTTGTTTTGTTTGTTTTTTTTTTTTCATCATCGTTAGCTATTTGGTACACACAAGTTCAAGTATTTAGTAATAAAATTGAATATTATTAACTTGTTGCTTCTTTGTGCTGGCTTAAAAACATTATTCTGACAAATTAGTTTTGGTTTCTTTCCCTTTTTATTTTGTATTTTATTATTTTGTTTTGTTTTTGTTATAAGAATGTGCGTCCCGATTGCGTTGCGCTTATCAATCACATCGATTGAATAATAATCAGCAATTGTGAATCATTAAATAAACAAACGCCATTAATCACAACTGATGAATCGGCAATCAGAAATGTTGATGCTGCTTCTCGAGAGTTTAATCATCAATCCAATGGCTGATGCACCAAATGCAAATGGTTCATTCATTCAAAGATCGTACATCAGTCAAACATCAAGAATCAATTTTGTATCTCGAATGAATAGGAGACATGAATGAATGAAAGCCAATCATCATCATCAATTTGTGAGGAACGTGTGATCATTCAATTATCCGATCAATCAAATCAAATTATTAAATCGAGACAAACAATTACGAAACGAGAATTATTTTTGTTCTTTCTTATACTTTTGTTTTTGTTTGATACACTGTGTATATTGTATTGACTGTTGGGTCTTATTGTATTACAACAAATGAAACATAATTCTATAATATTAATGTAAAATTATAACCAAGAGAAGGGTGGGGCGGGTTTTGTTTTTATGGGGGGCTGGGTTTGATTTTGCGGTTTTTCTCTTTGGGGGGAGGCTTGGGCGGGGGGGGGTGGTGGTGGGACAATCATAACATATAACATGATCTTGTATTGCCTTTGAACTTTGTTAAATACATCATACATATGGTGTGTGCTTGCGTTTTCTTCTTGTTTCTTTGTATTATTATTTCTTATTAGTTTTATTCATTTATGCGATTGATTTAGTTTTAATTTGTTGTGTGTTTTGTTTTTGTGTGTGTGTGTTTTGTAGTCGTATAGGAATCAATTTCTGTTTGCTTGACGATGGTATTGCTGCTCCTGCTGCATTCTAATTTAAGGATTCCGATCGTTATACAAATTATTCAACGCTTCGATCTGTACTCGGTCTAAACTCAAGTATAATGGGTGAATTCGATGAATAGATAGATAAAAGAAATAAAATAAGAAATGAACAAATGAATGGAACCTATTCTTTTGTTTTTGTTTTCTTTGTTCAAAAAGTTACTATAGATCCGTAATACAAATAGTGGTGTGTGTGCGTTTGTATGTGTGTGTTTGTGTGTATGGGTGTGCGTAAATGGGGGCATGGCATCAAAATGAAAATTTTACTTATTTTTCCTTACTTTTCTTTTTTATTTTTATTCTTATTCTTTTTTTATTTTTATTTATTTATTTAGTTTTTTTTTTGTTTTTTGATTCAAGTTTAATTCACCACATTTCAACTCTGTTTCTTTCTCGTCCTCGTTTTCTGTCCATCTCTTTATCTTAGCAGTTTTATAATTTCCTTGCCTTAAATTGGCTATAAGATTATTGCACTAATATATATATCTATATATATATATACGTAGATCCAAAAGTACAAACATAACTCTCTCATAAAGTATAGCAAAATGCATATCTCTGTGCTTGGAACTCCAATTATTGGACCAGCCACTTCATATCTCATATATAGAAGAACTAAGAACGCAAAAATAAAAAAGAGAAAACGAAAGTAAAATCATAATAATAAAGTTTACGAAATACAGTAACATGTTTTAAATTGGCCCACATCTACTACACAAAAGAAACCTCATCAAACTCAAATGTCCTTACACCAAAAAAGAAAAAAAAAAAAAAAAACATAATAAAACTGATTGAATATGAATCAATTATAATAATATATATATATATATAGTCAATGGTTGTTTTTTCGTTTATCTTCGTTATTTTCTAGTTTTCTCTCTGAATCTGAATGCAACGAATGCTTTTAAATAGTGAGTGGTGTGAGTGCTAGAGGCTGTTGCTATTGTTAATTGTTTTTGTTGTTGTTGTTATCAATTAATATATATCCATGTAGATATATATTTTTTATATATATGTATAGATCTGATGCCTGTCTGTGAGTCTGTGTCCAGTGTAGATGTATGTATGTATGCATGTGTGTGTGTGTGTGTGTGTGTGTAGGTGTATCTGTGTCTATGTTGGTGTGTTGTACTTTCACGATCGTTATTTCTGCTATTCTATGTATGCATATGTATGTTAAGAGTTCGTTAAACATTTATAAATTGTTTAGGTTTTGTTTTTTTTTCTTTTTTTTTATAGGATTTAAAGTTAATTGTTTTTTCTTTCTTATCTTTGTTGTTTTTTGTTTTTTTTTTTTGTTTCAATTTATTGTTGTAGCTTATATGGCCATCATCATTATATATGTAAATAGTTTTTTCACTAATACATAGGTATGTATGTTATTTAAATCATTCTTATATTTTTTGTTTTGTTTTACTTTTTTTGTTTGTATATAAATTAAGGACTTAAACATAATAAGAAAAATGTTTTATAAAGTGTTTTTTGTTTTTCGTTTTTTTTTCTTTTCTTTTTGCTTTTCTTTTGTTTACTTTTACTTGATCATTTAAATTTACGCAATAATTTTAATTTACCTTTTTTGTTTGTTTGTTTTTTTTTGTTTTTTTAATTTTTTTTGTTCGGTTTTTTTTTTGTGATTTTATTTTGTAAATGCTTTAATTTTATTTGACTTCGCTCCACATCTCAGGATCCACAGTGTTCATCATCTGTTTCTTCTTCATGTGTGTGTGTGAGTGTGTAGACTTTAGATTGAGTGTGTATGTTTGTATGTATGTGTGTGTGTGTGTGTGTGTGTGTGTGTTTATGAAAAGGATCTACCGTCATACATACATTTTACACGATGCAAGCAACGATACCGTTATTCTTACTATATCTTGTGTGTGTGTGTATGTGTTTGTGTATTAGTGTGTGTTTGTTTGTGCAGACAGACAAGTCGCATATCAAATTATATATACCTATGTATGAATGCACAAATATGTACATACATACATGTATATATGTACATGTGCATAATTAATATACATAACTACATACATACATACATAATGCATATATATATCAAAATCGTCGAGCCCGTGTATCGTCGTCATCGTCGTCGGTCGGTCGTGTGTATTGTGAAAATCATCTTTATCATCAAATCATCTCATTATCATTATCAAATTATCGTCCCCAAACGCACGATTACTTTACGTTATTGAACTAAGTTTACTCTTTACGTACTTTTTGTTTTTCATTTTCATTCTCATATTTTTTTTTCATTTTTTTTGTTTTTTTTTTTTTTTGTTTTGTTTTGTTAGTTAAACTGTAGCTGTGGTAATCGAAATTCGGACTAAACTGACTAAACAGCTGACACTGACTCTGACTGACTCTGATTATAATCAGCGGCAGCTCTCCTCTCACTTATCGTTTATTAGATTCTGCTTCCAATTCGAATTCCTCATTTACACTAATAATATACTTGTATGCGTGTATGTCTATTTGTATGTATGTTTTGCCATGTTGTATGTCTGTGTATTTAGTTTTTTTTTGTTTTGTTTGTTTGTTTGGTTTGGTTTTGTTGTATAAGTTTAATAAGTATATAGCAATATAAATAATTTTGTATATAAAGTTCTTGTTGTTGTGGTCTACGTTCCAGTCAACATTGCTACGCCGCACTCTCTATCTTTCTCTCTCTCTCTCTTTCGCTCTTTCTCACTTTCTTTCTCTTGCTCTATCTCTTCGCGTCTTCCTCTATCATTCTCTATACATCTCTCCTCGTCATTTGCCGAATGTGTCGCTGTTTTGAAATAATCATAATGGGGGGGATTGGGGGATATAGTGATGAGGAGGATGGTTGGGTGCACACGGGTGTGTGTGTGTGTGTGTGTACGGGTGGGCTAAGGGGAATAGTGTCACACACATACCACAGCATAGACAATGTGGTTTGTGCCTTAACACTACACCCCGCCACCCACTACCCAGCACCAACACCTGCACCTGCACCTTTCACTCACCATCAGCATCATCATCTATAATCCACCATTCCCCATCCACATCCGGTTCTTCCCCTTTCTCACACTACCACACCAGTTGCTGCACCACTGTGGCGCTGCCGCTGCTGCTGCTGCCGCTGTTGCTGCTAACCCACTGCGCGCACTGCCCACCGTTGCCACGTTGACCCCGCCCGCCCCCACCCTTGAATACGCATGCTAAATGTCGCTTAATTCCACACACGTAAGAATGAGTCCCATGATCCTGTTGCCACCGCCATGCCGTTCTCGGTGACCCCCAGACACGACACACGATTGTCGTGGCCAGCCAAAATGCCCGAGCGCTCAGCCTTCATCGTGTCCCACACGTTGCAGTTGAAGTCATCGTAGCCCGCCAGTAACAGTCGGCCGCTCTTTGAGAACGCCACCGATGTGATGCCGCAAATGATGTTGTCGTGCGAATACATGGCGAGTTCCTGATCGGCACGTATGTCGAATAGACGGCAGGTAGCGTCATCCGAGCCGGTTGCGAACGCTTGTCCATTGGGGAAGAAGGTGACAGCATTTATATCCGATTCGTGTCCTGGGAAAGTCTGCTTGCACACGCCCTCTCGAATGTCCCAGAGTTTGGCTGACGCATCGCAGGCGCCTGAGACGAATGTTTTGCATTGGGGTGCCAAGGACAGAGCCATCACATCGCCTGTGTGCCCAAGGAATGAGGTGACCTGCAGACCAGTCTCAATATCCCACAGCCCGCACGACATGTCGCCCGAACTGGTCACAATCTGATTGTCGTCCAGGAACCGGCAGCATGACAGATAGCCACCGTGTCCGGGCAGCTCACGGGACACTCGCACATTGCCCTCGCGCGTCTTTAGGTTGTAAATTGAACACATGTTGTCGAGGCCACCGCAGGCTACATAGCTGCCAGAGGGGGCATATGCACAGGTCATCACCCACGATGATCGCAGCGGAATGGCGTGCACTTTGTTCGTGGTATGCGAGTCCCATACAATCAGCTTGCCATCTTGAGAGGCTGATACAAGATTCCTGGAATCGTTGCCCCAATGCATGGCGTAGATTTTTGCCAAATGGCCGCGCAGCGTGCGTCGCGTGCGCATTTGTATGCGTCCAATGGGTTCCAGCGAGGCCGCTGCCTGCAACAGCGATGTGTCGCAGGCGGCCTTTCGAGCATCTCGGATGGCATTCTTGAGGGATTCGGCTTCCTGCCTGAGACTGTCTAGTTCATTCATTTTTTACGTCGGAACACGATCGTCGTATTGCAATGCTCGGTCGAATTGATTCTCCAATAAAGAGACAGATAGACTTTAGATCACTGATTAAGCGGCTTCCTGTATTTCAAAAAGGAATTGAATGAAAAATCGTATTAATATACATATATATATATATACACTTTTAAATTAAGCATCTCAAGTTAGGAATGCAAACAAAAAAAAAAAACAAAAAATCAACTAAACGATATCAATATCTTAGGAAAAGACTTTGACATGTCACATTACAATTTTGATAATTGTCTATAACGATCTGCATTCCTAATAAGAATTGGAAACGCGATTTACTTACGTTTAGTTTCTTCCTAGTGTGTTACTTGTTACTCCTCCTAGTTAAATTGTTGTGGCTTGCGCAGAGAATTAATAGTTGTAGTTGCTAACAACGGACATTCAATTTTTCCAGGTGCTGCCAGTGCTTTTGGGTGCGTTCGTTGGGCTTGGCCTTCCGTGTTGTGTTATTTTACTTTAGTCGTTTTGTAGGGCAACTACTTAGTCGGTTTCAACATTCCTTTACTTTAGTAGTACATATATTAAGAGAAGAGAGCACACACAAACTTTACGCCTTGCCAGTAATAGTGCCTAGCATGCCTTGGTCGATTGTGCGTTTGTGTGTGTGTGTGTCTGTTGTTGGTGTGTGAGAGTATGTTTGTGTGTGTGTGTGTGAGTGTATGGGTGCCACTGAACGATTTGTAAAGATCGGCTATGCAAAATGTGTTTGCTTTTTCAATGATTCTCGACGAGTTCGAATGGAACGTTGTCTCTTGGATGCTGCTGCTGCTTTTGGGGCTGGGCTGGGCTGGGGTTTTTTTTGTTCGATTTTGTCACTGGGACTGGGTAAAGAACCAGCTTACTCAGCACACTCAGCAAATCAACAATCAGGAGTCAATTAACCGATAACACAACGGATTACTTTCCTATGTCCGCATTCAGTTCCAAAATAATGTACACTGTAACTGATTTTCCGGTTTCCTTTTCCGTTTCGCTGAAATGCTAATTTTCGCTGGCAGCTTGAGCGGCATACAGTTTTTTTTTTTCTCTTTTCTTGGGGTTTTTCGTTTTTTTTTCTTTTTTTTTGTTTGATAAGCACAACTTGTTCCACAGATCTTTTAGTTGTTGTGTTAGGAACCGGGATTATTTCTTTATAGCATTTTCTCCCTTTTTTTTTTTGTTTAAATTATTTTTCCATTAAGGTTTACTGCCACAGATGAAAATTTTCTTTCCTGCTGCTGGCTCCTGCTCTCTCTCTCACCCGTGCCTTCCTCTCCGCTGTTTGCTGCTGTTCACTTCGCTTTTTTGGTACACCAAAATTGCAATTTTTGCACCACCACCAATGATAGCGCTAACGCTAAAACTGATGAGAGCAAGCAGCACAACCAGAGTGACCAAGTGGTGCGCAATTGAAAGAGCGTCAGCGAAAACGAGCCGAACGTAGACACGAGATGGTAGCGATGTCAATTGTTTGTCCCGTTCACACCAATGGCAATTGTCGAGTAGTCGATACGATAGTGAGCGAGAAAGAGATAGAAAAGAAAAAATCAATTTGAAATACTAAAACTTTTTTTTTATAAGATTACAATTGCTCCGATACGAATTTTCACTGTGCACCCGCTCAGAATTTAACCCACATAACGAAATATATCCGGCTTTTCTGAGATTTTATATGCAGATACACACATCATACTTGGGTGTATGTGCATATGCATACATACAGATGCACACACATACATACTGACAAAATATTTTAATGGACACATACACACACAGGCACACTGTTCAATAGTCACTGCAGCAGTCTCGGCAACTTATCCATTCTGATGTCTTTTAATCCGATCTGTGGCAAACATATTTTACTTACACTTAACTTTGGTTAATGACACTTTAAACGCGTTTTCGGTAATAGGTAGATTTAACTACACAAATAAAAATATGTTTATCAAATTCTAGTAGACGAACACAATCCGTAACTTTTCATTTGCACTCTACAATTGGCAGCCAACACCTAGAAGCATCTGGGGTGTATTAAAAAATTATCGCTGTTATCGATTTGTTATCGTCGACCCAGTGACCCTTGGCACTAGTTCATTTTCATTGCTTATCGTTGCGATATCGATGACTAGTGTACATCGATGATTTACTTTAATCGATATATGAAAAAAACTATTTTTTAAGGTTTATTTAAAGAGTTTTGAAAGCTTTTTAAAATATTTCAAGAATTGTATACAATTCCCGTGAATTGTGAACGGCGGTCGCTGTTTCAGCGACACAAAAAATTTTGCAAGCTATCGATATTCTAATCGATGGTCTGCGACCTCTATTGTTTGTTGAATTTCGGACGTCCGTCAATTAGTTACATAAAAAGGTTGGCAATTATTATTTATTAGAAAAAGCTATTGAAACGCTTTAATTGTAGAAACCAAGGAACGACGAAATGCTGCGCTCGGCAACAGCCTCCCTGGGCACGTCTAAGATACTGCTGACAGCGTGCAAAAACTGGAGTATCTTACCAGCCGTTGTGACGGGATCAGCACAGAATGCGAGCGTGAACGCAAATGCGGTTTGGGTTCGCCAGCAGCAAACCCTGCCTGTGGTTGAATCGCCAGATACCTTGCCCAAAAAGGGTTATTCACCATTTGGCACCAAGCAGAGCAGCATGGCCGAATGGTCGTTGGCCCGGCTTGATGATCTGCTAAATTGGGGTCGCAAAGGCTCCATTTGGCCCCTAACTTTCGGTCTTGCTTGCTGTGCGGTCGAAATGATGCATATTGCAGCTCCCAGATATGATATGGATCGTTACGGAGTTGTGTTTCGAGCATCGCCGCGACAAGCCGATGTTATTATTGTAGCTGGAACGCTTACCAATAAAATGGCACCAGCATTGCGTAAAGTCTACGACCAAATGCCTGAGCCACGATGGGTGATCTCCATGGGTAGCTGTGCCAACGGTGGCGGCTATTATCATTATTCGTATTCCGTGGTTCGTGGCTGCGATCGAATTATACCCGTCGATATATATGTGCCCGGCTGTCCACCCACTGCTGAGGCGCTTATGTACGGAGTCCTTCAGTTACAAAAGAAAGTCAAACGCATGAAGACTCTCCAGATGTGGTACAGAAAATAAGCAAATAACATAAGCATAACACATATGTACATATATACAATTTAAAGAATATGTGAACTATGGAAATACTTTCGCCTTTTCTTTGTTTTATCAACGATTCAGTATAATCAGAATTTATATCTCGAGAAATCGAAAAATAGGCGAGAAATTTAGTTGAATTCTTTTAATTTGTTGCTTGGGAATAATAAATACTCGTTTCGAATCAACAAACACTCATATGGACTAAATACATATTTACATGCAAGTATTTTGTGAAAACAATCATAAGCTATTTGATTTAAATTTTAAATCGGCTGCCAAGGCAACATGATCCGATGGAAAGCATACAGAGGGTATAGCCTCGTTGGCTACTATTTGCTCATGCGTTGGCAGTGGTACTGATTGAAGCAGATCAAAACTGTTCCCATTATAGAATATGTAATCCAGGCATCCAGAAAATAAAGTTGTGTAGTTTGTCGTCTCCGGCGTACCGCAGGCTGAGATCATTTGGAAGGGTTGTGAGAGCTCAACGTCGACAACAGCTTCCTCAGCATCTGAGTATATGAATATGTGTTGTAGAATATTCAGATTTAAAGTGATAATTCTAAATAGTGTAAACTTACTGCTGGACCAGTCTATGAAATGTTTGTCCACAAACTGTTCCGTCATTAGCTTATAGATTCCACATTCAGGCACACTATTAAAATCACCACAATATAACAGGCCCAGCTTGTTGGGGCAACTAATATTATAGTCCTTCAGATATTGTTTGTAAATGTGTTCGACATAAATAATCGAGAATCCAATTTGCAGCAGTCGTATATGATCAGCATCTGGATGGAAATATAAGTGCGTGTTGGCCACTAAAACGTAGAAGTCCGTGTTCTTTACCTTTAGCAAGCACAACTGGAAGATAAAGACCACACTACTGAGCTTATATCCTTTTTGGAACCCTAAAACTTACCTCTAATGTTGTGTTTCGCTCACAAATGCGTTTTGCCAGTTTTTCGTTTGTCTTGATTTTATCCCACAGGTCCTTAAAAATGGGCAGAGTTGATATGTTTTTGCCTAGATTTACCACATGCGTAGCTAGCAGCTCGAAACGCGACTCCCGAAAGAATATGGCAACACCTTCAGCGCAATCGCCTTTAAGCGCCATAAATCCTTGAAATTTGTGGGGCGATTGTCCCAGCACCGTCTTTAGATCATATTCAAATATCTTTTGATCCACTTCCTGCAGACAGAGCAGATCTGCATTATATCCGAGGAGTTCTTTGATGAAGATCTGCTTACGGTAGTCAATCTGAAGCAGCTTAGGTGGGCAATAGGGAAAGAGTACTGTGCGGGAATGGTCACTATCAGCATACAAATCAGCCAGAAGATTGTATGTAACTACACGAATCTCCGTTGGATCCTCCAAAGGTTTCGGTGTCACCACCTGTCGCAATTCATACGGACAGGTACCTGGTCCAGGCTGAACAGGGCATTTGGTGATCTGCTCCACTGGGGGTCCCGACAAACCCTCTTCATTCATTGGGGTCACAATTAATTTTAAATTGTGGCCAACATCTTGTTGCGTCGTTCGATATATCAAGCCCTCGCCGCATAACTCCCACATGGACTCGGTTGGCAAGGCTCCTGATGCCGGCTGCAAGGACGAAAGAAACCGTCAAGTACTATAGAAACTAATGTCAGAAAGTTGAAAATTTACCATTATTGCTTTATACCATAGACCCTTACTGTGCTCCCGAGAACAGAAATGCAAATCCAATTTTGTCGGATAAACCAAGTGATCGGCCAACACACAACTTGGCACTTGCAGCGTTGTTATCCAAGGCTGGTTGTAGAGTATATCAAAGTTTTTATGCATCACCCGCAGCCTAATGCCAACAGGATTCTCGTGCAGTAACTCCGCAAAAGTGATATCGGTCACGCTGTCTTCGCAACCATCACGATAGAGCTCAATATTAATCTAGACGGCAATGGAGTTTATGAGAGTTGGGAACACTTTGTTTCTATAAATGTATGGATATATATGTATACCTCTTGTTCAACTCTTTTTTCCGTTTGAGCTTCTGCATTTTTCTTCTTTTTAAAGCGCTTTTGAAGCTCCTTTTCTATATTACTCCGTATACGGGTGAGAGCTATGTCAATTCGTTCGTTGATCCGCCGACAAAAATTAAACTGACGATCCACGTGCAATTCTTCGTTGACAAAGCGGAATGTTATGTGCAGATCTTCAGAATCCTTCAAGTTGCGTAAGTACACTTTTTCCATGTCTACGGACGGCTTAAGATGACCAGATCTAGAGTACGCCGCACAAACAACGAATTTTGGGTTCAGTTGGATTCTCAGTAGGGGCAAGTTTTTAAAAATTCTTGTCAACATTCCTTCGGGTCACCGGCGACAAGTGCAAACATGTTATCGTTATCGATAGTTCTTGTTTTTACATACTGCAATTAATCGCCGAACATTGGGCAACGACTGGTAAAAACTTGAACGTTTGAAAATAAGTACTAAAGTAGGCGTGGTGGAAAACATAGATGCAATGTTTTGTTTTTAAAACATACATTTATTCACTCTTGATTACTTTTTTTTAACTCTCGGACTTTTATTACAAAGGTTTTAGCTGGATTTATTAAACTTTGACAAACTGCAACTTTTTCGAAACAAACCACTGTGCGCCGATAGACTTCTAAAAATAAAATCAACTACTAAATTTATGTTGTTTAACCATATTTATTGTTTGCTACCACACGAAAGAAAAAATCAAAATTAAGGGTTCTCGTGATTATCTAATATTCAAGTAGGCTCCGTAGAAGGTAAGTTAAGAAATACCCCTCGAATAAAACGATAAGTGAATTTTTAACTGTTTATTAGTCAAAATCTAACACTAATTTGTTTTGCCCACCCCTTTAAAAAATATATCAGCAAACATTAAACATTTCCTACAACGCAAAAGAAAGAAGCAACAAAAAACAACAACAATAACAGCAATAACAGCTGTTGACCATCAGTCAAAAACGATTAAAACGAACGCATTCATAATTATCGATACCATATAAGCGAAGAGTTGAGAAAGGGAGAAGCACGAGAAAAAAGGGAAAAGCGAAAAAAACACAAAGAAGAAAAGGTAAAATCAGGGGAATCAAGTGTGCATATATTATTTACTCCAACCCACTCTAATCTACTTATGAAAAAGGGTGTTGCCTAGGCCTACAGCCCCAAATCGGAGACGTTGGTGTGAGGATTTGGAAAAATGTCCGTAAGACTTTTGACAGTGCGACTGGTCAAACATGGTCGCTATATTTTGCGCAGCTATTGTAAACGCGACATACATACCAACATTTTGGAACAAAACCAATTAAAAACAAGAAGCAAGCGAGGCGTTCCCCTAACTTCCTCCTCGTTCAATGTCATCAAGGTAAGGCTCGAATCTTCCATTCATACATGGGTATATTTACATATATCGTATATTGTTCTCCCCTTTAGAATGCCCCTCAACAGGTAGCACGATCAGCTCCTAGCCCTGGGCAAACGGTGTTAGCTCCCCGATCAGCTGCCACAAACAATCTCTTTCGATTCGGTCAGCATGCCCGTAAACTATTCATTGACAACATATTAAATCGTGTTACCACCAACTATTCGGAGGATTTGCGTCAACGAGCCACTCGCAAGCTGTTCTATGGGGATTCGGCACCGTTTTTTGCTCTAATCGGAGTTAGCTTGGCCTCGGGAGCTGGTGTCCTTAGCAAAGACGATGAACTAGAAGGCGTTTGCTGGGAAATACGAGAAGCTGCCAGTCGCTTGCAGTCGAATTGGAGTCGAGATGAAATTTCCGAAAACTTAAACAGCAACTTCACCGTAGATAATCTAGATGTCGGCCCAGCCATAGCCAAGGGATGTGCTGCTGTCGTTTATGCAGCCAATTTCAAGCGGGAAGAGGGCTATAATCAATTGGAAGTACCACCTCCATCATCCGCGCTTGAAGAAACATCTTCACCAGATGTGGAGAGTGTGGCTTTTCCTATGATGTCACCATTGCAGAATATGTCGCGATTTGTACATAATTTTGGAGGCTCCGCAGATAATATCTATAGATATTCACAATTTACGGCAGCCAGTGATGATTTCGTAGAGTCGGAGCGACTTAAGAAAGAGCATGTGCGAGAGGAATCAGTTCCCAGACCCAGACTTGAGCCGTCCAGTTTAAACCGCTACCCGTTGGCCCTGAAAATGATGTTCAACTACGATATCCAAAGCAATGCCTTATCCATACTTCGGGCCATGTACAAAGAGACAGTACCTGCCCGACAGCGTCGCATGAATCTGGCCTCTGAGGAATGGGAGCGATTGCTTCAACATCAAACCCTGTCATTGCCCACTCATCCAAATATTGTCTGCATGTTTGGTTTCTTTTGTGACGAAGTACGTAATTTTCCTGATGGTCATCTACTTTATCCAATTGCCCAGCCCGAGAGAATCAATCCTGAGGGTTTAGGCCGCAATATGTCGTTGTACTTGCTGATGAAACGCTATGACCATAGCCTGCGTGGCCTTTTGGAAAGTTCTCATAAACTGAACACCCGATCCAAAATTTTGCTCTGGGCCCAAATGCTGGAGGCTGTGACACATCTAAGCCGCCACGGTGTTGCCCACCGGGATCTTAAGTCGGATAATGTCTTAATTGAAATGCCTGAAGATAATTCTACGCCAGTTTTGGTACTATCAGACTTTGGCTGCTGCCTGGCGGATAAAACGCACGGCTTGAGATTGCCTTATGTGAGCCATGACATAGATAAGGGTGGAAATGTTGCCCTAATGGCTCCAGAGATCATCAATATGCAACCAGGACCATTTGCTGTCCTTAATTACAGCAAAGCTGATCTGTGGGCCTGCGGGGCAATGGCCTATGAAATCTTTGGCATGCAGAATCCCTTTTATTCGTCTGGCGGTGGTGCCTTGGCCCAAAAGCAGGGTGCGCTCACTTATTCGCTTAAAAATAGCGACTACAGACAAGAGCAACTACCACTATTAAATGATACCTGTCCACCACTTGTGCAGCAGTTGGTCTACAATATACTTAATCCGAATCCCTCGAAACGTGTTAGCCCCGATATTGCAGCCAATGTAATGCAATTGTTTTTGTGGGCCCCGTCCAATTGGCTAAGGGCAGGCGGCATGCCCAACAGTGCCGAGGTATGTACTATTACATATAGTCTCAATGAATCCTTTTAATAATTTGTACATTTTTAGATTCTTCAATGGCTTTTGTCCCTAACTACCAAAATTATGTGCGAGGGACGTCCCCAATTTGGTCAGAAAATGTCAGAAGCGCCGGTTGGCCGTCGTCCCTATGTGGAATATTTGTTAATTTGTAGTTTCCTGGCTAGAGCTCGCTTGCGACGCATTCGTGGTGCTCTCAACTGGATTCAGAACGTTGTCGCTGCGTGAAGAGAGCCAAACAGAACGGCAGAGCCCAATCAGCCGAAGGATATGATTGTTATTTGAAATTCAAAAGAAGAGAGTCGAGATAATGGGGAAAAGCGTGTGATAAAACTATATATTTTACATACATATATATTTATAAACATTTCAAAATTAACTGCATTTGGTTGTTTGTTTTGTTGTAGCCATTGTTTTGGTTGCCATTAGGAGACCCATCAGATCTTGGCTAGATGCTAGCTCATGTTGTATATTTTCGAAATTCTTCTGCATGGGCGTCATTTCAATTAATTTCATTTTATTGTATGCCATTTGTATGGTCACCGAATGGCCGTGGATGTTGAACTTGTAGATTGGAGGCTCATCCTTAACAGTGGAGGGCAACACAGTGCATCTAAGACCAAGCAGCTCCGTAAGGTTTTGTAAATCTCTTTCAGCTTTTTTGTTTATTTCCAAATTTGTTAGTTGTATATCCAATTGTTGGCCCTCAACGAGAGCATCCTGGTAAGCGCGGCATAGATTCTGAAGTGGATTTTCCAACTTGGCGGCTCTCTCTAGTATTTGTAGGCTCTCATCCATAGTGGTCAGTGCCCAGTCGTTTTGAGTTCTTAGTTTTGTTTGTATTTCAATCAGTTTTTGCTCCAATTGGTTGTGTTTTTTCATTGTGATGCTCTGAGATTGTAGTGAATATGTAATTACGCTTCTTTGAATTTCAGTGTTGTAAAATGCCGCTCAGGTGTGAAACTTGTTAATGTTGGTAAACACCCACCAGTAGTCAAGTAGGCTGAGTAAAATCATTCAGTGTTGCTCAACTCAGGCAAACAAAAATATTTAGTTGAATTTATCAGATTTTCCCAGGCAACGAGGCAAACAACACAAATTACGAGACGAAATAAAAATAACGAGAAATTAGTTAACAACAATGGATTTTGGTGAACTTTTGCATTTTGCCAAAAAGAAAAATGACGCAGCCACAAAAGATAATGAGGTAAATTAGAGTCGCCAGCTGTCCGGATGAAGAGCAAGGTGACTGCATGGCAGGAAGGGGGTGAGATCGCTGACCCCAATCTCCTCTCCAGCAGAGCAACACCATCAAATCAACAACAAGTGTTTCATTCATTTTTTTGTAATCAATCTTTTCACTTTTCGCAGGGAAAATTTTATTCCACTAAATATTCGCCCCCGAAAAAGGAGACCAATAAGAGTAAACAACTTTCAATAAATATACAAAAATTCCTTAAGAAACGTGAAGCCGAAGAGGCTGAGCGAAAACGTGAAGAGCGGCAAAAGGTGGCCGAACTGATGGCTAAACGCGATGAGAAGTCCAAAAATAAAATTCGTAAAATGCTGAAAGTCACAAAATCGGCCAATAAATCCGTGCTAGATGATGCCAAGGATATTGATGTCATGGAAGCTGAGTTAGGACCCGATGGCCAGCCCGGTGATGGGGATGATTATGGTTACGTGTCCAATGAGGCCAATGCCTTTTACCAGAAGTATATTGAAAAGGTACGTAATGTTCATGAGGACAAGGGCTTTGCGCCCAGTCGGCCACAATCCTTGCGTGATCTATCAGGAACCAAAGAACGTGTGAAAGCGGCCATTAACAGAGATCGCGAAGATTCAAAAATTGGGCAGAGAACAAGGACTGTTGCACCAACTTCTTCAAGCTCATCAGGTGGTAGTAAAAGTTCCAAAGATTCTCAAGTCGCTCGTTCGTACAGCACTTCAAAGACTCTCTATGATCCTGATGCCGAACGGCGTGATCAAGAGCGCAAAAAGATAGAGGAAGAGCAACAGCGCAAAGCCAAGATTAAACGGCAGCCCCAACCACCTCCAATGGACTTTCAGGCCTTACTGCGTCTGGCCGAGAAGAAGCAACATGAACCGGTTGTTTTTGTCCAGCCGGAGAAGAAGAAGGAACCAGAACGTCTTCTGTCTGCCAGAGAGAAGCGTGAGCAAGAGGAACGCCAACGACAAAAAGAACAGAAGGCTCAAAGGGATCGCCAGCGCGAAAATGACTCAAAGACTAAAGAGCAGCAGCCGACAACAGTATCAAAAATGGTCAATGGACGTATACCCAAATTGTCCTCAGCCACAGCTAAGCCATCCACAAGTGACACGAAAACCAAGCCAAGTTCTAGCTCCAATTCAACCGCTTCAGCCTCGTCTAGTTCTGCCAAAACTAACTTAGCCTCAAGTACAAAGACTAACCCAAGTAGCAAAGCTACTGTCAATCTCAACAAGCCACCCTCTAGTTCATCCTCTTCTTCGAGCGCGGCTGCCACAAAGCCGAAGAACCCATATGCCAAATTATCAGAGAACAACTCTATTCGCGAGTTTCCACCCCGAGATCGACCAAGTAATTCCGTGCCTAACAAAACTCGACAATTTCCACCAGCTGATGTGCGAGGACGTAAGCCAATGCCCTCCTCTTCGACATCAGCTCGCAAACCGCATCAGGAGCAGAACAGAAATAAACGTCAGTATTAACACAAATTTTTCAACTAGGCCCTCAACGAAAATTATTTTTGTATACATTTCTATTTTTACAGGTCGCATTTATGATGATGACTCGGAATATGATTCCGAATTGGATGATTTTATTGATGATGGTGATTGTGAAGAGGATATATCCTCGCATATACGCGACATATTTGGCTATGACAAACGTCGTTATCGTGATATAGATGACGACGATCGGGGAATGGAATCAAGTTATGCTCAAATGCAACGTGAAGAGTTTATCAGTAAGAAATTAGGTGAGAGAATCAATTTCCAGTGTCACATTCGTTGGAGGTTTAAAAATTTCAAAATAATCTTAATTTTGTTTATTAGGTTTACAAGAGGATTTGGAGGATATGCGTTTGGAAGCCATGCATAAAAAGCGCAAATTGGCCAAAAAGAAAACCAGACCCTTAGATGACGACGATGATGATTAGGAAAGATGTTGCCTGGACAACAAATCTCAATATTTTGGGTACAACTTGCCCAATGTGAACAATAAAATGATTCCCTGTGGCCCTTCCTTTTATCATATTTGTATAGAGGCGTGTGCTTCCCAAATTTATTTATTTGAGCGGATTGATTGTTAATTTTTTTAATTTTTTGCTTTAATTTTTACTATATACATACCTAAATGGATATACACTTGTAAACTCACAACATTGGAGTACTAGGCAAATATATTTTTGCAAGATAAAAATGAAGAAACAAGAACACAAATGTGTGCTGTCATTCTTGAAGGGGATGTTGTTTAAATTGAATAAGAATCAATGTGAAATGAATTAATGAGTCCCAGGTTAAAAAATGCACTTATTTCGTTTAAATTTAAAGAAAACAACATAAAATGCATCGTCACTATACATATTTTAAATCCAGATTTTTTTTGAAGTAAAGTTAAACGTATGACACTTTTTGAGAAACAGAATACGTATTGGATGGATGGACGAAGATGTCTGAAATGGAAAACAAAGTTTGAAAGAATTTTGTTTTTATGATGGATAAATTGGTCACACTAGACCGCTTTATAATGTACATATATTCGGGATTTTCCCTGTTCCGTTGCTTAACACAGACAGAAATTTTAAATGCAATTAATTTTTTCAATCTTTTTTTAACCTTTTTTCCATAAATAATGTGTTTGTTATCCGAAATGTTTGACATTCATGGCGGTTCGTTAATTGAGGATAAACTGTAT
Source organism: Drosophila willistoni (assembly GCF_018902025.1). Classification (NCBI taxonomy): domain Eukaryota; kingdom Metazoa; phylum Arthropoda; class Insecta; order Diptera; family Drosophilidae; genus Drosophila; species Drosophila willistoni. The sequence continues at coordinate 2,708,898 of NW_025814053.1, forward strand.
TTGGTTTTTCATAGAAAATTTCAAATAAACCGCTAAGCTCCGGGTATTGATGTCGGGGCTTAGCCAACACTCTTTTTTCACAGAGTTGCCAGAACCTACGTACAAATTATCGAATAAGAATTATCGATTGTTCTAAAGTTATTCATACGACTACACTTGACGCTAACCAACACTAGTGAAACCATATAGCCCAAAACAAACCAACTAAATATAAGATTTCTTCAATTAAATATTCAAAGAAAAAAGTTGCAGTTTGGCGCTACAAATAAGGAACCGCCGAGTTTAACAATTTAATTGTCTGCAAAAGAAGGAGCATCAAAATACAGAGCTAAGATATGAATTTCCTGCGGCAAGCCTTAGGCACCATTACGAAACAGCTGACAACTATAACGCCGACCCCAAGTGAGTTCCAATTGGAATAGGAAATGTTTAATAACATTTGAAGTATACTTTCTAAGTGTTTAGATAGAAATCTGTAGCTATATTGGGTAATTATTTGTCGGCAAAGTATAAATGTATTACTAATTCAATCTAGGCCATGTGCAGCCAATGGCATCTGGCCTGGGTGTTAGTACCTAATACATACATATGTATGTATGTACATACATATGTTATTCCTAAAAGGTTATCTATATTCAAATATTCTCTTTGCTTCTACTTTATTCTCTTTGAAGATCTAAAAGGATATGGGATAAAGAGTTTGTTCTATAGGATTCAAGATCTAATAGGATTCATGTCTACTTCATACAGAGTATATCGAAACCATCACATGTTTTGGCGATCTTTATACCCTTGCAAAAAGGGTATATTAATTTTGGTCAAAAGTGTGCAACGCATAGAAGGAAGCATCTCCGACCATATAAAGTATATATATTCTTGATCAGCACGACGAGACGAGTTCAAATAGCCATGTCCGTCCGTCCGTCCGTCCGTCTGGATCAACGCGAACTCCTCCTAGACCGTAAGAGCTACAGAGCTGAAATTTTGCATGTAGGCTTGTATATACTGCAGGCGTTGTATATCTCGGATTCAGGACCACTATATCATATAGCTCCCATACAAACCGCAAAGTCACGAACAGTGACTTTTCTCACTAACTTCGTTATTTTGAGCTATTGTCGTGAAATTTAATATTGGTGAGTTAATTACAAATATAAACGACTATGCCAAATTTGATCAAGATCGGGTGACTATATCATATAGCTCCCATAGGAACGATCTTTCGAAAACTGTGACTTTTGTTAATAACTTCGTTACTTTTGACGCGATTACTTTCAAATTAAACATTCGTTAGTTTAATATATCTGGTAATGACTGTACCAAATTTGATAAGGATCGGGTAACTATATCATATAGCTCCCATAGGAACGATTGGTGGAAAACAGTGACTTTGATCAATATCTTCGTTATTTCCTATGCTAAGATTGTAGGCCGTTCTTTCGAAACATTAGCCTTTTTAGCTTAAACGTTTTTCCGCTTTGATGGCTATAGGTAAGGAAAGAGTTACCAAAAAAGTTGCAAGGGTATACAAACTTTGACGCGGTCGAAGTTAGCCACGGCCCTCTGGTTTATAAGCAAGTATCCTCGCTGCCGTTATCCTTTGTTATTTCAATGACTATGCGCATTTTCTACATTCGCTCCCCCCTTTTAAAACGTGTTCGACAATCTGTGTTCAATTTGTTTGTTTGTCTAGGATCGTCGATTGGGTTGCCTCTCAACTCGTTCGTTGAGAATAGACGCGTGGCTGACGCACTTAAGCCCCCACCCCCAAACCGATCCCAAAAGATCTTCGATCGATGTCCATGTGAATATTTTCATTGGCATTTTCTCAAACTGACTTAACCCAAACCACTAACAGGAGCCTTCTATTCAATAGAAAAAAAGGGACTGCAAATCCTGTCAATGTATTGAACAATAGGAATTTGCATGCACCTAGACAGGTGTGGGTCAACTTTCGCTTATGATTTATATTACCTGCAATTTTGTTATGCCCCAGCGTGTGTGTCTGTGTGTGTGTGGCATATTTTTCTTTTTTAATTAAAAACTTTCGGTGTTTGGCCGCTTCAATCATTCAACCTTTTGTGTGAACTTCGATGGTGTGGGAGGGGGAAAAGGCTTGGCTGTTGGCTGGACATTTGCGCATGCGCGTCATTTGGTTGCAATTATTCCATTGCTGCTTGCTGCACATTTTCAATTTTCACAGAGATTAGCCATAACAAAAGAAGGTTCTGAATTTGGTTTTTGCTTTTGTTCGTTTTTGTTTTGTCTGACGGGACGACGACTGACTGGACAACTGGCCAACTGTCTGACCCTTTTTTCGCACATTTGCCCCTTTTGTGATGGGTTTTGTGTGTGCAACGTTGAAGAGACCACAATTCCATCGGTACAGTCGTGTTGGCCAATCGTCAATGCACCCAATTCAGAGAGTGGGCAATAACAAAATTCGTGAATTTAATATGTTATTTCATAAATTGCTTTTTTTTTAGGCCAACAATATGTTTTCGGCAGCCCTATGATGACAATGATGTCGACTGTGTGTCAGCGGAGCATGGCTTCTCTGCAGCAAATGCATCGCAGCGGTCCTCACATCAAGAAACGTCCACCCCGTCAACCTCTGGATGGTAAACCCTTTGCCAAGGGCGTCGTCCTTAAGACTCTAATCAAAAAGCCAAAGAAACCGAACTCGGCAAATCGTAAATGCGTCCTTGTTCGTCTATCCACGGGCAAAGAGATGGTGGCCTACATACCAGGCATTGGTCACAATCTGCAGGAGCACAACATTGTCCTGTGTCGTGTGGGCCGATTACAGGATGTTCCCGGTGTCAAGCTGAAGGCAGTGCGCGGTGTTTACGATTTGGCGCATGTTATCAAGAAGACGAATTGATTGTTACAACCGTTTTGATTGTATTGTATAAAAAATTTTGCCAACTCAGTTTGTGGCTCAATGCTATTGTTTTATTTTGTTTTTTTTTTTATTGGAAATTATGTGGCTAATCCCAGGGCTTAGTGTAAGTAGCAGCAAGTGCATGAATGGGCCAAAGCCAAAGAGAGACTCGAAACGAACAAGAAGAACAACAACAAAAGCAAAAAGATGAAGGGGCAGGAGACAGAGGACCAACATTGTGTCTTCATCTTGTCCTAGTCCTTGTCGTAATCTTAAGTCAACAGGGTTTTTGCCTTGCCTTTTGTTTTCTACCTGTACAAATGATTTTAACAGCATTTTTACACTTTAGACAAGTAAATCTTTTTCCATTTTTACTAGAATTGCCCAAGAAAAAAAGAAGAGAAAAATTTAATGCCAAATTATCTTTAACCGAAGATGCTGTCCGCCCATTTTCACAGCATCTTCGTCAATTCTCACTTCATTGGAAATTATGGACACAAGATCAACCTGAACAATTTGAATTAAGTAATCGTATGATGAATGCGATAAATGTCCTGACATCGAGACTAAGGAAGGTCTGTTCCAAGCGATTTTGAAATTATGTAATTTTCATTGTAAGGATATAAAGCATGTGATTTCTTTAGAAGTTTGAGCTTATAACCCGTTAATGATATATTTTTCAATTCCAAATCAATTTTTCGAAATCCGCATTACCCGTGAAAGTTCTTTTGTCACTTTTTCCCGCAAAAGCACGGCCTGCAAGTTTAGGATAGAGCAGTGAGGTGCATGATGCATGATTCTATCGTATGCTTAATCTATGGATGTAGCTTTCGTCCAACCATAGTTAGTCCATATTTAGTTGCTAGCGCTTTTAAAATATAATTAGGTTGATAGTTTACAACTATATCCTGCATTTGACAATAAATAATAATAGTCATCCAATTTTGATGAAATTTAACAAACATATTACTTTTTTATTAAAACTCGCGTTAAAAATAAAGTAGTTACTCACAAATGTCACTGTCTTCAACCGATTCACTGGAAGCGATATGATATGGTCAGTTGGACCCCGATTATCCGGGCTCCCATTAACCGGACATCCCTAATATCCGGCATGAAGTTGAGTTTGTTTCATTGTCACTGTTAACCGCGATTACCTATTATCCGTGATTTCAAACGAAAATTTAAAAGCTAAACAGTTGAAACAAACTACAAGCTACAATACATACACAATTGTTTCTAGCTTTTGGTTGCATTTCTTTTTTAATGGTTGTATGGCCATCGATAAACGTTTGTAGAACTAAGAAACATTTGTTTGTGAATTGATTTAATTGATTTTTTTTGATTGATTTTACTTATAAAATTTCAAGTACGAAATACGTGGAAATTTTGTGCTCGATTTACCGGGTTTTTCGATATCCCGTGGAGGCTCTGGTCCCGTTCGTCCCGGATAATCGGGGTCCAACTGTATTTAAATAGTGCGAATACCGTAAATGGGTTTGCATCCAGTAAAAAGTTATTGCAATTCATCGCAACATGCATGTTTTTTGAACAACTTTTCAATTATTCTGTCTATTCTGTAAAAGTCTTAAACTTAAACTTAAGCTATTGTCATTCCAACAAAAATTGTAAAAGATAACTTTTAAATGAGCCGCAAAAAGATAATTATGATGTCTGGATAGACACTCTGGGATGCCATGCCCACTACTTCAATGCTAAAACTAGTTGTGAATCACAGTTGGATGAAGCGAAAAATGAAAAGCATAGACCACAACCGCATGTTGAAAGGTTGTTGATAGATATTGATAGATAATTTAGTGATGTAAAGTTTGGGTTGGATTGGAATTCTGATTTCTAAGTTAAGCCCATCATCGAGAGCAACCCAAAGTGTCCTTAAGGAAGTTTTCTCTGAATATGAATGCATGGTATACCCCGATATAAAGGTTTTAAAATTTGGTGTCAGATTACTTAATAGTTTTGTAATTAAAAAAAAAAAACAACGAATAACATTTTACAACACAAATGCAAACTGAAAAACTTTTTTTATACTTTCGTTTTGAACTGTCCAGAAAACCATTAAATTTATATTGATGACTAATCCGTAAAAATTATATTTTATTTATTTTTATTACATTAATAACGAAATGTAATAATTTTTTCGTTTTATTTATACTTAGCATAAAATAATTATTTTTGATTTAGTTTATCTAAATCATATTATAATACTTAATTTAGAGTTTTATTACTAAAATCATAATAGACACTTTTCAATGTGTAATTATAAAACGAATATAACAATTGACTTAAATGTCAAATAAAATGATAAATAAATATTCTGTTGTAATAGTAAAACAAAAGTCGAAAATAATAATTGTTATTCAATTTTAGAAATGCAATTTAATTGATTTAATGTATATAAGTATTTTGCCATAGTTTTGAAATAAAAAAACAATTATTAACTTTTGTGATTATTTAAAAATCGTGAGATTAAAGAGTATTTGTCTATTTTTAAGACCAATGAAGTAAGTAAGTCGTCTCGCCGACTTGGGTATACCATACACCAGGTGAAACAAATATTTAAAATTTCGAAAACCAAATGTATGTCTATTAAATTGTTTTAACATGCCCTCATACCATTTGCTATCTCGCTCACTCTACAAACACACGAGCACTCTAGCGCCGCCACTAGCCAACGGCCAATTCTGCCCTTAGGGATCGCGTAGCAAAATACGTTCATACGTATATTTTGTATGTTTCTAGTCCGATTTCAATCAAATTTGGTAGTTTGATAGAAATAGATAAGATTTATTAGTCTGCCAAATTTGATCGCGATGGTCAAAAAATTGCAAGAGCCAATCGGTTGTTTCTAAATTATGGAGGCGGAAGTGGGCGTGGCAACATATTAAAATATATGTATTCTGCGGGCATACTAAGCCAATATACATACTAAATTTGGTGACTTTAGCTTTGTTAGTTCTTGAGAAAATCTGTTTTGTTTAATTTTCGGGGGCGGAAATGGGCGTGGCAAAATTTTTAAATAGTCAATATTTGCGCGTCTATTAAGCTAGCTTACGTACCAAATTTAATTTCGGTAGCTTTCATAGTTTTTAAGAAAATCAGATTTATGTCAATTCCGGGGGCGGAAGGGGGCGTGGCAAAAATTTGAAACAAACTCGATAAGCGTACATACTACACGAGACTGCATACCAAATTTGGTGGCTCTAGCTCTTATAGTCTCCGAGATCTAGGTGTTCATACGGACGGACGGACGGACGGACGGACGGACGGACAGACGGAAATAGCTAGATCGACTCGGTTTTTGATCCTGATCAAGAATATATATACTTTGTGGGGTCGGAGATGCTTCCTTCTGCCTGTTACATACATTTTGGCGACTTTAATATACCATTTCACTCTATGGGTGTATGGTATAAAAAGATACATTTTCGTATCGCTGGACTTGTAAATAAGTACTTTCAATTAACTTTCCAAGTTAAGTGAGGTAATGCTTAAATCCGTTCAAGATTGTTCAAATCGATTGCCAAATCACATACATATGTATGTATTAATAGTGAAGGATAATAAAGAGTTGAGTTGAGAATTGTGTTTCCGACTCCAAACATCTCTCTCTCTCTCTCTCTTTCACTCATAGACTGCGTTGTGTTTGCCTTTTTGGGTTTTGCACCTTTCCTATGGGAACTGAAATGCGAGAATTGCATGGAATACAGTTATTTGTCGGGTTAAATCAAAAGTCTGGCGACAAAAATGTCTATATACACGTACATGTACATAATGTAGCTAAAATTTACCGTTAATCACACACACACACTACATACACAACTACGCCTATGAGTAGAAACAGTTAAAACAAACACAGCGAAACTGAGTACAATTCTACGTTTTATGTAAGCCGCCCCCTATGACCAACTCTCAACTGTCGCCGCTGACCACAAAAAGGCAGAGGGAAAGAAATATCCTTTCTTTTTTGTCTCTCTCGACATTTTTGTGTCAACAACAATGGAGCGAAGCGTAGACCGTTAACCCGACCGACAAGGATGAGCACTGTCCATCCTGATTATGACACAGACATCATTCTTTCTCTGTTATCCCATTTGATTTTCTGCTGAGTCAAGTTGTCGCTGTACCTCTTTGTCCTGGAAGCGTACAATAATGCTTATCGAGGAAGAATCACACACATACATTCATCCATCCATCCATGCATCCTAGCACATACGATGACATCTCGATCTTTCCGGGCACCAGGACCAGTTGGTTGGGACGTCTGCTAAATAATAATGGTTACTAACAACTGTAAAATTTGCTAAATGACCTATGATTTTGTGGTCATTTGCAGACACAAAAGTTTTTTGCAATTGTTCAATTTGTTTGCACTTTATTAATAGAAAGATATATATATCTATACATATGTAGTACATATTATGTACCTATATATCTCTCTATGTATGTATGTATGGATGCCATGTTATACGGAAAGGCTTTCACTTCCAAAGGGATTTCTCTTACAATGAGATAAATGCCCTTTTCCATATATTAAACGTTAGTCAAGTAACAAATAAGTTCTGAATTATGAAATATTTGAAAAGATTTTAAACGGAGAACAAACAAATGCATTTTTTGTGGATACAAATGAGACTAATTTGAATACTGAATTCCTATAAAACGAATACATTTAATACGAAAATGTGTATTCTTTCGCTTCTGTTTCCGAAACAATTTGTCCACTTGATTCGGTATTATAACATTCAGACAACTGTACGATCTCACAAATATTTCAAAATTATTAACCAAAAGTGCGGGGCTAACTTCGACCGCGTCAAAGTTTGTATACCCTTGCAACTTTTTTGGTAACTCTTTCCTTACCTATAGCCATCAAAGTAGAAAAACGTTTTATCTAAAGGGGCTAATACTTGCGAAAGAACGGCCTACAATCTAAGCATAGGAAATAACGAAGATATTAATCAAAGTCACTGTTTTCCACCGATCGTTCCTATGGAAGCTATATGATATAGTTATCCGATCCTTGTCAAATTTGGCGGAGTCGTTTATATGTGTAATAAACTTACCAATATTAACGATAACAATTTTCACGATAATAGCTCAGAAAATAACGAAGTTATTGAGAAAAGTCACTGTTCGTGACTTTGCCGTTTGTATGGGAGCTATATGATATAGTGGTCCGATCCGGCTGAATCCGAGATATACAACACGTGCAGTATATTGAAGCCTACATGCCAAATACCAAATTTCAACTCTGTAGCTCTAACAGTCTATGAGGAGTTTGCTTTGATCCAGACGGACGGGCATGGCTATATGAACTCGTCTCGTCTATACTTTAAATGGTCGGAAATGCTTCCTTCTATGCGTTGCACACTTCTGACCAAAATTAATATACCCTTTTTGCAAGGGTATAACAATTCAAAAACGTCTCATGTTTAAAAACAATTCGAAAATAAGAACACGCCTGAATACCATCGAGAAATATGTTTTGTGTCAAAAATATATTGACATGGATTGATGGAAATTGGTTTTATTTTTCACAAAATCTTAATAAAAGTTATTAATAATTTACCAACTCACACACACCCATATTAACTTCTCTACAGACCAAACATTTCAAACCTCCTTCTAATAAAAACTTGTAGATCGAAAGATAAATTCAGTTACAAAAATTAAACGTTTTAGGTCTAAGGATTTGATAATCTCAAATAGCAATGAAATTGTTTGTACCTTGTTATGCCCACTAAAGTGGGCGTAAAGCTAATTTTTTGAATTTAATTTTTGGAATCCAAAATTAGTCCCGATAATGCTCTCACCGAAATCCCAAATGATATTGCAAACATGTAGAGCACTTTGGATCAGGTCAATAAGGATATTCACAGATAAGTGAAATGAGGAATTTCAATAAAAATTAGAGCCATGCTAAATGAGAAGCTTGATATTTCTTATTCTTGGCCATTTCTTATAAATAGTATAGAGAATATTGTAATATTTCAGCACTTACAATTAGCTGCAACATTTCATATAGAAACAAATTCAACCATCGATTGAATTATTTCTATGTGATTTGTTTTAACATTTTTCCCAGTGATAAAACCACATGCAGACAAGTTATCTTCAAATATAACAGCACAATCCGGAATGTGATAAGTGTCCTAAGATCTCATTTTGGTAGGCTATATTTCGATAATAAATTTAGAGGTATCCAATTCGCAGTATCCAAAAAAATCTGGGGCTATGTAGTTTTAAACCCCGGAAATAAGTTTTTGCTCGCCAAGAAAAGATTTTAAGAACATTGTTTATCGTGTTTAATGCGTTTATTCTAATTGATTCACACAATTTTAAAATTTGTAGTTTTCTTCGAAGATGGGTTTTAAGAAAAGGCAAAAGATAAAATTGTTGTATTATGGTTATTTGTATAAACTGCGCTATTTTGTTTAACTAAAAATAAATAATTTTTTTTTAAATAAGTAAGTAAAAAAAAACAATATTTTCTCCTTAATTGTGCTAATGTTACTTTTTTAATTGTACTATAAGCATGTAAAAATTGTAGAGCGCAACATTACCGAACGATTTTTAAAATCACCACTTTGTGGTATGTTCGCAAAACCCGTTTAAACTTTTACAGTAAAATTTATCAAGAGTTACACAATGAATAAACCTTTCATTTGAGTGCTTATATGACAGGATACGAGTCCCTGTCAAGATTTATGAACGATTATAGTCGATAAGCCCCACTCTCCCTATGTATAAGCATTTCCCCAAAAAGGTCAACGATGGGATCCAACAAAAATAAAGAAAAACAGACAAAATCTTGCCGTTTTTCATTATATATTAACTAAAAGTGTTAAAATTTGATCTTTTTGGGTATAATTTGAGTAAAGGAGAGTTCATTTGTTAAAAATAATTGTAAGCGAATTTGAGTTTGTATTTATCAAGAGCTTTGTATGTTTTATAAACTTATTTTGTTAATATGTTGACCACCTTTAGAATTAGATATGTATTTGCATCTCATAAACAGTCCTTAATTATTATGACTTTTCTTAAATTCTAGTGTAAAGACTTTAATTGTATGTGTAACTGCCCACAAAACTACAGTGGAAAAATGTCGCGTGAGTGACTTAAAAATAAAAGGACAGGGAAAATTTTGAAAAACTATTAGTCCTATAATGAATCTTGATATTTCTTAATTATGCAACAAATATTTCAAGTCTCACACAATTCGTAGACATTTTTGATTATTAGCAATGATCTCCTAGTCCTTTTCTATTTGAAGTCTCTTAATTTTTCCTTACCATGGTTGTTCTCTCAAAATTGGAAAATTTGAAATTTTTGATCAAAGTTTTAATGTTTTCGATATTTCAATTCAATTTTTGTATCATGCAACTATTGGGTGAAAATATATTCCTTAAAAATGAATAGAGATTCATAGGAACACAAGTCAATGCCTTTTATCTTCCGTTAGGAATAAAATTTAAAACAAAAGACACAAATGTTTTATATCTTCGAGTTATGAATAAATGCACAATCTATTCATGTTAGTTTAATTAAATGTGTTTCTTGATGTGTGATTGAATAAATGTAAAATATATTCTTGACCAGCATCAAAGAACGTCTGAGCATCTTCATAAAAGATATTTTCAAAGTTTCTTTTTCCGACCGAAAATTCATACTTAAAGAACCGAATCTTGTTGTTTCGAAAAACCATTTCTAAACTATTGTCTAGAGTTGGGCATTTACTACTTTAATAGTTAATTGTGTGTGGTTAGAGTAACCTAGGGGGAGGGTGAAGTGAAGGACAGTAGGCGAAAAGTTTTGTCCAACAAAATTGCCAAACATTTTATTTAATCATTGGCACGTGTGACGAGTAGAATATCTAAGGGGTTGCGAATTGAATTGCAAAACCAAAGAAAAAAAAGGGGTTGGATTGGATGATATGATGAGAAATAAATGGAAAAACCACAACCCCCAAATTGCATCCGATGACTGGGCTCAACCCCTTTTTTGTTTTTGCTTTGGCAAATCTCGTAATTTCTGTTCACACAAAATGGCGAACGAGGGAAATGAAAAATTCTCATTAAAAATGGGATAATATGTGATAGAAATGAAATCATCGATCCTTTGGGATTGGTGTATTGTCTCTTTTTTTTACATTTATAATTATCACATTCTACCAAGTGGCTTTGCCTTTGTCTCTGTCAAATAATTATGATGCATAGCCCTTGAAGATAAAGACAAGACAAGCTAATTCCTAGGATGAGGAGATTATGCCCAAGTCGAACATCATAATTTTCCTGTAATCGATGGCAACAAAAAAGAAACAGAAAAAACCAAAAACCGTTTGCCAAGTGAGAAAAAAATGTTAGAAAAAAGGACTATAAAGAACATGGAGAGCTGGCAGACAACAAAAACAACGGGCGGGCCCTAAGCCACACAAAAGAAAGAAGATCACTCTTTCAGCCACTCACCGAGTCAGTCAGTCAGTCTGTCTCCTTTCCTCTCCTTACACTCCCTTGCCTGTGGCTGTGACTGTGCCTGTGTCTGGGCCTCCACGCGTTGGGCACACTCCAATCGCAAGATCGTCCTGGGCCAGGTGAGAAAATATCATGATGCCAATGTGTCCCTGTCAATCACAAACGATCGGGGGCTAGTTGAGTGTGCCTATGATGATGATGATGATCATTGTCAACCCCCATAAATGGAAATGGAAAAAGGATTGAATGTCACAGATTTCGCATTTTTGATTCGCTGACAACGGCAGACAAAAAGAAACTGTTTACTCATGGTCCATAATAAAATCCCACCTCCATAGGCATAGAGGCATCTCTGCGATCTGCGTTCAGCGATCAGTTCCATGCTCATGGGGATCGCGCATGCCTGGCACGTGACGGATCCGTTTCAATGGCTTCAAAAGGGTTTAATACAATTCCTAAACTTGTGATTTTAGTGAATTTTGAAAATTGACCATAACCCATTAAGTAAGCTTAAAAGAATATGAATATTTCTGGTAATACTAAAATTACAGCAATATTTGTAGCCAAGAAAAAAATAGAATAGACTAATTAATGTCTTGAGGTTCAAGAGTTTATGAAAAAAGGGTTAAAGAGTATTTAGTTTAATGAAACAACTTAAGCCATCATAGTGAAAGGTGGGGCTTTTCGGCGCGTGGAGCGACACGGCGCAGACAAGTTATAACGTCACAGCATGATCATAAGATCTTTTTTTTCGTGGGCTATATTTGGATGATAAACTTGAACGTTTCCAAAATATTTGGAGATTACCTAAAAAATACATTTTTTGCTGGTCTTAAAAAGGGCTTTTTAATCTTGTTTCTGAAATAGGTTCTAAAATGCAGTAACTTGTCGTGTGTTATCTGTTTATTCCAATTAAATATATATATTTTACAATTTTGAGTTAGAATGCTAAACGATAGAGTCCAATGGAAAAATCAAAATCATCACTATATTTAAATAAAAGTCCGTAAGTAAACTTTTTTACCCAGTCTTACCCAATCTTGACAACAATCATCGTACAATTATTTTTGGTTGTGTTAATTAATAAAAAATATGTGCTTAATATTAAACAATCTTAAAATTGCTTTAGTTTTTAACGATAAATCAGTTTGAAATGTATCAAAGATTAAAAGTTACACAACGAATTAGTCTTTCATTTGAGTGCTCATTTGAATAGATTTGGGTATGGTTTAAAAATGAGTCGAATATCCCCACATTACCCTTGGCAATATGATCTGAATTCATTTCGTAGATTTTTTATTATTATTTTATTAAGAAATTTTCAATCTTTTAGATTTTAATACGTTGTGGAACTATATTTTAAATGGCTATAATTAACGCTATTTAAAAATTTTCCATTTCTTTTGAAAGAGTGTTGAAATGTTGTTTAAGAAGTTTTTATTGCAATCTGGAACTAAAATAGAACAATTTAAATTTATACTTAGGTATTTGTTTATTTATATAAAATTAATAAAGTAAATTGTTGTTCTGACTTGGGTATGTTCTAGAATGGGTTTCCGATTAAAATATCGAAAAATCAGCTTAAGGATTTATCAAAAATTTCATAATCACTTCGAAAACTGCCTGGAAGAGAGCCGAAAAAAACTCGAAAACATTTGTTTACACGTTTTCCAAGTTCTGTTCATGACCAAGTGAAACAACTAGGTACTATTAAGAATTTATGATAACTATTTTATTTGCATATTCATTCCTCTTTATTGTGAAAAAAGAAACAGACTCTCTCGCGTACTCCTACATGTATACGTCCACTCAGACGCTCTAGCGGTAAACTCGGCCCTTCTACTTAGCAGATTAAAAAAATACTACTTATAACTTGATTGCATTGAAACAGATTTTTCTGAAATTTAGTATACAGATAAATAGTAATAACAGTTGTTAGTGTACCAAATTTCAAAAGGATATTGTCAATGGAAATATAAGTATGGAGGGTGTAAACACAAAAAAAAGCATTAAGAAAAAGTAAAAATTCGGTATTTTATACGCACACCATGCATAACACCGTACAATCGATATACAGCTTGGAAATTTGTGTATATTCGCTTATTAAGATTTTAGGTTGTGCCAATCAATCAATCAATGTCATTTTTTTTAAATATCGGTTTAGTATTCGATTTTTAAAACTCTGTTTCTGTTTTATTTCATTCTTTTTTGGGAAGAGGCGGGATACGTGGCTGTTGCAGTAGTCTAATCTGATTTAGCTTTAGTGGGCTTGATCAATGGCTTTTAGCTAGTCCCAGTTGCAGTTCAAGTTGCAGTTGCAGGTTACAGAGATCCTTAAATGAAGATCTTGAGGCTGGGCTAGCTACTCAACTAATTTTTCAATTGACCTACAAATTTGCCTAAGCCACTCCACATGGACTTAGACCATGTAGATCCTCTTCGCTTAATCTTATGGATTTACGTGAAACTTTTGCAATAAGCAGAGCAGGACCTGCAGGATATGTAAGAAGGATATGTGTGTATGCATACATTTGGCAATATAAGAGCAAGACCGAACGATGGTTATGTGTTGGTGGTGGCCTAATCTTGAGTGCAAAGCACTGATCCATATGGGTATAAGCTGAGATTAAATTAAAATGTCGCAGGCGCGCATTCAATAATCGGGTCAAACTCACGCTCACTCTCTTTCTCGGCCTCCTAAATCCCCCTTTAAAACTAAAACCCTGTCGACACGGGCTAATCCTTTCACCTACCTAATATACATCATCCATGTCCATGTATCTATGTATCTACCTGCCGGTCATTCTGTGACCATGCAACAGTCGCGACGCTCTGCGAATTAACCTGATTAAAATTGTATTTTTCCCAAATTTATGGGATTAAGTTCCGTTCAAAGTTCCTTTAACTCGTTTAAGCTACCGGATTTACATAGTTCAAGTGCTCTCTATCCAGGCACAGGCCCATGCCCATGCCCATGCCCCGGCCCAAGATCAGGATCAGGCCCAGTTTTGAGGTATTGAGCCGAGTTTTATTGGGCTGGCTTAATTAGCACAATTGTTTACAAAATTTACCTTTCGTCATGCAGCCAAAACGCGAACACTGTGCTGCAGTTTAGTAGAGAACGAATCTCGTCCGTTCCCAGTCCGAATGCCACTCCGAGTTCATGTCCTCAAAAAGAGTAAAATCCATCTAACGCACACGCCCACAGCTCGACGTGGGCCAAGCAGCAATCCATAGAGAGTGAGAGAGAGAGAAAGACCGAGACGAAGACCAAATTTCAAAATTTCTATTTAAAAATTAGGCATAATCCATCGAGTTGCCGTGTCCGTCTGTCAGTCCGTCTCCTGGAACCACAGAACCCGCAGAGTACACAAAAGTAAAAAGGATACGAAGGGGTTTTTGGGTCGTTGTCTTTTCTTTTTATGATCATCCACCCACACACTCACACACACACACACACACACACACACACACACACACACACACACACAAATGCTGTTTCTCAAACACATTCACAAACAAATTACATCATCCCCGAAAGCTACTTACTGATACATTTATTTAAATTTCAAGGTTAATTTCAGAAATTTTGAAATAAATATATAATAAATATATAAATATCTATTACTTAATCTTTCTATGAAATGGTATTTAAATGGAAAGTCTATTTAAAACTGATCCTTGCCAAACGGAAGAAGAGGGATATGTCCAAAATTACCGCAAACCGATTTTAATCGTAGTCGGGGGTATTAAAAGAATCGAATATTCAAATTGCTGACATTTCAAGGAGGTCCGGACTCCTTCCTTAGGCATCCAAGTGAGTTTTCTATTGGGTTTTATTAAACAAGTTTCAAATCGAAAACCCGAATATAGACCATTATTCTGTTGGACTTTAGGTCAATGAGGCTTATGAAGAAAGTCTAAATTCTGTTTCCCTGTCCAAACCAAAAGTTTGTTACGAGTGACTTGTTTATGTTGTACATGAGCATTTGCGTGTTTGTGTGTGTGTGTAAAAAGAAAAACTTATGCTCTTGGCCAGCTGTAAAGGATTATTGAGAGAGGCGCCTCAATTCTGTGGAAAATAACCCATACAAGGCATAAAGGTTAGGCAAATGAAAACAAATATTTTATTTCCATAAACAAACCCCCAAAAACGGGCTTGTGACTGGGACTAGGAAAACAACAAATCGTTTTGCCTCAAACTGACTTGAATGAGCATCGAGTAACCACATGAAAACCAGTCGGAACTGGAAACACGTGCCCACTTATTATGTTTTTCTTAGACGCTCGAGAGTTGGAAAATCATTTTGCGCACTCTTTTCCTCCTAAACTAAATCGCATTTCATTCAGGAGAAGAAAAATACATTTTCTAGAATTTTTCCAGTTTCCTCTATTTACTTTCCCTCCTCCCCATTCGAGAAATTTGTAGTATGGTACATAAAGTTACAATATGTTGGGTATTAGCCAGAACAAAAATTTCGATCTATACGCACGCGTATGACAAAAACACAGAACACGAACAACGCCCCTCCCCCCTCCATTCTCAACCGCTTACCCCTTGAGATTAATAAGAATGGGAATACGAATGGGAATAAAAATGGTTATAACTATGGATGAAATGGTCAGCGTCGTGAATGTTTATTTATTTGGCACTAGAATCCTTTCACTTAGCATGTGTGTCTGTGTGTGTGTGTGTGTGTGTGTGTGCATGAGCCTCTACCAGCTGCTGACCACACTGAGATCGCCAGGAACAGCAGCAGCAGCAGATCATTAGGGCCCCCTCCGGTCATTCTACTTAAACATGAGTCGACTATTTTTTGTATATATCCTTACGAGTATTTGCTTTCATCCTTTGATCAACATTTGGCTCGTGTCGTCGGTTATATGGAAATGACATCAACGCAATCGAATCCGATGAATCAAAACTCTATAAGAAGATCTATCAATATGGCTTAGACATATGGTTAAGCTTTAAAGAGATATATGTATTACGTATTAAGATCTTCCTAACTCATCGAACAAAAGCGGTGAACTTGAAATGGACTAATAAACGATTTTCTATATAAAGTTGTATCTAAAATTTATTTATTATTTATTTCAAGACAGTTTTTTGATACTCTTTAGAAAGAAAAAACTAAAGGGTTTGAATGCGAAAGGTGTAACGTAGATAAAATATTAGTGTTGCCTCTTTAACTAATGAACTTCTGATATCCAAGATCGATTTCCTCTTAAATTAAATAATTTCATCCCCAAAATTTAATCAAAATCAAGTATATATATACTTTTTGGAGTCGGAAAAGCTTCCGTTTGTCTTCTTGAAGATTTTTCCATTTCACAAAAATGGGATTAAGAATTTCCAAGATATGGCTATGTATTTACAGGAACTTCTCATCAAAATAGGTTTGGGGATGTCCTCAAAATATCTAATATACAGTTTTCTTAGTCTTTGAATCAATTTTAAACATTTTGTCACTCTATCTGCTCATCATAGATTCATTTTCTTGGTTTTGTGCTCTTCCAAAATGGTTTGAGCCATTGTTAGACATTATTCAGCTGATCAAAATACAATGTAGAGTAGAGAGAATTATGGTATGGCTCGTGTGACAACTAGAATCAGTGGACAATTGCACAGTCAGTGGTCGTAAGACCTGATGTCCTAGTGTTAGTCCTTTCTCTAATTGTTCATTAAAGCGCCTCAAATTACACGCGCTCAGAACTGAGAACTGAAAGTCAAACAAAAACGCAACATGAGCCATGGCCAAATGAAGATTTCGGAATGCAAATGCAAATGTCCTGGATGAAAGTTAATTAATCATTTGAACAAACATTTCTCCACCAACTTGTGGCAAATTGTATGCAAAGTAATGGAGTTTAGTCTGAAAATCGAACCGGAACCAAAGATCATTAGGGCACACATATGTATGTGAGTTGAGTTGAAAGTGATTTGATCTTGCTGCGTTGTCCAACGATAATTTGTAAGAAATCCCTTTCGTCTAATGATCTCCATCGATGCTGACATATGCAACAAAAGATCGGACATCGGCACACAAGGATATAGGATGTGTTGTCTGATGGGGAAATTCGGGTTAGCTGCACGAATAGAGGTACAGAGGGACAGGAATAAGGAATGCAATCCGAACTCCTTTCCATTTGCACGCCTCATTGCTCTATTTGATAAACAGAGTGAGAGTAAAATGCATTTTGTCTTCTCTCGATAATGACAAAAAAGACTACGATAAGGAGCCATCGAAGGGTAACCGAAAAAACAAAAAAAGAGGAAGAAAAAAAGGATACAGCAGGAAGTGTTCTCTTTTCAAGAGACTTTTCCACTTGTTTGCCCACAAAATTGAGGTAAAGATAATCTTCTAATATATTTTTCTCCTCATTCACAAAAAAAAAAAAAAGACAAAAAGAAGAGAAAAGTATATATTAAAAGAAATACTCGTATTTCGTTCTCATTTGGTTTTTCAATAACCGAATCAGTCAAGCAATCCGTAAATGCAATGACATTTGACATTTTAGCTCAACGCACTTTGAACTCCCTCTCAACAATTTTATATATGACAGGTTAATCAAATGCATGCGATTTGGAAGATCAAAGTTCAAATACTGTCAAAGTCCAATCATTTGTTTTTATCATAAAACTGAAAACCCTATAAATATCAGTGGAATTAAGATGGCTTTGAAATTGAAAAGGACTTCTAAAAATTAAAAACGCAAAGAAGAACTTGTATTACTATACAGTTTTTAGAGTGAAGTTTTCCTATATCCTCGCTCTAATACTTCAGGATCAGATGACAAGTTTTAGTTTTTACAGTTTTAGCCAGGTCGGAAATTGTATACCCTTGCAAGAGTAGCCTGTTAACTTAAGCCTGAATAATGTGGTCCCTACAGAAACGCTTTTTTCCTCAAGTTTTATGATATCTTTATACTTAATATAGCGATTCTACGTTTTCTATGCAAGTTATCTGTTAGAGTCGTACGATGCTTTTGAAATTTGGCACAGATATTAATAGATATGTATATTTAACAAGCATATATTAAATTTGATGATTTTTAATCAAAAACTCTATTTTTGACAGAACGTTCCGTTGAAAGACTAAATGCTAAATTTCAGCAATCTTAAATAACAGTTGTAGAGGATATTGTATTGTTTCACCTTAATGAATCCACCTTGTTATACCCATCAAGATTTATATAAGTATGTATATTATATATTCGAAAATACTTTGATCTAGACGTTGCGTATTCTGAACCAAAAGGATGTAACCTTTTTGCGCGGAGATAACAGGAATTAAATGTTCATATTTATAATAAATACATATATATTATTATATTTTTAAACTAAATGCTATATATGTAGGTACTTGGATTTAAACTATTATATTTGAAGCATCTCTTTTTTTTAAAGACCTCTATGAAAATCATCATTAAAGTGGCCATCA
The DNA here is from genome assembly GCF_018902025.1 of Drosophila willistoni. Lineage (NCBI taxonomy): Eukaryota > Metazoa > Arthropoda > Insecta > Diptera > Drosophilidae > Drosophila > Drosophila willistoni. The sequence continues at coordinate 2,727,719 of NW_025814053.1, forward strand.
TAAGAAAATGTCTCTAGCTAAGATTACGATTGCATTTGACGTACGAAAACAATTTTTGGGTCGACTAATTTTAGTCTGTTTTGCTATAAATGTGTCAACGCCGACCCAAATTGATGAATGAAACTAAACCGTCACCCCCAACCCATGTCTCTCAGTTCTGGTATGGGTTCAGGAACACACACAGACACACACACACCCCACTTCAAATACCATCTAGAGTCCAACTCCATTTATGACTCCAACCCTCCTCCTTAGGGCATACTGAGAGACCTGAAAGAAGAAAAGGGGTTGCTGCTTAGTTGTTGTTCGTTAACAATTGTAGGAAATTGCCAAAAATGACCGAAAACAGCGGTCAGCAATTGCGGTCCATATACAAACACACCCACACGCATACATACATACATATATGTATGTATGTGTGTATATATTACTCTAATCAAACCATCCGACCCATCCGGTTCTGGGGTTTTTGTTATCATTAAGCAACAGCAGGGAGAATAGGAGTTGAACCCTTTTTTCGTGCCATTTCTAATAAACGCTGGGAAGCTGCCGCTGTCTCTTGCTATTTATTTATTAAATGACAGACCAAAGTCTTCCATATATAAGAATGGACAATGGATCTTGGTCGGGGGAGTGAGAGGTCAGTCAGTCAGTCAGTCAGTCAGTCAGCTGGCACAGCTGTCACTTTTTTCCCTTAATCCCCCATCTCTCCATCCCATATTCCATCTCCCCTAAAACCGAGACTCTTACACACACACACACACACACACTCACAGATAGCCCATCTCCTTGTTGTACCATATTTTGTGTCTTTAATGAAGTTGCCTCAAAACTCGTTTCCGTCGTCATCACAAAATGAAGTTAAAGTAGAGCCCGAAACAACAACAAAATAATGTTGGTGGTGGATTTGGTTTTTGAAACTCCGTTTCTGATTGGTCGATGGGCAAACGATGGCAATTTTCTTACATACTTCACATTTTGATACCCAGTTTTTGCGTCATAAAATGGCGTAAGAATTTCCCTACAAAATGGCGTAAAAGTTGATATCTTCAAAATTGGGATCTGCTGGTTTTGAGAACAAGTTTGTATTGAATAATTTATCTAAATGAAATGCTGAAAGTGAGCAACCAAGACCAAGTTGTACACAGAATGAAAGGATAATTTTCTTTCCATTCTCAACTCATTGATTATGAGTTCCATCATAAAACTGATTAATAATTTCGAATATTTTTTGTCGTTTTCTACGTTTCCCAGTAATTTTATCAAGATAAACTTCTGACTGGTGTCTGCTTAACTTTAGAGTTACCACAAAAAGGCAAATGGCAAATATTTTTCATCTTCCATGGTCAGAACCAAATGCTAATCTTGTGCGATTAGAGAAAGAGATTTTCGAGCATGCCACGTAATATTATGTGAGATTAACTTGGGCTTAAGCTAAACTACTCGTTGTCAGTAAGTACTTTTACCTTCGGGTTAAGTACCTGTTCCTGTTTCCAGAGGGAGAGACGGAGAGAGCTTCTTCAAATATTTGCTTTTCAAGGGAAAAAAATAGGAATTGATAGAAAAACAGTTAGTACAAAAATTTTGAAAATTATGAAATGATATTTTTCTTCTTTTTTTTTGTGAGAACAATGGGCCAAACAGTCGGCCAGTTCATATTTTTGCCACATAGAAAACACTCGCCGGACAAAAGGCTTTAAACCGCTTAAAGGCCATTTAATCTCACGTTTTTAGTTTCATGGGAAGTAGACACTCACTCACACACACACACACACACACACACACACACATAGATGTTGTGGAAGTGAAAGAACATAGTGTGTGTATACAATGGGTGTGGCCCAAAATGTGGCTTTACAAGATTTAAATATGCTCATATTACCGAAGTGGCCAAAAGAAAAAGGAGTCGAGTCGAGCCGAGCCGAGTCAAGAGAAAGGAGAAAAGAGTTATGCGGAAAGGCTTAACGTTTTTACCGTTTTTAACGTTTCCTTTTTCCGTTACGATTTTATCATCATCATCAGCATCTGAAGGTTCTCCAGTAGCTGTGACAATTGACACAGCAAAACTGTCATTTTGACAGATCAACAATGGAAGGGCAAGAAAGGATACTCCACCTACAGTCCTTTATCTAACGGACGTTTTGGTAGGCGAAACTAAATACAACAAAACTAAGACTATAAGAATGGGAAAAATGAGCAAAAAGGTGTGAAAAATGTTGTCAAGTGAGAGTTTTAAGGCTCAGCCTCATAACTCTTTTTGTTGTGTTGTGGTCGGAATTGAGATTCATATACATACATACATGATGAATGTGGGCCTCCCCAACCCTGCCCCTGACCCCCACCCCATCATTCCTTTTTGATTATTAACTCCGTCAGCTAGCTAACGGTTCATATATAAGAGAATGAATTACAATAGACATTGGGATGGATGAAGGGCAGCTAATCAACAGCAAAATGCATAAAATTAAGTGAGCAATAGAATAGATTGAATGAGTGAACGAAAGAAAGGGAAAGGGGTCCATAAATCCCACATCCACATCCATCCGGGCAGACCTCTATATCTCTTTTGTATTCAACTGTCCTGTGTGTAGTGTGTTCCGTTGAGTTATTAGAAATATTTCACTTCTTTGATTTTTTGCCCATTGTAACAGTACATCCGCAGTACATAACTGTACCCCCCACACAAACACACACAGACAACTGTCAAACTATTCTCACACACACGATTCTGGTTATGACTATGGGTGAGAGATTTGACAGACACAGACAGAGAGAGCGAGAGAGTGAAAGCAATTGACAGTTCATCAAAACGAATGATGCATGCCAAATTAACAATCACTAAAGGACTAGACAGAGACAGAAGATGTGAGAAATCTATGATGATAACCTACAATCAGGGTCGGATTTAGAGAAATGGATGCGCCTCGTGTGGACAGCACTTTTTAAGGGCCTGGGCTTGAGAAACTTTTCAAAATCTAATCAAAAAAGTGTTTTTCATGGGTTTTTTCAGTAAGACTCCGCGAATTTCTGTAATTTCTTTGAAAATTTCCGAGAGATATCAGTTACTTGCATATCCAAATTATTCCAATTGACTGATTAAATTAAAATAAAAGTTATTTTTCTTCCCCACAAACTGTCGATCATAATTTATTTTAGTTCTTCCGGAATTTCATATTAAACTCATTCATTTCTATATTCTATTTTCATGTACATACAATTCCTAACTCTATGATTTGGCATAAAATGTTTCCTCCTTTTGTGCCACATTGTCCATATTGTTGTTGTTATTTTGGTCATAGAAATATATGTGTTTCCAACAGTTTTTGGCCAAAAAGGAAAAAAAAGAAGAAAAGAGATGGGCGTTGACACACACAATCGGCTGGGTTTACTCCCACAACTTCGTTTCGACTTTGCTTTGGGTTTTTTTGCCTTTCATTCTTTCTGTTTCTGTTTTTCTTACAATTTCAGAATTTTTGTTTGACTGGGGTCCAATGATGGTCGGATCACAATGGCCACAATGGCGTAAGGAAGTAGCCAGTTAGTTTTGCCCATTTAAATAACACTTTATTACGCATTCGAAGAGTGTCTTTTTGTTGTCTGTTCGTTTTGGGGTGGTCCCATCGATCATTGGCTCGAATCTTTAACCTTCAACTCGAATTTTCTTCTTATCAAAATGCAAGTGTAATTCAAACACTCAACTCACTTCAACTCTTTGGTGTTCTATCATCAATGGTCAATATTTGAGACAGATTACATTACTTCAGCTGTGCAAATTCTAAACTGATAGCGAAGCCAAACTTGAGTAATCAATTGAGAAATATTAGTTTAGCTTTTCCCACATGTATTTCTATTTTATTTTCTGCAAGTGCACTTAAAACTATTTTGAAACTGCTGAACTGCAAAAGATTCGATTACTAAGGGAGATTAAAGTGATGAACTAAAGATATAAACACTTGAAAGGAATAACAAAAGAAATTAACAAATTTTATTTTTCTAACGCTCTTAATTTATGTAGATTTAGCTTGAAAGTTAAACACAGTTATATATCCTACAGCTGCGAAGGCTTTTGTATCAAAAGTATAAAGAAAATGCGAACAGAAAGGTAAACATCTAAGCTTCTAAGCTTCGATTCTAACATTTCGCTTCATTTCGCTGTAATTCTCAACTAGTTTTAGCGTTGAAAATCTAAATCTATTGTCATTTTGCTGATAATGAAACTAAAATGGTTTTTGACAAAGTTAAAGCGTGTGCTACCCAGAGTGAAAGCTCCCAGTAGGGGACAAGTACAGCTTCAGTACTTTTGTCTTATTACATAACATTTTGAAAAATTATTCGATTGTACACTGCTTAGACTATTGTTGTTTATGCTTGAGTTGTATTTACTCAAAGCTACTTTTTAAAAGGCTTAGGTGTTGGTAAGATATAAAATCAAGGCTTTCTAGTTCTTTCAGTTAATTTATATCACTTAGTTCAATATCACTTTGTCTGAAATATTAATTTCAATGTTGTTGTCTTCTGTAAGTAAAGAGCAATCTACATTTTCAAAATCTACAAGATTTTCTATTTTAAACTCTGAATTTATTCTCTGGCCCTAGGGCCGTCCTTCCTAGGGAACGGATTTTTTATGAAAATCATGTACGATGTAGAGGTGCCCGCGACTAGAGATTTGTTCTATATAATTGGATTAAACTTGAATAAGCAGTCATCGGTAGATGAGTTGTAACTGAACAACAGGGATCCGGGTTCGATTCCCAGGCTAATGAATCGATGTAGGTTTCGTCGAAGCCGAGTGCCAGTTGCCAGGGCTTGTAAAAGGTTGATAGTTTACAACTTTATCCTATACCTCTAATAACAATAAAACTGAAATCAGCTTCAAAATCCTTTAAAATATTTTTGAGAGACATGTATTTAAAATTTGAAGCAAAAACCTATGTAAACATTGTACATTTTTATCTAATTCAAGAATCCATGTCGAAAAATTACACATTTTCAATTAATAAATCAAATCTAAATTAACTGCCAAGATTTTGTCAAGAATTCTATTTAAGATTAAATTAATTTTTAGAAGGATTATTCATGCAAAAGTCTTCAATTCAAAGCTTAGTTTAAAATGAAACTAGAAAAAACGAAACTGTAAAGTTTAGAAACTTCATTTGTATATTCTTTTTTCTTTTGCAAACTCTTTGAATTGAAGATTTCCTTGAAATACAATATTATTTTTATTTATGGCAATTAGCAAATGACCATTTGTGACTGGTTCCAAAGTTCTTTGGCCACTTCCACTTTCCTTTCCATTTGCCATTTACCATTTGCACTTGCAATTCCATTTTGGCCAAATGTCATTTCCTTTATTATGGGTAATCAAAACCGCACTAATTGGCCTAGTAATGTAATACGCCTCAGAGCCAAGAAGAAATAAAGAAAACCGAAATAAGTCTCTCTGTCCTGTCTCCGTCTCCGGCCGAGGAGATCTCAATCTACACGCTCCACTGATCAACTATGAATGAACTGAATGAGTTCTCTTTTATTTTTTCGTCATTCGTCTCTCTGTCAATTAAAGATCTAATAATTGAGTAGTCTTTAGTTTTGGTTTTTGGTTTTTGGTGGGATTATGTGTATGAATGCATATGCACAAGTCTGGTCATGGTCTTGGTCTTGGCCCTGGTCTGGTCCGGTCTGGTCTACTCGGGTCGTGGGATAACAATTAGCAAAAGGATTTAACATCGACAGCAGGACGGAAGCTAGCTGGAGCTAGGACCTTTGTCTGGTTTTAGACTTAGCTTGTGTCTTTTTTTTCCTTTTATTCTTGTATTTGCTGTCCACTTCCGTGACGGAAGTGAACCTACAATAGCCCAGCCATTGAGTGTGTTTGTGTGTGTGTGTGTGTTGGTGTGTGTGTCTGTTGTGTCCGATTTGCATATGAAAGAAAATGAACAAGTGAAGAAAGATCAACTGAAGATCTCTGTTGAGAGATATCCTTTAACATGTTGGCTAGTCTTTTTATTTGATTTTTGTTGAAATGTTTGTTGTCGTTTGGGCACGTGTAATCCTACTACTACTACTACTCTTCTCCTTGGCCACTTTTTTTCTTTCCTTGCCCTTCTGAGTACTAACTACTTCCTCATTAGGGGCTCAGCTTAGGCCCTAATCATGCACATATGCATGGACCATGTATAGAGATAATCCCATTGCCCCTTAAAGAAGACAAGAATTTGCTGCATTTCACTGCAATAAAGTTATAAAAATAAAATATATTTATGAAAATAAATTCTCGACTTGGAAAAGAAAGGAGTTAAAACACCTTTCCGCGAATAACAAAGTCGCACCCTTTTTTCCCCTTTCAGTCAATTAGTCAGAGTTTTTGCCAAGAAATGTAAATGCCTAACAATGGACACGAAAACCGTAACCGAAACCCTTTTCTTTACCTCGCCATTTATGGACAGATCGTCTGTATGGCTTGACAATTTTTACATTTCGCCGAAGCCTTTTTCATTATGCAATAAAAACACATTTTTTAAAAGAGTTTTTTTTACTTCTTCTTTTTTTAGTTAATTTGGAAGCCTTAATGTAGGTCTAGAACAACCCGTTCAGCAGGCCCTTTACCGTCATGATTTTACCTGACCTCCTAAAAAAAAAAAAAAAGAACGACGCTCAAGGTCATGGGTCAAAGGATTGCACAAATATTGCATCTTTGGTAGCGGCGGCGGCGGCTGTCATCAGTACCAAAAGGCAGACGCTATGTGGCACTTTTATGACCTTTGTTTTTTATGCATGTTCGTTTTTTCTCCCTCCTACTCGCTCTTCCCTTTGTGTTTTTTGCTTATTTTCGCTGAATTTGGTTTTTACACTGAAAATGTGATGAGAACAACAAAAAACGTTGCCAACTCTTTGGCTTTGCGACTTTTTATGGCCATCAGCAGCAGGTAAACTAGCCAGCCCACTCAATGAGAAGGGCTAAGGATTCTCTGGGTGTGTATGTGTGTCTGTGTGGGTGTGTGCGGGTGTGTGTGGAAGAGTTTTTGTGACACTTTTAGTTTAATCCACCATTTTTACAGTTGGATTAGGCACATCGACGAGGTGGATTAGTGGGTTAAGTTCGTGGTTTTTTATGCGGCAAACAAAATGGACTAAAAAGTGAATGAATTAATGGAATTAGCAGTATAAGAAGATATGTAGAAAGGAAAACGGCAAACAAATTTTAGAATTATTTTCCTACATTTAAAATTAATAAGAAAAGAAGAAAGAAAGAGAGGGATTCTTTCTTCCTCTGCATTTGACACGCAGATGGTAGAGTTTTTGATATCATACGATATAAGTATTCTCGATCAGCACCAACAGCCAATCGATCTAGTCATAGCCCTTATGTGTGTCCATCTGTATAATCACTTGGATCTGGGAGACTACACACTAGAGTTACTAAATTTGGTAAGTAGATTTCTATGGTAAGCAATCGATTACCTCCTTTAATGTAAAAAGCAGCACTACCAACTTTAGTATTCTACTATGATCTGAGTTAATCTATCGGTCTAACAATTTCTTAAAAATCGGACTATAAATAGCCAAGTTATGCATAGAAACGTTTTCCATCTGATGAACCAACAAAACGGATTTAAATTTCAAATAGTTCTTATTTCAGTATTTGTTTTAACGATAAAAGCTGTAGGTAATATAATTATATTTATCAGCTGAAAACACATAACAGTATATTGGTCTTGTCTTAATCATAATGTTTGATTTATTTGATTATTTGAAGTTTCATTTGAAACTCTACATAATGCCAGACAATTTGCACTTCCGTTTTGGCATTTGAAGGACCTTTACGAGGCGCCGTCGAGAGTAAATAATAAGACAACAGTTAAGTAAAGTTAAACAAAGGCTTAGGAAATGGCCAACACACACACACACACACACACACACACACATACACAAACCTATAGAGAGTGAAGATGGGAAGAGATCAATTTTATTTCTCTTATCCCACGCTCAACAGATACAAAACGGAAAGGGGCAAGTCTAAGGCAAACAGTAAATAAAAGTCATAAAGGACACTTGTCATCATCATCATCATTCCTCATCATCAAAGTATTTTTCACAAAAAATGATATCTACAACAACAACAACAAAATACCCAAACACTCAATAAAAGAATGGCCATAGTTGTTGCTTTTGATCCTCGTCCTTGATTCACACTATATGCGGGATTCTTAGAAGGCGTACTCATAGCATTTGATGGCGCAAAAGCCAGCCAAAGAGGTAGCAATTCTGCATATTCATACACACATACATACATACATACATATGTGTGTGTGTACATATACTTACGTAGAGACTAAATTGCAATGGCATTGGCAAACGAAAGTCTAGCCCAACCTAATTTCGCATAATTTGTCACGGCACAACAATTCGACAAATTTTTGTGTAAGATATTCGCAGGCAACCAAGATGGATTTCTAATTTCCATAGATGGGCTGGACACCGAAAAGGATTTAGAAGGGACAAAAGTGCACAAACAAACGAACGGATTTTTGCATTCGCAACCCTTCGGAGGACATCATCATCTTCTCTACTACCATTTGAACCCTTACTCTCATCTATGTACGAATCTGTCTCGCTTTACTCCTAACTAACCTCCCGCTACCTCCCGCTGATGTCCTTTTTTCCCTTTTCCCTCCTTAAGTCAGAAGCATGATTTGCTTTAATTACCTTTAACATTTAAATATTTAAGATTTGAACTGAAATGTTTTTCAAACTTCCTTTTTATATTTATGCATAATATATGTATACATATAAATTAGGTATTTTTTCCACTTATTTAACATAAATTATATAGTACAACAAATCAAAAAACAATTTCAAATATTTTCTGGAAAAATACAATGAAATAAAAATTATAATTATAATCATATATATTTAATCTTACTCTTATGAAGTTTTTCTAATTGTAAGATTTTGTTTGACTTTAAACAAAGATTTCTAAAAGCGAAAAGTTATTTGACACAAGATCTTTTTAAATAATAAATAAAATTAAAATTCTAAAATATATTAATTTCTTTATTTTTAATGTTCATTTTCAAGTATTTCATTTCAACTCATATGAAAGATAAAACAAAAAACTTTGTTTTACAAATTTTATTGATTTAAAAGGATAAACAAAAATTAGACAAGTTTAATAATAAATAAATAAGTTTTTAGAAATTTTAATATCTATTTATCATTTATTGTTCTTATTTATTGTTCATTTTCTATATTGATGCAATGTCTGTATAATCGAGAAGTTTTTTATGCCTTTTATATTCTTTGGTATGAATCAAAACTATTTCTGAAAATTCAGCAGTAAGTTGCATATAATTTTGTATTTTTTTTTTTTTTTGCCAAATTACGCCAAGTGACGAAGAGAAACAATGAAAAACAAAGAAAATTTGTAAAAAAAAAAGTACAACAACATTTTGCGAAAAACAAATCTCAAAAATCTTGAAAAAGCAACCCGAAAAAAAGGTTCTTCTGCTCAACATTATAAAACCCTTTGATGTCTCAAGGGTGAGACAACAGATAGAAACTGAGAGAGAAAAAGAGAGAGAGTGTGAGAGAGAGAGAGAGAGAGAGAGCAACGCAGTCAACTGTCACCCCTTTGCTAAGGGCCATTGTAATCGCTACCTGCCCTCGGCAACATTTTGTGTGTGTTCGGCTTCGCCCTCGGCTGCCTGCCGCCGCCATTGCAGGCCAAAGGTTGGACCAATGAATGGGAAAATGTTAACTAAGGGGTAAGGGGCAATTGTGCGTCAGCGTCGGCGTAGCCGACTTTGGTCCAGGGTCCAGTATAAAAGGCAGCCCTATGGATGGAATGAAATCAGTTTGCGTTTGACATTCGTCACCAGCAAGACATTAGACAAACCAAATAGAAATCTTTTTGGATTCTCTGCTCTTTGGATTACACCAGCAACAACAACAACAACGACAATTTTGAAATCTTCCATTAACGAAATAAAACAGACCACGAACACAATCAGCATCATGCTTATGCACGAGAAACTAATGGCCGGGCAGTTCTTTGATTTAAAAACTGGTAAGTAGCAAAATAAAAAAACAAAAAGCTAGTTGAACCAATTTCGACTAATACTTTCGTTTCTTCTGAATAGAACGCAAGCCCTTGTTGTTACACCAGCAACATCATCATCACCATCATCAACAGCAGCAGCATCTGCAACAGCAGCAGCAACATCATCATTTGCAACAGCAGCAACATCAACCACACTTGCAATTGCCACAAAATCACTTGGATTTGTATGCAGCCTATGCCTATCAGCAACAATTGCTGGGAGCAGCACTTAGTCAACAGCAGCAACAGCAGCAGCAGCAACAACAGCAACCCGCCGCCTCGGCTGAGGTTTTGGATCTGTCACGTCGCTGCGATAGTGTGGAAACATCTCGCAAGACACCATCACCATACCAGACGAATTTCAGCTATGGCAGTGGCTCGCCCTCGGGTTCTCCCAGCAATCTTATGTATGCGGCACAACAGCAACAGCAACAACAGCCACTCTCTTCGCTATATCCTGCCTTGTACTATGGCAACTCTGGCATTAAACAAGAACCACAAGGATCAAGCAGCACCACAATTACACCAAAGCCCAATCCAACAGCCAGTTTATTGCAAACATTTGCCGCCGCCTCAGCAGCAGCGGCAGCAGCTGCTGCAGCTCGTCCTGCCAGCACGGCGAGCACCATGCAAATCGATATCCTGGAGACACCACAATCACCACCAGCAACAGCTAATCAGCAGACAGATAGCAGTGCACCACTGACAACACCCACCAGTTCCTGCTCCACAGATTCGGCCCTCAAGAGTACACGACCCTTCAAGACATTTCCCCGTGATCCCTTGGTTATAGCAGCAAATTTCGCTGCCACCGATGTGTTGTTAGATAATCCACGAGTGGAACGCTATACCGAATACCGTAAACGGGTCCTCGAACAGATCCGCAGCTCGAATGGCGGCCAACGAACAGTGACAAATCCAAAAATGCGACGCACCAACTCACGCAGTGGCAGTGTCAATGAGGGCAGCTCATCGAACAATAACAGCGAGAGTGAGGACCGTGTGGAGGAATCGAGCGATTGTGATTCGCATGCGGGTAATATGGACAAGGTAATGCCATCGTCAGCATCGGCAAAGACAGCCAGTTCCGCCTCCAACTTGAGCGTCATCTCTGGCAGCCAAGTGAAGGATGCCGCCTACTATGAGCGGAGACGCAAGAATAATGCCGCCGCCAAAAAGTCTCGTGATCGTCGCCGTATCAAGGAAGACGAAATTGCCATCCGTGCTGCCTACTTGGAGCGTCAGAATATCGAGTTGCTATGCCAAATCGATGCACTCAAGGCTCAACTGGCTGCCTTTACCCATGCCAAAGTGGCCACAGCCTAAATGGAATGCAAGTGATGCACGATGATGATGATGATGATGATGGCAGGATGGATCCGAATCCGTTGCGTTGAACGTTTCCGATTCACGTTTTGTATAATTCTTTTTTTTTATGGCCAGCTTATCTGTGAATATAATATGTTTTGGGGAGGTCTCTATAAAATATGTACTTCATATACTCTAATACTTATACTAAATGACATGACTTATTCTATCAAGGTACTTTAAGTTCTTTTTGGAGCCACTGTATACGTTCGATTTGTAAAACTCTGAGTCGCGCAATTATCACCAGTTAATTATAATATATATAACATCCAGAATACATACTATACTCAACATCTCGCTCACATTTAACTATATATGTATTATACATTCTTTTTTTTTTTGTATTTTTATGAAACTAGTTAGTTTAAAAAATTCTTTTTTTTTATATATATATCTATCTATATGTATTTCATAAGTGAAAAATAATACATGAAAAAAATAAATCAAAATCAAAAAAATCAAAAGTTGTTTTTTGTGGTGAAGTAAATATTGAGTTTTCCAATCGATTTTTGCTTCTCAGGCTGAAAAAGTAGAAATAATATTTCTAAAAACTCAAAACAAAACAATTCAAGCCTACGATTTCCGCATTTTCACAATGATTTTATTTTAAATTAAAGGGTTTTCTTTAGATTATACCGATTTGCCAATTTGGAAAATTAATTTTAACCCAATCAAAAGCAGTATTAACTTTTTTTTAAAATTACAAGACAAGAGAAATCGATTGAAAGATAAATAACCGCACAAGCCCTTAAAATATTTAACTTTGTTTTGAAAACAATTCTCAAAAACTCCTAACTCTGAAACAATTCTAAATTCAAATATTTTCAAGCAAGGCAAAGAAAAAGAAATAAACTTTAATTCCATAAAGTTCTAATTCAACGAATACTTGGATTAAAATCCATCACGATTCGTTTTTTCAAAAATAGGGTCCAAATTAATTAACCCATTTTCAGCCATTGTTCGACTTTTCGAACAGTAAGTTTTGTAGGAGTGTGAAAATTCCGTATTTCAAATCACAGATAGTTAGTTTGATTTCTTAACTTTTAAGATAAAATATGTGTCTCCTTGAAAATATCTTAATTAGTCACCATATTTCATTCAACATATATTTAATTCAAAAGCAAAAAATATAAATTATATCAAGTCAACTTAAAAATCGGCTTTAGGAAAAGTCGAACAGTTCTGCCCAATTCAAAATAGGTTGAATTTTTGACAACTATTCTGATTACTTGCCAATTCCTATGCTAATTACCGTAATTACCACACGTCCAAAAATGAGTTAATTTTTTAGTAATGTCGAAGTGTTTGATTTTAAGATCTATAACCTTTTTGTATTCGGTTAGAGATCGGCGCAAATACAGTCTAAATCTTTGCAAATCTGTAAAATTGCTACAGTTTGACCGATTTTCATTCCAGACCTAACTCTCACATTAGAGAGTTTTTTTTCTAATTTAAATTAAAAACCAAGAAACTTATCTTTTATGCTTTGATGATGCTTTTTACAAATTTAACTTTATGATTTAACGAATTAAATTCATTTTTAAAATAATATTGACAAAACAGTCGATAAACAAAGTTCAATTTTGTTTATATTGTCATAAAATTTATATATGTATTTACATTAACGATATTTCTATGAATGAATGAATGGATAGTATACGATATATTTATAAATTAGTAAAATGGGTAGAAATACTCAATTTGGTATATACTTATTTAATTATATGTCATTGAATTACTTATATCTAAAGAATTCCAAGTATTATGTGCAAAATTTGATCGTAATCTGATAATTGTATTTTATATTTATCACGATAAAAATCATGTCTCAAACAAATGGCTCCAGCTTAAGGTTGTGGGGCGTTCTTTCGCGAATATTAGACTATTAAGATAAAATGCTTCTTCACCTTGAAGCCTGTAAGAATGACAAAAGAATGGTGTTCAAAGTTTCCAAAAAACCATGTTCATATTCGGAATCAGCGAACCCAAATTACCTTAACCTTCCGTTGCACACCTGGGTTTGGTAAGACCTTTTCCGACTTTGGAAGCGATTTTAACATATTTAGTAGCTTGAATTTCCAATCGATTCTAAACAACTAAAAAAAAAGTTCTGGAAACAGATGAAAATCAGGACTGAAAAGGTTTAAATTTACGCACTCCTAGTTCGTCCCAGACCGCCATACAGAATGCATTTAATGCATTTTGACTATTTTACCCGTTATTATATTCTTTTCATTAAAAAGTCTATAATCTATCGAAATCTATCTTTTACGGATAACGATTCTTATAATTCCCAAGTACTTTGCGAGATAGAAATAAAAATTGAAAAAACAGTATGGAACAATTCATGTAGTTCACGTTGTTATACCATACACCCATAGGGTGAAATGGTATATTAAAGTCGCCAAAATGTATGTAACAGGCAGAAGGAAGCATCTCCGACCCCACAAAGTATATATATTCTTGATCAGGATCAACAACCGAGTCGATCTAGCCATGTCCGTCTGTCCGTCCGTCCGTCCGTCCGTCCGTCTGTCCGTCTGTCCGTCTGTCCGTATGAACACCTAGATCTCGGAGACTATAAGAGCTAGAGCCACCAAATTTTTTATGTAGACTCGTGTAGTATGTAGAGTGATCAAGTTTATTTCAAATTTTTGCCACGCCCCTTTCCGCCCCCGCAATTTAAAAAAAGCGTTTATCTCAAACACTATTCTAGCTAGATACACCATATTTGGTATGTATATTCGCTTAGTAAATGCACACATTTTGTATGTATAAAAATTTTGCCACGCCCCTTTCCGCCCCCGTAATTTGAAAAACTTGATTATCTCCCGTATTTTTTTACCTCATGCAATCAAATTTGGCACACTTAAATTTAATACTAATATCTATCAAAATACCAAATTTGAACAAAATCGGATAAAAAACAGTCGAGTTATGCATATAAACGTTTTTCCATAAGGCCGGAGTTGGCCGTTGGCTGGTGGGGGCGCTAGGGTGCTCGTATGATTGTGTGAGCGAGATACTAAGATATGCTTGTAAGAAGCATATGAAAATGCTTGAAATATTTGCTTTACTGGTGTATGGTATACCAAAGTCGGCGAGACGACTTACTTACTTCATTTTTTAAGTACATATGTATGTACCTCCACTTAAACGACGATGTACTATGAACTCTTTTTTCGTGTCAGAACAAAAGAAAGTCATTTTCCTAAGTATTACCCGGCAACGCGTAAACCTAATTTTGAAAAGGCTCACAACATACCCCTGACATGGTGGCCCTCACTAAGTCCTGATCTAAATCCGATAGAGGATCTCTGGGGAATCCTTTCCTACACTAAAAAGAGTTCAAAATCGCAATTGTTAAAGAATGGGGAAATATTTAGCTATCAACTCTCCAAAACTTGGTAGCGTTAGTGCCAAAGAGGCTATAAAAATAAGAGACTCTATTAAATATACAAAGTAATATTTATTTGCGAAAGTAAAAAAAAAAATGAAATAGGAGAAGTTAAGAGTGAAATGCACTAGTACTTATTTTCTACGTATAAAAATTAAAATTCTTGTTTTTGTTTATAAGAGGTTTTTATTCTTTATTCCGATAGCATTTAATGTAGTTTTATTGGCTTGTCCTTAGGAAAACGTCTCGTCCTTCTCTGCTTAACAAACAACTGACTGACCAATTCAATAATATCCTTCTGAAATGTTATAGAAAACAAACTTTTCGAATTTAAGGCGGCAAATAACATGTTTTGTTTATCCCAAGGATGTCTCGATTGACAAAGTAAATTGTCTTTCCTACCAAGGACATGAAATGATTAAAAGAAAAACAATAGTTTAAATATATCAATTTTTATGAACTGTTTTTATTTTCAATTTTTTTTTGTTTGTTTGTTTTTTGTTCTTTTCTCTTTTGTTTTTGTTTTTTTTTTAATTTATATTTAATCTTGCTGTATTTATATCTCATCTCATTTTGCAGCGTCCTGCATTTAATACTAAGTTGTAAGTTGTAAGAGTTTTGTTTTACAAACATTTCAAAAGGTAAAATTTATGTTTGCATTTTTTTGGTTTTCTATATTTGTATGATGATGAATGTTAATTTTCAATTTCCAAAAAAAAAAAAACCAAAAAATTATTTTGACTCACTTAAAAACAAATGCCTTGTGAAATTTTCGGTTGTAAAATGTTGTTTAATGGACATGGATGGCGAAAATTCTCCATGACTCATTTCATCTTTGTGGTTCTTTTATTTTGTTACAATTAATTAGAATTAAATTTTATTATTTTAATTAGCGGGTAGGCGCTTAAGGCTAAAATTTTTTACTATATGAAGTGTATGATACATGGGGATTGGATTGGAATCCTTCATTGATTTTCCGTTAGTTTTTTTTTTTTTTTTTTTTTTTTTAATATTTTGTCTTATGTCTTTGTTCAATTTAACAGAAAGTTTTAACAAGTTTTATTGCTAAAAATGTCAACCAGATCGAACCATTGCTTTAATCATATGCGTTGCATTTGCTCTGATGGTCCTCTGCATTGTTTTAGTATGCTTTTTTGTTTTTTAAAAAATACCTAGATATAGTTCATATTTATATGTGTATAGCAAGCATTAATCGTGTGTGTGTGTGTAAAATTAAAAACTGCTTTTAATTAGATTTTTTTGTTGTTTAATTTTATTTTCATAAATTTCTTTTTATTTTTTTTTTTAGTTTTTTTTGTTGTTTCTGTTTTTTTTTTTTATTTGTATATTTTTCTTTTTCTCACTTTCGTCTTTCTAAATGCTAAAAATTAAGTATAGAAAAAAATGGATTATACATATAATATACACATATATGTATATATATATACATATACATAAAATTATATAGTATACATATATATACATATATATATATATAATTAATAATAATTATTAAAAAAAAAACTAATTTACATAGTAAAATTAAAGTGACGTGGGAGCAGACATAACAACGTAAGGTTTCTGTGAGTTTGTGTGTGTTTATGGTGGGGATTGGGGGCTGGGGGTTGGGGGCTTGGTATTCGCGTATATATATATTAAACTGTTAACTGATCAGCCAAACTTTCGCATTATTGGTTTATGTACAATTTAAGCAATTTAAGAAAACACACATTAGAGTTTTACAAGGAAACAAACATTACGATATTCTTCGTTATCCTCTTCTTTTTCATTTTTGTTTTACAAAAAAAGGTGAGAACTAATTTAAAAAAAAAACGAAGGGCGGGGCATTAAGGATTTCGGGTATTTGACATGGCTAATGTGTTGTTTTTGTTCTAAACTTTAGATCATACCAATATATATGTATACGGTTACGTTACGTTACGACGTTACGTTATCTGTGATGCCATATTACGTTTGAACTACTTGTCCCAGCATTTGACGGCTTCTGCTTTGAAATGTTATCTCTGTCTGTCTTCAAAGCAGCGCACTGCTTGACTTGTATTTCTAATTAATTTAATTTTGTAAATGTTACATTTAGATACATAGATGTAACTTATATATTATTCATACTGCTGACTATACAAATTTTCGTGCAAAAACCTATAAACCTTTCTCTCTCTCACACTTAAAAACGAATCCTCAGGCGCTAAAAACTCAAAAAAGTTAAACATATTTACAATTTCCTCTTTTGTTACAATTTACTCTGTTCTCTTAAATATTTGCTATTACACACATTCATACGTAGGACACAGAGGAAGGGGGGACTCAGAGGACAATTTCTTAACGACGTGGACGACACACGGTGTTCAATAAACGTAAAAAAAAAAAAAAAAAAAAAAAAATGTATAGTGAACAATAAAGTAGAAAGTATTAAAAAATTGTTTGTCCAGTTTAGATATAGATTTTTGGAAGACTAGCAGCAGTTAAAGCAATAGTCTAATAATGTATATATATATACATACATACAAATATATATATATAGGTATGTGTATATCTATATCTGAGAGCAAGAGAGACAGAGAGTCGTTTTGACAAGGACTTGAGAATTTGTTTGTTATGTTATTGATATATGTATGTATAAGTATTATGTATATAATTGATTAATTAATTAATTAATTAATTAATCTACAATCGTAGTTGATTAATTATTTTTGTACAATTGTCGTTGAAGTTGCTTGATTCAGTTATTGCTTGTTGTTGCTTTTGTTGATTAGTTAATGTTGATGTTGTTCTGTTGCTACTTATAGACTAAGTTTTATTTTTTTATTCATTTGCTCCGATTACGACTATGTCTCTCTCTCTCTCTCGCTTTTGCTCTTTTAAGCCCTCCGTCTATATAGATTTGGAGATATATATATATATAGCAATTGTGTGTATGTGTGTGTGTTTCTGTGTTTATATAAATTACAAGTGTATTTGTTGTTGTGGTTCGTGTGTTGTCACGTTTTGTTACTAAGCACAAAATAAATGGAGACTAACGAAATAATAAGGTTTAAAAAAATACATTACAATTAATTGGATTTTTCGTTTTTATGCGCAAGCCTTCGTTTTTGTTCTCTTATTTCTTGTTTTTTGTATTTTAAATTAGTTAACAATTCTATTTCTATTTATTTATAGATGCGTGTGTGTGTGTGTGTGTGTACGTTCTTAATCAAATCTGATTCATCGTGTGAATATTACGCATAAAATGTTAAGAACTAAACGACTATATCAGAATAATATAATAATTATAAAATTAATAATAATAATAATAATAATAATATTAATAAATCAAATACACAATAAATGAATAAACATATTCTATGGGTATACACATACATGCATATATACATATGTATATATGTGAAATTATTGGAAAACGATCAAGTATAAATCAAAATATATAAAACAAAAAAGACAAATATGCCTTTTTCTTGTTGGTTGTTTTGTTTGCTGATGTCGCTTTGTCGCCCTGTTGTTGTTGTTGTTGTTGTTGCTGTTTGTTGCGATACATATGTATATAACAAGCAGAAATGATATACATATTGACCACACAGTGTTTCCGCTTGCCGAATTCCCATCCTGTATATATTAGGTAGAAAAATTGCTTAATTTGTTTCCATTTTCAATTTTGTTTGTTCAACAATTTAAACAAATTGTTGTCGTTGTTTCATGTTGTTGTTGTTGTGGTTGTTGCTGAGAAATTATTTGTTTTCTGTTGCTAGCCCAAGTCCAAGCTAATGTCCAACGTTGTCGCTTACTATGAGTGCTGCTGCTGCAGCAGCAGCAGCTGTGGTTGCTGCCTACAGTGTCTCCTCGAAGGCAGCCATGAGATCGCTCTGCATGTTCATATCAATTTGACCAGCCAACTGTAACCAGAACAAATAAACAAAATAAAGTTACAAAATGTTTATAAAGTGGCTCAAAGCAGTCTTGCCATAATTTTCTGCCAACGAAAGCTAAATCTAAGGCAAAGTAATCCAAAAACAAACACTATTTGCTTAGTTAAATTGAAATAAGAAACAACTGTTTGAATATTTTCATATTTATTATGAATTGTAATTTTATAACACACCACATGTGGTTCGTATAGAGTTGTTTTATCTGTTGTTTACTAATCAAGGTGTGCTGATCCCGAATCTGCACTCAGTTTTTTCTTTAGTTCGTGAGATTCACGTGAGAACTGGGCCGCAAACCGCAAACCAAAGTCAGATCTGTGTCGAAAAAAAACTAAAATGGCAGCACTGGCTCATAGCTTCATTTGAGAATCCGATCTTTTTTGGCACTCCCTCACTCGAAAAGCACGAATATTAGATATTTGATATTGGTAGAGAACTTACCGCTTCTCTTCTACGTCGCTCTTGCTCGGCCCTTCGCTGCTCTGCCCGCTTGGCAGCTGCCCGATCCTGCGGCGATTGCTGCGCTGGCGAGCTCTGGCCCTGTCCTGGTGATGCCTTGATATCGTCTACACGTGAATTCTGTGGCTGGGCATCATGAACACTTTTTCTATACGGAAAGAGAGGGGGGAAGTGTGAGGGATGATAAAGTACTGAGTTCGTTGGATCTTGGGCGTCTGCTTACCTGCCAATTTCCATGGCTCCTAGTGGCGAAGCAGCCAAAATGGCAGCTGCCTGAGCAGCCACTGCAGCAGCGGCTGCATGTTGCGCCTGGGCTTGTGTCACCGATGACGACAGATGACCATTGCCAGGTGCATTGCCGATGGCCACACCACCGGGACCTCCGATGCCCATGCCAGTGGTGCCACCGCCACCAACACCGCCGCCACTGCTGCCCTGACTGTTCGAGCCGGCCCGGACTCCATCCGGAATGCCGCCTAGGCCAATGCCGGCGCCCATACTGCTGCTGTTGCTATTGCTACTGGTTGCTCCACTGCCAATGAGACCGCCACCGCTGTTGCTATTGCTGCCAGTGCCGCCACCAACAATGGCAAGCCCACCGCTTGCGACGCCTGGATTGTTGTTGCCACTGTTGGCGGCGCCGCCATTGCCTCTATCCCGTTCGCTGCCCGCACTGCCAGGACCATTGCTGGTGGCGGAATTGCTGCCGCCATTGCTGCCGGGGCCACCATTACCGGCAATGCCGCCACCGCCGCCGCTGCCAGAGCTGGCTGAACGTGAGTTGTCCGTCGCATTGTTTTGAACACCACTACTGCTGCCTCCAGCCATGCTGCCACCGCCTCCTCCTCCACCTCCTCGTTCTCTTTCGCGGTCTCGCTCGTTGCTTTGACTTTGCGCCGATGACAGATTTGTGGATATATTCGCTGAACTAGATACACCTGCTGATGCCTGTTGGGACTGAGAGACTGCTGCACCACCGGCGGCCACCGATGTGGCAGTGGACGCCGTTGCTGATGCACCACCACTAGACGATCCACCAACGGCCGCTGCAGCTGCCGCTGCGGCTGATGATGACGACGACGATGTTGAGGATGATGATGAAGACTTGTGGTGTTTGCGCTGTTGTTCCTTTTCGGCTGCTTCTTTCTGATGTTTCTTCTCCTTTTCAGCTGCCTCGAGCAGCTTGAGGCGATCCCGTTCTTTGGCTTTATTACGAAATTGTTGGAATGAATCCATGGCGGGCTTTGTCTTACCACTGGAGCTGGTGCTAGATGTGTTTTGCGGTGAACTGGCCGATGCCAAAGACGACCAAGAGCTGGCATTCTTTAAATTCTGGGCAAAATTGGCACCTTGCGCATTATTACCATGCAATTTCATATCGGAGGGCGATTGCTGTGGTGGCATTACCTTTTGCTTATCCGTTGTGGGCGGACTGGGCATCATGGATTCAATGGGTTTGGGAATTATGAGCATTTTATTGGCTGCAGCGGCCTGCTGTTGCTGTTGTTGTTGCAGATGTTGCTGCTGTTGCTGTAGATGTTGCTGTTGCTGCTGTTGTTGCTGCTGTTGTTGGAGTTGCTGTTGTAATTGCTGCTGCTGCTGATGCAATGTTGGCTCCAAATCAAGAAACGCCGATGCTGTGGCCATATTGAGATTATCAAAACTGGGCATTCCAAAATCGGTTACATTATAGCCATTATTGTGAGCCTGTTGCTGCTGCTGTTGTTGTTGCTGTTGCTGCTGAGGATGTTGCTTCTGTTGCTGCTGAAAGGCAGCCGCTGCCATATCCAAATTGAAATTGAACAAATGATTACCATTCATTCCAGCCACATTTTCAGCTCCCTTTGACAATAATTCCGTCATATAGTCCATATGTTGCTGTTGCTGCTGTTGTTGTTGCTGCTGCTGCTGCTGGTGTCCAAATGTCTGTTGTTGTTGCTGCTGCTGCTGTTGTTGTTGTTGCTGTTGCTGCTGGCCACCGCCCGGCTGTTGCATTAGATGTGCCTGATGGGCCATTAGAAAATTATCTGGCAATCCACCGCCAACCGATTTAACACCCGTTGAGCTAGCCGCCGCACTGAATTCCAGCGAAGCAAGCGACTGCTCAACAGGATCATCAAATTGGGGAATTTGCTTAAGACCTGCGGCCAATGAGGCAGCCACAATGCCCGTAGGATCACCAACCAATGGATTTGCCCCATTATTTCCCCCACCTGATGACGCCAAAGCAGCCGCCAGAGCTGCATGATGATCGCTGAGATCTCCACCCACTCCACCACCTAATCCCGCTGTCGCTGCTCCTTGCGCACCCATATTGGGTTGCTTATGCAAATTGCTGGCTATTCGTATGCCACCTCCGCCACCACTACCGCCTATACTTGAGGCGGCATACAAATTAGCCGTCGGCACTTGCTGTCCCATCACCGATTTACTGCTGCTTCCACTTAAATGATGATCGTTTGGTCCATTCTTATTGTGATTAGTATTTGCCGCCGCTGCTGCTGCTGCATGAAGTATATTATTGGATGAGGCACCGCCAGCAGAACCAAAGTTATTGTTGTTGTTGTTGTTATTATTATTATTGTTGCTGCCGCCACCCCCAGATGAGAGCGGCGTTGTCTTATTATTGTTGTTAAGCATTGCTGCTGCTTGCATAGCATTTGGATTCGCATTTCCCAGCAAATTTGCTGATAACACACACACACACACAGACAGAAGCACACACAAGGAGAGAGAAAAGAAATTATAAAATGATATTCAAGTTAGTCACCAACAGGTTTCTTGGGGCGTGGGGGGGGCCAACTTACCCATTTGCGATGCGGTTGTACTGGCCGTTGGAACACCACCGACGCCGACGCCGCCGCTGCCAGTTGCTGCATTATTCAGCACATCCAGACCCATGTGGAGTAACGTATTCGGTGTTAAGCCACCGGCCAAATTAAGATTGGGATTATTTACCTGAATCACACAGAAGATAATCGAGCATAAGATAATGACAACAAAATGTTTGTTTGGGGGAGAGGGAGGAGAAAGGTGGATACATGAAAAGACTTGGTCACCAATCATCACAACAGAAATAGGTGTGTATTTAAGAAATTTCTTAAATAAATAAATTCTTAGCCTATTCAAATTTAATCAAACCTCAATCACGTGAAGGAGACTCAAAAAATGTTTACTTGGCAATTATGGAAGCATATCCAAACTACTTTCTATTGTCCGACCCAAAAACTAAGCCTTGACTGAAAACCCCCACTAGCCGCCAAGCCAATTTACAGTAGAGTGGGTGGGTATATGCCTTATTTTATTCATTCATCAATACTCACATTTACAGTGCTGCTGCCATTTGAATCACGTGACTTTTTCTTACGTGGCGGCCGCTCATCGCCGTCGCCTGGAAAAATATATATATTTTGTTGGGAATATACAGTGTTGGAAGAAATAATAGAAACGGCAACCTACTTTGATTTTAAAACCTTTTTTTTTTACGTTGGACAAATTGTCCGACCTAAAAATCAGTGTTCAAGAATGTGGGATAGTAGTTCTATTATTTTTATTCATTTCGACGCCTATTTTCACGAAACTTTTTCTTCTATACGCTTTTAAGTAGAACTACCACGTGTTTCGGTTGGAAAAAATAATAGAAACGCTCAGTATTTTTCACGTCAAAAACATTTTAGATCTCATAAAAGTTAATTTTTGGGTTTATTTTAATTCTAAATAAAGGTATTTAATATCCATTAAAATTGGTTGTGATTTCTGTTTTAATTTACTAACATTATATGCAGTATGGGTCGTGGCACGCACTCCTCAGAGAAAGAAAGGGAAATCATGAAAAAACTAAAAAACTCTGGTCGTTCAATGGCAGAAATCGCAGAATTAATGAATTGCTCAAAAAAAAAGTGTTTTCAGCTATTCATTATAAATATAAACAAGAAAATCGAGGTCGAAAACGTGCCACAACATCAAAATTTGACCAGGTCATTTTGCGAGAAGCGAAACAAAAACCATTCTTTTCATCGGAAAAGCTCAAAAACAAGCTAGATGCATCAATAACGAGTATAACTATCCGGACAAGATTGGTATCATTTGGGTTAAAGGCATATAGTGCTAGAAAAGTACCGTGCTTGAGCAAGCAAAATAAAAAACGGAGAATAGATTTTGCTACTCAACATGTGCTTTGGGCCAATTGGAAAAATGTGCTATGGGCGGATGAAACAAAGGTCAATTTGTTTGGATCTGATGGCAAGGAGTCTGTAAGACGACAAAAAAGTACTGGTTATGAACCAAAACACACTGGTTATGATCCAAAACACACTTTAAAGACTGTTAGGCACTAAGGTGGAAACATTATGTTTTGGGGATGCTTTTCTTCTTCAAGTGTCGGT
This sequence comes from Drosophila willistoni, assembly GCF_018902025.1. Lineage (NCBI taxonomy): Eukaryota > Metazoa > Arthropoda > Insecta > Diptera > Drosophilidae > Drosophila > Drosophila willistoni. The sequence goes on from NW_025814053.1 coordinate 2,751,362, forward strand.
CCGTAATTATGGATAAAGGATAAAATGTGCGAAATCAACAAAGTAAATATCCTTAGCAATACTATGCTTTCTTGTTCCGAAGAAGAATTGCCTTTAAAGTGATAATTTCAGCCGGAAAACGATCCCAAACACTCGTCCGAGCTGGCAATCACATCGGTCAAGGAAAATAAAGTTAATGTTTTAGAGCCTCCGTCTCAGTCTCCGGACTTAAACCCAATAGAACAGCTTTGGGGAATATTAAAGAAGAGGATTGCTGGTTATAAGCCAAAAAATAAGCAAGATTTATGGGAAAAGGTCCAGGATGAATGGTATTCTATAGACCCAGCAATCTGTGCTAAGTTAGTTGATTCCATGGGACGTCCTAGCCGCGAAGTGTTGAAAAATAAGGGTAGTACGACTAAATATTAATTTAACTATTTGTTTAAAACTAAAATAAATATGTGTCTGGAACAACAACATTATATTTTGTATTAATAAAATGATCGTTTCTATTTTATCTTCCAAGGGGGGGAAAATAAATGCCTTTGTTTTTGTATTAAATTTATTTCAAAAAACATAAAACATTATTTTTTTTGTTGCTTGCAACAGTGTCTTTAAAAAAAAACATTCAGCTTAAAAAAAAGTTGTGTTTTGCCAAAGATAGACTCAAAAAAAAGGAAATTGTATGCCGTTTCTATTATTTCTTCCAACACTGTAGGTTAAATCAAATATAAAAGAAATCTCGCAAGAACGACCATTATTAGGATGGGTGAAATGTATAGAGTAAAAAGTAGAAATTGATTAACATCGGCTATGCCGTAGTTATATCATCTATACCCCTGCAATAATAATACATGGAAATTTTGATTTAGTAGAGAAATAGGGTTCATGTTGTTGTGGACTTGAATGGAGCAACAATTAGAAAGAAGAGCGCCAATTGGTTTTTCTTTTTCACTCGCTTTCATTTGCGTATATACATATTTCTCTTGTAGTTCTCATTACATAACCTTGACTGCTTAGGATCTCCATCTCAAACAGTGTGTGTTTAGATAAAATCCGACTAGATTCAAGTCCATACTATAGGTTAGGTTTTATTCATTTAGACAGACAAACGGAGAAGTTTGGGCAGCTCATCTTGTGGGTTGTTGCAGGGGTATTATCAGTGTGGTAAGCAGTAAAGCAAGCAGTGCATTAAGCTAGTCACCGTGCAGACGAAGAGTCTGCTTCTTCTTCTTCTGATTAAGAATACAGCAGAATGAAGAGCACATTATTAATATAAACATTAAAGTTAATTTCTACACATTCTCAAATAATCTATTTAATATTTAATAATAATAAAAAAAAAAAATACCTTTTAAAATGCCGAGATCGTTGAAACAATTGTGTGTTGGTCGTGTGCGAGACGAACGTTGGGGGCGAATTCTCTTTTTCACTCTCTCAATTCTAAAAGTAACTGTAAATTAGGAAACGGCACCACCACAGGGGAACGAACTACCACGAAAGGGGTATCGCAATAGGGAAAAGAATGATGGAAAGTTTATAGGGGGAGAGTTTAAGTAGCAAAGACAGCAAAAAGGGATATAAACAGAATAGAAAATTGTGGAAAAAAACAAAAGTGAGAAGTAACAGAAAGCAGGGTTGGATGGGATCCAAGGCGCCTACAAGGACAGAAAGAGAAAAAAGGATTATCCGAGCGTCTCTCCCCCTATCAGCAAGGTAGTGAAATTGAACCAAACCAACCAAAAGCAACAAATCGCTCTTCGCTTCGATCATCAGATCAGAGAAAACGCTATTTTTTGTTTTTTTTTTTTTAGATTTTTCTTTTTTAATAAACATTTTTCATTTCTTCATATTTCTCGCCCTTCTTTTTATTCTTTTTTTGTGTTTTTTTTCTTTTTTTTATTTTGGAGTTTAGTTGTTTCGTTTGCTGCTCTTTTTTTTTTTTTTTTTTTTTTTGGATAATAATAAATATTATTATTTGTTTTTACTATAAATATTTATATTTTTATAATGCTAAATGTGTGTGTGGGTGTGTGTACGTGTCTGAGTGATTGAGTGTGTGTGTGTGTGTGTGTATCTGTATAGGTGGCTGTGTGAGCTTGTCCTTGCCTTTAGCTAAGTTTAAGATTTTTACTATTTGATCATTTGTTTGTTTTTTTTTTCTTTATTTTTTAATTTAATTTATTTTATATTTTTTTTATATAATTGATTTTCTCTTTCGCTCTTACTTTTTATCCTGCTGCTGCCTCGAGACAAAGAGATCCCCACCGCAAACGAACAAAAAAAAATTAAAATTTTGTTTTGTAAATTTGAAATTGAAATACAAGAAAAAAATGAATTTGTTCCCCTTTTTTCTCATAACTTTTTGTTGTTTTTTCCTTACACGAGGCTTTTTGAGCGTGTTTGTATGTGTGAGTGTCCTGATGTTTTGTGTGTGCGCAACTTTTGTTTAAGTGTGTGTGTGTGTTTAGTTGTGTCTTTTGCTTGTGTGTGTGTGTGTGTGGTGTCTCTTTGCAGGTGTAAATGATGGACAGTGTGTGGGGAAAGGGGGTCGGGTGGTTGAAGAAGTTGAGTGTGCGTATATTAAACAAAAAAAAAAACAATAAATAACAATCGCCAAATTGTTTAATAAAGTCGATTCGATTTTTCTTTACCCTTCCTCTCACCCGCTTTCTCTCTCTCTCACTAGCTTTTTACACGCTCAAATTTCGTTTGTCAATTTATGTTTTTAATTGTGTTTGTGTTTTTTTGTTTTTGTTAAAGAAACATAATGCCATTGTTTGTGTTTTGTGTGTTACTGTATTTGTGTGTGTGTGTGTGTGTGTGTGTGTGTGTATATATTTCATTATTATTATTATTGTTGTTGTTGATTTTGTTGATTTCTTTTTATTTAATTTATTTAATATTAAAAATTTTTATATAGGTTTAAATTTTAGTTTTATATGCAATTTTCTTTTTGTTTCATTCATTCTTCCTTTTCTTTTTTTTTTCTTTTTTCTTATATTTTTTTTTTTTGAAAAAAAACGTGCAAACAATGTGTAAAGGGGAAAGCCGACAGCCGAAATAATTAAATCATATATATATATATATACATATATACATATATATAAATATGTATATGTAAAAATATATATGTATGTATCAAATGCTTCCAAAATACATTTGAATATAGTCCGATGAAACTTTTTTCCCTTTTGTTTTTTCCTTTTAGTTGTATATTTTGTTTATATACATATATATTCTTTTTAGCTATATATTGTAAAATCTAATTGGTGTTTTCTTCCTCTTCTTACATATGTATGTCAGTATATACGTGTGTGTTTGTTTGTTGTGTGTGTATGTGTGTGTGTGTGAGGTTTGTTCGTTTCCGTTCCGTTATATTTTTGATGTATACATTAAGAATAGGTGACAACCCTAGAATTGGCTTTATGTACCTGTGTACTGTGTGTGTCTTGCCTTACGTCATTTACGTTATATGTGTACCTATAAATTTGTGTGTATGGGTGTTGTGTGTGGTGTAGTGTGTGTTTGTTTGTTGTTGTTTTTGTTGATGTATGTTTGCTGGTAGTTGTTGATTTCATTTTTTGTTTTTTGTTTTGTTTTTTATCTATTGCAAATTATATACTTTATCTGAGGTTTGTTCAACAAAGTTCATTAACTTGAAGAAAAGGAAGCTTACGGTCTCATGTAATTCACGATCAAATGGAAGCGTTACATTGTTTTTTTTTGTTTTATTGATTTTTAGATGAAAAATTTAAGTGAAAATGGATAGAAGAAGTGATGGTGCGCCCAGGAAGTGTATTGAATCCATATTACGATCTACTATATGGTGATCAATGTTGTATCGTAATCGACCAATTGCGATTAATTGATTGTTTCTATCGAACTCAAAATATCGGTTATACAAAAAAATATTGTATGAAAAAACCAAGTGAATGATTGGCGCTGATATAATGCAATTTATAACAATCTAATTTGAAATATTAAGGATTTTCCGATAATATTATAAACATTTTGTAGAAGAACAAAGATAGAAACAAAGATCCAGGGCAAGAAGGTACAGTCTTTGTAGTCGTCGGGGTCACCACCATAACAAAGTAGTTCTGTTTTAATAGCTATAGAAAAAAAATTCGTTTGATTTTAATGTGTTATCTTGCCTCTGTCCTCCCTTTTGTTTTCTTGCTAATCTGCTTTCTTTTTTGCTTTTGGTTTTGTTTTTAAGATTTTTTTTTTTAGATTTATTTACAGCTTTTATTTTTATTGTTTATTGTTTTGTATTTATCTCTTTCAATCGTATATTATTTTCATTTAGCTTTTCCAACTCATATACACATTGTCTGCAAGTGTAGTAGTTCGTTCTTTAAAAATTTGTCATATCTTTCGACACTTTGTTTGGTTTTTTCTTTTGCATATTTTGTTTTTGGGTTTTCATAGTTCATACATACACATATATATAAATATATATACATATACACATACGTGAATATACTATATATATGTATATGGATGACTTTGTTTAATTTTTGTTTGATATTTTGTGATTTAGTTTTTCGTTATTATTATCAGGTGTTGATTTTCAATTATACCTTATATGGCATACAAACATACACACCCACACTCACACACACACAGGCAAGCACACACACTGAAATGTATGCTATACAACGAAAGGGGACTCTTTAGTGTGTGTGAGTGTTTGTGTGTGAATGTATGTATATGTCCGTGTGGCTTGAGGTGTGTATGTGAAATAGTATGAGTATGTGTGTGTGTGTGTGTGTACTGTGAACGTAAAACAAAGAAAAAAATAATACAGCATTTAGTCATTTATTATTGTGAAAATGGCATACACATGGAGAGAGAGAAGGCAAGGCATAAAGAAGGAAAATGCAAGAATTTAGAAGAAACAATGAAATATAAGAAGCAGAGAAAGAGAGAGAGCGCGGAATATGGACAAACAACATCCCACACAAACAAACAATATGTTTGAGAAAAGTTTAATGCTATATATATACAGATAAATATACATATATATATATAAGCATCAAAGTATAGATATTTATCTATGGAAAAATGATATCAATCATTTATAACAAAAACAGAACACTATATCTGCTTTCTTATCCCTGCTCTGCTTGATGCTTGTGGAAAAATAAAACGGCAGTGCAAGCAGTGTTGCCTAATGACAGGTGAATTTACATCCACTGCTTGCTTGCACATCTTCTGCTTCTTATCGAAAATGCGGGTAAATGACTGACGACAAACAATAATTTTAAGGTGTTTGCTTGCTGTTAACGCCCTCTTCTTTTGTCTTGCATCATCGTCATCATCTTCAGCCTTTTTCTGGACATTATTTGCACTAATAACTTCTTAATTCATTATCATTTCTTGAAAATCTTCATTGAAATTGCTTTTTAGTATGAAAGTAGATAAAAAAGATATATGAAATAAATGAATTGTTAATATAAAAAAAATGGAAATAAAAAAGTGTAGGAGAAAGAGGAAAGTAAAATAATTATGAAAATGAAATGTATATAGGTAGATTGGATGGTAAAGTGTTTAAGTATTGTGTGTATGTGTGTGTGTGTGTGTGTGTGTGTGTGGTTGTGGTGTATTTGTATGTGTGTGCAGTAGTAGTAATAGAGATATATAGAAATAAATTTTGTTGCGTTTGGCTTTTTTTTTTTTTTTTTATAAGTTTTGATTGAAGTAATTTTGGTTGGTTGGTTGGTTGCTTAGTTAATTTTTTTTTTTTTTTTTGCTTGTTGGTTGGTTGGATTGGTTCAGTTTTCATTTTAAAACTTTAGCTTGGTTTTTGTTGTTGTTTAACTTTCAGATTGGCTGCCCCCAATACACAATTGCTTCACGATTTTTTTTCAGCATTTTCTCATCATAATTGGTAATAATTAATAATTAATATAATAATAATAATAATCATCATCATTCTCATCATAATAATATTGGTAATAATAATCATAATTCAAGACTTAACCTATTTGTTTTCTTTTCGTTTGATGTTGGTTTTTATCTCATTTTTTTTTAATATTTCCTTTTTTTCTGTCTGTCTGTCTGTGTGTGTGTGTGTGTGTGTTAGTGTTACGTGTATGTGTGTATTATTTAAAAAATACAATTCGTTTAATACCTAAAAAATGCTTAAATACAATATCTATATGCATTTGATATATATATATATATACATGTATATATATATATATTTATATATATATATATACCTAATATAAACCTAATTAGTATTATTTATATATGTATATATATACATATACATATATATATATATATAGTTTCTATGTGTTTGTGTGAGTTTGTCTGTATATATATGTGTGTGTGTTTGTGTGTGTAGGGGGTTGGGAAGGGGGAATACAGAAAAGAAAAATAGCCAATTTGCAAATTGAGAAACAACCAAAGAACAAAAATAAATCCACCTTTTCTATTCCTGAACATAAACAAACCAAAAAGAATGCCAACCAATTTGACCACATCTACATATAAATATAGAGAAATTTAGTTTTATTCATTTGTTAAACAAATGCTATCCAAAAGAAAAAAAAAACCATAAACCAATTAAAACGCAAGATTTTGATCAAAATAAATATATATATATATGTTTGGTGAACAGTTTCGAGGACCCTTGCAAATTAAGTGCTTGGCAGTCTTTTTACTGCTTGTATCAGTCAAAAAGCAGTCGCTTGCTCATATTCAAAAGAAATTGTATTGCAAGCAGTATATTTTGCGTAGCTCTGCTTTCTCTCTCAGTAGACAATGTATACAATGTATTTTGAGACCATGTCCTTTCAATATCTGCTGATATAACATACCCTCAGAATGAAAGCAGCGATTCAAATCATTAAAACCAAAACTAGCTCAATTAGTTATAATTTAAATTTTTCTATTTTTGGGGCTAAAAATCGTTTGTAAAGAAATCCGATTATAGTCGAATAGTAAAATTCGTCTACGAGAATTTCCCGAAAGTACTAAACGTACAAAAATACATATTTATATTGCACTACTTCAAAAGCATATTTTAAACTTCTTTTCCAAATGGGGAAAGCGCATGGAATTGAATATTGATTATTCCATATTGAAGCTACTCTACGCAAGTAAATCTGATCTGATAAATCAAAAAGTTATTGCACTAGTTTGCGCCATCGATTGATTGATATATATAGATTCGTTCAAACCAAATAGACAGACAGACAAACCAAACAGGCAGGCACAGATAGACAAACACATGACTAAAGCTTATCAGAAGATCATCGTTAGCTCTTGTAGCTCCTAATGCTTGTTTAAACTGAAACGCCATGCCCTTTATTTGCAAGGGTATACTCAAAAATTGTTAATATTTCTCATTTTAAAATTAAATGTAGTAAATACAAAATTTTGCAAATTTTTTAACTTTTATCTAGAAATTTTGTTTCATTTTCCTTTTTTTTCTTCTTCACACCATCGTCTTTTATATTGCACTTAGTCTTGGAACTTGGTTCTAAGCAGAGGGAACAAAAAAAAAAAAAAAAAAAAAAAAAACCTTTTGGCCAATCAGCAGTCTTGTCTTGTCATTCTTATGTTCAGGTATTGGTGGTTGGTTGTGGAGGTGAGGTGGTGGCTAGTGGAGGGGTGAGGAGGTGTTTTAAAAGAGCTTTCTCTCCAAACTATGGCGGTCTGAAAACGTATTCGATTTGCTCCTTTCGTAGCCAATTTATTGTAGTTTGTTCTTTCGTTTCTCTTTCTCTTTAATTTACTTTTTTCTTTGTTTGGATTTTAGCACACCAAAAACATAAACAAAATGCGCTAAATGTATTTAGATAGGATAATATATTCTTTCTGTTTCGAATAAATAAATGTTTAAACAAAAATGCACGAGAAACTCATATTAAAATATTGGATTAATTAACGAAAGAAAGATAATTGGAATTCGTCTTCAAAACGTGTACACGTAATTGCTTTCGATTCATAAAAAAACCCTCAATAATACACTACACAAGTGTATGATTTGGAAAAGTCCTTTGAAGGCGACAATTAAGCGATTCCGCGTTAAATGTTAGAAGAAAAATTCAACACAGCTAAAACCTATAGCTCTCACTCTATCTCCCTCTCACTTCTATTTTGCTCTAGGTGCTTAAAAACAACAAAACAACACAGCTGCAACTATCTTTCTCTAAATTATAAAACTATCTGGCTATCTCTATCTTTTTCCTGGCTGACTGGCGTTTACTCCTTCTCTCTTTGACACAATCTGCGGCAGCAGCAGTAGCAACAACAGACAGCAACTCTTTTTTTCTTTGTAATTTGTTTTTGTATCGTTTCTTTTCTTTTTATTAAATTTGTTTTCCTTTTACCTAGGAGACGACTTTTTACTTAGGTCGAAACTAAATTAAACATAATATATTATTTATATACATACACGAATATATATATATATATATTATATATGCACATATTAATATTATATTCAATTTGAATTTAGTTAAGGTTTTCTTCATTAAACTCTGTTCAGATTACTTGACCTTTTCCAACACTTAACTACATACATTACGTACTTTACTTACGTTACATGACAAATCTCCTGTCTCCCACACTCTCTTCTCTCTTGACTGTCTTCTAAACTAAAAACTGTTCATCTGTGTTTTCTATCTCTCTCTCTCTCTCTCTCTCATTTCTGTATTTCACTTTTGTTTTGTTTCATTTTCAGCGAGCTAAGCCTTAAAATAATAAATCATAATCTGTGTATGTGTGTGTGTGTGTTCGTGTATGTGTATGTGTGTGTATAATCTTAGCTTATATATAGATCTATATGTATGTATATCTCTCTCTCGCTCTATGTTTATCTATGTATATATACATATATGTATATATATACACAATATATATATATATTGTAGTAATAATATAAAAAAGTGAATTATTACAAAAACAATTAGTTGAAACAGTTAAGAATTAAAAAAAAAACAAAAAAAAAACTAAACGGCGTCCTCTAACCTGCTTCACTGTCACTTGAGTCACTCGAACTGCTATCACTCGAACTCGATGACGACGAATCGCTGGAACTTGAACTTGATGAAACGGGATTTGTGGGTTGAACAGCTTCCACCTTATTTGAAGTATTTTCATCTGCAACAAAAAGCAAAAACAAAAAAACACACAGCATGAATAAACCAAATTATTTTTAATAAAATTTCGTTCAATTACCTTTCTTGGTGGTTTTCTTGCTTGCTCCCAGCTGGACGGTTACATCCTGTAAACGTTTTTCCAGCTCTTGTTTCTTTTCAGCCATCTGATCATCCTTAGATTTACCCGAGGGCTTTTTATCTATTAGAAACGAAAGAAGCGAAAGTAGGAAAGACAAACCAAATTATATAGTTTTTTGATCATCGGCTTTTCAAATATTTCAAAAACAAAAGTAAGAGACAGAATAGTAGGATGAGGATGAAGAGGACTATATATATACCATATATACACACTAGGAAAGTAAGTTGAGAGGTTCTCCAGAGACAGAGCGATAGATTTTACAAATAGAAAAACATGCTGCCCAAAATAAAAACAGATTCAACTCAAATATCTAGGCAACTCTCTCGTCTATGCATATGTATATATTCATTGTGCCAGAAGAAACACTTTTTCAATATCAGATCATTTATGGTATCACTTTATCTGCCGCGCATAAGTATTCAATAATTATTAGGCTTCAAAATGTTGTATTCTTTTGATTGCAATTTGAAAAAATCATCAAGTTACATATCGCGCGAACTATAGATTCAAAATCGGTGACATTTTCTTGTTTTAGAGAGCACAGCCCGACTTAATTAATACACTACAACCAAATACTACTACCATATATAATATACTAAAAGATACAGAAGAAAAACAAAAAGGAAACATGCTTGGTCCCATATATATATGTACATATATGTAAAGGCAAAGAGGAAAGGCGGCCAATTAGTGTGAAAATGGACTTTGGATTTCAGGGTCTTAGGCGTCGCAGGGTCAGCAGAGGAAAAAGAGCGAGAGCATGCAAAAAGGACAACTACAGAACAACAAATCGCTTTGAAGGAAAGTCAAACAAAAACTTAGTATAAAGATCGTTGTTTTTGGTTTTTTTTGTTATTTTGGTTTGGTAGTTTGGTTTTCTAACTAAACATGACCACTATTATAAATTTTTTTAATATATATATGTATATTTTTATATATATATATATATACATTTATATATGTTGTATACATTGTCTTGTGATAGAATTTAGAAAAATATCTGTTCTCAAATCTCATAGAAATAAACAAAAATTTAACAGCAAAAAGCTCAAAAAAAATATTCTTTTTAATTTTCTCAATCTGTTTCTTTTCGTCGTTGTTGTTCTTGCTTGGTTTTCTCAAGTTGTGTCTCAGCTTTGCCGTTTTCTCAAGTATTTTTTTCAGGTGTTCTGTTTGTTTGTTTTTTTTTTTTTTTTGTTTTTTTTATTTTTGTGGTCTCGGTTTAGTTACAAACTTACAATATGGCTTACGTGTTTTTTTGCGCAAACACGACGCCACATAGCTTTCTAGCTCGCGCAGCGTCGACGGCTTCAGTGTCTCGAAATCGATTTCAATTTCATCGGGATTGGAGTCGCGCAGCGATGGTTCACGATTCTGGATGATGTGGACCACACGGCCAAGTTTGTCGCCTAAAAGGAAAATAAATAATTGTAAGTTGTAGATACAAAACGTTGCTGGGGGATCGTTGTAGAAAAAAAAATTCTCTCTCTTACCTGGCAGCTTATTGATATCCAAGGAGAGTTGTCGCTTCTCATCGTAGGACATTGGCTTCGCTGTGTCCTCCTCCTCGGAATCGAAATTCATCACCTGACTGGGCTTCTTTTTACTACTACCGCGTGCACCACCAGCGCCCGCTCCCGCTCCACCACCAGCAGCGTTGCCAGGACCGGCTGCATTGGCGGCAGCATTGCCCGCTCCACTGCCGCCGCCGCCACCTTTGCCGCGTTTAGAGCCAGTCGTTGATCCGCCACCGCCAGCAACAGCTGCTGCCATATTGGCCGCTGCCGCTGCTGCTGCAGCGCCGCCAACGCCGCCGGCTGCCGCATTTGCCGCACCCTTTGCGCCACGTTGTCCCTTATTCTTAGCACCTTTACTACTGCCACCCGAAGAGGCACCACCAGCGCCAGCTGCTGCTCCGGCTGCTAAGGCTCCAGCCAATGTACCTGCCTTGCCACCACCGCCAGCACCCGCCACATTGGCTGGATTAAAGCCGGCAGCTCCGCCAGTCAATTGGCTCATGGCCAAGGCCATTTCGTGGGCATGCAGGGCAGATGTTGGTGTGTTCACACCACCGGCACTAGAATTGGCACCCATGACCAGACTACCGCTAAGCAGGGCAGAGAGATTGGCTCCACCGGTAGCCACTGCCGCTGCCACACTGGCCGGCACCGAGACCGGCATGGATGATGGTCCACCTCCACTGGTAGCTGAATTGCCGCCGCCAGCACCGCCGCCAGTTGTTCCACCGGCACCGGATCCAGCTCCGCTTCCCGGACCCATGCCCTTCTTCTTTTCTTTGAGTTTTTTCTTGGCCTTCTTTTTGGCAGACGCCTCCTCGACAAGTTTACGGATCTCCTCCTGCAGGCCCAACAATTTGGACTCCAGCATTTTTAAGCGTGCACTTCTTTCCTCATCGGAATTAGATTCATTTTCCGTGTCACTTGAGTCCTCGCTAGATGAATCGCTAGCATCGTGCTTTAAGCTGGTAGTGGAATAGCCGCCATGACCATGTCCATGGCCATGACTACTGTGACCATGCCCATGCCCGTGACCATGCCCATGACCATGACCGTGTCCATGGCTGTGACTATGATGAGCCGCATTGGCCACTGGCTCATCGGGTATATTGGCGTAGCGCATTTCAAAGACATCCTGCAGTTTTCTGCCCATTGCGACGACATCATGATCTGGTGGATTGTATTTGTAGCAATTGGTGAATATCAATCGCACATCGGCCGCGAATTCCGGCGCACTCTTGTACTCCCGATTGTCCATTTTCCGCTTCACAGTACCCAAATCCATTGGCTTCTTGATGATATCATGATAATCATGGAGGCCTAACAGTTCCGCATCCACCGGCTTATAGAAGGGCCAAGCATAACCGGAATGCTTCTTTGAGAATAGCTCCTTAAGGATCTCATTGCATGACTTGAGAGCATCCGATAGTTTTTCCTTTGATTTCGAACCGGCGCTGCCCATTACACCGCCGACACCACCAACTCCACCCATACCGATGCCACCGACAGCGGCACCAACACCAGCTCCAACAACGCCTGGTCCCAATAGGACACCGGGCACACCGGCCACACCCAGTGGTGACATGGGATAACCACCCGAGCCCTGGAATGTAAGATCCTGCATTGAGATTTTCACCATTTCGATCGATTTCGATTTGTTGTGGATTGATTTGTGGTTTGCAGTAATCAGCAGCGTGGGCGCGTTATGAAAAATTAAACATAAAAGAAAAACAAAATAAAAACCAAAAAGAAAAACAAAAAAAAAGCGTTTGGTTTGTGGTTAGGCATAAAATCGATAATGAGCGATAAATGATAAAATATAAATTGCGTTGATGCAACATAAAAACAAAAAATAAATAACACAAATGAAAGAGTAAAAGGCAAGGACAAGGCAGCGTGTTCTTTTGTGTGTTTTATGATGGGTGCAAAGTGTTTAAGAGAAGAGAGAGAGATGCTGGGTTGGTTGAGTGAGCAAATCTACTTAGATATATCCAACTCTTTCAGTAGTCTTTAACCGTTTTGGAAGGTCCTCTCTCTGGTGGTGCTTAGGAAATCTGAAAAGTCTTCTATATGCCTTCAGCTACTTCACAAGGCGATATAGGGGTACAATAGATTACCTTTCGATTTACTATATTTCGCAGAGGTCGATGATTATGTCTGCGACGACACCTTTTTACACATTTAGAAGTTTTTTCTTTAGACATTTTAATGCCGAATACCAAACACTGACTAAACTGACTGACTAACTGAGTCGACTGAGTTTCTCCTAGAGGTAAATGTCTGCCAATGACAGGAGTATGAAAAGGCCTACTTGGGTTTCAGGGTTGCTGTAAAATACAAATATCTTCTATCAGGAAACTCTACTCTGCCAAAAAAAACTTGTCATCTGTCACTAAAGTTCGTAGTTATTACTTTTAAGTGCACCAGTTCAGTTATACTCTCTCTTCTCTTCTTGAAAGGATATAAAATTATTTAAAGGAATCGGTGGGAACGTTAATTTCGCTTTTTTATACCTTTTCTAAACCTTTTACTCTTACCTTCTTGCCAATTACCTGACGATTTGACTCCCGTCTTGTTGCTATTTTTGCCGATTTGGAATCCATTTGGGCGTAAGGCGATTCAAATGCATTCGCCGTGGGTGTCGTTGTGTCCGCCTTCCGTTTGACGCCCTTCTTCAGTTTGGCTGGTTGCTGGGGTGGTATAACGGCGCCATCAACACCCACTCCGACGCCTACATTGACACCAACTCCGGCCGTGCTATTAACGTAGGCTTGTACGGCATTGGCAGTGGCCACAGCAGCGGCTGATAATTGACCTGCTGCCGCTCCTCCGCCGGGTATTACGGCCGCCGTTGAGCCATCTAAAAGGGAGGAGCTGTTGACCACAGCGGATGATTGATTAGCACCGGGATAGGCGGATGATGGCTGCTGTTGAAGAAGGCTGGCCATAAGGGCCACAGAATGCCCAGCTCCAGCTGCTGCTCCTCCAGCTGCTCCCATGGCTGTGGTGGTGGTATTAGTGCTACCGGGTACGGAATGCGGTGGCATTGTGCTGATCGGTGGTATGGACGGTGCGACTCCCACTCCTCCTCCTCCTGCTGTTGATGAAACAGTGCCACCCAAAGAGGAAACGGGTCGAGCGGCAGCTGCTCCTCCACTACTACTACCACCACCACTTCCTCCTCCAGAAGATTGACCAGCTGTGGGTAACTTATTATTTGAGCTACTGCTACTACTGCTAGTGGGCACTGCTCCAACACTTCCGCCTCCTCCTCCTCCTCCACTGCCTGCTGCTTTGGGTGTGGCTGGTGTGCGTTGCTTCTTTTTCCCACCCTTTGCAGTTACCGGCTCCAGTTCCAATTCCTCTTTAGGCATTGATTCAATTTTTTGCAGGAATACTTTTTCCAACGTTTGTGCCATTACAACAACGTCCTCTCCAGGTTTGTTATACACATAACAATTATTGAACATTGTATTAAAGTCAAGTATCGCCTCCTTCGCCGACCAATAATAATTGTTCTCCAAACGTTTCTTTATCGTACCCATATCCATAGGTTGCTTGATTATCTTATGGTAATCGGGTAAATTTAATTTCTTAGCATCGACCGGCTGTTGGAAGGGCCACGAGAAATGATGTTTCCAGATGACTTTCATAACGGTTTTTATTAAATATTGCAGTTGATTTGTATTCCGACCAGGCCGTTCCGCTGGCGGAACTACTGGAGGCTGGACAATGCCATTAATTGGCTCCACAGGAGGTTCATAACGCGGTGGAGGCTGTTGATGTGGCGGTTGTGGTTGGTCATTTGTCGTTGTTGCTGCGGCTGTACCACCAGCTCCACCTCCCGCCGCCACCGATGATGATGATGATGATGTGGTGGTGGTTGTTGTTGACGCTGCTGTGGATGACGACATGGTGGCTGCTGCTCTTGCTGCTGATGCTCCTGATGTTGATTTAAACGGAATCTTCTTGCCCTAAAACAAAGAGAGAGACGGCCGGACGACCTCAAGCACAGGCTCCTTTTCAATCTCCGTTCCTTTCTTTCTTCCTTTCTTCCGTCCGTCCGCCGCTCCTCCTCCTCCTCCGCCGCCTCCTCCACTTAGGTAAACTTTATTAATTGTTGCTTCTGTTTTTTCTGAACAATTATTGTTGTTAATCCTATGCTTTCTGTTGATGCTTCTGCTTCTGCTCCTGGTACTGCTCCAGTTGCTGTTACCGCTCCTCCTGCTACTGTTGTTAATAATAAGAATCCTTTTTGGCCTAAAGGTTTTCTACAGATCCTTTGATTCATGCCTCTAGCAATTGGTTTGTCCTATCGAAAAAAAAAAAACATTTATTAGAAATTTGAGTTAAATAATTATGTTTATATATTTCACAAAAATTTAATACTTACCACGGCCGCCCCCTTTGGCTGTGGCTTTGCTTCTTATTGTTGTTGTTTTTGTATTTATTTATTTTTTTTGTTTTTTTTTCTGTTGTAGTTTCATGGACACGGCAATGACATTTTAACGGTATTCGCTCTCTCTCTCTCTCTTTTTTACAGCGTGAGCTGAAAGTATATAGATAAAAAAATAACCAAGTTAGAAATATGTAAGTAAAACAAATTTGCCGGCTTAAAACACACAGTCCCATACACACACACAATCATATTGGTAACTCTGGCGGCAATTATCTTACATAAACAGAAAACACAATCATTTTTGAAATTTTGCTGGATTATTTTCACATTTTTTCCATTTTATTTACTACTACTCTAAATACGAAAATGTCGACAAAGATAAAATGCAACAACAGTAGCTACTGCAAGGCACACGGCGGGTTGTTTAATAATACAATGAACAACAAACACACAACCACATACACACACACACATGCGAAAGCAAAAAAGCGCAAACAAAAACCAATTCACAAAATTTGTTGCTTGATTATTATTACTATCCTTTACCACCACACACAGTTCAGTTTGTTTCTAGATTTATATTTTGTATTTTTCTTTATTCTACAATACTTTTTGTTCTTTTCGAAATTCTTTTTCTCTGTTTTCCCCCATTCGTGGATGTGTGTGTTTGTGTTGTTGTGATATTTGTGTAGTTTTTAGTTGTTACTTTGCCGCCGTTTTGCCAGTTCCCAAATTTCGATTTTCGAAATTCGAACACAGAGAGCAAGATAGAATCAGAGGGAGAGAACGTGCTCTCATTCACAAACACACACACAGTTATGAGACACTCACTCACTATTCTCCCTAAGCGCATCCATATCTATATTTGTCTCGCTTGCGCTAGCATAACTTTTGTTATTTGCCTCGCATTTGAGATTAATAAAAAACTATATTAAAAAATGCGCGAAAGGCATTATCACTATTAAATTTAAAAAAAAATACAAAAAAGCTTAAGTATTCATTTAAAATGTATGAAATATTGTAAATTCTAGCATTAAAACAATTATTTCAATATGTAGCGCGCTGTTTCTCTTAGGCTTTTTTGTCATTATATATACATATGTGTGTGTGTTTTATTCACCACGACACCTTCAAAAGTTTTTTTTTTCAAGTTGAATTTGTTTTCTCTTTTTGTTTTTTTTAAGAATGAATCATTTCGGCATATAAAACTGGCTTCTTGTTTGTGTTGTTGCAGCAAGTAATTTATAATTTTTGTTCTTTTTCTTTGGCCTTTTTTAAAACAAACCTTCTTATTTTAGGGACTGATGTTAAAATTGTGGTGCTAGCTTGGAGAGAGGAGGAGGTGGCTCAGAGGTGAGATGGGGATTTTCGTTAATGTATAGATGTGTGTGTATGTATGCATGTCTCTCTCTCTCTCTCTCTTTCTCCACCTCTCTCCATGAGTCTTTTACTACCACAGTGGCAACTGCATAAATAAAAATTGCATGTTGAATGAAAACACTTATAAATAATATTATTTCGGAGATAACTCCATTTTTTTCTATTAAAAAGCATACACCGTATTTTTTATCGAATTTTTGTTATTGTATTTGCCGCCATGGAGACATATGTTTATTATTATATACTCTTTATATGATTTGTATAATGGAAATAATGTTGATTAATACGAAATTTCGCTTTAAACTAAATTAAAAACTAGCCCACTTGCTTTTTGTTTTTATATCGATTATTTTGCAATACAGAGAATAGATCCCAACCACAAAAATAGCTTTACATTTTGCTTGTTTACAGTAAATAATTTCATGATTTTGACCAAATTTTAAATATTCAGAAGGGATTTTTTATTTATTCGACATTTTTAGTTAAAGTTCACTTAACCCACTGTAAATGTCATTCATATGTGTTTGTTTCCGTGCACGAGTGTGTGTGTGTAAGTAAATGTGACGCAAAAATTAAACGGAAGCAGCAGCTAGCAACAACAACCCACATAGTCAAAATCATTAACGTAAAAACATACAAAATGTTAAAAGAAAAAAGCCTAATTGTTTTTTTTTTTATTTAAGTTTTTTGGAGCCTTTTTTTCCAAAATAAAGTTTAAACAAAACAAAACATGATTTGAGAGAGAGAAAAAGAGCTCTCTGAGTCTTGGCCTCTTATTTATCTCTCTCGCTTTTGCCTGGCTCTCTCTCTCTCTCTCTTGTAATTATGTAGTACAGTAGACGACTAAAAACGATTTTCACGTAGTGTTCACCGTCCCGTAGCGAAACAAATGTTACGAAGAAACTTCGGCTCTTGGTTGTTTTACGTTTGCGCTGCTCGGTTTGCGTTTCAAGGCAAGCACGCGATGACGTAGAGTTTAGCACTTCTTGTTTTGTAGGAGGCGGAGGAGGAATTGACTAAAAGGAGGAATATATATATATTTTTCTTTTTCACCAAAGCAAATCTAAGTAACAGATAAAAATGTTAAAAAATACGTGGATTTAATAATCCACACGAATATCTTTATTTAATACATCTTCCATTCAAAGAAAAATGAATTTTTTTGCTCTTTTCCCTTAACACCCTTCTCTCTCACTCTCTTGTGTTGAACCGGCATAAAATTTTTGGTTTATTTTTTTGTATTTTACGAGTTGTTGCAGCTGCTTTGAGAGAGTAAGCGAGATAACGTTATGGGCCTACGTAATATGTAGTCAAATGCAAATATGGCGGCATGTTCACACACACACATACACACAGCCAGAGAGAGAGAAATGTTGTGTATCTTCAAGTATGCGCGGCGCTGCTACTTGCCGCCTCTAGGTTAATAAATCGTGCTAATAGTGGCACGAATCTTGAAGCCGGTTTCTACGAGGGGAGCCCACACGGTGGAACAGAATGTTTGAGGGGGGAGAAAAAGAGTTGGACGCGGCGGCGCTGCTGCTGCATCGGTTTATTAGAGGTCGGGCGGCGGCAACGGTTGCATCAATGAAAGTTTAATAAGTAAACACACACACACACACACACACGAGAAAATTAGTTTCGAAGCACTTCTTTTTATTTGGCAAATCCCAAGATACATTAAGTATTTGCCTTAACGCACAAAAAGATACATTTTTATTCGCTTCTGTTTTGTTCTTGTTCTTTTATTAAAAAATATGCCACAGCTGCGAGCAAGCAGTGTCAGTAGGTTAAGTGTCATCCTTATCCGTATCCTGGCAAACATCAAAAGCTGCACTTTAAAAAAGCGGTTGTTTAATATTTAAATTAAAATAACTGCACCCACCCGCACACACGTACATGCCTTAAAACATGCAATCTGTTAGATAAGAAGCGCGCGCGCTTTTTTTTTGTAACGCTTACTAACGCATGCGCCACGTGCCTTGAGATGCATTTCTTATTGTTGCATTTTTTGTATAATTTCTTGAATGTGTTTGTTGTGTGTTGCACTTGCTGTTAGTGTTTACTTACATTTGGCAATTTGTTTTTAATAATTTAATCCACAAAAAACAAATGCTGCCCCTACTACTATTGTTGCTGAATTTGTTGCGTGTTGCAGCTGCTGCTGAGTTTTTATTTTTGTTGTATTTATAGGTTGTTGTTTTGCATTTGTGAATGAAGAATTGGGTGGTTGTTGGTCGCGCAGCGGAGAGAGAAGAACAAACACACACGATTTGTTTTTTTTTTGCTTTTGTTGCTTTATTTTGTTGTTTTTTTTTTTATTTTGTTTCTCAGCTATGCTTACTATTTATTAACGTTAATATTCTCTTTACTCCGTGTAATTGTTGCACTTTATATTTTTCTTACTAATATACTAAATGACGAAAAAGTGGAAAGTAAGAACAACAAAAAAATAGAAATTCGCTCTACGTTGTTTTGGCTAGCCGCGCATTTACGTCAAATTTGTTAACGTCATACCGTAACGTAAGCGGCAAAACGGCGGCGGCAAAAACACACGCGCCCCGAACAAACACACACACATACATATATGCTCACACAAATACACATGCACACACATTCAAGTAGCAGCAGCAGCACGTAATACCAAAAAAATTTTAAAAATGCTTATTCAAAGAACTGCAGAATTTCATAACAACTCCAGAAATTGCAAATGAATTGCAATTGAAATTATTTGCCGTTTCAGTTATTGGCGGGTTTTTTTTTGTATCCAAGTTATCTTTTCTTCTCTTTTTGTTAATATTATACATTACGGCTCACTAATACACACGCACACAGTCAGCTCTTTTCTGCTTCCTCTTACTGCTGCTTGCTTGCTTTGTTCCACCACCAAAAAAAAAAAAAAAAAAAAAAAAAAAAAATGAAAAAATGTCATGTCCATTGAAGTCTCACATTTATCTCTCGCATTTTTATTTTTTGGCGCTAAATTGTAGGTATTTTTAAAGAATTTCCATTATTTATTCACTGTTCACAAACAATTGTGATCAAAATTTATATAATTTTAATTCTCTTTTTTACATTTACCACAATTTGTTGGTTTTTTTTGTGCTACGTTTCTCAACCGTAGTTTTCTTTACTCTTTTTTTGTGCTTCTATTTTTTTTTTGTTAGTTATTTCCCACACACACACACAACACGGTACATACGGAGGATTTTGTCGCTAAACGCGCGTTTCTGTTTCTTGTGAGTAACAAAAAAATAAAAAAAAAAACCGTGTTATAAGCAGCCGCAGCCCGCCGCAGTCGTCGTCCAAATTGAATATTCGCCCGACCAAACTAAATGCGAATACACAGAGCCAGCATACGCACACACATGCATCTATACGAGAGGCGCACGCGCCTAACACATATATCTGGCTCACTCGCGCACATTGTCTATCAGATGTTCATTAAAGAGAGAGAAAGAGAGCGAAGTAAATATAGAGACAGCCGCCTTCTTCTTTGGTGGTGAATTTGTTCAACCGACAGCGACGACTACAACCACGACCACGATGAACGAATGAAAACAACGAAACAAAATGGCGAACCTGCGGAGCGTGGAAAATGTCGTATAGAGGAAAAAGGGAAATGTTTTTTTGTAGATCGTTGCCGCTGTTTTGGTGCTTTAATCCGTATTCCTTTTACTTTGTTGACCCTAGACTAATGTAATTCGCCCAATTTGCAAATATTTAAACGGCAAATTAAGCAAATTAACGTAGAATTAGAAGAGTAAAGAAAATCCAAGTTGTTTACCGATTATTTTTTGTGTGCTAATAGAGCGGTGTACGATAAAAGTTATCGAAACACCTCTGTAATGTTATATCGATTACTTTAGTATGACACTACATTTAAAGGGGGATGAGAAAATAAAATTAATAATCACGAAGCATTCGATTTATATATTGCAGAAATATGATTAATACGCATTTATTTTTGTTGAATTCTTGTATTGAATATATAATTTTTATATCCACATATTTCTACACATAGATGATGACTATTTAAATGACTAGTGTCATACCACTTTGACATTTCACATGATTAGTTTTCTATCGAATACTTTATCGATATACAATTTAGGGTTATAAGCAGACATTATACATATATATGTACAATATATATATATATATAAAATTTATACATATATATATACAGCCTCAGTCTTAGTTCCAGGTTGCCATCATGCCACGAGGAAAATTCGTTAACCACAAAGGCCGTAGCCGTCATTTTACTTCTCCGGAGGAACTGCAACAGGAATCAGAGGAGGATAGCGATCAGTCAAGTAGCGGTAGTGGGAGCGATGAAGATGATGATGGTAAAGCAGCTGCCTCAACATCCAAACCGAAAGCCAAGCCAAAACCCGCCGCTAGCAGGTCAACAGCCGCTCAAAGACAAAAGCAACGCGGCGCCGGAGACGATTCATCGGAATCTGAGGATAACGAATCCGAAGATGACTCTGAGGCTGAAGCACGTGATGCCAAGAAGGGTGTGGCATCTCTCATCGAAATCGAGAATCCCAATCGTGTGACCAAGAAGGCCACTCAAAAATTGTCGCAAATCAAAATCGACGACTCTGGTCCGGGTGCCTCGGGTAGCAATAAGCCGGAACTGTCTCGCCGCGAACGCGAACAAATCGAAAAGCAAAAGGCTCGTCAACGCTATGAAAAGCTTCATGCCGCTGGCAAAACCACCGAGGCTAAAGCAGACTTGGCCCGTCTGGCTCTCATTCGCCAGCAGCGTGAGGAGGCGGCCGCTAAGCGAGAAGCCGAAAAGAAGGCAAACGAAACGTCCAAAAAGCCGGCAAAGTAGTAGCCCGCAAACCTGCAAACAGGGACGTATGGCAATTAGAAATAAGATCCAAAACATAAAAGAATTAACTAGAGAGCATCGGATCGGATTGGTTTATAAAATAAAAAATATACGTTTCAACTGTTCTACAATCCACTGAGCAGGCGAATACATCTATCAAAAAATTTATCCATTTTAACATTTTTTTTTTTTTCAAAGTTTTCTTTTTGAAATTAAACACTTTTTGTATTTTGTAATTGATGATAATATAAAGTAATAAAGAAAATATACATAGCTATCCTATATATATATATTTATATATATCTATAAATATGTATATTAAAATTCAAACCTGATTATCTTAACAAATTATAATTCAAGCCTTTTTGCCAAAAATTAACGATGGGAATCATTAAATATAAAAAAAAGGGACCTTTATGTATCCGTCATGATGCTTTTAGTTTAACATTATTTGATACTTTTGATCAAATTTCATCGATTGGTTTATTTATGCATACAATTTGTAGGAAAATATATATTTGTATCTCTATATAAATTATATGTAACTTATACACGACTTAGGGGTAAGAAAAAGAGACCTTGGTTAGGTTCATACGACACCCCAAACCTCTTCGAAGGCCGTGCAGAGTTTGGAGCAGGCAATTGCCGCTGATAAAGGATAATTACTTATGGAAAACAATTCCTCCGTATAATCTGACTTTAGGACACCATGCGCAAATGCTCCGATGACCATAACCACAGGCTCATCATAGCTGGCACTGCCCTCTTCGCCATGGGGAACCAGTTCGCGGGGATTGTTGACCAATTTACCGGAGAAGGACATGGCGTATTTCTTGCAGCCCACTGGCAAATGATCGGTAATAGGATTCTTGATGACACTCATCAAACGACGTGACGAATCGTTTGCACGTATTTGAAATTTATGTAAAAGTTGAACCATTAATCCTGCAAATCGTTTAAATGTTCTCGGAATACGTGTCTGTGGATTGATCTCAATGAGAACATTGTGTTCGGTACGCACAAACACTTGCAGTAGGCCAGCACGATTTAGGGGGGAATCGAAGAGCATTAACAGGCATTGATGGGTAATATCGGGACGACAAGAGCCAGGATCACGTTGATTTTTACGCATAATTCCGGCATGATCATCACAATTAAGCAGCTCAAAAGTATTATGGACCTAATAGGCACATTCCAGTGGGAGAGATAGAATGTGTTTAGATTTTTAAATCATTGTTCATAGAACATCTTACCTTAACTGTCTCCAGTTGTGCTCCCTCGAGGACGATGATCAAACGTTTCTCAGTGGCATTGACGTGAAGCACCTTAAAGTGCTTTTTATCGAGATCGAATTCCGGATCATCAGATTTGCGTCCAACAAATTTACGTTTCCGATTTATCATTTTCCCTTGGCCACCCATTATCGTATCTGTATTTAGCTAAACAATTTAATTCCACAAAAACAAAATAGAGCGCACATGTGCACGTTCTGCTAACTTAACAGTAGGTATGTTAACTTAACAGTGAGTTTTGTTATTTATAAAACCAGTTCCGGAATTAGTTACCAGTTGTTCCTTCTGTTTATCGACTTCTTTTGTTATCGACTATATATCGTTATCGTTATTTGTTCGGCCAGAATAAAATATTCTAGAGTTTTTGAATATTTATATTATTTCCTGAATAAAGTATGCTCGTAAACATCATAGTATCTCCTGCACAAAAATAAAAATTTATATTTTTGTTTATATTTCGCTAAAGTCTCTAAAGTATGGTAAGGAAGTTGCAAAAATCGAAAAAGCGCATATTTTCATATATTGCTGCCATCAAAAAAAAACTGCAAATTTGAAATTTTGACAGTTATCTAAAGATATTTTGAAATTGGCAGGTACGCTTTATCATATTCTTATGCACACATGTATTGATTTTGGTTGAGACTAGATTATAGTAAAGACTCATCGCTCATCACTTAATTATTCACCGATATTATCCAATAGATAAAATATTCTTATTCGGATATTTTAAATTTCATGCATTACGCGGTCTTTACATTAACCGGCTAGTCGATACATTGAGTAGAAAAGTTGTTTGCCATCCCTAAGCAGCTGACAGTTTCGTGTTTGTGCTCGTGTGTGAGTTCGTACGTGCTTATGTGTGTGTGTGTTTGCGGGCGGCGGGCTACAACAATAAAAAGCAAACGAATCGGAATTCTATTTTCATTGTTGTTTGTCAAATCAAACAAAATCTGTTCTTTAATTAAAACTAAAGTAGCGACAGATGCAGATGAATTAAATGCAATTAATTGATGTCCCTTGCTTATTGGCCACAAGGCAAAAGGTATGCGAACTTTTTACAAAAATACAACAACAATATTGTTGAGCAAAACGAGAATATTAATTATACGGTAGTATGCCTGTGTGTGTGTGTGTTGGTATATGTGCGTGCGTGATGCTAGGCTGCAAGCTAAGTTAGAAGTTGTTTAGGATGTTGTCTTGGAAAGGGGGCGACTGGTAGACGGGGGAGAATGCTGCGGGGCGAAATCTTCGCCTTTCTATTTATGTACATATGTACATAAAATTAAAGAGGGCAAATAATTTGATTTGTAGGAGGGGAGATGCCATGGTATGTGTGTGCGCTATGTGTTAGAGAGATGGTTTGAAAGTGGTAGTAAGTGAAACCCTACGAAGACGGAAATGAAATTCTTTGCTAAAGCTAAAAACAAAAACAAAAAACGTATTGTCTTTGTCTGATCTTGGCTAATGGTGGCATGGACCTGTGACTGGATGACTCAATGCAGTACGAAACACAAACACACATTGTGTCTTGTTTTCGTTGTTGTTGCAGCTTTTTTTTTTTTTATCAATTCTTGGCACTTCAAATTAGCCCTATTAAAGATAGGCACATAGATCTATGCATTCCATTCTATTTGTAGTCCAATTCCATTTTATTCCATTCCATTCACTTTTATGCATTTTTATTTCTTGTTTCTGGCCACTTGGCCACCTTTTTTCTGACGACCTAAAAAAGATTCTCATGAGCGTCGGGATTAGACCTTCACCCGGGGGTACACTCCATGGGCGTAGTCTGGCTAATGGGGGAAACAAACAATACATAAAAGTCGAAAGGGAAAATTATTCATTGAACCCATAAAAATCTTTAAAATTGCATATTTTAATAGATATAAATTTGTCTTTAACTTCTAACTTCCCAATGATCTTCAGAATACGGAAATTGCATACGTCACGAAAGTCTCATCTTTTGTATATGTAATACCTACTTTCTACCCTCGTTTACCCCACCCCCTTTGGTTGTGCTTCCATGTTCGTCTTCGGTAACGGTAACAAAATATGAATCATATTTGAACTGAAGTATAAGGGGGAAATCCGTTCGGTTTCTGTTTTGATATCCAAAGATTTGTTAATTGAAAATATTTATGGAATATACTCTAACAATGGGTCATGCAAAATATTTAATAATCACACGATTATTTCGATTTCAAAATTATCCTCCTAGATTTTAATGACCAAGATCGAATTTACTATGTACTATCATTCCATCTAATATCACTTTAAATTTTTCATTACCTGTGATTTAATCAAGCAATTTGTTTAGTACTGTTTCTTTATCCGAACAATCCGGATGTCCAAATACTTAGCCGGATTCGGATAATCCCAAGACATTAATCCTTAAAAATGGTATACTTTATTGTGGTTCTCTTTCTTGTACTCTCTTTCACTCCTTTTCATTGAAATTCAACTCATATTTTCACTGAATAGCTGTATAGCTGATATCTGGATGATATAGTAGATAAACTCTTCTTAATAGCTTTGATTAAGAATGATTAAACGATACTTTACAAGCGATATTCCTACATAAGATTGTAGAAAAGGCAATTAGAAGAGTATCTGTATGTTGCCTAAGCGATATTAGTTTCCGGTATGTGTTATATTAATATTTGCGTTTCTTGTTTCTTCCCCCATGCGGTCTCTAATCGACCAGAAGCTTTAGATAAGTCATCATCATCTTTATCATGAATAAGGCTGGAAAGCATATACAAAGCGGAGTTACTGCTGCTGCTGGCAGCAGTTGCAATTCAGCTTCACCCACGGCAGCTTTGCTTGGCTCACCACTAGCCGCGGCTGATGCTACTCCGGGGACTGGAGGCAATCTTGGAACCGGTACAAATGTGTTCAATTCAATAATGAGCTTCCTGCCCGATAATCGTCCTATAACTTCGTTACATATTGTCGAAGATTCTGATCGGTATGCAATGCATTACTTATGCCTACGCAATACAAAATTCATTCTAAACTAATTTCTTTGGTTTTTTCTACTTCTGCAGCTGCCCCAAGAATTTTAGTGCCATAAGTCGTACCTATGATCAGGACGCGGATGCGGATCTATGGCGTGATTATAATATACTATTTGGACGACAAACTACACGTTACTTGTGCTTATCCAAATCGGAGGGTTTGCCGGAATATGTTGTCGAAACATTAAAGTGAGTTCAGAAATAATTTACTAAAATTTCTATTTATTTTTCTTTCCAATCCGGGTAACATGTGACTCCACCACAATACACTGACTAAGTTTAATCACTCGGTTTAAATTAAAATACAAATTCTTGAAATAATCAGTCAAGTATGCCTTGCCGCATTTTCTGTTAAAGTCTTTTTTTCTATTTATCTTTTTTCTATTAATCTTCTATATTTATTTCCCTATCTAAGTATAATATATATAAAAAAAGAGGTTTATAGGAGTTTTCAAGTTTATAAAGATATTAAACACTGCGCAACAAAATTTCAACTTTTTTTTGATCACTGATCACTCGATTTTGATGAATTTGAGATCGCTGATTCCAAAAGGAACCCAAAATAGTTTAATAGTTTAGATTTTGTAGTTTTCTTAGAAAGAAATTAAATAATATAACTTTTTTGAACCTGATAAGTAAAATAAGACTAACTTCGGATGACCATCTGGGCCGAATATCATTCCGGGATGGATCGTGCGTACGAAGTTGGATATGCCGTAAGGGTTTCGTGTTCAAAAATATCTGATACCTAAATTTCAGTTACATATCCGAAATTATTAGATTTATTGCAAATTTCAATAATATCTTGTATAATTGTAACCTAATTCATTAGAAATTGTTTCTCCTAAATCGAGTCTGTTTTAGTTTCCGATTCCGAATGTCCGATTTCTACTTAATTTATTCGGCTTTTGACTCAAAGGCTAGTAGAATGAAAACTAATTGCAACTTTTCGTAAGATAACTGGCTTTTTAATATTTTTCTACTAGTCTGTATTATGTTGAGAACAATTATAAGTATATTATAATTTCGTTCCAACGATTAATTTAAAAGAATTATTCTTTGGTTGCCACAAAAAATTTAATGTGAAAAACTTATGACAGCAGTCGAATGGAATGGAATCTCGTTCCCAAAAGTTTTTAATCGAAATGTTTAAGCCTTTTTTTATGGTTGGCAGTAAACGAAATATAAGTTCGATGTAAAATAGATGTTTAAAATTGAAAAGAATTAGTTTAAAAATTATATAGAAATAAAACCTGAGTTATTTTTATAAGAATTCTACGATACGTCTTTTTTCTACGTCTTTTTGTTACTTTTCCTTAACAAAAAATATTGTTTTTTTTTTTCATCATCCTTAAAGGGTCATTGCGGAGAAGGTGCCACCGCCCAAGGAGTTCTCACTACTCTCTCGGACAGCCGATAGTGATCAGAAGGCCTGGCGTAAACGTCAGATTGCCTACAAGCTGTCGAAACGTGGCTCAGTTACTCAAGCAGTGACCGATATAATACTCTGTTCAAAATTGAAAATCGCGCCCGACGGCTTTAAGCTAGCCGGTGATATTAATGGAATACTTATATGCTATAAGACTGGAGCCATACCCATGCGCTTGCCACCACCAGTGCCAGCATCGGCCGCCTTGGCCAGTGGAACAATATGTGAGGCAGAGCAGGCCTTAAATCGACTGAATTTGCAGGGTCAACGCAACTCCAGAGGACCGGTCTGTATTAAGAATTCAAATCCAAATTAAACGTAATTTATTAAATATTTATATAATTCCATTTTAGTTGCCTCAGTTGCCAACGGAGAATCAAGATCATGACTATGAGGAAATCCAGGCCCATTATCAAATAAATTCTCCACAGAGGCCAGCTCCGCCACGTCCGGCAACCAGTGTGGGGGCCGCTGGAAGAGCCGTAGGTAATGGTTCCATTGTCATTTACAGCGGAACTCTGGGAACCTACACAGAACTAGAGGGTGTGCCATTCGTCGTGGATGTAAGACTGCAATCGAGCAATCAATGGACAGCCGATGATGTGAGTATAAGTAAAAAAAAAAAAGAAACTATTTGAGCATATTCTCTAACTTCTCTCTTTCTGTCCCTCTCTTGCAGTTACCTTCATTTCCAGATACTTCCAAATTATTGAAATCTTTGGACTATGACTTTCAATTAGAGCGTCAAATATTATGCACCATGAAGTCTTCCGCCTCGAAAAATCCATTTTTTAAATAGACAAGGTCAACAGCAGAATCATCCCACAAAATGTATTACTTAGTCGTAAGAAGGGTCCCCAGATGAAAGTGGATTAAGAGAGGGGAATATAGGACATCGATAATCTGCTTGTGTTTTATATCGGTCAACCTGAAATTAAAACCTTTAAAGCTCATTCTTGAATGCATTTTGGGTAAACCTATATGAGAAACGAAATTGTTTCCGGATTTCTTGTATATTATTAGATACTGGAAATGGAAAAGCAAAACAAAAAAAAACAAATAAAACCAATTCACCCAATTCAATTCCCGTCAATACACTCCCCCCACCCAAGAAAAATCTGTGTGTAATATTCCTGTGCCTTTCCCCATTTACGTCATGCAATTCTATTGTGGTTTATTTTTCAGTTTTTCATTTCTTAGTTTTTTTTTTTTTTTTTTTAATTTATAAAAACCGTTTTAACACTATAATAATCTCTATATATCTATATAAATATATATAAACAAAATATACAATATTGTGATTGCCCGATGGCAAGAGAGAAGAAATAATGTTTGTCATGTCATTTGTTTTAACACAACAGTCAATAAATATCCGTTACATAACCATATATATATATACATACATATACATATATATATATATATAGATGCCACTTAGAACTTAAAAGAATTTGAAAAAAGAGAGAAACCAGTTGGTTCTTTATAGCATATGTTCAAACACATATTAGATATGCTTAGTTAGTAGAGACAAATTAGACTGTACGTAAAAATCATAGATTCTTTCTATATCCCAGATATGCTACAAATGCACTGCACTGCTTGATTTAGATTCTGATTCAAATATTCTATCAAATTCAATTGATTTTTGTCAAAATCTGTAAAGTCTATATAACAAAAAACAAAAAAAAAAAAAACACGAAAATATAAGTACAAACAACATTTGAGGATTAAAACATTTAAAGCAGTGCATTTGGCAGAGCTTCCTTAAAAATATATATATGTATACAAATACAAAAGAGAGAAAACAACCACCCCCTCCTCCCAAACCATTGCCCATTCCCTTTTAATAGATATATATATATATATATATATATATATATATATACAATCAACCGCATCATCTTCAATAAGCAAGTTGAAATATATACATATACTCTTAAATAATAAACAATTTAATACATGTTGTTTATAATTTTTCTTCTCTTTTTTTGTAAAGACATTTTAGTAAGTATATGTATAATTAGAATTCGGACTTAAAATTTGAAAAAATAGTTCAAGTTTAAACATTTGGATCACCTGATTTGAATTTGAAAAATTCTTGAAAATTCTTTAAAACTCTCAGCTTGGCGAATATGTAACTTTGTCACATTTTGGCGGATTCTCAAAAGTTATATCTCATTTAAATGCTTTTTCAATGCATATCAATCACGGATGGTTTTTCGGGGAAGTTCCGATCGAAAAAATCAAGACTTTCGGCTCAGTAATTTTACGATGAATGCATTTTCAGGATTATGATTTAGCGGACTCATTAAAATTTAACGAGCACTTTGACTTACATACATACATTTCGAAATACTGAAATTTCGGCGAGTGTCGAGACACCCCAACCTTTTGTTCTAAGTCAATCGATAGCTAGAATAGAATACATACTTAAATTAAGGATTTTTCGATAGTCGTTGTTGTTAAAAAGCTGAGAAAAAGGCACTTTTTCCCTTTTGCCCTGGATTTGTGTACTTTCAAAAGTGTTTTTCTCGAAATCACATTGTTTTGAACTGGTCAACTAGATATCTCGATAAGGACTTGGCTGATCGTTCTGAAATATCCAGCCTATTAGGGGCCAGTTCCGGATTACCAATAGGTAAATTGACAACAAAATGAAGTAAGTGAGTCGTCTCGCCGACTTAGGTATACCATACACCAGTAAAGCAAACACTTCAACTTTATTAAACAAATGCATTTTCACATGCTTCTTACAAGCATATCTTAGTATCTCGCTCACTCAAACGCTCGTATGTATGTACCCTAGCGCCCCCACCAGCCAACGGCCAACTCCGGCCTTATGGAAAAACGTTTATATGCATAACTCGACTGTTTTTTGTCCGATTTTGATCAAATTTGGTATTTTGCTAGATATTAGTATTAAATTTAAGTGTGCCTAATTGGATTGCATAAGGTAAAACAATACGGGAGATAATCAAGTTTTTCAAATTACGGGGGAGAAAAAGGGCGTGGCAAAATTTTTATACATTGTACAAAGTGTGTGCATTTACTAAGCGAATATACATACCAAATATTGTGTCTCTAGCTGGAATAGTTTTTAAGATAAACGCTTTTTTAAATTGCGGGGGCGGAAAGGGGCGTGGCAAAAATTTGAAATAAACTTGGTCACTCTACACACTACACGAGTCTACATACCAAATTTGGTGGCTCTAGCTCTTACAGTCTCCGAGATCTAGGTGTTCATACGGACAGACGGACGGACAGACGGATGGCTAGATCGACTCGGTTGTTGATCCTGATCAAGAATATATATACTTTGTGGGGTCGGAGATGCTTCCTTCTGCCTGTTACATACATTTTGGCGACTTTAATATACCATTTCACCCTATGGGTGTATGGTATAAAAATCAAAACAAATTGTGCAAATTCTTACGAACTTTTTTTATTTATTTTCTGAGCTATTATCATGAAATTTATTATTTTTAAGTTAATTACACATATAAACGACTATGCCAAATTTGATCAAGATCGAGTGACTATATCATATAGCTCCCATAGAAACGATCTTTCGAAAACAGTGACTTTTGTCAATAACTTCGTTACTTTTGACGCGATTGCTTTCAAATTAAACATTTGTTAGTTTAATATATCTGTTAATGACTGTGCCGAATTTGATAAAGATCGGGTGACTATATCATATAGCTCCCATAGGAACGATCGGCGGAAAACAGTGACTTTGATCAATATCTTCGTTATTTCCTATGCTAAGATTGAAGGCCGTTCTTTCGGACACATTAGCCCTTTTAGCTTAAACGTTTTTCCACTTTGATGGCTACAGGTAAGGAAAAAGTTACCGAAAAAGTTGCAAAGGTATACAAACTTTGACGCGGTCGTAGTTAGCCCCGGCCCTCTAGTTTTTTTCTTAACTTAACTATTTCAATACATTTTGATTTGAAAACCTATAAAAAGTTGTATCATTTTCACCTTTAAGTCATTGATTTAAATGCCTCCTCCGCCCGTGCTCAAACCAGGCTACGCCCTTGACAAATATTGTTGCGAAATAAATAATATGCATTTATTATACCGACTGTATAATAATTTTTCAAAAACTAAACAAATACAGTTGGTTTAATTTTGTTAACATATCTAAGAAAAATTCAATTTGATTAAATGGTTATATTATAAATCGTAAATTAGATAAGCCTGGTGTTTCTTCTGCTGCCATTAAGCATACTTAGTAAATTCTCACATTAGGATTCAGATTCGAATGGAAAATTTTTAATATTAGCAAAATGCGAGAAAGAAAACATAAAAAAAATTGGGTCAAGATTCGATTTTTTTTACATGTTGTCCCAATGCTCGGGAACAGACGGACTTAGAGGCGTGATGTCTTCCCAACATTTGTAGCTCTTTTAATTCTAAGAAACGTTGCTGAAGAAAGTTTGTAAAAAAATGAATATTTTAGAAGTTAGAAGCAAAAATGGCAACTTTGATGAAAAACTTCCGGAAAAAATTTTGTATGAAACCATCGTGATAACTTAAAAAACTAATGATGCAGTTCGATTCGCAGGACCCGAAATAGGGTGAAACCATCGAATTTTGCCATGTCTTTTTTTTCGACTATCACAGTGTAATTATTCTCACAAAAAAATTGTTATAAATTAAAAATACTTCCATAACTACTCTAAAAAAGGGCTTAATTGTATTTATTTATATCTAGAACTGTAGCTGAAAAAGTCATTTTGGGTTATATAAAATTTATAAAATTAATTTATTTAACCATTAACAATATTTCTACAATAAATAAGGATGATTTAGGTCGAATGCATGAAAAAGAAATCGATATATACATATGTATATACATGTATGTATGTAAGTCATATTTACCTCATATGACAAACTATACACTTCGTTAGTTCGCCCTACTCTAGAATATTGCTCGCCAGTGTGGAATCCGCAATATGATGTTCACCAGCGTAGTATTGAATCGGTACAGAAGAAATTCCTTAAGTTTGCGTTACGCGGTCTTAATTGGGACCCGAGTCTTCGCCTACCTTCTTATTCTAGCAGACTTCTTCTCATTAATCTTCCTTCACTTTACAACCGTAGGCTCGTTTTTGGCATTCTCTTTCTCCATAAACTAGTCAACGGCGAAGTCATTTCTACTAATTTACTAGATACGCTATATTTTTGTGTTCCCTCACGTCGGACCAGAAACTTTTTTCCTATTCAACCTTTTCGTTTTCTTTGCCAATCTTTTAACAACCTTTCTCACCTAATTTCTCCTCATCTTTCTGTCACTTCTCTTCGCGCTATACTTTTTAATCATCTACAGCGAAACCAATAATAATATTCTGGGCTTGGATTGGTTGCAACTCATCCCTGACCACATTGGCTGTGAATCGGGGCATAGCTGGCACCTTATGCAAATAAAATACCTCCACCGGGTCGAGGATGTTTAGTTGTGTATATAGCTAAGCTATCTTTTTCAATTAATTACTATCTGTCTTTAGCTTAAGCTTTTTCGTCGACTGCTGTGTTAGTTGACGTAAATAAATAAATAAATAAATAAAATAAATAAATAAAAACCAGAGGGCCGGGGCTAACTTCGACCGCGTCAAATTTTGTATACCCTTGCAACTTTTTTGGTAACTCTTTCCTTACCTATAGCCATCAAAGCGGAAAAACGTTTAAGCTAAAAAGGCTAATGTTTCGAAAGAACGGCCTACAATCTTAGCATAGGAAATAACGAAGATATTGATCAAAGTCACTGTTTTCCACCAATCGTTCCTATGGGAGCTATATGATATAGTTACCCGATCCTTATCAAATTTGGCACAGTCATTAACAGATATATTAAACTAACGAATGTTTAATTTGAAAGTGATCGCGTCAAAAGTAACGAAGTTATTCACAAAAGTCACTGTTTTTATAAGATCGTTCCTATGGGAGCTATAATATATAGTCACCCGATCTTGATCAAATTTGGCATAGTTGCTTATATGTATGTCTAATTAACTCACCAATATTAAATTTCACGACAATAAATAACGAAGTTATTGAGAAAAGTCACTGTTCGTGATTTTGCGGTTTGTATGGGAGCTATATGATATAGTGGTCCGATCCGGCTGAATCCGAGATATACACCGCCTGCAGTATATACAAGCCTACATGCAAAATTTCAGCTCTGTAGCTCTTACGGTCTAGGAGGAGTTTGCGTTGATCCAGACGGACGGACGGACGGACATGGCTATTTGAACTCGTCTCGTCGTGCTGATCAAGAATATATATACTTTATATGGTCGGAGATGCTTCCTTCTATGCGTTGCACACTTTTGACCAAAATTAATATACCCTTTTTGCAAGGGTATAAATATCCCCAAAATGCAAAATTTCAACTCGCTATAAAAAAAAAACCAGAGGGCCGGGGCTAACTTTGACCGCGTCAAAGTTTGTATACCCTTGCAAGTTTTTTGTGTAAAAGGTCTAATGTTTGCGAAAGAACGGCTTAGGAAATAACGAACATATTGATCAAAGTCACTGTTCACCACCGATTGTTCCTATGGGAGCTATATGATATAGTCGCCCGATCTTAATCAAATTTGGCACAGTCATTAATAGTTATGCTAAACTGAGAAATATAAATTTTTATGACAATTGCTTCAAAAGTAACGAAGTAATTGACAAAAGTCACTGTTTTCGAAAGATCGTTCCTATGGGAGCTAAATGATATAGTCACCCGATCTTGATCAAATTTGGCATAGTCGTTTATATGTGTAATTAACTCACCAATATTAAATTTCACGACAATAGCTCAAAAAATAACGAAGTTATTAAGAAAAGTCACTGTTCGTGACTTTGGCGTTTGTATGGGAGCTATATGATATAGTGATCCGATCCGGCTGAATCCGAGATATACAACGCCTGCAGTATATACAAGCCTACATGCAAAATTTCAGCTCTGTAGCTCTTACGGTCTAGGAGGAGTTTGCGTTGATCCAGACGGACGGACGGACGGACGGACGGACATGGCTATTTGAACTCGTCTCGTCGTGCTGATCAAGAATATATATACTTTATATGGTCGGAGGTGCTTCCTTCTATGCGTTGCACACTTCTGACCAAAATTAATATACCCTTTTTGCAAGGGTATAATGAAGTAAGTAAGTCGTCTCGCCGACTTAGGTATACCATACACCAGTAAAGCAAATATTTCAACTTTATTAAACAAATGCATTTTCACATGCTTCTTACAAGCATATCTTAGTATCTCGCTCACTCAATCATACGAGCACCCTAGCGCCCCCACCAGCCAACGGCCAACTCCGGCCTTATGGAAAAACGTTTATATGCATAACTCGACTGTTTTTTGTCCGATTTTGATCAAATTTGGTATTTTGCTAGATTAGTATTAAATTTAAGTGTGCCTAATTGGATTGCATAAGGTAAAACAATACGGGAGATAATCAAGTTTTTCAAATTACGGGGGCGAAAAGGGGCGTGGCAAAATTTTTATACATACAAAGTGTGTTCATTTACTAAGCGAATATACATACCAAATATTGTGTCTCTAGCTGGAATAGTTTTTGAGATAAGCCTTTTTTTTTTAAATTTCGGGGGCGGAAAGGGGCGTGGCAAAAATTTGAAATAAATTTGGTATGTAGACTCGTGTAGTATGTAGAGTGATCAATCTACATACTACACGAGTCTACATACCAAATTTGGTGGCTCTAGCTCTTACAGTCTCTGAGATCTAGGTGTTCATACGGACAGACGGACGGACGGACGGACGGACAGACGGACGGACGGACAGACGGACATGGCTAGATCGACTCGGTTGTTGATCCTGATCAAGAATATATATACTTTGTGGGGTCGGAGATGCTTCCTTCTGCCTGTTACATACATTTTGGCGACTTTAATATACCATTTCACCCTATGGGTGTATGGTATAAAAACGAGCTAACTTTGAAAAACCCAAATAGGGTTTTGCTATTCAATACTTGTACTTTCAGAAAAAAAAGGTCCGGTGCGGTTTGATTTTAATACCCTTCATTTTGTTGCATAGTGTAATTATTTTGATTACTTACAAGTTTTTAAAATCTTTTTGTGAAGATTTGAATAATTTGGGACTATTTTATTGAATTTACATGTTGTTAATTGACATTTGAATTATAATTGGTAAAATTTTTAAATCTTCTACGCATCAAAGCAATCGTTTTGCGGTGATCACCTGCTGAGCTCCAGGATCGTCTGATTCTAAAAGCGAAAAAACGTCACATAGTAGTAACATTCTATTTCTATCTATTTTTAAAGTGTTTCAAAATCATTATTTCGATTTTTGGCAAAGTTTTTGATACTTTTTGATACATTTTGAATTACAAATCAAGTGAGTAAATCGCCTCGCTGACTTCATGCACCGCGTGGACCAAATAATTTAAGTTGCGAAGATCGATTGTATACAGTGAGTCTAAATAGTATTGTCACACTCACAGAGTTAAAGTTGTCCGTTCTATAACTTTTGAAATTGTTTATTAAATTGTTTTTACATGCTTCAAAGGACGCATATGCTATCTCGCTTACTCTTACAAACACACGAGCACTCTAGCGCCGCCACCGGCGTCACCGGATAACTTGACTAGTTTTAGTCCGATTATGATCAAATTTGGTAATTTGCTGGATAATAATTGTTTTGGTGTGTCAAATGAAATGTGCATCTTGTAGCTGTTGGAGAGAGAGGCGTTTATATGCCCCACCCTAGAGTATGCCATAGTTTCGCTTGGGTACATTTCTTTCTCTTGGAAGGGGGCATGAGGCCAAAGGGGAGAGAGAGACTTTGGAAGGAGAGCTAGGATAGGACAACATCAAAAGTGAGAGGAATTATTCGGGGGGGAGAAAAACTAGAAAGAAAGCGACCTCGGGTATAAATAGAGGCGATATGGTCGCCATACTTTTTCTCACCAAAAAAATCTGCCTAGCAACAAGTGAAATCCAAAAGGAAAGAAAAGTAACAATTTTTTTACCCTACATATATTTTATACTACAGTGAATTACCCGAAGCAATCAAAAGATTGCAGGGTACGCCAACTTATTTCGGATTTTTAAAGCCTTCAAAGGAAAAAAAAGGGTAAGGGAAAAAAAGAAAAATGTGTGAGCACTGGCAGAAGAAAATTTAGAGTCCTCTTTCATAGGCATATAAATTTCTCAACACAAATAATAACTGACGTCACAGTGGCCAACCAGCTGCGGTGCCCCGCGATCGCAGCCCATCGACGGGGGTAACCTGCCTGCGGGGAGGTTATATATGTACATATAACAAAAAAAT
Source organism: Drosophila willistoni (assembly GCF_018902025.1). Taxonomy (NCBI): domain Eukaryota; kingdom Metazoa; phylum Arthropoda; class Insecta; order Diptera; family Drosophilidae; genus Drosophila; species Drosophila willistoni. The sequence continues at coordinate 2,787,801 of NW_025814053.1, forward strand.
TATATATAAAAGTAATAAATACAGTTTATAAGTTAAGTTAAATTGAGTTAGATAAATATTTTATTTACCCAATCCTGTGAAAAAACGATTGAATTTATTATTGAATATCCTGCAAAAACGTGCATAAATACATTGGAACCCTAGAGACGAATACTTTTGTGACTTACTGTACATACCCAGCGCGATCAGAAAAAAAAGTAACCCCTGTGTACATATGTGCATTTAACTCCGTAAGAAAAGAAAAGTGTAAAGCAAGGGTGGGCACGAAAATTTAACTTGGGAGCCAGAGCATCAGCAGCAGAGGCTGGGCAGAGAAAAAGGTTATTTTTTGGTCTCGACGCACACAAAAATTTGTGTGTCTCGAGTTTTATGACGGGTCATAAACGACCTTTTTTGGGTCGAGCGAGCGATCGTCATCGAACTTGTAGGCAGAGGGACGGACAAGTCCCGAATTTTACGGGGAGGGGGAAAAAGGGTCGAGATCTCGAGCTCGCAACTTTTAGGCAGAGGGACGGACAAGTACCGAATTTTACGGGGAGGGGGAAAAGGGTCGCGATCTCGAGCTCGCAACTTGTAGGGACAAGTAAAAAATAAGGGTTGTTTTGATGAGTGCTCGAGATCGCGTTCCTTTTTCCCCCTCCCCGTAAAATTCGGGACTTGTCCGTCTCTCTGCCTAAAAGTTGCGAGCTCGAGATCTCGACCCTTTTCCCCCTCCCCGTAAAATTCGGTACTTGTCCGTCCCTCTGCCTAAAAGTTGCGAGCTCGAGATCGCGACCTTTTTCCCCCTCCACGTAAAATTCGGGACTTGTCCGTCCCTCTGCCTTCAAGTTCGACGACGATCGCTCGCTCGACCCAAAAAAGGTCGTTTTATGACCCGTCATAAAACTCGAGCACACAAATTTTTGTGTGCGTCGACTCGCAAAAGTGACCTTTTTCTCTGCCCAGCCTCTGCCGGTAAAGAGCCACGGGAGCCAAAAGAGCCACTACGTGCCCACCCTTGGTGTAAAGTTTAAAGTAGAGAAAAAAAGAGAATAGAGAAAAAAAGTGAAACCAAGGAAAAAAAAAAATCAAGTCTGTGTAAAATCTAAAATTTCGTCTGTTTAAAACAGGGCCCGGCACAAAGAGAGCACTGAAAAGATGTAGTAGTATGTGTGCGTAAGTTGCTTTACACTGCGCAAATTGCATGTGATGAAAGCAAAAAAATTAGAAATGCGATAGAAAACCCTTTCATACAAATTGAAGGGTCAATTACGACTAAAAAGTGGACCGCGGATTCGCGAAAATCTTGACTTTTAGGTAGCGTGTTAACCCTTTTTACCTACTTTTGCTAAAAATAGATTTTTTGTCCCACTTCACATTCTCTTTTTTTATCGTATGCATTTCTAAACAACGACAAGTGCAAGAAACCACAATTCCAGGTAGAATGCTCTGAAATTGCACCCTTTTTACCTACTTCGGCCGATGCTCGAAGATTCGATGATGTAAGTGGAATATTTGCATAATATGATTATATTATAATATTTTTGCAAAAGTTGCCAGTTACATAAAAAGAATAAAGGCATTAATTTTTTCATATGTAGCGATCGAGAAAAGCGACATATGTATGTACATAGATGGCAACCTCATGCTCTGTGTGAGGACTTCGGCAGCCGTTCGGTTACACGCATACGAGGTGCTGAACGTTTTCGTCCCCCGGGGGATATGAGTGCCGGGCTCTGGTTTAAAACTTAAATCTAAAAATCTAACTGTAACCTTAAGCAAGTTTCCAATGCAAAAATAAGTGGCTGTTGGCTGTGTCGCGGATTCGTGTCAGAGAAAAAAAAAGTACCGCTTATTACCGTCCCTCTCGATACCCAAGAAAAAAAGTCAAAGTCAAAAGAAAAGAGAGAAGCAAAGAAAAAAAATTTTAAGAGAATGGTATAAGCGGGAATAAATTTGTGGATCGTGTTAGGGTAGTGGAACCTGAGTAATGAACTTGACCTAATTCTGATCAGCTGTGGTTTTTTTTTTCCATTTTTTTTCCTTGTGATTTTTTTTGGTGAACAAAATGTTTTAGCTTCTCCAGCAGATCGTGAAGCGCTTCATCGATGGACCCAATATCAAAGCTGTGAGTTAAAACCAACTTATTTTTCATTAAATTCTTATTTCTTATTACGATGTTTAAATTTTGTTTCAACATGGAGTAAATTGGCCACAGAAAAAAAAGAAAAAAAAACCACAAGAAGAGGTGGGGAAAAAAAGAGGGAATTAATTAAAGGAAAACCAGAGGGCCGGGGCTAACTTCGACCGCGGCAAAGTTTGTATACCCTTGCAACTTTTTTTGGTAACTCTTTCCTTTTCAAAGCGGAAAAACGTTTTATCTAAAAAGGCTAATGTTTGCGATAGAACGGCCAACAATCTTAGCATAGGAAATAACGAAGATATTGATCAAAGTCACTGTTTTCCACCGATCGTTCCTATGGGAGCTATATGATATAGCTACCCGATCCTTATCAAATTTGGCACAGTCATTAACAGATATATTAAACCAACAAATGTTTAATTTAAAAGCAATCACGTTAAAAGTAACGAAGTTATTGACAAAAGTTACTGTTTTCGAAAGATCGTTCCTATGGGAGCTATATGATATAGTCACCCGATCTTGATCAAGTTTTGCATAGTCGTTTATATGTGTAATTAACTTAACAATAATAAATTTCATGATAATAGCTCAGAAAATAACGAAGTTATTAAGAAAAGTCACTGTTCGTGACTTTGCCATTTGTATAGCAGCTATACGATATAGTGATCCTATCCGGCTGAATCCGAGATATAGAACGCCTTCAGTATATACAAGCCTACATGCAAAATTTCAGCTCTGTAACTCTTTCGGTCTAGGAGGAGTTTGCGTTGATCCAGACGGACGGACGGACGGACGGACATGTCGATTTGAACTCATCTCGTCGTGCTGATCAAGAATATATATACTTGTGACGAGTCACAATACTTGGCAGCGTCTAACACCCCATTACCGTTCCCCTTCTGATGTATATATTTAAGTAAACTACGCCCATGCAGGGCCCCTCTGTTGGTTATCTTTCGTTACGCCCATGGAGGGCATATTTAAATGTTCCAACATTGAATTAACTGAAGTTCTTTTCGACAGACTATACTCATGATCTAAATCTATCTCTTTCTGACTAACGACTTGGCGTGGCAGCGGCGTCGACGCGTCGCGGAGTGGGCAATCTCTCAGCATCGGTCGCTGCGCCGCAAGCCGATGCCAAATGGAAAAGCAAAGAAATCGAAAGTGAAAGAGAGAGACGGCGATCGTGACGCGTGCCAAAGCACAAGACGCATCGTATGATTTCACCGTTAGGACATAAGTAGGCAGAGCAAGGGTGGGTTTAGAATTAGGAGAAAATCTCACCAGTAACCACGAGAGTGAAAAGCTGACAAGTGAAACCAGGAGCAGAAGAAAAAAACATAGTGCCCAAAAGAAATCATCATGTGAGATACCAGGAATTAGCAGGTGAGCCCATGTCCAAAGTTCCCCTTGTTTTGCTTGAGTGCGGTAGGGACCCAGATTACGAATTAGTTAATTATTATTATATCTATATATATACAGTGGCGGCAAATTAGTTGAGTACATTTTTTGTTGACCTTAAATTCTGATTTCATTCGATTGTTACTTAATGTTGGTGAAAAGTTTTGATATGTTAATTTATAACGTTCAATTGGTTATTCTATTGAGATGATGTTCTGTAAATTTCGTGGGCATATCTCTAATGGTTTTTTTTTTAAAATGGGTTTTGATAAAAAGCCCCCAAATTCGGACCCGGCAAAAAAAAAAAGACACATTTTCAAAATTTGTAAATTTGATCGTACACCTTTGGACTCAAAGAAAAAGTTTTAGATCTAGTAAAACTAAGATAAACTGCATACCACAAATTTTCAATTTGGAAACACAAAGAGGTGTTTTCAACAGCCCAACTATTTCCCTCTCTTTCTTTTGATGCAAAACGCCGTTAAGTAGGTAAATGGGACAAAAATTCGCCAACAGGCAAGCAATCAGAAGACGCAGTAGGTAAAAAATATTTAAATCTTGAAATAGTTTTTGTTGAAAAAAACCCTTTTACAAAAAGAAAGAGAGGGAAATAGTTGGGCTGTTGAAAACACCTCTTTAAGAAAAAAACACCTTTTTTGCAGGGCAACGAAGTCTATCTATTTTTAATCCGATTTTGATGAGCAATATCTCATTCGACAGGAAATTTGATTGACTATCTTATCATAGTTCAAGTGTAGTTATACTTTAGTGTGTGTTAGTGGCGTAAAGAGACCAAAAAATTCCATACAAAATTAAATTTTTCAATTGGCTGCAAAATGGACCCTGGGGCCAAATTGAAAATTTGTGGTATGCAGTTTATCTTAGTTTTACTAGATCTAAAAATAGATCTAGATTTCTTTGAGTCCAAAGGTGTACGATCAAATTTACAAATTTTGAAAATGTGTTTTTTTTTGCCGGGTCCGAATTTGGGGGCTTTTTATCAAAACCCATTTAAAACCATTAGAGATATGCCCACGAAATTTACAGAACATCATCTCAATAGAATAACCAATTGAACGTTATAAATTAACATATCAAAACTTTTCACCAACATTAAGTAACAATCGAATGAAATCAGAATTTAAGGTCAACAAAAAATATACTCAACTAATTTGCCGCCACTGTATATATATATATATATATATATATCTATCTATAGAGCTATCGGACTGAAATTTTTTTCGGTGTTTTTTATTACCCGGGAAAAATAAAGTATGAAAACCATCAGGATCGGACCACTATATCATATAGCTCACGAAGAACTAGAAGAAACATTTTCATAAAAATCGGAGTATGCTATGAAATTTACATATGTGATTATAAAATAATTGTAAAATAGAGAGTTTAATTGTTTTGTTTGTATATTGATGAATTAAGTTGCAGAAAACAAATTTTGAACATGTAAAATTATTATTACCAAGGACTGCAAGGGTATATAAACTTCGGCATAGCCGATGTTAGCTTCTTTGATATTTTTATATATATATATATATATGTATATTTGTGGTTAGGGTATTTAAAGGTCGCATATACGTTGTCGATGTGCCACGCGCTTTTAGTTTTCTTTGCAAGCGACAGTTACATGCGAGAAAGAGACAGGGACGCACGAGCGGCCAGTAAGAATGAGAATAGTCAATTCACCGTTTGATTCGGGGCGTGTGTGTGAGCTACGAGCATTCTCTTGCCATTTCTCTCTCACTCTTACACACAGCTTTGATTCAACCGTTTTTTTGTCATTCCTTCCTTCACACTGATTTAAAAGTACAGTCGCGCGTTGGGTTTCGTGTTAGTGTATTTTTTTATTGTGCTTAAAAAAAAAAATATACATATATGTACAGTGGCTCACAGCTTATTTCGTGCAGGGGTGTAGAAAAACTTTAACAGCGTGTACCTCTTAAACTATTGAAGATATCAAAAAAATTTAAATGCAGTTTTATTTAGTGATCATTTATACTATATTTAGTTGCTTTATTGTTTTTGTTACTTTTAAAATAACTTTTATAAATTAAAAAAATGAACATCAGTAGCTTTTTCTATGTCACAGCTTATTTCGTGCAATGCATTTAACCCTAAAAATTTATTCTAAACAAATTAAACTAGTATTTGGTGTGTCCCCCATTTTGTTTAATGACCTCTTTAATGCATGTTTCCATTGAGGAAACCAATTTTTTGGTGACTTCAGGTGACATTTTTACCCATTCTTCCAGTGGGGCATTTTTAAGGTCATTTATAGAAATTGGGCGGGAAACATGATGCTTGGCAAAGGTTAGTCGACACTATGAGCCCACTATGAAGCATGGCGGTGGAAGTGTCATGGTTGGGGCATGCATGGCGACTTCTGGAGTTGGAATCCGAAGGAACAATGGGCAGACATATGTATCTATCAGTTTTAAAGGAGATTGTGAAGTCCTGGTTGAGCTGGGATTGCCCAAATGTGGTCAGTCCTCCTGTCCAGTTTCCTGACCTTAATGTGATTGAAAATTTGTGGGCAAAATTTGACATGACCATCCGGAAAAGGTCAATTTCCAATAAAAATGACCTTAAAAATGCCCCACTGGAAGTATGTAAAAATATGACCTGAAGTCACCAAAAAATTGGTTTCCTCAATGGAAACACGCATTAAAGAGGTCATTAAACAAAATGGGGGACACACCAAATACTAGTTTAATTTGTTTAGAATAAATTTTTAAAGCCAGGTCATGCTAAGTAAGAATATCGGCAGAGTCTCCGGCAGGGTTTCTACAGAATTATCAGCAGAGTCATCAACAGAGTTTTCGACAGGATTAATAATCTCATCAACAGCATATTTCGGAGAGAATTATTAATGAAGTCAGCTACTGAGTTACCGACAGAGCTAGCAATAGGTTCATCAACGGAGCCATCGACAGAGTCCCAGATAGAAATTAGTTTTATTAAAATAAAAACTTTTACAAGAGAGAAGAAAAGAGCTAAAGTTACCAGAAGCAGATAGAGCGAGTCAAGGTCATTAGTGAGACTGTAACCTACCGCACTAAGTCGTTAGTCAGAAAGAGATAGATTTAGATCATGAGCATCGTCTGTCGAAAAGAACTACAGTTAATTCCATGTTGGAACATTTAAATATGCCCTCCATGGGCGTAACGAAAGATAACCAACAGAGGGGCCCTGCATGGGCGTAGTTTACTTAAATATATACATCAGAAGGAGAACGGTAATGAGGTGTTAGACGCTGCCAAGTATTGTGACTCGTCACACGGTGTCCTTTCTTCGCGTGGACGAAATGGCCCGTGACCCGTCCGTGCGGCTTCAGTTGGATTCTGAAAAACCGGTGGTACGCCCACACCAAGAAGCATTGGTTTCGTCGTGAGCTCGGGCCGGCGCTCCTACTTGGTTGTTGGGTGATACCGATGTTGGGAGTGCGTGTCGATAGCCGAGGTCGGGCCTCCTCGTCGTTGGGGCCTGAGTCGGTCTCTTTCTGGCTGGTGACCATCGGGGGAACAAGTCCTGCCTGCGTGGATCATCCGTAGGACGCGAAAGTATGACCACCGACATGATAACTGACCAGCGTCGATGGTACGTAATCCGATTGTTTTCTCCTGTTTGTAGGGTTTGTCCCTCTGACGATTGCTCCTCTAGAGGACCGGGGGCGATCACCTCTATGCTACGGAGATGGATCGGGGTGTCGAGTTGGTTTGTCTCCTGCTGTGCACCAGGGTCGAAGAGTAATACTGCTCCTTGTTCATTCTCACATATGGGGACCATCTCGTCAACAATCGTGGCTATATTTGCCACATAATCATTATTTTCTTTACTTGGTTGTGACATGCCGTGAAAAATAAGATATATACTTTATACACTCCTCATCACTTGAATAGGACAGCCTGTACGGTCATTGTATTTTTGCGAAGAACTCAAAAGCGAAATGATAAAATAACGGTTTTCTTGCAAGTTGTCTTTTAGCAGTTATTCACGTCTATCAGAACGCAACAGAAACCTCTGGAAAAGAGCCGTTATATTTTTTTTTTGCTTTGTGTTGGAATTCGTATGAAATTGAGTAAATTTTTTCTGTCACTTGAATAGAACATGCATTTAGTTTGATCGTTTATTTTGGCGAGTGATCATACAAATTTTGTTAAAGAAGGTTTTTTTTGCTATTTTCGAGTATTGGCTTTAATATAAAAACAAAATGGGTCGAGGAAAGTCCTTAACTGATGAGGAAAGAGGACAAATAAAGGCGTACAAGGACTCTGGACTATCAATTGCAAAAATAGCCAAAAATATCAATAGAAGTCGACATGTCATTTCAAATTTTTTAAGTAATGTGTCTGGCTATGGAAATAATATGAAAGGCCGCACTCATAGTGTGATTACCAATGCTGAGAGACGACTAATATTAAGAAAAGCGTCCAATTCTCATGACTCTGTGGCTAAAATTCGTGAAAAATGTGACGTTAATGCTAGTATATCCACTGTCCATCGTGTGATTTCGAAGGCACAACCTCCTCTCAACATGGCAAGAAAAGCGCAACGACTCAGTTTTTGTCGCGAGCATGTGGCCTGGACCACACAGTGGCGCAACGTGGTGTTCTCGGACGAAAAAAAATTCAATTTAGAAGGTCCAGACGGGTATAGTTATTATTTCCATGATATACGCAAAGAACCTCATCATTTGGACCGTCTTCATAGCAGAGCTGGAGGTGTGATGGTGTGGGGGGCCATTTCGTACTATGGCACCTTTAAACTTAAATTTTTGTCATCAACAATGAATGCATTGTGCTACAAGGAAATTTTAGTAGAGGCTTTTCCACATTTCCAAACCCTTTTTGGGCCTCTCCCATGGACGTATCAGCAAGATAATGCGCCAATACATACAGCTCGGCTTGTAAAATCGTTCATAAAGAGCCAAAATGTGGACCTCCTAAGCTGGCCGCCCTACTCACCCGATTTAAATATAATCGAAAATGTGTGGGGATGGCTGACACGGGAGATTTATAGTTCAGGAAAACAATATTCAAGTGTTTCAGAATTAATAAAAGCAATTGAAATGGCTTGGGATTCCATTTCTTTGAATTATTTGGCCAGTTTGTATGAATCTCTTCCAAACAGGATGATTGAAGTCTTGGAACAGAAAGGTGGCTCGACACATTATTAAATCTTTTTTTTTTTACTTTCTTATTTTCTATTTTTGTATGTTAACGAAGTTATGCATATGTTAAAACATTGAAACGAATTAAAAATGTATTTTTGTTGAGGTGTCCTATTCAAGTGACATACAATTTGACTGCCATAATTTGATGAAGTTTGAGAAAATCATTTTTGTTATAAACTATAGCAGTATCATGAAGTTCTTCATTTGTTTAAAACATAAGTATTAAATAATCTTTAATTTAAAAAAAAAAATGGATCGCTAGCTTTATTGGTTGGGGAGTAGTGTGTCATGGAAAACATACGTTGGAGGTGTCCTATTCAAGTGATGAGGAGTGTATGGTCGGAGATGCTTCCTTCTATGCGTTGCACACTTTTGACCAAAATTAATATACCCTTTTTGCAAGGGTATAAAATACCTTTTGTGGTTATTCCTTTATCGATATTTCGAAATACTTTAGGAGATATGACGTTTTTTTGTGACTCATGTAAGGCAAACTTCAAACTTTGAACGCGCTTAGCTCGAAAACACTTTTTTTTTTGAGTGACGGCAAGGATATAGTCCGTAATTCTAGATCGATTGTAATGAAACAAACTGCAATCGACGCAGAGTGGTCCCAATTCTGAGCCCGACCTTTTTCAGAATTTTTGGATTTTCTGTTTGAAAATAAACAAAAAAATAGGCAAACACAGATTTTCATTTTTGAACGGCCGCCATTTTGCCAATCAACTTTTGCGAATATTGTCGACTTGCTCTTTGCCTGCTAAGCCAACGAATGTTACAACCATCTGTCCGATGTAGTTTTTGTAATGTGAGGCTCCTTTCACAGGGCCTATCACTGCATTTTCAAGCACCGTAGAATAGAAATATGTTTAGATTCTCAGATAAACCCTAAATTGGGGCACTCGAGCCAGGACAGGAACCATAAGAACAACCTACACACACCACTTTCGATATCGAAACGGAAAGCTCAAGGTAAAAGCGAGCACGGATATGAGCAGCAGCAAAAATACTGCCGACTGCATTCGAGAACTGCGTCAACGTCAGCGTCGACGACGCGTCGTCGCTTACGATTCGGCTACGCTCTCGCAGTTGCTTCTGTTGGACGTACGTACACTGGGTTGTTGTTGTGTTTTTTTGTTCATTGCTTTTTTGGCCTTCGTGTCGCGGTTTGTCTCTGCATCGTCTGGGGTCTCCAGCGTAAAAGCTGCGTCAGTGGCCAAATAGTCGTTGGGTATACGGCGCGATGTACAGAGCCGCGAGGAACGCGAACGCAAGCATCAGCAGCAGCAGCAGAACAAACAGCAGCAGCAGTAGTAGTAGCAGCCGCAGCAGCAGCACCACCAACATTAAGCCGTAGCCCCTGTCGTAGTCCCTCTATTAAACAAAAAAAAAGAAGAAATTTTAAATGAATAAAAGGAAAATTTACATCAAAAATTTGTAAATTTGGAAAAAATTTTCCAAAAATTTATAAACTCAGCCTAGATAAAAAAAACCCCGTCGCAGGTTTAATCCTTGTTTCCCTCTTCCCCGTCGTCGTTGCCGTTGTCGTTGTCGTCCTCGTCGTCGTCGTTATTGTCGTTGTCGTTGTCTTCGTCGTCGCGTTAAGCCGCAACGCCTATGGCCAGGAAGAAAGCTCAAGCCTAACGGTTAATATAAAGCCAGCGAAAAAAAAGAATAAAAAAAAAGAAAAGAAAAAATATATATTAACTTTCAATTCAAAAAGCAAATATCCAAAAATATCTAAAGTATTTTTTTTTAAAGTGCAACAAATTTTGTTCCTCGTTATGAGTCCTTAACAAAAAAAAAAAAGGAAGAGAAAAAAACCAAGGCATAGAAATATATGCCAATTTGTTGTTTTTGGTTTTCAAATTTTTTTTTTTTTTTTTTGGTTAATGGATGTTGTTATTGGGCTATTAGGCTGTTGAATTGAATCTTTGAGGTAGGTGCTGGCTTTTGTTTAATTTCTCATTTTTGTTGGCGTTTTCTTTTTTTTTTGGTTTTTGTTGGGTGTTTTTTTTTGTTTTAATATTTAAAAACACATAAAACTCTGGTGACGTAAATACTGAAAATACGAAAACAGTTTGTTTTCACATAGATATACACAAATACAAGCATAATATAATGTGTGTGTATGTATGTACATGCGATATACATATGTACCTATGTATATATATATCTATATATATATATAAATGTGTATATATGGAATATAGGTGTATATTTTTCAGTCGACGCATCGCATTATTAAATTAATTTAATCATATTTATAACAGTCTCGACTAGACTATATGGGATCCGTGTGGGAAATCCAGCGTATCAGTGTTTCTCTACATTTTTTCCCCCTCCCCTTTGTTCCTTTTTTTTCTTTTTATTAATGGTAGTTTTTGCTATGGGATTAATTTTTTTTCTCCTTTTCTAGTTTTAGTTTCTTAATGTTTTTGGAAATTTTTAATGGTTTTCACATGCAAAACATAATGTAGAAGAAGGAATGGGATTTTCGATTATACTTGGGGGAAGGGAAGGAAATAAAAATATATTCACATTGGAAATGTCCTTGAAACGAGATGGTGATGAATGTTGTGTGCCTTGGCTTCTCTTCCTATCAACTCAACACAACACAACACAGCAAAGAAACAATTTCAATTTCGGGCTTGAATTGTTTAAAGTACAATAAAGGTTAGAGGCAAGGGTTGACATAAGGGGTGGTGGGGATCGGGGTTGGGGTTGGGGTAGTAAGGAGTGAATCTTTCTACCTAAAGATGCTGACAGCATCTTGGGGCCCACAAGGGAATAAAACGAATTCTTTAGTACAAAATGAAAGGAGAATGATACGATGACTTGAACACTAATGGGATGAGATGCTAAAATGTTTGAGGGATACGTCCGATTGGGGGCCAAGTTAGGCATTCAGCATTTAAGGGATAAATAAATTCTCCACATTTTTGAAAAATCCAAATATAGCCTTAGTAGCTGCTATGTTTTTCGTATTAGTCGTGCAATTCTCAAGGTAGTCTAGTTGAAATGTTAAAATACAGCCATCATTTAGTGATTTATTCTTAATTCTAGGCGGCAAAGGATTTTTTCTTTTTGATTCATTCATTCGAGGCACTAAATTGGTCATGCAAGGTTTGAGAGGATGAAAAACAGAATCGATGAGTCGTTTTATTAATTGGGAGTCTTCACGCAAATTACCCAATCGAATGGGACTTATCTACAGTGCGTGGCGATTCGTTGAACTCTTTTAATTATTATCTTCAATTATCTCTAAAATTCTTACCAAGTCTTCCGATTCACTTGATTGTGTATAAACTTCATATATTAATAGGAACGATATGCATTTTGCATCGTCTACAATTGATAAGGGCATCATATTTACAATTCTTACCGACTTTGAGTATATTTATCTGGGATATTAGGATTGTTGTGAATGGATATGTATAATAAATGGGATGATAGAAAACAAAAGTTAACCATAAACCAAAATGCTAGATCTAGTTGGACAGGAAACTGATATTAGATATGTGGTGGTTCTAGAGCTGTGAAGTTAAGAAAATTTGTCCCCTAAAGTATGCAATAAGCAACCCTTTTAACAAATTAAACAAATTTCAAAGGAGTTGGAAAAGAATTTGTCGAATTATAAATAGAAATATCTTTCAGGTTAGAACGAGGTAACAAGCGTATATTTAAATTTGTTTTTGTATACCCTTGCAAAATGGGTATATTAATGTTGGTCAGAAGTGTGCAACGCATAGAAGGAAGCATCTCCGACCATATACAGTATTTATATTCTTGATCAGCACGACGAGACGAGTTCATATAGCCATGTCCGTCCGTCCGCCCGTCCGCCCGTCTGTCCGTCTGGATGAACGCGAAGAGCTACAGAGCTGCACAGTTTGTATATCTCGGATTCAGTCGGACCAGACCACTATATCATATAGCTACCATACAAACGGCAAAGTCACGAACAGTGACTTTTCTCAATAACTTCGTTATTTTCTGAGAAATTGTCATGAAATTTAATTCTTATTATACCTATAAACGAATTCGCCAAATTTGATCAAGATCGGGTAAATATATCAATAGCTCCCACAGGAACGATCGTTCGTAGCTTCGTTACATTTACCTCGAATTTCATAAAAGGCTTTTAATGATTCTGCCACATTGGATCAAAATCAGATAACTAAATTATATACCTGTAATATAAACTCATGGAGGAATGGCTCACAGCCCAAGCTTGTACGATGATCTTTTGCGAACTTTAGACTTTTTATATAAAACCTTTTTTCTCGTTGATGGCCATGGGAATGGGAAGATTAACAAATAAAACTTGCAAGGGTATACAAACTTCGGTGCGCGGCCTTCTGGTTTTGTTTTGTTTTATTAACTACTCAATTTTAAACTTTTAAATTACTTGCTTCGTTTTAAAATTCAATTAAATGTAAATAATATTCACAGTTGATGAGGGGGAAAAAATGAGACTGAAAACCATTTACAAGACTTAACCAACCAGAGAGCAAAAACCACTTTGGACACATAATTTGTTGCAAATTTATTGAAAAACCATAAAAAAATATCCGTTTCCTTTTCGATTTCCGTTGTTTCTTGCAGCCAAATCAAAGTGAAAGGCAAAGAAGTGGTGTAGAAGGAGGAGGAGGAGAAGAAGAAGAAGGAGGAGAAAGGAGAAAGAAAAGAAGGACGAACAGGAGCAAGTTGTGTTCATAACATTGAGAAGGGAGAAAGAGGAAAACCATCCCACTCACTTACTCATTCAGTCACCGTGGCGCAGCGCATTAAATGAGCTGGAAATGTCCAAGTGGCCGCAATGAAACAATTGGATGATGATGATGATGGTGCCAGCCACCATGGGAACAGAACCAGTAACGATAGCAGCAGCAGCAGAAGCAGAAACAGCATCAACAGGAGCATCAGCAGCAGCAGCAGCAGTAGACAAGCAAAAAGTAATAGCCCCCATCCAGAATCGATCCCCTCAGCAGTGTTAGATTCGAAAATGAATGGTCGTTAATTATCAATAAATGAAAAGAGAAATATATATGTATATAAAAATCGCGAGTGTCAGTGTCAAAAGTGCCAGTGTATGTGTATGTGTGTTTCCTATGTGTTTAAGTGAGTCTGTCTGTGTGTGTGTGTGAGCCAAAGTGGGCGTGTCCTTTTGCTTGTAAAGTGAAATTCAATTCGTTTTATTCCTTTCTTGCATTTTTTTGGCTGTTTTTTCGGTTTTTTTTTAAATGCATTTTTTGTGCTCAAGATAATAATAATAATAAAGTTAATGGATAATGATCACATTCAAAGCAAAAGTCAAAGTGAAACCTAACTAAAAAAAAAAAACATATTAAACATTAAACATTAAACACCATGTAAAGAAATTATAAATATCTACAATAATATATGAAAATTGAAATTCAGCAACGATACTACAAAATCATCTTCTATCTGTCTCTTTCTCTTATTCTCCATCTCTCTTTCTCTATCTATCTCTCACTGTCTCTTTTTCTCTTTCTTTCTCTGTCTCGCTTGAACGGGTCTCGTCTGTCGGTATATATAATAATATATAAAGTAAATACTACAAAATATTTCAAGAAATATTATTAATGAAAAACTTATCAAATTGATGTTCATACACTATAAAAACCAAATGTATACATACACCTAGCTACTACATATGTGTGTGTAGAGCAACATCTGAATATTTCAAATCCTACGGACTTAACATAAGCTACAGAAACCGCAATAAGGTAAGTGCAAATCATTTTTAATACCAATTTTTTTAAATAAGCATATTGAGATTATTGACAAAATCTTACATATACACTCCGGGCCGTACGAATAACACCACATATTACTTCTTTTAATTAAAATTATTAACTTTTTACAATTTTCAAAAACTTTACTGAATTGAAACGCAAGAACTACAATATTTTTGTAGTACATTAAGTTTAAAAATAGCTTACAAATATTTTTAAATATTTATCAATTATAGATATTGTAAAGTGACTTTTTAAATTTAATATCTGTATAGCTATTTCAAGAACTACCACGTTCTATCATCAACATTTCCAGAATTGCAATGGCCATACGATAAAAGTAGTTGGGAATTCTAACTACATGAAATATATCCATATATACTTACTTATGTATATAATTTCGTCATGATTTCTATACTCCAAAGATCTTAGGTTCTGATAGGTAGAAATCGCCATGATTCGGTTTGCAAATCGTGTTATCTAAACACTCGTTCTTAATATAAACTTTCCTTAATAACTATTTAAAATTAATTACAAAAATAGTTTGAAATGGATGATCAATACTTTCTTATGTGGTAACAATAAAATAGGTCATCAATATAAATTATAGTTGTAAAATGGCATCAAAGTTGCAAAATTTTAAAGAAAGGCAATTGTAAAGTATAACTATTAGTCCTTAATGCAACCCAAGAAAAAAATCATAAAAATCAGCTTTAATATTTTCATGTTTTAGTTAATTATCCAAATTTGTGTTTCATGTTTGCTTAATGCAAACTTTTTAAGAAATGTTTTGTGAAATTCAGTTTCTCGAGCAAATTTAAAAGGAATAATAACTACCCAGAAATCAGGTTTTGTTAGTAGTAGAAATAGCGAAATACTAGAAATACTTTTTTTACAGTGACTTTTTCTTTTTAAACATCTCTAATATGAAATATTTTATAACAGTTTTGGTTCGTTAACATTTCGAAAGTTTTCTCAAATAAAATTGCAATCAGTTCAAAGACAATTGTGAATTGTCTTTTGACTCTTCAATGACTCTTTGATGAAAAGTTGAGGACATCTTAAGTTATTTAAGTGGTTTTTAAACGTATTTATTCGCTCAGTGTAACTGAATTCAATCTTCATTACATAGTAGACAAATTTTGGCAAGAGGAAGTAAAGTTTTTAAGAAGAAACCCCCGAATGGTTTTGGATGTCATGGAAAGTAACGAAAGTCCAAGTCAAATGGTTTCCTATTTCTTAATGGCAAGTGATTGCAAATTCTTGAAATGAGAAAAGTTTTGCTGAAAAGTGAATTTTTATGTTTATATTGCGATATTGTATTGTAGATAATGCTACAAATTGTTTTCTCACCACCACGGCCTCCCCCGCCCATCATAGATTTAATTGCAAAAAATAATTCAATTTGCTTCCATTTTATGAGCACCAAAAAGCAAATCATTGACAATAATCAAAAAGATATAGAGACAAAGAAACAGACAGAAGGAGACAGTAAAAGGCTTAGGACAAAAGAACAGGGGTGTTGTGTGCGGAGGGGGTGGAAGAGGATGGGCTAACATTGAAAGGAGGGTGACGGAAGCGCAACAGCCTCCACCACATTGCCTCGTAAATGTGAATGATGTTGATGATGGCCATCCAGGGACCTGACCTTACAAAGGGGCGTAGTCAAAAACTCCTTCAAAAGGGGGGACGATGACATTGATGATGGCATTTAAGAGGTTTTTAGAAAAAGAATAAAGTCAGCGAGGTTTACAATCAATTGAAAATCTTTTCTTTGTCTTTATCATCTATGTATATCTTAAGTTAGAAAGTTAAACGGATAAAGAATATCCAAATAAGGCGAATATCTTGATCATAGTCAGATCTTAGAACTGAATTCTGGATTGGATGACTTAATAAGGTCATTGAGGGTTCCATTCAAGCGTTAATTGAAATGAACAGAAAAGTTCTTTAATAAAGTTTAACTATACTACGACGAGACATTATTGTTTATATTTTGTTTTTGTTTTTAATGGTGACAATTATTGCTGTGCTTTTTTTCGCTACCCAATGAAAAGTGTCATCAAATATGGAATAGTTTTTGAACGAAGACATAGAGAGAAAATTTAATTTTTAGTGGCCATCTTTTTATTTATTTGATCTTTAGCGAATCTATTTCAGCAGATGTGCTCTAAAATTGTAATTATAGAATAGTTTAATGATGGAATATTGAAAATATGCCAACTATTAACCCACACCGTCACAGCATCTCCTTTGTCCTCTCCCCGCACACCCCCTTTATCGACGCCTTTGCTGGGGACCTGTTTACTGCAGGCATTGTCAGAGAGTCCCATGGTCGAAAGTGCCCATAAACATTTTGTATCCAGTTCTTCTCATCTCTCTGTCTCATTGTGTGTGTGTGTGTGTCTGTCTGTGTGTGTGTGTGTGTGTGCAAATTTGTGAAAAGGTTCTAGGGGTCGGTATTTGGGAACGGGTGGCAAAGTGGGTAGTAGGGTCCTCTTTTTTGGGAAAAAGAAACTGCAGCAGATTTTGCCCAAAAATTTGCCAAGGCCGTGTCTTAACCATTTGAGCATTCCTTTACCCAACCAACCAGCCAACCACCCACCCACCCACACACACACACACACACAACCGTGCATATTATTTTTATGCGTTTGTTTGCTTTTGCGAAAAAATAAACGAAGAACATTTTGCTGTGTTTAATTTGCTCAGCTGCCCATCCCCAGACCCTTCCCCGAATCCATCCCCGGACCCATCCCTGTTCTATCCTGTCGCCGCTGCTGCTCTTGCTGCTGTTGTTGCTGCTCCAATAAACAAACAAAAACAAAAAGAGTCCCGCTTCGCACAATTTTACGACTCACTAGAGGCGTACACCATGCCGCTCCAACTCGGGCTTTTTATACAGCCACCGCCTCTGCCTCTGCCTCTGCCTCTGCCGTTTATGCCCACCCCCTTAGCCCTCCATCACCCGCCTCCCCCACCCCATCGATGTCCATATCTTGTTGTTACTCTAACTTGCTTATTGTGTGTATGTGCTTGGAATTTTGTGTGTTTTTTGTTTCGGTTGTTTTGCGGATGGAAGCCTGCCGACAAAACCACCAGCCACAATCACATCACCAATCTTCACACACACACACACATACACACACACACACACACACATAAGAATAAGTAACTTACAAGCGCGTCAGAGTACTGAGACTCCGTAGTTTTTTCCTCTTTCGTTGGTTCCCGCGACTCTAGAAAGATTACAAATATAAACAGAGTGCCCCAAATTGGAATTCGAAGCTTACCACTGCACGGATTCCCTGTACTCCAGCTGGTGGTCCCCATTCCACCACTTTTTGGTTGGCGAACCGGCCAAAGCAACCCCAGGAATAAGGGGGAGCGGCGAGGGGGAACTAGCCACTCTTTTTTCCCGCCTCTCGCAACTTTTTACTGTGTGGGTGAGAAAAATTTGCCAAATTTCTCCACTTTCCTTCCACCGCGTTGCAGCAACAAATCCAAACAGCTGTGATCGCAGTGTTGATCAGCGCCAAAAGCTCAAACTGAGCCGCCCTGGCAGGTGGCGCCACACTACAGTCTTGTTTGAACCGGGAAAAAAGCGCCAGTTTTTTTTTTTTCCCGCGAATTTCCAAATTCAAAATCAACCGAGGCGCTGGCGCCTAAAATTTACATTTTGAGAGATGGAGCGTTTTGTCCTATCAATGGATCACCAAGCTCGCTGCGATGAAGCATTGGTGCAAGATACGGATGCGGCATTTGCTAAGCGGCCAAAAATTATGCGTTCGCCGCCTGGCAAGGCAATTCTCGTGGAGACTGAGACGTTGGCGATCCACGCTAACCGATCAGGAATGGATGGAACACCGGCAATGGCACCCAGCAGCCCGGAGACTACCATTTCTCCAAAAGTTGTATCCAATGTGGTAGAGCTAAATGAGCTGGGCTCGCTCATTTGGGAAATGGACACGATGTTCAATAAAGGAGATGATGGCAAAAAACCGGTACGCCACATAAATCTCGGCACTAAAAATGCCATAGTGCGGATGAAGGAGCTACATGAAGCATTATGCCACATAATGATCGGCAACAAATCGGTGGTAAAGGCGACAAAGAGCGAAATCGCCACCCAAACGTCGCCTCTGAATGCTAGCCAGTCCAGAAGCGATGCAAATAAAAGAAATTTGGCAGGAAACACCCCCAAACGCCAGAGAGAGGAAGCAATTGCCCAGCGCAATACCCCTCCAAAGCGACAGCGTGCAATGGCACAGAACACCACACGCGGCGATCCGGAGCCAGGCAACCTGCAGAAAGCCATCACGCCCAAACCGCAGGCAGCCCATGGAGCTGAGGAATGGCAGACCGTCTCGCGAAAGAGAGTGAGTAAGCCACCTTTGAGGAAAGCCAGACCGGAGGTTATCCTAATCAAAGCAAATGAGGGCTGCACATATGCCGAAATTTTGAGCATGGTCACTAGAAGGCCAGATGGCAAGCTCGATGAAGTTAAAAATAACGTCAAGAGGACAAGGAAAACGGCTACGGGCGATTTACTTCTTGAACTCAAGGGGGGTGGAAAGGCCAACAGCAAAAAGTTGACTGAGGATTTGTGCCAGGTCCTGGGCCAACAAGCTTCAGTTCGAGCTGCCGGAGCAGAGGCATGGCTTGAAATGCGAAACCTCGACCACCTAGCAACAGAAGACGAAATAAAAAAGGCAATGCAATTGAAAATTGGCGATGTTGCAGGGCAAGTGACTATAAGGGGCCTGCGTAAGTCCTTCAGAGGCAAACAGATGGCCATTCTAAGTATGCCGCGTACTATAGCAGCTACGCTGCTAAAAGAAGGCTCTATACAAGTTGGCTGGGACATGTGTTCGATTCGCGAGAGGCATGCCCAAAAAAGATGCTACAAGTGCCTATGCTTCGGGCACAAAGCAGAAAATTGCACTAGT
Organism: Drosophila willistoni; assembly: GCF_018902025.1. Taxonomy (NCBI): domain Eukaryota; kingdom Metazoa; phylum Arthropoda; class Insecta; order Diptera; family Drosophilidae; genus Drosophila; species Drosophila willistoni. Next base: position 2,807,226 of record NW_025814053.1, read on the forward strand.
GCCATAGACCGCACAAACTGGTGTCTTAGATGCGGGCAGACCGATCACAAAGCAGCCGCATGCAACAACAAGCCAGTCTGCTTTAACTGCGTAGACGCAAAACGCACGGATGCGAGCCACTACACTGGTAGTCGCCGTTGCCCACTGGTAACCGCAGGTGAGCAAGTCGCCAGTAAGAAATGATGAAGATTTTACAACTAAATCTAAATCACTGCGGGGCGGCGCAAGATCTCTTGGCGCAAACTATACGCGAACTAAACGTGGATGTGGCAGTTATAAGCGAGCCTTATAAGACGAGAACTGGATGTTTTTGGGCTGCGGATAGAACATCTAAGGCAGTCATATGGACCTGCAGTAGTAGAGCGCCGGCCGCAGAGTCTGTATATTCCTCTGACGGCTTTGTGTGCGCAAAACTAGGCGATATTTGGCTATATAGCTGCTACCTACCACCTAGCCTCAGTTTGGAAGAGTTTGAACGTAGACTCGACAACCTCGCTGCGCACGCAAGGGGTAAAAGAAAAGTCGTTATTGCTGGAGACTTTAATGCATGGTCCCATGAATGGGGAAGCAGCTCAACAAATGCACGAGGACGCAGCCTGCTTGAAGCTTTTGCCATACTAGATCTGGCGATTTTAAATACAGGTACAAGCTACACTTTTACCAGAGCGGACTACGGGTCAGTAATTGATGTGACTTTTGCCAGCAGCCAGATTGCAAGCGCCATACAGTGGGAGCTAAGCAGCCACTACACTGCCAGCGACCACATGGCCATTATTTGTAATATTGGCAGTCGAGCCCAACAAGCAGCAGTGCAAGAAAAACGAAAAATGTACAGAGTTGATGCGCTAAACCCTGAAGTATTCGCATCATCACTAGTGATCCCAGAACTAACTGGAGATGCCAACAAGCATGCAGAAATGATCATGGAATCTGTAGCTGCAGCTTGCGATTGCAGCATGCCCATCCGCAGGGCTCATAGCAGACACCATCCCCATGTATACTGGTGGACCAACAATATCGCCGAGGCCCGGAAAAAATGCCTGCGCGCAAGACGCGCGTACCAAAGAGCGCGAGGTAGCATCACCTCTCCACATCTCGGGGATGAATTTGCAAGCAGACGCCGCGAACTAAAACGCGCTATAAAGGAGAGCAAACGCCGTTGCTTCCTTCAATTATGCGATGAAGCGTCGAGCGACATTTGGGGCATGGCGTATAAAATAACCGTCAAAAAGCTGAAAGCAGTCAGACCCGCTGCACCAAGCGAGGGCCACATGGCGAACATAGTGCAAACGCTCTTTCCCGATACCTCATATATGGCTCCCAGGGAAATGCTGCAAATGGATCACACTGATCACATAAGTGTCAGCACAGATGAGCTACTAGCGGCTGTTGCACAAATGCATGACCAAAAAGCGCCCGGTCCGGACGCGATCCCCAACAAAGCGCTTAAACTAGCAGTGCGACTCCAGCCTGAAAAGTTTACCCAGGTGTACTCCAAATGCTTTGAGGAATGCATTTTCCCAGACATTTGGAAAGAACAAGATCTAGTGCTAATACCAAAGCCAAACAAACCGCAAGATGATCCGTCTGCATACAGACCACTCTGCATGTTAGACTCTGCAGCCAAACTGCTAGAAAAACTCATCTGCACGAGACTGGAGAGTGCGATTGCTGTAGCTGGTAATCTCTCGCCGATGCAATTCGGGTTTCGCAAGGCCAAATCAACAATACACGCATTGGCAACAGTTGTTGAAATAGCTAAAAAAGCAATTGAAGGCCAGCGATGGAAAAACGGTGGTAAAAAATACTGCCTAGTAACCACACTTGATGTGAAAAATGCCTTCAACACAGCTAACTGGAGTCGCATTATCGAGGCTCTAAGTATGTTCCACGTGCCTATCCCGCTCATTGCCTTAATAAAGGATTATTTCCGTAATCGCAAGCTACGATATAGCACAAGTAGTGGCGATCGATTGCATGAAGTACGAGGTGGAGTTCCACAGGGCTCGGTGCTTGGCCCGATCTTGTGGAATGCTATGTATGACGGCATCCTACGAATAAGCCTCCCGACTGACTGCCATATCATCGGTTTTGCAGACGACGTGGCTCTCATAGTGGTGGCAAAGCAGCTCGCAGAAGCAGAAGAAAAGACGGTCATATCGATTGGCCTAGCAAAACAGTGGCTCGCGAACGCAGGACTGGAACTTGCAGACCAGAAAACGGAAGCAGTTCTCATCAGCAGCAGAAAAACGGTGGAGCAGGCAAAAATTGTGCTAGACACATGCACAATCCATTCATCTAGAGCAATCCGGTACTTAGGTGTTTTCTTGGATACACGCCTCTGTTTCCGAGAACACATGGGGCACGCGAGTGCAAGAGCGGCTGAACTGGGAAGATCCCTGAGCCGAATCATGCTCAACACACGAGGCCCGGGACAATCTCAACGACTATTACTGATGAACGTCGTCAGGTCGACCATGCTCTACGGCGCGCCAGTATGGGCTGACGCGATGCAAACGAAGTCATACAGACGAGGATTAGAGGCAACATACCGTCTTGGGGCTCTTCGCGTATGCCGTGGCTTCCGCACAATTTCGGATGACGCGGCTCTTGTAATATCAAGTATGGTCCCAATAGACTTACTTGCTAAAGAAGCGCAAAACATTTTTAGAAGTAGGCAGAGTGCGGAATGGTCACCTTCAGCCAGACGGGTGGCAACTGCAGAAGCCAGGCGATCAAGCCTAGCAGAATGGCAATCACGATGGGCAGCATCGCAGAAGGGCAGATGGACTTTCAAGCTTATCCCGGACTTACATACATGGGTAAACAGGCGACACGGCGAAGTCACTTTCGAACTGACCCAGCTCCTTAGCGGCCATGGATGTTTCAGGTCATACCTGCTCCGATTTGGACGCGAGTCCAGTTCGGAATGCACCATGTGTAGACAAGGCATACAAGAAAGCCCTGAACATGTGATTTTTTACTGCATGAGGTTTACCAACGAGAGGCAAAGGCTAACGGCAGTCTTTGGAGAAGAGCCCACACCTTCCAACCTGGTAAAATTGATGGTCACATCCCAATTGGCGTGGTCGGCGGTGTGCACATATGCTGCATCAACGATGAGCAAACTGCGAGAGCTGGAGAGAGAGCGCAATACTGGAGGGGCATAGGCAGCCCACTACAGACCTGCGAAGCAATACCACAAGGCAGTCCCGCAGGATCCCTGTAGTAAAACTAATTCTTCTTTTCATTTCCTCTTCCTGTCTATATCTTTTGTCACTTTGTATATAATTTTGTTTCCTACCTTAAATATAAATAAATGAATTAAAAAAAAAAAAAAAAAAAAAAAAAAAAAAAACACACACACACACACACACACACACACACAGTGGGGTACCTTCTCCACTCAACCAGTCGCGCTCCCATCCTCCATCCCCCATACCCCATCCCCCCGACCATCCATTCCATCAACATATTTAAGCTGCCGCAGAGACAAGTGCCGAAATCCGCCCGAACTGACTGTTCCTTTTCCTTTATTTTTTTTTTTTATTTATTTTATTTCATTTTCTTTTTTATACACTTGCGAAAAAACAAAAACAAAAAAAACAAGAACACGGGGTATATCCATTATGGTCAGATGGAAATATATTCCCAGCCAACATATATTTTGTTAGAAATTTATGTATATTTCGTCATTTATCCAATTTCCAAAAAAAAAAGTGAAAATTGCAGCAAAGATTTTTAACTTATGGCTAAGTGAAGCTTTCTCTTTCTCCCCCTTTCACCCTCTCTCTCTCTTTGTCTCCTTCTCTCTCGCTGTTTCTCAAATTTTATTTTGAAAGTATTTGGAAAATATTGTGCCGAGTTTTAAACATTTTTGAAACTGAACTTCATTAGGTCTTTAAATTGAATACTGAATTAAATTAAACTAAAATGCCAAATGCAATGCATAAAATGAAGATAAAAAGTGGCAAAAGAAAGGGTATAGAGATTTCGTCATGACTGAAGTCGGCTAGTAACGTTGGTATCTTTTTTTTTTTGCTTATTATCCTTTTTGGTGCTTTTTGGCGCGTGCCAGTGCTTATAGATAAAATATATATACAAAATTCTATAGATATACTAAATTATGGAAATATGTATAAGCAAGTCGCTCGTATGAGGTCAGTTAAAAATGGGTTAGACTAAACATAATATACATAAGTATATATGCATACAATGTAGGCATTGATATTCCTTGTATTAATTAGTTTTTACTAATGCTAAACATTTCGCAAATAGTATAAGTTTATGTATGCAAAATAAATGAAACCAATGTGTTCTCAATTTTTGTTGAAAATTTCGTGTCTGTCAGTCAATAACAATTAAATTCGATTTCACCTTTATGTTCAGAATGGTGTTCATATTTATATGCATGAGGAAAAACTTTTATGTTGTAAGCACTTGAAAGGACTACACAATAATCAATTTACTATTTATTTTGAATGTGAGTCCATCATTGGATTCGGCAAATAGCAGTAAATATTCAGAGTACTCGAATGCGTTTTCGAATGATTTAATCCATGGATATATCATACATGTTGGACTGGGCCAGAATCAGAATTCCGTAGATATAAGTAGTCCCGTTTAGATTTATATTTAGTTGTATGGTAATAGGCTTTATTTTAGATTATAATTAGGTTTTAGTAACTATAAATTGATTGAATTGAATGGTAAATGCTTCGTCTTTAGGTTTTTAATGAAAGCGTCGTTTCTCATTTCTCATTTATCTTAATCTTCTTCTTCTTATCTTTATCTTCTTTACTTCTTGTACACGTCTTCTCGTCGTTGGCTCGTCTTAAAAAGTGTTCTTCCTCGTCGTCTCGTAGCAACATTGCCACATCGTCGTTTTGTGGATCGCTTGCCACATCGTCTTTAATGGATCGCTTGCCACGTCGTCGTTTAACAGCTGTTCTGAGGTGTTTTGGTCATTCGGCGTTACCAACCTAACCCCACATACATATACATATGTATATATCGATATATTACAAATTCGGAGCCTAAACTCTCCCCCTCAAGTCGACAATGATTCATTCCTTTTGATTTATTTAAAGTTTCTATAAGTTTATTAAAATAAGTACTCAAAACTGAAATAAACATAGTTCCATATGTAGTTCTATATATCATATAGCTCCCATACAAACGTCAAAGTCACGAACATTGACTTTTCTCAATAACTTCGTTATTTTTTGAGCTGTTGGCGTGAAATTAAATATTTATGAATTTATTACACTAACAAACGACTGTGCCAATTTGATCAAGATCGGGTGACTATATCATATAGCTCCCATAGGACCGATCGGTCGAAAACAGTGACTTTGGTCAATAACTTCGTTACTTTTAAACAATTGCCATAAAAATTTATATTTCTCAGTTTAGCATAACTATTAATGACTGGCCAATTTTGATTAAGATCGGGTGACTATATCAAATAGCTCCCATAGGAACAATCGGTGGTGAACAGTGACTTTGATCACTATCTTCCTTATTTCCTAAGCCGTTTTTCGCAAACATTAGACCTTTTACAGAAAAAACTTTGACGCGGTCAAAGTTAGACCCGGCCCTCTGGTTTTATTCTGTGTTGGTTTCTTCTGTCTACAGTTCGTGCCTGTGAATTTTATGTAGAAATCCTACCGATCGGCCAATCAAGTTTTATAAAGTTCCTTCTGGATTTGATCGGCAGTTGCAGTTTTCGGGCGCAGCGACCTTGCCCTCATATTGCAACCAACAAGAGAATCTCTTCGTGATGACTCACTAGCTTTATAATGTGTAGACAACCTATTGAGGTATCGGCTTATGATTGGTCTTTACGATTAGCCGATATGTCAACTTAATGATTATCTTAGCATTCTTCATGACTGTCTGACCATCCGAAAATATGATTATTTGCCTGCAACTGCCTCACCAGGTTAGGAGATTGGTGTAAAGTAGATTCTAGCACCTTATAAAGATCACAAAAAGATTTGAGTGTGACAACTTGTTGCCATGAAATGCCGCTATGGTCGGCGATGGTTTTCAAATTAACTGTGTGTGTTACCTTTTGGTTAGTTTGAATTGGGCTGGCTTACTTTGGAGTCCGTTAACTTTGTTGATTAACCGCTTGTGCAATGTTTTTATTCCATTTGCACATGTGTTTTAATTTGATTCAACCTCCACAGTTGCTGCTCCATTTAGGCACTCCCCCCGTCCTCCCCTGACGCTCATCCGCCCTGTCCCCTGTCTGTCTGCCATTTTTTTGGGCACTCTGCGGTCGGGCATTTTATTCATATGCACACAAACAACAACACAACGCGACAGAAACACAACGACAGCAATTTGCCACCGCAAACTGGGGGTATGTTAAATATGCAACGTGGCCACAGTTTTCAGAAAGCCACAAAATAAATTGACCAATCTGGTGTACATTATTCTATTTTGCATGCTCCTCCTTCAAATGTACTCCGTCCATGCACCCCCACACCCCCACATCTCCGCACACCACACCGCCTACCATACACACCCCCAACCACCCTGTCATGGTCTCTCTTCTCTGGTCCCTCGATGAAGTCGTGTGCGCGACAAATATACAAAAAATTTTAATGAAGCAATATCCTGTTGTTGTTCCCATACTAAAAACAACAACAATAATAAAAACACAAACACACAGCAGCAGGAACAAAAGGACACACAGATTTTCATCTACAAAATGTTTGGGATGTGGAAATGCTCGAGGGAAATTCTAAATTGAAAATTTTGTTTGGATTTCAAACTGCTTTTGATTAGAAACAATTGCCATAGCTGTATATCCTTCTCTCTCTGTCTCTCTATATATTAAGGTCCTATTTTTATGTTCATATAAACACTTTTTTTTCGATCATTTTAAAAATCGGTATTAACCGTAAAATATATAGAGATTTGGACTAATTTTGGTTTTAGCTTTTTATAATCCATAAGTTCTAGTAGTATTCAGTGTTCTATATTATTATAATTATCCACATGATTATCCTGAATGTTGTTACTATAGCTGTCACATGCTGCGTATACGGTATTGTTGGCTAACGCGCCGTTTGCCATCAAAAAAAGCAATTTAAATCCTTAAGAGGGAAGAAGAATGAAGAATCGGTTATCAATATGGTTATTATCGGCATATAAAAGGGGGTCACAGTTTAGTTTAATTGCACAATAATAAAAGTCTTCGTTTTTTGCAGTGTTGTTACTTAATATTAGATACTTGATAATTATTTCATTCTTAGATACAGTTCCTGCGCTTTAAGAGGGCTTTCTGGATCCGTCGCTTGTTTCTATCATTGAAAATCAATTTTTCAATGGTCATTCTTTTACGCAAACATACAGTCTAAACCAATCAGGTAAAATGAAACTTGTCAAATTTTAACCGATTTTGTATACGATTTTAATATCTCCTTTGAGTACTTTAAAATTCCAATGTTAGTCATGCTTTTCATCAAGTTTCTTTTAAAACGAGACAAAAATGTCAAAGAACAGCAAAGTATTCAGATTCATGAAGCTCCAATAAAGTAAATTCTTGGAATATTCGAAAAATGCATGTCATAATATTCAAGTTAAAATGAGTGTTTTAAAAAAATGCGATTTTGTTGGGATTTACCATTATGACATCGGTCAGAAATTGGTCAAAAATACAGTCAAAGCCATTATCTTCGCGAATCTGTTTGATTGATCTTTTAGTTTGCATTCAAAATACATAAACTTATATTTTGATCTAAAGAAAAGGCTAATTACTAGACCATTTGTAACTTAAATATTAATATATGTATATAGCATGTGGTAATTTTTACAATATCTATTGATTATGTGGGAAAAGTGGAACAACAAATAATCTCAAAAAGACCCAAAGAAATGTAATTTTTTCCACTATTTACTCTATTTAACTTATTGTGTATAATATTCTCTAGAAATCCACGGGGTACTTGTATTAAAATCACTCATAAAAATGTCCTTAGAGATAAATAAAATTTCTTTGGGAATTCTTTGAGAAGTTTCGCACTAAATTCCCCTTGGATAATTAAGAGAAGAATTTTGGGCAATGCTAAAAACTAACTTGCTTAATGGAATTCTTTTCCTGAGGGATGCAGCGCCATTGTTTTCTTTTGCCTTTTCATCTTTTTGGCATTTAAGCCAATTACTTTTGTTTTGTAACAAACAAATGGTTTCGTTAGTTAAAAAAACAACGAAAATCGAATATAAATGAAAGAAAGAACAATATATAAACCAGAGGAACGGGGCTAACTTTGACCGCGTCAAAGTTTGTATACCCTTGCAAGTTTTTTGTGTAAATGGTCTAATGTTTGCGAAAAGGCGGCTTAGGAAATAACGAAGTTATTGATCGAAGTCACTGTTCACCACCGATTGTTCCTATGGGAGCTATATGATATAGTCACCCGATCTTGATCAAATTTGGCACAGTCATTAATAGTTATGGTAAACTGTGATATATAAATTTTTATGACGATTGCTTCAAAAGTAACGAAGTTATTGACAAAAGTCACTGTTTTCGACCGATCGTTCCTATGGGAGCTATATGATATAGTAACCCGATCTTGATCAAATTTGGCACAGACGTTTACAGGCGTAATAAACTCCAAAATATTAAATTTCACGACAATAGCTCTGAAAATCCGTCCGTCCGTCTGGATCAACGCAAACTCCTCCTAGACCGTAAGAGCTACAGAGCTGAAATTTGGCATGTAGACTTGTATATACTGCAGGCGTTGTATATCTCGGATTCAGCCGGATCGGACCACTATATCATATAGCTCCCATACAAACAGCAAAGTCACGAACAGTGGCATGTAGGCTTGTATATACTGCAGGCGTTGTATATCTCGGATTCAGCCGGATCGGACCACTATATCATATAGCTCCCATACAAACAGCAAAGTCACGAACAGTGACTTTTCTTAATAACTTCGTTATTTTCTGAGCTATTGTCGTGAAATTTAATATTGGTGAGTTAATTACACATATAAACGACTGTGCCAAATTTGATCAAGATCGGGTGACTATATCATATAGCTCCCATAGGAACGATCTTTCGAAAACAGTGACTTTTGTCAATAACTTCGTTACTTTTGCCGCGATTGCTTTCAAATTAAACATTTGTTAGTTTAATATATCTGTTAATGACTGTGCCAAATTTGATAAGGATCGGGTAACTATATCATATAGCTCCCATAGGAACAATCGGTGGAAAACAGTGACTTTGATCAATATCTTCGTTATTTCCTATGTAGGCCGTTCTTTCGGAAACATTAGCCTTTTTAGCTTAACCGTTTTTCCACTTTGATGGCTATAGGTAAGAAAAAAGTTACCAAAAAAGTTGCAAGGGTATACAAACTTTGACGCGGTCGAAGTTAGCCCCGGCCCTCTGGTTTTAAATTGGTCTTGCACCTGCTCAGTTTTTTAAATGAAGTGTGGTAGTGCCGTAACTAATGTAGAAATAATGGTTTCGAAAAGTAATTTTTATTATTAAGATGTCTAGTTTGGACCTATATTTTGAGTTGTGTGGAATTCGTTTCGAAGAATATTTGTTTTTTGTTTTATTTATTAACTATATTGGGATGCGTTCTTAATATTGGTCAAGTGCTTGTCTCATTATACAAGTTTTTTTTTGTTTTGTTTTTGGTTTTTGTGTGTGTTTTTTTTTCTATATATTCTATATCGTTTCGGTTTTGTCCAAAAATAAAGTGCGTTTTTGGGAGCGACAGCAGCCGCGACAAATGACATCGCCTTTGCTCAGTCTCTGTGTCCGTCTGCGTCTCCGTCTCCTTCTCTGTCTTCGTAGCTCCGTTTTGCGTTTCCTTCGTCTCGGTTTCTGTAGGCTTTTTTTTTCTTCTTCTAAATTTATGTAAGTTTTATTTATAATTTTGTTTGGCCGTATTTTGTTGTTTCTGTTGTTGCATTTCGCATGTGTCGCTTGGTTGCATTTTGCGTTTTGTCTATTTATAAGCATCATGCTCATACCACACACGTGTTGTTGTTGTTCTTTTTGTGTGTTTTTTTCTTCTTTTCCATACCCTTGCAAAAAGGGTACATAGATTTTTCTTTTTAATGTTTAACTTCACCGTTTAAAGATCAAAAACTGCAAGTTCAATTATAAAGAAAGACACATATAAATATTAAACTGAATTAGTCCTCTAGTATGACTGATTAATTATGGAGGGCATAGGGGAAGTGTATTTAAATGTCACTGGGATTAGAGTTAATCTGCACCTTGTTTTTTTTTTTTTGCATTCGCTGCATCTTTTTCAACGAATTTCGAAAAAATGCAACGCAAATCTAATTGATGTACGCAACAAAGCCATGAAAAGTGGTGACTCGATGCTAAGTATTTCATTAGCTAGCAGGATACTATGTTGTTTTTGTTTGTTATCCTGTATTTAAGTGCAGCCAATCGCCGCGTTTCTTCGAGACGAATGTGGGAATTGGATACGGAAGGAAAAAGTTCGCGAGCTCAAGTGTTATCCCTATTATTTGACTTTTCCGGATAAACTGGATTTTATAGTACAATCGATTTCGCTATAGTATATTGTACCCTCAATAGAAGCTGAAATATTCTACGATATCCAAGTTACCCGCCATAATCGATCACTTTGCCTTAGTTCGCTCTAATAGAACTTATGTAAAAACTCGGAAGAAATCCATTATAGATTTCATAAGAACCTCTATTCATATATGTGATGGGTTTCAATAATTTGGTACACACATCCGTAAAAGGCAACTGAATAACTAGGATCCTGGTTCGAACTCCAGGCTAGTCTATGGAAGTAGTTATTGTCCGAGCCGATAGCCAATAGTTATCAGAGCTTGATAAAATTAGTTAGGTTGATTACAACTATGTATATCTAAATGCATATTAATGATAATAAAATGTATTTTTTTAAATTATTGACTTATACCCTATTGAAGGCAAAGTAAAGGGTTCATGTAATGATAAGCTCTCTACTTGGGTTCAAACTATAATTCGAAATTCATTTCGGATATCAAAACCGTGAATTTAGAGAGGCTCGAGTTCAATCTTCTAAAGAGGATTATTTCATAGACAGCATAAAAAGATGAACAGGTTATGTGTATGATTATTTAGAAAACCACAAAGTTCTATTATAGGATATATTTAAAAACTTTCAAGAATTATATTCGTAAAAATAACTTTTTGTAGGCTTTGTAAAAGAGAGATTATAAGGACCGTATCAGACTTATTAATAAAACAGTCCTAAGTAAATAATTTTAAAAATGAGGGGACTCCGACTGTCCTTAGTGTTAATCCAGGACTACTTATGAATAACTAGATGGACAAGAATTCAGTACAATACAATGTTTATTCCTTAAGGATAAACTCGATTTAGCCATTATTTGATTAAATTTTTTGTAAAAAATGGAAATTTTATAATATTTTTTAATGGGCGACAGTATACACAGTTCTTTTTAATGGGTTACATCTTTGCATTGGTTTGAAATCGATTTGAATAAACCAAAACACATATCATATTTAAGGTCTAAAGAAATACACTTTATCTTGAACATGTAAAGGATACTAATTTAGAAATATCTTGGATACAAATTAGTATACAAATTCAACTCCATGCTAGACGCTAAGCAAAAAATCAGATCAGCATATTCTTAGATGCTTTTATGAATATTTAACTTTCGATTTGTTCATTGGCAACCTTCAAATTCAAATTAAGATTTCAATTTTGGATACATGGTCGTCGATGACCTATAAAAATTGTTCAAGGCAAGTATATTGAATGTTGTACTATATGCCAGCACCAATCAAATTGATCGACACTAAAGAAATGTGGTACCTAGGTTAACAGATCAGTTGGCCAAGTTTGAACACTTCAATTGCAAATTATTGTCTGGTCGCTCTCCATTTTGCTTGATGGCGGCAATTTAGTCTGTTTTTTCTTCTGTTTTTTATCTACCAATTATAAGTATGTGTAGATACGAAAATCACATGAAAATTGGCAAACGAAATCAATTCGAAAACAAATTGAAAATGGGCCAACTCAAAATCAGATGAAAAAAAAAAACGAAAGCGAAAACGAAACGATCAAATGGCAGACGTTTTATGTTCTTCTTGTGGCTGTTGTTCTTCTTGTTGTTGCTCTTGTTAATTTTCTTAGATACATGTGTATAGGTATGTGTTTGTATATATGAACATACACATATACATACATATATTATATGTAGGCAATTTTATAGGCTCACGCACAAAAAGACATGGGGAGTGCGGAGTGGAGATGGGGTGGGGCAAGAGTAGGCGGGCGGGTAGACAAACAGTTGGACAGAGGTGCAATAAATTTGTCGCCGATATTTATAGAGGAGTTTAGACGCACCCAAAACGAAAACTAAATAAATAAAAGAATCGAAGGACACACAATGTGCTTCTTGGGGCCCATCATCATCATCGTCGTCGTCATCGACATCATCATTCACATCGGCCAAGATATTTTATAGTACGCGCGTGTCTTTTGATAAGCAGCTAAAAATTAGCAGCACCTTCCCCTTCCCCATTCGCTTCCATTTACCATCTTCTACCACCATCTATTCGATAAGCATTGAAAATGTCGTAAAAACCAAGAGCCAATAAAAAAAATTCACATTGACATTGTAAACTGTTAACAAATTGAAAACAAAATAATTATTACAATGCAATTAACCAATCCATGGAAAATTTCTATACAATCAAAGTCGAATTATATTCAATGAATATTGCATATATATTAATTGGGCTATGCTATATATTTGATGAAGAAGGTCTCTGACTAACTTCTAAATGAGTGAACAAGTTCATTTACTCACTCAGTTTAATTGAATCACTATCTTCAGCCTGTACTGACTCTATAGTTTTCTGAGGGGACGTTCATTACGGAACTAGTATATCAAGGACCAAGTGAGTCAGTGAGTTACTGAGTGAACATGGAAGTGAGTCAAAAAGTAATGTCTTTAGTGAAGTTGTTCACCCACTCACTGAAGGGAGTCGTTCAATTTTGTTCACTCATTCACAACCGACCCAACAATAATCCCTAAATAGGCTTGCAAAAGTTAAATAGATTTTAGAATTTACTTTTTTTACAATCATTAATAATAATTGATTTGTGTAATTTATTTCCTGCTACTCTGTTCCTTTCTTGGAGGTTGTGAGTATCCAACGAATACTTAGATTACAGAAGGTACTTTTCATTGTTTCTAATTCTTATTCCAATTCCATTCTTGTGTCATGGGGAATATCTTAAGGTAGTCATCTGAGCCCACTGTTTTTCACGCTATACATTAACGATCTTCAATGATCCAAATTTTGATTGCGAATAAATCTGTATGCATTAGAATTGACTTTTTTTTTTTTTATTTTTTTTCGAATAAATTTGAAACTTTTAAAAGCGTTTGTCATAGTTGTCTTACTTATTAAACCGATAACAGTTTAAAAACGATTCAGAAAAGAGAAGAGCTGAAAAATTATTTGCATGTGCCTATGTATGCAGACGGTGTCAATTTTTGGAATGAAATGGATTCTTCTAGTCAGGTACAATCTGATCCTTAAAATTATCACTACCTTTCCTAGTATTTAATAGTCTTAACAATTTGAGTGTACTTCTGTGCCATAAATGACCTCACTAGGTCCAATTGAGCTCCTTAACTGGTCAAATCAATCTATTTACTAGTAGATAAACTGTTTCCACATTTTATTGATAAATGAAATTAAAGTGTTAAATTAATTAATGCTAAATCTAATGTTGATTAAAGAAGTTAGTGCAAATGTTGATCAGGTTGTTTGTCTGTCCATCTGTAATTAGTCTTTGTACTTTCGCTTTGTTTTAGCATACGTATCTAGGCTAAGTTATTTGGGTTTTCAGAGCACTATAAGATTAAGCTGGCTTAAAAACAGACACTTAAAAATATAGTGATAAAAGTATTTTATTTTCAAAGTTTTTGGAACCCAACCCGCAAAAATTGTTTTTCACCATTTCGTACCCATAATTTGTTGAGATCGGTTTACTACATCATCAAATTCAGATTGGTTTTTCCCATAAAAACATGATTTGCTATTGCCAAAGTTAAAGTAAATATGCGGGGACAATTAATTATCGCCGAGTCGGAGAAGTAATAATTTTCTTTGATGGGAAATGTCTGCCTGTCGTTAAGAAAGTACATTTTTTCAAATTTGATTGAAATGGAATAAAATTCAAATTTATCTTGTGTTTTTTTTTAGTCGAGATAATTTACTTTATATATTAATTTTCAAATGCGTGTATTACATATGTACATATGAATATATATGTACGTACATATGTATAAACAAAATAAATCCAAATATTTTTCATCAAAAATTTTGTGTATGGTATATTTTTTTTTCTTTGAATTTTCCATTTTTATTTATTATTTTGAAATCGAAAAAAGAAAAAAAAAGAGATTGATGTTTATTTATAGAGCCTCGCACATAATGTGTGGGCGTTGTTGGCCGCCTCCGGCGACATCAGAGTGACAAATGGGAGAACAAAAAATAATTATGCTTAACTATCATTAAATATAATTGTTCAATTTAAATCGTAATCGATAAATCAATTTGCAATTGGAATAAAATAAAAATCGATTATTTAAGTATTAAACAAGCCACAGGTGTCTGTGAATCCCATTCACCAGGCAGCCAGGAGGAGGCAGTCCTAGGGCAGGAAACAGCCAGGCAAGGTGAAGACAAAGAACGAACAATGCATTTAATGGATGAAACTAGAAAAATGGCCACTAATCAAAAACTGGCACGAATATTGTGAAACATGATAGACATTGAACATTAAAATACCCTTGAATTACTAAAAAGATCGTTTATCTTAATAGATTCTTGATCTTTTCTCTAGAATCTAGTCTTTTAAATTATTTTTTTAAAATTTTTTTCGAATCAAAAATCGAAATTGAATTGGGTACTCACCCTTTAAGCCTAAGTCAAGAACTAGTAAATTTTATATAATAAAATGCCAATTGGTTTTTCGTTTCGTTGTTTTCGTTAATTATTTAACTTACATATATGTATGTGTGATTTTGAAAGGGTTTTGAATGGAAACCTAACTAGTGCTATCCTTGTTTTGATCCTATTTTAAAAAGGAAGTTGACATAGGAACATTCTGCTGATCATATTCCTGGAATGAAAATTCTTGAAAATTGAAAACTTCTTCTCATTAGGCGTCTGCAGGGTATAGAGAAAAACAAAGAGTTACACCAATAACTAATCAAAACGGAGAGTTGAGTGAAGTGAAGCAGTTAAAACAACAAAGGTATAGAAAGAAGAAAAGAAAGAGAAAGAGTGGGATAAACTACATGGACTCAAAAGTTGGCTTCAATACACACACACACACACACACACAAATATATAGCCCAAAGCCGGCAACAGCTGTAGACTCATTCAGCAATTTGTCGCTTCTTTGTTGTTGTTCTTGCTGCCAGAATTCATTTTAAATTGAGAAAAATCGCAGCTACTGGCACGAAATCACGAAAAAGTTTTAATTATTTTCTAACAGGCAAACCCACATGTATGTGTGTATGTATGTATGTCTGTATATGTGTATGTACGTGTTTATATATGGGTATACAACGTGGGAGACCGATGGAGAAAGTCAGAACAATCGAGGAGTAGTAGGAACAAAAGAGATAGCATATATCCAGTGATTCGACAAGTTTCATTTTCCATTGTACCTAAACCTGCCAAAATTGAGTATCCGTTCATCGCTTATGATTCCAAATGATCAAATTATGATTCCAATGCCGTGCAATAAGTTTCATGGGGTTTTAGTTTCCAAAGTTTGGATTAGAGTTGTGGTGAAAAATCTGTGTCTTTTTAATAATCATTTAGAAGCATTACCAACCATTTAAATAATATACATATGTATGTATATATTCTTATTCAAAGTCATATCCATTTCTGGATCAACATTAACTCCACATTGTAAATATTCCGGACTCATTCATATTTTAAGACTTTATTCCTACGAAGTCACAGATCGTATATAAAATTTGAGTTTAAAAAATTGTTGTGTTTATAAGTCGTTTGTCCTTAAGTTGATCATATAAGAAATGATTGGTTTGTTTTTGTAGAAGATTCGATTTCATTTTCATTTAATTTTCAGAAACAAATTTCATAATTCATCTTAAAGCTTCTTGAAATATTGAAACTAATCGAAAAAAACCAATTAATGGTCCCCCTTTTCGTAAGGAAAAATGCCACACAAAATACCGAAATGCCTATGGCATGCACATACATATGCTTTCGTGTGTGTGTGTGTGTGTGTGTGTGTGTGTGTGTATGTGTGTGTGTATGTGTGTGTGTATGTGTGTGTGTGTGTATGTGTATGTGTATGTGTATGTGTGTGTGAGAGTATAAAACTTTTCCGTAAATGGGAAAATGAAGGAAAGAGTCCGGAGTGCGCCTTTTGAGTGGCTATAAAGAAGAGAACGAGAAGAAAAATAAAAATGAGGAGGAGTGTGGGAGCATTGTTGTTCCTGTTCTTGTTCCTGAGTTCTTTAGGCACGCCATGGCATGGCATGATGTGGCATGTGATGCAGTGGGCAAGGGGCAGGGAGCAAGGGGCAAGAGGCTGATCAGGTGGAGTGAATTTTAATGCAGGTTTCTGCTATCTGTGGGTGAGTTTTGGCAGCAAAATTAAATACGTTAAATAATCCATATATGTTAAGTTACTGGCACACATACACACACACATACACACCCATACACACACACATACACACATACGCACGGTGGGAAGTGAGCGATGCCTACATGGCCAGTGATCACAAGGCAATCCTATGCACTATCGAGGGCCGGCGTAGATACGACAGACCAACAGCGAGACCCCAGCGGTACAACACAAAACGCATGGACATGCAAAACTTCACCAGCACACTAGTTCAGAATGTCAACACCGCCACATCGGCAAGAGGACTATTCGAATGGCTGCGTAACGCATGCGAGTCCAGCATGCCGCGTAAAAATACCTGCCCAAGGGAACACATACCGACATACTGGTGGAATGATGAGATCGCCAACCTTCGCAAGGAATGTCATATAGCCAGAAGGAGACACCAACGGAATCGAGTTAGCGATGATTGCGAAACTCTCCGCATAGAATTCGAGCAGAAGCGCAGGGACCTCAAACTGGCAATTCGCCGCAGCAAAAGGAGATGCTTCAATGACCTTCTTGTAGAAGCGGAAAACGATGTATGGGGCAGACCGTACAAAATCGTGATGAAGAGGCTAAAAACCAACCAAAGGACAGAGCCCCACTCTGTTGATGACATGGACCGCATAGTAGGAGAACTTTTCCCCCCCCAGCCACCCACCAATAGTCCCGCAGCACCAATGGATGTGGAAACTATACCTCCAATAAGCGTACGGGAGTTACTGGCAGCTGTTGCGCGAACCAGAGTCAGGTCGTCCCCGGGCCTCGATTGCATCCCCAACGAAGCTCTAAAAATTGCGGCGTACCAGCATCCGGATATATTCGCGTCTGTATTCAACAAATGCATTAATGACGGAGTCTTCCCAGATCTGTACAAGAGACAAAAGCTTGTGCTGCTACCAAAGCCAAGAAAGCAAGCCGGCGAAGCCACAGCATACAGACCTATATGCCTTCTGGACACGACAGGCAAAGTGCTTGAAAGAATCCTAGCGGATAGACTAGATGAGGCACTACATTCTGCCAACGCACTGTCGGATAACCAATTTGGCTTCCGAAAGGGGCGATCTACTATCGACGCTATCCAAAAAGTGGTGAGCATAGCACGCAATGCAATAGCCGGTGATCGATGGAAAGGAGGTGCCAAGAAGTATTGCATTATAGCCACTTTAGATGTGAAAAATGCATTTAATTCGGCAAGGTGGCCTTGCATTCTAGATGCCCTGCGAAATTTCGGCATACCACACTATCTATGGAAGGTAATAAGTAGTTACTTTTCCAATAGAAGTCTACACGCAGACACACTTGAAGGAGAGAAAATATACAACATCACTGGAGGTGTCCCACAGGGTTCGGTTCTGGGACCCCTGCTTTGGAATGCTATGTATAACGGCGTCCTAAATTTGGAATTGCCTGCTGGGGTCGAGATTGTAGGCTTTGCTGATGACGTAGCCGTAGTAAGTGTGGCAAAAAATCTGAGCGAAGTAGAGACAATGTGCTCGAACGGGATCGCTCGAGTGCAACAATGGCTGGCTACAACGGGCCTTCTTCTGGCCGAAAATAAAACAGAAGCTGTTCTTGTAAGCAGTAGGAAAAAGGTGGAGACAGCAAGTATACAGGTCGGCGGCACGCAGATTAAAACAAAAAAGGCAATAAAGTACCTTGGAGTACTCATCGATACAAGGCTCAACTTCAAAGATCACCTCTCGGCAACGGCCAAAAAGGCCAGAATAACTTGCTCTGCCTTATCACGCTTGATGCCCAACACAAGAGGACCAAGCCAGAGCCGAAAAACGCTGTGGCATGGCGTAATCAAGGCAACCATGCTTTACGGCGCGCCCGTTTGGGCAGAAGCAATGTCCACAAAATCGTACGCCAGAGAATTGGACTCAATATTTAGAATCAGCGCACTAAGGGTCTGCTGCGGATTTCGTACGATTTCAGGTATCGCAGCCATGGTACTAGCAAGCGCAATCCCAGTCGGAATCCTGGCCGATGAATCCAAAAGACTCTTTTGGGCACTAAAAGAGCCAAACTTAGTGCCAACCGAAAAAGAATTGCTACGGGTCCAGGCGCGCGAAATAAGTATAGCAAGGTGGCAATCGCTATGGGATATGTCGCAAAAAGGCAGATGGACCCATCGGCTAATCCCAAGCCTAAAAGACTGGTTGGCCAGGGCCCATGGAGAAGTCAACTTCTTCTCGACGCAACTTCTGAGCGGTCACGGGTGCTTCCGTGGCTACCTACACCGGTTTAGACACGCATCAAGCCCAGAGTGCGCATGGTGCGCCAATGGAGAAGACGAGACGGCCGAACATGTCCTCTTCAAGTGCGGACGCTTCGAAACCGAGAGAGAACACCTCGAGGCGGAACTCGGGGAGCAAATCACGGTATCCAACTTGGTCCCAATGATGATTCGTCGCAGGGAAAACTGGGAGGCATTCAACGAGTTCGCGGCTATCGCCATGACTGAGCTCCGCAGAGTGG
The DNA here is from genome assembly GCF_018902025.1 of Drosophila willistoni. Classification (NCBI taxonomy): domain Eukaryota; kingdom Metazoa; phylum Arthropoda; class Insecta; order Diptera; family Drosophilidae; genus Drosophila; species Drosophila willistoni. Next base: position 2,826,428 of record NW_025814053.1, read on the forward strand.
AGCAGCTGAGTCGAGTCGAATGACCTGAGAGCAGGAAGCGGGTGGAAGCACGCCTGTGTGAAGCAATACCCTCGCTGGCAGTACCACACAAGCTACTTCCCCTCGCAAACTTTTTTCCAAATTTCCTTTCCTTCTTTGTATATATTTCTATCACTTAATAAATGAATTAAAAAAAAAAAAAAAAAACACACACACATACACACACACATACAGTCACAAATATTTTCAAAGTCCCATGGCAATTTGCGGTCATTTGCTTTTCATCAGCTTGGGAATTTTCTTTATTCTCAAATTTTTCTTCTTTTTTCCTTTGACTCTCATCTCGTTTTCTTCGCTTCGTGTTGAGGCTCCTGTGTGTGTGTGTGTGTGTGAGTGCGTCTTTGTGTGTGTCCGTGAAGATGCTCAAATTATTTATCTATTTGGTCCATGGCCTCCATACCATCTCATCTTAATCTTCTTCTTTTCTTTGCTTTACCAGCAAAGAATCTTTTGATTACAACAGGACACACACACACATACACAAGAGGGAAACAACTCAGCCAAGCACAAATACATATTTGATAGCTCGCTTTTGGGATTATCTTCCACATACCCTATAAAACACGGGTATATTGGAGTGAAAGTTAAGTTAAGGGCTGGGGGAATGCTTCTCGGACCATTTAAATAAAAATATCAAAGAAGCTAACTTCAACCATGACGAAGATTAATGTATAAAAATATAGAAAAATGTATTTACAAAATTTTAAACGATGGCAGTATCAGAAAAATGGACTTTCTGCGTCGATTGTACTTTGCTTCATCAAAATTGGTTCAGAATTAGGGGCTGCATCTTTACCGCCAGTTCAAAAAACATAGTTTGAAGAAAGTTGGAACTTTGCCTCAAAAAGAAAAAAATGCATATCTTTTAATACTCCAATACTCTTAATACTCCAAAGCCAAATAAGAGGTAAAACTAAATTTTGACAACCAAGAAAACCCTTAACTGATCTTATTTGAGTTTATTTTTCATCCATCTAGATTCAGATTTCAGCTTACATTTATTAGATCATGAATGTTTACCTTGCAGGAGTTATAATATTGAAGATAGTAGACTATCGTTTGGTGTTCCATTTCACAGGATCTAGAGATATATTTGTCACCGCAAGACCCCTCATTTTGGAGATTTGATGTGATTTCTAAAAATAAAAAACTACAAAACATTTTTAGAAGCTCCATTTAAGTTCGTGAAATAATAGATTTATAATTATTTTCTCCCTCGTTACCCCTATGAAACATTTCGATGCATTCCGGAAGAGAAGAGGAGAGTCTAATCAAAGTCTTGGATGAAAAGAGAAATTACTTTGGGATCCGTGAATACATTAGAATACAAAGAAAAATCTCTGGAATTTCTCTTAAATCGTAATATTAAAACACACACACACTTACCATTCTATTACATATGTAGTTTGGAGAATCCGAGAATTCGATTTCTACCATCGCTATCTTTATAATAGTTGGGCACACAAACGGGCTGAGTTGGGTTTCCTTTGCCTTTTCTCATGACCATTTTGCTTGCATCGCATCGCATCGCCTCGGTTCGCCTCGAACTTTTGCGGTTTAAAGCCAACAATTCAAATTAAATACATAAATTGTAGAATGCAATTTGGTAAACTCATGTGGAATAATGTACACAAAAGCACACAGATGTGTACACACGCATACATACATATGTATGTATGTATGTGTGTGTGTATGCAAGATACATACAAACGTACATACATACATATATTATGTGGCCTGTGGTTTGCATGTGCAAAAAAAAATTAAATGAATGACAAAAACTTGTTTTTATACCATACACCCATAGGGTGAAATGGTATATTAAAGTCGCCAAAATGTATGTAACAGGCAGAAGGAAGCATCTCCGACCCCACAAAGTATATATATTCTTGATCAGGATCAACAACCGAGTCTATCTAGCCATGTCCGTCTGTCCGTCCGTCTGTCCGTCTGTCCGTCTGTCCGTCTGTCCGTCCGTCCGTCTGTCCGTCTGTCCGTCTGTCCGTATGAACACCTAGATCTCGGAGACTGTAAGAGCTAGAGCCACCAAATTTGGTATGTAGACTCGTGTAGTATGTAGAGTGATCAAGTTTATTTCAAATTTTTGCCACGCCCCTTTCCGCCCCCGCAATTTAAAAAAAGCGTTTATCTCAAAAACTATTCCATCTAGAGACACCATGTTTGGTATGTATATTCGCTTAGTAAATGCACACATTTTGTATGTATAAAAATTTTGCCACGCCCTTTTCCGCCCCCGTAATTTGAAAAACTTGATTATCTCCCGTATTTTTTTACCTTATGCAATCAAATTTGGCACACTTAAATTTAATACTAATATCTAGCAAAATACCAAATTTGATCAAAATCGGACAAAAAACAGTTGAGTTATGCATATAAACGTTTTTCCATAAGGCCGGAGTTGGCCGTTGGCTGGTGGGGGCGCTAGGGAGCTCGTATGATTGAGTGAGCGAGATACTAAGATATGCTTGTAAGAAGCATGTGAAAATGCATTTGTTTAATAAAGTTGAAATATTTGCTTTACTGGTGTATGGTATACCTAAGTCGGCGAGACGACTTACTTACTTCATTTTTTGTGTGTGTGCGTGCGTGTGTGTGTGTGTGTGCCTGTGCAGCTGCACGAAGACACAGTTGCCCCAGGCTCCTGCTCATTTTTGCTATCCGTCGCTAGGTGGCGTCGCTGTAATCAAAATGCCAACGCATAAAAGTCAAAAGTCGTCGTTGTCGACGTCGTCGACATTGTCAAGCAAGGCAAAGGCAAGTCAAATTTTAAGCACACACTCACACACACACACACGCACACTCACACACTCACACAATTTCAAGGCAGGTGCTGCGGTCCCAGCATCTCTCAGGCATCTCGGGCTCAGCTTCAGTGCAAATTGAGGTTAAAAACGAAACGAGGAAGGGAAAATAATAACAATAACAACAACAACAACAGAGAAATGAAAAGAAAAAGAACCTAAAGCTGTCAGCATGACACATGCACAAATTTATGTGTTGCTGTATGTGTGTGTGTGTGTGCAAAATGAAGAGAGGAAAAGAGAAGTGGTTCTTATATGAAATGCAGACAGGTGTAAGGTAACAGCAACAAATAACGGCAAGCCAAATCCAACTACCGCTGTCGTTGTTGTTGCCGCCTTCTTCTTCGTCTCTGCAGGACCTCCACCTCCTCCTCCTCTTCCTTAACATCATCACACTCAGCCGCCACTCATCTCGTTCTGCCTTCATTTTATTCTCCCTTGTTCACCTTCTGCTTTTCCGTATGTAACATTTACTTCGTTTCTTTTTCGTTTGCTTTCTTCTCTTTCTCTCACTCTCTCTCTCTCTCTCTCTTTCTCTCTCTCTCTTGTTGTAATTGACACTTAAACTCGAAATTTGACGCAAATTGCTAAAAGTGACAATAAGCAAGAAAAACGTCGGCAAAAAAATGTTTGCCAAGAAAATGCTACGAATTGGACTTGCAACATGTGTTATATACCGTAAACTATAGAGAGATCTGGAAAAAAATTAGTTCATAAATAAAATGCAGGTATTAAGAATTGCAGTTGAATAGAATAGCCCAATACAAAAAATATTATTAATTTGACATAAGGTCAAAATCTTTGTTTTCTATTCGAAGAACACGAAATTCAATGCAAGTCATTTTAATTAAGTAAATTTATACATAGTACTTATTCATGTATGCATGTATTAACTAACTTATTTTAGTTTATACTATGCTGCTTGGTTACAGGTTTTATATACCATGTGGGTCTGGGCACAAGACTAAAACATTTTTGAGCATATAAATGTGTCGTCTTTTGATGCCGATGTGGGATGATTTCTAGGGAATTGGATGTGCCACCGGACGGAGGATATCATCTTGAGCTTTGCTGTTTAGCTCTATGCCAGATTTAGCTGCTGTTTGCTGCTGCTTCAGCTGGGAGCAAAGTGTTGCTTTTTGCCTTCACTTACGTCATGAGGCTAAGTCTATCTCTGTCGCACTTTAATGTACCTGTATCCATATAATGAATTGTAATTTGAACAGACGTGAAAAAAAACTTGAATGCGAATAACAGCAAACGTATGTACATACGTATGCGAGTCTCTCCGTGTGTGTGTGTGCGAATGCATGAATATATGTTAGTGTGCGAATGTTGGAGAGCCTGGCGGCTATTAACTTAAATTACGTAGCATACTTTTGTGCGAAGCATGCGGATTTAACGGCTGCTGCTGCTTTCTGTTGTTATTGTTGTTGTTGCCGCTGCTTTTCATATGTTACAATAGCTAAGCATTAAAGTCCGACATACATACATATACATATATGCAAAAATAACACACGCACATGTATATGTACGCATATGTGTGTGTATAAGTGCATATGTGTAGCTGAGCAACGAAAATTTTTTGTTTGTGCGCTAGGCAACATTTTTAGTGTGTTAGCTGTCTTGATTAAAGTACACCAACACACACACACACACACACACACACACACTGACTCACACAGACAAACATTCACCTGGTCTACATATGTATGTATATATAAATACATATGCATATAGCCATCTGGCATAGTTGTGTTTGTCGTTTAACACATGTAATGCCAGGTAATGGGTTTTACCTATTTGCTTTTGGCTCTTCCCATTGTTGCATTTTAAAAAAATATGACTAGATTTATGCAAATATTAATATACATAAACATAGACATATCCATTCATATAAAAGCAAATTAAAGCCAAATTATTTGACGTCATAGTTTTATGAAAAGTTAGTATCTATGGGTAATAATGCTTAGATAGATATGTATATAAGTGGTTTTCAATGATAATATATATTTTAATCCAGTAGGAAAGTGAAAAAGTAATCATTACTTGAAAGCAGTTAAGAATCTAGGGATGTGAAATGGGAGATGTATGTCTTATCTGTTTATTCTGACCTGCTTAACACGGTGACCGCCAACTACTAGATAACTCGAAGTATGATTTCCCTTCCAAGAAGCCAACTACGAGTTATCTCGTACTACCTTAAACTACTACTTTTTGTGTAGCTACGAGTAAAACCGTAAAACCAGTCGCCAACTATGAGATAAGTCGTAGGTCCTTTTACTCCTTTAAAAAACATCATTTTTGATTTTTGATGATACCAATGATCTAGAAATAGAGCTTTTAGTAATATAATGTGAAAAAATGGCCTTGGCAGTCAACGTGTTCAAAAATGGTAATTGTTGTTGTTGTTGTAGCTTCTTCTCGTCGTAACAGTTTGTTGGCATTAATCTGTAGATATGCCTGGATCATGGGTTGATCTAGGGCTGTGTAACTTTCCCCCCCCCCTTAAATATACCTAAGAAAGTATTAATTGGTTATGAAGGATTATTTTTTTCCACAGGGTTTTCAAATTTGCTGGATCCACCTCTGTCATCTAGCCATCGAAATCTAGATTATGTCCACTTGTTTTAATGCTTGCCATATTGGTATATATATTTCTTAGACATATCTTTATATATTTGCTATTTTATTTCTTGGATAGCAAATGAAAATGAAATTTAAAAATTTATAATTCTCACAAAATTGACTCACACTTTATGTGTCTCGTCTGAGTTCCATTATCGTTTTCTTTGATATTGAATTCTCTTATTATTCAGAAATTTATGTTTGGGAAAAAGAAAGTTAATAGCTTAGTGAGTTCCCCCTTGGCTTTTTGGTTGGTTTGATTGTCAAAGGTCACATTTAGAAAAAGTCAGAGAAAAGTTTAGAGCGAAGTTAAAAGGCCATCGAAAGCAAAAGCCAAAGTCATAGTTATAAAGTGACAGATAGAGAGAGAGAGAGAGAGAGAGAGAGAGAGAGAGAGAGAGAGAGAGAGATAGAGAGAGAGAGAGAGAGAGAGAGAGAGAGAGAGAGAGAGAGAGTGAGAGAAAGGTAGATAAAGAGGGATTAGTACTAAGTTGGATAAAGGATTGGAGGCAAATTAGCACCTTCTTTTCTACATTTTAAATGGCTAGGCGTGAAACAAAAGCGACCCAAAAAAAAAAAGAAAAAAAACTGTGTCAGCTAAAAGAAGAGTAAAAGAAGTGGTAGGGCAAATACAACCAGAGAAGCTTTTGGGCTCATTATGAATGAATGAAGCTAAAAAAAGAAAAGATGAGAGCGAGATGTGTGTGTGTGTGTGTGTGTGTGTGTGTGTGTGTGTGGTAGGCCTGTTGGTGTATGTACATGTGAATGCTGGTCATGTTGTTCAAGAGTCAAGTGAGTTGACATCCAGCTGGGTCAAAGTGCAACAGGAAAAAAAATCACAACATAAATTCTGATGGAAGGAGCACGAGAAAGAAAGACAGAGAAGCAGTGGGGAAAAACGAGAATGTGTTAGTGTATGTGAAAAAAACACAGCATGAACGAAAACCGGAGACAGAGACAGAGAGAAAGAGAGGGAGAGGAATAGGAAACTGGTACACAGCTAAAATGGAAAATTCCCAAATGACATTCAACACTCGAAAGGCGCGTAAATCAAATGAGGACAGGGACAGAGGTTTCTGGCCGAGATAAGGGTGTGGAATGGAAGCCGGGACAGAGTGCTGTTTCAGCTCCTCTTCTACATAACCACAATGTTGTTGTTGTTGTTGTTGTTGCTGTTGCTGTTGCCTAATGTGTTTTGGCATTTGTCCCCTTCTTGCCGTTCTTGTTGTTGTTATTATTGTTGCGGTTATGGTCATGGGGCCAGGTGTCAAAAACGGAAACGGAAACGAAGTTTGCACTTAGTACCACAAAAAAAGTACACACACACACACACACACACTCACACAGACATAACTTAACACATAAATACATAGGTGGTTAACACCATAGAGTATACGATCCCACTGGGTATAGGGGACTGTTTATGATAGTATAAAAAAGGGATTTACCAAAACAAACCGCAATCAAAAATGTTTCATAATTCAAACGTTATGAGCCACATTCATGTAATAATGCACCAATAATGTAAGGTTGTATGTAAAGAAACTAGCTTAATCATTTCCCGATGAAAACTTCTTAAGTTTTTTAATGCGTCCGTCGAAATTGTGTATAATTAACCAATATCAATATTCAAGTTCAATTTGGGTAGCTATTGTTTTTGTTTTATGTTTTTCTCAAGAAGAACTTTTAAAAATTGATCATAAATAATTTTGTTATCCTAAAAGTATATATACAAATAATTAGCATTATGAATTATAATGTGAAATTTGTATAACAAAGACTCTTAAAACTGGAAAAAGCGGATGAGCGAGGTAACTTCGGGCATCTGTGGATTGTATACCCTTTTTTTGTTACTCTTTATACCATACACCCATAGGGTGAAATGGTATATTAAAGTCGCCAAAATGTATGTAACAGGCAGAAGGAAGCATCTCCAACCCCACAAAGTATATATATTCTTGATCAGGATCAACAACCGAGTCGATCTAGCCATGTCCGTCCGTCCGTCCGTCCGTCTGTCCGTATGAACACCTAGATCTCGGAGACTGTAAGAGCTAGAGCCACCAAATTTGGTATGTAGACTCGTGTAGTATGTAGAGTGATCAAGTTTATTTTATGCATATTTATATTTTTGCCACGCCCCTTTCCGCCCCCGCAATTTAAAATGAAGTAAGTAAGTCGTCTCGCCGACTTAGGTATACCATACACCAGTAAAGCAAATATTTCAACTTTATTAAACAAATGCATTTTTACATGCTTTTTACAAGCATATCTTAGTATCTCGCTCACTCAACCATACGAGCACCCTAGCGCCCCCACCAGCCAACGGCCAACTCCGGCCTTATGGAAAAACCTTTATATGCATAACTCGACTGTTTTTTGATCAAATTTAGTGTTTTGCTAGATATTAGTATTAAATTTAAGTGTGCCAAATTTGGTTGCATAAGGTAAAAAAATACGGGAGATAATCAAGTTTTTGAAATTACGGGGGCGGAAAAGGGCGTGGCAAAATTTTAATACATACAAAATGTTTGCATTTAAAAATCGGACAGAAAACAGTCGAGTTATGCATATAAACGTTTTTCCATAAGGCCGGAGTTGGCCGTTGGCTGGTGGGGGCGCTAGGGAGCTCGTATGATTGAGTGAGCGAGATACTAAGATATGCTTGTAAGAAGCATGTGAAAATGCATTTGTTTAATAAAGTTGAAATATTTGCTTTACTGGTGTATGGTATACCTAAGTCGGCGAGACGACTTACTTACTTCATTTTTTGTGTGTGTGCGTGCGTGTGTGTGTGTGTGTGCCTGTGCAGCTGCACGAAGACACAGTTGCCCCAGGCTCCTGCTCATTTTTGCTATCCGTCGCTAGGTGGCGTCGCTGTAATCAAAATGCCAACGCATAAAAGTCAAAAGTCGTCGTTGTCGACGTCGTCGACATTGTCAAGCAAGGCAAAGGCAAGTCAAATTTTAAGCACACACTCACACACACACACACGCACACTCACACACTCACACAATTTCAAGGCAGGTGCTGCGGTCCCAGCATCTCTCAGGCATCTCGGGCTCAGCTTCAGTGCAAATTGAGGTTAAAAACGAAACGAGGAAGGGAAAATAATAACAATAACAACAACAACAACAGAGAAATGAAAAGAAAAAGAACCTAAAGCTGTCAGCATGACACATGCACAAATTTATGTGTTGCTGTATGTGTGTGTGTGTGTGCAAAATGAAGAGAGGAAAAGAGAAGTGGTTCTTATATGAAATGCAGACAGGTGTAAGGTAACAGCAACAAATAACGGCAAGCCAAATCCAACTACCGCTGTCGTTGTTGTTGCCGCCTTCTTCTTCGTCTCTGCAGGACCTCCACCTCCTCCTCCTCTTCCTTAACATCATCACACTCAGCCGCCACTCATCTCGTTCTGCCTTCATTTTATTCTCCCTTGTTCACCTTCTGCTTTTCCGTATGTAACATTTACTTCGTTTCTTTTTCGTTTGCTTTCTTCTCTTTCTCTCACTCTCTCTCTCTCTCTCTCTCTCTTTCTCTCTCTCTCTTGTTGTAATTGACACTTAAACTCGAAATTTGACGCAAATTGCTAAAAGTGACAATAAGCAAGAAAAACGTCGGCAAAAAAATGTTTGCCAAGAAAATGCTACGAATTGGACTTGCAACATGTGTTATATACCGTAAACTATAGAGAGATCTGGAAAAAAATTAGTTCATAAATAAAATGCAGGTATTAAGAATTGCAGTTGAATAGAATAGCCCAATACAAAAAATATTATTAATTTGACATAAGGTCAAAATCTTTGTTTTCTATTCGAAGAACACGAAATTCAATGCAAGTCATTTTAATTAAGTAAATTTATACATAGTACTTATTCATGTATGCATGTATTAACTAACTTATTTTAGTTTATACTATGCTGCTTGGTTACAGGTTTTATATACCATGTGGGTCTGGGCACAAGACTAAAACATTTTTGAGCATATAAATGTGTCGTCTTTTGATGCCGATGTGGGATGATTTCTAGGGAATTGGATGTGCCACCGGACGGAGGATATCATCTTGAGCTTTGCTGTTTAGCTCTATGCCAGATTTAGCTGCTGTTTGCTGCTGCTTCAGCTGGGAGCAAAGTGTTGCTTTTTGCCTTCACTTACGTCATGAGGCTAAGTCTATCTCTGTCGCACTTTAATGTACCTGTATCCATATAATGAATTGTAATTTGAACAGACGTGAAAAAAAACTTGAATGCGAATAACAGCAAACGTATGTACATACGTATGCGAGTCTCTCCGTGTGTGTGTGTGCGAATGCATGAATATATGTTAGTGTGCGAATGTTGGAGAGCCTGGCGGCTATTAACTTAAATTACGTAGCATACTTTTGTGCGAAGCATGCGGATTTAACGGCTGCTGCTGCTTTCTGTTGTTATTGTTGTTGTTGCCGCTGCTTTTCATATGTTACAATAGCTAAGCATTAAAGTCCGACATACATACATATACATATATGCAAAAATAACACACGCACATGTATATGTACGCATATGTGTGTGTATAAGTGCATATGTGTAGCTGAGCAACGAAAATTTTTTGTTTGTGCGCTAGGCAACATTTTTAGTGTGTTAGCTGTCTTGATTAAAGTACACCAACACACACACACACACACACACACACACACTGACTCACACAGACAAACATTCACCTGGTCTACATATGTATGTATATATAAATACATATGCATATAGCCATCTGGCATAGTTGTGTTTGTCGTTTAACACATGTAATGCCAGGTAATGGGTTTTACCTATTGCTTTTGGCTCTTCCCATTGTTGCATTTTAAAAAAATATGACTAGATTTATGCAAATATTAATATACATAAACATAGACATATCCATTCATATAAAAGCAAATTAAAGCCAAATTATTTGACGTCATAGTTTTATGAAAAGTTAGTATCTATGGGTAATAATGCTTAGATAGATATGTATATAAGTGGTTTTCAATGATAATATATATTTTAATCCAGTAGGAAAGTGAAAAAGTAATCATTACTTGAAAGCAGTTAAGAATCTAGGGATGTGAAATGGGAGATGTATGTCTTATCTGTTTATTCTGACCTGCTTAACACGGTGACCGCCAACTACTAGATAACTCGAAGTATGATTTCCCTTCCAAGAAGCCAACTACGAGTTATCTCGTACTACCTTAAACTACTACTTTTTGTGTAGCTACGAGTAAAACCGTAAAACCAGTCGCCAACTATGAGATAAGTCGTAGGTCCTTTTACTCCTTTAAAAAACATCATTTTTGATTTTTGATGATACCAATGATCTAGAAATAGAGCTTTTAGTAATATAATGTGAAAAAATGGCCTTGGCAGTCAACGTGTTCAAAATGGTAATTGTTGTTGTTGTTGTAGCTTCTTCTCGTCGTAACAGTTTGTTGGCATTAATCTGTAGATATGCCTGGATCATGGGTTGATCTAGGGCTGTGTAACTTTCCCCCCCCCTTAAATATACCTAAGAAAGTATTAATTGGTTATGAAGGATTATTTTTTTCCACAGGGTTTTCAAATTTGCTGGATCCACCTCTGTCATCTAGCCATCGAAATCTAGATTATGTCCACTTGTTTTAATGCTTGCCATATTGGTATATATATTTCTTAGACATATCTTTATATATTTGCTATTTTATTTCTTGGATAGCAAATGAAAATGAAATTTAAAAATTTATAATTCTCACAAAATTGACTCACACTTTATGTGTCTCGTCTGAGTTCCATTATCGTTTTCTTTGATATTGAATTCTCTTATTATTCAGAAATTTATGTTTGGGAAAAAGAAAGTTAATAGCTTAGTGAGTTCCCCCTTGGCTTTTTGGTTGGTTTGATTGTCAAAGGTCACATTTAGAAAAAGTCAGAGAAAAGTTTAGAGCGAAGTTAAAAGGCCATCGAAAGCAAAAGCCAAAGTCATAGTTATAAAGTGACAGATAGAGAGAGAGAGAGAGAGAGAGAGAGAGAGAGAGAGAGAGAGAGAGATAGAGAGAGAGAGAGAGAGAGAGAGAGAGAGAGAGAGAGAGAGAGTGAGAGAAAGGTAGATAAAGAGGGATTAGTACTAAGTTGGATAAAGGATTGGAGGCAAATTAGCACCTTCTTTTCTACATTTTAAATGGCTAGGCGTGAAACAAAAGCGACCCAAAAAAAAAAAGAAAAAAAACTGTGTCAGCTAAAAGAAGAGTAAAAGAAGTGGTAGGGCAAATACAACCAGAGAAGCTTTTGGGCTCATTATGAATGAATGAAGCTAAAAAAAGAAAAGATGAGAGCGAGATGTGTGTGTGTGTGTGTGTGTGTGTGTGTGTGTGTGTGGTAGGCCTGTTGGTGTATGTACATGTGAATGCTGGTCATGTTGTTCAAGAGTCAAGTGAGTTGACATCCAGCTGGGTCAAAGTGCAACAGGAAAAAAAATCACAACATAAATTCTGATGGAAGGAGCACGAGAAAGAAAGACAGAGAAGCAGTGGGGAAAAACGAGAATGTGTTAGTGTATGTGAAAAAAACACAGCATGAACGAAAACCGGAGACAGAGACAGAGAGAAAGAGAGGGAGAGGAATAGGAAACTGGTACACAGCTAAAATGGAAAATTCCCAAATGACATTCAACACTCGAAAGGCGCGTAAATCAAATGAGGACAGGGACAGAGGTTTCTGGCCGAGATAAGGGTGTGGAATGGAAGCCGGGACAGAGTGCTGTTTCAGCTCCTCTTCTACATAACCACAATGTTGTTGTTGTTGTTGTTGTTGCTGTTGCTGTTGCCTAATGTGTTTTGGCATTTGTCCCCTTCTTGCCGTTCTTGTTGTTGTTATTATTGTTGCGGTTATGGTCATGGGGCCAGGTGTCAAAAACGGAAACGGAAACGAAGTTTGCACTTAGTACCACAAAAAAAGTACACACACACACACACACACACTCACACAGACATAACTTAACACATAAATACATAGGTGGTTAACACCATAGAGTATACGATCCCACTGGGTATAGGGGACTGTTTATGATAGTATAAAAAAGGGATTTACCAAAACAAACCGCAATCAAAAATGTTTCATAATTCAAACGTTATGAGCCACATTCATGTAATAATGCACCAATAATGTAAGGTTGTATGTAAAGAAACTAGCTTAATCATTTCCCGATGAAAACTTCTTAAGTTTTTTTAATGCGTCCGTCGAAATTGTGTATAATTAACCAATATCAATATTCAAGTTCAATTTGGGTAGCTATTGTTTTTGTTTTATGTTTTTCTCAAGAAGAACTTTTAAAAATTGATCATAAATAATTTTGTTATCCTAAAAGTATATATACAAATAATTAGCATTATGAATTATAATGTGAAATTTGTATAACAAAGACTCTTAAAACTGGAAAAAGCGGATGAGCGAGGTAACTTCGGGCATCTGTGGATTGTATACCCTTTTTTTGTTACTCTTTATACCATACACCCATAGGGTGAAATGGTATATTAAAGTCGCCAAAATGTATGTAACAGGCAGAAGGAAGCATCTCCAACCCCACAAAGTATATATATTCTTGATCAGGATCAACAACCGAGTCGATCTAGCCATGTCCGTCCGTCCGTCCGTCCGTCTGTCCGTATGAACACCTAGATCTCGGAGACTGTAAGAGCTAGAGCCACCAAATTTGGTATGTAGACTCGTGTAGTATGTAGAGTGATCAAGTTTATTTTATGCATATTTATATTTTTGCCACGCCCCTTTCCGCCCCCGCAATTTAAAATGAAGTAAGTAAGTCGTCTCGCCGACTTAGGTATACCATACACCAGTAAAGCAAATATTTCAACTTTATTAAACAAATGCATTTTTACATGCTTTTTACAAGCATATCTTAGTATCTCGCTCACTCAACCATACGAGCACCCTAGCGCCCCCACCAGCCAACGGCCAACTCCGGCCTTATGGAAAAACCTTTATATGCATAACTCGACTGTTTTTTGATCAAATTTAGTGTTTTGCTAGATATTAGTATTAAATTTAAGTGTGCCAAATTTGGTTGCATAAGGTAAAAAAATACGGGAGATAATCAAGTTTTTGAAATTACGGGGGCGGAAAAGGGCGTGGCAAAATTTTAATACATACAAAATGTTTGCATTTAAAAATCGGACAGAAAACAGTCGAGTTATGCATATAAACGTTTTTCCATAAGGCCGGAGTTGGCCGTTGGCTGGTGGGGGCGCTAGGGTGCTCGTATAATTGAGTGAGCGAGATACTAAGATATGCTTGTAAAAAGCATGTAAAAATGCATTTGTTTAATAAAGTTGAAATATTTGCTTTACTGGTGTATGGTATACCTAAGTCGGCGAGACGACTTACTTACTTCATTTTTTACCTACATACGCCAAAATCGAACAAAAATATCGTCTAAAGAACGGCTCACAAACTTAAGGTGGAGTCTGGATAGGCTTCGCCAATCTTTTGTCGCTTCATTTAGTTGCGATTCCCAACTAGTTTTAGCGTTGAAGACACGTTATGGCTATTGCAACTCTGAAAATCTTTAGTAAAGTCTGCTGATTATAAAACTTGGTGGTTCATGAAATATCTATACAGACAACCTTCTCAACTTTTTGAATTGCCTTTAAAATACTTTTCTTCTGAAAGATTGACCTCGAGCCGACCTAAGTGCAAAGTTTGACTTAAATCTCAAACCAAAATTATCTGAAAAAGCTCAACACAGTTTGAAGATCAATACTAAAAGTTCTTCTTTCACGGCCGATTTAAAAATATTGGATTTGTTATAAATTGATTGTATCTGAAAATAAATAAATAAATATATTTACATTTTGAAAATGCGATGAAGAAAGAAACGATTTTTCCGTCCTCCCTTGAGGAAATTTTAAGGAGCAAATCTAAATTATTTCACTTTGACCAGACGCCAGAGACATAGATAATGTATTTTATACCATCTTAAGATTTTAAAACGTTAAACAAATTGCACAAACTAGTTAGGCAGCAATTTGTGGATAATTATACCATACACCCATAGGGTGAAATGGTATATTAAAGTCGCCAAAATGTATGTAACAGGCAGAAGGAAGCATCTCGGACCCCACAAAGTATATATATTCTTGATCAGGATCAACAACCGAGTCGATCTAGCCATGTCCGTCTGTCCGTCCGTCCGTCCGTCCGTCCGTCCGTCCGTCCGTCCGTCCGTCCGTCTGTCCGTATGAACACCTAGATCTCGGAGACTGTAAGAGCTAGAGCCACCAAATTTGGTATGTAGACTCGTGTAGTATGTAGAGTGATCAAGTTTATTTCAAATTTTTGCCACGCCCCTTTCCGCCCCCGCAATTTAAAAAAAACGTTTATCTCAAAAACTATTCCAGCTAGAGACACCATATTTGGTATGTATATTCGCTTAGTAAATGCACACATTTTGTATGTATAAAAATTTTGACACGCCCTTTTCCGCCCCTGTAATTTGAAAATCTTGATTATCTCCCGTATTTTTTTACCTTATGCAACCAAATTTGGCACACTTAAATTTAATACTAATATCTAGCAAAATACCAAATTTGATCAAAATCGGACAAAAAACAGTCGAGTTATGCATATAAACGTTTTTCCATAAGGCCAGAGTTGGCCGTTGGCTGGTGGGGGCGCTAGGGTGCTCGTATGATTGAGTAAGCGAGATGCTAAGATATGCTTGTAAAAAGCATGTGAAATTGCATTTGTTTAATAAAGTTGAAATATTTGCTTTACTGGTGTATGGTATACCTAAGTCGGCGAGACGACTTACTTACTTCATTTTATTTGTATTTGTTGAACTTTATGCAAAAAGAAAAGTTACATGATTTTTTTAATTACTTAAGCATTGAAAATTTAATTAAAACACTGAAATACTTTCAATTAAATTCAACATTTCTCTTAATAGCCAGTCGAGGTAAATGTGTAATGGGCGGAGGGGTGGGGGTGGCGTTTAGCCAAAAGGCGGAAGGCGGGAGGTATTCGCTCATTAACATAACTAACCTCAAAGGCAATAAAATAAATGGCGGGGAAATGAGAAAAAAGAAAGCGCCAGAGGCAGTTTCACATTTATTTGGCAGTTGGCAGACAGTTTGGCGCCAATTGCTGTACACACACACACACGCATACACGCACCCTTAGACATACTGAATGACCTTCAAAAGGCACACGCTGGGAACCAGAAATCATTCATTCCTTCTCTCATATCATCAACCTTATCAGCATCCCACCCACCCATTGGATGATGTTTGCTAGCTGGCGGAATGGGTTTCTGGTTTCATTGCCTAAATGACAGACAGGCCAGCTCGAACGAGCATTGAGGGCTTAACTCGGACAAGGAATGTGTTAATTTGCGAGCTAGATAGAATGTGGGAGGATGGTGATGGTACAAAAAAGGGAAATTACGCTGACAAAGAGCTTCTTATGTGTGAGAAATCATTGGAAGTTATCAGTGGAAAGGGATGTGTGTTCGATCGATTATAAAAGTTTGTGAATAAAGAGACTCAAGATAATCCTAAAATATCGATTGTAACATATTTGTATGTAATTGAAACAAAAACGTTATCTAAAACTATCGTTTAGTCGATGGACATTAATTTGGTCGGTTTTTGCTTAACAAAAACTCAAGGGTCTTATGCCCATCAGGATTCTTGATATATTATCTCTAAGCACAGGATTCATGATTTTTTGCTTCTCCAAACTTGCTGGCTGGGCATGCGCTTGAGATAGCTGGTAGAGATCGGCATAATATTCCATTCCAGGTATACCGACTGCATTGAAACTAGCCGAGACCTCTGTGCAATCGATTATCGATGTCTTCAATGGCGTTACCAGTAGGGTCGAGTAGTATGGCACTTTCTTGCCCTCAATCAGTTCTCGAACCAACAGCACTGCCGTCCTCGATCCGGCCAAGAGATTCCATCGCGACCAACTGAAATTGTGGGACAGAGCCAATGTGGACAGACATGCATAGCAATGCATTTCCATTACATAGTTTTTCTCACACGATCCCTCTGTATAACAGAAGGCATCTTCATCGGGAAATATATCCACAGCGGAAAGTATAAGCGTGGCTTTCAATTCGCTCAATGACAGAGTTTTGCCAATCATTTCGGTTATGCCCTGAGTGCTGCCGCCCTGAAAATTATTTACTGTATAACCCTCCGCAGTGATGGTCATGTCCAAACTGATTAGTGAGGCGGTAAAACTAAACAATATGGTTCCAGGACTGCAAAACAAAAAGAACACATGTGAAAAGAGTTTGACGGACATTTTGGACTTACTTTTTCATATCCGGTCTTAGATCCCAAGTCTGATAGGGCATATTGCTGTATTTATTGAGAGCAAAACCGAAAATACCTGAAACATAAATTACAATTAAAATCGTTAATCGTTAAATATACAGGCAAAAACCCATGACTTAAAGAAGTGATTACCCATTCTCCCTGTACGAAATTGTATGCACAGTTTGTCCTCATTAAATTTGGTATCATGGACGTCACGTGTACTCCATTTGCCTTGTGTAATGGCAGCCAAATTGCTTTGCTTCTGTCTACGCCTGAGCTTAATATTGTATTAGGTGTTGTATGTGTCATATCGTTATATAAACGTAGAACTTACGCCTCACTGTCACTGTTGTCGCTTTGACTGTTCCGGGATAGAAACTCGTTTAATGTTTGACCGGCTGTGGAGTCGCCAGCTGCAGCTTTGCCGGCCTCAAGTAACTCGAGTAAGCTATCGGCGTCATCAGCATCATCGTCACTGCTGCTATCTAGGCTATTCGAGGAGGTTTTGGCCATCTGTGTCTCTGGGTCTCCAATCTCGTCTTGTAACTGTGAGTCTCGCACAAAGGAGATGCCCGTGTAATAGGCAAAGGCAGCAGCTGCAGTAGCCGGTTGTAGCACTTCCACTAGCTCCTGGCTGAGAGGACGCACATCATCGGTTAGTTGTTCCTCATTTCCCAGATCGTCGGCATGCTCCGAGCTAGTTGGTGATAGTTGCTCGGATATCTGCTGCAGCATTTCCTCCTGCTGTTCCCTTGGCAATTGCAGTCGCCACAATCTATCCATGTCCTCAATCAGTTGGGAGAACAGATAGCATTGGGTACTCCGGCCGACTTTGCGAACTGGTAACTGCCGAAATTTAAGCAACTTATCAAAACAGAGGGGCGGAAAGAGTTCAGCTGGCTCATCAGTATCCAGAAAATCAGCACCAATGCCAATACCTTGATCCAATTGCATAGCTTCGATTGTTTGTTCGGAATTGATGACTATGTCTGGCTTCTGCAGTTGCCCCAATCGCACATGAGCCTGTCGGGCCAGAAACATGACCTTTCGTTGCTGCTTCACCATGCCAACTGGTGGCGTATGTTGTTCAAGACGCACACAGAAGCCTTGTGGCAAACGTGGCACTATGAAATCCTTGACCAATCCGTATAGGTCCACATCGCTGGGTATGGCACGTAGGTTAAAGTCGCTGATCTCTCGCAACGGTGGAGCCAAGTCCGATTTCTGCGAACGCAGGCGAACCGGACAGCGGGGTGAGCTCTTCAGGGGACTCGGTTGGGCGTTTGTTGACAATGGGGTGGCTTCTGTCGGCGTTGCCGTGGCCCCAGCTCCAGCTCCAGGTCCAGCTCCGACCCCAACGGCACTGCCAGCGGCAGCATTTGATGTTGATGTGGCCTCTGGTGGCTTGACTCCATCGGCTAGCTCCATTTCAAATGTCTCGACATGTGTCTCCCAGCGACAGGCTATTGGCGGCTCAAACCATATAACCGAATCGGGCAATCTGTATGAGGCAGACGAAGAGGAAGTCTCTAAATTGAGAGTGTTGCAACACCTTAATGCACTTACTGAAGAGTGACTAAGGCCAATTTATCTAGAGCAGCCTCAATCATGCGCATTTCCGCTTCTATTTCCTCGGGCAAACGACGTACTCCAGGCAAAACGGGAGGCGGTGGCTTGTACGTCTGATAGTATTCCTTATGGACCAAACTATTGGCGACCATAACTGAAAGAAAGTGTATGTATGTGTGTGTCTCCCACATCTTTCAATTTCACTTACTAGTTCGAATAAAGGATCTGGCATTTAATTGTTTATCCTGTTGCGGTGTCTCTAGAAAATCAATGCAATAGACTCCACCTATAATGCGATATTTACGTAAGTTTACATCCGTTTCTAGCATGCCATATGCCTCGGGTCCGATTGCTCGTCGTCGAGCCTTATTCAGCTCGTCCTCATACTCGGCATACAGTTTGTCCACGTCATAGGTGCGTTCTTTTGGCGGCTGCGAGCTGGTTGAGTGTTGATCCTGTGTCAATTGTTCCAATTCCGAGAGAGGTATATCACGTGCGCATTCATCCAACATGGCCTGTAAGATCTCTTTACGTTTGCGCCATTCGCGTTTGGTTTGCCTCAAAACCGCTGAGAACAAACAGAAAGTGAAACATGAAAAGTAATATGTATCCATGTAGGCATCATACTTGCGTTCTCAGAGCGTGAATGTTTCAATTGAAAACTACTGCAATAGTCACTAAAATGATCATAATTTAGCCAAAGTCCACGCAACGCAGAACTCTGTAAGCGAACTGTGGGCGGCAATGATATTTGCATTTCGATGGTGGGAAAATCGATTTCATTATGCGCCGATTGTTCACCAATGCGAGCTTTGGGATTGACAGCTCTGAAATGAGTCTTCTGCTTTGACGACGTAGTGAGATAAATAAAAAGACACTTACATTTGAGCATCTTTGGAAAAGGTCCAAATAAAACTTTGAAATACTTCTGAGCTGTATATGTGCTTAGAAACGCCGGGTCTATCAATTCTAAAAGAAGAAGAAGATTTGTAGGCATATTCACACTAACACATAATATAGAAGATATTCTTACTCCATATCGCGTTCGATGTGCGACATTGTCTTATAGGTAAATTCATCCAAATGCTGTTTGAGAAAAATTCTCATCTCAGTTTTCAGTTTGACCAAATCGGCGGCCACATTTGCTGAACGCTGTTTATAAGGCAGCATGTCGTCTAGTTCATTGAGAATCTGAAAAGAGAGACAAAGTATAAAGATTTCGTATCATCAGTTATTCAGACTGATGTTTCTATAGTGTTCATAAGTTTCTTTTCGTAAATTTATATAATTTCTTGTAGGCTTAATCCAGAATTACAAGAGCCTCAAATTATACTAATAGCTGCTAAAAAAATCGTACGATTCCCCTAAACGCAGAAGATCAAAGCAAAGTCAAAAAACTAGCAACTTGTGAAAATGTAAGACACTTAGTGAGTAAGGAATAAACAAAAATACAATGTTTTAATGATCAAAAAGAGTATGATCATTTGGCGATTCTTTTTAGAGTTCCTTGTAGACTTACACCAAGAACTTCCTTGATGCGCTGCGCATAGACATCACCCAGTTTGCCCTGCTGTTGTCGTAGGGATGCTCGTGTCAAGTCCGCCACCTGAGAGTCTTGTGTAAGAAGTGTCCGCTCATCGGTGCGTAATAACCAATTTCTGGATTCCTTTTGCCTTTGGGCAATGTCCGCATGCCATTGATGAATGTATTTACGCAAATCGCTGGGACTGGCCGCATTCGGTAGGCCATTGCAACGCATAAATTTCTCCCAATCACGTTCATGCCGCTCACCATCCTTGATGGCGTCAATGGCCAGGCGCACAGCATCGAAAAACAACATGCTATCCTTTAGCTGGGAGCGACGTAAACGATTTTCGGCGACCTCCTGCTGTTGTCGGTGTTTGGCTTGTTCCATTTCCAATTTCTTGCGCTGACGCGCTTCCTCCAGTTTCTTCAATCTGTAAATAAAATGAAAGCTAGTGACTGTTCTTTATAGGATGCGTGGAAACTTACTTCTCCTTTTCCATTTCAATGCGCAAGAGTTCGGCTTGTTCGGCCTCCAGGCGGGCCTTTTCTTTTTTCGAGAGCTTCTTTTTCGGTGGCTAGAAAGTGCAAAATGAAGGATGAAGAAAAAACGAGAGTAACAGATTATTTGTCCCATCTGAATCATTATGATAATCGTACCATCTTAGTCCTCTGCTTGAAATCAAATGCCGCTTTTCGAGTCTTTTTATTGATCCAACTTTAAGCATGGACATGGACACCATGGCGACTTCTTTCGGTTGTTAGGTAAAGTCAATGCTCAGGTGCAGTCACACAATCCTTTTGGCACGAAAATGTCTCTGCGTCTCTAGGGTGTCAGTTTCTACCTCCATTTCCTTATTTCCTCCCTCCTCTTCTCTGAGGCTTTAGTGCCATAATTTCTTTAATTAAATATTCACACAACAAGACCAAAAGAGATGCGGATAATGGGGAGAAATGGCATAGCAGGGGCAACACGTGTTCGCCTCCGGAGCTTGCCTTCTTCGTGGTGGCCGGATTTACACGTTGTGGCAAAACTGTCATGGGAACAAGTTCAGTCGAAGCCAGTCGGCGGTGATGAAGCTTAAGGCACCAGAAAGAACAAAAAAGAAAAGAAAAAAATTACCGAAACCAAAACCAAAAGCAAAAGCAAAAAAGAAAAAATAACCGAGTCATTTCCCCCCCTCCACTTTCATACATATTTTCATCCATTTTGACCATCGCAAAAGCTTCTGTTTTGCTGACAAGGGACCAAAAAGAGACAGGACATTGTCTGCTCTTTAAAAAGTCTTTGCCTTTTTCTTATTTACCGACTTTTTCGCTATTTTGAGTCTCTTCCTTTGTTATTATATATAAACTTTAAATTTCCGAATCGTAATCATATGATATTTTAGTCATTCCTATAAGTTATTCAGTCCGTTTAAATTCTGAATAAAGATTGAAGTGTGAGCATAAAGTATGTATCCATACTAAGTACCTCTATATCAGGGTGGGAAATTGTTTTTCGATTCCAAAGATTGTTTTCGTTTTGCCAAAAGTTTCCTATTTGAATTTGAAAAAAAAACTTTTTCTTGTTCCCTTTATAAATTGTCTTTACTTACTACCCCTTGGTCTTGATATCCTACATTCTATATTGTTTTATGCCTAATTTAAACTTTTTGTTGTTGTGTGCTGCCTGCTTTTCTATGCATATATTTATACACATAAATTTTCTTTCAAGAGGTTTGCTCTGGATTCATTTTTTGTATACTCTTGCAGAAGGTTACAATAAAACTGATCAAGTGCAGAGGATGATAAAGGTCCGATGTCTTAACTATTTGGGATGAAATCGCTCTAAACGTACCTAATAGTGGGTATATGAGTTTGGTTCCTAATATGTGTAATCGAATGGTGAAAAATAGTGAAAGAGTGTTCAAACTTCGGTGCATTTGTAGTTAGATAATTTGATATTCTTATTTTATTTGTCGTTTACTTGGCATAAAAGTTTTTCATGTGAGACAAGCTTTTTACGTAAGAGTAAAGGAAAAATCCCTTTAAAAAGGATGGTTTGCAGGAAGATGGAGTAAAAATAAAAGAAAGAGAAGGTCTCGAGAAGGTGGCAATGTGACAACGCTGCTTAATTACCAAGGCAATTTAAATGCCAACCCTCAGACCAAGACCCTTGCACCGAGCGTACTCTCGTTTCCCGATTCTCAGCTAATTGCTTACCACACACACATGCACAACCCTTACACACACACACAAACACACTCACTCAGTAGTCACAGGCGGCTTATCAATTTAATGAGCTTCGCTTCGTTTGCAAGTAATAAGAATCGCCACAGAGATACTTCCAGATGGGGGTAACTGGTTAACTATGCGGTTAATTTGCATAACTGTGAAATTAATTATTAAAGTGGCATCGAATCCTATATACCCAGTACTAATTTAAATTGCATTTAGTAAAGTACTATTTGATTTGGTTTAGCTCAAAATCCATTCTGATAATCCTTTTTTTTTTTCAATTTGTCTCAGTTTGCATATGAAAATTTCTTATATTATCTAAGGGTACACAAATTTCATATTATATCCATTTTATTTGCTATTATCCGGGTGATTCCTTAATGCCCATGATTCTTTCTTCCATATCACAAGTACACATAATCCTTATGGGTAAGCACTTCTGTGACTCAATTCCGATGGCATCTGTTGCCATGCCAATATGAATTCGTTCAAGTAATTAGTTACAATTGGAGTTATTTCCTTCCTCTTCGACACACATACACACACGTACATACCTACATACATACATATACATATCTGAGGATTAAACAATAAGTATCAATGGCAGGAGAACCAAATTTTAATATTTCTTTCGATGAAATTAAGCATTTTAAGAAATATCTCTAACGATAAGGAATATTTCATTGCTGGACACTTGTAGTGCATAATTGGAATTTTTGTGTTTTTTTTCTTCTGCTGGCGCAGCTGTTGAAATGAAAAGCATACATAATAAAAATTTATCATACGCACCGTTGACATTGACAGATCGTTGAGTTGAGCTGCAAGCATCTGTCCATCTGTCCATCCGTCTGTTTGTCCTGCCTCTTTGTCAGGCGACAAGCGTCTCACTCACTCAGACACTCACTGAATGTGTCATGCTTGAGTGAACTTTGTAATATGATGAAAAATTCGTTTTCATTTTTTTTGGGATTTTTCTTTTTTTTGTTTTTGCGTGCTTGGTAAATGAAAATTTTGCACAGCGCTGTTGCTGGTTATAATGCTGATGCTTTCTATCGAGATAATCCGGGGAGTTTACGCTTGTCGGGGATATTTCAACCCATTAGTTAGTTTAGTTGGACTTTAGTTTTATGGACTTAACTAATACCATACAAAGTTGTTCATATTTCTTTAATAAAATATAGTTTTGTTTTGTGTTGGCGTTCATTTATCTTTAAATCAATATATAATTCGGTCAAAAAAGGTTGGATTAGTCGACTATAGAGGAAATAGTGCCAAATTTTTCGTATTTATGGAATTGAAATAGCTTCTAGCCAAATCTGAATTAAGTTGTTATGGGATTGTCGATCTTTTTAACAAGAAACGGTTTCAAAGACAATGCATTTCTCATGTTTAAAGAGCTTTTCCAATTGGTGTCACCATTTAATGTTTTTTACTTATCTCTTAAATTCAAATATTAAAAAAATTTTTTTTTTTTTATACTTTAAAATTGATTTTTCCTTTCGGCAGTTGCTTGACAAATTGCTGTGCTTATAGCAGATGCTGCTGCTGTTGTTGCTGATGCTGCCTTGGGCTGAAATTGCTAGCCAGTTAAGCTACGAATTTCCTTTTTTGCCCATCCTGCCCCTTGGCAATCATTGCAGCAGAAAGACACACACATTCACACACACACACACTCATGCATGCAGCAGTGATTATTAATTACTGTCACGTTGCATGTGTGTGAGAGTTGGACGGTTGGTTGGTGGGTTTGTTCGGTGGCTCGGTGACATTTTCGTCATCAATATCAGTTGAGCCTCTTCTGTCGCTTCATAACCAGCATCATCTACATACCCTACATACATACATACATGTATACCCGTTTGAAAAATATGAAATTATGTGTATGTATGTACATATGTACGTATGTGGTGAGAATCATTTTGTGAAAAGGTATGGTTCGGTTAGATATCTGAATGAGCCGATGGAAGGAGGAAGCCTTCTTAATGTGCTTACTGCTACGTTGATGGCATGGCAAATGCTCTTAAGCTTGAATCACTCTTTTTCCTTTACGTATATCGAGTACTTAGCAGTCTGTATGTCAGACTGACAGTCAGGCAGACGAACATAGAGAGACTTCCCATGTTCGATGTCAGATTTGCCAGACATTAAAGCTTATCCTCACCGCTTTTTATGTATGTGTGTGCGTGTGTGTGTGAGGTATGGCATTGTAGGTTTGAAATTGGTCTTGAGTTGGTCAAAGGCCTAGGTGAAATGCAAATAAACTCATGACCACAAAATTTATAACATTTAATTAGCTTCTTGCCTGACATTGACATTTTGACTTTGCTTTGGGAAAATATTGGAATTAAAAGAAAAAAACTTTAGCCATAACAAAGCCATTTAAGCTAGTGTCTTATATTGACATTTTTATTTAATTCAATAAGATTTTAAACTCTTTTTAATCGAAACAATCTGTCATTTATTTATTTACTATTGTGATAAATATGTTTATAAGTTCATTGCATAGATTTCCCAAAATAATTTAGATTTTCTTGCTTTTCACTTTTCAGCTACCTGTACAAAGGAAATTCTCATCCATATCGTATAACAGCAAACCAATAATAAAAAGAAGCAATTTTGGAATACCCAATTACATATGTACATATTTCTACAAATATAAGAATAATATAATATCAATAATAATAATAAATTGAATTAATAAACGTATTAAACGGTAACATTTTTTGATAACTAAATGATAATAAGGCAGACAACTGCAGCAAATATATCAATTAACAACAAGAACTTAGCTAGAACAAAAGAAAAACATAAATTATAATCATACAGTACGTTTTTTTTCAATTAAAACTATCATAAAGACGTTACAATAACTAGCATTACCAGCGAAAACAACAACAAAAGAAGATTTATAATAATAACAATACTAATAATAAAAACTTTTGTTAACAATCAAATTAAGAAATTATAAAATTAAAACAAAACAGAAAGAAAAAACAAAAACCAAAATGCCATTGTGATTCTTAATTTTAGACAATTTAGGCAAAAAAAACAAGAAAAACAAAGTTAATAATTTAGTAAAGTTTTAAATATTAACAAACATTCAAAAATAAAAAACGCGGCAATAAAACGACCAACACAACAAAATTCAACAAAATTTGAGCAATATAAGCAAACTAAAATAATAAAAACAAAATAAAAATATTTACTAAACAAAAGACAAAAATCAAAGGAGACTTAAAAATCAGACGGAGAAGAAGCAGAGCAACGCCAGCCGCCCAACAACAACAACCACAGCAACAACAACAACAACAACAACAAGAAACAAAAACAATTTTATTGGTTGTAGTCCATCCAGAAAGCGAAGAGAAAGTTAAATTTAAATTGAAACGGTCAAAAGAACGAACGGTCAAACAACCGCCCCAAAAAGTATGCAACAGACAAATGTGAGGCCATCCAAAAACTGTTTGCGCCTAGTGCTTACTGTGTTTCCGCTCTTTCTCTCTTTCTATCACTCTCTCGCTCTGTTTAGCACTCTTTCTGTCTCTACTTGTCACTTTATCTTGCTGTCTCTCTGACTTGCTCTATTGCTCTCTTCCTCTCTCTCTCTCTCGTTCTCTCTCTGTCTGTTCTTTCTTTCTTCTTTTGCAAAACGACAACAACTTTTGCTGCAAAAACTATTTGCCAGGTTTCTTAACTAGCTGAATAATAATCAAAAAAAAAAAACAAGCAAATAAAATAATATAAAATATATAAATCAAGAAAACTCAACAACACCTACAGCAACCTAAACTAAACCAACAAAAACAACAACAACAAATACAACAGGAACAACTTTAGCTTTTGCTGCTGCCCCCCACTGCCACTTTTAAAAGGATTAAAGGGTAAAAAAAAGCCGCCAAGATGACCATGTGGCAGAGTGGTGGTATGGGAGGCCATGGCTCCCAAAATAATCCATGGATGAAACTAATGGGCATTGTCCATAAGGAGCGGCGACATACGGATAATGTTCAAAGTCAATCCGGTTCCAATGAGCGCAATCTAAATCAGTAAGTATCCCAAAAATATATATGCCTATATGTACTTCAATTTATTTAAAATATTAATCCTTCTGTTAGTATTATTGCATAACTTAAACCAATTCTTGGTTGGTCTAAGTTATATTTTGTTTTTTGAATCGATTTCGTGTTGAAAGTCAGAGTTTAAAGAGAAGTTTTAAAAGGATATGGTGCATTGAACAGGATATCACTGCCCTTCTAGAGGACAAAGCTAACAAAAAGCATCATGCGGAATGCAAAATAAGTGCCAGCAAGATCAGTTTTGCCCCAATGTATATGCATTACATATACGACATGTACGCCGCAAGTATTGAATGTTCACACGATATTCAATGGGCTGAAGTAAGCTGGACTCGTTGATAACTATCAAATACTGCGTACTAAACTAACAAAGGTGTTTAGCTTTAACTCCGGTTTTTTTTTTTTACCAGACTTAATATCTTTATAAAATAAGTTTAGTATAGATGTCGGCTGGTGAAATAGAAAATTTTAAATTGAAAACCGCTTCTTGATATAGTTTCATCATATTTTCAAGGGAGAGGAAATGTGCCTCAATTTTTGGTCGTGGACTCGCCACTAGCTTCATCTGGAACCCGGAAACACAAAGAGAAGTCAACAAGTCTATATGTTTTGTTTAAAGGAAATTCCTCTAAACATAATAAAGATTTTACAATAGGAAAAGCAAAGCAGCAGCAATTCTTGTATGACAGACTTGTGAAAATATCTTTTACTTCCACATCTACAGTTAGAAATGATACTCATAAAAAATAAATGTCCAAATTAAATGGTTTATTACACATGCCTTTGTTGTTGTAGTAGTCCAGCAGATTGCTAGAAATGATTGTACAAATAGCTGCAACGTGTTCTCATCTCTGTTCCAAGAATCCAAAACAAAGACGCCTTCTAACCATACTCAAGTATACTCACAGGGTTGCACTCAAGCTCCCAATCTACCCCTGACCTGACCTTTACTCTCGCATATACCAAACGATGGCGATGGTGACGGTAATGATGATTATCCCAATGACGCTACTAAGTATGAAAATAAAAATATTATTATCCTTATACTTTCAAGTGCCTTTCATTATGCATATATAAATTCAACCGTATACCCTGTATATGTATATATATATATACATACCAACTAATCAAATACGAAGAGCATATTAGCTTTTAGTTCATTACACAAATTTATACAAAAGTCGTGATGTACAATAACCTAATAGACAGTCAAAGTGTTCTCTTATATAGAATTACTTCAAAGATAATTAATTAAATATGTAAAAAACAGATTTAATTGATTGAAAAGTTTGTTTTAAGATTATAATAAAGAACCATTTTCTGGCTAGTGCTCATGTATATAAAATAAATTTTGTTGTAGGAACTCAGAGAAATTTTAAATCTGACTTGGAATCATTCTAAATGTAAAAAAGAAAAACGAATTTTTGACTAGTATATAGCAAAAAAAAAAAGCTTTTCCTGAAATTTCTATAAGGCGCAGAAAGAATTTCAGAATAGCATTGAACATATTACATTATTAAAGCTAAAACTAGTTAAGAATCACAACTAGGTGAAGCAAAAAATAGTTTTTTCAAAGTTCACTCTCTTCAAAAAATATATAAATATAATCAATTTTTAATCGATTAAATCAGATTAAATTAAACAGAAAAGTTAAAAAAATTTTGGAAAGGGTATGAGTATGATGTCACACTTGTGTAAACCTTCAAAAAACTAGATAAATATAATTTCTGTAATCGTAAAGATGTCAATTTTGATGGAAAGATTTTGTAGGCAATCGCGTAGGCTTATACGATGGAAATAATGAAAAGTTTCTACTCGACATATGCACCAGTAACAACAACATGAGTTGTACAATTTTTATAAGCCAGAGAAACAGAAACGCGATTACACACAGCACAACACACACATTCATGCAAACACACATCAAATATTAAGAGCAATATGCGACATGGCAGAGGAAAGAATCGAGGCAATGCAGAGAGTTTTTGTTTTTTCTTTTATTTTTCCTTTTTTTTGCTACCCTTGCAAGAAGGGTATATTAATTATAGTTACATTTTGGTACATGTGTACATACCCAATCGGCACGACTAATTGAGTTTATTAAGTCGTGCCATCTGTTGGTCTGTCTTTCCGTCTCTTTGTCTGGATCAGCGCAAACTTCTCCAAGACAGTTAAATCTATATAGACGGCATACATAGAACATCTCAAACTATATCTCAATCGGAATCGGTATATGTGCGACTTTGAATGAGTATCGCTCCCATAAGAGCGAAAGCAGTGATAATAATTTTGATTATTTATTTCAAAGTTGGTTTTATTTTCGATTTAATGCCTGTAGGTGAGGAAAGAGTGACGGACTGACTTGCAAGGGTATGCAGACTTCGGTATAGCCAAAGTTAGGCCGACATTCTGTTTTCATTTTTTCTTCTTGTTGTTTTGTAATTTCACCCGCATGCAAGTGCATGGTAATGGTAAATGGATGAACGAATGATATGGCATAAGTTGAGGGGCAAACAGAATGTAAGGGCGTAAATGCTGTATGTGTGTGGGTGGGTGGGTGTGTGTGTGTGTGTGCAGCCTGGGCAGGCTTTTGCAACAAGCGGCATGTGTGTAAATCCATTTATGCTTCAGTGCATTTATAGCCAATTTAAAAGAAAAGCAAAAACAACAGGAAAAAAAAAAAAATAAAAACAGGATGCAGAAAAGAGAAACGCAAAGAAGAGTTACAGATGCAGATGCAGATACAGAGGAATCCTGCAGTGTGCAGGTTCGTTGTTCGTTGTTCGCTGTTCGCTGTTCGGTGTTCAGTGTTCGTTGGAGCTGATTTGTGGCACTAGCACAAGCATATACGAGCAATGGAAATGAATGCCATGTTGTTCTGTCCAACAATCGAGATCCCAACATGTTCATGGGACAGTACATTCCATTTCATTTGCATTGCAGGGGTCCATTTAATTGCGCAGTTGGCGCATGTTTTACGAACTGACCTGCTCCAATAGCCACTCGCGAGCTAGCCAGCTCCACTTCCATTTCGATTCTAACTTGCCGACCCCATACCCATTTACCATTTACCATACAGCTTGTGTATATGCATAGCATGGCATCTAACATTCACATTCAATATGCTAAATAGCACGAGTCCGAGACTCCTTCATGGCATAGTTATGTGCACAAGCAAAGCCGCCAAATCAGCTGGAGTGAGTTTCATCACGTGCCATCTTTATGCCCATTCGCATACACATTTTCCATTTACATTGCCAGTTCCTCTAGTAAGATAAGTAGTTAGATTTACAGCACCCTTAACAACGGAACAAAGTCTGATTACTTATCGTCATTTGTCTTATTTTCCTCAAGCGCATATAAATAGTTTTTTCTTCACTAGGAATCTTTAAAACCAAACAGTTTCTTCATTCAAAGCAAATCTTAATTCTAAATAGATCTTAATGTTACACAAAGGTATAATCGGAAGTTGTGATTTTGGTCTTTGATAATTTTTGTTTTAAAATCGTAGCACATCAGTTAGTAATTATCGAGACTGGCATATATATAGCGACTTTAAGAAGCAATAGATAAGCCTGTCAGCCAAATTTTACGATGTTTCGTGTGGAAATTAGAATGGTTTTAGTGATAAAACTTTTGTTACTGGTCCCGATTCCGATTAGAATAGAGTCTAGAAATTTCGCTGGCCCGTTAATAAGACTAAAAAAGAAATTTGAATTCAATTTTACAATTGGGCCGTTTTCCACTATAATCCGCTTAAGACTAACGAAATATACTCCGTTTGCATACTTTTAGGCATTTTATTTAAAGTTTGAGCACATTTTTATAAGCCATTATAAAATAGATTATATATGACCCAAAACTAAATCTGATATATATTTAGCTCACTGTTCCAGCAGTAATTTTAAAGCGTAAATTTGAAAAAGTGTATTATATAAATTTTGGAGGGAGCTGAATCAAAACTCAAACTTGCCTGAATATTAGAAAGTAATGAAAAAGTTGAAAGAACGGGTAAAAGTTTTTAATGCATGATCGAAAAGGACATTCATAAGTACAAACTGAAGCAATTACATTTTGTCAGCAAGCTCAATAGTTATTTTCCACATCTTTTTTGAGTGGTATGAGACACTTTTGGAAACCAATGAAAGCTCTGGGGATAATAATAATTTCAGACATAACATTAATCGGGTCTGTCAAAAATCTATTGTTCAGAACTACTCTGTTGGGTTTAAACTTTTGTCCATTGCAAACGATAAAAGTTCTTTAAAAGTCATCGAATACATCTATTGTTAATGCATATTGATTAAGGTGTAATAAAATTTAATGGCATTAATGAAAAGTCAATGATTTTAAATATTTAACTATTGGATGCAATTATGTCCACACAAATATTATTAAAGATTTATAGGGTTATGTGTAGGAAAAAATGTTCGTTATTTTTTATATATATTTTTTTGTGTTTAATTTAATGGTATTTTATAGAAGAAATAATGGATATTTAAGCTTCCATTTTGATGGTTATTAATATCGATGGCCAAATTTGTGTTTACTCTTTTATTTTTTGTTTTTGACTTTAAGAAAAAGTTTCTGAAAGATGATACGAGAAAAAAAAGTGATGTTTAAGACTTACTTCAATTTCAATGCTTAAGAGTTAGTTTTCTTTTCGCTTGGCAACTTTTTTTTGGCACATAAGAAAATGCTCTGGACTTGGGCCAAGTTAAGGTCAAATGTAACGCCTTAATGTAGGAAAACAGGCAGACAGTTTTTGCTGCCTCTTGTCGTTGTTTTTTCTAACTGTTGCTATTTGGATATTTATGTAGTACGCTACTTCTGACCTCTGTTTTTTGGTAATAGCAACAGTTGAACATTTCGAAATTTGCATAAATTTTGTAACAACTATTAGGTATGGAGGCATGTGTGTGTGTGTATGTAAGTGTGTATACATACATATATAAATATATTTTAGTGAAAGGGGCAAACTTTTTGAATTTATAGAAATGTGCACGAAACTGTTTTCATTTTGGGTTTCTTCTCTTTCTCTTCAAGTGTGTGTGTGAGTGTGTGTGTGTGTGTATGTGGGAAAGTGGAAGGCATGTCTATATGAATATTTTATAAGCCTTTTACTCTCTGTAGGTCGAGTCTCTATCACATTTATCTCTTGCTTCTATCGTTCTCTGCCTTTACACCGCAGTTGGGTGTAAAAGGGCCACAGTATCGTGACATTGTATACATACTCATATTTCACGTATGAAAGTGACAAAGCCCGGAGACATAATATTCAACATCAAAAGTAAAGGGAAACACAAGGTAATGATGGCCAACGTGGCATGTCACATTAAGTTCATAGGTTCATCCCTTCGAAGTCTTACATTTTGCATCGAATCGAACGTTTTCTTTGCACCCAAGAACACATCGTTAACAACATGCTAATGAAGTAATGTAAAAACTTTAATACAAATTGATAAAGGCAATCATAAATAACAATTTTCCCTTCATTTACCCTAAACTCCAAGCACCACAAGGACATTTATCCATAGAATGGGTATCAAAACTTAACTAAGAATCATAGGAACGACTGTCCTTTCAGTTAATTTATTCATGATAACAATGTCTAGCAAATTGGACGCCATACATATATTTTAGTCTCACCACGAGCAAATGGAAAAAAAGATAAATGTTTGCCTTAAGTTAAAGTAACTTAAAGAACTAAGAAAAATGTATATAAGTATCTATATATACATATATGTATGTGTGTATGTAGATGTTATATGTGAGAAGGAATGGCCTAAATTTCGTTATATCGTTTTTCCAAACTTTATTTTGCCGTTTGGTTTCTGTCTAATTGCTGGCCATTCTTTAGCTTTCTTCGTTAACTTATCTTAGCTTTTTTTTCCATGAACACTCCCGTTTTCTTCCGCTTAGAATTAACCGTTATTATACCCTTGCCAAAATCGTGGGTATGACTATTTAGTAAATCGATTGACCAACCGACCCCTGTGTGTTGTACTAATTTGAAGTTTTAGCATTTCGTATTTTTCCTAATCATATTTTTCGAATTCTTTGGACCATTTATACGGTTTTTGGTTTGGTTAAAAATTTGAATTTAGTAAAATAAACTGGAAATATATAATTATTATAAGGAACTGGTGAAATAAACTCGAAAACTCGAAAAACAAAGCAAAGAATATAGTGAAATGAACTTTTAATAATGAATACTGAAAGAAATAAAACAAAAAGGATAAATAGATATGTAAAGATTGTAATAAACGTTATCAAGATCTAAGTAGTCATAACTAACTAATATAAAGATTTAGCAAAAGTAAGTAATAAAAATATTTCCGAAAAGGGTTTTCAGTTTCTGAAAGACAATTTTCTTAAGAGAGAACCGTTCCGAGGGAAAAAGAAAGGATTTGCTTTCATGTCTAAGCTTTTGCGCACATCTGCTATACTCCTCCTGTGTTTTTTTTTCTCCTTCCATTCTTATTTTTCTTTTTTGGTTTTTGCCAACGTAAGTAAATTGAAAACCATTTGTTAGGCTGTGCTCTGGGCTAAAATCATTTTTCATTTGCCTGTTGAAATTTGCAATACTTTGTCTGCCACCTGTCCAGGTGTTCTATGGGTGGTTTCTGGGTGGTTCTGGTGTAATGTGTGTGGATGTGGATGTGGGTGGCTCTATTGAACTTCACTCAGGTGAAATTAATGAGCGCATTCCATACATGGACACGAACTGGCCACATCCATGCATACATACAACACGCGCCAAACTCGGCTCATTACCATTGGGGCAAGACCATGGGAGTCCACTGAAGTGCACTAAAGCGCAAGTAAACTGAGTGGGGGAGCTCTGAATGTGGCGTTGTTAGGGGCAGAGTTGTTGGCTTATTGGGCTCTCATTTTATTGGCAGCTATAAAAACGTACGTAAAGTGTCAAAGCGAAACGTTTCGTAAATGTTGCAGCGCAGCCAAAAAAAAAAGAAAGAAAGAAAAAACCCCACAGAAACACACACGAACAAAAAGAAATAAACTTGGCCAACATTTCTTTTGGCTAACATTTCAATTGGGTCTGGCCATAAAAAAAAGACAAAGAAACCCAAACAGGCAGTGCTTACATGTAATCGATTAGTCATAGAAATCATAGATCGACGAGTTGGCTACTCACGAAAAGTAGCGTTGATTTGGTTTGAGCCAATTTCGTGGCTTGG
Organism: Drosophila willistoni; assembly: GCF_018902025.1. Lineage (NCBI taxonomy): Eukaryota > Metazoa > Arthropoda > Insecta > Diptera > Drosophilidae > Drosophila > Drosophila willistoni. Next base: position 2,859,834 of record NW_025814053.1, read on the forward strand.
AAATCGAATCAATCTTCTTTGCAAGAAATCTTCCGATTCCTTAACAAATGGATGTTCATCGACAAGATCGTCAAAACATTCTTTAAACACTTAATTGATTGCAATTTGATTGGAAAGCAATCGAAAATATGTGGTGATTTAGGTCCATCATTCCTTTTTGATTGAGCAAATTTACTGGTAAAAACATTACATTGACCATTTGACTTTGATTTGTATTGTTGTTTCGGTGATGTAGTTGAATATTCGCAAAACAATTCATTGTGGCACTCAATTAACGCATTTATACAATCTAATGAAAGGCAGTTGACAATACAAATCCGATCTCCCTCCCCCCCTCGTCTGCTCTGTTCTGTTCTGTTCGTTACTTCCCTCTCTTGCTCTCCATCAACAATTCCCTTACCTTTTCAGTTCTCTAGTGTCCCGGGGGTTTGAGGGGTTGGATAAGTACCAGGCAAAGGTGGCAATGGCAGAGGAGAGACGCGCGTGGGCCGGGGCGGAGGAGGAGCCATACCACTTGTGTGTTTATTTTGAGCCTCAACTGACTGCTTGTTGTTGTTGCTTGTTTGGCATTGTGCATCGACAGCTTTTGTCTGTGGCACGCGGCAACCAGAAGCAACCAACAGAAGCGTCAGAAGAGGCATTGTCTAAACTCAGACAATAGGTACCTACCTACTCTGTTTCCCATCCTATGCCCGTACCCCTCTCCTACTAATCCCTCTACACAAGCAGCCGCCCAACATAGTTGTTGACTGCCCTTTGTGAGCGTATAAACCGGATCCGGGCATTTTTGGCATCGCATCATAATCAATCAGCAGCCCAGTCCAGTCCAGCATGTTACCCAAAATGGCAATTTAATGATTTTCAAATTTTCAAAATGGTCAATGAATTCTCAGGGACTCATAGGCAGAGTTTAACCTTGGTTTAAATGAACAACAAGTTCACAGGAAAATGGATAAACTATTCAAATTTTGAAGATAATTAGAAATTAACAATATTAAAGGAGTTCAAGTCCCATTCAGAATGGACATTTTCTTAACAATAGAGGGATGACGATTTAAGGGGGGGGGGGGGGCTGAATGAGACTAGACAACAATTTGAAACACACTCGATCAGCATGCTGGTCAAGTTACCTCGATATCCAGACTATATCGACTCGACGGGTGATTCCTATCAAGAATATATATGCTTTAAGATTTTAATACGTCATATCATTGCATAGAGACGAGTATATCTAATTGTTATTCGAACAGTAACATTTGCTTCTTTATTGGTCAGATGGCCTTTGTCTACAACTTTTGATGTCGAGTGAAAATAATTTAACGCATCAATGATTACGATAGTTTTATGTGTGTTTTAGGTCCTGATTATTGGCTCAACTTGTGTTGGTGTCCTGGCCCTGTCCTTCATCTTTGGTCTTGTAATTGAAGTTTGCTTAACGTTCTTAGGTTTTTATGGATCAGTGAGCTGACACTGGCACTGGAATGATGGTTTTGGGGTTCTGTTTTTCATTTCATTTAGCATTTTGATTAAAAAGGTAAACATAGTAACAAAGGCAGTTAAACAGGAAGAATAAGCCAAGGAGAGAGATGGAAAGAGAAAGAGAATGATTCAGTAAAATGAGCCTAAGAGAGAAGGCACACAGTCAAGCAGTTATTCTCGTTTGCAATTTAATGAAGCAAACTGTTGCTAAACAGCAGACAGAATGGCCTAGGTTTGAGGCATGCAACGGACGTGGCACCGCTCAAGCATGAAAAAACAGAAAGCAAAAGCACCAGCCAAGTCTAACCACTATTTAAGCTAATCGTGGCAAGTCGAATTCAATATACTCTCCTTGTAAAGGGACGTCCTGAATGTATGAAAAGAGACCCATGATATAAATGAAGGATTCTTTTTAATTGTGATTAAGATTTTTGCTAATTTATCATTATGTCTATCTTAAGCAAATTAAGCTTAATTATATTTTTGGCTTTTTCCAATTACATCAGTTGACACTCAGTAAATAAATTATTATATTCACGTTGACCAAAAGTCGAACTTAAAGTCTAGATTTTGCCTTGTTCCTTTTTTTCTCAGCTGACTGTAGAGAACCTTGCCAAAATTGCGGAAAAATATAGCATACTTTTCGCCAAAACACAGACAGAGACAGAATCATCATATAGAAGTTAAAACCTAAAATTATTTGTTAAGTATTGTAATTCTTTGTAGATTTTCTGATGTCATGAGATAAATTTGTATCATTAAAGACACTTGATTTGTTGTAAGAAGTCTTTCTGGCACCCTTCTGAGTGTTTTATTTTTGTTTTCTGTGTTGGTTTTGTGTTTTTTGGTTGTGAGGGTATCAAAAAGTGTGAAAGGCAAGTGAGTGTACATCTGTTTATTGTCCTTGCTCCTTCTGCTGTCCTGTCTTTTGGCAATTTGACAAGAAAGCATTATCCATACAAATGAGCTGAGGGAAATGAAGCAGCGAAAACGGAGAGATGTCGGCGGAAAGGGGAGGCAAAAAAAATGAAAAATGATATTAAATACAGCGAAAGACGAGAGAGAGGGACAGATAGAGAGGGACAGTAAGATAGATAAAGAGAGGGATATGGTGATGGCAATATGCCAACAAATTTCATATATTTAAAATGAAATAAATCAAAGCAACACATGATGGAATAACAGTAACTAACCCATGCCAAAGATTATAATTGATGAAAAATGACAAATTTTTTGTATCCTTGTGTGAGCGAGACCGATATACATACATATGCCGTGCCGAAAAATCGTTTTATCTTGTTGGCCTATTAATTACAATTTAAATGCAAGGGAATTAAAATTTTGCAGACACAATGATTAAAAGATTTAAAGACAAGTTTGATTATTATTTTTTTTATTATTTTTCCCTCTTCTTTTTGATTGCCATAATTAAAACATTAGACACATACGAAATCATCTAAATTTCTTTGATTTGACAAAAAACAAAATAGAAGTTAGATCGCAAAACTTTATATAAAGTTTTAAGATGTGAATAAGTATTAAGGTTGAAAAAAAATGACAAACAAATAATTTTTATTTGCCCATAATGAAATATGGACTATGGAATACGGAATATGGGAAAATAAAAACAGGATGGCGCTCTGAAGTAAGCAATGCTAGAAATGCAAATTGTCAAACATGCAAAGCAATTTAGCTACACTGGGACACTGGCACGCACAAAAGTGCAGAGCAATCAATGCAAGCTCCTCCTTCCGACTCTGCAGACCCTGCCGACTCTCCCAGCCAGTCGTTTCTCACCATCCGCCTTCAGTCACCACCCACATAGCCATCTCTTCTCATGCCGCCCAAGTGACCTGCCAAACATCAAAATGCTTTTGCAGTTGAAACTGTGACACGCGCACGCTCATTGACAAGCCTTCAGTCTGTCACTCTGTCATTCTGTCAACCGGAGGCTTCAGTTGCATTTTTGGCCTACATAAGCGAGGCTGCCACACCACTTCACTTCAGCACTTGCCATCCCCGTCCCCATCCCCAATCCCCACCCCCAATGCCCATCCCCTCCATACATACTCACACATCTTGTCCATTGGTTCTTGGTTCAGTGCAGCTGCTTGCAAATTAACTCGAAATTGTTCACATTTGCCTTTACCTCCGACTTTAGCTCCCACTGTGCGCATCTCTCGTTTGTAGACTTTTCCCTTGGGTTTAGTTTTCATTTCTCTGGGTACTTGTTGCTGTTGTAATTTGCCTGCATCATCCGCTCTGGCTCGAATTCATTTCCGCGCTTCTTGGCCAATTGCCCTTCATTTTATAAGCAAGCCACAAAACGAATTAATCCTAGCTTGGTTTAGTCATCGAATAACCAATGGCTAATTGTTAAAGTCGTAAAAAACTCAAGTTCACCCTTAAGTATGAAAGGAAATAAGCTGGCATCTGGCCACCAGATGAAAACTAACACAGGCCGACATTATATTTGGTGACTTTAGTTTGAGAGGTGCCCCCAAGTAATATGCCCATCACATCCAGATTTTGAGATAATATAATATAATTTGAGGATCAGAGTAGTCTGAATGATATATTAATCATTTTAGAGGAGAATATGATTAACTATCATTTAGTTGTATGAATATACCTACTACCAACTACGTTGGAGATATTCGCTTTAACTTCATTTGTATTGTTTTTGAACAAATTAACTTTTCGCACATCGCTAGACTATTCACAGTGATGATGACTATCAGTTGATGATAATTGAAAGAGACAACATTTGGTTAATAGAGTAGAAAAAAAACACTTATTTATTTTTGATTTTGTTATTGTAATTGTTGTTGTTGTTTGTTGGATTGATTCGATCTTAACTATTGTCGTTAACCAAACGTTGTTCATTATAGCGTATAGGATATGTTAGAGCGTTCCCTTTGTCCCACGAGTAGAGTTCCTAGAATAAAGATTAATGATTGGCAAAATGTAGAAATAATAAAGAGAGCGAAGAACTAGCTTACCACAGTTAATGGATTGTATCCCACAGTGGTTGTGTGACTAAAGGGATTCGAAAATGGTAGATTTGTATTCAACAGTTTACCCTTGTACAGATCGACAACATAGCGAATTTGTGTATTCTTATCGGTGCCGGAATCAATGGCATATAGATTACCGCAAACGATAAACATTTCTCCGAATTGATGATGATCGAGAGTGATATTGAAATTATATTGCATTTTTAGGGTTTTGGCATCCAACTGTAATGGATAAATTCATTTCAAAATCAATTGATTAGATCCTCCACCATCATTTGTTACCTTGGCCACCATAGTATTGTTGGAATCGTAAGTTGAATAGATAACCCATAGACCAACTTCATCTACATTGAAGTCCATGTAGTTGAAGTCCGTTTTATATAGACGATTCGAGGCCGCTATACCGGCATAAGGTAATTGTGTGGCTAGCAAATAAATTTAGATTGAGAAACTTCTTAAGAGCAGCATGTCCATGAATACTTACTTATTTTCTCATTGGTAAAAAGATCAAGTTTTACCACAAGATCGGTATTCTTTTGCTGATAGTAAAACGAACCGTTGAATACTGCATGAGCATTGCCCTGTGTTAAAGACAATGACTGATAAGCAATCGACTGAAAGATAATAGTCATACAGGACACTTACATGAAATCCTTCGGGTATTTTATATTTATGCATGGGCACACTATTCATGCGATACTGTTGCCTTGTGGTGAATTCAAACAAGTTGTAGGGATCATTCTCATTGGTCACAAAAGTCTTGTCCCTATCCTTATCACTCGGAGCAGCATCCCTCAGCCATGAACCGAACTTCTCATTGACAACTTTATGGAACACGGGTTTACCCACAGCATACAGATAACAGGCTAAAAACAAACAGCTTAGAATGCTGAACATTTGACAATCTAAGTAGACTTACTTTTTGGTCTTTTCGGTAAACCGGGATAACTTAAATTGCCAGTTGGCTGTATTTCAAAATTATTTAATATCGAATCCTTACATTGATATAAACTGTAAATAAACGTGTAAATGAATTGATTTCTTAGTGATTTACATTACTCTCGTACCTGGGATCCGGACATTGATCGCACACAGGACACTCACTTTCAGGTGGTCTCTGACCATATACCTTGATGTTATTACCCACATAGGGCGTTTCACTATTGGGATCTTGGGCTGTAAAAAACAAAAACACGTATATATCCTTAGAACAAGAAACGATGGCAAAGTGTAAGTTGGATACTTACGAGCTATTTCAAAATTAACCATTGTGGCATTTAACTCATTTCTGGCCACACAATGGTAATAGCCGAAATCATCTTTACGCAGATTATTAATGGTCAAACGCATTGAGGTCTTGAAGCTAACAATGAATTATTTATAGTAGTTTGAGTAAATGAGTTAAGAATCATCAAACCCACCCATCGGGATACGATTCGATGCGATATTTATCGCTGGGATCTAATATTTTGCCATCGTATGCCCGTTCCCAATAGCGTATCGCCTCGGGGAAGGCCTCAACCTGACATTCCAGAGTGGCGCTACTTTGATATTCGGCATAGATCATTTGCCGATACACTGAAATCATCGGAGCAACTATCAAGAGAGAGAGAGTGAGAGAGAGAGAGAGAGAGAGAGAGAGAGAGTGAAAGACAGAAAATAAAAATCGTGGCAGAGCAAATCCTTCACTCTTACTTACAGTGCACTTCCACAAGGAAGGTGGCATTGGCCACTGGAGCTATGCCATTGTTGGCAAAACACGTATATGCAGCCATTTGATGCCTGGTTATGTTGGTGAACTTCAAGAATTGCCCGCTAATGGAGGCCACTGCAAATATGAAAGAGTATTTAAACGATCGGTCAAGTTCCTACCACTACTCACTCTCCATGCCATTGACATTGATGGTGCGACCATCGTCACGTCGCCACTCAACTTTGGGCACTGGATTTCCAGTGGCTGAGCAACTGAGATTCAATGTTCGACCCTCTTCCACAATGACCGAACGTTGGGCATCGGGTGAGCGTAGATCAGTTATGGATGGCGGTATGAGTAGATCATTGGAGGCGCTGCCATTGGGATATTGCATTTTCCAGGCATTGATTCCTGGTATGCCAGGTGTGCCATTCGTTCCCGGCTTGCCAGGGCGACCACGAGGTCCAGCAATGCCTAAACATGAGAAGATCAGATATTGAATTATATGCCAATCCCTTGCATATGCTCACCCTTGAGTCCTCGTTCTCCGGGTGGTCCCTGGGCTCCCTTAGGCCCTGTAATAGACATGCCGTCCTTGCCATCTTTGCCATGAAGACCATCTTTGCCATCCCGGCCGGCCAAGCCATTCTTACCATCTGCGCCGGCCCGTCCTGGGACGCCATCAAGGCCGGGTTCGCCAGGCACTCCATCACGACCATCGAGACCAGCTCGGCCCACGCCGCCTGCATCACCCTTGGGCCCACGAGGGCCGGCCGGACCCTGGACACCAATACCATCAACCCCCGGGGCTCCTGGCAACCCGACGTCGCCCCGGTTGCCCTTGGGTCCGGGAATTCCAGGCAATCCGGGGTTACCGGTGGGTCCCTTCGGTCCGATATCACCTTGTGGTCCCTGCGGCGCAGGTGGACAATAGTCTTGAGTACCCTTACAGAATCCCGTGATAATTTGCTCCGGCACCCGACAATATGTATTCAAATAGATCCACTCATCGCCGCCCGGTGCCGCTCCCTTTAGTCCGGTGCGCTTTCGTATCTCTGCATCCTGTTCATCCAGCACCTTGCGATGATTGGGATTAAAAAACTCGATCAATGGATCCGCTGTCGACGAAGAGTTGTTATTCCAAATATAGATTCTTGCTCTTAGTCCTACTTACCATGCATAGATGCCGTTGGAGATGTGACATCCCTGCGCATCCTTTTCCCATGTGGTCCATGTGTTGTATGACTTATTTGATTATCCGTAAATTTACGCTCATTCTTTATGAAGGTTATATCCGGAGACTTTGGTATGCTCTGTGTTGTGGAACTGTCGAAGAATTCGAAGTCTAAAAGTAAGAAATGTCCAAATGTATGTGTACATGTACAAACCTTGACTCCGAGATGTCATCTCTGGTCAAGATCTGTAGAACCATGGCTTTTAGCATGTGCTCCGATCTGACTAGTTCATCCTGAAACTGCTTATGAAATGTTGTAATCCTTGTGCTCTGTTGGTGTGTGTGCGTGTAGAAACTTATACCCAGTGTGGCAATTATTAGAGTCAAGGCACCCAAATAGATATAGACGAGAACCAATGAGGTACTACGAATTTCGTTTACCACAATTGGTGACTTTCTAATGCAGTTGCAAGGGCAAGGACATGGCGCCTTTGTGATATGTTGATCCTCTATATCCTTACACGATACAGATGATTGCCTCACATGTTGACAGTTCTCACATAGCAACTCATTCTGGCTGCTGGTGAGGCTACTATTATTGATGTCTCTTAGAATATTGGTCCTTGAATCTGATGACTCCAAATAGGGTCGCTCATTAGCTGTTGTTGTTGTTGTTGCTGCTGTTGCTATTGCTGTCGTTGATGGCAATCCTTCCATCATTTCGTTTGCATTACTTTTCCGTTTCTTTTTCATTTTGGATTTGTGCAAACTTTGATTAACAGCCAAAAACATTTGTGCGCCTGTTCGGAAAGCAATAGTAGGTAATAATAACAAAAACAAAAACAACAACAGCAACAAGAAGAAGAAATTGATCAAATAAGATTTATGGCCGGCAAATGTAATTTAACATGAATATTTTTAGAAACTAAGAAACAAAAAAAAAAAAAAACACGAAAATCAAAAATAACAACACTACAAAACGATTAGATCTCTATATATGTATATATAAATATCTACAGTATATATATATATATATATATGTAGATATGAATCGGGAAGAGTTGGGTGTATGGGAGGTGGGTGTGTGTGGCAGGGGAAATCAGAATCAAAAGAGTTGCACGAGTTGCATTTCTGTTTGCTAATTCTCACATTTGTTTAAACAATTTGATTTTCTGTTGTATGTTTTTGTTTTTTTTTTGTTTAGATACTTTTTTTTTCACACTTTTCCTACGGAGCCACGGGGAGAGAATGAGTGAGGAAGTGGGAAAAGGCGAAGCAGAGACCCGTGGATAAACAGAATGGAAGAGTGAGTGATAGAGAAAGAGTGTGTGAGAGAGAAAGAGAGAGAGGAAGATGGAGAAAGATTTATATATATATATAAAGAAATATGTGGACAACCTCCGTTCGCGTTGGCGTCTAATTTCCGACTAAATTTGTTGTATGTGTGGCGACAATTTTCTCCGGCACAATTCGCCGGCAAAACTTTTTCTTCCTCCTACTCGACCGTTTGACACTTTTTCCATGGCACCAAGACACAAACAAGAAAGAGAGCAACAGAGAGAGAGAGGGAGAGAGAGTGAGAAAGAGAGTGAAAGAGAGCATAGCGAGAAATCAGTTAGTACGTCAGCTAAGTTAATGCGATTTGTTAATTTATAGACCTTAAAAATATCTGACACATTTAATAATCTATTTTATGCATATATGTATGTATAGATCTAAAAATTCATTTTCGATTTGCAAGTTTGGAAACATTTTCGATTTCTATCGTTTATTCGGATTTTCTTTGCCCGCTTTCGCATTTATATATTTTTCTATAAAGAAAAGAAATAGAGAGAGCACTGTGAATGCGACTCTGGGAGTTTCAAGTTTGACGCATGCGCTGCCCCTTTTCGCTTCTGGATGCATGTCGAGTGAGTGGCAAGTGGCATTTGGCATGTGGCAAGTTGTCGTGCGTCTTTCAAATTATTTAAAACAAACGCCAAAAGAACCGATTTATATTTTTTTTTTCAAAAAGTTGAAAGCATTTTGAAATTAGCAAATTGGAATCGACACAGAACAGTTTTTTTCTTTCCTTTGGTTTTTTAGATTTAAAAAACTATTTATCAAATTGAAATAAATTTATAAGAAATAGAAATAGAAATGTTATGTGCATCCTGTTTAATAAACACAGATACTTTTATCTCTAATATAAAGTAGCCATCAAATGTATCAACCAGTGAGTTGGACAAAATATTCATATTTTTATACCCTTGCAAAAAGGGTATATTAATTTTGGTCAGAAGTGTGCAACGCATAGAAGGAAGCATCTCCGACCATATAAAGTATATATATTCTTGATCAGCATGACGAGACGAGTTCATATAGCCATGTCTGTCCGTCCGTCCGTCCGTCTGTCCGTCTGTCCGTCCGTCTGGATCAACGCAAACTCCTCTTAGACCGTTAGAGCTACAGAGTTGAAATTTTGCATGTAGGCTTGTATATACTGCAGGGGTTGTATATCTCGGATTAAGCCGGATCGGACCACTATATCATATAGCTCCCATACAAACCGCAAAGTCACGAACAGTGACTTTTCTCAATAACTTCGTTATTTTTTAAACTATTGTCGTGAAATTTAATATTGGTGAGTTTATAATACATATAAACGACTATGCCAAATTTGATCAAGATCGGGTTACTATATCATATAGCTCCCATTGGAACGATCTTTCGAAAACAGTGACTTTTGTCAATAACTTCGTTACTTTTGACGCGATTGCTTTCAAATTAAACATTTGTTAGTTTAATATATCTGTTAATGACTGTGCCAAATTTGATAAAGATCGGGTTACTATATCATATAGCTCCCATAGGAACGATCGGTGGAAAACAGTGACTTTGATCAATATCTTCGTTATTTCCTATGCTATGATTGTAGGCCGTTCTTTCGGACACATTAGCCCTTTTAGCTTAAACGTTTTTCCACTTTGATGGCTATAGGTAAAGAAAAATTTACCAAAAAAGTTGCAAGGGTATACAAACTTTGACGCGGTCGAAGTTAGCCCCGGCCCTCTGGTTATACATAATTAAGATTAAAGATCCTAAACTTGGTACCTAAACTTTTTGAAACTCCGGCTGAACATACTTTTATGTTCGAGTGACCGAAATAGAAATTTATTAACTCTCAAAATATATCTCATAGCTTGGTAGCTATGATAGATATATTCAGACAATATAAATAAAATGATGTTGAATGAACTATCAACATGTGTGTTTAACACACATATATGTTAGCGTTTCTCTGTGCCCTGCACCCCGACCAACTATGATGCAGCAAGACGAGATTGCTGAATGAGTTCCGGGTAGTATACCCGTCCTCAATAAAATACTCGTTGACAACACACACACATCCCATAACGCTAAGAAGTACATAGTGACCCATTTTAGTCCACACTATCCACTTGTTCCATGAATGATTTCCTATACCTACAGTAAGCACTTTAACGCTTGACCCAATACTAACTTCCTTTCCTATAGCATAAGCACTTTTCTATTCACCTTTGCTCTTTACTCTCAACATCGGTCACAGTACGATCAATAGACGTTGATCAGTCCTCTTGAGGTATATTTAAGGTCCCGATCTCTGGAAGAGCGGCAGTCTTAGTTTAGTCTTAAACTAGCCTCGGAACCAGAAGTACATTCGAGTGATTAATAAACGAATTGTAACTTTAAATCGAAGCTTCTGTGTAATTAGTTGTATGGTAAACTAGTGGTTAAAGAAAGAGTCTTGTGTATCATCTCCCATGTGTATCCGAAGGATCATGGTAATGCCACACCCCGACATGGAGACACGTATGATAGACTCGTAGCTGGCTCCCGAGCAGGAACCAGACTCGTATTTATAGATCAGACTCGTACTTAAGGCTCGTAACTTATATATATAAAAATTCCCTATATACGTACATATATTAAAAAAAAAGAACCAAAATATAAGTATTACATTTTTTTAATCTTTTTTGGTATTGGTTTTTTTTTTGATTTATTTGAAGATATTAAATCTCAATCATTCTCATTTAATTCAATAATTTCTTCAGACTGGAGAGTTGGAGACTATAAAAGCTAGAGTCACCAAATTTAGTATGAAGACTTGAACATGTGTATAATCTGCTCTAGTTTTAGGATTAATGTACTTAAATTATCATTAAAACAAATTATTGTTGAGAAATATTATTTGCTGTCATACCTTCTAGACTTTTTAAACGGACAATTTTTTTTTTTTTAAATAAAGTCTTAATTAAGTTGGATGTGGGTAATCGGCGGACTAGCTGAAACTTAAAAAATTGTATTAAATCTCATCACACTGGCCAAGAAAAAGTTTAATTTATTTTAATTTCATTCTATTTTTCTTCCTCCAATCAATACGTATAAAATTTTAAGTTATAGTCAAAACTTACCTAGAATTCCAATTGGCTTTCGCATTATTTAAATCATTAGTGCTGTCATTTCTCTTGATTTTTGGGCATAAATTGTCATTCATGTTATCCTTATCTTTCGAGCATTTCAATTTTTAGCTCTATCATTATCCTTGGCACTTTGCACTTCATTTGATTTGCATGTCTATTTGTATTTCCATTTTGAATTTCAATTTACATTAGCTACGAGGCAAAATGCAGCATAAAGCACAAAAAGGACGAGATGAGTACTTGGCCAAATGAGCTGTGCCAAGCAGTAGCAGAAGCAGGAGGAAGGGAAAGGAAACGACTCAGGGCATAGAGCATAGGACAAAGAGCAATACTAGGTTTGTATTGAAGATGTAATTTGGCAGGCCAAGCTAAGACTCTGATAAGAGGAGACTTTCTTTTTCTGGTATGCCCAAATATAATAAGCTGCTTATGGCCAAGGCTAGAAGGATAAGAAGCAACAAGCTGCAGGAACAAAAAGAAAAAACTTAAGCAAACCAAACATTCAACAGCAACAACGAAGCCAATAAATCAAAACGTCAAGATGATGGCCTTTGAAGTGCCTTTTAAACAAGGACAATAAGCGGTAGTCGAAAGCATTGGGAGGGAAATGTGTTGCTTGATGCGTTGGGTGCTGGGGTGGCGACTGAAGAAACAACAGACATCGCTTAATTTTCCCTTCACTTATCCGGAAATGACAAATTAAATGACAAGAGCTGAGCTGTCAGCAGCTCAGCAAAACGATTCAGTTTCATTCACTTTGCCATACCCTGTACTTAGTGTGTCAGAATGGAGAGCGCGTGCATTAAAGTGGCGGAAATGAAGCCTTACTTTCGTTGAGAATCAACAGTATAGGATAATTTATGATTGTCCTTGTTCCACCTCAAGCTTTGCATACAATATAAGCATCATTCACTTTACTTTTGAAGTTTACGGTATCTGAAAGTCGGCGCTGTTGCCTAACGGTCCAAAATTCTTACTGTTAATGACAAATTGATAATTTCGTTCTTTCTTTATATGCTTAACCAAACTGTACAATGTTGCGTATACGTAATAAAAGTTGCGAACGTTTTTCTTCGGTTTTTTATGACGATAAAATGAGGAGACATAACTCTTTCAGTCTAGTTTTTTTTACGACTGCAAAAACCGAAACAAAAAAAAAACGAACGAGAAAAATACTACCATAAATGCCTAACAGAGCGAATGGAATTGGCTGCCAGGCTACAAAAAATCGGTTAAGGTAGAGGCAAAAACTTTACCATAACCCCAAGGCATCCATTAGGGAGAACGTTTCGCGTACTGGTCCCTGAGGCGCCGAGAAGGAATTGTTGCATACTCTTAGGGGGCGATTCGTGGCAACTTCGAATGCATGTATTTATCATTAAGCTTCAAATGTATTTTAGGTAGCAATAATAAGTTTCAAATGGGTTGATGTCTGTTCAAACATTTTTAAATTTCATTTCAAGAATTTGCCGTCCAAATAGTAAAATTACTTACATATTTCTATATTTGTTTTAATCGGCAATAAAATAACATTTTTTATATAATCATTTAAATCTTGGATTCCTGCCAGAATATGAGGTCTGGTAATCATTATTTCCAATTTTTGTTTCAATCTGAAATGAAGAAGAATTGGATGACTAACAAGATGAACTTTTTGTATTAAAAGCATTTTAAAGTATACACATATATTCTTGATCAGTACTAGTTAACCGATTTCCGATTTGTATTTGAAATATTCGCTTAGAGATCTTTAATTTGATCTCTAAGTATGATGAATATCTACGACCTCATGCTTGGAAATGTTCCGAGAAATTCTTCAATATAATGATGATATTGCAATTCAGGTCAGGTTATAATAAAAGAGTAAATAATATTCCATGGTATTGACAAAGTCATTTCCAATGCAATTAAAACTGTTTTCATTGGTATTAAAAATTAATGAAAACTGGTTTCTTAATATCAAATAATGCTAATGAAAAAGCAATTTGATTATATTTAATGATTTCGAAATCAGGAAATATAGGAATATTTATACCCTTGCAAAGACGGATGGACATGGCTATATGAACTCGTCTTGTCTTGCTGATCAACAATATATATACTTTATATGGTCGCAGATGCTTTCTTCTATGCGTTGCACACTTCTGACCAAAATAAATATACCCTTATACCCGTATAAAAAAAACGACCCTCTGTTTTTATTTGAATAGCGCAAAACTGAGACAAAATTAAGAAAAAAGGATGAATAATTTGAAAATTGGAACCAAATTAGGAAAAAGTAAGGAAAACAAAAGTATTTAAACTACATTTAAGTAAACGTTGGCCAGGCAGAAAATTCCAAGTACAAATTGCTTTAACAAGAGATTGATAAAGTCTAATGATATTAACTAATAAATATTAATTGATTTGCACAAAGTCAATATTATCGTATTCGAGAGTGCAAAAACGCAGATTGATATAGCCAATTTAAAGGACAATTATGAGCGCTTATGTTGTTAGGTAATTTATTTTGTGTAACGCAAAACTTTTCAGGGCCGTGCTTTTCAATTGGAATTGAAGCCTAATTGATGTTTAAATTTTGTTGGTCTTTGGGCGTGGCAATTGAACAATTGAAGGGCGGCGCATTCATCAAGCCGATGAGAGTGAAGGATAAAGAAGCATCTTGTCGCTGGCTTCCTCCTTTCGGTTTGCTAGTCTGGTCCTTTGATTTTCTTGTTGGGGTTTGCTTTTAGGTTGGTTTGCATTTGGCTTTTGCATATTTATGAGGCTGAACAAATTTAAAGACTGGATGAGAGATGCCAAGGAGATAGAGACACAGAGATAGACAGAGAGGGTACAGAGGAAGCGATAGAACACGTCCTGGTACGTATGTACGTGGTACAAAGCTCGCAGCATCCTCGACCGGCAGGCAGTGCAGCATTTATTTTTCTTTTCTTCATTTTCGTTTGGTTTTTCCTTTTTTTTTTTTTTTTTTTTTTTACGTTTTTGCTTCTTTTCTTTCGATTTGCTTTCGTTTTATTCTTTCATTTTATTGCTCAAATATTCTCTAATACATTGCGAAGGAGGAAAGGAGCAAAAAGGTATGCAGAAGAAGATGCCCTCGGAGCACGTGTTCGCCTTTGCTACGAAGCAACAAATGCCGAGAAATGAGCCCCGAAGGGGCCCAACGTCGACGCCGCAGTCATCGACGACATCGCTGTCGTCGGTGTCGCTGCTGCCATCAACGTCGAAACTCTGCGGCAGCGATGCGTCGTTTCGCCTGTTGAAATGTTCGAAAAAGCATTGGAAATGATGCACAAAGTTTTTCCTTTTCGATAAGCTTTTGCTTTTGTTGAAAAAAAGCTTTGCTCGATTTTATTTCCTATCCCCCGAAAAAGCTGTCTTCCATGCTGTAAAACTTTTGGAAAGATCCGCACCAAAAGAGAGGAGCTTCTTAAAGATAAATCAAAAGCGTCTGACGTCACAGTTGCCCCTTTCCCAAGGGTTGAATCTATAGTATATGTACATATATTTACTATATATATATATGTACACCCCATGCATGTGTCTGTGTGTATGGATGTATGCATGTATCTGTGTGTCAATAAATGTACCAACTTTAAATAAGGTCATTGGGTCACTGCGGCTGTGACGTCAGTGCAAGTACTTGACCTCCACAATAAAAAAAAAAACGCAAAAACAAAAACAAAGTGAAAATAAATCTACAAATACAAAGCCAACAAAATAAACTTTACTGAATGCAATTTCCTTGTACTAATACTTGATTTTCTTGTTGATCTTCTCATTGCAGGTGAGTTAACCGAAACCTGAAATTATTATATTAATACCGATATACACAATTGGGGATGACCCAAGCAAAGGCTAAGTATAAAAATGTTGTTAACATTGGATTGCTTTTTTTTTTAGAAGTAACTTTCAACAAATGAGACTTTTTCTTGTTTCAATTTCCCATCTCTCAAATAATCATCATGCCAAGGAACTTAAATTAGTGTTGGGTCGTTTATGATTGCTTTGAGTTATTAACTAGAAGATGTAAGCTAAGCCCTATTAATATTTTAGTCGGAGATGTTTCAATCGTTGCAAACTTGCTACTACCCTTAACAGATAATTTCCACAAAGATTATACGTAGTGATTGGGGACCTAGTGAGCAACTAGTGAATTAACTTTTTCAGCCAAAATGAGTTGTTTGGCCCAACATTGTTATAAATTGTTTGACTAAACTTGATTTTCGTTGTCTCTTTCAGATAAATTCTAAAGACTGATAAAATCAAGCATGTTATTTGTATATGTTAGCAATTTTTATAACCAGAAAGTTCAATTAGTGGCAGAATATGCCAAAAACTGAAAAGTTGCAATTAGCCATTGATATGAACTAAACTAGTTAAGGACTTCGCTCTGAAATATTTATCGTAAGCTAAATGGCTAAATGGTTAAATGTTTTTTCTTAAGTCACATATAAATCATAATATTAATTACCAATTTCAAAAGAAAACCAGAGGGCCGGGGCTAACTTCGACCGCGTCAAAGTTTGTATACCCTCGCAACTTTTTTGGTAATTCTATCCCTACCTATAGCCATCAAAGTCGAAAAACGTTTAAGATAAAAAGGCTAATGTTTGCGAAAGAATGGCCAACAATCTTAGCATAGGAAATAACGAAGATATTGATCAAAGTCACTGTTTTCCACCGATCGTTCCTATGGGAGCTATGTGATATAGTAACCCGATATTTATCAAATTCGGCACAGTCATTAACAGATATATTAAACTAACAAATGTTTAATTTGAAAGCAATCGCGTCAAAAGTAACGAAGTTATTGACAAAAGTTACTGTTTTCGAAAGTCGTTCCTATGGGAGCTATATGATATAGTAACCCGATCTTAATCAAATTTGGCACAGCCATTAACAGATATATTAAACTAACAAATGTTTAATTTGAAAGCAATCGCGTTAAAAGTAACGAAGTTATTGACAAAAGTCACTGTTTTCGAAAGATCGTTTCTATGGCACACTTGTTTATATGTATAATAAACTCACCAATATTAAATTTTAAGACAATAGCTAAAAAAATAACGAAGTTATTGAGAAAAGTCACTGTTCGTGACTTTGCGGTTTGTATGGGAGCTATATGATATAGTGATCCGATCCGGCTGAATCCGAGATATACAACGCCTGCAGTATATACAAGACCACATACAAAATTTCAGCTCTGTAGCTCCAACGGTCTAGGAGGAGTTTGCGTTGATCCAGACGGACGGACAGACGGACGGACGGACGGACATGGCTATTTGAACTCGTCTCGTTTTGCTGATCAAGAATATATATACTTTATATGGTCGGAAATGCTTCCTTCTATGCGTTGCACACTTCTGACCAAAATTAATATACCCTTTTTGCAAGGGTATAATTAGTATGTTACGATTAAAGCTCGTTACATAGACACTTTGGGTAGCTCAAATAGATTCTATGGGGAACAGTGAGTGAAAGAGTTTATGTCAATTATCGCTCAAAGAATGATTTTTCGGTTTGAGGGAGTGCTCATCTTTATCTAAATTTTTATCTCTTGCACAGTGGTTGCCATTCAAGTTTATATTTGAAACCTAAACAATACTGCAATGCAATGAAATAAGCAAACCTTTATTAGTTGTCTATGATGAAAACATAATAAGAAACCCAAAAGACTCAAGTATTTAAAGGATATAATCAGGAATTGCGCTTGCTTTTATAGACTGTAACAAATTTTGCAAATTTTTTGAATACATAGATTTTGAAGATAGAATTTCTGAAGTCTTTAGGAAACATTTGCAAATTTGTTCTTCTAAAATAAATAGAAAGGAAGCCATTTAAAACAGAATGAAGTAAGTAAGTCGTCTCGCCGACTTGGGTATACCATACACCAGGTGAAACAAATATTTAAAATTTCGTAAACCAAATGTATGTCTATTAAATTGCTTTAACATGCCCTCATACCATATGCTATCTCGCTCACTCTACAAACACACGAGCACTCTAGCGCCGCCACTAGCCAACGGCCAATTCTGCCCTTATGGATCGCGTAGCAAAATACATTCATAGTTTTGTTTAATTTTCGGGGGCGGAAATGGGCGTGGCAAAATTTTTAAATAGTCAATATCTGCGCGTCTATTAAGCTAGCTTACATACCAAATTTAATGTCGGTAGCTTTCATACTTTTTAAGAAAAACAGTTTTATGTAAATTCCGGGGGCGGAAGGGGGCGTGGCAAAAATTTGAAACAAACTCTATAAGCGTACATACTACACGAGACTGCATACCATTTGGTGGTGGCTGGTGGCTGGTGGCTCTAGCTCTTATAGTCTCCGAGATCTAGGTGTTCATACGGACGGACGGACGGACGGACGGACATGGCTAGATCGACTCGGTTTTTGATCCTGATCAAGAATATATATACTTTGTGGGGTCGGAGATGCTTCCTTCTGCCTTTTACATACATTTTGGCGACTTTAATATACCATTTCACCCTATGGGTGTATGGTATAAAAAGAGGTGAAAATTAAAAACACGACTCTCCCAATGCATAAAGAAATATTTGATTTGAATATTTTAGATTTAAATTGGCGACCAGTCGCCATTGAAGGAGTCATACATTAGTTGAACTTAAGTTTACTTAATGTTTTAAACATAAACCAAAATACGAAAAGCAATCAACGAGCCATTGAACCGTTCAATTATCCATCAATCATTCAATCTTGTTAAGCATATGGACCTAGAATAAACAATATTAAGATAGATTCATAAAAAATCAAAAGTGTGTGAGAAGGAAAAAAGTAAACCGGAGAGGTTGAGTGGAATCGAGCAGGAGAAAGAAATAAAATGAGAATGATCATTGGTCAATGGGGTTATGGATGTAAGGCGAATTGTCTGTTTGCTCTCAATGAACACTGCAAATGATCTACATCCATTTACGCCTAACCGAATGCCCATCATCCCCGCCCTCACCACCTCTTGGAGCCTGTTGCTGTGCTTCAATCAATCGGCAAAAAAATCAGCAATAAACTTGGCAATCGCTAAAATGTGAAAATGCATTAAGAATGATGCTTAAAAATGTTCATCTGCCAAGCATTAAAAACGATTTTTGTCGGCAATTGACGAAAACAAGGCAACAAATCGAATACGATATTCCCTTTCTCATATTTTTCGTCTGTCCCATCATTCTTGCCATGGTCGATGGCCGCTTTACGCAACTTTCTTCAGCGTGGTAGGGGAGGTGAGAGGTGCTTGGTGGTTGGTGGGCGGGGTTGGTTAAAATTGTTTGTTAGAGAGAGTGTGAATAGGCAGATGGACAGAGAAGTGAATGAAGGTCGACACATGATTCTTTTTTTTTTGTTTTAGTTTCCATTTTTGTTTTTTTTTTCTTTTTAGTTTATTTTTTTGTTTATGTTCATTGTGTTAATCGTGTGACGATATTGCCCTATCATAAATACGTATGTATCTATGTATGTACTAACTATTAGTATATAAAAGGGAAATACGTAGATGCAAGTCAGTCTGTATATTCTGTGTGTGAGGGGAAGGGAATGCTAGTTTGTGCATCTGTGAGATACACAAAATAACTTACAAATATATACTTATGTGTGTGTGTATACAACGTCAACAATTTATTTATCATTTTACAAATGAAATAATGCAGAAAGTTTTTGGCCATGTATTGCGTTGTGGTTAGAATGTAATTTCGAGGGTTTCTTAAGAAGTATGCATAAAAGAAAAAGTTTAAGAAATGGGTATATCTCGTAGAATTGAGATATATTCCTTCAAACTGTTCAATCTCGTCTCTTTTTGCTACATTAGTCAGAGATTTTAAAAGTAAATTCTCATTTTTTAGTCTTATTGCAAAATTTGTTCGTGTTCAAATTTCGACGCTGAGGGTGGTCTCAAATCGCCATTGGTATTACATGGTTGCATTCTTGTCTCTTTAATACATTCAATTTTCTCATTAGATATATACCCCATGATTTGTCAATCTTTTAAAAAAAGGCTTGTGTCGGTTAGTGAAATGGATATATGCCTATGGGTCGGTTACTAAACAGTAATCGCCCGTAAGCCAAACTGAAAAACGGACAAATAGTCCTCTGTTGCTTTGGGAGAATGGGTCATGTGGCCACCGATCCCCTAGGAGTCAGACTCATTCAGTCCTGACTTGGTAAGAAGTCATTAGGTGACTGACTGGTCAGCCGAAGAAGCAGTTGAAGAGGTTGGAGGTCATCTCAAGAAGAATGAAAAAGCTACTATGGCCCTATAAGGTAAATCTTAAAAACCAACAAGTCATTTTCATTTAAAAATTGTTGTTCCTAATTGCTACTCCTGGAATAAAAATAGCAGCCCTCGTATATTGCTATTCGCGGAATATAAAAAGCTGCCCTCGTATATTTTCGTTTGGTTCATGCATTTCCCTCAATAGATACAAATTTAATGCTTTCGCTCTTCTTTTGCTCTTTGCGTTAGGTAAACCTTGATGATTCAGTTAAAATGGAAAGCGAAAGATATTTATGGTTTCTATGATACTTTTTGGATGTATTGCATTTCAAAAGGAATTCTCGACAAGGTCTAGGCTCATGTCCATCTAACTAGTCAAAATGTTTACATTGCCATTTGTTCTTAGAGCAATTTGAAACAACTTAACAAGGCCAAATTTCAACTTAAATGTGTTTATGTGTTGGTGAAAAGTTCAATAACACGAATTTAATGTATTCAAAACTAACATAATCAATGTAACTGCAAAATCAAAAATTAACATGCATTTTTAGCCCTAAGATGGAATGCTAGACAACCTTTTTCTATTCTAGTTTTGGTTATTCAAAATATGTTATTTTCCCACACTTTTTTGATACTTGACCTAACGTATACGTAATTTTAAGTCAATAATCGATGTAACGATCCTATAAATCGCTCCCTCAATTGCTTACTGTGTAACCCCTGAAGAAGGTCTCCGAAGGAGTTTAAAATTTGGCAAATCGATGTTTTTTGGCAAAAGTCCCTAGTATCAACAATAACGTATACGCAAGGTGTAACACCTAACAAAATTCAGGATGAGATTATCTTCATTATAATGATAAATAAAGTTGCAAAAGCTGAACGTACATCAATCACATGAACATTCCAAGCACAAAAACTGAATACACAAAATACAATAAAAATTAAAACCAGAGGTCCGGGTCTAACTTCGACCGCGTCAAAGTTTGTATACCCTCGCAACATTTTTGGTAACTCTTTCCTTACCTATAGCCATCAAAGCGGAAAAACGTTTAAGCTAAAAAGGCTAATGTTTGCGAAAGAACGGTCTACAATTTTAGCATAGAAAATAACGAAGATATTGATTAATGTCACTGTTTTCCACAAAACATTCCTATGGGAGCTATATGATATAGTTACCCGATCCATATCAAATTTGGCACAGCCATTAACAGATATATTAAACTAACAAATGTTTAATTTGAAAGCAATCGCGTCAAAAGTAACGAAGTTATTGACAAAAGTCACTGCTTTCAAAAGATCGTTCCTATGGGAGCTATATGATATAGTCACCCGATCTTGATCAAATTTGGCATAGTCGTTTATTAGTGTAATTAACTCACCAATAATAAATTTCACGACAATAGCTCAGAAAATAACAAAGTTATTTAGAAAAGTCACTGTTCGTGACTTTGCCGTTTGTATGGGAGCTATATGATATAGTGGTCCGATCTGGCTGAATCCGAGATATACAACGCCTGCAGTATATACAAGCCTACATGCAAAATTTCAGCCCTGTAGCTCTTACGGAGCTCCAGGAGGAGTTTGCGTTGATCCAGACGGACGGACCGACGGACGGACATGGCTATTTGAACTCGTCTCGTCGTGCTGATCAAGAATATATATACTTTATATGGTCGGAGATGCTTCCTTCTATGCGTTGCACACTTTTGACCAAAATTAATATAACCTTTTTGCAAGGGTATAAAAATAATTGATGGGTTTAGGTTTGGCGATTCAAATAAGGCAGACATTTTCCACTGCGAATTATTTAATGTAAACTTAGAGTTTTTTATTATAGCCTTGCAGAGGGTTTTGCGAAGTTGGTCAGATGTTTGGAACCCAGAGCAGGATTGGTGTCCGACCCCATAAAGTATATATGTATGTATATTTCTGATCAGCATGAGAAGCTGAGAGTCCGTCCGTCCGTTAGTCGGTACAAATCGACTTGACGCCTTTAATTTAAAAGCTATTGGCATGAAACTTGGTACTTGTGCTATTATAAACCTCATCCGGATCGGACTATACCGAAAATTGGTGAAAGAGTTGGAGTATTTTTATAAATTTGACCAAAATGTAATAAGATAATGTAGAAGGTCATATCCTAAAATATTAAAAAGCTCTGATAAATATAGCACAAGTTATGGACAGCGCTGCCTACTACGTTGTTGCTTGATTGCAAAGGACACACACATACAGACGCAACGCTACAAAAAGAATGGGTAAGGTCGGTTTAAGCGAAATAGAAAGCGATGCAATGAGAGTGTGAAAGTTATTTATGTATGTATGTATGTACATATTTGACCACATCTAGGCAATGAGTCACAAAAAGTGTTCAAAACACCTAAAAATAATATTTATAAAAATTGCAAAGGTATATAAACTTCGGTATAGGAGAGGTTAGCTTTTTTTATATTTGTCTTCCATTCGAAGTTTCACTTTTCCAGTAAACTTTAATAATAAAGAAAAAGTAATAGAAAAGAAGATCCCATGGAGTGTTTTAATGAAGGGACACGACATTGACTCCATTCTGACTGCGACTGTTGGCATTCCATAGAACTAATCTAAGGTTCATTTTCATACCTTGGTAAGAACGGTGATCGAAAGCGGCATTAGACTACAACCTGTTTAAATTTTATGGACATCATTGCCTCTATTTTCGATGAATATGAAAACTCTTTTGTTGGAAACCACTACCACCGAAATAAGACGGTTTTTCGATTAAAAATTTTCTTTGAGCTGTACTTAATGTTGGCAAACAAATTTTGTGGCTTTTCAACAACTTGGCTTGGGGGATTCCCAAATTTTTACGAAGTATTCAATTACAGTCTTTCGTATAGGAGTTGTGGTAAATATTTGAGAAGTATAAATAAAAATCCGCAGAGCTATCATTATTGACATTTAATTATTGCTATTGTGTGAGGAATATTAAAATGTTTTAGTTATCTTTTATACGATAATGAATCTCTCTATTTCGTTGATGATTGCACCCACACGTTAACGGAGAGAAGGAAAGAAAAGTTATTGTAAGGGTTTTCAATACAACAAACAAGTTCCTTGCAAGCTGTATGACAAATTTACCATTTAGTTTGGTCAATGACCATTAGAGGATAGTTAGATTCGGCTTATATTTTAATAAATGACTTCTAGTTTGGGTTATGAATTAGGTATAATGGCAGCTATGATTAATTAAAAAGTATCATGAATCTTATTCCATGAGTTTGCCACGCATAAACCTAGCTAAAAACCGTTTTAGCCGGCTCGATTGTCTAGAAAGTGGCAAAACACTTTTACTAACACACACACTAACACATACACTTACATACAAGTTGGATGTATTTACTTTTCGCCTTTGTTGTCGTCGTCGTCGTCGTCGTAGTCGTCGCTGTAGTCGTAGTCGTTGTCCATTGTGTGCTTCGGTCGGCGTCTCGGTTGGCGCCTGATCTCATCTGATATTGATGTCCATGCCATGCCGGATCTTCAGTAACGCGTACGCCGGTGAGAGCTAAGCACTTGCTGCACAACAAAGAGCAAACTAAGAAACCAAATATACAATACGAATTTCCAAAAACAAAAAAAATGAGGAAAATATTCAAGCAACTCAATTAGAATTGCATTCTTTGCTGAATTATAGTATAGTTTCTAGTTCTGTTTTTTTTTTTTTTTTTTTTTTTTTTAAGTGTTTTTCTATTAGTGTGGAAAATGTGATTGTTAATTGTCAGCTAAAGTGGCAAATATTCAAAGAAAATAGAAAGAAAAAAGTGTCGCGAATGATGACGTAGCCATTATACCGTCTCTCTCTCTCGCTCTTCGCCATATCAACCCGTCTCTTTTCACCATGTCGGTTCTTCTCTCTCCAACAGCATCTTTGTGTCTCAGAGTCAGGGCGTCTGTCTCTATCTTCTAGTCGAATTATTGTGTATGAAAATAATATATATATATATACATATATGAAAATTTATGTGTTGTTTTTGTTCTTGTGATTTCGTTTTGGAAAATGTGAAAAATGTGTGCGACAACTGACTGCCCCTGCACCACCGCGAACACCGCTGCCCAAAGCTGCCACCGCCCTCTATGTCTATGGGTCTAACGGTCGCTCGGTCGGTCGGTCGCTCATTGCTGCGTGGAGTGAGAGAAAAAAGGCGGCCAAGAGTGAAAATGTGAAACAACAAAAATATATACAAAAAACACAAACCAAAAAAACGACAACAACAACAAAAAATGAGAAAAAAGAAAAAAAATAAATGAAAATTGTTTCGTTTCATTTCTTTTGTCATTTGAATATAAATAAATATATATCTACTTTAGAGACGACGACGTCTGTCTATTTGTCTCCTCGTACATACATAAATACAAACATACATACATATATCTCTACTACAACACAAACAATATATGTATACATATATGTACATATATAGTATATATATACATACATATACCTAAATCGCTGATTGCTTTAATATATCTGTGCCGAATAGTAGATGCCAGCAAGATTGAGAGATACAAGATAAAATTTATACTACAGCCCAACTAAGTTTAGTTTAGTCGATTCAATTTTGAATGGATTTTGCCCTGCATGGCCCACATCACGACGACGCACGGCAGCTTAAGCCAAGCGCCAAGGTAAGCAACAAACATACAAACATGGTCAAAATAATAACCACAATATTTTACCATCTACATCTCCATTCTAATTGCCACCTTAATCCATTCCCAAAATTTCATCCGATGCCCAAGGCGATCGACCGTTTCCTCATTTTTCTCTCTCCTATTTCATTTGTTTGGCCACGCGTTTTGCTTCATTTGGTTCTATCTGCTCCTTCTTCATGCATTGAGAAAAAAACAGCAGATAAATTTGTGAATTTTTACTATTTCTGTTTTCCTCATTTACTTTTTATTATTCTCTAAATATTTACTTTATCACTTTACGACTTTAGCTATTTATTCAAATATGGGGCAGCCGGGAATTGAGTAAATAAATGAAAGTGTATCTTTGATTTGCAAAACATTCCTCGTCTCATTCTACTAAAGTTCGGCAGTCTGAATGACTTTAAAAATTTTTATATATACCCTATAGAGGGGATCATTAAAGTTGCTTACCAATTTCATGCTGTTGAAACCTTAAGAATTGCTGAGCACCCAATCTAACATCTTGATATACTGGATTTACCATATCTGTGGGGAAAGAGAGAATCTTTTAACCCATTTGTTAGAAAACTACTTTAATATCACCTTAAATGCGATCTAATGTCTAATTTACATTCATGCTTAAGCGACCAAAGCCTATCTTCTTTATAATTTTGCAATTCTCCATCTTTATAACTTCTTCTTGGGTTTCCTCTCCTTCATTAAAATTCATGAATCAATAGGAGTTCAAAGATTTAAACCATGTTTGAGTAAATAGTTTATATAAACTCTTAAAATTATTTTAAATACATAAATGATTTAGTTTTTGCAGCATTCATTGAATAAAGATTATAATTTCTGAACCATTCGCATTATGGACAATTTAAATTACCGAATTGCTATTCATTTCACTATTTTAATTACTAAGATTCTATGTGTTTACTTCATTTAGTTTCCAACGATTTGGGGTTTAGTTTTGTCTCTATTCTCACGAATTGCTTAATGATTAACTAATACAAAGTACTCGATAATTTTAGTAATCAATTGACAGTGGTTTTAGCTACAAAGAGTTATTATGTTTACTTTGTCTCCATTTTTTTTAATTAACTGAATGATATGTGTATACAAAAACAACTTTGGATTATGGAGAACATGCTTTTCGATACCCTTTGAAAATGTCGATAACATTATATCGGAAATGCACATAACCTACATTTGAGCATACATTTGTCAGACATTGCATTATAATTGTTGTGTCAACCGCGGCTTTTGTTTTGGTCTTTACGTTGGCCTCGAAAGATAATAATGATGAACATGAACTTATAGATTTCTGTCTTCGATTTTGGCGTTTGCCGTTGGCCAGCAAATAAACATAAACCAAATGTGCGAAGATAGACTAAAGAATGCGAGACCACGAGACGAAACCACCCACCCTCAAGACATACCTACACACACATATATGTACATATATACTAAGGGTATATGTATACTTAGTAGAGGTTAAGCGATCGACCTTGACAGGGTCTTAAATATTGCGCCAACAAGCGCGCGTGCTTGTCACAAAGGTTTAAGCTGGAACTGGGACTTGGTCTGTGCCGACGCTCTTTAACCCATAATTTCTTTGTCTTTCATTTTCTCGCTCTCTCTCTCTCTCTCTCTCTCTCTCTGTCTTTTATCATCTCTCTGGGTCACTCAGCTGGTCACTCTCTTTGGGGGCACTATTTCCGGCATTTCCAGCCAACCCCTTGAAAATTCAATTAGAAAACAAACAAAACCCACAATGCGCCAATCCATATAGCCAACATTTCTGGAATTCTAGCCGCGTCTTTGCGTCTCTGTACCTCTGGGGCTAGTCGGCACTTTAAAGTGGCGCGCGCGCCCGTTTACATCGCCAAATCAACCAGAAAAAGACCAAAAAATAATATACATATAGAAGAACCAAACTGAAAACACAGAAAAGATTCTTCTTTTCTCCTTGTTGCTTCTCGTTTTTTTTTTTTTACAATTTTGTCTTGTTTTTTTTTGTTGTGCGCCGCGTTGGGTTAACCCAAACAAAAATTTGCAAAACTGGTGTCGGGAATTATGCATGCGGCGCCCACTGTGCGCTCGCCAGCTGAGATGAGACACAAAAAGAAGAGGTATCCGAATGCCAACTCCAACCCCAACTTGGTTATTAAAAGTGACCGATTAAAGAGTGAAGCAACTATAGTCTGTCTCTGTTTGTGTGTGTGTTTGTATGTGTGTGTGTGTGTGTGTGCGTATGTGCGCGTGCGTGATTTTGTTTGTGTTATCGTTATCGGTGATCCACCGATCAATGTGTTAATGGCAAATGAATATTTAAAATAGTCATCATTGCAGGCAAAAGCAGTTCGTCATGCAGGATAACTTTAAAATGATGTAACTATAAAACAAAATTTATATTTTCATTTGCACTAACTAGTAGTTCATTAGATTTAAAGAAATTGGTTACATTTTCCAGTCATTTTCCTAATCATACACACAATAGAAGTGGATTTGTGTAAATGTATCGCTTTTATTACGGATTGGATTTGTCGTGTTGCTTGAATTGAGTCATCCAGTAGGTTTTAAAAACGATCAACTATTTGTGAGTTTTAAATCAGCAAAGTAACAACATTGACCCGAGTTGCTGAAGCCTCAAGTGATATGGAGTCAAATATGACTTTAATTTATAATCTTGTTGTTTCTAAACTTCCAAATAATCGAGCTTCACACTGGAAAGGAAACGATAACGATGCCAGAGGTGGTTTAAATGGCAAAGGAAGGCTTTTTCGCCTCTATGAAGTACTTATTCTTGATCAGCATTACTAGCTCATCGTTTGCCCATATTAACACTTAGAATTGGATCGCGGAGACTATAGAAACTAATGCTACCACATTTCCTAGGTACTCAAATTAAATGTGTTTTGAATTTTTGGTAAGCCTAATTCCGCCCCCTTCATTATACCATACACCCATAGGGTGAAATTATTATTTCTTTTTATTAAATTATATTAAAGTCGCAAAAATATATGTAACAGGCAGACAAAGTATATATATTCTTGATCAGGATCAACAACCGAGTCGATCTAGCCATGTCTGTCTGTCCGTCCGTCCGTCCGTCTGTCCGTCTGTCCGTATGAACACCTAGATCTCGGAGACTGTAAAAGCCAGAACCACCAAATTTGGTATGTAGACTCGTGTAGTATGTAGAGTGATCAAGTTTATTTCAAATTTTTGCCACGCCCCTTTCCGGCCCCGCAATTTAAAAAAACCGTTTGTCTCAAAAACTATTCTAGCTAGAGACACAATATTTGGTATGTATATTCGCTTAGTAAATGCACACATGTTGTATGTATAAAAAATTTGCCACGCCCTTCTCCGCCCCGCAATTTGAAAAACTTGATTGTCTCCCGTATTTTTTTACCTTATGCAATCAAATTTGGCACACTTAAATTTAATACTAATATCTAGCAAAGTACCAAATTTGATCGGACAAAAAACAGTCGAATTATGCATATAAACGTTTTTCCATAAGGCCGGAGTTGGCCGTTGGCTGGTGGGGGCGCTAGGGTGCTCGTATGATTGAGTGAGCGAGATACTAAGATATGCTTGTAAAAGCATGTGAAAATGCATTTGTTTAATAAAGTTGAAATATTTGCTTTACTGGTGTAAGGTATACCTAAGTCGGCGAGACGACTTAATTACTTCATTTTTTTCGCAACGACTGAATCAAAGTCATCAAATTTGACACATTAACTTTTCCTATTAATCTCTATTGGTTCAATCAAATTAGAAATAACCTAGGTATACCTATAAAAGTTTTACACAAAATCACAATCATAAGGAAGGAGTGTGAGATGGCATATGCGTATATATCATGTATCAAAAAGAAAGTTAAATCCCAAGTCCAAGAGTTTTTCTCCCCCCCCCCCATGAGGGTTCTTGGTTCTTTCATCTGCTGGTTCGTCTCGGTGTGCTAATTGTAAGTTCTAATGTTGAAAAATGAATGAATAGTTCGAAGGCATTTCCTCTCATAGTTTATAGCTCAATTCACTAGTTTGTTCATATTGGTCTAAAATTTACATGTATAAGGTATAAGGATTTTTAAAAGAATAAATCTTCATCGAGCCATTCTTTAATATTAATAATAACCTCTTTCACTTAAAAACCTACCCCAAAAAAGTGAAGGTCATAGGTTTTTATTGGGGAATTCTTCTTCCTCTCTTTAATTTTTAATGCTCATAGCCAATAAGCCATCATAAGGCATTATTTAAGTGATGTATTTATTTATTTACAAATAAAATACACATGTTTAAATTTGTTTATAAGATATATCTTACATGTATATACATATATAAATATGAATGCAGATGCGTTAAAGATTGATATGACTAAATGCATTAACTAGTGGGAAAATTATAATGCTGGGATCGTATGTGTGTGTGCGCGCGTCATTGAACGGTCGGAAATAATTTGATGGCCCCGAGAAACACTTTGTTCATTGAAATCTTTATTCTGGGTGTTTTTATTTTGCGCTTTTGTTGTATACACAGCATAGAAATACTTTGGTTTTGTTTTTTAATTGATTTGCTTGTTTAATATATGTGCATGTGTATGTACATATGTGCATATGTTTTTGTATGTTTGGTGGCCATTTCGCCTTCAACGTGGCCATGACCAGCTCGTCACCGGCATTTCGCCCATTCTCCAGTCCGGCTCATTTTGACAAACGCCTTCCCCGTTTCAGGAACCAGCAAACGTCACGTTTTTTATGTGGCCCACACACGCATGCAACGATGTCTTGCGGTGGAGCTGAATGTGGCAGTTGAGGTAAAGTGGCAGAGAAAGTGAATGGGAGGATACCAGAAGTTGCCGTCAATTGGTGTTGTTGTTGTTGTGACGGTTGATGTTGCTTTTTTTCGGTTATTTTTAGCACACAAAATAGTTTTCAACCTTCAGCCTTCAGCAACAGCGGGGAAAATTCATTTTCCGTCTCCAGCTGGGAGATCAACTGATGATGGTGATGATGATGGGGAGCTGCAATAGGTCAAGGAATGAGATGCAGACTGCAATGTGGGTAACAACAAAGAATGATGTATGATTATAGAATTCCAGTGGGTCTGATGGCTAGAGGGAGGTGGTTGGCTATAAAGATAGGGTGTGAGGTGGCGGGGGGATGTAAATTTATTTGTTTGTTTGTTCTCTGTGTCTCTTGCTGGCTCAATTCGTCACATTTGCTGTGGCAACACAAGAATTTGATCAATATTTTGTGTGTGTGTCTCTCTCTGTTTTTGGTTGGGTGGAATGGAGTAATGGAGTGACCCTCTCACTCTTATCCCCTCCCCTCGCCAGCCATCACAACCACCCTTTTGAGTATTCCTTCATGTTTCGCTTCATGTGCCGTGACTACTTATTAGCCATGAAGGTTGGCATGCAAAACGGCAAAAGCATACGAATATCCACCATACTGACTGACACTGGGCAATTTGCATGGCAACAACTGGAAAAAACCTGAAAAACAAAATGAAAGTGCTGCGATACGGGGGTATTGGGATGGGGACGGTGATGTTGACGGTGTCGGTGTCGGAGACGGGGTGGTGGGGGAAATATTAAGAAATACGCTGGCCATGATCACCCCTCGACCGGTGCCGCCAATGCCCTTCTCTATATGCAAGCAAATGGCAAATGGCCGGCAACATTGCGTATGCGTCATATGCTTTTGTGCCACCGAATTGCAATTGTGCATGCAATCATCATAATAAATGCAAAAGACACAACAATGAATACATGAATGATTGATTGAATGAATATAACAAATGATGAACGCAACGAATGCATGAATTGTACACAGTGTCAGTAAAAATGTCATTATAAAGAAATCTGAAATATACTCAAATTGCATTCATATTTCTACATAATCTATTATACCTATATATATTTTTACTGCACTTGAACATCATTTAAAAATATTTCATAATATTACTTTTCAAGTTTATTGAAGGTAAAATTTAGAGATTTGATTCTTACCTGAACTTGACTTGTTTGAATTTTTGAATATTTCCAATTCATTGAAAATATTCTTATATTTTTTTTTAACGCTTACTTTTTTTTTTTTGTTTGTCATGTGCGAATAATTAATGTGTCTATTTAAGGATATATAACCATAGAACTGTTGTATATAATTTATTCCATGTAATTTTTAAAAAAAAAAGTTTTTTTTGCATTTTTGGTACCTAACAATTAACTGGGACTGGGTATTATTACATTACCACCGGGGCCTGGGATATTCTGATAAAAACTAATGGGTCTTGAAGGTCGTACATTTTTGAAACATTCTTCTAGTATCAGACAAAGGAACTAAGATTTCAAAAATTACTTAAGCTTTACTTTTAAGTCGGCTCTAGATGAATCTTCCGATGAAGTTCATTTTATTGGCAGCATAAAATGTGGCAAAGGAAAACCACGAAGTTTTTCATCAGCAGACTTTGCTGGAGAATTTCAGAATTGTAATCGCAATATTCAATGCTGAAACTAGTTTTTTGTTTTTTTTCAGGGGTAAATGATTTCGCGGCCTGATTTGGCGGCCAACGTGGAGAATGGTTTTTTTTATTTTGGGTATTATTCAAAAAAATCTTAATAGTTTATTTAGTATAAATAATAAATGATTATTTGCCATAATGATGATGAGGCAAGCCAATTGTTGTTGCTGATGCACACCATTAACATTAATTGTGACACACACACACACACACACACACACACACACACACACACACACACACACACACACACACACACACACACAAATTGCAAATGTTATGAAACAGAAAAGCCAACAAGAAAACATTGAAGAATGGCAACAACAACAAGGAAGACGACGATGAGAAAGGATGACGATGGGGATATGGATGAGAACGTGAATGTGAATAAGAATGTGGGCCGGAACATGGACGAGAACGTGGACGCGGATGAGGACGCGGACTACGGCAACACGACGAGGAATTGAAATATTTCGTTCGGCTGGCAGCAAGAACCCCAACAGCGACAGCAACAGCAACAACAACAACACACAAATACTACCACGAGTTCGAGCCTCTAGCCGAGAGTTCAGTTCAGTTAAAGTTGAGTTGTGAGCATATGAAAAAAACGCGCGCACACACACAGACACAGACACACACAAACGCACACACAGATACTAGAGGAGGGAGGCTTGTTTTTGTTTGTGTTTGTGTTGTCGTTGGCCGCCATCTGCAGCATTTAGTTAAGTTAAGCAATGAAGTGAACCCAACTGAACCGAAACTGAACCGAAATTGAAACGACGACAAGAACGACGACGGCGACGACGACGACGAGAACCACGAGCAGAACTTTCCTGTGTGTCTGTGTGTGAATGCGTGTTTGTGTATGTGTGATTCAAGTGGCTGCTGCTGACTTTAGTTTTTGCTTTTTTTTGGCTTAGATTTTCCTGGCCGATTGTTTGGCATTTTTGGTTGAAGAAGTCGCAAACGCTGACAGACAGTGCCAGGGCCTCCTCAGTGAATAGTTTGTCCCGACCAGGAAGCCAGTTAACAACGCGCGCTCTCTCTCTCTCTCTCTTTCTCTCTCATTTAATAGTTTCTTGTTCTCGTTCTGTCTCTGTCTTGCTTTGTATAGGTCGGTTTTGTGTGTGTGTGCGTGACTTCATTGCTACTGCTGCTGCTGCTGCTGTTGGTGCTGGCATTGTCAACAATGCGGCCTAAAGTTCATACAATTCTGACACGCGGCGCGTTAAGCACGTGGCTATCCTCTAGTTAACTTGACAGACAGTCTGATAACAGAGACCAAGAGAGAGAAAGAGATAGTCAGACAGAGAGTGCGTCTAAGGCAAAAAGACGAAAGAAAAAGTGCAAGTGCCATTACGATTATTTATTTATTCATTTTTTTTTGTTTGCTCTTTTTTTTTTTCTGTTCACCTACGCCAAAAAGTGGCATTGTCCTTTTTGGGTTTTTGTTAAGTTTCAAGTGTTTATTCAACAGATTCAACTGCCATGAATTGTAAACTAAATGTGATAAACAAGTGGCCTATGAAAAGCTAATACACAGTGTGTCTTTATTTTTGTTTTGTTGTTGTTCAAGTGCAGAAATATGAAAAGTGTTTAAGCAAAAGAAAATGAAAGAAACGCCGCAACAATTAAATAACTCAAGTAAACAAAATTTCCCACTTTTGCATAAAGAAAACTTGAGAACATTGTGAGGAAAAGTATTAATAAAAGTCAATAAATTGTAGTGCAACATTTGGAATCCTTATAAGCTGGATCAAGTATTAAATTGGAATTTAAAAGGAAAAACCAAATAAAGGAGAGAAAACAATTTAACCATGAGCTCTCATAATGGCAATGGCAATGGAAATGGTTCCCATATGAACAACAATAATTTGAATAACAATAGCCATAATGAACGGCAGCAACAGACAGCGCCAGCAGCAGCAGCAACAGCAGCCACAACAGTTGCAGTTGCAACAGCAACAGCAGCAACAACAACCACAGCAATATCAGCATCAGCATCAGCTGGTGCTGAAGGTAATGGAAATGTGGCAAATGTGGTATCATTGCCACGTCCATCTACTGCCCCGGCACGCAGCAGCGGCAGCAGCAGCAGCAACAACAACAATTGCCACAGCAGCCACATGAGAAATATAAGCCATGCTAGTAATAACAATCAACAACAACAACAGGATAGTAATAAAACCACTTTATTGATGGTCAACACAAATCCATCAACATCAACCACAGGCACTGCAACAGCAACAACAACAACTGGATCAGGTCTGACTGTAGGAACAACAACGATCAGCAATAACAATCATGACTCTAGCAATACTTCCAACTACAATAATAATAATAACAATCATATCTATATAAATCCACATAGCTATGATAGTAGCACAACAGGATCTGTTAGCGGATCAACAGCCATAATGCTGCCACTTGCAACCGAATCGAGCAGACAAAACCAATCGCAATCACAGCAGCAACATCAACAACATCAAAATCAACATCAGCATCAACAACAACAGCAGCAACAACTAAACCTTGGTGCAATTAGCCATGCTGGCACCTCAACATCAACAACTCTGAGTACCCTAAATACATATCTTTTTCCGCTAGATGGCAGCAATAATAGTGCCAGCTGCGATTTGGATAGCAATTTTAGTCAAATGGTCGCCGGTGTGAACAATGGCAGCAGCAACAGTGAAATCGGTCGAGCCAGCGGAGGCAGCGGCGGCAACAATTCTCCCCATGCGGCAACAACAACAGCCGGCTTGGGTCTGGGCATGCAATTGGGATTGGGTTTCATCAATAAGCGACGCATTCGTCGATTATTCGGCGTGGGCGATGGAGCCGATAGTGATGGTCCCTATGCCTCAGCCTTGAGGCGCAGCAGTACACAATTGTTGCAATTCCACAAAAAGAAAGAGCAATTAGAGCAGCAGCAACGTATTGCCACAGTTGCATCGGCTAATGCGGCATTTTTAGAGAAGCGAGAGCTGCAACAGCAACAACAACGCCAGCAGCAGCAACAACAACTACAGCAGCATCAGCAACAACCAGGACAACATCAGCAACTTCAATTTAATCTCCTTCAATTGCAACCTGAGACAAAGAAGAAGAAAAAGCCACCTGGTCCACCGCCTCAAGTACGCCAGCAATCCTCACGCACCATGGATGATCCCCTGATGAATCGTCCAAGGAAGCAACAACCCAAAAAGAAGGAGAAGCAACCGCTACCCCTGTTCACCTCCTCTCTGGACCACGGAGGCTATGAGAAGTACCCAAAAAATACCAAAAACCAAGCACACAAAGTTACATTAATTAAATATTTCACGTGCCTTAATTAATTACTGCAAATATATAATATTAGCTATATATCATTTTCAATGCAATTTTTAATTTAATTTTTATGTAAATGAAAGAAAAAAAAAAAAAAAATACAAAACAAAACAGAACAATAAACCAAATATAAATTTGCTTCTTAAGCTTCTCTGGCTTTAATGGCTTTTACATGACTTTACTTAGCTAGTTTAATTCACTAAACACACACACACACACACATACACACATCTATATATAGATACATCTATTTGTTTGTTTAATTTTTCTTTTCTTTGGCTCTTCTGCTCATAAGATAAACAGTTGCTGGGGCCACAAATCTCTGGCGTTGAAAGTCAATGGCCTGAGAGTTGTTGGAGTTTTCGCATCGAAACGGAAGTACAGACGCGACGTCGCCAGAATATGTTTTTTTCTTGATTCATTTGGAATTTTCGTTCGTTTTTTTTTTTTCTTTCGTTTTTCATGATTTTTTTGGCACCGAAAATGCGTCGTCATTTGTGCGTCTAACTGGAGCCGTTATATGTCATCTACCCCGTCTCGGTGGCTCCCGACCGGCTTTTGTCATTTGAGTAAATAGGCAGCCACTGCCAATGCCTCTCACATTGCGTATACGACACTTTGTACAAAAGACAATATAGATATACCTACATACATACATATATACGTATTTAGTTTATCACTTGTTTCTTTTTTTTTTTGGGTTTGCATAGGGTCAGAAAGTTTAATTAGGGTTCACCACAATGTAAGCAATGAATTTTTGAGTCACTCGCATTTTGTTTACATATTTAAACTAACCTATACAAATGTACATATATATTAAGTTGATATACCTATAAATGCATATATACATATATATATATTCTGCTGCTTACATAACATCAAAAAATTGCAACTCTCATCATTTTAATCAAATTGAAAATTGTTGTGCTAAGCAATTTTTAATTAAAGTGAATACACACATAGACAGAATTCATATGGGTTAGAAATTGATTAAAGAGCTTAACCAGTGATTTGATGATTGTGTTATATTTAATCTTGTCTTACTGGGAACACTACCAAAGAAACTAAGTTTATATACCCTACACCTGATTGAGAAACTTGGATGTATATACATATATATATATATATATAATGTATTACATAAAATTTACATATATTAAATAATCGCTTTGTTATATTATTGTATTGTCATTTATGTAATGCATGGCAAAAAAAAAACGAAAACAGAAAAAAAGGCAAAAGATTTTGCTATAAAAATTGCTTTAATGACTTGCGTGTGGCTTTTGTGTTTTGTGTTTGTTTATACCTTTTACACACTTTTTCTCTCTTGCTCACTCTTTCGGTTGTTTTCGTTGTTTCTGTCTGAAAGAAAGCAACAACAATAACCAAAGCAAATCAAAATTGATGTCAATGCCAACAGCATTATAATGACAGGAAAAAAAAGAGGGTCGACTGAAGGAGGGATAAACAAAATGTACGAATGAAGTTCACTAACTACCTCAAACATTACTCTACAGTTTCTGTTAATTGGCAACCTTATACCTTCTCTTTCTCTCCTCCATTGTTGGTGTACCCCTCTCCACGCCCCCATCTATACATATAAAGCACGTGGGAGTCGACAAAAAAACACACAAAAAAAAAAAAACGAAATACACGCGACGCCATTTGATGCGACATATAGCCGCCATTTAAATTGCCCGGCAAAAAGCTAGCGACCTCGCCTAGTACACCCTGTACTACGACTTCTACTACTACTACTATTACCAGAGCTA
This sequence comes from Drosophila willistoni, assembly GCF_018902025.1. NCBI lineage: Eukaryota > Metazoa > Arthropoda > Insecta > Diptera > Drosophilidae > Drosophila > Drosophila willistoni. The sequence continues at coordinate 2,896,176 of NW_025814053.1, forward strand.
ATACACCCTATACTCGTACATAACTACAAAACAACACCCCAAGTCCCTTCTTGCATGGCTTTTGGCCTAATGTAGACCCGGAATGAGACATGTTGCCCTTGATTTGTGTGCACGGCATGTGGCGGCGTGTTGACTATTTGCATTGCATGTCCACATCGGGACATATATATACTGCTTATACATATACATATATCCCCATGTATATATGTATGTATGTCTAATAATTTCGTAACATGGCCTTTGTGGCGATCTTTGCTATGCGATAAGAGAGTACCTCGGAGAAAAAAAGCCACTCATTTGAAGTTGGTGGCCAACTCGCAACTTTATTTGCACTTTGCTCCAATGAAAAAGCGGGGGTGGTTCGGAGTGGAATTGGCCTTAGGGCTACTGTACTTCAAAGGCCTTTAAGGCGGTCATACTCACAGAGAAACTTATGCACTACTGGGTACATGCACACAGAGAGGAGTTTAAGCCATCTAAATTAGATTTCCAAGCTATATACTATAATATGTTTTTAAAAACAAAATGGTATACATAATATATGTAGGTAGTGAAAAATCAAATCATTGAGTTAAAACAAATTGTGCAACTTATATCGATCTCTTTGTTAATAACATGGATTTTCATAATGGATTTCAAGAATTTCTCAAGCCAGAAATGTTAATCTCTTCATATAATGCTTCTTGATAGCAATCAAAAAGGTGACTTAAATCACACTAACTAACCAATACTTAACTCTTTAGATCTAATCACGTCTATTATCTTGATCCTCCACTTATTAATTAATCGTTAATCTTTTAATATTCATTATTTTTCACAAAATTTCCAAACAAAAAGCTTATCAAAGCTAATTATGACTGGATATATATATATCAGATGTGGCACTGTCAAATTGCGGCAATTATTTAGTCTTGAATATTAAGGCCATGAAATAATTACTCAAAAAGTTTCTCTCTCAAACAATCTATTGTATCTTAGTTTTCCTTTTGGGGTAAAAGTAAGAATGTTTTTTTCTAGCAAAATATGTTTTTAAGACTAGGTTAAAATTTGATCTGATTAATATATATCTATTTCGTTTAGCCTTCAAAAACCATTATAGAAATATCTTTTATTGGATCTTTTTGCAGTTTAAGTAAATGGCAAAAGGTCTTAAGTTCTATGCATAAAAATTGAACATCGATTTGGATTAGATTTGACGTTGAAAGGGTGTTAACAATTCGTGGCTGGCTTTAACTAGTTTTCTTTTTTGTTTGTGTGGGCAAGTGCAAGTGGTTGAACATCTAGAGGTTGGTGAGTTTTTTGGTGGTGGTCGGACCATTGCCAAAATGATTTGCATAATTATATTTTTGTGTGTGTGCAGTTTTTGTTATTTTTTCTTTTTGGTTCCTTGATTTTTGTTCATTTGGCTCTTAGACGAAGCAATTATTAATTATACATAGTGGGATTTTACCACGCCCACTTATGTATGCCCCCGACAGTGTTTGTGCAAATTGAAAACAAGGAAAATGAATTTCCTTTAATTTTACTTCTATTTTTCCTCTTTCTCTCTTAAAATAAGCTTGGAAAGTTTTCACAATTTGCCAAACAAGCAAAGTGATATTGAATAATTTACCTCAATTGTTATGCCATTTGCTTGTTGTAGTTTGAACTTTAAAGTATTATCGATTTGGAAAAAGGAGTTTGATTTAGTTTTTGTGCTAAAAAGTTTAATGGGTGTGCAACAGCCGAAAGGTGCTTTCCACTTTCGCGTTTTTAATTCATTTTCCTTTGAGTTGCGGTTTGTGACTGCATCTCAATTAATTTCGTTTTCAAACCCTAAAAAGTATGCTATACAAATTGCAGTAACTTATGCCAACATTGGCACACACACACACACACGTGCGCGCATACATATGTATAAGCTAGCGTATGTTTAAATGTGGCAAAACTTTACCTCAAGTGCCTACCAATTAGCTAACTTCTCTTTAACCCTTTCCACCCGTTTCTTTTTTGTCAGAAGTAACCTTGAACTCGCCGGCAAGTCGAAGCACGAAATACAAACACATACTCACACACACACACACACACACAAACACATACACATGGACACACACAAATCGAAAACAGAAAAGTAAAGAATGAAAGTAAAAGCTGCACGTGCTCCTTGCTCTTGTTGTTGTTGTCGTTGTTGTTGCTGTTGCTGCTGGTGTTGCCGTTGCAGCTGCATGAATAATGCCTAATAGCGTCGCTTACCCCTCATTGCCGCCTGCCATATTCTTGGATGGGTGTGAAGGTCGTAATTTGCGGCGCCAAAATGCAGGCCGAAACGAAACTGAAATTGCATTAGAGCGAAACTTGATGAACTTTTCTGACGTCATAGTCAAAGTCGGAGACCCCATCACCTGGGCCTAGTTATCCTCCATCCATGCGACAGCACCTCTACCGCCGTCAGATTTCTCTTTGGCCTGGCCGCCGACTTTTTGCATTTATTTATTTTTTATTGGCCACTGCGACAAATTTATATTTTCTGCATTTTCTTCAATTTTTTTTTTTGGTTTTTGTCGTGGGGTTTTATTTTTATTTTATTTTTTTTTTTAGTAAAGAAATGTGGAAAGTTTACTTTTCAGCGAACGTCAGCAGCGATTGGGCGATTTGCGCCAATTTGTGTCGTTCATCTTTTTTGAGTTTATGGCTAAAGCCGCCCCAAACAAAGAATGAAAAACAATCACCCGACCTCAACTTATACTCATACTCAAACCCTGCAAATGCAACATTGACTTAAAAGTTGCTGTTGTCAATTTATTTACAATCATAAAGTTTTCAAAGAGACAAAATCACGCAAACAATTCGGCAAGTTCTTGTTGTTCGTCTTGCGGCCTGCTGTGTCTTTTATTGAGCTCAAAGTTAACATCATCAGTTTTTATATGGTCAGGGGTGGTGGCACTCATCTCTCTCTCTCTCTTTCCCTCTCGCTTGCTATCTATCTCTTTCTCTATATATGTATGTGTAACACACGCTTACTCTTACTCTCTTCTCTATCTTTGTATACATACCATAATATATGTCTTCTAAATTTGGGACAAATTCTTTGTATTCTTTAGACATGACTTTTAATTTTTTTCGCCATTCTTCTTTTTTGTTTTGTTTGTTCTTGTTGGTATTTTGCATGTTTGGCACCAAAATAAAAAAAAAGAGGAGAAAAAAATAAAAATTAAACAAATCAAAGATATAAAGAACAGTAAAGCCCAGTTAACTATGATTATATTGCAGTTTTTATACCCTTTCAATCCTTCATAACTCACTGCATATTAATGTCTTAGATCAACAAATTACATACACTTTTGTGTATATAAATTTCTGATAAACTATGTCATATATATATAAAATATATCGTTGCTCATCATGACAATCAAACTACTCACTTAAATGCATAGACTCTCTCTTTGAAGTGCATCAATTGTTATGGAAATGTAGAACAATTAGCCACTGTGGCGACTACAATATATTCTCTATCTTAGATGCTGCAAGTGCCAAGAAACAGCAGCTGAATTCTTTTTTGATCTATGGCTAAGTTTCATACAAATCAAATATAAAACTTTGTTTAGAGTTCTGATGAGATTGAGAATTAGTTTTTCGACTAAATCTATTATTTATCATTTCTATCAATTTCAGTTTCGTAAACTAGAGACAGTTAAATAATTTTTGGTTCTTGTGATATATATGTACTTAGAACTATTTTAAATGCTCTAACTAAAATGCATCAGAAGTAATTGCAGTTAGCTAATTAGGGTATAGAAACTTCGTGAGAGAAAATGTTGTTTATTCTTTTTTTCGTCTAATTTTTGTACTCAGTATAAATGACATTTTTGTCAAGCGCCTCGTATGACAAAGTGTCTCAGAAATACTCATATAAACACACACACACACACACATACATAGATACATAGTCCATATATGTATGTGGATGTATGTGTATGTCTGTATATATTCAAACATAGGCCTATTGGGCACTCAAGTGGCCGGAATTGTTGCTGTTGTTGCTGTTGTTGCTGGTGTCGCAGTTCAAACGCCAAATGGCAATGGCAGCAACAGCAGCAATAACAACAACAACAACAGTAAGAACCACAGCAATAAAGCTGGCGTCAACGTCAACTTTGTTGCTGCTATCTCCGTGCTGCTCTAGTCCTAGTCAAATGTCTTTGGTTGCTGTTGTTGCTGCTGTTGTTGCCGCCTTTCGCCAGTTGGATGCCCACAAAAGTGTCGTCTGCGTTGCACTTTGTTGTTGAAGTCAAAAAAAAAAAAAAAACCCAGCAAAATCGTTTTTTTTTTTTGTTTGAATTTTCTTTTCAATGTTGATGTTGTTGCTGGCATTGTCGCTGCTGCTGCCGCTGCTGTGGTGACAAACAATTTTTGTTGCTGGTGTCCCTTAGAGTGTGCTGCAGCTGCAGTTGCTGCTGTGTTTGTTATACGTACATACATATATATTTCTTTTTGGTTTTTTGATATTTTTTCGGCAGTCAGGCAAAACATTTTCGGTTCTGGGGTTTGTCGGTTTTGTCGGCTGATGGTCTGATGGCTGATGTTGCTGCCGTCGTCGTCATCGTCCACGTTGCCGTTGCCGTTGCAGTTGAACTCGGCGCGGAAAGCGGAAGCATTGCTCGCTCCTGTCTTGATGCGAAACTCCTCAAACCCAAAAAAAGTTTTCAATAATAGAAAAAAATAAAAAGGATATATTCTTTTCTTTTTGTTTGGTTTAATTTGGTGTGGTTCAATTCGCTTTGATTTGGCCTTAATACCAAAACGATCTTGCATAGATCAAATAGTGAATTGTTTTCAGTGCGTCAGTGTGAGTGTGAGCGTCAGTGTGTTTGTACGAGTGCCGATATATGTGAAAAAGAATGGAATCTAGCCAAGTGCTAGATTCTCGATGGGCCGTGATTTTTTGGCTTTTGCCCGATCTCCTTAATTTTTTTTCTTGTGCTTTTCACCAAGTTAAATCAATTCTGTTAATGTGAGAGAAGTGAATGTTTTTGTGTGTGTGTGTGTGTGGAAAGAAATGGTAAAGGAATAGCCCCGGCAGCACCAATCAAACAACAACACCAACACGATAGCAGCAACAGCAACAACAACTGCAATAACAGCAGTCGTTACTCCAGGATGTTCATCTACCATGCCATCAAGGATGAGCTGGAGAAAATGTAAATATCTAGATGCATATGAGCGAAAATTTAATTTCTTGATTGATTTTCCAGCCTTCAAGGCTTTTCCTCTTTTTTTCTTTTCTTTTTTTTTTGCTTTCTTGTTTGTTTCTTTTGTCTTCACTCATTCTCTTGTTCGCTCATACCGTTTTTCCTGCTTTCTGGTCTAAATAAAATTAAAAAATTACAAATTTATGGCTAGCAGTTAAATTATGCAGATATATTGTTGTCTCTTTTCTTTAGATAGATACTATTTGATTTTGGTGGAAAATCAATTGATAGTAGAATAGAATAAGTTAGGACCAAATATTAAAGTATACACATATGTATGGTCTTTTTTTCTCTCTCTCTCTCTCTATATATATATATATATATATATATATATGTATGTATATATACATGTTGTATATATGTATATAGATACTATTTGTGTGTGTGTGTGTATGGACAACCACTTCTTGTGCTAAATACTCTTCTCAATTGACTTTGCTGGTTGAGTGTGTGTCTGGTTTTATTTCATTTTTCTGTTTTGGCTGGTCTACTGTGTAGCTAAAAATATATTTCAGTAGTCCGTTTGCATACCCACCATTTAAAACTTACAAAAGGGTATAACGGGTATTAATGAAAAGCAAATATGTATATATGTTTATATATCACATACCAAATGTGTATTGATATAACTTCAGATTTGCTATGTAAAGCCTCGTAGTAGATATGCATACTCAAATTCCCATTACAGGATATTAAAAAGCCGACACCTTTTCTTTTATATTTCGAATTTATTTTTTTTTTGTACCTACAAGTAAATTTAACAACTGGAACAACAACAACAGTTGTAACATGAAACTCAAAATAAAAAGGGAACCTGTACGCGTTTATATGTATGTGTGCATGGCAAGGGGTAGGCATTATCTGTGAGTTGTGATGGTGTAAAAATATAAACATTTTGAACAAACAGGGCGGGAAATATGCAAACAACAAGCCATGGAAGTATTATTGCTGTTTTCCGAACTTGATAAAAAACTTTTAATACTTTAAAATGTTAGAAATTGTTGACTACTTGTTTAAGCTTTAAATTAAGCACAAGTTTATCTTTTGGAACAAAACAAAGAGTCTGAACAGTCGTTTAATCAACAGACTGGCAAGTCTAAGTTGTAATGCCATAACACCTGAGCAGGGCTAAATCTAGTTGAGAATTACAGCTTAATGAAGCAAAAAATAGGGGCAGAAAGTTCTAACACCTTTTGAACTGAAAAACACAATTTGAGAATAAATTACTTATAATCTGTATTTTCTACCGACTTTTAGACTAGAATATCTTATTCTAGTAATGCCAAGTCGATCGTTTATTGTTATTTGAGGTGTGTTTCGATTTGAAAGTATTAAGCGCGTTTATGCTTTTATAGAGAATACCTTTTAATAGTCAGTATTGGTTAGATTTTGCCACTTGAACTTGTCTAATCGAACCCATACATTCAGTTGGGAAATGACTATAAGGGAGAAAGAAATGCAATGCTCGAAAACTTTGTGCAATCGTAATTCTCACGAATTTTTATTGACCTATTCTGAGTTTAGTCGTTTTGTTCTTCTTTGGTTATCAAAAAGCTTGAACCATTAGGAAAAACCTTTGCGTGCTTCTACTTGTTGTTGTTATTGGTTGTCTATTGTGGCGGATTTTGTTCCTGTTTTTGTTTTTTATTTTTGTTTTCCTTGCTGTTTGTTGGCCTTGTGTTTGTTGTGTTTGTCTGTGGCACTTGGCGCTTTTTGTCTCTTGGCTGGGCGTCGTTGCCTTGCACCTTTTTAGCTCTTAGGCTTTGGTTGGCCTGGCACCTTAAGCCAGGTGGCTTAAGCTAAATGCATGTAAAAAGTGTCTATATATACATATATATATATATATATATATATATATTTGTTTATATATGTATAAATGCACATATACAGTGGTATGTCTGAAATGTGGAACAAATGTCTATAATTATAACGTGTCTATGTGTTTGTTTGTGTGAATTGTGTAACCATTAGAAGTCTTAGACAATAAAAGTAAAAGTAAAAGTAGCAGAAAGTCAAAAACTTACTTTGCCTTTTTCTTAGGGTTGATGACAGCGTGAAAATTGTGTGAATGTAGTGATGAGGGGCAAAACGAGGGGCTTGGGGGGCGGAGTGCGGGCGAGGGCGGTAAGTGTTGGGTGGTGTAATAGGTGCCGTTTAAGAGGCGTTTAACATTTTTGCCATTTCCATTCTCATTTTCATTTTGCTTTTTGCAATTGCAATTGCATTTCATTCCTTTTCGCCAATTTTACCAGTTTTAGTAATCAATTTTTGTTGTTTTTGCTCTTTATCGATATGTTTATGTGAGTGTTTGTGTGCGTGTGTATGTGATAGCTTGTGCTTGTGTGAGTGTGTGGGTTTATTGCGACTAAAATGGTGCAAAATGTTGTAGGAACTTGGCCAGTTGCATAAACGTTGGCACTAGTAGCGGAACGTCTGGAGAAAGTAATATGAAAATTTAATTAAAAGAAAGTAAAGAAAAGTTTAAAACCAACCCGCAAAAAGTGAAAATGTGTAGAAAATCAAGTGACAACAAATTAAGGGATAAAATGCTAAGTGAAATAAGTCGAAAAGGAAAAGGAAATGTGTCAAAAAAGGGGAATACATATTACACATTCGCATTTACGCATACATAAACACACACACATGCTCTAAATGTGTGTGTGTGTGTCTGTCGGTGTCTATATATACACTCACACACATGTGGACGAAAACTGAAATTGAAACGGTTAACTTATGTTTTGGTCCATCATCAACAATGGAATGCCATCTCTCTTTTGTATATTGCCTGTCTGCTCTAGCTCGTTAATGTTGTCTAACTTTCTCTGTCGTTTTCACTCCGTTATTACGCTTATTTCACTCTCTTGCTGCTCTCACTCTTCATGTTTCTTATTCTCCAATTTACTCTCTCTCTCTTTGCTAAAGCATCCAACGACAAAATGCGAGAGAGATGAAACGAATTGGAAATGTGTGAAACACTTAAATACTAGAACTTAACTTTTACTTTAGCTACATAGCTCAACTTGGGTCTAGAATACATATGTATACTCTTCCATATACCTATATACATTAAGTTGAACCCACAACAAATTAACTTTGAAATTAACCTTTATATGCTAAGTTAAATAACTTTGGTTAACTGAAATGAAAACCATAGATTAAAACTATTAATGGAAAAATTGGTATAAAGTATTTAATTTTTACTTCATTACCTTGCTGGTTCAATTAATGCAGAAATCTGATCTGAAACAAATGACATACTTATGTACATATGTAGTATAAATGCTCATAGATTATCATTTTAATATTCCTAGATTTTTATCAATGACCTGTGTGACCTTCTTTTGTGTACAACATGGTGAATACATTAGAAAATACTTAAATCTACCGAAGAGCAAGAAAAACACTAATTGCTTTTGATATTAATGTGAACATTCAGGTTTATTGAACTATATCTGAGCTATAGTCTATATACTTTTGGGAATACCCGTTTTAAAAGTTTTCTTATTTTTAAAGAATATACACTTTTTGATTTTTTCAAAATTTGTTGCTTTTTGGGCTACCATATAATAAGGTTTTGAGACTTGCGTTGAGTTTATTTTTATTCCTTTAAAAAACTAAATAAATATAATACATATGATATGCTTATTTCCACTACCCAAATGTTTTCAGGATTAAGTTGAATCTTCGATTGTCGAATCGCTCTTGAATTGAGCATTGTTTTCCTAGAAGGGAAATAATTGGTGTTCGACAAATTGATTTAGAGTTTAAAGGGACAACAGGTCGGATGAATCCCTATCTATTTTCTCTTTGTGAAAGTAATTTTGAATGTCAAACTTAGCTGCAATCTGAATGTTTGTCTTCTGTTAAATAAACCATGCGTGTTTTAACATATTTACTTAAAAACTTGGTGCATTAGTGAGTGAAGATTATGTACATTGGCATGTACCTAGACTTCATGTGTAGACACTTTACTACGGTTGACCCTTGGTTGAGCATTAATTTCCTCCATCCACCCGCCAGTCACCACATGTCACATGCCACACGCTTCGCCGCTGTTTTCCTTATTTTGACGTTTCGTTTCGCTGGCTCTTTGGGGCACATACATACATGCCTTTCTATCTATCTCTCTCTCTCTCTCTCTCTCTCTCTTTAAATTTGTATTCTCTTTGCCTCCATCTGTGTTATTCCACATGCTCTCTTTCATCTTGCCAGCAGCAGCAGCAGCAGCAGCAGCGGTAGCATGGTTTTCAGTGTGTCAGTGTTACACATAAATGGTAAAGCCGGCTAAATACGATGATTGCCGAAGCCATCTCGGTCGTCCAATGCTTCCCTGCACCGGTCAGCCCCTCTTCCAGTTTGCTCTCCATCCAGCGAAAAAAAGAAACATAACGAGAAACGTTTTGGTAAATGAAACATGCTGCCTACTTTTTGGTGCTGGTGCTGCTGCTGCTGCTGCATTTACAAAGCTCGTTGAGCGGCATTTTTCCGTCTTTCTTTCTTTCTTCTGCGTTACGTAGACAACGAAATGAAATGTGCGAGGAAAGTAAAAAAATAAACCAAAATAATCAGAGAAATCCAACGTTTAAAAATCTACAAAAATTCAGTTAACTAATTCTTTGTGTGTGTGAGTGTGTATGTGTACATACATGTATTGTAATGTGTCGGCAAAGTGTAAACAAAAACATTTTTTTTAATTTGTCGTTTGGCGCATGTCTAATTCTAAAAAAAAATACGGTCAAATGAAAGGAAACAATTTCGGAATGCCAAGGCAATGACAATATCTATAGCAGCTGTGCTTTCTCTATGTGTGTGTGTGTATTGTGTGTGTGTTTGTTTGAGTGTGTATGTCTGTCAGTTTAACTATTCTCTAGAGAATTTCGCACGACGCCAGCTTGACCCAAGTTGTATGCGTAATAGTTACATAGTTCTCGTAATGAATTAGACGAGCTAAACAAATGAAAATGTTGAATTAATTAATTGCCATTTGAGGTCATCAGTTAAGCAAAAGGCGCCAACTTGGTCGGAAGTCACACAAGTCGTTTGTGGTTTTCGGTTTCCTTTTTTTTTTTAATTTTTTTTTGTTGGTTCACTCTGGGTGAAAAATGAAAAAAAAAAAACGAATAACCAAACAGCTGATGGAAATAAAATAACAGCTGTATATATGTATATAATGTATACTATAAATAAGTGCATTTGTGTTTGTGTATATAAATCTCTAAATGAAATATTTGCCTCCATTTGCATCCACCTTAAAGACGACCTTGGTTGGAGGAGAAGAGCAACGGATGGCAAAGAAAGCGCACAAAGAGAAAGCAAGCGAGTCAGAGAAATGAAAAGCAAGAAAAAGAGAGAGAAAGAGACACACTGAGAACGTATAAATGAGAGAAAGAGAGAGAGAGAAAGATAATGTGCGAAACAAATTGGCAAATGAAACACTAATAAACCAAACTACATATCTATAAATATGTATTTATAACAAATGACTTCAAATTACAACATGCTCACTTGCCCAAATAAATAGGCAATGTTTTTTTTTCAAACAAATTTTTTTGTCTGGATAACAAAGGAAAAATTGTGGAAAAAAAACTGCTGCAATTATAATAATGCAACATGTGTTTACACACATGCATACGCCCACAGACTCCCTTTTTCACACACACACACACACACACACACACACACACTTTAATACATATACATATATATGTATGCATATGTACTTACATTCAATAAGCCGCAAAGAGCAGCAACAGTAAACAACAACAATCGACATGTAACTGCAAAATTTGAAAAACACTGCACACGAATTGAAACAATTCAACCAAGTTGATGACCACTTTAAACCATACAACCACAACGACAACGTTTCGAGTCAATAAGTTTAAATAATATAACAAGAACCGCAGAAATTAAAAACAAAATAAACATACATATGTACATACATACAATGTGGTACAACGTGATGTCTGTCATGAAAAGTTGCATTTACGAGAGGCTGTCGGAATCAGCCATTGAATAGTACATACATGTATATAACAATATGTTTTTACATGTGTAATTTGCAGAAATAAAGTTTTATTTGTTAACTAAAACAAATAAAAGTGTTATGTGTGTTTGATTTTGATCCTCGGATCCGGATATCAGTTTCCGACAACCTTTTACCTTAAAAAGTTCAAATCACAGTTAATAGTTTATAATTATTGAGAGTTTTTTTTGAATAGATGAAGACTTTGTAAATTAAAAATTTGAATGAAATATCAAAGAAGCTAACATCGGCTATGCCGAAGTTTATATACCCTTACAGTCCTTGGTAATAATAATTTTACATGTTCAAAATTTGTTTTCTTCAACTCAATTCATCAATATACAAACAAAACAATTAAATTCTTTATTTTACAATTATTTTACAATCACATATGTAAATTTCATAGCATACTCCGATTTTTATGAAAATGTTTCTTCTAGTTCTTCGTGAGCTATATGATATAGTGGTCCGATCCTGATGGTTTTCATACTTTATTTTTCCCGGGTAATAAAAAACCCCGAAAAAAAATTTCAGCCCGATAGCTCTTACGACGGCTGAGTAAAACGCATTCGCACAGACGGACGGACAGACGGACATGGCTATATCAACTCAGCTTCTCATGCTGATCAAGAATATATATACTTTATGGGGTCGGAAACGTCTCCTTCTGTGCGTTACAAACATCTGACCAATTTTATAATACCCTCTGCAAGGGTATAAAAATGTAAACAAATAGCTAATATTCAGAATTTAACTAACATTTATTAAAGTTACTTGCTCGATCTTCTATTCAAAAAACATAACAAAGTATATAAACTAGCATTTATGTGTGTGTGTGTCTGTGTGGAATCAAGTTAATTAAATTTAATTTCAACGGATTTGTTCTCTTTAGATGTTGAAAATGTTTAAAAATGGCATTAAATTCAAATAGAAGTACTGAAAGAACTGAGATTCTTGTTGGCTTTCCAAAGCGACATCAAGATTGTTTTACAGTGAAGCAAAGCTAATGTGGACATTAAATAAAAAACAAAAATAGTAATAAAGGAATGCATAAATCAATGAAAAACGACGACAAATTACAGAAACAAGGACAATAAATAAAGGAAGTCAAGCAACGGCACCGGCCGTCATGCAGTTGCAGGCGGCCAGGGCCAAAGACCAAGAAGCAGACGACGACGACGAAGAAGAGGCAGAAGGCGATAGAGGAGATCAAGAAGGAGGTGTAGCTGTAGCAGTAGCAGGAGACGGAGAGGAAGAAGAAGAAACAAACGAGCAGGAGAAAAGGAAATTTGCATTTAATTGGCACACACACACACATATACAGACACGACTACTATTTCTATACATAAACACGCACACATCGAACACACACACACAAGAATACAAAACTACACATACGCACAAACATAAATGCATGCATAAGCATAGCAAATAAAGAAGAAGAGAAATCATTGAACTAAAATTTGTATTGTGAATCAACCAACAACAAACAACAAAACACAACAACAACAACTATAAAAATGCAGATGATACTTGTTGCTGGCGGGTAAGTGTGAATCGTCTCCGTACCTGCCCTCCCACCCATTGACAAACCAATCCACCCAGCCCCGATATTTCTCAGCGTTCCCCGCCTTTTCCCTGCTCCCATCCTTGTCCTTTTTCCATCCCATTGACTTATGTGTTGTTGGTGTCCATGTGTGTGTTTTTTACGTGTGACTGTGTGTGTGAAAAAATAACCTAAGGCTAAGTTGTATCTCTTTATATAACCGGATGTATATACAGGAACATGTATTTCCTGATTTCTCTCTTTATACTTATATATAAAAATATCTTCTTTAACAGTTCACTAGATGTAAGCAAAAACTAAAGTCATCTATGCGCTAATTATTTCAAATTGCTTTCAAAATTTTTGATTTGTTTATGTTTTTCTTGGTAGTTTTAAGCTTAGCCTTTGCTTGGCACTTTTGTACAAATCGAAATAACTTCTTTAATAAATGTCTTTCAATGATCAATTAATAGATCTTACTAATCTTTCTTTACTTATTTTACTTTTCTCTTTTCCATCCATACGCAATGTTTGCTCCGATGACATTTTGACCAACCTCATTTCCGTCTCCAATGTGCAGGTAAGCATTAAAACTAAAAATCAGACATAAGCTATTAATTTAAGAAAATTTTACCATAAGCTTTAAGCAATTTGGTGAATGCTGAATTCTTGCTTTTAATGAATAGGTATACATATTTTGATTTTTATTAGAATTATAAAATTAAACACTCATAAGAATGTTTGTGGTCATGTTGGGGTTTTATTAGACCATAGGGAAAGTTTGCAAGTTTTTATACCCTTGCAAAAAGGGTATATTAATTTTGGTCAAAAGTGTGCAACGTATAGAAGGAAGCATCTCCGACCATATAAAGTATATATATTCTTGATCAGCACGACGAGACGAGTTCAAATAGCCATGTCCGTCCGTCCGTCCGTCCGTCTGGATCAACGCAAGAGCGTAAGAGCTACAGAGCTGAAATTTTGCATGTACGCTTGTATATACTGCAGGCGTTGTATATCTCGGATTCAGCCGGATCGGATCACTATATCATATAGCTCCCATACAAATGACAAAGTCACGAACTGTGACTTTTCTTAATAACTTCGTTATTTTCTGAGCTATTGTCGTGAAATTTAATATTGGTGAGTTAATTATACGTATAAACGACTATGCCAAATTTGATTAAGATCGGGTGACTATATCATATAGCTCCCATAGGAACGATCTTTCGAAAACAGTGACTTTCTTCAATAACTTCGTTACTTTTGACGCGATTGCTTTCAAATTAAATATTTGTTAGTTTAGTATATCTGTTAATGACTGTGCTGAATTTGATAAATATCGGGTTACTATATCACATAGCTCCCATAGGAACGATCGGTGGAAAACAGTGACTTTGATCAATATCTTCGTTATTTCCTATGCTAAGATTGTAGATACCTATAGAGATAGGTAAGGAAAGAGTTACCAAAAAAGTTGCAAGGGTATACAAGCCGCGGCCCTCTGGTTTTTAAGTCTTTTTTATCGGACATTTCAAAATATTTTCTCAAGCTATTTGTTGTGTTCAAGACTATTACTTAAACTTTGAAACAAAAAAGTAATCAGCAGTCATAGAAACATAAAGACAGGATATTATTTTACCATCTCTTCTCCAAACTTATGCATATTTAGGTTTGCAAAATCATCTTCAATTTATACAAGAGAAAAAAAAGATCAATAACAGAAGTGGATGGTCGAAATAAGTCGAAATTATCAGGACATCCCAAAATATCCTTTTAGAGGTGTACATCATTTATTAGAGATTCATGTAAATATTAAAGCCTATGTTGAAAATCGCTAATGTTTACATGTTAAGGACTGAACATTGGGCAAAAAAAAAATGTATGACATTAGAAGTAGCTTAGCCAATATTTAATTGATATTTAACAAAAATTTTTGTTTCCTCTTTAAAACATATGAAAAGGGTTGTCCATATGACATGAAAGGCAACCAAATTGTTCAAAAAATCTTAAATTCCAAATTATTTTGGCTGTATGCTTTTGGTATGGGGGAATCCAGAAATCGTTAAACCCAAAAACCCATTCATTATACGAATCTCTAAAAAAAAAAGCTTTACCTCTAGCTTGATATTTAGGAATGTCCTGATAATTTCAAATTTACAGTTGTGATTTTCAAATTAATTGTCTTTTATTCTCTTTGAAAATGGGCATATTTTTAAACCCTTGCAGAGAATATTATAAACTTGGTCAGATGTTGTTCAAGCAGAGAAGGAGACCTTTTCGGTCTCCTCTAAAAACGGTACTAGAACAAAATCCGTGAAGAAGTTGTGGTATCTTTATAAAATTTGCTAATAAGATAGTTTTTAATGTATAACATCATATCTCTTAAAATTTTTAATAAGATCGGATTTATCCGAACACAAGTTGTAGTCAACACAAATCGGATAGGCTTGAACGCCGCTTACAGCGCTGCCCTTGTATAAGAATGCGTGCCGATCACTTACATATATGCATATGTAAACATAAGAAGTGTTTGAGATTGAGATAAAGGACGAGTTAAATACATTGAGAGATAAAAAACCTTTATGGGGATTTGCCAAATGAACATCAGACGACTATATTTTATAGCTCCCCATGGGAACTGTCAAAACAGTTCAATTTTATTTTGAAATTAAATTCGCAAAATCCCCCTGGATCTAATAGGTTCGGGTTGAACCTATTATCTTTTTAATTTTAAGAGTTTGATACTATAATATTTCAATGAAATTGAGACACAACTTTTTAATAAAGTGCTTCAGCTCACCTAGTCACATATTTCATTTAATGTGAGGAAACAAAAGAAATTTATTCTTATCCGATTTAAAGTTCGATATCCGGTACCTCTCCAGTCTAGAAACCCATAATAAGGCACTGGCACTCAATCTGCTGGATAACAGCATGCAGATTAGAAAAGAAGTCACCCACTTGACCTGCCATTTAGACCAGAGATGGACTGGCGATTCCACCCCCATTTCATGATAACCTTTGACAATATTAGTTCAATGTCCATTTAGGATAGATGGCAAACAAATAAACATAAAAATCAAATCAGATTTTAATTAAAAATATCTCAATTTTCACTTTTGTTTAAAGGCTTTACAAGTGTATAGTCGATTTTTCTTAGTTTTGGGTAGGTAATTGGGTAACAAAAGAAAATGCGTTTCTTATGACTCGCTTATAGATTTGGATAATCGAAACGAAACCGAATCTAAAACGGGCTTTTGCGCACGAAACCAAAACCTTTTTTTGGTTTCATTCCTTGGTGGTTGAATTTCATTTTTGAAACTGTTAAATTGTTAGTAAAAGGGCACCCTGTTTTGTGGACATACTAAATCAAGCACATCCTTGCAGATTGCTTTTTGTTGGCTTTGGTTTCTACCGAAAAGCTTTAGATGGCGAGCTTGTAGCTTTGGTGTTTAGGTTGGCGTCAAAGTTGTATTGCAAGCTCAACTATCCTGGAAACCACAAGTTGATTACGCGGAGCTTTCGTATTACGTTCGAAATAAGCTCTACTTTAACATGAGGTTGAAAGCTCATAGAGACTTAGCTGAGCGATTGTCTCTCTCAATGTGTGTGTGTCTGTGCGCAAGTGAATGCTCTTTGTCGTGTTTATTTATTAATAATTGCATTACTCATACGCCACATTGGCGCTCTTTTGCCTTCTGCTTCTTGTACCTTCTGTTCAAGTACCACGCACACAAATACTCACGCACACGTGACACATACATACATATGTGACATAATTGCAACTGTGTGAGTGAGAATATTTGTATTATAATAATCATGAAGAGCAACGACAACAACAAGAGGACTTTAAAGCCTATATAAATAAACAGGAAGGAAGGACACACACATAAAGGGAAATGGTGAATGAGGAAGAGAGCGAATCCAAGTGGGAAAGAGGGTCAAAACGGCAGAGGAGAGGGCAACCAGTAGGCCGATTTGGGACTCCTGTTTATGGCCTTTTCGCGGTTTCATACCTCAATTCGATTTTCACTTTTGTTGTGCCGCCTCCCTAGCGGCATTTTGTTTGTTTCCCTTCACACATACACACACACACACACACACACACACACACACACACACTTGGAGTAAGAAAAAATAAAACAAAAACGTTGATATTGGTGGCCTGGCCCAGTGTCCATGCTCTACTGACGACCGACAACTGACCGACCGGCCCCGGTCAGAGTGTCGCCAGTTAGTTCTTTTTTGCTTAGCCAATGTTCAGTCAGGCCTTTCGGTTTACATATAATTTTGTTGTTGGTTCTGGTTCTGGTTTTGGTTGTGTTCGTGCCAAGTGGCACTAAAAACTATTTGCCCGAGCCGAGCCTTAGCCTTAGCTTAGCTAAGCACGCAACAACGCAGAGTTTGAGAGTTTCAAAAAACAAAAAAACCAACCCAACAACAGCAAAAAAATAAAACTACAAAAAAGAAAACAACAACAAAATCGAAAAACGAACGCAAACCGAGAACCAAAAAAAGGAAAAAATAAATAAATTCGAAGTCGGAGTTGTAGTCGTTGGAGTAGCTATAGGAGTCCTAGTGAGGAGTCGCCAGGAGTCGATGGAGCTGTCGCTGTCGTCGTTGTCGTCGTTGTGGCTCGTCGCCTCTCGGAATGCAGCTGCAGTAGAACAAACAGCAGCAGCAGCACCAAAAAGCACGTGCTATATGCGGCTCGGCTTTCGGCAATCGGTGTTCGTTTCCCTAGCCGAGGCAAGGCCATTTCCAGCTGGCTTTGAAATATTTTTGCAGCATTTTTGTCGTTCAGTTGTCGTAGTCGCAGTCACGTCGTCACAACGGTTTTTGAGTTGCGCGTTTCGCCGACGACGACGACGACGGCGACGACTACGGCGGTGGCGTTGGCCAAGTCAATCAGAGTCAGACGTCAGTCAGTTTGTCAGTCAGTCAGTCAGTCGAGTCAGTGAGTCGAGTTAGAGTTATTGGTATTAATTTTGTGTTTTTTTTCTTTTGTTTTTCATTCTCCCGGTTACTCGCCGTTTTTCCCATTTTTTTTAAAATATTTTTTTGGCTTTTTTCTTGGTTTTTTTGGATTTTTTTTTTTTTTTTTATCCAGGTGCGTGCCAACGATGTAAAGTCGCGCGTGATACTTGTTGTTGTTAAACGCGGTTGTTGTTGTTGGTGGTCTTGTGTTTTTTTTTCCGATATTTTTTTTTGTTTTTTTTTTTTTGGTGCCAATGCCTGGTGCGTGCCACATAAAACTTAATTTAGTAAAGAAAAAAAAACAAAAACAAGAGAAAAAAGGTGTTTAAAGTTGCTTAAAAAGCCATTTGAGCAGCGCCAAGAAGAAGCGGCAAAAGTAGCGCACAAAAGGTGAAAAGTAAGCAAGAGCAGGTGTTCTTGCAGGCGGAGCAGGACGATGTGCAAGTGAAGGAACACACACACAGACACAGACACACAAGTGGTAGCAGCAGCAAAGCCTGTGTGTGGTTGTATGGGTGTGGGTGTGTGTGTGTGTGTGTGTGTGTTTGTTTGTTTACCTTAATTAATGCACTGACAAACGGTAAATGGTAAACTCAAAACTAAGGTCCCCATAGGAGGGCAGAGTGAAAGCAAGGCAAGCAGAAGCTTAGAGCTTTGGTTCTAGCCAACTGCCGCTGCCGCTGCCAACTGCAGCTGACTGGGCTAATTAATATTTCAACATAGCCTTAATTTCCATGCAACTTGGCCATATAATCAAATACCAATAAACACAACATCTACTCCCCAATTGCATAAGCCACAACTCTATCTCTCTTTCCCTCTGTCTATCGTCATTTCGTCTATTCATCAACAAAATGGCAAAAGAGAAAAGAAATTCAAAGAAAAATTACGTTCCTAAATGTTGACCCAATTCACCATCAATACCAAGTTCAACTCAAAATTCTCAATTAAATCACATATTCTCATGTACCGAAAGTTTTTTCCCTTTGAAACATCAAAGAACACAAAAACAAAAAGAAACGAAAACAATCGTACGAAGAATGCAATTTACAAAAACTTTATTCAAATGAATACTGCAAATGGGGGAAAAAAAAACTTTGCATCACAAAGCAAAAACTATCCAAATATGTTTACCTCTCATCAAATGTCTTTGAAAATACAATTTTAAAATGGGCAAAACTGAATTCCTTGCAGTCGGTCTATTTCCCATTCTGTTTTTCAAGCGTATTGTAAGTCCATAAAGATTCTATCAACGTTTATTTTTGTATGGGTAAATCTTTAATTTCGAAAACCCAACCAAAAATATTACAAATACGACATAAATTTTAGAAAACTTCCTAGAAAGCCTTTTTCAATAAATTTTGTACATTTCTATCAGTTTTTGTACTTACTGATAATCATAGAGAGAGGGAAGATATATATATATATATATACTCATATATATATAGAATGAAAGAAATAAAAACAATTTATGATTCCATAAAGTTAAGTGAACCAACTCCAATTTCAATTTGAGGTAAAAAATCGCATGAAGTTAGTTTCTAGGTCTGAAATTTATCCTGTTAAATTATATTAGCCAAGATTCGTTTTGCTATTGACTTCCCACTAATAACCCAGTTATTACATAATTTATTGGGCTTCTTCTGCAACAAAATTTGCAGTACTTGAAATCTTGCACATCTCTTCTCTCTTAGATTCCGCATTAGAAAAAGTCATATATCAATAGAAATTAATATCTACGAAATCTAAGTTGCTATGCCATTTCTATAGCAATTTTTAGGGGAATTGATGTTTCCTTTTTTTGGCTTGGCAATCTTAATCAGCGACAGTTCAATTCATCAGCTGTCTCTGGGACTAAAGTTGCGAATTTTTTTGCCACCTCACTCTCTTAATCTTCAATCTGATTTGCCTTCAATGCATACATATCTTCTGTTTGAAAATCAAGTTTACTTCGCACACGCCAAAATTAATTGAGCACTTCAAGAGTTTGGTGGATACCTATACACATACTTATACAATACATATATACATATAGGTATACATTTGTATATATATTTTTTGTTTTTGTTACCTGAAAAGGAAAAAAAGGGAGAGAGAATATAAAAAGAATGGAAAGAAAGCTGCCGTGACGGTGTTAACCCTCTTACCTATGCCAACTTTCGGCCCACTCACACAACAAACAGAGAACTCAAAGTAAACGCCAGCCCTAGTACCCAAACCAACCCTTCTTCTCTCCCTCCTTCCGGACCCCCCTGCCCCTTCGTCATAATCTACTAGGCAACTGATTTATTTTGATTGAACTTTGCATGCAAGCAGCAGCAGCAGCAGCAGCAACAACTGGCAAGTGGAAACATCATAAAACAAAAGCAGTTTGTGGTTAAAAATTGACGAGGACGGAGGGATTGGTGGTCTGGGGCATGGGCAGGGGGTGGTGTTTTGGTGGCATAGACTAAAGTCCATTCGCACACGCACATTACCCAATGGAAAGCCGCTTTTTAGGCGCCACTGCTAGAACCAGAACCAGAACCAAAGCCAAGTTAAGCCCAAAAAAAGTCGTAAACGCGTTCTTCTTGACGAGTTTGAGTGGCTAAAAAGTGGCTGGCAGTGGGGCGGACGGTGGTTGGGGTAGTGGTTCTTCGGTTATGAGAACAACTCTGGCATTAGAATAAAAACAGCAAAAGAAATAGGAAGGAGAGTGAGTGAAAGAGAGATTGTGAATGGAGGGGTGAGAGATGTGTAGGCCATCCTCGCAATGCTAATAAATCCCCTTACCCAGCAAATACAAAAGCAAATTCTAGAATTATTCAAGTATCAAAGTGCCCATGGCCATGGAAATTTAAACAATAAAAGGAACTCTTAGATATGCAAGAAGGTAGGGAACGCAACCAAAAATAAGCATAAACAAAACGTCAAAACGACAAAAAGTAAGAAAAATTCAAAGAAGTTAACCGACGACTTTTCACGACATTTCCCAGAAATAAGATAAGTATCTATGTTGTCTTTTCAAATCTAGGTAAGCAACACGTTAAGAATAATCTAATTTTTCAAAAGGTAAACTCGATTCCGATTCCGCCAAGACTTGCTAAAGTAAATATATGATGCAATATGTACATTTAGTTTTCTTCAACATTTTCTCATCCAATTTTCCGGAAAGCGCAACGCAATTTCTGCTGGTCATCGATTTGAATTGTGGAATGACTATGCTAATTCTTAACACTGACACCCACAGCCCACCGCTTACATTTTCCAAGAATGCCCCAATATATATGCTACACATTTTTTGATATGGAGAGCATATGTTTGTACATACATATATTTGATGACGGAATACACATGGCATAGCAAATTAATTTCGGAAGTCATCTTCAAAGTTCTTGCCCAGTCTAACGATGATGCAATAATTCACTTGATTTAGTCCTTGCCAGGCCACAAATTGCAAGTTTCGTCAAGCTTTACATGTTTATTCCGAAGAGGTTCAAGAAATATTACCGACCTGGCATGACTTATGTACTCACAATATGAATATGTTTCACTCTATAGACTTTTATTAAAAATTTGACCACTTATTCGTGTCCTTCGGAATATCGTTCTCATTGAAATATATTTTTATCTCCATGCCTTTTCTTCTGGGCAAGTAAAAATCATACATTCAGCCAAAGACTGATAAGAACTAGATACACATTTCCATAAAACAAGAAAAATGCCTAAAATTAAAAAATTTGTTAAAACAGCCTCGAAACATTTTCATATGTCTTTTGTTCAGTTTTTCTCGAAATCATTTTTAAATAGAAACTCTACTACGCCACGGACGCATGTAGAAACTATTTTAGAGGTGTATCTAATCAGAAAATTAAGATTTTTAGACCTCGATATTCCTGGATCTGTCCATGTAATACCCAAATAATCATAGATGTGAAATACTGAGTTACCAAATACCAAAAATGTAAATTATTTGCTTGATAGCAGCAAAATCAATCATAAACGTTGATCGGAGAAAAGTATGAAGGGACAGCTTCGTAAGGTTCGCAAACCAACATGAGAATTCTCTCTCGTCCTACTCAAGTGGTCTTTGTTTTTCTACTACTATGGTCCACTTTAATCGGATAGTTTATTGCTTGAATTCAATTTAACTCTGCCACATTTTGAGCACTCAGAAAAGTATGGATGAAATAGTGAATCAATTTTTACAGCAGTTAGTTAAATAATACGGACATTGCTCAGAGAAAAGGATATAAGGACAACAGCGTAAAGTGTGCATTTTAACATGAGAATTCGTTCTGCGACCACTCAAATCTTTTCTGTCTATGGTTCAGCTCAATCGGCTTAATTGGTTTCTGTTTGCTAAACTTTTTCACTCACAAGAGTGTGGATGAAAAAGTGAATCGATTTGTGTGAAATAGAATCAACTCCACTAGAATTGAGTAACTTCTTTCGAAACCTAAACCAAGTGTTATTTTAGATTTTTCCATAATCCAGTCGCCTTGTGAACAATTTCCCGCAGACTGTAATTACATAGGGATGAGAGATGGTCAAAATGATTCCTGATGACATTTATCTGCAGCTCAAATGGTTTATTCTGTTTGCTGATTATGCTCGAAGGTTTTTTACGTGTGTATTTTGTCTATTCAATTAAAATGCTAGCCTGAGGGGTCTTTACTTTTTATTGGGTTTATATTTAGCAAAGGAAAAAATATTACTGGGCGGGGAGGGGGGAATTGTAAAATTTCTCCTGTCTGTTTGTTGTGTTTGTTCTTCGGCATATTTTTTTGGTTGTGGCACAAAAAACAAGAAAATTTACGCACTGCGGAGGCTTTGCTTTCTATTTTTTTTTATGCGACGATTTCAAGCATTTTCCATTTGTGTGTATGTGCGTGTGTGTGTGTGTGTGTGTGTGTGTGTGCAGTTTGCACGTGTTCCATATGAATTTAATTTGAAACACACTAAAGCAAATGTGTTTGTGTGTGTGCGTGTGTTTTAGTGTTTGTTTGTATGTTTTCTGTTTTCATTTTTTGGTTTTTGGGTTTTTCTAGTACCTTGGCTTTTCCCGCATTTTATTTGCCTTTTCCGTTTCTTCCCTAGGCTCACTCTTTTCGTTTATTTTTCTTTTCGTCGTTGGTTTTTTTTTTTTATTTTTGCAGTTTTTCTTTCGTTAGTTTTGGTGCCGTTTTCTTTCTTTCTTTTTTTTTTGCTTCTGTGTTTTGCGTAATTCTTTTTACGACTCAACAAGCAGCAACAACATATAACCAAAAAAATGAAAGACCAGAATGAGAAAAAAAAGGCAACAACAATTTATTGATCTGTAGAAGCGGCGCTTGAAGCCAATTTCTGAAGGTCAAGCAGACGCATTGTGGGAGAAAAATGGAAGGTACATATGCCGGAATGGAATATGTACATATATGGATATTCGGTTAGGGCTTATTATTTGTGCACTATTGTTCTTATATAAGCATAAATACATATGTATTTGAATGTGTATATGTATGGGTATGACGTCATTGTAAATTAGTTTTAAATTTGCAGCAGAACCAAAATGCCAAAAACAAGACACGAGCAGCAGCACCGTCAGCTGCAGAAAAGCGGAAACGGAAGAAGCGACGCACATACAAACACACACACTTACACGCAATCAGCCACACACACACACACACACACACACACATATAGACAGACAGGCACACATGTATCCAATGGACGTGCAGTTTGTTTCTCGTGCTGCTGCTTCTTCCGTGTCAAACATTTTCATCCACTTGTAAGCACAGTAGGATAAAAAGGCAACGAAAAAAGATAAATAATAAAAAATGCGAAGCAACTTCAAAAGATGCCGCCAACAAGAGCTGCAGCAATAGCAACAGCAGCTTGCAGCAATTGTTGTCGACAATAGCGTAGAGAAAATACGTATGTATATAGGCAAAAGGATATGTGGCAAGTGATACAAGACAGAAAGAGAGAGAGCGCGAGAGAGATGGAAAGAGTGAAAGAGAGAGGGGGGTAGTGAGGTTAACAACTAAAAGCCAAATCCGTGGGATCCCAAAAAAAGAAAAGGAACAAAATAAAGTAACAAGCAAAACCTAGCAAAGACGCGTCAACGGAAAAATAGCAAAAACTTATAGCTAAACCCCGGAGACTGTTTAAATTACACAGACGTGTTTCATACCCTAACCGCTATAAATAGAAACTTGGGTAAATCCGATCAGAAGGGAACCTCGGATCCTGGTTAATTTTTTATATCCAAAATGGATTTCCCCTTCGAAATAAAGACCTTAATCCGCTACTTCTAAGTAAAAGACTTTGCAATTTAAGCATTAACTCATTAAATTTTTTATCTTCATATCGAAATTGTATTTATGGAATGTTTATAAATTGGTTTGAGATATTTCAGTTAGCCTGACTGACAGTAAGAATTCGTTAAAATTATACATAACTAGAACGATAGAGCTATAACTGCTTGCCTATGAATTTCATTTTAAAGTAAAACAATTCTTTTATTTATATAGACAAATGAAAACGTAAAAGAGTTTTATCACAAATCACATTTTAAACAATGAACGAATGTCTTGGAAAAAGTATTCATGGGAAAACTCCACATGCCATGCCAAATCTGTAGAGGAACTGAAATTGTCATTTCAATTGTGAAAATATTTTTGGCCACTTACACCCCCCCCCCCCAAAAAAAAAAAAAAAACAGGTTTCAAATCTCTTTCAATTGTCACAACTTGAACATCCTGCCATCCAACCATCCATCTATACTTCTATCCATTCTTGCTTACTTTCTTCTATCCATCCAAATCCCAGTTTTTGCTCTATCGCTTCAAATGCTTTGCCAACTCAAGCAGAAAATCGCAAAAAGAAAAGAAAAGAATTTAACAAGGGGGACAAAGCCAAGGCCCATTTGAAGGTGCGGACTGGATGGAGAAAATCAGGAGTGCTAAAAGGGGGTTATTAGTGATAAAGAGAGAGGGAGAAAGGCAAAAAGAGCGGGTGCTGAGCGCACACACTTAAATTTTATTTTTCTAGTTTTTTTTTTGGTTTCCTTTTTTTTTCATCTGTTTGTTTGTTTGTTTTTTTTGTTCTTCTTTCTTAAGGGGTTTGAGGATTAAATTTCATTAATGCTTAAATAAAATTTCTGTTGGCATTTTGAAATCGATTCCGCATTTGAATTGAAAAGAGTAACAAGTAAAGTTGTCGAAATCAAAATACCCTGCACTCAACATAAAATTAAATTTACTTCAAATTGCTTTTCATATTCATGGGGAATGCAGAAAGGCAGAGTAGAATCTTCTGTTTATAACTATGTAAATGATTCTGATATACCCGAATGCAGGATACTTTCCGAGAACACAGCAAATAATGAGAATTGAAAACGACAAAAGAGAAAAGCCGGACGGGGTTTGCCTAGAGGGGTTTTGGGTCAGTCAATTGGATCGGTTGCGTTTTAATTATGCAGTCGGCATAAAAGATTGGGTCAAATTGAATAGAAACTCTCCACCTAGTTAAACTTTACTCCGTTTTCAATCTTTCATCTGCAGCTGCACCTGACATACATATCCTTGCTTCCTGAGTAAAAGTTAAGTACAACTAGTACATGGAACTCTAATTCACTTCAATTCGTTTAAACAATGTTTTCCATGCATCAATTGATTGCCTAAACACAAGCGTTAGAAGAGAGAAGTTGAAGCTAAAACTAACCAAAAGTAAAATTAAAACTTTTGGAAAATGGAAACTCCTCCTTCCTCTTGGCGTTGAATACAATTTAAGTAATTGAAACATAATAGTAATGGAATTAAAGACTTGTCATTTCAAACAATCGATTTACGTTTTAACTTGTTTTGGCATTGAAAATAGAAAATTTAAATATTTGCGAGACTAAAGATTCGCATAGAGATATCAATTGCGATTCCGACAAATAGTATATAGAAATCTATATGTATCTAGCTATGTCAATTTCCATAATTGCCTAATTAGATAATAAATCATTCACAAATATTGCCTATTTAGTTTAGCAAATTTAACAAATTTTCGCACATTTTCAGTTTATTTCAAACCATTCCGAATGTAATTTGCTCTCTTAAATGATTTTGTCATTTCTGTGGTTCCTTTTATTTTTTTTTGTTTTTTCCTGCGCTTTGCCAACAACTCAACCCCACCCCAACCACCGTTTACCACCTAAACATTAAATTAAGCAAAAATAAATAAACAAACGAAAAAATAATAACAGCAGCAAAGAAAAAAAAAAACAATACCAAAACCACACAAATTAAATAAAATTAATTCAAATGACACAAATGACAGAAACAGAGAGAGAGAGAAAAAAAAACGAAACAAGGAGCAACAGAGAGATAGACAAAGAGAGAGAGAGAGAGAGTGAGAGAGAAAAAGCCAGTGAGCGAGGGAGAGGGACTAAGAGTTTTATCCAAATAAAAATGAGCGATAAAAAATTAACATAAAAACAAAACAAAATACGCGAATGTCAAACCAAAGTAAACTTTATGTTTATGTATGTACGCATGTTTGCAAGTATGTGTATGTATGTGTGACTGTATGCCTGTGTGAGTAGTATACATATACATTCATATGTAGGTACGTGTATGTATGTGAGTCATAAAAATTTCTGAAGTTTGCGCCAAGTCTTTAAAACAGGTGAAGCATTTTCTTACCTCCTTACAAAGGTTATTGCAATTTCCTACTCATGCATACATACATACATACACACACATACATGTAAACGCATACCTATACATATTTTATTTTCTTAAACAACATTCTGCCATACTCTTCTTCCTTGTGTAAGAGCATAGAGAACATTTTGTTGTATTAAGTCAAAATTTATGCATTTCCGTAGATTTTCTTTGCTTTGGTTAATGGAGAAAAGTGAATAAATTATTTGGCAATAGCTTTTCCTTTATGCATTAAAAAAACTCTATTACAAAATCAAATTGTCTTTGTTTATCGTTGGGATCAGTAAACTTGTGTTATTGTGTTAAAAATGCATTCCTTTTTCAAATAATCGAATTTGCATGTTGTTATAAATTTGCTTAGTAATTGTATTAAATGATTTATTTTATTCTTTGTTATTTTATTTTGGATTTCAATTAAAAAATCTGATACCTGAACTTCATTTCTTCTTTTGACACTTTCTCTCTCTCTCTTTCATTGACAATTATTTGCCGTGTTAAGCAGGAAACATCCAACCTCATGCTCATTGATTTTCATAGCACTTAGCCTAATTAAATTTTCCCGTTTTGGGTTAATAGAAGAACATTTTTTTTTTGGTCTAACCAACATCGATTTGGGGGACTTAAAGTGTCGCCATGCGGTTCTTTGCTTTTCCACTTCCGCCTTTTTTTTGCCCCTGATTTGTTGTTGGTTTTAGGAACCACAAAAACCTCATTCATATATACATACATATACAAATATAGTACATATGTATGTACATACATATGTGTGTGTGCAGAAAGTTCATTAAATGCTTGGGGTACCAAACAAAAGAAGCACCAAACAAATCGAAGTTTGAAAGTCACGTGCAAAATGAACGACCAACAGCAACAACAAAAGAAAAGACAACTAAAACAGGAGAAGAAATATGGGGTTCGAGAAGAAGGTCCTTCCTAGGCCGTGTTTCAGTCCCTCATATATATATATATACGTACATATGCCATATAGTCAGATAGTCAGACAGTTAGAGCAACTTTTGTGAGCTGTCAGTTTACAAATTTTTCAGTTCCAGTCACAGAGAGAGAAAGAGACAGAAAGATCGAGAGAGAGAGACAGAGTTAGAGGAAGCAATGGAAAACGGGGTAGGAGAAACCGACTGGGGACTCGCCTCGACACGAAACTATAAATGTTAATAACTAGCAACATTGTTACCCGTTTTTTCCTGGTTCATTTTTTTCTCTCTTTTTTGTTTTTTCTTTTTTTTGCTATTAGTAGGTATTTAAGGGTATATAAATATTAATGATTACGAACTCTGGCATAGACCACGAGGCACCGTAAGGAATGACAGTAACAGACAGGGAGCGAAACTCAAAGCGAAATTGATGAAATATTTTACGTCCTGAGATAAGTTAACTACTTAAAAAATACAAAGCAATTTCAAATATTTTCTCATTGTTGTAAACACATTAAATAAAAAAGCTATGAATAGTTTCGGCTTTGAATATAACCGACTGGGATCTACACAAATATGAAAATTGTCTTCTTTTACCAATTTTCGTGTATATGAGATTGCAGTTGATTGCCATAGTAATTGAATAGCCAATCTTTTAAAATTACTTTTGACAAACTTAATTTAAATATATCGAAATTAAGCTTTTAACTACTAACTACTTAACTTAAATCAACCACAAAAGTATTTCTAGTGAAACAATAGAAAAAACTTCCAAAGTCAGAGTCAATAAACTTGATAGTCTATTTTATGTTTTGCTTCTTTTTTTTTTAATAATAATTGTTAAAAGTCATGCCCTCAAAGGTGAAAACCACCCTCTTCTCTTCGGTTGTAAATACTTTACTGCATACCTTGACTACTGCATAGAAAGAAAATTATTCTGCTTCGATGTAATGATTTTAGAATACCCTGTTCCAAGATAATCTGGAAATGGACAAAACCAAATTTTTTTTGAGCCATTGCTTCAACTTTGTTTACCTTGAGTTGAGTGTCCCTAGCTTTGAAAATGATTTAAATTGCTTAGAAATGAAATCACTTTAGGAAATGCATTGATTGTGTTCAATGATGTTTTTTCTTTCTTTTTTGTGTTCAAACTAAATGAGGATGAAGGTATAATTGAAGATACATTTCAAAGACAGATTCACTTGGAGCCTTTTCAAGATTAAAGAGAGGGAATAGTGGGTGAAAGGGGGGATCGAAAGATCAAGAACCGAGGCCATCACTTACCTGCTTTTGGCCAGCTAAAACGCATTGGGTAACAACAAAGTCGAATCGCTCTGGCTTGGCAGTTCTTAATTGTTTTGCTCCACCTCCAGCCACGCCTACCACCCCACTTAGCTGGCCCCTTCTCACCGCTCGAAGGGGTTATTTTAGCCGTTTCATTTCGTTCCGTTCGCTCCTCTCATCCGTTTAGCTAACTATAGTGTATGCATCGTGTTGCTGCTGCTGCTCGTCCTCATTGCGGTAGTTATTGCTCCAGTTGTAGTAGTAGTTGCTGTTGCTGTCGGTTTTAGTCTGTTAGACATAAAAAGGAGGAGGCAAAAACAAGAAAAAAAAAGTTTTAATGGTATTAGGCAAAGCCAAAAATAACACACACACAGAAAATAATGAAACCCACCCACCCACACCACAGCACACACAACAAGAATAACAACAACAATAATATTGTGAAATTAGAAGCAAAAGTGTGGAGTTTAGGAATAAAGCAGAAACCAAACAACAACAACACCAGTAGCAGTAGGAAAGTGATAGAGAGAGAGAGAGAGAGAGCGAGAGAGAGAGAGAAGATGAAAAAAAACCATAGCATGCTTTCAGTGGTTTGTTTGTGGGCGGGAGTTTGCCCGCTTATTCATTAACCAAAGCCTTGGGAAAAGGCGAGAGAGAGTGAGAGAGAGAGTGTGGGAGTGGGTGAAAGAGCTAGGGGGTCCAATAGAAATTGAAATATGCAGTTTGTGCAAATGGTTCGTACCTATTGTTTATACGAATTTCATTTGTTCCATTTATATTTGTAGTTTAATTTGTATTCCACCTGTATTTGCATTTCATATTTGGTTTCAATTTGATCAACAAAGTTTTCAAAGAGCGGGCGGGGATAGAAAAAGAAGGGAATTGTATGAATATACGAATACATAACAATAAATACATACATACATATTTAATTTGTATTTTATATTTACTCTTGCAATTTTAAACAGTTAATGTCTGACCAATATGGAAAATTGTAATTTTCCTATTAAACTTTTAACATTGAATGAAAATTTAAATGGCATCATATCCAGACTACACAAACAAATTCATTTTCTCAGTGGAGATATGAGAAGGGCACACAAATTGCAACTACAAATCAACAATAAACAACCATATTTAATCTGCCAAAAAAAAACAAAAGGAGCAAATTAACCTAATCTAAGCTAATATCTTGGCTAACACACACACACACACACACACACACTGACTCGATGTGCTTATTAATGAGACAAGTTTACTATAATATATTAATTGATTTATGTAAATTTATCCTTGCGAAGGGTGTCACACAATCGACAGCATAAATTAAGCACCTTAAACTAATACTTAAAGCTAAGTTTTACCAAAGTTTTTAATGCCCAAAAAGTTATTCAACTCTGAAATACAAGTGGAGTAATCACTCCGATTTACCAATCTTTAGCCACACACTCACGCTCATTATTTATTTCAATCGTTTTTTTTAATCGTTCGAATTAATTATAGATGGAAAGAGAGAGAGAGAATGAGTGGTCGAGTTTGTGTTATTAGTCGTATAAACTAAAGCCTAAATTGGGTAAATGAAATGATACCCACATTTGTCTACTCATGTCAGTTCTTAGTTTTGGGCCGAATGAATGCCTGCCTGATGGTCTATTTAACCTGACACTATGTATGCGTGTATATGTATGTGTATATGTATATAGGTACATATATGTTCGGGCTAGTTTTCTGATATTTGTCGGCGCTTGTCAGTCAAATCAAATTTGTTTTCGTTGTAGTTGCCCCTAGCCTTTTATTCTCGTTTCTCCAACCCTTAGCCAATTGCCGCGCCCGTCGCATAACATCTCCCTTCCACCTTTACTCTATCCCTCTCTGTCTGTCTTTCTATGTCTCTGCCTGTGTCTATCTCTATCTCTATCGCACTTTCTAGCTGACTCTATCATTCATTGGCATTTTCCTGCTGTCATTTAAGTAAATCGATAAAATTGTTGTATTTGGCTTTGGGCTGGGTAACAGTGTAAATGCTTTGCATTTAGATTTTAGTTGCATCTGTATTCGGCGCTGTCACGCCCACTAAAGAAGTTCTATCCTTCTCTTTCTCTCTCGCACTCGCACTTTTGAATCAATCAAGATCTATTTGACTAAATGTTGAGTGGACACTTTTCGCAGTCTTTTCCACATTTTATTTACATATTTATCGTTCCAAAAAATTCTGCAGGCTCTTTTCATACTTCACCACCTTTCGGAAGGGCAACTTTCAGTATTCTGTATATTGGTTTTTTGGCACACCCCCTGCTGTACGCCCAGTTTTTCAGTTTCAGTTTTGTCTCTGGGGTGCTCATGAAATCATAATTTTTGTGTGGATAAAGCAAGCCAGTTTACAAAATGTCGTTGTTTATGACTCTTCTGGGAAGAAGAGTTAGTTTAGTGGGCCAAGGAGTGTTTACTTTTGCATTTGTGTTGGTGTTGGTGTTGGAGCAGCTCTAAACAATATTGCTATCCCTATTATGGTATACCATGGAATTTTAGTGAATAATTTAAGACTGAAAGTATTTACGTATGTATGTGTATGTAAGTACAAAATGTTTTGCGAAACTTTCAACTGCCCTTTGAATGGCAAATAAATGTTGTTGAATTTTTAATGAAATGAAAGAAATTGAATTTGATTTCGTTTCACTTGGTCTCTTGCTTTCACACCACTTGACCACCTTTCAACGAACTGACCAACTGGCCAAAATGGGAGGACATTGTTAAAAGGATGTCCCTCATTCAAACAGGACCTGCCATCTGGCACCTGGCCCCTTTCCCTTTCCCTTTCCTATTCCCTTTCCATTCCCCATCTTCTTGTTGGCTTTAAATTAGCGCGCTTAACTCAATTAAATGCTGGAGTGAGGATTGGCAGAGAGTTAGCTGGTTTGCTGAGGGGAAGGTAGGAGGATGGAAAACTGGATAAAACGTGGATGTATATACATATATATATACATATGTGGTTATGTGGTAATGTGTGTGGTTGTGTCTTTACTTGTGTGCAAGTGTGATGAGGGTGTGTGTGTGGCGTTTGCCTGGATGCGCTTCAGCGAGCATTTTATGCTTCAACACTCACTCACACACACACACGAATTTATATATTTCGCTCTCCTTTCCACACATTTCGCATTCAATTTACTTGATTCTAATTTAATAATGAGCTGAATAGCAAAAAATTTTGGACAAAAATCCACTTGTATCTAAGTAAACCACAAAATGTTAAAGTTGATGAACATCGAAATTGCAAATATACCAAATGACAGGCAAAAGGATGGACGGGGGTGATACAGAGCGAAGGTGGGGTTAGGCACCGATATCAAAATACTCTTTATCGATTTTGTGTATAGTTAGTCGTCTTCGCTTGTCAACTTTGAAATTATACATTTCCCTTTGTTTAAATTAACAAATTTTAATCAGTCACAACAAAAATACATAACCAAAGAGCGATTGAGGGTGAGGTGAAGACATATCTAATTGAATGTCCATTGGACTTGGCCTTCGCTTTTAGCCCTGACCTTGAAGCGGCCTATGGCCCATGCCCCCCTCCGCCCCCCGCCCCAGCCCCATGTCTCGCTCAGTCTCTAACTGCCTTTTGCCACATTTTGGTTAATGCGCTTACATGAACAAACGTCTAACCTAAAACATCAACAAATGCGCACACACACCCAGACACTCACTCACATACACACACACACTCACTCACACACATGCACATTAAGTGTGTGACACAAGTGTTTGACATTGCATTTTAAGCTAGAGAGCAGCCGAGCAACTGTCACTTAATGGCCACCACAACAGCGAGATTAGTGCAATGCCAGCAACAGCCACCTGCAACCGCACACGGATCGTATACGTGATGCGGCGCCATGCTCTGCTGTGTGCGATGTGAGGGCGCATAAATCAATAACGAAAAAGAAAAACCCCCCTACCAACCACCAGCCCTTTGCATTCCGCCCTAATCCTACTCTTTGTCGTATTCTTCATCCACCTGCCTTGGCGAGTTAACAATAACTTAATTTCGACACGGAAGCAAAACTACCAATGGCGATGGCCAATGGCAACATTGTAGACGAGAGTGGGATGGGAAAGAAAGGTTCTGAGGCTTATTAAATGTTACCCTAAGAGTGCACTTTTTCAAATTTGTCTTTTAATGATAATAGAAGAGGATAGGTTAGGAAAACAGCAGGAAAAAGGATACAAGTCGCTCTCTCTCTCTCTGTCTCTTTATGTAGTCGGTACATACATTTGCTACATTAGTATAATATTTGATTTCATTGATGATAGATAATAGCCCTCAATACACATTACTCCTCCTGTCTGTGTGTGTGTGTGTGTAGAATGGAACATATGTATTTTTTGATTTTGTTTGCTTTGTCTTTCTCGCTGTTGATTCGATTCGCTTGGGTTTCGATTTTCGTGGTTTCTTCTACTAGCAATGGGTGTCATTCGCATACCCTTGGCAAATAGAGAAATGTATGTACATATGTACACAATATACCTTTTGATGAAATTCGTCTGTATTTTCACTCTACTCCACATATGTATGTACGTATCTACCTATCCAAGAAGGACTTTGCGAAATCATTTAAGATACTAAAGTTAGTATTTTATTAGGTTTTCACATTCCCGCTAGAATCATTGGATTTGTATTTTTTTTTTAGTACGACGTTGTTCTTTCAATGTTTACTTATCAATTGGCAATGTTCTCATGAGATGAGATTAAGGAGACGACACAGAAATAAGTATAAGGAATACATATTTTACTAGCAGTTACACGAGAGGAAATTATAATACTTAAGGCTTGAGGCTTTCATTCCATAAATTTCTTTTGAAACATCGTTAATTGAAATTGTTGTCATGGCGATGAAAGTGAAATGAATTGTGGGTAAATTTAAAGTAAATCGATTGTCATAACTCAATTAAATTAATTTCGAAATGACTACGACCAATGCAAGTTTGTCATTTAGTATGATCTTGATGAAAAGTTATATATTTAGCTGGGAAAACAAAATTAGCTCGTAAAATGAAATGCAGTAATTATTAGGCAACAACAACAACAACAACAACAAAGATACTAACGATATTTATTCCGATAACAACAACAACAACAACAACAAGAAAAATATTAATAAGCGAATATTTAGAAATGAGTTTACCAATTCAAGTTGGCTGCCGCCTTAAAGTGCAAAACGAAAAAGTGTCAAACAATTATCAAGTGACCTTCTTCTTCTTCAATTAAACAAGAAGAAAAATTAAACAAAAAACAACAACATAATCACAACAACAACAATTGTAATCAATCATTAAAATAATAATAATAATAATAGTAGTAGTAATAAGACAAAGGATTACAAGGAGGTGGTGCATCATCATCATCCTTAGCCTTAGCAGCAACTGCAGCAACATTAGCTGTTGCCATGGCTGCCGTTGCGGGCCTTTATGGTCTTGGCGAGGATCGCCAGCATCGGAAAAAGCAGCAACAACAACAGCAACACCAAAAGGAACAACTCGAACAGAAGGAGGAGCAAAAGAAAATTGCCGAAAGAAAACTACAATTGAGGGAACAACAGCAATTACAGCGCAACTCCTTGGATGGATACGGGTAAACACAATAATAATAATAATAATAATAAACACACATTTCATATATCAATATCAAATATCTATATACAAACATACATATGTATGTAGATATATATATATATATATACCAACACATACTGGCATAGTAATTTAACAGCAAATGTCACCCATACGACCTATAGTTCCATTTTTATCTTTTGTGTTCAGGACACATATTCCGAAAAGGTCCAATAATACATATATGTATGTACATATATTGAATAGTTTTGTAATTATTTGCTTCATCTGGATTTGGCATCACAAATGCAGAAAATTGACACACAAACTATCCCGACATTCTTGGGTAATTGGCAAGTATTTCAGTTTAAAAATCAACAATCAGCTACTATCTGATTACAATTCTTTCCATTTTTTTGGAATATACATCAATAAAATTAAAATTTTATTCGCTTTCAGGGGTTTAAGGTGCTTAGAATAGTCTCTACACTTTGACTTCGTATTGAGATGGTTTTGCTTAACTCTCGATATAGTGTAATAATATGCCAACAATTGAAATTCAATTTCCTCTTCATGCCACATCACTGAATGAATGTCATCTAGTTCACTCATATGAACGCCTGAGCGATTGAGCAAACTTATTTGGCAATTGAAGGCCTTGCATTACTTCCACAACATTTTTTTTAAACATTTTTCATAACATTTTCTTCGAGTGATGAAGTCTGAAAAGTATGGACATATCAGACAACATGACGTATGAGTGATATTAAGCAAAAGACTTTTGCACTTGAGTTATGAGCAAAAGCGACAACAGATTTTCTTGTTAGACATTCCATGCGCCAACATGACGTATGAGTGATGTTGATTTGGAATGTGCAACATGGCGAACGCGTGATCTATATTCTTTTTTGAATACATTAATCGTACCTTTGAAACTGCAATGGCAAGATTGTAACATTTTCATTGCATTGCAACAAAAAAGCCATGTCTATCCACGTCGGTACGTATGTTTGTACGTGTATGTAGATAGGTAACTCAACTAAACACTTCGCTTTGCACTTGAAAGAAGAAACAAGAAGTACATTTGAGGACGAGTGGAAACAAAAAAAAGGCAAGAGGTAAAGCCAAATTGTTATTTTGCTCAAGTAGCAGAGCGCCAAAGTGGCAGCAACATCGGAGCAGGAGCAGGAGCAGGAGTTGAAGCAACCTTTCGCTAAAATGTATGCAGTGGATTTCAGTTGTTGCTATTGCTGGCTTATACATACATGTACATAGCTATATATTTTTACTGCTAGGACAAAGCCCGCCTCTGCCTGCCTGGCGTCTGCCTGCGCCATTTCTGTCTTTCTTTCATTTTTGTTGCTGTTGAGGAAGTTTCTTTATTGGACTTTTGCTTGGGCTTAAACTCGTATTTTATAGAATGATATTTTTTTGGCTGAATGCCAAAAGATACATTTCAATGTGTGTGTGCATGTGTTGGTCCATGTGTGTCTTTGCATGTATGTATGTGAGTGTTGGTTGGTTGGTTTTGCTGGTTGGTGCTTGTATGTAGATGTGTTTGGCTTCTATGCTCATGTGTTTGTGCATTGAAAGCCTTTTGGTAATTACATTAAACATGCCCAAAATGTAGTAGCAATTTACACATTTCACCCTGCAGTTGCCAAAAAAAAAAAAAAATTGCAACCAAAATGACAGAAAAGAAACCTAGAAAGAAAGAGAGAGAGAGAGAGCGAGTGAGCAAACGAGCGAAGGGAAGAAAAGTGAACACAACTGCTGCAACTGCAAAACTCTTGCGGCCATAAAAAGTAAAACTTAGCAAAACAGCAAAAAGAAGAGAGACAGAGAGAGAGAGAGAGTGAACGAAGGAGAACACAAAAACAAAAACAAGAATAAAGGTTGAGATGGAGAAAACGGACAATAAAATGTCATTGTGTTGTCTTTCGGGCAACGGTTAAGCGGCGGCATATGTGAGACTTGCTCACTCATTCACTTACACTCTACCATACCGACTAGCGGCTCACATGTCTTTGCATTTCTCCCTATATGTGTGTGTGTGTGTGTGTGGATTCACAGCAGCCCTCAAGGACGGTTGCCACTTGCTCGTCCCTTCTACTTCAATTTTTGCTGCATTAGTGTCAGTAGGCAGTTATTTTTCCACTTTCTCTCTTATATTCCATTTATTTTTCCCTTCGCTCTAACTCTCTCTCTCTCTAGCTCTCACTCTCTCAGCGTATATAGTTTAATCTAATTCTTTTTGGCTTTAGAATTCTCCTCAGCTAAAACTTTTAAATAATACTATATTAGATACAATTTTAAAACAAGAATTGCATATACATGAGAATTTTCTTTTTGTATTTTCCCTTTGAATTTTCCCATTGCCAAGTGATGTACTTTAACTTCCAAATGACAAAGTATTTAACGAAGCTTTTCTTGTCTATTCTTGTTGCTGCAACTTTCCTCCAAAATGCTCATATCTCATAAGAGGCATATGCTACAGGAATTCGATCTATGAGAAGAACTAAACTTTTGATCCATTGCCAAATAAATTATGTGCAACAAAAAAAGTTGTTTAAATTGTGGCCTACTTTTCAGGGTAATTTTTTTTTAATATTTTGTTCAAGTTCACTTGTAATTTATTGCTTTTTATTACTTGCTCTTAATTGTGTTGACTTAAAAGAAGATTTTACAAGTGCATTGAATAATGTTAAATATTCTTGTATAGATTTATGCAATTTTATCAATTGATTTTTAGTGTAAAACAATGATTCTTATGCTGCCAAAAAAATAAAAGTCGATTTGTTGTTGTTGTTGTTGATGCTGCTGCTGTCGCAGTTGCAGTTGTAGTTGCCAAATGCCTGCCAACTGCCTTGTAACTGTCAGCAAAATGCAGACAAACTGACGACAAGGCCTACAAAAATGGAGTCAAAGTGACGCCACGGTTCTTAGTTTGCGAAACAATGATAGAGACAAGAGGCAGAGAGAGAGAGAGAAAGAGAGAGAGAGTATGTCTGGAGTAAAGAGGAGCGGAGAGGAGAGGAGAGGAAAAGGTTGGATGGAAGACATTGCACATAGGCTGGTGGTAGTCGTTGTAGCCGACGGTGCTGCAAATTAACATCATGACACACATTTAAATGCAGCTACAAGGCAGATGGTCCCCCTGCACTAGTCTTTCTGCTCCTCCTTCAACTTTTTGTTTTTCCTTTTTTCTGCTGCAGACTTTACAAATTGAGGTTATAAGCCTGGTCGCACACACATCCTCACATGCACACACACACACACACTTATAATCAGTCAGGCAGGCAGAAGAAGTGGAAGAAAAATTTGTATACAAAATTGACCAAACCAAGTTTAAGTTCGCTTAAAAAGAAAGATACACTTAAAAATGATTGCATAGAAAAAGGCAACACATCTAATTCGCAATTTGATGTATTACTTATGTACTTACTTACATTATTATGATCATAAATGCAGATAGCTAACTGTTTTATACGGTCTTGTCTACTGATAAAATTGAATATATCTCATATATTTACGAGTTTGGGGCAGAAGAACAAAACTAATGTGGGTCAACACTTTCTGTTTTTCGCTTCAGTTTCACTTTGTTTTTTTGAGGTTTCCATTTTTTTGGCTCCTTTTTTTTTGGAAACCAGAAAACGAAAAGTTGGCCAAGTTTTTTTCCCCACTTCTTCTTCTCTTGCATAATCATGGCCAATATCAATATGCAATTGTTATGAGAATATCGAAGGCCAAGTTAAGCAGCGGCTACGGCTACAGCTCCGGCGTCAGCAGCTTCGGCAGTCATATTTCACACGCCCAAAGTGACAGCGACAGAGAGAACGAAAGGGTGGAGAGAGAGAGAGAGAGAGATTGGAGATGGAGTGACGAGATAGAGGAGCCAAGCAGATGGCAACAAGAAGGAGCAAGCACTCAGTTAGCCATGAGGCCGGAAGTGACAAGCAATTTGACTAACGGCACAGCTTGCCACTTCTACTCCCTACTTCTGGAGCATAGCTCCTTTCTCCACCACTTTGACTTGGACTTTGGCTTCGTTTCTTCTGCTCAGAGTTATCCTTAGGCACATCCTTTATAGTATCTCAATCGCTGGCGCCAAATCCTTAATGCAGAATACATATATGCATGTGAATACACACACACAGCTACACCCAAACTTGCCTGCAATTCAACTATAAATTTTGCACGTTGTTTTGCTGTGCCTGCACAAATTTGGCCAACTAAATCCCCCAAAGCCCCAAGCCATAGTTTTTTGGGTGTGTGTGTGTGTGTACACACGATGTTTTCTCATTATATATGTATGTATGTGGCAACCATTTTTTGCACATTTTCTCCTTGTGGCTACCGCTAGTTGTAGTTGTATTTCTAGTTATTGCGGCTTTATCTCCATGGAGGAGATGCAAAAAAGTATGCGGCCCAAACTTGATTGTCATTATATAGCTCATACGCCCCATACTCCATTCTTATCCTAGTGTTTACCACTTTAGAATGCAAATTGGTAAAAACAAACAATTAGTAGCTAATGCTAAATAGTATATAAAACAAACATTAACCTTATGATTTTCACTTCTATTCTGACATTAATTGAACTTTGACAAAAGTTTAGCTCAAAGATGTGTCTCAGGATAAAACTGATAACGGATTTTAGGAAAACATCAGCCTGTTTCCAAGCAAAAAAGCCAGTACCTAATACATACATATATATATACACTTCAATAGATCATATATTATAAAATTAGCTTTTGGCAATAAGAATAACTCATGAGCTTGGCAAAGCTTTCCATTAATTTGCCTTTATGGCCGAAACTCGTATACCCATACATACATAGATAAACTAATGCACTTTGAGGAAAGCTTTCGATGGTCTATCTAAAAAAATCTACTGTCTAAAATTTTGCATTAACTCATAATAGTTTTTGGTACTTTTTGTTCATTCATTTTAATGGAGTTTCCAAAAAAAAAACACCAAATTATTTCATGAACATAAATTATAAGTATGAAAATAATGCATTATGGTTAACCATTAAAGTGCAGCACACTGCATTTTCGTATTTTCAATGCTATTTCAGTTAACAGGTAGAAGAAAAGTGGTCTTATTAAATTTTCAGCAATGTAAAAAGCATTTAAATTCTTTATTTGACTGAAGCAATTGGCTTTTCCTCTCTGCTTGCGCTATGCAGCTTTGCCTTTGGAGCTCTACTCTCCCCCCACTCTCTTCTCTTTCCCTCTCGGTCTGGGTCTCGGTCCTCTTGTCACCCTATTTGCTATGAGAGAGATGAGTGCTGCTGTTTGGCCATCGTTAGCCATAAATTTTTGGCCAGCTTAACAAGCGAGCGCCCAAAAGTATGCAGCAGCACCAAAAATGCAATCATCTTTCTGTCTTCCTTCCAACGGTCTCTCCCTTTCGCTTGTTCGTTCGTTCGCTAACTGTTACTCTCCTCCCGCTCTCTTTCTCTTACACTCTTATGCTCACTCTGTCTTTCTCTTTCTATGTGTGTGTGTGTGTGTGTGTGTGTGTGTGTGTGTGTGTGTAAGAGTGAGAGTGGTTTACAAACGTAAAACATGACACTAAAATTTTTATGACTCCCACCAGCCTTTGAGTTTGGTTCTAGCTGAAGAGTCCTAGCAAAGTGAGAGAGAGAGAGACAGAAACTCGCCCCTAATGGCATATAATTATACCAAATTTACCCATAAATTGTGCACATCGTTTGCTAATTGATCAAATGTAAATATGTTTTCCAAAAATTGAAAATAAATTTGGCCACACTTTGAATCGCACTAGTAACAAAATTATTTAGTTAATGGCTTGACGATCGAGTTGCTAGTCCTGGTCAAGTTGTCCTTAGCCTCAGCCTTTTTTTCCTCCATTGACTACAATTAAATTCCGACCTTGTCGGCTAATCAGCTTGTGCCACTACACAGAATGACAGTCTCTCGCAATTACTGTGTTTCCTGTGTTTCGTCGTGGCAAATAACTTTAACCTCTCTGTCAGTGTCCTGAACTGCTTAATTGAATTTCTACACGACATATCAATTGCATTTCGAACACTTTTAGTTGCAAATATTTCTGACAGAGATCTCGCACAAGTTAATCAGGGCTTAAAAGACAATGGGAAAAGAAAGTTAGATGTTGTCAGGAGACTGCACGATACCAAGGGGTCAGGTCGAGACTAAGTTTTGACGTCACATTGAGTGGAGAGAGCGGTGAACTATGGTGAACTCTTAGCCCCATGCAGAGACAATCCAGCAAGTGAACTTTTTTTGCTCCGTGCCAGTGTGTTTGTTCATTGTCTCGTCATGGAGAGCTTTAATTCATATTTGTAAATGCGCGCCCAGCATCTGAAGGTCGCCGCCATCGTAACTATGTTTGCTGCTCAACTTCCGTTTCCGTTGGTGGCGCCCTCTGCACGGAAAAACGCAAGCAAGAAAGCTCGATTTATGGAAGCTGGATAACCGTAAGCACAGCTTCCCCGTTTCCAGTTGATGGGAACACGCATAGAAAGCTTTAGTCAAAAGACAGCTGCGAATGTTCCATTCCATTTGTTTTCGTGTCGCTTACACAGACACCCACAAAAAGCATCCTCATGTTATAGGAAACCTTTTCTTGTATGGAGCCAGC
The DNA here is from genome assembly GCF_018902025.1 of Drosophila willistoni. Taxonomy (NCBI): domain Eukaryota; kingdom Metazoa; phylum Arthropoda; class Insecta; order Diptera; family Drosophilidae; genus Drosophila; species Drosophila willistoni. Next base: position 2,937,081 of record NW_025814053.1, read on the forward strand.
TGACATTCTGGAATTAGGAATCCGATATGTGTGCACAATTTCAACCGTCACAGCTGTCAGGTGAATGTGAATTAATTTAGGCGCGCAGCATCAGAGAATGAACCCAAGGAACGCTGCGAATGGAACACAAGCAACACAAAAAAGCTCCCATTGACAATCACGGAAACTCTTCGGTGAGACAATTTTTAGTAGCTAACAGCCAGCAGCCGACAGAAGATGCCGACGATGAGAGGATGTGGTGAAAGCCGAGCACAACGAAATTGAGAAAGTGCGTGGTGTTCCTATTCCATACCGTTCCACATTGCATCAACAAAACATATACTACAAACACACAAAACGTCAAACGAACTGCCGCGGGCAACACAAAAAAAAACGACAAAAAGAAAAAGCGACAAAAAAAACACTAAACGAAACGACGAGTAATAAGCAAAAAAAAAGTAAAAGTAACTGAATACATAAATAAAACGTCAACCAAGTCAAGTATCTCTATTCCCAGCAAAAAATAAAACATCTTTAACATTGCAAACCTCAATAAACAAAAGTAACAAAAACCGTTTTTCAATTACTTTTTTTTTCAAGTGAATTGCAAGAAATGTGTGCCAAAGTGTGTTAGAAAATGAAAAAAACAACAAAAAAAAATGAACATAAGTTAAATTTTCGCGAATTTTCGCAATGTGTTTTAAATAGTTCAAGTTACTAAAAAAAAATAAATTGTTTGCTGCTGTTTTCTGCGTGTGCTTAACCTTGACATATGAAATATAAAACCCCAAAAGAAACAACAACAATAACAAAAAGACAAAGATATATATATATAAAAATAAAGATTTTAAATTTAATTCGATTGGCGTTTGTCTCTGTTATCAATTTGATGTTGTTGATGCCAAATCGAAAATATTTGTTGAGGCCATGAGACATGACAAAATGCCGATGAATGTTGTTTTTTACACATTGTGTGTCGTTTTCGTGGGCTTTGTCGATTTTAAATTCAATCGGCATGCCAAACATTCTACTCTCTGTGTGTGTGCGTGTGTGTGTGTGTGCATGGGTGTGTGTGTGTGACAAACATACAAACATATTGACCGAAAGTATCTAAAAACAGCTGAGATTTTACCTGAAGAGCAGCAGCATCATTATTACTTTGCCTTATATTTTCCTTCTTCTTAAGGACATTCCAAAGGCAATTTGTGTGTTGGGCCTGTAGCCGCTGCTTGCCACATATATCTCTCTCTTCCACTCCCCCTCTCTCGCTCTCTCTGTCTTTCTTTCTCTCACACTTTCTCTCTCTCTCTCTCTGTCTCTTTCTATATATATATCTATATGTATAGCTCTCTCTCTATTTAACTCTCTGGGTGTGTGTGCGTCTGTGTATTTTGTTCTTTAGTTGCTTGTTCTTCTTTTTCTTCTTCTTTGTCGTTGTCATCTCCTTACACCTTCAATGACAATATATATATATATAAAAAAAGTTCATGTTCCATCATTAAAATAAAATTAAAGTGAATACAAAAGATCTATAATTCGAAACAGCATAAAATGGAAAGAAATATTCAGTGAATAATCCACATAATTGGAAATAAATTTGCATAGAGCACTCATATAAGCAGAGTCTATAATAGAATGCATTTGTTTTGCATTGATTGAGTGAGATATATCTATGCAATTTACATTAAGTTGATTTCTGTCTCCCTTCCACCCAGTCTACCCAAGAGACTAACCGAGCCAACCATTCCAATTATTCGTACTAATTTTTTAATTTAACAACTGAAGCAAACCAACCTTTGTGTAATTGGCAATGGATGAACTTTAGCAAACAAACAAATTCTAAACTTCTGTACATATTGCTCTCATGTGTCATCGCGTATTGAACAAAGAAACTATTGACCTTTATATGATGCCCAAAACTTACACACACACGTGTGAGGAGACACAGACAGGAGGATATAGAGAAAGAAGGGGAAAGAGTGTGAGTGAGTGAGTGAGAAATTGATGGATGAACTTTCTTTCAATTTTTTTTTTTTGTATATCAGAAGGATGTGTTTAATGAAAATGAAATGTGCTCCAAAGTGAAATAAAGTTCAAACTGTTGCTGGTATATGTATTATCGTCTTAGATTAAAAGGCTGCTCTAATCAAAATTGATGGAGTGATGTTGGCCTAGAAGCAAAACTCAGTTACAAAGTCAATCAATCAATTTACTCGCTTTCATAGATTACAATTCAAACATCAGCAGCAAATCAAATTCGTTAAACTATTTCAACAAGAAGAAAAGAAACCCAAAATCGTGAAATTAAGTAAAAGCAAAATAAAGGAAAAAATGTGTTCCTCATCCAACAGCGATTTGTATGTATTTGTTTATAATTTGTTAACATGTTTTGAATTTTTTTTTATTTGTTTAACTGTTTTTTATTTTGTTTTGTTCTTGAAAAGTTTCAGTTTCAGTCTCAGTTTGAGTTTTCAATTGAATTTTCAGTTCTTGAGTTCTTCTAGAAATGGGGCGAAAAAATAAAAGCGAAACAAGCCGCGGTGTGCGGAAAATGAAATCAAAGCATATGAAAAGAAGGAAAAATTTGTGAAAACAGAAAACTTAATAAAAATTCCTCCTTCTTTTGTTCTACTATATGCTAAGGAAGTGTGGAAAAGAAAGCAATGAAGAACAGGGTTTAGGTTTAGCTATATGCCTCCATTTTTTTGATGTTTTTGTTTTTTTTTTTGTTTTTTTTTTTATTTTCTTTTCCATTATTTTGCCCACTTTTTTTGGTTGTTGTTGTTTTTTTTTTTTTTTACTTTGTTACTTTGGCTTTTCTGTACCCGGCCCGGCCCTTAGAGAGGGATGCAGCCAACAACAACAACAACAACAAAAAGACGCAGACGCATGGAAATAATAGGAAAAGCAGCAACAACAACAACAACAGCAGCAAAACTGACAGCTGCTTAACACCACAGCTAAGTCTGTGTGTGTGTGTCTGTATAGGGACAGAGAGTAAAAGAGAATGGAAAAATGGGCGTGGGGTAGGGTGGGTGGTAGGCAGGAATAGGAAGGCGTTGCTTTCTGTAGCTGTCCGATAATAACTGCAAAGATAATGGCAAAGCAGCCTCGCTGCTGGTCTGGTCTGGTCTGCGTTTGCTATACGCTTTGACTCTAGCAGCAGCAGCAGCAGCAGCAGCAGCAGCAACGAAGCAGCAGGCAATGAGAGAAATGCCAAAAATACACACAAACACACCCACACAATACTCCCACACAAGCTTACACCCACCCACATACACACACACATACACATACAGACGCGGCTAACGGTAAACGCTGAACGGTAAAAGGAACACACGACACGAAGCACGCACAACGCACGAGCGTGCCATGTGCGTTTCTTTTGCTTGGCTCTCGTTGGTCTCGTTTCGTCCTTTCGTTCATTCGTTAAGTTGGCATTCGAGTTTGTAGATATTGGTATGTGTGTGTGCGTGTGAGTGTGTGTGTGTGTGTATGTGTGTTACTGTGTAGGTGTCTCTTCGTATTTGTGTATATGTGTGTTAGTTGCATAAATCCGCCAACAAGTTTCCCATTGTGGATGGCCCCACACACATACACACACACACATATGTGACGAGTACAGTGTATATTAACAGTGGTTTAAATATATCTACGAAAAACTCAATGTCAATATATAGCATCAGGTTAATGCACAACAAACTGTTTGCAATTTATCATATTATTAACGACTTAGTTAGTTTGTCTATTTACTTATTAAATATTAATAACATTTTCAATTCTTAGTAATGCATTTTCATTGCATTGTTAAAAAAAGATATATAAATATAGATGTGGCAGCTAATTTAAAAATATATATACCTAAGTATGTATATATAAGTCCTCCAGATCTAAAACACATTAAACAGTGCAAATCTCCTTTTAGTAGAGGAGTAAATACATAATTTGAGTAAGATAAAATGAGATGGGAAATGGCAAAAACAACATTTGAAAGAGGACGTTAAAAGTTTGCCAATAAGGTGTAGACAATTTAGAACCACTCTATAGTGGGTCTATACCCTAAAGTCTTGTCGTTCATATTTAACCAACTCCAAGCTCAACAATAAATTAGATTCGATTGTTTTCAGGAGTTGTAAACATATTTCAAGTTGAGATAAGATGCTTAGGATGCATTTGCGAACTTGCCCCTTAAAGTATGTTATCACATAGGCTGGAAAAGTATTAATTACACAGGCCGACATGATTTTTGGTGACGTTAACCTGAGAGACGTTTTTAACTAATTCGGGTACGCTGATTCTGACTGCATACTCAGTTTTTGTTCATCACATCCAGATTTTGTGAAATTATGGGATCTAGGGTTGGAAAATAGGCACCCAAAAGTATACTATATAAAGTTAAAAATTGTTTTTCGACATTTTTAACGAATTGAATTTCTTGTTTAAGAAAAATAGCTGTTGTTTGCCAACATTACTAATAAACAATTTGTTAGATGCATAAAATTAGAATAGTTCTTTAAAGTTAACAAGTTGCAAATTCTTTGAATCCCTATAGCATACTTTTTGGTTCGAATTTTACTCATTTTGGAACCAAATCCAAAGTGTATGATATTATGCATGATAACAAAGTAATGCCTCTTTAATTTTGTGTAAATTGCGTTTAAATCATACTTAATATATTAATAGGTTAAAATAACAACTTTTAGAGTATAGTAATTTGTTTATATTATACTAGAATATATTGAAAATGAGGCCATTTAGAATAATTCCAAAGCATTTTTTTCGAAATCCCGACGTGATGGGCAAAAACTAAGTAAAGGGCCGTGATCAGCAACCCCAAATTACTATAAAAGACCTATTGAACATAGAACACTTTTTCATGACCTCGAAAATGTCGGCCTGTGTTATTTGCAACAAATTAAAGTTTAGGTAAACCTGAAAATTGTGTACAAGCAATGTTTGCTTTAAGGATTTTTTTTCCACACAGTACTCCATAACTTCTTTACATGTTTTAAAAATCAAACACTTGGAGTACTTATTGCATACTTTTGAGAACAAAATTTCCCCATTTCTTCCGCCTAGATCCGCCTATGTAAGATGTATGTAGTTAAAAAAATTTTTTGACTAACTGTGTACGCTCCCTATTGCCACTTTCTTTTTGCTTGCTCATTCTGTCGTTTGCTCCCGCGCTTTCTCTCTCTTTTAAGCTCCCGCCTGTTTTTACAATGACTCAGAGCTGGGTGTGTGTTTGTGTGTGTGTGTGTGTGTCGATGTATTTATTTTTTTGTGTATGGCTGTGTGTGTATGCGTGTTCGTTGCCCTGGTATTGGTGTCATTACAACGCCAGTTAGGCGCTTACACGCTTCAATTTCTCGCTTGCCACTTATGGCCCAGCAAACTCGTCGTCGCCTTTTTCGTTGTCCTTTCGTTCGCCATCTGCTCCCTCCTTTTTTTCGTTTCTCATGTATATTTCTTCTACTTCTACGTATTCGTCTCGATTCCTTCTCGTTTCGAGTCATCTTGCTACGTTTCATCTTGTGTCACTTCGTTTCACTTTGCCGTTGCCTTTGGTTTCGTCCTGTGTTTCATTTACCAACTCGTTTCGTGTCTCATTTCGTTAGTGGGCTAAACACGTTTTATTTCATTCCACCTTTTATTTTTGTGTGTGTTGTTTTTTTTTTTTTCTCTTCTTCTTTTTTTGCTTTTTTTGCGCGCGGTCTTTTTCCAGGCAATGTGTTTGGTCCTGGAAAATTGAAACGAAAAAACAAAAAAAAAAACAGAAAACGACATACGGATATATTCTTGGTGTCACTTGATTTTTTATTTTTCCGTGTGACCACTTAAAATGCAATTTCATGTGAAGCAAATCCCTCCTGTTTTATAAATATGCCTAGAAATATGCAATAATTATTTTTACTTCAGTCCTAGTGCTGTGTCAATAGCAAATTATGTGTGTGCGCGCGTGTGAGTGTATGTGTGTGTGTGTCTAGTTACCTGAGCGACAGCTTCTTTTTTTCGCGTTCTCTAACCTTTCTCTCTCACTCTTTATCGCGCTCTCTCTTTCTCTCTCTTTGTTTTTCCGTCTCTCTTGCACTTGCTGTCTTATAAAAAGGTTCAAGGTTGTAGCGCCAACGAAAGGTACAAGAGTGAAACAACAATTGAACAACACAAATGAAAAACCATAAAATGGAAATACAAATTCAGTTTTCACTCATAATTCATTAGAGGGAAAGTATTCAAAGGAGCAACAGCAAAAGAGGAAAATCACATGAGTTAATCTAAGATGGAGCCTGAAAATCAATAGGTACAAAGGACATACAAGGCATGCTCTGCATGCTTCTCCCTCTCGTTCTCTCTCGCTCTCTAGTTTAGTCTCGCTATCTATCTCTTTCTGACGCTGCAAAAAAAAAAAAACACACTAACCCACACAGACACACATTTTTGGGCCTATTTTTATAAATACAAAACAATAAGATAAATATCTATATGTGTGTGTCTGCGTGCGAGTAGAAGTGTGCCTATGTGTGTGTGTGTGTGTGTGTGTGTCTGTGTGTGTGTGTGTGTGTGTGTGTGTGTGTGTATGTAAAAGCGGAAATTAACATTTTCACTTGCCTAGTTCCGGTTGGCACAATAAAATCAATGAAAATCGTTTAAGCACAGCAAGAATTCCAAAAAAAAAATGAAAAAAGAAAAACCACAAAACCAAATAAACGAAATGTGAGAAAATAGTGCGAAAGAAAAGTGCAATATATAGAAAGGAAAAACTTTCGAATCAGTAAAGAGTAAACAACAAATGGAAAAGCGCTGCAGGCAATGCCAAATGTAAAAACAACAAACAAAATGCATGGCCCAAATAAAAATCAAAAACATTTATAACAATGAGCAACAACAGCAGCAACAAAAACACAACTTATATGCATGCCACAAGCCAACACAAGCAACAATAACAACAGCAACAGCAACAACCACAACAACTACAACTGAAACAAAATCAAACACAAGTCTTCTTCTTTCGATATCAACTCCATTATTAGTAACAAATTTGCCAAATCGTATAACCAATCAACAACAACAACAACAACAAAAACAACAACAACAACAACAACAACAACAACAAATAAATGGCCGTTAAGCTTCAACTGACCAAAGGAAATATGCAACAACAACAACAACTACAACAATCCAATCAAAACCACAAACAAAATTATTACCAAAAAATATCTAGCTGAAGAAACTGGCCAAAACGTAGTAGTGCAACAATTGCGAGCAAAAGTTGTGGCTGAAACAAAGGATATTAATTTTCATCGAAATTGATTAACAAACAATTTGCTCCAATTCAACCATTTCCCGCATCGATTTCATTGAGAGATGGGGTCTAACACCAGTTCTACGACCGCGTCAGGAACAACCCTTGAGCGGTGAAAATTTATCAAATGCATCGCCCCCTCTTCTGCTTGATAGGTAAACAACAAATGCATATACATATCTTTCAATTCATTTGTAAAAAAAAGTGATTAATATAAACTTTCCAAAACCATAAAGTTGGGGTCAGTGTACCTTAAGGATGTTTTACTTCCCTTATGTTCACCCAACCTTTTGTTTTTTGTGATCTAACCATTTTATTTAATATTTAAATTTCACAATATATTTAGTTTACAAAGTCTTTTTGGGCCAATTAACTGCAACTTAATGATAGGAAAAGGCCAATGGGGAAATTGATTTTAATATGGCAAGCAAATAGGAAATGTTCTGATAAAGTCATTTTAAAATTTGTTTGATTTTATGCCAAAAATCGTGTGTAGAATATTAGCTAAAGGCAAACAAGGCAATAAGGCATTACCCCCTGCCTCACGTAAAGGCTTCTCGTTCGCTTGTCTCTGGCCCTAATGATTGAGTCATAACCATATCCTTTGATGACATCCTGTTATAGGTCCCACAATGAATTGACATCAGTTTGACATTGATAATGAAGATGGAGATGATTGGTAATGGGAAGGCAATCTGAGGTTATGCCTGGCTAGAAGGAGACGGCGATCTGATGTGGGTCCTTTAGATGACAATGAAATAAATGGAGATGGGAGATGGGCAAAGGATATTGGGCGACTATGAAACTATTGAACTATTGAAAACTCTTAACCGTAGACCGGAATACAGACACCTTTTGTTCGGGCACTTTCGCTTTCCTTGCCACAAACAACAATTGCCGCACATTTCAACTTGCAACTTGACTTTTCAACTGCTTCTTTTTTTTTTTTTGTTGATGTTGATGTTTTTTTCTTAGTAGCTTGCTTGCTTTGTTGCCTTGTCATTGTTCTTGACTTTTTGATCCTTTCCTGCTGTTGCTGCTGCTATTGCTGTTGGGGACAGGGCGACATGACAAGCGACAACAGCAACATCAACGTCAGCAGCAATAGTAACAACAAAGCAATGGAACAATGCCAGTTAACAATGGAAAACATAGACCCCCAAACACGTATACACATCCCCACCCACACATACACACACACACACACATACACACACACACACACATATACACACATGCATTCATTATGTTTCGCTTGATGTCTGCACTTTTTGCACTTTGTTTGTCCGTCTGTGTGTCGCTTTCAATCGTTTTCAATCGCTCCCTCTCTATCTCTCAGACTCTCTCTCTCTCTCTCTCTTTCTATAATTTCTGCATCTTTTGTTATCTATTTACTTGTTGTCCGAGTTAAATTGAAGGCATAAAAGTTAACAGTCTTCACAATAAATGTGAAGAAAAGGAGGTAAGCAAATGAGAAATTTGAAACGAATGTCACTGGATGATGCTGGGAGAGTGGCAAAAGTTTCATTTAAGGACAGAACAAATTAACAAGAATAAAATATGTTCTCCATAATCATTATAACTTCACAAGAATAAATTAGTTTAAAGTTTACTTGGACTCTATAGGTAATTGGGATTCATTCTGTAGTTTTTGTGCAATTTATAAAACAAGATTTACCTTTAAACCGGCTTTTGTTGTTCACTCAGGAGAGTGCAAATCAGGATTAGTTCAACGAATAATCGGACAGAGAAACTATATATGAAAATACTACAATTCTCATTTGATTTTAAAATAATTTTGACTTATTTCTTGGACCATTTAAGTGACCAAGCGCTTTAACGTCAAGTTTACAGACTATTATAGTTGATTGCATTACAAGGTTCCTAATTAAATTTAATCGGTAATCTGTTCAGCTATTTTGGTGTTCCGTCTCGCTTGCACTCACGTGATCAAATGGAAGGGGACACTTTTTCGTACATGCTAGTTGGTATTACAGGTTCAAAAGGCGTTTAAAATGTAAGAATATAATTACATTCAATTTAAATCTACAATTAATTGTATTGTAATTCATAGAATGCCGAAGTGGTGGCATGTGAGATCCAACTTATTACAAAGAAAACACCAAAGACAGTGACTAGATTATATGTTGATATGTCTTTCATACTAAATACAAAATAAACCAATCAAATTGCATAAAGACACTGGTTTTAGTGGTCAGTCGCTAATTATATTGAGTTTATTTGCTCAGCAGGTTAGCACATTATGGATATAAACTATTAGTCAAAATCGGTAAGAGATACTTTCGAAAAAAACACCTATTACAATAGTTGTTGAAGATTTGATTTCTGAATAATGGAAAAAAAAGAAACAATTTCAATTTAAACAAAAGATCAATGTTATAGTTACAATAAACTTTTTAATAAACACAGGTTTCGCATGCTGTTAGATGTACTTCACATCATAAGAATAAATACTGATGGACATTAAAATCATTTCATACGTAGACAAGGGAAGACTGACTATCGAGAAGTTCAAAGTTCATAACACCGAATGCGTTTGGCAATCAAACATTTGTTATTTCTAAAGACTTGCTTAAATTGAAGCTTTTCGACTTTTTTGCACCAGCTACAATCCCGACTATTGTATATGGTAGTACGTTCACCATTTTCCTTTTATTTGCCTTGGTAGTTGGCCTTTCTCTAGCCACCTGCACCACACCATCCGCCCACACTCCAACTTCCTTTGTCTACGTTGCGTGGTGTGCGGGGAGAAGAGAGAGTGCCGGGATCAGAGTAAGATGAGTAGAGTTTGCTTGCCAACTGGCCGAACACGTGCAAAGACCCAAACGAAACATCAGGCAGAACAGGCAACAAGCTTCTTAACTTGGCTTGCATGCTTCTGCATGCAATTTCTGTAATAGAAGGAAAAAAGAAATCTGAATACAAATGGTAATGGCCAGAGGAGGAATTGGCAGGTAGAAGACTGCCGAAATTGTGCATGAAAACAAGAAGAATAAGAAAGAAAAAAAAAATAAAATAAAACCAAACAAAAAAGTAAAACACATACAAGTTGTGCACGCAAACTCGAGACTGTGGCCAAGGTCAGGCACAGGCAGTCAGTCAGTCAGCCAGTCAGTCAAGTTAACTATAGCCTACCTAGAGCATATGGGTGAGACCCACTGGCTTTTGGCTGGTAACTGGTAACTGCACAACTGGGTCGTTCCGAGCATTGTGAGTGGTGCGGCCCTTTATTCATTTCGCATTCCCATTTTTGGCAAAAGTTATTCCGCTTTATGCGCCTCCATTTCAAGCTGAATGCCATCTGTGACGTCAGCTCTTTTCTTCTTTTACTGCACCTTCATATAATGGTAGCATGGTTATTTTTTGCACTTCCGGTTTTATAGCTAGTAGACTGCAAGGAAACTAAGTGAAACGAAACGGAAAGAAAGTGAAGACAGGACAACGACACGCAAACTTTGAAAACAGAAAAAAGGAATCACTTTTACGTGACACTTGGTTTTTCATTTTTTGCATCGAATATTTAACTTAAGGAATTATTAATTGTAAAAACATTCGATCGAATTTTTAAAATACTTTACAATTATAAAACTGCTTGTTAACAACAAGGGGTTTACAAGCAGTGTTTGATATCGTTGTTTAGGCAGATTTCATTTTCTCATTTGTGATGTGAAACTGTTTACTTTTTATTTTTATCTGCTTGGGCTCGCGCGTAACAGGCTTTGTCTTGGTGTCGCAGGGGCCACTTGAACGTACTGCGCATAGTATCGTCAACGTCCGCTAATAAAAAATTGTTTATATTTTAGTTTAAATATTTCGTATATCTATTTTTGTGATGTTCTCCGTTTCATGAGAAAAAAATTTATAACTTGTGGGGCAGTAAAAACCATAATTATGTTTAAAAATAAGGTTGCAAAATGTTGGAAAATATGACAAATTACTATCTTATAGATAAAAGGGTATGCTATGTTTGACAGCGTATATGTAAATGCCTATAATCATTTCATCATCATTAAAAATAAAATGACTATTTTGGAAAAATGATAAAAGGAGTCGAATTGATAACTCTTACGCTTTTCAATGGCTGAAAATCCAAAGTAAATGTTAATGACATTTACTTGAATGCCTATCTCTCTTTCTTAGTTTCTTGGCACTCTGTCTATCTTTTTGAGTTTCTATTGCTCTCTATGAAGCTTAAAAGCATTTGTTCTCTTTTTTAATTCATAAATTTTGAAAGTACTTAATGGTGTTTTTGGTGCTACAAACGGACAAAACAAACAAACAAACACGCACATACACACTCATTCACACATATATACATGCAAATCTGAAGGAGATGGCAGCCATGGAGGGAGAAAGATAGAGAACAGCTTTCGTTGCCTTGACTGGCAAGCGCACACACACACACACACACACACACACACACACACACACACACACACACACATACACATACACACAAGCATAGCGAACCCAGTAGAGGGACACAGACCCAGAGAGAGCAAGAGATAGAGTGAGAGAGAGAGAGTAAGATGACGGCCATTATTGCATCTAAAACACGCGCCAACAGAGATATAGGCAAACTGTGTACATATATGTATATGTATATACATATGTATTTATGTAAATACATACATATACAACTTGACTTGTGAAATTTTCCAATTTCTCGATTTTCGATTTGCGATTTCAACTTGCATTGAACTTCAGGCTTATGTAATCTATTTGCCGCTATGGCCCACCTGCCGCTCGATGAAGTTTACACGCAGACACAGATACATACATATATGCATTTTGTACATACATACATACATATAGTATATGTACATGCTTCCACGTATGTGTGTGTAACATGTATTTGGGTCGCTTGCTGCATGAAGCAATAACTCATCGACGGCAGGCGACTGGCGACGAGGCAAAAAAGCAAGAAAAAGTGCAGGCGACAATGACGTCACAACATTTTTTTGCTGCAGCATCAAATGTGCGGCAAAAGTGCCGCTGACCTATTTAAAAAAAAACACTCTCACACACACACACACACATACAGACGCAAGTAAAATAGATATAGGAAACAGATTGACCGAGAAAGACAAAAAGAACGTAGAGAGAGAATGAGACAGACGGACAGAAAGAGAGAAAGAGTAACATGAATGGGGTCAGCATTTCGAAACGCCGACTTGAATATACCCTTTATCCAACTATCTAGAGTATGCTGTCAAATGGAATCTTCGGAATCTGTCTCCCGGCATCTGACTCACATTTAACCCACTGCACTCTGCACTTCAACTTACGCACTACTTCCGCTTTATTTTGTTACTAAATAGCTAATCAATATGTTTAGTTAGAACTGGTTCTGGGACAATGTTGTATGTACATTTGGTTTCGTTTAATACCCCATATAAAAAAATCGTTTGATGTTGTGATATTTACTTTTTGTTCAATTTCGTTTCGTCGTTCTATCTTGTCAATCTTGTCCTTTAATAGATCTTCTTTGCTTCAGCTAAGCTTTACTTCTAACTAACATAAAGACCATCGAAATTTAATTAGGACATACTTCGGTGACCATAATTCCTACGTTTGTAGGTACGTGTGTATACCCTCTGTATAAATACATTATACATACATATACATATATAATTCTGATGGCGCCCAAGGGTATGCACATAAAAAAGGTGGAATCTGCAGTTGCAAGCTTTGCCGTTTTTTTTTGCTTTATGTAGCTTGAATTCCCAACTATTATAAGCGTTGAAGATATGGTATGGCCACTACAACTCTAGATTCTTTAGCAAAGTCTATAATAATCTTTTAAATTGGTAAGATTTATTGACCTCAAGCCGGCTAAAACCCAGTATTGCTTAACTATAAAAAGGTCCTAATCTAGACAAATAATATATGTATATATGTTCATACGCACGAGTCTACAAAATCAAGAACCTGCAGTTAGAGTTTTGAAAATGACTTTGAGAAACGAACAATTTCTTCTCACTTTGCCATGTTTTATTATGATTAGCTGCAGCAATTAGTTAGTTACAATGCGGTATGCATTGTCATCCGATTGTACAGATAGCAATTGAAATATTGCCACATATGGATAATCTTTCCCATTATGGGATTATAGTATTCGTTTTGACTGGCTTAGCTATTATAAATATACATATGTGTTCATATGTACATACATATATACATATTTCAATGGCCATAGATTTAGCCCTAAACCAAAAAGTGTTGAGAGGAGGGCCAACGAGAGGGGGTAGTGGTCGATCCATGCACTTACACGCTTAATTAAATGCCAAGACATAGAGAGCTCAAAAAAGTAGGCAGCATGCCCATGCAGCAACGCCTTGCTTCGCGCCAACCAACAAAAAAGCATGCCACCAGAAACAGTAGCAACAAATTGCACATTGTCAGCAGCAACATCAGCGATAAGGGAGACCATTTTATTGGGCACATAGCCAAAACGATGGGCGGGGCATGGGCCAACAAAATATGTATATACATATATATGACTGTAATAGAATTTCAATCGCAAGTGTAAACATATATTGCATTTCCTCTTTACGATGATGATGATGATGATGATGATGATGATGATGATGATGATGATGACGATGGGAAGAGAAATGGTGGGATATGATGATGATGGCGATAGGGATGTGCTTGTGGATGTTGTGGCCAGGGTTAGGCTTACGGTTAGTTGTGGCAATGAAAGTGCTTGAAGCATTTTTGGGCCCGTAGCCAAAAATAAATTTTAGCCGTCTTTAAATGTGAATTTAATACCAGCAATCACACACGCTTATCCATCCTTTCTCAATCCACCACTTATTTCATTCTTTGCCATCTGTTTCGACTTTGCCTTCTCTCGATGGAACCGCCTTTCCATAATATATACAACATATGTACATACAATCATATATACACACACATATATTTATATAAATCGATTGTAACTCAATTACAATTGCATTACGACTTTTACTTTTTTGGTTTTTTAATTCACTTGAGTGATTTTTATTTTCCTACTGGACATAAAATACACAAGGCAATCGGCATAAATACATAAATAAATCAAATTCATATTTAAATAATAATTAAGAATTCGCAAATAATTGTGCACAAATATTGGATAATACATACAGAAAACATACAGCATACTTATGTATGTACACTTAAACGATGCCTTTGGTTACACTTGATAAACTAGTTTTGGCTGATAATTAATGATAATATGCAATCAAGTCTCTAAATATTAATAATTCTTTCATCAATAGCATTTTTTTAGATCATTCGAGTGACAAAAAATATCCGGTGGTTTTTTTGATTCTATAAATTAAAGAGATATATTCTTTATGAGTATTAATAACCGAGTCACTCGAGAAATATCCGTCTGACATGGGAATAGTTTGCCCAAAAAATGGAAAATTCATTTAATGTATGGCGTATTGACTTTCTCTCTGTGGATTGAGTCAAGCTCAAAATTGTAAAGCTGTGAGAGTTGTTCGTATTATTGGCATAATACTCTCAACGAGTTCATTTTAATGTCATATGTCTTTTGCATGTTTCGATTCCTAACAACAAGTGTCTCAATAAGCAACTGTTTAGATAATTGATCAGATATTTTAAATATGTTTGTACTCATTGGATTAAATTTTCTTACAGGTCTTTGCCCAAATTGAGCAGTCAAGACGAAGAAGGGGGGGCTGGTCATGGCTTTGGTGGCGGACCTCAACACTTTGAACCCATTCCTCACGATCATGATTTCTGCGAAAGAGTCGTTATAAATGTGAGTATCAAATCAAATTCCTCTCCTTGTAAATACTTACTTATATGCTTTTGATTTTGGTTTACTTTCTATTTTAGGTAAGCGGGTTAAGGTTTGAAACACAACTACGTACGCTAAATCAATTCCCGGACACATTACTTGGGGATCCAGCTCGGAGATTACGGTACTTTGACCCGCTTAGAAATGAATATTTTTTTGACCGTAGTCGACCGAGCTTCGATGCGATTTTATACTATTATCAGAGTGGTAAGCAAAATTCTAATACAAGAAACCAAAACCTATTGTATATCAACTGAAAATGATTATTGCTAACAATTGTCAATTTTTTCTCTTCTCTTCCGTAACTCCAAAAATGAAACACATAAAAAAAAACACAAAAACGAAAACAAATGACCTAATTTAACTATTTGAAACGTAATAACCTATCACATCACTTACTCACTCACATGCACACACACATACACACCGATACCAACTTGCCATACTCTTGACGATCGCTTTACAGGTGGCCGACTTCGGAGACCGGTCAATGTCCCTTTAGACGTATTTAGTGAAGAAATAAAATTTTATGAATTAGGTGATCAAGCAATTAATAAATTCAGGTAAGCATGTGTTGCCCACCCCCTCTATTCACCTACCCACCTACCTTCCCCTACCTCCTACTCACATTAAAACGTTCCCCCTAAACAAAACAAAACAAAACTAAAAACAAATTAAACAATTAAATGCAAAATTAACTTGCAAGTTTGTTGATTTTCGTTTTTCTTTTCTTATTGGTAGCAGCAAAATTCATTTTATTTAATCAGCTGATTATAATTATAATAAGAATAATAATGAGGCAGGCAACACTGCATACAATACACAGACATAAGACAAGGACACAAATACACTAACAAAATACATACAAGAATAACAGACAACTAAATACAAATCTAAGCAGGCATGACGAGTTGAAAACGTTATGTAAAAAATCGTAGCCTACTTTGTTGGGCCAATACCAAATCAATTTTCATTGTATTTTGGTCTACAAAAACCATTTTCCACAAATTATAAACCAACTTAAAATAAAACAGTTAAACATTGTTTTGTTAATTGTTTTGTTAGTTGTTTCAATTATTTTATTGCATTAGGCAAAATATAACAGAGCATTACGTATACGCAGGGTGTGCCAGCTTTACTAATGATATTGAGATTGATTGTAACTACGATTGTAATCAAAATGCTAAACTGTTGCAAAAAGGCCAAATTACTTAAATTTTTGGAGAAATTTTTTTATATAAACAAACAATTTATTTGTGCAATTAATGACAATGCATTTGTCTGAACAGTAGTAGGAAATTTATTAAATGTTCAACATATTTTCGGCAACTTGTGCCGGGAAATTCTTTTTCCTTAGACACACAATCATACACAGACACACACAGATAGATAGACAAGCAAACAGACGTAAAAATACAGACAAGAGAGCCGACATGAAAAACTTTTTGGCGGCCAACCAACAAAAGCAAAATATAAAAAGTTGAAGTTAATCACTTGACCACCAGCTTAAAATTTTGTTGATACGGCGAAACAGAGGGTCAGTGTGGCCGGTATGCCGTTGGCATTAAAGATAAAGAAGACAAGAACAAAATGATGATGATGATGATGATCCTGATGCGCAAATGTGTGCGAAGAAGATGATACCAGAAGCAGAAGATGTCAATCAATTTGCACAAGTTTAAGCCCAATTGGCAACGTTTGATAAATACATACATACCAAGTTGGAAAGTTGAAGCCTGGTTGAAGCAAAGCCAAGATAAGATTTATGCATTTAAAACATGCCGGTTTTTTGGTCACACCATACTAAAAGCATATCCACACATATATACACACATATACATTTACAAATATACATATATATAAACTTACACTGCTCATTGAGAAGAAATTTAGCCATATTAAATACTAGTTAAAGCTTATATTAACTGCTGCTGCCATATGAGAATTTGGCAAAACGATGCACAAGAGATTGAAAACACACCAACACATATCTGTTTAACATACAATATTAAAATATGTACTTAATTTAATCTAAAAATGATGATGTCATATGCCTTTGGCAGTTTGATTGATTATTCTATTTTTGCTAATTACGTTTATCTTTTGCATTCTTTCCACAGAGAGGATGAAGGCTTTATTAAAGAGGAAGAAAGACCATTACCGGATAATGAGAAACAAAGAAAAGTCTGGTTACTCTTTGAGTATCCAGAAAGTTCGCAAGCCGCCAGAGTTGTAGCCATAATTAGTGTATTTGTTATATTGCTATCAATTGTTATATTTTGTCTAGAAACATTACCCGAATTTAAGCATTACAAGGTGACTAAGACTAAATCTTACACTATTTCTACACCGGCATTGAATCAAAACACTTTATCCATCTATTTGAACTTTCAATTTCGCTTAGGTGTTCAATACAACAACAAATGGCACAAAAATCGAGGAAGACGAGGTGCCTGACATCACAGATCCTTTCTTCCTTATAGAAACATTATGTATTATTTGGTTTACATTTGAACTAACTGTCAGGTAACTATAAGTGAACACCCAAAAGCCACCAAT
Source organism: Drosophila willistoni (assembly GCF_018902025.1). Taxonomy (NCBI): domain Eukaryota; kingdom Metazoa; phylum Arthropoda; class Insecta; order Diptera; family Drosophilidae; genus Drosophila; species Drosophila willistoni. The sequence continues at coordinate 2,954,759 of NW_025814053.1, forward strand.
ATATTTTCAAAACCAGTCTCCCAGAGCTACCAGCAATTAGAAGATCCTCTTATCTCTGTTGTAAAGCTGCCGCCGGCTGCAACTCCCATCCCAACATTGATTGGTCTTTGCAAAATTTGTCAATATTATATGAAATTCTTCACATTACTATGTACTTACATATATATACTTATTATTGCGCGACATTTCATCATCGATTTGTGTCTTTCTGTCTCTCGAATTTCGATCTGTTCACCAGGTTCCTCGCATGTCCGAACAAATTAAATTTCTGCAGGGATGTCATGAATGTTATCGACATAATCGCCATCATTCCGTACTTTATAACACTAGCGACTGTCGTTGCCGAAGAGGAGGATACATTAAATCTTCCAAAAGCGCCAGTCAGTCCACAGGTATGAGATTTTTGTTTGGCCAAAACTCCAAAAACCACAAAGAAAATAAATATGTATTATCAACAATCACAATCAAGAAAAATGAAAAACAAAATCTTTAACATGCAATCAATTAACCAACAAAATACTCATTAAAACATCAATCACAAAAAAAAAAAAAAAAACCAAAAAAAAACAAAATAAATCAAATGCAATTTCTGTTTGCTCATCTATATTTAAATACCATGATTTATCAGTTTGCCTGCCCTTTTTATTTGAACCTTTTAAGAATCTACGTTTTGTATTATTTCATTGTTCATCTGAAACTCATTCGAAATTATGTTAAAGTTTTCGCTATTTGCTTTTTGTATTAAAAAGAAGAAAAAATCCTAAAATGAATCATTGTTGTAAATTTATTACTAACACCCAAACAAAAAAAAAAATACTCTTGCTTATATATATATTTTTCAATATATATTTATATATAATCATGCATCTATCTAACTCTATAAATTATATACACATACTTTTACATATACCTACCCCATATATATATATATCAATCTATATATATATATATATATATATATAAACAATATATATATATATAAACAAAGCAAAAAAAATCTTCTATATATATATATATATATAAACAAAAAATAATTTAAAATTTTTAGGACAAGTCATCGAATCAGGCTATGTCCTTGGCAATATTACGAGTGATACGATTAGTTCGAGTATTTCGAATATTTAAGTTATCTAGGCATTCGAAGGGTTTACAAATATTAGGACGAACTCTGAAAGCCTCAATGCGGGAATTAGGTTTACTTATATTTTTCTTATTTATAGGTAAGTTTCAAACAACAACAACCACAAAAACAAAACAAAAACAATTTAAAAAAAAGCCAAACAAACAAAACACCACAACAAGCAAACAAATACCAAAAATACAGTCAATGAACTACTTACTACTCTTTTATATGCTCAAACAATACCAACAAAAAATATATACCTAACTTAAAACAAACAAACAAACAAAACAGACTGCGACACCTTCAAATACACCATCACAGACCGAGAGGGTTAAAGCGAATACTTAAAACAACCACAAAAAATACATACAGAAAGGAAATATATTATTTGTACAATATACAGATATATGCCTATCTTGATATCTCCTTTAAGTAACCAACAAGCACATTTTCGTTATCACTATGTAATCATCATTTGTCCATATCCCTATCCTTTTTACTTCCTAACTCTAACTCTCATCAACCAATCAAAAAGAAATTCAAATTTAATCAGCTTAAAAGCCAAAACAAAAAAAAAGAAAATCTTTCAAAAATATCAAAATCAAACAAATAAAAAGTAAACAAGAAAATATGCTTCTTAACACAAACTTTTGTTCTTTTAATTGTTATTTACGTTAACCCACAAAAACAATGCCAAAGAAATACGATATACGAATAATAGGACAATTACAAAATACAAATCCATACAATATACTACATAAACATATACCCAACCATACATACATATACATATACCTAATTTAATAATAATAATAATAGATGCTCTAGGGGATCGGGAACAAAGTGAAAATTCATAACTGAAAACTTACTTATATAGCGTATGCTATCTCAGTAAAATTCGTAATATATATATATCTACATAAATATAAATGTATAGTTTATGCTATTATTACAAGTATCAAACAGTATTTTATGTCTACCAAAAACATTAAAAAAAAAAAACAACCCAAAAGTTAGCTCAACCCCGAAAAACGAAAAACTTACCGCAAAACTTATCTTAAATAAAATTAACTAAAAAATACTTAGAGTTACCACTACCAAAAACAAAAAACCCAACACATACACAAATCAGTTAAACCGAGCAACAAGTAATACAACAGACATTTAGCCTCATTCCCAAAACGTTAGACTTAAGTAAGTACAGTCAGTGCACTTCTTCAATATATTTAGATGATCTTTGAGAAGCATTTAAAGTTCTCGATCGATGAATAAAACATTTTGACTGATCCTCAACCAGGACACTTACAGTCCATTAATTAATTTCTACCAATTAGCATCATGCTGTCAATTTTCTACAACGGTTCCAGTCTTTACAAAAGCAGAAAACAATTCTAAATATCGTATGTACCAAGGCAATTGTAGACAACTCATGTGAGTTATCGATCACTTGGAAATGTGCAATTGTTGCCCATTACCAAGGCAATTGTAGACAACTTATGTGAGTTATCGATCACTTGGAAATGTGCAATTGTTGCCCATTATCGCCAATCGATACTGCTTCCATTGAGCCGTTTTCAGTTAACGATCATTAAGAGAATGCTCACTGACTGTACTTGCTCACAAATTGCTTATTCTATACAATAATATAATTAATAATTGTCTTACACTAAATATTTATTTAGCGATAAGTAGGTAATATATTTTGGGACTCAGTATAATGAATTATTTTGGAATTTACAATTTTGTTTTTGATATAATCAAAACCATATATATATATATCTAAAATATGTATACTTAAATATGCCTATTAATTTCATTATATTTGGTTTGTCGTTCCTTTTTTTTGGCTAGAAATATTTATAAAACAAAAAGAAGCCAGCAGTGTCCAATATGTACTCGAATTTTAGTCTATTACTCCTGATATACTCTGACAAAGTAAAAAGTGAAAATCGAAATGCTTTTTATAAAATGCCCCATGCGTCCAAGTCGTTGGCAATTTTAAGGCGTCCATGCAGATATTTTGTTGCAAAATCCTTCTATTTTTTTGTCTATATTCATACATATATTTTCTCCTATTCTATTCAATTTATCTTTCTTTCTTTCTCTCTATATCTCTCACTCTATCTTCATACATATAAATTATATATAAATATATCTATGTATACTTAACTTAAACTTTCGTTCTTTATATATTTACATATATCTCTATAACTTTCAGTTTTGACATTTCTTAATATTCTTGCACAAACTGCATTTCACTCAAACCGACATGCCTTAAAATTGGCAAACTTCTTGGCGTTCCAATTTGTCCAAATATAAAGGAAATGAAATGGAAAAACAACTTTTAGGATAACAACAATATGCAATATGCAAATATTTCAATAAATATATTTATACATGTTCAATATATGCTTTCCGTTTTTCATTTCGTTTCTGTTCTATTGTTGTTCACGTTGTTTTTGTGTTAACATATACATATATTGAAAGTTGTAACCGTAACCGTTAACCGTAACCGTAACCGTAACTGTACAAACAAACAAAATTCTATTGTAAAACTACATCTACGTTGCCTTTTTTTGATGTCCGTTGTAAAGTTGTTGGTTTCTTTGTATTTTCTATTATTTAATTAAATAACTATATATATATATATCTATATATACATAAATATATGTATATACATATATATATATATATATATATATATATATATATGTATGTATAACTTACAATTAGTTTGTGTTAAGTTTTGTATTGGGTTTCATTTTGTTGCGTTGTTTCTTGTGTAATATGTTTAGAGCCTTAACCTAATGGAAATGCGGGTAATTTTACCGCTCAATTGTACAGATACCTACATGCATATATGTACATATGCATATATATATATATATATATATATATATGTCTTATATATATATATGCATATATACGTACATGTATATATGTGTATGTGTGTTTAGCATTTTGTATAATAAAATAACTTCTAGTTAAACTAAATACAAAACATGCACTCTATAGTTTAGTCTAGCCTATTCGAACCTCTCTCATCACTTCAAGAAAAACTATTTATATCATACACATAAAAAAATACATGTGTACTACTACAACCTGCCACTTTCATATCTTAGCAAGTTGATGTCAATCGTAGGTCCAGTTCTGAAATACCAATAATAACAATCCTTACCAAACAAAACAACACGAAGGCCATAAGATCAGTCTTTAACAAAAATTCACTTGATAAAAATATGTTGTCAGACTTTTGATTCTGTCATTTTGACCCAAATAGTTCTTGTTAACACGTGTTAGCAAAGTTTTGGCTACAAAGGATTGCAAATTTATGTTTGTTTTAGTTCTTAGCAATTGCACAAAGTCAATTGTTTAATGTCTTTTCCTGCTTCTTGATCTTAACTATAATTATGGTTATTCTGAATTTTTTAAAATCGATCAATTTCCCTTATTATATGTTTGTTTAGTATCTTGACACGAACTTTAATGAGTTTCCCTTTTTTGAAGAAAAAACTAATTGAAAAAATATATTTTAAAAAATGACTATACAAAAGGAAAACCATATTTCCATACTCCATATACTCCATGACATCATTTCGTAGGAAACATTACATTCACTTCATAAAACATTTTCAAAATGTAAAAAAAAAAAAACAGTAGTTGTTCGTTTCGAAGGGCAAAGGCATACAAAAATAACTATAGATTACGTGATAGACTTTGGGTAATCGTCTATTATGATTCTATTGAGGTAAGCTGTGCCTAAAAATGTGGAGGAGGTTGTGTCTTTTAATTGACTGTGTCACTTTCCATATACATACTTACCATGAGTTCACCTAATTTTCTTTAAACAATATTTTTATTCATTATAATTTGTCTTGCCGTAGTGTAGAATACCAAGTATTTATATACTATAACTATAACTAACTATATATACATAGATACGTATAACTGATGATATTAACATATAACATATGTATATTGTAAATGTACAAAAGTGTAAAACTACATACAAACATACAATCTTTAGATAGTCTCCATATAAATATATATATATATATATATATAACAATTAACAACAGCAACAACAAAATCCTTAAATGCCATAAATCTAGTGAGTTGCAACAATCAAGTAGAATTACTAACTTAAATCGATATGATTATCGATTTTTCTCTATAAAATAGACAAACATTTCTCGTCTTAACTTAACTCTCCACCTTCACACACAAACAAACAAACAAACAAACAGCAACAATTAAACAAACATACACACATTCGAATGATTTTCATTTACAATTTGTAATATTTTGCAATCTATTTTAGACTATCACACTCATAAACACTCATAACAAACATACATACATACATACTTACTTGCATACACATCAAATAGATCAAACAAAACAGACGAAATCTTTCAATACAAAAAGAAAAAAAGGAAAAACACTAAATGAACTTTGGCATGCCGAAGTTTCTATACCCTTGATTGCCTCTCCAAGTCACTGACTTCAATGAAAAGCTATCCACCAAGAGAGAGAATCCATATATGTAAATATAATAAGTAAATTTTGGATCTGAAAACTCCGATCAGCTTTTAATTATCTTTTGAAATTTCAATAAATTAAAGTCAATCTAATTATCAGATGGACATTATTCTCTGAATGAGCTATTATCGATTACACAGGCCGACTTTTTTGAATTCACAAAAAAGTGTATAATAATTGGTCAAATGTGTTGAAATTATTTAAATTTAACGTATTTGCGATATTTCATTGTATAATCAAAACATAATATTATGCCAAAACATTATTAATAAATTAGGTATTTGAAACAACTTCCAAAATATCAAAGGGATACTTCTAAAATGTAAAAAATTTGAACAAAAAGTAGATTCTAGAAAGTAAAAGAAATTTTTAAAGAATTAGTAAAATCTCTTCCACCAAAAAAATTGTTTATTAGTAAAGTTTGCAAACAAGAGCCATGTTTCTTTAACAGGATACTCTAATTATATACATTTATTCAGGATATCCTTTGACTCTCTATATATGCCCATTTTCCAACCCCATTTTAAAAAATGTCGACGTGACAGACAAAGAATTTAGTTCTTACTCAAATTAAAGTCATCAAAAATCATGTTGGCCTGTATTATTAAGGAATTTGTCCTCATTTCACTTTAATTGTAATAAAGTTTCTCAATCAATGAATGGTTTCTACTAAAAAAAAAAAAACCAACATTTCTTCCCAAAGTGGGCGATTTTGTGAATTTTGTAGGCATAAATACAATAATAAAAATAAAAAACAAAAATAAAAACGTAGTTACCATTGGGAAACTTGTCATACTTGACAAGGTTAACATTTATTTCTTGGACTCTGTTCCTTTGAATATGTCTTTTACTTTTTTACTTTAACAAAATGTTAAAAGCTAAATAGCATACTTATATGATATGTATTGTTCAGTATGAAGCCAATTTCTTTCATTATTACTTACTAGCTTAAGTGAACAAATTATGAATTTTCCACAAAGTATGCAACGATTTTCTTATTTTCTCAAAAATGTAACTATTAACCAGTCGACACAGTTCCTGGTTGCTATACATATAAGCCAAACCGTCACGCCAATAAGAACAATAGAATCGCAGATTTTCGCATAAAAATATGGATGTTCAGATCCCTAGATTTTCTCTTTAAGCCCAGAAAAAAGCTTTCAAAAGCATTTCACGCATTGCACGGCCGACAGAACCAGTTGCTTGCTTCAAGTGTATATATTACTTATGCTGATAATGATATTGATCAACTTAAAGAACATTTTCTAGATTTTTCTATGAATCTTGGCCCTAGATTTGAAGAGAATATTATGTTTAATGAGATACTTAGCATACTTTTTTGGGCAAAATACGGTTTTTTGACCATGGAGGCCACGCCCATTGTCTATTACCTCACGCATTCCGATGAGACTGAAAATTATTGTTAAACATACATTTTTGAATTAAGTGCCCAAAAAACGGCTCGGCACCCCCATGTGCAGTCATGTAGTAATATTTTATAAACTGCAAGTTTATGGACACAAACAATTATATTTCCTACTGACTGCTTACGAGCAAAAGCCATTGGTATTATCATATAATACACATCATAAAATATTCTTAACTTTATGCTTAAGTTTAGAAAATCGCCCACTTTGTATTGACATACAATTACTACATATATTTGTCATTTGCAAGGGTATACGAAAACATTCTTCATACAACTTTTGTTACACCTCTCTCTCTCGTTTTATAGTTTCTGTGCACAAGTCAAATCAATTCTATTCAATTAAAACAAAAAAATAATAATAATTTTCAAAAAAAAAAAACAGAACTGTATTTATAACAAGCAAAATCAAAAACAAACAAAAAATGATAAAAGAAATAGTTTTTATGTACGTATATCTTGTAGTTGTTTTAAAAGGTAAATCAAAGCAAAAATGCAGTCGACTTTTAACACATTAAACACAACAGCAGCAACATCACTTGTGCTGTATATAGAAATATATATACACACACACACATACATGCCATACACCTAGACACAGACTCGAAACATACATACATACATAAACATATAACTATCTCCTATCTTTATATATTATTCACACTGTCTCTTCTTTATATATCTATATATACATATATATAAATACATATATGTATAATATATATACACACTTATTTGAAACGTTTCTTTTTTGTTCTTAACGAATTTCATTTTTTGTTTTTGTTGAACAAACATATGTATGTATGTGATGTATTGGGATGGGATGGGGAGGGGGTTAGGGTCTATAGTACTACTTACTACCTACTTACACATACATATGCGTGCATATACAATACATGCATACATATTGTTTATAACAAAATTTATTCCCAAGCAGAAATTAAGTATACTATTTCGTATATAAATACATAAAAATAAAAGCATCAACCCTTTTTGTTGTGTAAAATCATTTTCTAATTTTCAAATTGTTTGTGTTTCATTGTTTTTTTTTCGAATCAATCTGATAATTGAAAACGATCTCTATATATTGTGTATATATAGGCGTGGTCCTATTCTCATCAGCGGTTTATTTTGCGGAAGCCGGCAGCGACAGTTCGTTTTTCAAGTCCATACCCGATGGCTTCTGGTGGGCTGTTGTGACCATGACTACGGTGGGATATGGTGATATGAGGTATATAGCCAAAAACCAATCAATATCAAGAGCAACAGAAGCAACAACGTTACAAATATATACACATACCTATATATATATAATAATATATATTAGTATTTACATAAAGAAAAGCTTTCGCTGATATCCAAAATCTGCTACTTGAAGCTAATCCTAGATCTCTCACTCTCTTGTTCTTAATGTCTCTCTCTCTATTTCTATTTCTGTTAACCATCTTAAATGTTGTACAGTGGATAAAAAAAACGAAAGCATTGTGTATAATTCACCTAATTCTATAACCTTATATCTCTCTCCCTCGCTCTCTCTCTCTCTCTCTCTCTCTCTCTCTGTCTTCCTCTATTCGTATCACTTTAAGTGTTTTGGTGTGTTTTTTTGTTGTTTTTTACTATATCAATCCTGAAATTGTATATATAATATTTGGCTCTTTCCACAAGAAAAAAAAAATAAACAAAAATAACCCAAAAGCCAAGCAAAAGATTTGAAATTTTTCAACCTTCTTTGGGATAGAAGAACTGACTGCTAGTACAGTTGTGCGCAAATTATATATTTTGTGTGCGTGTGTGTGTGTGTGTGTGTGTGTGTGTGTGTGTGTGTGTGTGTGTGTGTGTGTGTGTGTGTGTGTGTGTGTGTGTGTGTGTGTGTGTGTGTGTGTGTGTGTGTGTGTTTATTGTATTTGCTAGTTTGCTTGATTCGATCCCAAAATATAGAGAAATTTCCCCACTTTCCATCTCTTCTTAGAGCTCTCCCTCTCTCTCCCTCTCTCTCTCTCTCTCTCTGTTTTTAGTAAATTTACTGATTTGCTTAAATTTTAATTGTTTTGTTTCATTCATTTAAATCCCATTTTATTGGCATGTTTTATTTTGAAAAGCTTTTGTTTAATGTAGACCAACCAAAATGGTTGGATATATATCCATATATAATCGTACATATATATCACCATATTTCTTGGCCAACAGAAAGTGCAGCCCACCAGAAACTACAAGATTTATGTTAAATTTGTGTTTGTTGTTTCCTTTTCAACCGCCCAGAATATATCATTCGAATTCTGCTTGGGAATATCAACACAACAAGAAATTCAAAATAATTAACTGAACACAAGGAACCTTCAATACTGTTTCGTTCCGCTTTGGATCGTCTCGTTCCTTTTCGTTTCGAATCGTTTCCATATGATATTATCGTCTTGGTAGTAGTAATAACAGTGCCCCGCCCCTCCCGAGTTAAGTACATACTAAATACATAACATGGATAAACAGACTGACTTATCGACAATCCAAACACTATTAACAGACTTATACAAAACAAAAAAAAACAAAAAAAAACAAAAAAACTTTTGATATTAATTTTTTTATTTGAACAAAACTTAAAAATGAAAAAAATGTTATTTTGGTTTCCGTTTTTTTGTTTGTTTTTAAATACAAAAACACCTCTGATATTTGTTAATAAGCTACAAACTCAAAAAAAAAAAAAACAAACAATATATATTTTTTATACCATTTCGGAAATATGAAATGCAAATTCTTCCATCCAACTTTTTTATAGGCGTCGTTCTCTTCTCATCGGCGGTTTATTTTGCGGAAGCTGGAAGCGAAAATTCCTTCTTTAAGTCCATACCCGATGCATTTTGGTGGGCAGTCGTTACCATGACCACCGTTGGATATGGTGACATGACGTATGCAAATCTATACAATTCTATAACCTTTAACAATTATGATTTATACTTTTCGATTATCGAAACTTTAGTTAGTTTAATTTGCCGCTCGAAAAGAGTTATGTTGATTTCTTACTCGTCCACGAGTTTTTTATTTCAATTTCTTTCGTTTCGTTTTTGCGTTCTGTTGTAACTAACTAACTAAGCAAAAAGAAAAAAAAAAAGAAAAAAGAAACCTAAACCTAAAAAAAAACGCAAAATATTAATATATATGCAAAGAACCAAGCTGAATTGTCTTGTAAAAATTTGTCATATGTAAACTTTGATTTTGTATTTCTAATTGTCGTTTATATATTACTATAAACTATCCTTAACTCCCCTCTAACTCCTATGATTTAGTTTTAACTCGCTGAGCTGTGTGTTCGTTTAGATTCTTTTCATGTAACTCATTCCGTTTTGATTTGTATTTGTTTCTCATTTCATTTCGATAAGTTTCATTTTACAAAATGGCTTAGCTAAAGCAAAAAGGTGCCGTGTCGTATTTGCCTTCAACTTTTTATTTGCATTTGCCATTTGCGATATTTATTTAACATATTGAATTCTTTTGAAACCACCAAAAAAACCAAAAAAATATCAATGTAAAGTTGTGTCGTTGTTTAGAAAAAGAAAAACCACAACAAATGAAACAAAATAATAACAAGAACACACCTACACATACATATTCAGACACCCACATAAACATGGCTGAAACAAATAAGAGAAGAACAGAAACTGTGTTAAAATCAAAATAATTGCAGCATGTTCCATTCCATCATCTCTCTCATCTCTAATGCGATAATGGAAACTTATCGTTTCATTCGCATGTTTGCATGCTCCAGTTAAGCGAACAGCTCCATCACACACACACATGCACACAAATCCATTTACACCCACATCTGCACACACAGAAACAATCACCGATATATTTATTTAGCCAATACCCAAACCATAGGTGCTCCTCTTGTGTATTAAGCCTGAGCTTAACCTCCCATCTAAGTTCCCCACCCAATTCCAGATCACGAACTTATTTTACACCTGCAGCGACAAATTTATTCCGCACTTTTTCCCCGCCCATCACCAAAAACTGTGCTGTGTCTCTTTTCTCTCTCTGTGTTTCTCTTCTCCGCCGCACTTATAAAATAATTATGTTATATGTAATAGCTGTATGTATATATAAATATCTTTAACTACACAGCCATAAGACTTCCCCTTCCCCCCTCTACACTCTCAGTACGCTACTACTCCTTCTAAGTGTTGTGCCAAGTCAAAAAAAAAACAAAAACAAATGGTTTTATTTAATTTTAATCTTATCTAGACTAAATGCCTAATAACAAAAGAATATTACATACTTACATATATGTACTTTCTCTCTATATGTATATGAATATATATAAACATACTTACTTACCTATAGTTTTTCTAATGCCTATGATTTTGCCAAAACAAAAAAAAAAAAAAAAAACAAAAAAATATTACCAAATGCAAAAACAAAAACCAAAGAAAATACCAAATTTTTACTTTACATTTCTTATATATTTGTATTTTCATTTTATTTATATCGTTAACATCGCTCGCTTCATCCAAAAATACCAAACAAAACAAAAAAAATATATATATATCTATATATATATAAACAAAAAATATATATTTATATATCTCAAATCAAAAACCAAAATCAAAACATAAACAAAATCTAAAACCCACAAAAAAAAATGACCAAAATCAAAAATCCCCAAATAAAACGCAATTCAAAATCGACGACAAATATATATATATATATATGTATTTATACGCACAAAAAAATAAATCTGACAATAATATTTATAAACCAAAAACTGGCCTCAAATCAAAATGTAATGCAAAATGAATGCGGAATCACTAAATTACAACAACAAATCTACCAACAAAAAAAAAACCCAAAAAAAAAATAAAACAAAACCGAAAACAAAAAACAAAAAACAACAACCGAAATTCTAACTCGTTTGATATACGAATGAAAATATTGATGAATAAATTTGATAATTGCGAAAATCGATCGAATTCGAATAAAATGAAATGAAATATATATATATAACAACAACTACTAAATAAACCTAAATGATAATGTTAATAATACAACAACAATAATCGGGAACAAAACAAACAACAAACAAAAAAACAGACCCGTCGGCGTTTGGGGCAAAATTGTGGGATCACTGTGTGCCATTGCTGGTGTACTGACAATCGCACTGCCTGTACCGGTTATCGTCAGTAATTTCAATTACTTCTATCACCGCGAAACGGATCAGGAGGAGATGCAGAGCCAAAACTTTAATCATGTTACTAGTTGTCCATACTTGCCAGGTACATTAGGTAAGTTCGAACACTGCCAAAAATCCGAATTTTGTGTAGGTTTGTGTTTTTGTGTTGTAGAGCCATAAAACAAAACTCTCTCGTACTGACAATCCATACTACATACCTATATAAACTACTATATACATACACGCACACATATACGCATCTACGGATATTGTATTCGCCAGTTAAGCTCGTGGGACGCTATTGCGCATTGGTACATCCGTATGTCAGCAAGCTGCTCGAACGAGTAATGCAACTTGTGTACTCGTTACTCGCTGTTGATTACTCGTCCCCGTCGTGCTGGTAGCATGTACTAGTTGCAAATACCGTCTAGTTTGGCCACTTGTACTATTTGTGCGCATCATTTGGTAACTTGTCGTTGCCACACTCGCTGTACTCGCTGTACTCGTTGCTTGTACTCGTCGGCTAGTACCAGTAACGAGTAGGGGAACTATAGTGACTTGTGCTAGTAACCACACGTTACCCATATCTTACATTCATTCTACCCACCCACCCTACCAACCAACCACTCCCACCGTACCCACCATCTATCTAATCCACCTAAATAGACCTCTCAGTTTTAAGCCGAATAAAAATAGAAACATTTACGAAGAAAGAATCAAATGCGGCTGGGTAATCACAAGAAAAAAAATGAAACCAAGTATACCCAAACTATTGATTGACGATATGGGTGATCTTGCCTTGTACTGAGAATACCGGCAACAACATTCATCATCATCAATACGAAGCAATCATCATCATTCTAAATGCACAGAAAAATGATGATTCAAATTGATAGATAACTGCATACACATACAAACAAATAATGTGTTCACGTACTCTGTGTTTTGTGTATAATTGTAAAACAAAAAAAAACAAAAAAAAAACAAAAAAAAAGACAAACAAAAAGAAGCTTTTTTGTAATTGAATTGCATTACAACTGTATGTGTGATCTTCTCTTTCTCTCTTCTTCTCTCTCTCACACTCTCTCTTCTATTTTGTTTCTCTCTTTATTCCGTCGAAAAAATCAAATAAAATAACGAAATCAAACCTAAACCCAAAACCCGAATCAAATACCAATTGTATTATGTAAATCTCGTTCCAATCCAAAAAAAAAAAAAAATTACCCATCATACTCCGATCCTCATCCAACCCAACCATCCACCCATCCGCCCATCCATCCATTCCACACACCACAAACACTGAAACAACTGCAACACTAAAACCAACAATAACATAACACTACCAAGTAGGTCAACACATGAAGAAATCATCGTTATCTGAGTCCTCATCGGATATGATGGATTTGGATGATGGTGTTGAATCGACACCAGGACTAACTGAAACGCATCCTGGACGTAGTAGTACGGCAGCTCCATTTTTAGGAGCCACGCAAATGCAGCTGCAGCCGCCTCAGCCACCGCCGCCGCCGCCGCCGCAGCAGCAGCCAGCGTCCACCTCCCTCGATAAGCAGCAACATCTCTACCAACAGCAACAGCAACAGCAGCAGCAGCAACAACAGTCCATTACAGTAGCTGCAGCAGCAGCAGCAGCAGCTGCCGGTGCCGGCAGCAGCAGCCTCACCTTGAGGCATAATAATGCTTTGGCTGTTAGTATCGAGACCGACGTTTGACTACTGGGTAAGTTTACTGGGCCAGTCGACTGCACAAATGTCATAATCTTCTTAATCTTGGCTCACCTTGCCACACACCCACTCACATAGACACACACACACTAACCTATCGCTACACATACAAAACCCACATACAACTCAGAATACTATAAACTCAAGTTTTACCCATAAGTTTCAATCAGGCGATGGCATTGCAGTCAAATGCCATGTATTCCTATTAGTTGCCTTATCTGAATGATAACTATTCCGAGGCCTGTTCTATTTCCCTCAATCGATTTCAAAATATTTTAAGCTATGTATATAGATATTTCAATCATGAGCGAATATCTCGAAAGCAATGCTTAAGAAAAATAAACGAACTTCACCATCGAGTTCCTTGAGCTCAGGTTATTGAAGACACGTCTTCAATTTAAATTTACTGAATGTTATTTTTTTTAACTTTTGTGAACTCGTCTTTATTTCAGTCGAAAAACATTCAGTCGTATGTTTTTTGAAATTACTCAATTTGCTAGAAGAACAAATGTTGTCAATTATTGCCAAACATCGATTTTGTCAAGGACTAAAATCGAGAAAAGGTTAGAATTTCGGGTCCGACGAAGTCAATTTCCGAATTAATTATGTATGACTTTTAATTACTTAAAGTTACTTGAGGACTAGCCTCAAGGGATGTTCAATACAAATAACACTATAAATACAACACATTATACTGGATGAAACAAGAACTATATAGTTATATAGTTAAATCCTATCCTATCCTTTATTCACTCACCTACTCTCTCTCTCTCTCTCTCTGTCTGTCTCGCTACCTTTCTCTGTCACTCCCAGACATGTATTTTTATATCTGTATGTTTACACTGAAACAAATTTCAATTAATGGTGAAGAGTTTACACTAAAAATGTTGAGTGAAGACAAACGATTGACTCATAATTAGTGTTAGCTCAACACAAAGTATATATATTTTTAAACTGATTAAAATTACAATAATATGGATTTTTATTAGCATTAAAAACTATTTTCTCTTTTCTCTCTCCACGTGATGCGCGCTCGCTCGCTCTCCTCCTTCTCTCTTCTTATCATTTTGTGTTCCATGTGCTTTTTTGTTCGCTACCCCCATGCCCCCGGGTCATGAATATATATAAATATCTATATCTATATGTATAATCTATGTCTATATCTATGTCTCGACCTTAATGTATATTTACGTATAAATTATCGATATCGATATATATACCTATATTTAAATAAACTAGTACAAAAGACGTTAAGTGTTACCAATTTGGCCTTGACAATTGTTAAAATGGCTGCCAGAAATGACTACAAGCAACAGCAACAACAACAACATCAACAACAACAACAAAATGAACCTGTTTATATATATTTAATTTAATATAAGTAGAACAAATAACAAAAAGAAAAACAAAACAAAAAAAAAAGAACAACCAATTTAATGTATGGCTAAATCTAATTCAAATTTAAAGAAATAAAATACCAAAGAAAACAGACAAAGATGAGGAACCCATATAAAAATAATTATAATATTGTATGTATAATTTATTAAATTAATAAACAATTAATAACCTAATATAATTAAAATAAATTAATAATAAAAACAAAACTAAACTAAAATATATATTTAAATAAAAAAAAAAACATCGAATAAAACCAATAAAATAATGTCAACATTGTTTTTTGGTTTACTTTTTGTGTTTTTTTATTTTTTATTAATAATTCGAATTAAAACGTAATTCCAATAATGGAAGAACAAAATTTCAAGTGTATATACAATAAAAAAATTAAAATAAATTAAAATATCCAACGTATACATACACACACAAGCATACACTCATATACATACACACACACACACACATACAGCAGCATTAATTAATAAAAAGAAAACCAACTAAAGCTTTAACGAAAACCAAAAACAACTTCTATTGCTAAGTAATTCAATTCAGAAAAGAAAAATAGCTAACCAAAAGAAAATGTGTAGAACAAATTCCCCCTTGAACCGAAAAGAATATGAGTGTACATAACACATACAACCATACCTTCATACGCAGGTTATCCCACCACCCACCCTTGGACCACTCTTTGATCCTTTGATACATATCCCTTAAGGTGCACTTACAGTCTACAGCCCTCATTCTTCATGGATCTATAATGGATCTTCAAGGTATCACTGTCTGAATGGCTTGACGCCTAAAAGCTGTCTGCACTTTCGAATTCTAGGTTAGCTGGAGCATTTCAAATTTTAGAAAATTCAAAGGTTTGCAATATTCCATACGAAAGTGTGCAACTATTGCATTCGAATCTGTCTATTACCTAGACGTTCGTTTTGGAAAGCCATGCCGAGATCTCTCACTAGCAGACTTTGCTCCAACTGGTTGGGAATTATAATTATATAAAGTGAAAAAGATACAGCTTTTTTCCACATTTCGTTGCTTTCTTTCGATTTTCGATTCACTCATCCGAAATACCGAAACTCTACAAAAGAGTACTTAACGAAGAATATTAGTGAGGGAAAACTGCCGTAATTATTAAATAAACATTTTTTATAGTAAGGCTAAATCCAATTAAAATAATATAAAACAAAAAATAATACAAAGAATGTAATGAAAATGAGAAATACGCATTATCAAAAGCCATCAACCTCTAGCCCCCTATACAAGGCCCCAGCAAGAGCAAATCGATCCGACCCACACACACACACACACACTCATATATGTGCACTCACACACACATAGCCAGCTAGCTCAAAAGCGTGTTCTGCTTAGAATCCCCCCGATTTTCGAATGAACTAAATGAAATGTAAAAGCAAAAAGTACAAATATTCATCAGATTCCCAAATATATATGTACATATATTTGTGAAACTATATAAATAGTATATTCTGATGCTGCAAATATTTGTTTTTGGTTAACAAAATATAAATAAATAAATAAAGAAACGACTGCAATTAAACTAAAACTTACTAAGTAATATTAAACAAAAAAAAAAACAATGAACAAGAACAGCTTAACCACATACAATAAAAGCAGCAAAAGCAACAAACAAACAAACGGAAGCAAAATTGAAAGGAAAACAAGAGAAAAGTATAGAAAGTAAACGCTCTTATGATTTTATAATACATATATATGTAAAGAAACAAAAACATACCATTCAGAAATATCCACATATACAGCATGTACATGTACATATATACATAGAGAAGAGACCATTACAACAACAACAACAAGAACAACAACCAACTAAAATGCAATTAGGAGGCAACTTAAAAACGAGACACAAGTGCAGTGAATGTCTTTCAAAATCTTTAAATAAGTTCGAAAACACATACACACACACACACAGACACACACACACACACACACACACATGCAAACATTCCAAAACCATTCTTGTCACCAGCAGCCCAAACCGCCTAATCCACCCATCCACACAAGTCCAGAACAACAAATGAATAGAAGCGAAAATATATTAATCAAATAATACAAATATTGACTGAATATATAAATAAATAAAACAATTATAATAAATGTATATAAGACAAACAAAAACAAAAACAAAAAATTAAATTATATTAAACAAATAATTTATTATTAATTGTATTTAAATGTAAAAAGGAAATTGAACAAACAAAAGCTTTGAATACCGTCCACGCACACACACACACACACAGCCACTGACACCGACTTACTATACTCATACACCCACACACATACACCCACACACATACACCCACACACATACACTCACACACACTCACACACAGTCACACACATACACATGTCTTTTCAAAGATACGAGGTCTGTCCAACAAAAAGAAGTTTTGAAACTTTTCGAAAACAGCCCATCGATTCACAATTGACGAAACAAGAGGAAAGGCAAATCGAAGATAACATTAGAGAGAGCAGAAAAGAACAATTTCTTATTTCTCCACAAAGTCATGATGCCCTCAAGAGATCTGTTATCCGAATAAGTCCGCACATTCGTGTCAATGTCTATCATGTGGAAATTGCAGACTGATCGCCGTTTGAACTGCAAGTGAAAATTACGCCCCAAAATAAATAAAACAGAGCAAAGTGCCTTAAGGAACCATTGGCGGCGACGCGTTAACTGGGCCAGAAAATACATCGAACGAAGCGGAGGATCAGGCAGAATAACAGAAAGGGCACACAAAAACTTCTAAAGTATCTTTTCGATTCTATATGTACAATATGCTTCTTGGGAGCCTTCTTGCCCCTCCCTTCCAACCTCACCCTGCCCATCCAGGCACTTCAGCAGTCAAAGACAAAATCCAAATAAAGTAATCACCAAGTTAAGAATCAAATCAACTTCAAATGCTACAGTGGGTCAAGTCAATCTGCAAGGACCTCAATACGCACTCTCCCCTCGTTGAGCAGTGAATCATTCGATTCTTTATGTATATAGCTAGATGTCTTACTACTTCAAAACTCAAATACAATACACCTACATACATGTGTACACACATATACAGTGTGTATGTGTATTTGTATGTATTGTGTATCAAAATCATATCTAATCCAATCTTTGATAGGCCCTCACTGTAGAAGTCCTTCCTTTTTCCTGCCACATATAAAAAACCCCAAAACTAAAAGCTGTAAATACTCAACGACAACAACAACTACAACTACAACAATAAACCATTCAACTACCAAAACTATCAACTAAATTAAAAAGTAACAAATAGTAAATAATATTTTTTAATAAACAATAAAAAGAAAAAAAAAACAAAATAAAACAAACAACTAAACTAACAAAAAGTCAACCCTAAAGAAAAAAAATAAAAAAAAAACCTCCAAACACCAATAAGCTTAAAAAGAGCAAAAAAAAATATTAATAATAATAAACATAATTAAATAATAATAACGATTTTCTATAATTTAACAAAGAACCCGATTAGCTTATTTAGTCAAAAGTCATCAACAAGAAAGAGAAAATGGGCCGCATGTAAAAATAAGGTTGTTTTTTTTTTAATTTTTTTTCCTAGCCTTAAAATAGACAAATTGCCTAAAACTAAGATTAAATAAAAACAAAATGGAAAACTAAATATTTGAAAGGAAACCATATATATATATATATATATATATATATATATACATATATATATACCTATACACAGATACATACATACATGCATATGTATGTGTATTGATGTATTAGCTAATAGGACTTGAAATTGATCGTTTCTGAATTATTTTTGATTTCCATTTAACTTACAGAAAACGAGCCATTAAAATTTAAAAAACCAAAAAAAAAACATATAAAGCAAACTCGTGTTAACTTTAAAATTAAAAAAAAAGCTTAAAGAAAAAAAATTTGGAATAAATGTGTTCAGCAAAAATAGAAAGAGAAGCAAAAACCAAGAAAATGTTATTATATGTTTAAAAACTAAAAAAAAAAAAATTAAAAAATAAGAAAGAAATTTAATAAAATTAAATTCTTAACACAATTACAAATTGTACAAAAAAAAAAAAATTTAAAATGAAGAAACAAAAATAACAAATAGATATTGTATATTAAAAAAAAAACAAAAAAGGAAGAAAGATCAACTTTAGCTCAGTTTATAGAAAGAATTATTGATTGCTGATCAATCATCAAAATCATCAATGGAAAACTAAACCAAAACAGAAAGTGAATAAATTATATATGAAAAAAAAAATTACCAAAAAAAAAAAGAAAACACAAAAAAAACAAAAGAGAAAAAATGAAATTGAAATAAACATTTTTTTTTTGTATTTTATTCCATGACAAAAAAAAAAGAAAAATCATACACTTACTTGTAAATAGAATTCTAATCAGTTAAATTATTAATTTTTATTCCTTTTTATACGACAAATAGGGGCGCGGCAAGGTTTTCTACGAGCTCTATAGATCGGTTTTGATTCCACTTTCGAATCAAATCTTTTCTTTTTATAATTGGTTTTTTTGTAACCGTAGCATCAAATGATTTCAGTATTGATTACAAGCAGATAACACATGTCAAACACTAATTCTACGTCTAAGGTATAGTCTAGTCCCGATCATCTACTGCAAATACTTCTATTTATATCGAAACCGATTCAAGATCAATCTTATAAAGAAGAATTTTGCACAGTCAACACAGCATATCAAGAATCACCAAGTTCTCAAAAGACTTTGCTTAAGGACTACAAACTTACAATGTCCAAACAATAAACGCTAGAACTCGTTGAGAATTATAGACAAAATTTACGTATTTTACAATACAATTGACGTCGTCATCACTCCAGTGCTTGTGATTACATAGAACAGAAAAAACCGAACTCGAAACTGGCAACGATCGCAAACTAAGATGTTTTTATGTTTCCGCAAATCCATATTTCCTTTTTTCAAAACCCATTGTGGCTATTTTGTAAAAAAAAGATCTGCAAATGTCTAGCTTTTGAGAATATTTGAGAACTCTTTAAAATAATGGTTGGCAATTTCAGATAATTCTGTAAGCCATGTATTTTGGTCAATTTCGAACCGATTTGAATACCTTTGAAAGCAATTTAGTATATTTTAAAATCGTATTAGGTCCCGATTCTTAAAAAACAAGTTAGAGTTCTCATGAAAATTGGCTAAAATGTTAGTTGTTGAAAGATCACACAATACCAAGAAAAAAACTTAAAACATTTTGAAAATCGGTCAAAAATTGACACAGTTACAGATTCGCAAAGGTAAGGGTTTTCAACATTTTTGAAAATTGCAAAATATTTCGATTTTTCGATTAATTATTGGCCAAAAAAATATTTTTTGAGGTCCTAATGCAAGACTTTCCAATAAGGAACTTTAGACATGAAATAGAGGTATATTTTGTGGTTTATTTATTTCTAATATTTTTTATTTTTATTCGTAGAATATCGTTGTCTTTATATTTATAATTTTGATTGATTTCCTAAGTAAAAAAAAACAACAAACAAACTTGTGTAGAAAATTTCTTCTAGTAGTAAATAGTCAAAGAAGCTAAAACAAAAAAAAAAAGTAAAAAGATAACAAAAAAAAAGTACCATGTAAATACCCTAATTTAATTATTATTCATTTAGTCGTAACTTGAGCGCTCAACTTTAGTCTTGTACTTTATATGGAATACTAACTCACTAATGGATGGCATATCATAAAAGCAGCAAAAAACAAAAGATTTAGTCTCACACATACACACTCTCTCTCACACACACACACACACACACACATACACACACACACAATAAATGCATAGTTAGGCACTTAGCTGAGAAAAAGGCAAACAATCATTTAAATTAGTTTTCGTTGTTTTTTATATGCTTTTACTTATGGAACTACAAAAAAAAAAAATAATAAAAACGTCACGAAAAACAAATACTAAATTTAACCTACTCGGAGACAGAACATCAACAACAAAATAAAGAAGAAAATTTCAAAAATGAAATAAGAAGCAAACATATCCACATAAAAATAATAAAGTACCTACCAAAACGATTAAAGAAAACACTAATATGAAAAAAAAAACAAAAATCCTATAAAAATACCAAAAACATAACGAAAAGACAACAACAAAATCTCCCTTTCTCGCTCTCACACACACACATGCTCGGTCTTTCTCTCTCTCTCTCTCTCTCTCTCTCTCTCTCTCTTTTCTAGTTTCTTCGATTTTGAGAAAAAAAAGAACCGTAAAACAATCTTTTCAAGTTTTCCATTAAATTTAAATAAATACCTTAAAATTTATTACGGAATAAAAACTTATATGCAATATGCAAATAAATCAAAGCAAAAACAAAAAAAAAAAACAAAAAATTTTAAATTTAAAAAACAAAAAACGAAATGCCAGACAAAAAATACATTAAACTTAACACTTCTCACCTTTCAAGCTTAAATAAATATAAAAAAAAAACATAAAAATTTCTATTAACGACAAAGACTGGAAATAGAGATTTACAAATAACATTAAAATGAAGCCATAAACAATTAGTTTTATTGATATCCTTCTCTTTTTTCTTTGAATTTTTGTAACTTACTTTATTTGCTTTTCATTGAGAAATGAGAAAAAGTTTTTATTTCTAGTATTTAGTTAGTTTAAATTTATGCAACAGAAAGATGAAAAAAGAAATCCAAAGCACACTTAAAATACAAAACAATAAAAATGAAAAACAGCAAAAAAACCGTACATAAAAACAACAAAACAAACTGTTCAAAGCAAATAAATAAATAAATTATAAAATGAGCAACAAAAAAAAAAAGAAAAACTAGTATTACGCATAATAAGATATTATGACAAACAAACCAAAAATAAAAAAAAAAATACCAAAATGAATTGTTGTTAAGATTAAAAATGAAAATGTTTTATAATCGTTATTCAATAAAAATAAAAATAAATTTAAAAAAATCATGAAAAAAGAAAAACAATTTGACCGGACAGATACAAAATTGAAGAAAACGCATTTCCCCATTATCAATCACATAAATAAGTATTTCGAATTAAGCTTAAGTAGTTGTACCATGATTTATCAATTACCCTAGTAATTAAGTAATAATTTAGCTAGGCTACAGAGTTATATACATATTAAATTGTAGTACTATAGAGTACATCACTTTTTCAATATCTTTCCAATGCATGGCATTAATAAGCTCATTCCCAACATTTGTTAGGTACATTCCACTGCATTCCATTTATCCAAATGACCATTACTGTCCC
Source organism: Drosophila willistoni (assembly GCF_018902025.1). NCBI lineage: Eukaryota > Metazoa > Arthropoda > Insecta > Diptera > Drosophilidae > Drosophila > Drosophila willistoni. The sequence continues at coordinate 2,977,437 of NW_025814053.1, forward strand.
GTAATCCCGTAAAGTACTTTTTTATTAGACGTACTATATTTATATTATAAATAGAGATTAGTGTCAATATGTACAACCATTTTAAATTAGTATAAACCCAAACGATTGGAGGCAAGAACAACAAACAAAATCTATTAGAATACAATATATATTTATATACATGTGTACATATAAAATGAATACCAATCAAATTTTGAAGCCCAGGCCCGATATCTCAAGAACGAGATCCAGCTGAGACTCTTAACCCAAAACAAGATAAATCAGTGGCAATCGGTGAGTGTGTCTAAGCCCCTCCTACCTATCTCACTCTCTCACTGTCTTTCTCTCTATATATACATTTGTAACTCTCTCGACACCTTTGTTTCCTCCAAAAAGCCGGACCAACATCGGCTGTGGCCTTGCTGCTATACTCTTGCAAACTCGCCATGGCTCAGATATTTGCTATAAATATCGGTTCATCGTGTCTCTGCGGCCTGTTTCCATTTTCGATTCCAAGTAAATTGATCTTCCCTTTTTTGTTTTGGGTTCCAACTAAATTTTGTCCGCTCAATTTTCAACTTGTTTCTATATTTAATTCTCTTTTTATGCTGAAAACCTATTACGAAACGGAAACAGGCCTGACTATATGTATTCGTGTGCGTCGATCAGTGAAGATCCTTTCAGATTTTCCGGTATTTGCAAGGATATACGAGCAAAGATCAATTGCGCCATTGATCCAATTCTTTACCTTATTGTTGTTTGTGTGTTTACTCGTGTAAAGAATAAAATCAAGGTTTTTTTTTATTGGATTTTGATATATGTATAAACATTTCTATATACATACATAGCTACCTACCTATCTACATATATACATATATATATATATCTTTTATATAAGTAATTGTGCTTTTCTATAAATTCTACTTGATATATATATGAATAATAATAATAATATATCAAATATTTTTGTACATTTTTTGTATGTTTTTTTTTTGGTTTTTTCTTGGTTTTTTTTTTATTAAACTTTGTCTTTTTTTCTTAACTGTCTTGAAAAATAAGCAAAAATCAAAAAAAAAAAAAGAAACTGCTTTAGCGCTGCACTTCAAAAAGAAGCCCCGCCTACTGCCTACAGCCGCCTACAGCAACAGCAACAGCAACAACAACAGCAACAGCTATACCATCAAATGAACAACAACAAGAACAACAACATCAACTGCTCTTCATATATAAATATATATATATATTTCATACATACATATATATGTACGCATATATATCCCGACACATATATATGTATATATATACATGTATATATGCATATATCTGTATTTTGATCTCCTGGCTATAATGGCTACGGCCATAGAGCTCAGGCTCTGCGGCTCCTGCTTCTGCTCCTAAGTCCCGTTTCCCTGTGCTTTCCGATTCCGGTGCATGTGCGTTAAATTGCTATATATATATACCTCTATATATAAATGAAAAATATCCAAAACAAATGCATAAGTCGAAATCGAAAAGAAAAAAATAGAAAAATCAAAAAAAATATCAAATATATCAAAAAAAAAAAAATAAGAAAAAAACAACCGAAAGTACCAGCAAAGCAAAACCAAGCAAAGCAAATCAAACAAAAAGCCAGAATGCAACAAAAACTAAGGCCAAATCAAATAATTAAAAAAAAAAAACCAATTTAATAAAAAGAAACCGAAAAAAGAAGAAAAGAAAAAAAGATTCACAAACACACAGACACAAAAGAAAAAAAAGAAGGAATTTACCATGGTCGCACGCTTAGCACATCTTCTAACTCTACAGACACCCCGCCACCCTCCGCCACCCACTCGCTCACACACTCACTCACCAACACACACACACACTCACACACACACACAGGAATGCATACACTCGAAAATTACAATCGTATAACAGTTAAACACACAGTTTTTTCTTCAAATGCTTTAATTTTGCTAACTTACTAACTTTTCTTTGTTATCATCACCAACCAAGAAAAACAACTAACCAAACTGCTTAAAAATAAATAACTAACCAACTTACATGCATATATACCTACATACATATATACCTAATACTATATCTAACTACCCAACAAAATATACTTAGCAACCAAAAGTTCATCTCGCCCCAAAATTAAGAGAGAGCAAAGTGCATTGTTGGATTGTCTTCAACAATGCAACGCTTGAACAGTGTTCGAAAATGAAAAACAGAGACGACCAACACACAATAGCACTCACTTTCCAACACCAACAACATTGAAAATGAATCATTAAGTACAGTCATCACAAAAAATGAAATGCCATCTTGTTTTTTAATATTTTCTAACTTTTTTCAATCGAAATGTTCATGAACAACATCAACATTTATATATATATCCCTCTCTATATATATCCGTTTCTTTCTATTTATATCTGTCTCTGTCTTTCTGTGGCTCGTTCACTTTATATATTTTTATCTCGCTCACTGACTTTTGGTGGTGACTGTACTTATACATAAATTAAACAACAATTAAACAAAAACCAAAAAAACAAACAAACAAATTGCAACAAATACAAAATTACATTATACATTATACCTAAATATTTAACTCTTCGTAGTTTTTGCAGTCATCTATTCACGCAGATGTTGCGCTATGACGATCGATCGAACCGACCGTTTCCGTTTCCGTTCCAGGCGATTCAAATCGTTTCGGCTCGGTTCGGTTCGGCTCGACTCCGATTTGCTTTGGTTCTTTTTTAGCCCAACGCATTCATTTTTGTTGTATGTCAAGTTTAACAGCGACGACGCCAAACGCCGGCACATTTTGTTTATACCAACTAACCAATCAAGCAATCAAGCAATCAACCAACCAACCAACCAACCAACCAACCAACCAACCAACCAACCAAACAACTAACCAATCAATCAATCAACCATATACATACTAGTATATATATGAAATTATATATCTTCTATATATAAATATAGTATATATACACAACATATACAAGTACTATACCAATACAAATACAAATACTTTAAAACTAACTAACTAACTACATTTTTTTTCTTTTTGGCAATACGCTTTCGGGTATTTATTTGTTTTATGTTCGCCACAAATCCACCACCCATCCCAACCCTTACCTCACCCTGCCGCGCGTTTTATGCCCTTGCGAAAAGGTTATATTAATATTGATCGAAATAAATGATCTTTTACCAGCATCGCGACGAGATGAGTTTAAATAGCCATGTCCGTGCGTCTATCTGGATCAATACAGTTCGGAAAATTAAGCGTTCTGCTCTCATTCGGATCAGATACCTTACTTTAATTGAAACGATCAAGCAAGAACTCGTTGCTTTTCACGAAAAACTCATCAAACTAAACAATTATCTTGTTTGTTTGATAACCAAACGTCTGTGTCAAATTTCATAAAGATTTCCAGTTTCCATCTTTCAAGGACTCGATTTTAGACCAATAACTTTCTCATTTTTCGAGCAATTCTTCTGAAATTTAAGACTTGTTTGCTTAATATAGTCGTAAATGAGGGTATCAAATTTTATGAAGATATTGCGACTATATCATATAGATCCTAGAAGGTCTTTTCACTTTGTCGTAGTTAGGAAAGTATTAACCCAAAAACATGCAAGGGTATACAATCTTCGGCATGGCCTTTGGGTGTGTCTTTTTGTTTTACTTAGATCCGTTTGTTTAATTTCATTTTGTGTGGATTTGAACGCGAGCAACAAAGCAACGAACAATTTCAAAAGCAATTCAAAAACAGCAGCAACACGAAACAATCAGCAACATTTACTAACTACATATAGTTACAATAGCAATTTGCTTTCAATGTCAATATGATTTACATGTATTATATTTTTAATTTGGATTCGCCAACTAACTAACTCCAAGAAACCGAAAATCCTGACATTCCCACCCCCAACCTAACCCACTCCCAGCTAACAATCCTGATCCTAAAAACTCGTTACTCTCGTTTTTTTTCTGGTTCTTTTTTGAATAAGTGTTTTTGTGTGTTTTTTGTTGATTTTTTTCTTAATTTTTGGGTTTCGTGTGTAACGTTTCCGTTTTGAAATGTTGTGTTCATATCTTTTTTGTGTTTTCTGTCTTTTTCTTTGTTTTTTTTTTAATTAACCAGCCTTATATCAATATATAACCATATATTTACCAGCAAAGCAAAAAAAAAAGCAAACGCAAATTATATATAACTATAAACTTATAACTTGTTTCTACTTTGTTTACTTTACTTTTTATATACCTCAATATATATATATATATATTCATATATATATATACACATATATCTACATATATACATATATATATATATATATGTGTGTGTATACAACTTTATTTCCACACACTGCGTTCTTCTACAACAACTTCATACCGAAATCCGATATCCGAAATATTCCAAACGACATCAATTGATCGAACAAACAATTTGCATATTTGATAATCGAAATTTTGAAAATTTCCAACAACAACAAACGAAAACTATATATTCAATATATATATATATATACATATATCTATTGCCAATCGTATAAAACCAACAACAACAAAAACCACAAACAAATTTGACAAAAAAAAATAAATAAAAATGACAATCGCAAAAAAACCAAACCACAAAAATATCAAAAAAAAAAAACAAAATCAAAAATCAAAAAACCAATCAAATATAAAATAGGCCCGTCGGCTTCTGGGGCAAAATTGTCGGCTCTTTGTGCGTGATCGCTGGTGTGCTGACAATCGCACTGCCGGTACCGGTTATCGTCAGTAATTTCAATTACTTCTATCACCGCGAAACGGATCAGGAGGAGATGCAGAGCCAAAATTTCAACCACGTTACAAGTTGTTCATATTTGCCTGGTGCACTAGGTACATATAACTAACTATATATCCTATATATAATATGTATTCTCTCTCTCTCTCTTTTTATATATTTATCTCTCTCTTGCTCTCATACACACAAAAAACTGTGTCTTTCTCTATAAATGTATATGTTTATTTATTTTTCGTTACAATTTTATCGTGTAAATTAAATATTGTTTCATTGAAATGTCATATAATATTGCTCATTTTAAATTTCAACCATAAGGTCAACATTTAAAGAAGTCCTCACTATCCGAATCATCATCGGATATTATGGATTTGGATGATGGCATTGATGCAACCACACCAGGTCTGACTGATCATACGGGCGGCGGCCGTCATATGGTGCCATTTCTGAGAACGCAGCAATCCTTTGAGAAGCAACAATTGCAATTGCAATTGCAGTTGCAACAGCAGCAGCAGCTACATCAGCCACAGGGACAAGGCCAGAATGGTTTGAGGAGCACAAATAGCTTACAATTAAGACATAATAACGCCATGGCCGTTAGTATTGAAACCGACGTCTGACTACTAGGTAAGTGAGTGAAACATCCTTTGCTATGCCCTAAATTGTTATTGAATCTATTTTGACTTTGTGTCATTGCTATGGCCTTAAAATAAGTGATGAGACATCTTATATGTGTCCACCCTTTTTCCTGCGAACTTATCAAATTGAACTCCACCCTTCTTCCAAGTCCTAACAACCAGAGTTCAACACTTGACCTAAATCCTGCCTTTTGGGGTCAAGCCATTTCGTCCAACGTTTCTTCAACTACTTCAATCCCTTTCAAATGATATTGCTTTGAATTTAGACACAAGTCTAGGTATAAACTAGTGGTTCTTATATGTAGCGGATTGTCGTCAGGGTCGAACAGTCGTCAAGGTTCAACCTTAACAATATCTCTTAATTTACCAATGGAGCTATCTGTGTGTTTATGATCATTCCAGAACAAATTTCGAACAAATTTTAATGCAATGCAAAAGTATTATATAGTTTTAAAGAACTTTCAAAAAATTTAACTTTTTCGATTTACGATTCATCCCAAAAGTAAAAAAGCATTAGATATGCCAAATGTCGTCAAAGTCGGTCACTTTTATTCTCGTTTGTTGAGAGATTCACGCTATAAAAAAACGACAGAAAGAGATTAAGTCGACTCAGTAATGCTAATGCTGTTCTATCCGATTGTTCTGTCTCTACATCCCACATTGGGCCAGATTTTATTATTTTTTTATTGACGATAATAACTAATTAAATAATAACGGTGCATTTTTCACGCTTACAAAGTAACAAATTTGGTTAATTAACTGTTTGTTCTGTGGAAATTGGCTAAACATATTTTCGCTTTTCCTTTAACAAGACCAGTCCTCTTAATCTTTGAAATATAAAGGTTAAACTCTGTCAAATATATTTAAAAAAAAGTATTTCGAATCAAACCATCGATGCTGTAGTTTCGCATTGTCTTTGTAAAGTCTTATTTCAAAAAAAATTCAACTCAAAGTGTTTGTGTATTATAAAGTAAAAAAGGAATTTTGACCAACTTGAACCACAAAGGATTTATGCAAATGTTTACCCTGCATTGTTTTTGCCCAAATTTTTTACGTTCTCTTTATATTTCGTAATTTAACCCAAATTTTAGGTAAGATATTATGTCCTACTGGATGTCAATAAAGCTATTTTTGACTGGATTCTTGGTAAAATGCATTGAACTAAAGTTCAAACTAAGTTTTAAGCTAAAATCTTCAAGGAAATTTGAAATTTTCTTATTTATTTTGTAATTTTTCCAACATATTTGAAAAGAACAAATTCAGCCTAAAAGTATGCAATGCAAAATTATATTTTAGTCATACTGATGTTCTTGCAAAATTTTAGACCTCTAGCATTTCAATTTTAGTTTATACAAAAAAAAATAACAAAATCTGGCTTAATGACTTTCCTTTCCTTTCGTTTCCTTTCCTTTCCTTTCCTGACCTTGTAAAAAAAAGTAAAAGTAAAAAGAGTCTTTTACTATATGAAACTAATTTTATACGGCAAAAATGATTTAAAAAAACGAAAAAGATAAAGATCATGATCACGATTAACAGCGGAATATAATCATATCACTATCTACCGTGGACTGAAGTGAAAATTAAAAATTAAGAACGATCAAAAACTATGGTAGAAAAAAGTTCCAGATCTGGTCTCTGTATTCGTTATATAATATACCCCTTTCAGTTTAAAATGTCCTTCATTCTTACAGTTTTTTCAAACCAACCAACTTTGACTGCAAAGTTCAACCTAGACTACATTTAAAATTTGTTTTTTTAATGTCGTAATTTTCTTTGTTTTAAATAATTAACTTCAAATCAATGGAAACCGATTCGTTTTCCTTTAACTTTTTAAACTCCATCCGATAATGATGGAAATTCCTGTTCAAACTGAAGTTATGGCCATGAGTCAACCCTGATGACATTTTCTTATGTTACATTTTTCAAATTTAAACATCCTAAGATCGATCTTAAAAGGATACTCCAACACTGAAGGATTCTAAATGGTACATATTTGGTTGTAAGAGAGAATAAATCTCTTTTTCGGGAAGTTTGATGTCGACAATTAATCATAATTCACTCAACTTATTAAGTTTTTGGTTTTGACAACACATCAACAGTGTGTGATTCAAATTGGTATTGACTGTGAGCTTCATACAATACCTTCTATACCTTTCATTAGCTTGTTTCAAATTACCACCATTATTTCATATGAAATTAAACAACACACAACCCACCCCCAAAATATTTTTGGTTTTTGTTTGTTTTGTATATGTAGTAGTAGCCAAAACGAATGAGAAGGTAAGAAATTTAAATTATATGATGTGTATATTCCTTCCACGTATCTATATTGTGGCCTGATCCAGAGCCAGGTGTACAACCGAAGGTTTTTGTTTATCAAAGTATTTGAGTTTTTTTAAAATTCATAACTTTCGTTTCATTTCTTAGTCAAACAAATGGAAAATGGACGAAAATTGCGCAGTGAAATGTTACGTTGGATGCCAGAAACGTCATCAAAAGCAGTTTAAATATAGAATTTTATTATTAAAAACAAATATGATTAAAATAATAATAATAATAATATAAATTACAATTATAATGATAATAATAATAATTAGTAAGCAGCGTAGTTGTAAATTAACAAAATAAAATGTAAAACACCTACACACACACACATACAAAAACACACTCACACACACACACACACAAAACCAGAGATCCAGTTTAATAGGCTTATTGAACTGGATTCAAAAGAAACCAAAATGAAAAGGATTTAATCGAACTGGTTTACACAATTGTTCAACTTTTTTTTTGTCATTTTTAAATTTGCAATTCAAATTTCAAATTTGGCATTTTTCAAATCTATACCTACACACACGCACACACACACACACACCACTAGTAAGAGAAAGGCGAAAGAAAACCAAAAACTACTTGATACCTATGTTCAAATTTAGCAATTAAACAAACAACTAACAATTGTTATAGTCGAAAAACAACAACAAAAATTATAAAAAAATACACACACACACACTCACAAAACATAAAATATAATAAATGAAAACAAAACAAAAAGAACAAACCAAAACAAAAAACCAAAGAAAAAAACAAAAATTAAATCGACTTATCTTAGTAGAAAAAAAACGAATCTAATTGGAGTTTCTTCCCGTTTTCTATAGAAGCTAACTAGCAAAATGAAAAACGAACAACTTAAAAAATAAACAACAAACACGTAACACAATGACAAAAAAGAAGAAAAAAACAAAACTCACACAACACAAAAACTTACAAAAACTACAAGAAAAACGTTAATAGCATATGAAATCTCGGTTTGATTATTTATTTTTTTTTTTTTTTATTTTTCACAAATGTTTCAATTTGGTATTATAAAACTATCAATAGACGAAGATGATAACTAATTATTTATATATATGTATATACTACAAAAATCAAAGTAGAATTTGCAGCAAACGGAAAACAGTTTTTCAAGTTTCTAAAGAAACCTGCAGGATCCTTCAGTCCTACAAATTGTCAAAAAGTCAAAGTTTTATTTGAATAAAACTTGAAATATTTTTAGATTTTGGTGGAAAAATTCCGCTGTACAGCTGCAGCAACTGTCAAGTTTATGATTTATGTTTGCTTGCAGTAAGACTAAGTGTCTAGTCCTTTTGCGAGTGTGACTTTATTTATCATTTCAAATTAGTAAACTATAGAACTCTATGCAGAAACAAGGAAAGTCCACTTTTAATTCGCATTGTTGATCTTTTTACTTCTAAGAAAGGGAGAAAGGGAGAATCGTGTATACCCTTTAAAGCCTCATATAAGTCCCTGATTTGTTATGATTTTCGCTTTTCAAAATGTGATTTTTACATTGTTTTGTTTCGCCGTTTCATTGCTGCAAATTTAAATTAAGATATTATACATTTGCCCAAAAAAGGAAAAAAAAATACAAATATTCATTTTTATCAAATACACACACAAACACCCGTACATAGACACAATATTCACACACAAACAAAAGAATGCTAAAAAAAAACAAAAAACAAACATCAAAACTGCCGTTAAGTTTAAAAATATTGAGTAATACAATGGATATAAAAATATGAAAATATATTTATATATATAAATATATATATATATATGTATATATTACTATATATGTATATTCTTATTAATACATATATAGATAAACTAAACTAATACTAAAAATGCTATTTTGTAAATAATTAAGTCATAAAACTAAAACAGAGCTAAACAAAGAAAGAGAGTCATAGGCAGCAACAACAAATCACAGGCGAGACGAAAGAAGGCAGAAAATTTAATGGAAATCATAGCAATCCCCAAAATGAAATAAAACTAAATGAAAACCAAGGAAATACCAAAAAAGAAAAAAAATCCAAAACCAAAGCTGCTAACGATACAAAAACAATAATTAAACTTAGCAAACCAAAAAAACAAAAACAAAAAATCAAGAAGCAAGAACTAAAAAAAAAAAATAAAAAATTACAAAAAAAAAGTATCAATAAAAAAGCAAAAATAATAAAAAAAAAAGGGAAAAACTAAAAACGAACAAAATTAAGAAATATTACATTTATAAAATGAAAATCGCAAAACAAAGAAGCAAAAGGAAAAGATAAAGCCGAAAGATAAAACGCTGATCTGATCTTCCATAATATTGTCGTTTTTTAACTCAAAAACTTTACCAATGTCCATCTTCCTAACTTCCTAGCAATCCAGTAGTGGACACTTCCTTCTTACCCTACATTATCCTTCTAAGCAATTGCAACCACTAAGTCAATTTCCAAGTATAAATACACGAGTGTTTAAATGTATATAGAGTACCTATGACCAGGCAATTTGGTATCGATTTAAGTGGATCCTATTTTAATCACGACAGTTGAGCCGAAAATCTACTATAGACACTCACGTCTTCCATTCCTTGTCCGAAATGATTACCTAATAGAGTGAAAAAGAAAAACACAGCCGATCTAGCACAAAAATTATTTTAGTGGAAAATACACTATAAGAAATTTCATTTTACTGCAATCGAATTGTAATAGTTAATACCAAAATTTTGCTACTATAGAAGAGATGATTTGCAATTGAATCTGCAATCTCTATAGTTCTTATTATATCCATCTATCTGCAAATTAAGTTGAGTTGAGCTTATCGTTATATATTTCTGAGAAAAAGGTGGACATCAGCGCTGCTTCTTTCGGTTTGATTCACTGTTCAAAAGTCGTTCGAATTTATATTTAGTTGTTCACATGAAATCAAATTAAAGCCAATGGTCAAGCAAAATGAAATCAGCTGAACCCAAAATGCAATTCCGAATCAAAATATTAAAGATATTATTCGATCTTCAGATGGTTTCGTAAGAATTAATGCAAGGATATTGGAAACAAAGTGGACTAACGTTTTCTGTTTGTCAATCACATCCTTAAATGAAAATGAAAACGAAAAACCAAAACACAACAAATATTAAACTTAAACAGATGAATACGCCAACAAACACACGCACACACACACACACACACACACACACACACACAATTTGCATGCCTTATGCTTCAGATATTTCTATACTCGATATTCTGTATTCTAGCAGTTCACAAATGTCCTTTCTCTCTATTTTGCCATTTCCCATGAGGATATCTTGGGAACCTATCATAGTTACAAATATATACATATACATGCATATATATGTATACAAATATATATATATATGGTATTGTATTTAACTCTAAACCTCTGACTACAAAGCTTTCTCTCCTCATACTAATGCCTAACCAGATTCATATTGGAAAGAAATACATATAAAAAGATATACATACTTAAAAGTGAAATGATTGAACATACTTTGGACCACAAAACAAACATCTCATTGAAAAACGAAAACCAAAACCGATACACGAAAATGATAACGAGCTAAAGCTAAATAAAAAACAAATAAAAACAAAAATTCTGAATCATGCCTATAAGATATTTATATAAAACCCAACCAATATCATAATAAAAAAATTAAAATGATATACATATATATATATATTTATATATTTTGTTTTTCTATTATTTTTTGTGTTAAATATGCGACTGAACAACAAATTATTCTTACATTTTTTTTTACATTTTGCTTTTTATTTATGTTTTTTTTTCCGCTGCTTGATATATTTAAGAAAAAGAGAATTTATACAGCAACAACAACTAAACAAAAGATAATTATGTAAATATGTAAAAAAATAAAAGAAAGAAAAATAAGAAAAAAAAACGAATCAATTTTACAGCTTTGAAAACCGTCCACACGCACACAGTAAAAAGAAAGGGGAAAAACAAACAAAAACCAAAAACAAAAAAGAAAAGATAGAAGAGAAAAAAACACTTGAAAATTAGTTAATATACATATATTTATTTAATTTGGCCTAGCAAATACTTAGTTACCAAATATCAAAGTAATCAATTTGCATACCCAAGGGCATTTTGAGTTAAACAAAATCCGGTATCTGATCTTACAATTAGTTAGTACAGGGTATCCCATAGTCGGTGTTTTGACTTGCTTACGCATAATTATTATTTAATTAATTTGTATTTTTTGGTTTTGGGATTAATTTTAGTTTTTTTTTTGTTTTGGTGTTTGTAGATTATTTGAATTCAGTTGAAACGATTTTTGTAAGCGATTAGTCCACTAAAACAAATATAATATCATGAGAAAAGAAAAATCTATTAAAATAATATATACATATATATGTATATATATATGTATCTTACATATATTAATATAGTAAATTTAGTATATATACATATACATATATGTATGTATGTGTAAAAGAAATGAAAATGAAAATAAAACAAAAAAAAACATATCGTCTTCGAAGTCATGTAAAAATGCAAATAAATAAAATTAATAAATTTATTTTTTTTTTTACAACAAATAAAAATTAAATATAAATTAATAAAACGCTAAATAACATAACAAAAAGTAATGCTTAAAACTACTCAAACAAACAAAAAGAAAATATAAACAAGGAAAAAGAAGAGGCGGAAGAAAGTGCAGAGCAATGGTAGAAAGTAGCAAGGGAAAGAGAAGGGTGGCTACCACTAAAGGTGATATTAATTACACACGCACACACACACACACACACATACACACACACATACACGGACACACACAGACAGACACAAAAAGACACACATACAACTTGCCAAAATTAATTAAGTAATAAAATCGAGAAGAAACCAAAAACCAAAACTGCTTCATTTAAAAACCAAAAGTAAATATATAATAAAAATAAAAACAAAACATAGCAGAAAAGATAAGAAACTAATTCAGCATATTCTACATACATACTTAGTATATAATACTTAGACCTACTCTATAATAATGATATTACTAATAATACCAACAAATTTTTAATCTAAACATTAAAACAAAACAAAGAATACAAGAACTTAAATTACTTTCTAGCTGAGCTTTTGCTTTATTCAACCTCCTCCTGCTCCCTCCCTTCCTTCCTTTTAACCAAACACAAAATACACAAAATATTTAAAATATATACCCGTATATCGATATCAAGTTTTACGAGGGTTGTTCAAAAAGTCACGTCTAAACTTTATTTCGACTTGGATGCTCGAACTGCTTGGCTTATACGAAACACTGCTTACATTTTAGTTGGACAATGCAGTTAATGTGTCGAAAGCAGTTCAACAAGCAGTAATAATACCACTGCTTTATTTCTGAACTTCGCCTAAAGATTGAAAGTTATGAATTTGTTATTATATTGGCAACTAATCCACATTAAATTAAAAAATTGTATATTTTCAATTAGGAAATTTCAACAATTAAAAAATATCCTTTCGGAGTAGTTGACAAATTTCACTCCTTTCGAGTGACTTTTTGAACGATCTGCTAGCAAGAGATGGAAGAGATTTAATGTTTCACTTGAATTTGTCCTGTTTTTCTTCATTCTGTTGCCCTAATATTTTCTTTTCCCCTTCTTCCCCACCACCACAACCACCACTTCCTTCTCCACGAAGAAAACTGAATACATCAAAATCACAAACATAAAAAACAAAGACTGGAATATAAAAATAAAAAAGACAAAAAAAAGATGCATTAAAAACACGAAATGAAGAAAAAATACCCAAACATATATACATATACATATATTATGTATATATACATATGTTTGTGTGTGTAAGTACATTAATATTTGCAGATATCCAAACTGTATGTACTACAAGAAACAAGCCCAAAACCAAATCAAAAGATATATATATATATATAAATATATGTATATATAAGTCCAAAGCAAAACCAGTTTATCTTATATATCATAATTTGTTTATCGATTTTCCGTTGCCATTTGTTTTAGTCACAACAAGAGTCCAACCAAATACAAATGATAATTTAGCTCAAGCATGAGAAATATATTAATAAGAACTAAATCAATTATGGCAAATATTTATGATAACGCTAGAAACACACAAACAGACACACACACACACACACACATCACGAGTGATACCTGCGAAACCTGCGAAGTCCTCGAAATTCTGAACTTATCAAATATAAATTTATGTAGGTGATATGAGACAAAATTTTGTCACTACCTTACCTCATCAGAAACTACGATATTCAGTCCCAGTCGCAGTGATAGGATCGCGCATCTCATACACTAGAAAACTAAATACATACATACATAGATACACATATACATATTAGACACCCAGCTGAAAATTTGATTTTTTATAAGGCCCAAAGAGATAAATACAACAAAAATCAAAACTCCTCCATTTAAGCCTCCCCTTCCCCCCTTCCACTCCCACGCATTTCCCACACAACCAAAAAAGTAGCAAAAACAGCAGCAACAACAACTCCAATGTAAATTATGCGTACAACAATAAAAACAAATGGCATATGCAAAACTACTTATGACTAATAAAAAAGCTAAAACCCAAAAGAAATTATATATATATAAAACGGAATATATATATATATATATATATATACATTATATATATACATATATATATATATATAAATTATGGGAAATCAAATATAAAAGATAAATTTAAAAAAAAAACGCCGCAGCAATTATTTATAAAAATTACAAAAGGAAAAAAGTTGTTAAGATTCTAAAAATGAAAAATGTTTTATAAATAGTTAAACCAAAAATGACAAAGAAAAATATAAAAAAGAAAAGAAACAAAAAAAAACAGATAAACCTAAATTATTATATATATACATAAAAAACATATATATAAAAAAAAAAAACAAAGCTAAAACAAACAAGCGAACAAAAATACACAACAAGAATACAATAAAAGGCACAGAGCAGAAAGATAAAAGAAACAAAATCCACACAGTTCGACTTGCATTCAAATATAACAGAAGTAACATTTTTTTTTAATCATTGTAAATTCCAAAAAATTGCAAAAATTGGTTCCAATCAAACGCAAAAATACAAATACAAATCCAAATATGAACAAATAAATACACACACACACACACACCCATACACATACACATACACCCAGAGACACAGACAGACTACACACGTTACTTTATGAACAACAACCAAAAACAAAACCATAACAAATTAAATGGACAAAAGTATATAATAATAAAAATTATGCTAAAATGAACAAAATACAGAAAGAAAAAACAAAAAAAAAAAAACAATACCAAAATTAAACCAAAATGTGCACATTATCTTTTACTTCATGGGATCAAGGACTCCAAGGATTTATTACTGTTTTTTCTATATTCATATATAGAAAAGGCACCCCGATTTCAAATCGCATTTCAGAAACTGTGCATTTGTATTTTTACAGATATTTTTAATGGAGCAATTGATTCCTATGACCCTCTACTTAGAGTAATATCTAATACATAGCTAGTCCATAAAAGCAAATTAACTATTAACTCTCAGCTTAGGATAGCAATATTTTTGGAAATACGGCCCAATTAGAAGCAGAACCAATCTTCGTTACAAAAAACCGAAGATTTAAGATTTTTTCTTAACCCAAAACTGACAAAACGACAGCTGAAAGTTGGGGTTCTGTGCGTTTTCCTTCAATACGATTGATTATAGTGCCTAAAAGTATCCACCTAAATTGTTGTTTTTTTTTATCGATCTCTTAGTCTTTAACAAGATTTGTAGCTTTTAATTTCTAGTGTAGTGGTGTTAGCTGTATGTATATATGAATATATATACCAAGCAGACATGTATATGTGTATATATATATGTGAATATATATAGACAAGCAGACATATATATGTGTATATAGACAGAAGTTGTCCTGCCCTTGCAAAATTGTTAATGTCTAATTTCTGTTGTACCGGTTCAAAACTTTGTACTCTAATTTAACTTAAATATATAACTTAGAAAGTACAGCCTTATATTCATATAAACCATTCTTTGATCCCCTTGAATACACATATAAAAATGCATCAATATTGCTTCAATCCTTTGGGAGTAGTTCAGAATATCTCCAATACACATCGATGTGAGTCTCAAAAACTTTGGACAAATATTGGCGAGTATGGCACAATCCAAGGCGTGCCAACATTGACATTTTGCCGCTTTACCTTGACAACATCCCACGCACCATTGTGGACAACTGCTGGACGACGATACAATGTATATCCATCATTTCCCGTGATGGTTTAAACAATCAACAAAGAAACAATTTACGGTAGACCATTAAGGGTATCTAGTTATTTTTTACGCTTTCGTAACAGAAATGCAAATACTTTCGGAATGTCAGTCGCCAGTCAAATGATTCACTTCACGTTCAAAAATCTTCGAAAATTCACTGTAGAAAATTGATATAATTAGATCACAAACACATGGTCGATTTTAAACCGGCAGAAGTTGCTACTCTGCAGCGCCACCTGCATGAACACGATGTCGCTATGATATTTATTAGCCATTCTAGTTGCAAACAAAATCGCAACAGTCGCAAATGATATATTTGTATCTTTACATCTTAAATACAGTCCAATGAAGTCGTTCATTCTAAATGACATGTGCAACGACATCAAAATACGGCCACAGGACATCATCTAAGCGTTAAAACAATAGAAAGAAATCATACTTTACATATACATCTTTATTATCTACAACTTGTCTTGGGTACTTGGGTTGAACAATGTACTGGAAGACACTGCACCATCCAAAGCAATCTCACATCATAATTCTTCCCACATCGTCCACATGGTTGTTGGCGTAGTAAAATTTATTCGCCTCCTGTATTACACCAGACTGGGTGGAGGATTTTAAGACTTCAAGCACCTGCTCCGCCACCGCTATACGTTTCATCGCATCCGTGGTGTGATTGTGAAAGTGAGCAACAATCTGGTCCAACTGTTGCGGCTCGATCTTCTCTCGGAGGAATTTTAAAACATTCGTCTCGTTCACTAACATTTCCGCCATGATAATAAAAGAGGGAAGACAACAAAAATTGTAGTTATTAAAAGTTCAAGAAAGCACACAAAATGATCCGAATTGAGTGGAATTTCAAAATATAATGAGACTACAAATCTATCCTGAATGAAGGAAAAAGCAAGGCCAACCTGATATCTCTTTTTGTGTTCGAAATTTATTTTGCCTTTGACGTGATATCGTCTTTTAAATGTTAATCCCAAATAAAACAAAACAAAATAAAAATTGCAAACGGAATCAAAGTAGCACAGTGGAACACAGATTGAAGCTTTTGTCGTCACTTATCATGCCTTTCGCTAAAGTCAATGTCAGGAGCTGGATACATTTGTAGTCTCATTTCAATTTAAGTCGTCGTCCAGTACGGATCTTTTTCTGATTTTTTGAAATTGTTTGAAATTTGAAATTTTATTAGTAGCAACATTTCTTTTAAATATCATTTTTTTTCTTCTTATTTGTTATAATGACAGAAATTTTAATCGACCAAAATAAAGTATTGCAATTCCTTCGAGAGCAGGTGGAGCCACAAACTTCGTGGCAGATTTATCTTCACTTTCAAATGCAGACCACGGATCCGATGAAGCGTGAAACGGTAGAAAAGCAGCTGGTTGATGTCTTGAAGACTTCCACCCAGTCTGGTGTCATACAGAGGAAGAATGATTATTACTGCGCCAGCACTTATGTGGAGGATGTGAAAAGGATCCTGATGGATGATAAAAAATGGTTCACTCCCAGTAAGATTTCTTTGGGACCACGCAGTCAAATCTTTGTTGGAAGTCAGAGCATAAGCAGTGAAGGGGCCATCAACGAAGCAGAGAGCAGTGTTAACAGTGTGGTGTCCACTTCAAGTACATTGTCCAACTGCAGTGGCATGTCGGCAGAAGCAACGATGCTGTCCACTACCCAAGACGATGATTAGAAATTCGGCTATCCAAATTGTAAAGAATGCAGATGTGTTATTTATATATATTATTATGTATATATGTATTATTTCTATTGGTCTAGTTTTAATTAGAAATTAGTTTTTATTAGAAAATTATGTTTTCAATGAATCTTACTAATAAGATTTTAAACCATACGCAGCACAAAAGGTGAGCAGGTTGTCTGTATAGCTATTTCAAGAACCATCAAGTTCTATCATTAGCAGACTTCGCTAAAGAATCCACAGTTGTAATGGCCATACATACCCATACGCAAAAAAAGTCGCCAAAAAGACGCCAGAAAAGACATGTAAATAGAAAGCTTGCCATAACTTGACATAAGTTTAGGACTCGATTTTTAAATTAATTTTCAAAATTCATTGTTTGCCAAATGTAAGACAATGAATAGTTATTAAATAAAACCAGATTTAAGGGTCACCAATCGCTAGGTTTATTTTCCTTTAATCAACAAAAAGCCTCGGCGAATTTCAAGTTATGACCTCGTATGATCTTGCTGCCGGCTCAAGAACGCTAGCTAAAACAAAGATAATAAAAGATTGGAAAAACAAACTAGGTCATGACAAAGAGTATCTAAGTAGATGTCATATGTCGGTTGGAGACAATTAACACAGTTGGTTCATTACCTCGACTAGTTGATCTTACAGAATATTTATCAGCCAACCCAGTTCAAGCGTTCATTACGAACATGGAACCAGAATAAAAGAATTCTATTTTAAATAACATGTGAAAACACTTAAGACTAGACCAAATATCGTCCACAGGACATTACCTTCAATTCAAATAAATCAGATATATAATATAATATATTTATAACACATATTTCACAGCATTCTTTACAATGTAGATAACCAAGTCGACATCCCACTCTGCTGGATAATGTACTTCAAGTGAACTCTGAATTCGTCAATGACTCCGGACTCTTAGTGGCTGCCGTGGCTGTAGGCACCTGTGTTGGGTTGGTGCTACAGCACTGGGAATGAACCAATCATCATCATCCATCATTATCCTTTAGACATGCTCCACATGGGTGTTGGCGAAGTGAATTGTACCCTCCTCGTAAATGACACCAGACTGGGTGGAGGTCCACTAAAATCTCTATCATTATAACAAATGAGAAACAAAATAATGATATTCAAAAGAATAGTTGCTATTAATAAAACTTCAACAAATTTCGGAAATCAGAAAACGATCCGTATTGGCCTGAAATTCGATTAAATTGACTACAAATGTATCCAGCTCCTGATAGACTACAAATGTATAATGTATCCAGCTCCTGAAATTGACTTTAGCGAAAGGCATGATAAGTGAGGGCAAAAGCAAGGCCAATCTGACATTTTGTTCGTCTTGAATCTATATTCCACTGTGCTACTTTGATTCCGTTTGCAATTTTGATTTTGTTCTATATCCCGTCAAAAACAAAATCAATTTCGAACACAAAAGGAGGTTTCAGGTTGGCCTTTCTTTTTCCTTCACTCATCATGCCTTTGCAAAGTCAACGTTAGGAGCAGGATAGACTTGTAGTCTCATTATATTTTGAAATTCCACTCAATTCGGATAATTTTGTGTGCTTTCTTGAACTTTTAATAATTACAATTTTTGTCTTCTCTCCTCTTTTATCATAATGGCGGAAATGTTAGTGAACGAGACGAATGTTTTAAAATTTCTCCAAGAGAAGGTCGAGCCGCAACAGTTGGGCCAGATTGTTGCTCATTTTGATAATCAAACCACGGATGCGATCAAGCGTGTAGCGGTGGTGGAGCAGGTGCTTGAAGTCTTAAAAACCTCGACCCAGTCTGGAGTCATACAGGAGGCGAATAAGTTTTACTACGCCAACACTCATGTGGACGATGTGCGAAGAATTATGATGGATGAAGACGATTGGTTCCGTGCTACCCCCAGTGAGATTGCTTTGGAGGGTGCAGTGTCTTCCAGTGCATTGCCCGACCCCAGTACCCAAGACAAATTGTAGATAATAAAGATGTATGTATAAGGATGATTTCTTTGTATTGTTTTAATGCTTAGATGGTGCCCTGTGGACGTATTTTGGAATGAACGTTTTCATTGGACTGTATTTCAGAATAAAGAATTTAAATGTAACATTTGTCTTGTAAATATTCTGTAAGATCATCATATTGTAGCGACTGCGTATTCGTTGCCAAACTAGTCGAGGTAATGGACCAATTGGGTCTACTTACACTGTCAAAAGCTTCTAATCAAAACTTCTATCACCTATGACATCTTCGTGACGAGTTATGTTGTCATATGGAATGGTAGTCTCTCTTTGTTTTGGCTATCTAGTCAATATACAAAGCTTCTTTTTCTCTTTAACCGGCTTTAGTAGCGCTTGTAATATAAGTATTTGTGTTTGGTTTCGATGCTCAATTAAGACTGTTTTACTGATCTTGAAACCTTAGAGCTCAGCGTTGAGTATATAGCGGAATCGGTATGGCCAAAATATATAATGACTCTGGTACATAAGAATGACAAAATACGTTCCAAGTGCGAAATGTTAAGGGGGAATCGGCATTTTTCCAAATGTTGCTTGATCGAATATTTATCAGAATTGTCATTCCTACTCTTAAGTTCTTTAATATTTGATCGTCTACATTTTGAAAACAATTTATTTATTTTTTACCACTTTATACCGGATTCTTTTTCAAACCTTTGAAAAAATTGGCCAACATCAAAAATTTCATTTGAACTGAGATCGCGAATTGGGGCATAGAATCTTCTTCAAGAGTTTGTCCTAGGCAAATCCTTTTAATTTTCATTCTAAATTCCTGCGCAGGTTTTTGTCTACCTTGAAGACATACTCTATAGTAACATTGAAAAGATTATGTATTCATTGAGGTAGACTCCTTTTAATTTATGTTGACGTTAGGACAGTCCCGGCTAAGGCCTCTTCGTCATAACAGTCTATTCGAGTGTTTTTTTTTATAAACTTTAATTTAAATTGTGTTCTTTATCTTATTTGGTGTTTTTTATTTTTAATTCATTAAAGGTAGGTGAACTTAAACTGCGCGTGTTTGTTACCTATCTAGTGGAGGTAGACAATTCGTTGGATAAGGGATTTGGATGGACCGATTATGTCGGATATGGTTGGCAAGCCCAGGTCTTGGTGTAGAGCTAAATTAGGGAGGTGCCATTCTGCTCCTGTAATCATATAGCCCAAAGAGAAGGGCCATAAGAACCCTCTAAACATCCAGTCTTTCGTTTGGAACTTTCTGCAACATTTTGATAGGTGCATCTTCTAGTTTAATCTTCCTAGAATCCTCATGTCCATCTTATTGTTTAGACATGTGGCATTGGGAGTGGGCATTTGGAATTGTGCGGAAAGGATAGCCGTATCATCAGAATATATGACTGTACCTAATTTGATCAAGACCGCCTATATCATTTAGCTCCCATAGGAACGATCGGCGGAAAACAGGGACTTTTGTCAATAACATCGTTATTTTTAGCGCGATCGTAATAAAATCGAACGGGCCAAGTATGTCCAAATCCAGTCTTAATTGCAATAGTTAAATATCATAAGTCATGATAAATTTCATGTAAATAACTCAGTTGAATTCAGTACTATTATAAACCAATTATTTTGCGATTGTTCTAGTATTTACCCCGAAATAGTCCTTTAGATGCACGCCGCGATCTACGTTTCAGAGTTCATTGAGCGATTTAACTTTTTACACCCTTGCAAAAAGGGTAAGCTTAAAAATCTTTTTATATATATTAATATTTGTTAGTTGTGTGTACCTTTTAATGACTGTACCAAATTGGATCAAGACCGCCTATATCATTTAGCTCCCATAGGAACGATCGGCGGAAAACAGCGACTTTTGTCAATAACATCGTTATTTTTAGCGCGATCGTAACAAAAGTTAATTTTTGACATTATAATATATCGCTTAGTGACTGTGCCAAATTTGATAAATATCGGATAACTATATTATCCAGCTGTCATATAAACTGATGATGAAATGCTAAGCTAACCAGAGTAACCAAAAAAAAACTTGCACGCCCGAAGTTGGCTTAGGCCCTCTGGTTATTTGTGTATACTTCGTATATATTACGGAATGGCAATAAAAATGAATGATGGAGAGTTATTTATTAGTTTTTGTCAATTAATTTATTTTATTTTTCTCATTTAATAAACTTATCAACTAAATAGCTTAACTTATTAAAAATCTGTCAACAGCAAAATGTATTTTTTGTTTTGTCCGAATTTTAGAAATTCCATTTGTTGTTTTTCTCTTCTTTGTGTTTTTTTTTTATTTATTAATTTTTGTTTTTGTGGGTTTTAGATAGATTGGAAATATTTACAAAGCTTCGCCGAGCTTAAAATGAGGGAGGGCGAGGAAAGTAGGAAGGTGAGAATATGAAGAAGTGTGGGAAAGGGGGTTTGGTGCTCCACCTGTTTGTTTTTTTGTTTTTTGGTGCTGAATGCTTGTGCGGTTGTTGCCAGATTGTCATATCACATTGTGTTCTTCCTCGTATTTAGTTAGTTATTTTTAATAGATTTTTAATTTCAAATTTCAAGATAGATTTCTGGCTCTACGACGTCCTGTTGCGGCCTTCACCTTTGGTCTATACGTCGGCAGATCAATGAAAACGGCTTGATATTCTGGTACCTCTGGCCGCATGGACCGTGACTCTGTAATCAGTTGATTTGTATAGTAGGTGACCTCCTGCTGTGGCTCATTCGCTGCAGGAGCGGAATCAGTACCAGCTGGATCAGCTGGCGCTATACGCCTTTGGGCCGAACGACCACGTAGGAGTCGAAGAAGATTACGTTGCTGTGCCTTTGATGGTTTTCTACCCGCTCGGGTCTTGATACTGGTATTAAGGAAGGCTGCTTCCTCGTAGCGTGGGATATAACGAGGCTTGCGGGACTCTCCGCGATCTTGGGCTGTGACATTGAAACCGAAAAATCGCGGAGCCTGGACAGAGATCAATGGCAGCAAGGTTTCACGGGCGTAACGTTCCGCTTTTTGTAGCAGCTCGCCCAAACGGAAGGGCAAAAGCTGCACGGTTTGTGCCTCATCGGTTGAAGGATTCGCGGGAGTGTGACCGGGCCGGTTCTGGCCCATTTGGGCCATCATTTTGGGTAAACTACCAACTGTGGAGGAATCGGCTGTGTTGGTGGTGGTGCTGCTACTGTCTGTTAAGTCTATTTCGCTCAAGTCCAGATCTTTGCCTTGTTTAACCCTTGGTGTGGTAGCTTTCAGAACGGGTTCCACAATCTCCTCTGTGGTCGAGTCCTGCAGATTACGCCCCCGGTTGACAGCCATTTTGCGATCCTTTAGAACAGGCTCCACTATCTCAGAGGAGGCATCGGGGAAACTGCGACTCGTTTCGCTTGCCGCCGCATCGGAAGTCTCATTGTCCAGCGAATTGCCGACTAAAATGGGCTGCCAAGGCAATGCAGCTGAATGACCCAAGGCATAGGTCTGATTTCGACCCAATTTGAAACTGGTTCCCAGATTAAAGATGTCCTTACTTTGCTTGGCACTCTCGACTCCATCGACTGAGGACGACACACTTAAACCAGATTCCTGGACACTTGAGTCGGGTATGTCTGTGGGGGAATTGCTTGCGCCGTTGGTGACAACCGATGGTGTTGCCAATGTTGTATAGGATCCATAATCCTCTTGATTGTCCAATTCACAGTTGCCGGCCTGAAGGGGCATACGTACGGGATTGCCACTGCTAAGCTTAGTTGATGGACGACACAGTGAATGACTCCGGCCAAAGCTATCCGTAAGTACCACCTTATCGATATCCCAATGGGGCAAACCCTTGCTCAGCCATCCACTGTACGACTTGTACAGCAAACTCAGAGTCGTGGGAAACCCTAAGGCGGGATGCGGTACTATGATCTTGGACACAATATCACCGGCAAAGAACTCCGAGTCGTCTTTTCTGTTAAAACATCAACACAACAATCAACTCAATACTGTTAATCCTGATCAAAGTCACTTACTCTGATATTTCAAAGGTCTCATTGAGACCGCCATCGCCCTCTAATATGGCTTCCAGGCGTCCAATTGTGCGCAAGGGCAAGTCGTTGAAGGAATTGAATATCTGCAATTGAAACTGATGGGCACAGAAGGGCTCCTCTTCGCGGGTCAACAAATAGAGTTGGCCCCGTCCTGTGGATCGATCGGCATAGTAGCCCATATTGCCACACCGCGGAACACCCTCGGCCAGATCCTCATCGTCTTGGGCACATGGAAAACATTTGCCCTTTAGGAAATCATCATAGCTGGCACAGGGAAAGGCGGGAAACATGCAGCGAGGTGCCACCGAATCAATAAAGAACTTGTAGGCTCTACGATGATTGCACAAGGAGCGTCCCTCTTCATCCTCGGCTGCCTGGGCGGCTGTATGAAGAAATATTAGAGATCGAGAGTTATTCAAAAACTTGTCGAGTTTTGGCTCTATGAAGAACTCACACCAAATGAAATCCGTCACAGCTCCAACAAAGAGATTCGAACAGCCTGTCTGCACACGTCCGCCATTTGGATAGTAGTCCACATGACCCATTGGCTGCCATGAGCCCAGGCCACCCAATATGAGATTCTCACCATTCGAGTGAATCACATCGACAAACTCAGCATCTTGACTGTCCAGACGAACCTTGGGATGTTGAGCCTCGAATAGGGGACCAGCTGGATCTAGGCCAGTAATGCGAGACAAGCCAGGCAATTCGGCACCAGCGAAACCAGAGACATGGGCACCTAGGCTAAAGCCAATCAGATGAGTCCGCTTCAGATTGAGACCCTTGTGTTGTTGGAGATTCTGAAGAAGCATCGCCAATTGTTTACCCACCAGGCGGGTATTGGCCGCCGCTCTCACATAATTGGGAAAGCTGGCTCCATTCTCCCAGTCCACACAAATCACAATGCAATCCTCCTGCACAGAAATTACAGAGATTTGAAATCATGGTAAAAAGTGGAATCTTTTGTTTACCCACCACAGCCATTAGGGCCGTCTTCATCTCGTAGATCCACACATGGGGGCAAGCGGAACCAAAGCCATGGACAATGACACGTACGGATAGCTCATCGAAACCCTCTAGATCAGCAATTGAGGGCATCGCTTTCTTTTGGCTGCCAGAGGAAGGCTTTTCCGTGGTGGAACTGAAGTTGCTACTGCTCGATGCATTTAGGCCCGCCGATGACTGTGCCTCGTTCATTTCATTTAGGTCACGCTTCGATTTGCCACCGAATGCCGCTGTCATATTGAGGAACGACAACTCCATCAGTGGCCGATCGGAACGCTGGCGGGTGGAATAGAAATAGAACTTTGTGTTGATCTCCTCGGGTGCTGAGGGCAGCATTTCAAGATAGGCAAAGGGTCCCGAATCCTCAAAGCAGCCAAGTTCGCCATAGCAAACCCGTTTCACCGCGGCTCTCTTGCTCCGCCGCTGACGCAGACGTTGACGCTGTTCGTGCTCCAGCAGAGAGGCACGCACAGCACGCGATAGTTCCGTATAGTTGGCAAATGCCATACCAGAAGACGTCAATACATCCTGGGCGAGGTCTATGAGATGATCAGATAGATATTTGGTTAGATAGATGTGAGTAAAGCAAATGATCGATTCGTCATTAATTTGCCATAACTTCAATGCGGATCACGTTTCAACCAAATATTTTATTGACAATTTTAACGACTATCCCGATAATCTTGTGGATGGAGAGGGAGAACAAACCTGGCGCCCTCTATTGCTATTTGACGTTTCAATCTTATAATGATATCCATTGCTTTTGAATTGAAGGAATTAACCTCATGGTTTTAATTTTGCTTCAACACATTTGTTAGCTCTAGCTTTGGCTTTTCGCTGCGTATGACTTAATCGACTCTGGTCGGATTGATAAATTGTCGAGGCGTGATTTGAGTTTTTAAATAGCCCCAACCCAGCCCAAAAACTAAAAGTCTCTCCCTCCCTCTTTCTGGTCATATTAAGCTGCCGCCACACACAGCGAGTCTAGTGCTCTTTAAGGCAAAAGTACGTAGATGCATATACGGATTTTGGTTAATCACGTGGCCACCTTATAAGCAACTACGGAAGGAATGCAAATTATTCAACAATTTGACAGATTGACTGGCTCTAGTCCAACACATTGGCAAAGAAGATCTAAAATCATGGCCCTCATTGGCTTTACCATTGATGATGTAACCAAAAACAAAAAAAGATGCAGAAAACCCTCAACCATGATGGAACCAAAGTGACAAATAATGATTTACGCTCGGATGACAGGGCAAAAGTGAGTCTAAACTCACTTGTATCATTATATCTTTTACACATTATCCAACTGCAATTTAGCAAAAGGTGTGCACAATGTAAACAAACAAACGGCAGAGGAATAGGGAGGCGAATAGGGAGAAGGAAAGACAAAGCGCTTTACTAAGCTATTGTAATTCCCTGTTAATACGTAACCCTAAACTCATTTGGAGGGGATACACGTTATACAAAAATTCCATTATCTACCCTAGACAAGTATTAATTTTCAAAGTAAAAAAGTGAGATTAATTCAAATAAGTAAACCAAAATCGATTATTTAGCACTCGAACTAAGCATATAATCATTTTTCATGGCAATGGAGGCACAAGAGCTAATATATTTCTCCGCTTCCGAGAAATTTGTCTCAAGATCTATGAAAAGTTTCTTAATTGCAAATCAAATAATCTAAAATTACTCTTTTTGTCGCCTTGTAACGCCGACTAGTTTTAATCCTAAACAGGAGCGGATCCTGGCAGATGGTCCAAGCGGTCTGGACCCTTAAAGCACCTTTCATTATATTCTAAGTATATTTTTTCTATTCTGAGTATATTTTATGCTTTTTCACTTGTAACTAGAAGGGAATGAATTACAATTCATTAAATTTTTCATTGTAAGAAAAATAAAAAGGTCAAAATAAAACAAAAATAACATTTACTTAAATACTGAAGAAAAATTTAGTCTTGCTAGAAAAGGTAAGTAGGTACACTGATAATGTATTTTGGATCACTGCGAAGACTTTTTCGACTTTACGATTCTACCTTGAAAAATAATTTTCAATCGTTAAAAAATAGTTCTTACTTGGAGTCAGCGGAAAAGATTGCTGATAATAATCGTCAGCACTTTCCCCTAAAACAAATAAGCAGCTCATTATATTCCCAACACTTACATTCCTAAACCAAAGTCAATGTATATCACCTTCAATGTAGTCAACAATTTGCAATTTACGCAATTTGTTTAAATTGCTCTTCATGATAATCATCGCTGTTCAATGGCAAAAGCAATAGACCATCAAAAAACAAAAAAATCAAAAAACATAAAAAAAGAAAGAAGAAAGAAAAATAAAACACATTAAACACTAAAAGCGGAAACTTCCATTGTCTCTCTATCTCTCTGTCTCGCTCTCTCTCATTCGTCTCCACCCACTCACAGTGCCACTTACTATTAACATCATTATCATCATCATCATGATTTGAGATTAAAATTGTTGTCACTTGTGAAAAATAAATTTGAAAGCCTTCTCATGCTCTCAGCAAAACAGCAAAACAAATAAATGAACTAATTAATTAATTTAGTTAATGAAAGGCAGGTTCACTAGACGTATACTTACTATTGCTAGATGACTGCTGATGACAGAGACTTGAGGAGACAAAGAAGGGCAAAAATATGAGTAGCATCATCATCATTGCCTTCTCTTTGTTGGATTCACTTTGGTAGGATTTGCTTGTTGTCTCGTTTCTTATGTTTTGTTTGATTACTTCGGATCTCTTTTTTAAATTTTTGTTTTTTGCTCTTGTTTCTGTTTAATATTTAAGATTAAAATGGGATCTGGGAAGCATTGATTTGTTTCTGTTTGTTGAAATGTTCGTTTTGTTTCTTCTTTTATTTTGTTTTTTGTTTTTCTTGTGGTGTGTTGGGTGGTGGGTAAAGGGGATGTGGGGGTTTTTGTTGGTTTTTAGTGTCTGTTTGGTTATGCGAGCAAAAACCACACACAATAAACAAATTCACTTTCACTTGGCACAGACGATGAGGCCAAAGCGCTGAAACGCTATAACCGCTAGTGTGGAGACAACGATGGCCAATGGCAAGTGGCTTGACGGTCGTGACTGGTTCCTGGACTATAACTTTGCCTTCAGTCGCTGACTGACTCACTGACTGACTTTGACTTGGACTGTGACTCCGTCTAGGCGTTGGCTATATGCTTTGATTGAATTATGTGGCATCTCCAGCAGCATGAAAAGTCATCATTGCCAACCTCATCATCACGACGAACGTCATAATCATCACCATAGTCTCTGGCGTGGCTTTCTCCATAGACCAACTCCGATTTGTGACATGTTTGCTTATAGCATTTTGATTGACGGTTGGGTCTCTTCAGACCAGATCTGCAATTACAACCATATATTTTAGTTATATACATCATACATACATTTAGCATCACATCACATACTATAGCATATTATGGTATATAAATATATATCTATGTAGTATAGGGTATGCATGTCAATTGCCATTTGAAAACGCCAAGCACATATTGTATAATAAGCCGGTTACACACATTTAAACTGGCTTAAAAACAGGATATTGCATTAGTTAGTTAGACAAGTCTAAGTCTAGGCTAGAGCTGGCCATTGACCTTTATCACTGACGTCTTCAAAATGGGCTCACAAAAACAAAATGATTCGGAAATTGTTACGAGTATAAATAACAATTGTTATACTAAAATCTTATAGGCCCCGTCTAAGAGTCTAATTAAGGTCAATTACAATAATTTTTAACTACGAGGTTCTTCGACCATCCGAATTGCACTAGGAAAAATGTGCGAGATTTTTGTTTGTCATAAGTATCTATTTTCTTGAAGGATAAACTCCTTTTTTTCTTTTTAATCATTACAGAATGTGGGAAATAAAGTCACTCATTTACTTTTACTTTGGTCATTGGCAAGTTCAGCAGATAAGCAAAACACAGGTTTATCCAAATCAAATCTAGTCTTGACTTCTTACGTGTTTTATTCGCAATTCAGTTAATTTCCTACTAATAATAATACTCTCCCCTCTTTTAGTTCTTCGGTATAGTCCCAAATTGCCGAATATGTGCCAATTTCCGAACATTTGGATCCATCCACCCTCCATTTGGGTCAGAGTCAAATCAACTACAAACCATCAAACAGTCATAACCCTTTGTCACCATTTTGCTTTCATTAAAGCTGCAAAAATTTCTTAGGATTGACAAACGAAAGTGAAAAGTATCATAAACTGATATACCATCATATCATACTATGTATGATGTGTCTGTTTTCTTATTGATTAACAAATTGCTGTGGTTGTTGTTATTGGGGCCCTCTTTTTCGTTTTATTTGTTTGTCAATTTTTTGTTCGTTGCATTTGTTGATTCACTTTCGTTTCGCAAGACTTTATGTGTGATTTTTTAATTAGCAAAGTGTTAGATGGTTGGGTTATTGAGTATTAGACAAGATCCAAATGAAATGAATGCACAAAGTGGTAAATTGTGTTGTCAGCCGATGTTAAATAATCTAAAGCTGGTCTGAGATGCTGATGGGCCAAGAGAGAGTGGGAGTGAGTGAGAACGAACTAAGAAAAGAACGGAGACAGCACATTAAATAGAATTTAATTTGGCCTGTGGTTAATCAATTGGCAATTTTTGCAAAAGATTACTTTAACATTAGCTGTCTTCTCCATTTCTCTCACTCTCTCTCTCTCTCTTTCTCTCTGTTGTATGTGTCGGATTATTAAGGTATCTGGCGTGGGAATTCCCACGAAAAGACATTTTCATTCTTCACTTCTATGAACACTCGATGACAGAAAAGTAAGTTCAAAAAAAGAAAAAGGGAAGACATCAATTAAGGGCCCTTTGAGTTGACTTCTTGTCCATCATCTCAACATCGGATCATCATCATCATAATCATCACTTCTAACACTTTGACAATGACAATGAAAGCGGCAAAGAGAAAGAAAATGGAAAGTTATCTTAACTTTTAACAAAATGCTTCTAAAGCAACAGAGGTGACTGCGGCTTTAGCGACAAGAGCGTCTACTTCTCATTCTGTTTCTTCTTCTGCGGGTTAGTTCCAGTTTCTATGCCACAATTCCAAGACTTAACCACTTTCAAATAGATTAACCCAATTTGGTTGCTTGGCTTTCAGATTGCTTATTTTCGCATTTGGCGGCTGCTAATTTAAGCTCATTAAATGCTGAAATCGCAGTTGAAGTTGAAGTTGCTGTTGGTGTTGGAGTTGGCAGAGAAGGTGTCTAGCATCTGAGGAAAAGTGAGTCGAGAATTGGCAAAGCGGTCACGTCTCGAGCCGAGTGGAGTGGAGGAGGATGAGGTAAAAAAAAAAAACCAAACCATGCCAAGGAAAAGCGCAAATGATGTGTGCCAGAGAGTTTTCCAACCAACAACATCTACCCAGGTAGCCAGTTAGCCAGCCAATCAACTAAACCAACTAAACGTATTAGTTGAATGAAGAAATGTGATAGACAAAAGACATTGCTAAACGAACAACAAACCAATCTGTTCGTGGGAGGGCGGAAAACTTGGGCAGCGTCAACAATTGGCGGTTGCCAATATCTTCGCGCGGATTCTTCGTTTTAATCACTTGTACTTGATTATAGTTTTTTACTTACACACTTACTACTAATTCCGGGATGAAAGAATACTAGGAAAAAAATCGAGATACGAAGGAGAAAGGTATTCGCGGTGTTCCTCTATAGCAATAAATCAAACAATAAATCGAAAGCCTTTGTCTCTCACTTTAAATATATATATTTTGTAAGCAAATTGCTGCATTTTAATGAATGTTGCTGATTGATTTGTCAGGGCGACAGACAGACAATCATACAAATTCGTCAAATGTTTTCCATTTTGTTTTACTAACACTTAGCACCAGGCGGTGACCATAAATTCAATTTCGATTGATTTTATGTACTTGCCAAATGTTGTTTTTTTTATTATTGTTTAATAGCTGTAGCCATAAAAAATGTTGTTGTCCAACAAAATACTCAAATTTCCTTAGCTAATTTTCGCCACAAGCTAGTTTCCTGTTTTCCGTTACGAAAAACGAGCAGCAGAAAATCAAAAAAAATAATAAATAAAAACAAAATAAAGGGAGGAAGCAACAAACAGCTGGAAAAAAGAGGCATCAGTGCATAAAATTTCCGCTGTTTTTCTTCTTCTTTTGTGTATGTGAGTGTGTGTGTGTGTGTATACCCTAAAAGAAAATGGGTATATGCCATCGTGGACGTACATATGTATATCTAGTGCGCTAGATATATGTATATCAAATCCATGGGCTGAAAGCGCTCACGCATCCGGGATACTAATATCCTGCGGTCCCAAGATTTTTTGCTTTCGGCATATGAGAATGATATTTGCAATGAATCAGAAATCAGAGATCAAAAGAAATAATCTAAAATTATAAAAATTCAAGCTAGTGAAATAGAACTTTTCTCACCAATTTAAGTCTTCTAAATTTATTTTTCATTCCACAAAATTATCTTATGTAGAGTATAGAATTTTCAACACAAGCCCAAATTAGCTCTATCATTTTGGTTTCAAGTTAGTCGCACTTATTATTGCCATACACTGTGTGTATAGTTTTTATGACTTTTGTTTTATGGTACCATCTGAAATTAGTTGCTTTTATTACATTTTTATAGGTTTTGTTGTTGTTGTTTTTTGGCCCGTTTTTATGTTGTGCTTCTCTTTCACAAGAACTCATAGCCAATGCATTGCATTGGCTAATAACAGAAACAAGAAACCATAAATAAATTAACCATAAATCATTTGTCATGAAACCCAAGTCAAACGGTAAAGTGCAGCAACAACAGCAACAACTACTAGTACATACAATTACAATTACAACAACAACAACAACATGACCATTTTCATGCAATGGAATGAAGTACCTAACAAACGAACAGTTCATTCATCAGCATTAACTTACCAGTTTTCATACCCTATACACAAAAAGGTTCAAAAGGTATATACATATAAAAAATATAAGCACGGACTCAAAATGTTCCTTTTCATTGGATTTGTTTTAGTCAACAAGGTTGGTTGGAATTTACCTGAATAAAGAGTAAATATTTATGATTGATTATTAATTGATCTCTACTGCTTTCTCCTATAAGAATTAGAATCTATGACAATCTTTTTATTGAGTTTATTTGCTTTCTAATTACAAGTGTTTCGCCCCCAATTCAAATGCCATCGTCATACAAATTCTGCCTTGGTTATAGTCATATGTATGTATGACTAAGAATTTCAAATGACCTAATATAACCGTTGAGGGCACAGGGTATCTTAAAGCCGGTACTTGCAGTCTCATAGTACGCAATTTTAATGGTTCACCAATAATGTTATATGAGCAGAGCGGAAATAACTAGAGCTTTGACCTATTCAGCTTCAGCCATTTAAGACACACACACACACAAACACATTTAGCTCTTTTGCCTTATGAAACATATTGACCCAGTTCCTAGAGCAATAGAATTAATTCTCAAGAAGACAGCCAAATGTAGGTAATATTATTGAAATAATATCCATTTCATAAGTGAATTTTTAACTTTAAATATTGTGTATAGCTGAATAAATGTATCTTTCAAGTGAAGTCAACAGTTTTGCAGTTTATTAACCTCGTTTATTGCTGGAGTTTACGTTAATATGTAATTTGAATTGAAAGTCCATTCAATTTACAACGAATGGTCTGCCTAATTGTTATGATATACTTAGTTGGGGTAATATGTTAATGAACTACTGCACCTGCTGAAATAAAAAGTAGACACACTTGATGGCAAACGGACTTCGAGGGAGGGGATTTATTTTTAGTTCGCCAATATATGCAGATTGTATGCCTTTTGAAGAGATTTAACTGATTGCATCTAGCAGTCATTTAAGACCAAAAAAATCAAATTCAGATGAAATTTGAATCTCACCTATCCGCACCGTATAACATTTGAATAGTTTTAAAGGCAATATGCTTTTAGCCATTGTCGAGGGTATTTCGAAATAAATCAATTTTGTTACAAAGTGTTTTACCAAATTGAAATGGTTAATTTATTACGGTTAGTGGTTGTTGCTGTTGTTGATTAGGCTATGGTATGAATGGCATTGAAGGAATTTTATGCACTTTAATTGAAAGAGCTTGATCAATATATACAAACAACACACACACACACACACACATATACACGAGAATGCGCTTATGCATGTGTATATACATACACAAATAAATATATATAGCTATATGTGATGATTTTCGTCATAAAAGTCAACTTTAAACTACAACATGTAGTTGTTGTTGTTGTTGTTTTTGTTGCTGCTGGTGTCTACAATTCGTGTCAATGTCAGCATGATTTTTTCTAAAAAAAAAATTATTTTATTTTGTGTGTGTGTGTGTGTGTGTGTAGAGTTTTGATTTTTCATATGAAAAGAAAAATCAAAAGACTTAGGCGACAAACTTGCCAGTCAAATGCATTATAAAGAAAAAATTGAAGGTCTTATCACGTCTCAAGATTTAAAATAATCTAAATAAAATATATTAGTTGTCGAAGGGGGTCCCCCGAAATGTCTCAACATCTGAAACATAAGTCCATACCATAAGTAATACTTCGATTTGAAGTTAATAGTGAAGCTAGAAAAGATTTCCAGCATCTACAGTCATAGACATATATGTACACATATATATAACACGAAAAGGTCCATTAGAGTGTAATTATGCATTATACATATGTATATCTATATTCCAATTTATTAAAAATCATTCGATCCATGGCTGTGCAGGATTTGTTAGCCTGGTGACAACAAAGGGACAGCAGTGTTCATATAGCATATAGGTTCATATAGGTTTGGCATGGCAAACGTTGCCCTATAAACTAACTTCTCGATTGGCTTTACAAACACACAATTCAAATGCATGAATATATATACAAATATGTATAGGTATATACTTATGTACATATGTATGGATGTATAGTTTGTACGTTGGCGGCGGCTTCTTTGCTACTCTTCTCCCACTTTTTTATTTCGGACCCGGCTCACAGTTTCACTTGAAGCTCGTGAAAGTTGCGCTTCGGCGGCAACAGCAGCAACAACAACAACAAAGCACACAGTAAACAAAAAATACAACAACAACAAAAAAAGCAAAAAGTGCAGAAGAAAAAAGGTTGACTTAGAGGGCCCAAGCCCATTAATAAATGCAAAAAAATTAAAAAAAAAAAAAAAAACTTTATAGAGAAGAAGAAATCACAATTAATATACGCACTTTTTATACCGTTTGTTATTGCTTTTCGCTTGTTATCTCTTCCTCTCTCTCTCTCTCTCTCTTACTCATAAGTTGCGCAAAGAGAAAAACTAAAAAAACCTTAAAATTTGTGTTTTTTTTTTGGTTTTGTTTTGGTTTTGATGCATTCACGTAACGGCAAAACAAAAAAAAAACTATTCACGCTGAGCAACAACAATAACACGACTGGTTGACGAAAGGAAATGGAACGAAATGAGTTGCAGCGAAACGAACTGAACCGAACCGCTAGCCACCGCACCTGAATAACAACTGAAACTGAAATTTAAGTGGAGGTAAGACAACAACTCGATTGGGGCACCAACAGGGGCGTTTCGCGAGGGCCTGAAGGGCTTGGGCCCACACCGAAACAAACTAAATAATGCCATAAAATGACATGATTATTGAAATATTTAATTGACTATATTCATCAAATTTTTGTACACCTATGTCGTACACTGGCAATACAATTTATTCGAATAATTTAAATAGTTTTCAAACTTATTAAAATATTTGTTGTATTTTATCAATTTGTTTAAAGGCTCATATAATTTAAATATTAAAAGTTGATTCTACTACTCTGTTTCGTCAAATCAATGCGGGCCTGCTTTAAAGCAGTTGAGCACGTAGAGCTGCCAGATCGTTCATTATGCGGCGCACGTTGAATTGCAAAAAGCCGCGGCGCTGCCCGAAAAATAACAAACTAGACTTGAATGCGAAGAAACTGTCCCTACGAACAGTCTGTGAAGCAAACCGATTTGGGCGATTTCAAATTGCTGAAGGCATTCGCAGCATTGGGTCAAACAGAAAGTTCTAAATTGGCCCAGTTAACAAGTGAGATTGCAATCTTTGTCATGCTCCAGTTCAGGGAACGTCTCCCTGAGCAGGTTCCAGTCGTGTAACTGCATACATACATAATGTTATTCATTATTTATTATTTAATTTCCTCCTTTTTTTTTGGGGGGGGGGGGGGGGGGGGGGGGGATTACAGATTTATGCTTAAGTGCAATTAAACTTCTTCAATTCAACAGGAAAATAAATTTCGGTTTCTTGATTTCATTATAAAGTAAACATATCAGTAAACAATGTCTCTCCGTTTTTGAAAGTTATAATTTTTTATTCGTTATTCAAATCATAGTGTTAAGAACTATATAAGCTATGAAATCAAATTATCTTATTGACAATACAAATTAAAATTCACTTTTTTGGAAGAGTTTTGAAAGTTATTTCCCATATTTATACCCCTTTAGATGCTAGTATAAAGTTGTTGAAATGTACAGAACGCAAAGAAAGATAGAATTTAGAACGTAAGGAGTGCAATGTGCTTAGACCACCTCTTAAACAATGGACAGAGAATAAAAAGTTCACAGATAAAACCTTTTTTTTATGGGAAAGTATGCAAAATAATGCTTTATGGATCCCACGGTAGAGCTAATTGTCATCAAGAGTAAAGGTTCGTGCAAAGCATAATTAATACACAAGTTGCTTAGGCATTTAAGGAAATACCGAAACAAAAATTCTAGACCTTCTTCAAGATACGAAGAGTTTGTTTTTTTTTTATATGTTTAATAAGTTTGCGAGAGAAACCAAGAATTAATGTTACAATGTTAAACGAAGTAATCAGGAAGAGGAAATTATTTCCATCCTCTCGGAGAATTAGAATTTTTTTTATCCAATCACTATTTTCTACAGAATTGTGTGTGAGACAGACATTTTAATAATTGGT
Source organism: Drosophila willistoni (assembly GCF_018902025.1). Lineage (NCBI taxonomy): Eukaryota > Metazoa > Arthropoda > Insecta > Diptera > Drosophilidae > Drosophila > Drosophila willistoni. The sequence continues at coordinate 3,013,223 of NW_025814053.1, forward strand.
AAAAAAACTCCACAGCTTTTAAAAGCATGAAAACTGCTTGCACTGCTTTGGCTTTACCGACCACAAAATCTCTATGGCCTAGTGGAGAGAGTTCTTAGCTTTTAATGCGAAGTTTTATTTCCATTCGAAGCAAACTGCAGCTAAGTTTATTCATTTATTCAAAGGCACTTCTAATAAGCAGCCTTGTTTAAAATCTAATCTTTTTCAAAACTTGATATATAAATAGATGCTAGAAAAGCGAAGATTGCATTTTACACACTAGTAAAATAAGAGTCCAATTACTTATTTGTCTGTGTGATATTTAAAACGAAAGAAGGGTGTTTGGTTTAAACATATTATTTAGTAGATATATTATATTTTTTCTCTCTATCACAAAGCCAAAACATTCAGATTATTTATTGTGTTCCATTAAAACAAATTGTCAATTGAGTAGATATATGTATATACATATATGGACTATTTACATATATATATATACATACATTTATATAAGATTTGATTCAATACATAGACACGATTTCGTTTATTATTTTAATACATTACATTTTTAAATAATTAGATTTAGTTGCTTTTACATTTTGCTGAAGATGATGGCTGTTCCTTGATTTAACTTTAGGTTTATGGAGAGGTTGACTTGGCTGTGGCATTATGTGGGCACAAAGTTTCCAGAATATGCCCACGTGATCGGTTCATTTCATTTCTTCTTCATCCTTTTCCTTCTTAACATTAAAAGTACAAAAATACATAAGACTTTATATGATTACAACAAATCCGCATTTCTCTCACACTCGCACGACAAAATTTGAATAACAATTTTTCCGTTTTGTTCGCCATCAATGTACGCATATATGTATGTTTGTATATATATATATATAATTGAATCCTATGTAAAACATTAAAAAAAGAGTTACAAATAAAAGAAGAGCCAGAGAGAAGAAAACGTATGTTTCTTTTTAATTTATGCAATAGGCAACAATTAGAATTAGCAAATGGTGCAGCAGGTGGTGCAGACTTGCGGACCGGCTCTTTAACCCTCCTGCCCAAAGTCCTCTGTGAATTTACGCAGCTTGCTCAAGTCTTCCTCGTTGACAGTGGGTTTCGTGCGCGACAAGGACTTCAGCATATCGCGCTGCAACGAAATAAATTAGAGTTAGATATTTTAAGAGCTACAAAACTAATCACTATCTTCTATTAATACATACCATAGTCACAGGGGGTTCAAACAGTTTATCGCTGGGCACATCCATCCAATTCATTTCAACGGCTCCATCATCGCCTGGCGAACATGGGACCAAAAGGTCATTGACAGTTTCATCCTTATTTGTGGGACTGGGACCCGTAACCCGCTTGAAATGGGTTGCTGTTTGTACCTTTCGTACGGGCTCCATGAGGGCATCGCGCACCACAATGGATATATCTGCGCCAGAGTATCTAATCATCGACGAGAGAGACAATGACAATATTGAGATTTTATTCACTGCAATTGAGATGGTTGTTCTCACCCCTCGGTCTTGCCGGCCAGTTCTTTAAGATCCTGTTCGGTCAGCACGTGTGTAGTATTACCCAAATGTATTTTAAACATAACCAATCGGGCATGAGCCTCCGGCAAAGGAATGTATATACGCTTCTCGAAACGTCTCCGAATAGCAGAATCCAATACCCAGGGTATATTGGTGGCTCCCAATACTAGGATACCATCCGTATCATTGCCCACTCCTTGCATTTGCACAAGAAACTCGGTTTTAATGCGTCGCACGCTGTCGTTCTCATTGTCCGATCGGGCTGAGCACATGGAATCGATTTCATCAATGAATATAATCGATGGCTTATGCTGGCGAGCCAGCTCAAAGAGATTCTTAACCAATTTCTCGGACTCGCCCAGCCATTTAGACATCAAATCCGAACTGGATACTGAGAAAAATGTCGAGCGATTCGCTTCCGTGGCCACAGCCTTGGCCAGATAGGATTTACCCGTACCGGGTGGTCCAAATAGCAATATACCCTTCCATGGTATTCTTTTACCGGTGAAGAGCTGTGGAAATTTAATCGGCAATATAACTGCCTCTTTGAGGGCCTCCTTGGCAGCATCCAAGCCAGCCACATCGGACCATTGCACTTTCGGTTTCTCTATGACAATTGCATCCGCCAGTTTGCTTTGCAATTTCTTCTTTTCAGGATCATCGCCATCATCATCGTCACTATCAGATTTCTTATCCTTATCATCCTTCGATGTGGACTCGCCGCCCTCTTTGAGCGGTTTCTTTTTGCCCTTCTTCAAGTATTCCTTGAGTTTCTCGGCGCGATCTAAATACTGCAGACATTTTGCCCGTATAGAATCTTTGGCCTTCTCACCCTGAGCTTCATCTAAATTTGTATGTGGATGGCAAACGAATAAGATAATCAATGATAAATTAAGGCTTTTTATATTCACTTACACTTAATAGTATGAAGAAAATACTCAACGCCATGCTCATACAGCCGCAAGGCCTCGGCATAATTCTTATTACGATCCTCTTCCGTGGCCTTTGTCACCAGATCAATGGCCTTCTGTAGGGTAGTGCCGGATGCCATGGTGACTTTGATGCTAAAGAAAAAAAACGTCAAGGACGTATCAAAACAGAAAAGTAAGTATAAAGTGTTTCAATGTTGTCATGCAGCAGGATTAAGAGATCGGCGAGGCTTCAAGATCTGACGGGAAAGGATTCAAATACAAAGTAGTTATAGCTCTGAATCCAATATAGCAAATAATCCTTAACTAAATCCGATAATTTCTAGGTTCTTCGTTTACCGATCGGCTATCCGTTAACTATGCGTCATCACGAAGCCATGGAAATGCGTCAGTGCTTAGAACGATCCTTAATGCCGGATGGGTATTGGGGGTAACATCTTATTGTCTATCAAACATTTACTTCATCGAATTGTTAACGCCTTCCCAGCATCCTCCTCTTTAATCAATTTGCCCCCAAAAAAATCATGGATTTGTTTTCTTTTTGGTATGTCGATATTAGTTCTTCCGGTATTTCGTTTTAATGGAATGAAATATTTGTTTAACTCGGAACAATTCTTCTTTACCAAGGAATTGAATGGTTTGTATCGAATTTTCATTTCATTTTCGTCGTTGTTGTTTTTTCTTGTTTTTTTTTTTTTGGTGTTGCGTCTATGACTAATAAGGGGCCAGGCCAGAGACAAAAACAACTTGGATGACGTTTTTTCTTACTCTTATTGTTATCGTATTTTTGTTGAAACTCACTTGGATTTCGTAGATATGAATTGTCCCTGGCTTAAATTTGGAACAGCCCCAAGGAATTACTAAATATTATTTGCAACTGCGATGTAAAACAACAAAAAAAGAGTTTACTACTTTTGTTAGTTGCAGGGCTGCAGAATCATCGATGCCGCATCGACTAGAATATCGTTATCGACATTATCAGAGCAAAGTTATCGACGTTGGCGGAGCAAACCTATCGTAATCGACATTTTCAACACTAGTGCAGTGTTGCCAGAATTTAAATGTCAAAACCAGCTAGATTTCTAAAAAAACGGACGATTTCCCGTCCGTAAAATTGCGAAAAATAATCCAGAACGCAGTGCTTTAGCATGTGGTTTCAATATACATAAATTTGTATTGTATTATATCGTTTATTTATTTTACAGTTATGGCAATAATCAACTAGTGGCAGCACTGATAGTAGAGTTGCTCTTTAAGAAGTGGAAGAATCGCTAGATAACACAAGGTAGAAGAAGAGGTGTGGAGGAGAAAGCCTGTGTCAGGGACAAAGCAAAGCCAAAAAAAAAGGAAAAACCATATAGAGTTCTTAAAACATGGGTGTACCAAAATTCTTCCGTTACATCAGTGAGCGGTATCCGTGCTTGTCGGAGTTGGCCCGAGAGCATTGTGTGAGTACTGGCAGCCACATCTGCATTCGCCTTGGGTCCACTAATCCTTTTACAACCACCCCCATCTCCCCATGTGCCAACAGATACCTGAATTTGATAATCTGTACCTTGATATGAACGGTATAGTCCATAATTGCTCCCATCCGGATGATGCTAATATCCATTTCCACCTTGAGGAGGATCAAATTTTTCAGGATATTTTTAACTATGTGGAGAAGCTATTCCATCTGATCAAGCCGCAGAAGCTGTTCTTTTTGTCCGTCGACGGAGTGGCTCCACGTGCCAAAATGAATCAGCAGCGTAGTCGTAGGTTTCGAACCGCCCGCGAAGCGGAACAGCTTGAGACCAAGGCCTCGCAAAGGGGCGAGAAGCGTCAGCACGAACGTTTCGATTCAAATTGCATTACGCCTGGAACGGTGTTTATGGAGCGCCTGCAGCTGGCCTTACGTTCATTTCTGCGCACCAAAATCTCGTTGGATCCTCTATGGCAAAAGTGCAGGGTTATCCTCAGCGGCGAAGAGACGCCCGGAGAAGGAGAGCATAAAATCATGGATTACATACGCTACTTAAAGTCGCAGCCAAATTTCGATCCCAACACCCGTCACTGTCTATATGGTTTAGATGCTGATCTGATCATTTTGGGACTCTGCACACACGAATTGCATTTCGTTGTTTTGCGCGAGGAAGTGAAATTCGGAAGGAATGTTAAACGGGCCACCCTTGAGGAGACACGATTCTATCTTCTCCATTTGGGCCTATTGCGAGAGTATTTGGAATTGGAGTTCAATGAATTGTCGACGAAGGAAAAGAAATTGGATGTAGCTCAGTTAATCGACGATTGGGTCCTAATGGGATTTATGGTCGGCAATGATTTCATTCCAAATTTACCCTGTTTGCACATCTCTTCAAATGCCCTACCATTGCTGTATAAGACTTACATTCAGGTTTATCCTCAATTGGGCGGCAATATTAACGAGCGTGGCAAATTAAATTTGCGGCGATTGCAAATCTTTATGACCGCCTTGTCCGAGGTGGAGCTGCAGCAGTTTGAGGACCATTTCGATGATCTCAAGTATATGAATGCTAAAACAGAAGCATTTGATGTCGACGTCAGTGAGATTCAGAGTGCCAGTGCCAATGGAGAGAGTTTTAATTCCGATTTGGTTGCATTGATTGATAATAGTATGAAGGCAAGTAGCGAGATTGATTTCATCATAACGGTAGAATTTGTTCGTTTTAACCTCAATTTAAAAAACAAAGAAAAAAAACATGTACATACATACATATATAATTGTGTGTACCTACATAAAAAGTATACTTAGATTGTTAATCTGTCTATATACCATTTAGCTCTATGACTACGATAGCGATGACGAGGAGCACTTTGAGGATTTGACTGATGAGGCATCATCCTTGCGACACGAATTCCAAAACTATAAACGCAACTATTATAGGAACAAGTTCAAGCGTGAAATGAAGGGTGATCTAGTCGAAGAGCTAACACATCATTATATCACTGCACTGCAATGGATTCTAGATTATTATTATCGTGGTGTACAGTCCTGGGATTGGTATTATCCCTTTCATTATGCACCATTTATAAGTGATCTCAAAAATATCGAAAACGTGAAAATCCATTTTCAATTGGGCAGACCATTTCTACCCTTCCAGCAGGTAAGTCTCGACTGGAATTACAGATTGTATTTATTTCTTTTTGTCTTGCGTTTTTACAGCTTCTAGCTGTCTTGCCAGCGGCTAGTTCCAAGCTTTTGCCAATAGCCTATCATGATCTGATGTTGAATCCGGACAGCGCACTAGCCGAATTTTATCCCACTGAATTTGAAAGCGACTTAAATGGCAAGAAACATGATTGGGAAGCAGTCGTTCTGATACCTTTTATAGACGAGCGACGTCTTCTCGAGGCTATGAGGCCCTGCGAGAATTGTTTAACCACAGCCGAGCGATCAAGAAATCAGCATGGCCCCATGTATCAATATGACTTTAGCGAACAGTCTGTGGGCTCAATGCCATCTCTGGGTCCCATCAAAGCCCTGCAACATGTCTTTTGCACGGAGACCGCAAGGTGGGCGAAAGAGATCGCTCTGAATCTGCCAGAGAGCGTCTGTGTGGAGCTGCCAAATAAGGCAAGGCATGTCTTCTTTCCTGGATTCCCCACCATGAAGCATTTGCCGTTTAATGTAGGTTCTTTTTCTTGACAATTTGACTTTTGATATCTAACCATAAAATTGGATCTTAAATATCATTCATAAATTTAGTTTGAGCTTCGCAATGATCGCGTGAAAGTGTTCGAGCAAGTTAGCCGCAATCAGAATATGGTATTAATGCCATTGAAGCGCACCTTGGAGGACACCTTGACTGCAGTCGCTGGACAGTATTTGGAGCAGGTGGTTCACATTGGCTGGCCGCATCTGATCAAGGCCAAGGTGGTGAGGGTCGCTACAAGAGATGAGCGTGTAGATGAAAACGGTTTATCAGCGAATGATTCACGACGATTTGATTCGGAAGGCAAATCACTGCAGGAACAGTTAAGTTTTTTGTCCATTTTTATCAGGTTCCATTGGTGTTAACACTTTGTTTTCTCTTACTTCAGTTTCTCCACTCGCATGGGCATCAAATTTGATAACTACGATGTCTTGGTCTATGTACGCACCTACGCTGGAAGCTCCGTTGAATTTGGCAAGAATTGCTCAGTTTATACGAAAGATGCCTGGAGCAGTACTGTCACTGGGTATCCAGCCCAAGGATTAGTTGCGAATCTGGCCGTACACGAGAATATGAAGAATCAGTTCCGGAAGATTGAGGAACTCTTTCCAGTTGGCAGCCAAGTGTTTTTCATAGGCAATCCATATTATGGCAGTGAGGGAACTGTCCTTGATCCCCTTTTGGTTTATTCCTGCGGTCGGGTGCAAGGTGAGTGCTTGATTTGCTCTGCAGATTTTGTAACAAATGGGACTTTTCATTCTTTTTTATCTTTGCAGTCAATATACGTGTACACCCAGAACCAGATCTTCAGGCAGCTCGTTTGCTACAAGAAGAGCGGGAAAATGACTACATTAACTCCTATGAGGCTTGCCGGTATCTAAACATCAATAGCAAGGCTTTGGGTCGTCTTACGGGCACAGTTTGGGTTGTCCTTGGACCGCGTCGTGAGAAAATGGAAAATGTTGCCAAACACAATATTGGTCTCCAACTGAAGTATCCACGGCAAAATGAAGAGCGGGCCGGCTACTGTCAGCGTTTAAATAATCAATGGTTCTTCTCGACTCTGGCTCTAGAGCTAATGCAGACCTACTGCGATCTGTACCCCAACGTAGTGGCCTATTTCTCCATTGCCAATGATCGCAACGAGTTCATCTACGAGGAGGATATATACCCAGATGCCGTGGGTCAACATAATATTGAGGATCTGGCCAATTGGATTCGCCAGCAGCCGCATATGAAAGTGGAGCGCAATACCTGTGGCTCCAAGACTGTTTGCAAGGAAACAGTGGAGCTTCTGCTAACGACCGTCGATGAGTTACGATCACTGCCCGTGAAAGATGTGAAGCTGCAAGTCAAGCCTCATTTGTTAATTAAACCGAATGTCACTCTACCCGAAGTATACAGAGCGCGTCGAACCGTGCGACTGTTTGATCGTGTCATTGTAGTGCGCACAATTTACATGGTGCCCCTGGGCGCGAAGGGCACTGTGATTGGCATACACCTGGTAAGCGATCCGAATCCTGTGCGGTTGGAGTGTGTCAATTCCGTCGAAACATTCTGTGATATTCTGTTCGACAAAACGGTACCCAACTGCAATGACATACACGGTATAGCCGAGGAGCGGGTCTACAGGGTGCCCGAGAGTGCTCTCGTCGTGATATTTACTTCGAATGGTAAGTGAAGGATATTATTCGAACGATTGTGTTATATCTATTGAATTCAAATTCCCAAATTAATAGACGGAAAGGCACAGAAATCGCAACCGCTGCAGCAAAGGCAACAGGATACGGTCCAGAAACCACAACAGCATCAAGCCCAAGCTGGCAGCTCCAACAGACGGTACATCACTGCTGCTGGCACCAAAACGAATCAGATAACGATGAAGACAGATATAGCCGATGAGTTCGTTAAGCCAGTGGACAACAACGCAGGGCCCGGAGTTGGTGCCAATTGGCGAGACGAAGCCAAAGATACTCAGCGCCGACAACAGCAGTTAAAGCAACACAAGGATGTTCCAAAGCCAGATCGGACATCGGGACTGGGACCGGGACCGGGACCGGATAATAGGGCCAAAAGTCGCGGCAAGAATGTAGGTGCTCCTCAGGATCAATCTTTGCAGTCCACATCTTCACCAAACAGCGGTGCCAACTGGCGAGAAAAGGCCAAAGAAACTCCTTCGTCACAGGATCAAACGTCCACATCGCCACCAAGGACTACTGCCGCCAACTGGCGTGAACAGGGTAAAAGTAATCAGCGTCAACAAGAAACGCAACATTATAAAGATGGTGGAAAGACACCAAATCGCCAGCAAGGCGGCTCCAATGATGGGGGTAATTCTCAAGATCAAACTTTGGCTCTAAAGAACCTCTTGGGTATACAGAAGTTTGATCAAAAGCCAACAGCACCTCACCAGTCATCTCTACCCTTACCTTCGATGGCACAACAAATGCCTGTACGTTGATTAGCAAATGATTGCACTTGAAAAATGATTTATTGTTATTTCTTTGATTTGCATTTTCGTTTCAGAAATTACCAAAGCCTCCGCTATTTTGGCAGCAGGAGGCTCAGGCTGAACGCATTCAGAGTCAAGAATGGTATCGCAAACAACAAGACGAAAAGCCGCCATTGATGCATCAGCAGCATCCGTTGCAGCCACAACAACCACAACAACAACAGCAACTTCAGTATCAAACACAACAGCAGCAACAACACCAACACAAACTTCAATATCTTCAGAAACAGCAACCGCAACAATTCTACAGCAACAGCAATAATAATGTTTCCGCTCCGTTCCGTCAAAATGCAGGAATGACAATTTTCATTGGCAACAACAACTATCCGGCGTATCCGCCGCCACAACAACACCAACAACAACATCACCACCAACAACATAGGGCACAACAAGTAAAACAATATCAGCAGCATCAGCAGGATCAGCAAGGAAGCCGGTACTCATCTATACAGGATTTTGTGCCCATTCAGGCATATCGTCCAAAGAAAGGTCAACGCAAAGACGCCGAAAGCATTGAGGTTAGTAGTTTTTCTATTTAAATTTTAATTGCTCTCGTATGTATGTCTTTTACCCTTTTCGTTTGTAGTCAACACAAGCACCAGCAAAAGACAGCCGCAAGGAAAATGAAAAGAGCCAACCAATCGAACAAGTGGAGCCAGAGCAAGCAAAATGTTCGACAGCTGATGAGCAAGTTAGAGCAACATCATCGCAAACGATCACCAATAAGGTAGATTAACAAACAGAAAACAACAATAAAGAGTTCCCTCTATCTCTATCTCTCTCTCTTTCAAGACAATGCCCCAACGTAAGCAGCGTGTGCCCCGGATTGGAGCTAAATTTGATTTCGACTATATACTCCATTAAAAATCACAAATGTTCATTCAGGCAGCTTTTTACAAATTTTATGATATATATTCCGAATATTTAAAAGAAATTATTTCGAACTTTGATTTTTTTTTTTTAATATTGTGGTAGTATATAGTAGTATTAATTTGTATGTTTAATTTTTTTTTAATCATTACTCACTGTATCACGAAATACTAATCCTCAATTCAATTTTTTTTTGTAAATTTTTTTTTATTGTTAAATCGTTTTTCTATTCAAGCAATTTGTTCTGTAATGGAAATTCTTAAAAAAGTTATTAGTAGTTTAGTATTACTCTAAATGTTTTCGAGTAGCATCACATGCAACTTGGAATATTTTGAAAAATTTGACTAAAGACAAACAATAAGATAAGCGCAGTTGAGATTGTAATTAGGTGTCTAAAGTTTTGCTCATTAAGACATTAAATGTTAAGTATGAATTGTACTTTTAGCTTTGGCTGTACATTACACCACTACATCGGAAATTTAACTACATGTATGTATTTATATGTGTGTATTTTAGTTATTTTAATCTTAAAATTCCACACTCAGAAAAATCTATTTATGAACAGATAACACTGAAACACAGATATATAAATATATATATATATACGAAAAAAGACAACCTACGAATAAATAGATGTTAATTTAGAAATAATTATGTTTCAAAACGGAATCTATAACTGGAACTTCATTTAAAACTCAAGCAAATGTTTAAATTATATTTTTATTTTTTGTCCTTGTCACATTGTTTTCGATGGCGCAGAATGTCAACTTTGCTTAACTTTAATTCACATTTACAACTTTGACAATAATAATTGTTGCCTGTTGGTTCCTTCAACTGGTTTTGGTTTGTCGCCTCAGAAGTTGAAGGAATTTCTTTAGATTCTTTTGTCTTTTGTCCATCCCTCTTCTCTTTACACTTTGGGCGATGCTTTAATTGTTCAACTATATCGTAGTTGTCCAATTCAAATTCACACTTGTTACATTGCCATGGCATCGTCTGTAAATAGTCATCCATTGCCAAACTCCAATTGGCTTCATTTAGGCAACCATAAACCACATTTTCGGTAACATTTAGGCCGCCCTTTTCCAAGTTCGGAGTCATCGGATAATCCCTGCCGAAGGGATTGTTATCAAGCTTTACAGCATCCGAATGTTGGTTATAAAGCTTCTTCAAATCGGCAGGCAAAAGTCGTTTTAGGCCATAAGTAACATCCAGAGACATAAAATCTAAAATATCTTGCCAAAGATTATGACTTTTTTCGGTGTGGACATCATTTGATGGGTTTGTTGCGTCACTGCTATTAAGTTCTACGAGGAGCAAAGAAAAAGAGTAAAGGAAACTGAGTTAAAAAAATGTTATCGGCCGATGAGATTTATTTACCGTCTAATTTGGCATAGAGCTGTTTATGCCATTTGGCCCGCAAGTTGATGGCTTTAGTTAGCAGCTGTAAGCCACTTCCCGGCATGGGCAGGTCTAAGGCGAGCCAACCATCGCACACAATCCGACTTAGCCCCAAGTTGGTATCAATGCTATAGCCAAACAACAACAACGTCTGGGCAGCTGGCAACCGAATGCAGTTCATCAAATAGGGCTTGGCTGTTTCTAGCAGAGATCTGAATATAACCAGAACAGATTTGATTAATCCCGATGAATCATAGGCAATCCCTGTGTAAAGAGGGGCACATACTGGTAGCAAATTAATTGATGTCTTCGACTCAGCGGCTGCTTTGGTGTATAGTAGTCCGGTTTGCTCTCGAAATCACTTTCATTGAGTTTGAGAAGATCAAAATACTTTGCGAAATATGAATTAGGATGCAGCGAAAGGAACGGTTTAAGGCTGGTATGAAAAAACTGCTGGGAGCCGCCTTTGCAATAGTTGAATTCATCTGGCAGTGCCAATTGGGGATAGAAGCCGCTGACCAAAAGTAGTTTGAGCAGCACCACATCCCGATGTCGTTCCAAACGGGCAGAGCGCTCCAGAGTAACCAGTTGGCGATGATCATTTTGGAGGCGAAAGTCTACATCCCGTATATCTTCACTATGAACATCCTCATCCTGCTGGTCATCCAGTTCTCCATTTGACTGATGTTTTTTGAGCATTTTTCGTTGACGAGGTTGCTCGAAACGTTGACGTCGCTTCAGCGCCTTCAGCTGACGGAGTTCACCGTGACGCGTGGCCCGCTCGGAACTGCTTAAAGTCGCATTCGATTGAGGCTTGGCCATGTTGCAGCTTTCCAAAATGCGCTGGAACTGTTGACGCAGTTTTGTGACCTCGTAGAAGCGTTGCTCTTCAATCCCTAGACCATGACACCACTTTCTGGTGTTCTCTCGCCTCATCTTAAGCAATAGCCATTCACGATAGATGCGTATCAAGGTGAATAGATCGCCCTGATCCGACTCCAAGGGCTGACGCTGTCGCTCACAGCGCTGATCCTGATGCGCACGAGTGGTTAGGGGATTTTGAACACTCAGCATGGCGGCCAGTGTAAGCAATTGTTCTACTTCGGGGAAAACACATCCCATTAGCAGCATTTTGCCAATGGTTAGATCGACTGGTAGATTCGACAATGATCTGCCCAAGGGCGTTATCTTCTCATCCACACTTAGAGCACTCTGCAAACATACAAACGAATGACAATTGAATGATTTGATTATATGGAAACCATATTCCTTACATGCTGCTTTAAGCCCAGAATAGTTTGCTCTATGCGTTCACCTTCTGGCGCTTCAATGAAGGGAAATTCTCTGACATTTGGCAAACCCATTGATACCATTTGCAGTAACATTGTGTCTAAGGGTACACGATAGATTTCAGGGGCTGGATACGCCTCGAAAGCTTCAAATTGCTGTTGTGGATAGAGACGGAAGCAAACCTAAAAGAACAATGAATAGCAATATAAGATGATTGCCGCCAACTGTTGACCAATTGTCGACTTACTCCAGGTCCAGTGCGGCCTGCTCGACCCTTCCGTTGTTCGGCCGATGATTTAGAGACCCAAAACTCCTTTAGACGTTGGCCCTTGCAGATGGCATCGTAACTCATTTCCTTCACCTTGCCGGAGTCAACAACAAAACGTACGCCATCAACAGTCAGTGAGGTTTCAGCAATATTTGTGGAAACAATGCACTTGCGATTCCCTTCGGGAGCATAGTCGAACACCTTATCCTGTTCGGCCAAGGCCAAGCCGCTGTGTAGAGGCAACACCAGCCAATGGGACTGTTCTCTAGCATATTCCCTAATGGCCTCGCAAACCGAATCGATTTCATTGACGCCACTAACAAAGATTAGGACATCGCCTCGTTCGGTAACTGGAAAAAAATATAGAAAAAAATTTGCCATAAAGAGAATATAGAGGTATGCAGATCCATTACCCACGTGGATACTGTTGATCAATTAGACTCAGAATTTGTACAAATGGAGCCGGATCTAGACGTGATCCTTGCATACGTTTGGATTTGGCACTAGCTTGACCTGCTTTTAACTCCAAGGCAGGCGGCGGCATATAGCGTAATTTTATGGGAAACAGCCGACCTGGAACTTGCACCAACGTGGCTCCTTCATCTCGGAAATAATTGTGAAATAGTTCAACGTTTATCGTGGCCGACATCAAAATCAATTTCAGGTCAGGCTTAGCTCTCAAAAGACATTTGGTAACACCCAACAAGAAGTCCCCAAAGAGATTCCGCTCATGAATCTCGTCGAGAATGAGAACATCATATTGCTCGAGATTAGCCGCCACGGCCAATTGCCGCAACAAGAGACCCTCAGTGATGAAAATAATGTTGGTTCGTTGGGTTTTACTTCGCTCGAAGCGTATCTGAAAACCCACTTTGGAACCATAGTCGTCTAGCAGCTCGTGGGCCACACGCTTTGAGAGGGAAACACAGGCCAGGCGGCGAGGTTGAGTGCAGGCTGAGGGGATGAAATTCGAGGCAATTAGCATCAGTGCTAGCTAACGAATATTTTTTAATGCTTACCGATACTTTTGAAACCGAATTCGTAAAGAAATTGTGGTACCTGGGTAGATTTTCCACATCCTGTATCCCCGGCCACGATAACTACTCTTGAGGAAGGAGAGTCCAATGCTGTTTTCAAATCTTCTTTGTATCTGGCTATGGGCAGTTGTTTTTGGGCTTCTCTCAGTTTCTTAATTTTCTGAAATTTTTCCTTCTGCTTGAAGTCCATATAAATTAGCACTAATTGCTGGAACTGCGCTTCAACTTCGCTTAGTTTCTTCTGCTTGTCTGGTCTCGCTTTCATTAACATGGCCAAATGTTTTCCCTTGTGATAGGGTTTCACATCCTTATATTCGGCTTCACTGAGAAGAGAAGGTAGCTCTGGCTGGCCCATGGAACGCAGCATAGATTCATATTTCTGGACAAACTTCCAGAAATCCGTTTCATTCTCCACCAGACTGCAGGACTGACGTTTTTGAGCATGCTGCAACAAATAACTCAGTTGGGATTTATGATCGAGAAAGCTAAAGTTTACAAGATTAATAGGAACGTTCTTTTTCCGGCTCTTCGAAGACATTTTCTAAACAATATTTGAGGGCGACAGTTGATAGTTTTCGATAAAACCAAACCAACCTCAGTGTGAACAGCTGTTAAAGGTATCGAGTACTTTTTACAATATTTATTTAAATTTATATTGATCAACAAAATGCCTTAATTATCCTGCAATGTTTTTCTACCACATAGCCCGTTGGACTCCCGAGAGTTTATTATAGTCGGCCAGGTGACGCCAAACTATACGACTTAGCCGATATTTGTGGACAACGCCGCGGGGTCGTGACGTAAGTGCACACCGCTCCCGCACTCGAACTAGCGAAGAATCTCGTGGAAATGCGGCAATCTCTGCGTCCGCTACTTCACGCAACTCCACGGGCAAAATATCATTCTTACGTAGCGAATTTACTCGCAAACGCTCTTTGGCATGCTCGCTCACACATTTCCGACGCTTTACATCACGTATCATTTTCCAATCAGCATATTTCGTCCGGACTTGCTGCATCTGTAAAACATTTTTTTAAATCAACATATATCAAATACTATTTCAAATACTAACCCCACAACCGGCATATTGTATGGTTTGACTGACAAAGCCGCCAATACGGCCTAGGGAATTCATTGCTAGTTGTTTTGTTTTTCTTCAATACGCTCTAATATAATCCTGATAGGTAGTGCTATCGATATTCTTTCAAGTGTTTGACTCGATAGCAAGTCAGCTGACTTTTTGTGCCAGTGTCTGCCTTTCGGGCGAACTGCGATTTCTTGAGTAGTCCACTTTTTATAATTCAATTTTAAGCTAGTTCCAATTAAATGTGATAAAAAGAAGCTTATCGGCTTGCCTCTATTATTAAAAGCGATGTTTTCTCTCCCATAACTGACTGAATTATTGCAGTTTTCATTAATAACTCTACGTTTTACATAATAAGTGTTCACTCTGTTTGTGTGTGTGAGTTGTTGGACTCTTACTAGTTTAATTGACAATTGCTCAAAAATATTTATACCAATCTATAGGTAAGTGGATATTTATAGGCAATGTTCATTAGCTTACATATACACATATAACATATAAAAATACAAAAAAAAAAAAAACTGGCTAATATATGGACATATCGATAGTTGAGTATCTCTGCATTAAATTCAGTGCTGCAGAACTAGCTTTTATTCTTAAAGCTATATACTCTTATATACTTCTATATATATGTACATATATTTCACTACCATGTGATCAATTCTGCAGTTGCCAAATTGATTTTAGTCGATTTAAAATAATAATTAGCACATCTATTAAACAAACAACTACTGTAAAATTATATATAATCTTCAAATTTTTTGGAATTTCTAAAAAAACTCGAAATATATAGTTGGCTATATAATTTTGTATGCCATCACTAATACTAATTCATGAAAAAGTAACGAGCTATTTGCCACTCACCGGAGCACGTTGACAAGTCGCGTGCTTGAATGGGGCAAGGAAAATTCATATTGGAAAAGTTATCGATGATTTGTCTACTTTTGCCCCCAGTTTCATGTGCATGTGTATATCGGCTCTAGTGGGAACCCGAACCCTTCTCTTCTCCTCACTGACGACTTTTTTCACCCCAGTAGCGAACCGATTAGAAAGCAAATGTAATACAAAAATTTTATTTAGAACAAGAAAAAAAAGATAAAATTAAGAAAAAATAAAAGCAATTACACATAAGAGAACGGTACAAACTGAACAATCGTGACTAAATTACCTTTTCCATCTCATCCTCCTTCATTTGCCCGCCAGTTGCCGCCTGCAAATCACAAATTCGAGCCGAAGTGGAAGAAGCAGACAGGAAACAGCAGAAGTCGAAAATCGTGAGAGAAGATGCCTTCCAGTGATCCATTGCCGCCCAAGGAGGGGGCCCTGTTCCGTAAGCTACTGGTAAGTGGCCGGGCTTCAAAACAGAACCAACTATTGGGCAGTACCAAATGGAGTGCGTGAGTGTGCGCCTGTGTGTGAGTGAGTGTGTGTGAGCATGTGAACCTAACCTCAAATGGTTTTTGTACTTCAATTTTTTTTGCGGCAAAAAAAAGTGATGGATAATTGTGTTGTTTTGAATTGTAATTTTGTGTAAATCTTCTGCAGAAATGCTACGAACTGAAGCAATACAAAAATGGTCTGAAGTTGGCCAAGCAAATCCTATCAAATCCCAGATACACGGAGCATGGCGAAACCCTGGCCATGAAGGGTCTAACCCTCAATGGTTTGGGCCGTCGTGACGAGGCCTATAAATATGTCCGTTTGGGTCTGCGCAACGATTTGCGATCCCATGTCTGTTGGCATGTCTACGGGTTGCTGCAGCGCAGCGATAAGAAATACGACGAGGCGATCAAATGCTATCGCAATGCCCTCAAATGGGAAAAGGACAATTTGCAGATCCTGAAGGACTTGTCACTGCTGCAGATTCAAATGCGTGATCTGGAGGGCTACAAGGAGACCCGTCATCATTTGTTCACCCTACGACCATCGCAGCACGCCTCCTGGATTGGCTTCTCAATGAGCTATCATCTACTTGGCGACTATGAGATGGCCAACAACATTCTGGAGACGTTCAGTCAATCTCAGACATCGATCGTGAGTAACCCAATGGGAAAAAGAATCGGCTAGATTCTAGATTCAGGCCACTAGGGTGGCCTGATGAACCTACATATGTAATACCCTTTGTGTTTTTCTTCTGATTTGATTTGCTTATGTTTAGGAGGCCCATGATTATCGCCACTCCGAGTTATTGCTCTATCAAAATCAGATACTCATCGAATCATCGGATCTGCAGAAGGCACTGGATCATCTTATTAAATATGAGTCACAGATTGTGGATAAATTGGCTGTTCGCGAAAGCATGGGTGATTTGTATATTAAATTGAATCAAGAGGAGAAGGCAGTGCCTATTTTCGAGGCATTGATTAAACGCAATCCCGAAAACGTCTTGTACTATGAGCAGCTTTTGAAAGCAAGAAAGCTGACCGAATCCAGTTCGATAGTGGCTGCATATCGTGAATATCAAGCTCAATACCCATATGCCCTGTGTCCACGGCGATTGCCATTGAATATAGCTGAAGGTGATGAATTCCGTCAGGTGGCCGATGAATATCTCCGCCGTGGTTTAAGGAAGGGCATACCCCCGTTGTTTGTGAATGTGCGCAGTTTACATCAGAACCCGGCGAAGGCTTCGATTATAGAGAAACTGACGCTCCAGTACTTTGAGAATTTGACTCGCTCTGGTCATTTTTCACGCGAAGATGCCGACAACGGTGTTGCCGTGGAGCCAGCTTCAGCTTTGGTTTGGACTGCTCTGTTCTTGGCCCAACATTATGATTATATGCGGGATACGGATCGAGCCTTGGAGTATATTAATGCTGCCATAGACCATACGCCCACCCTAATCGAGCTGCTCATAACCAAGGGACGAATATTTAAGCATGCTGGTGATCCTGTTGAGGCTTATGTCTGGTTGGAGGAGGCCCAAAGCATGGATACGGCAGATCGGTATGTGAAAAAGCGTTTCCTTATTATCCGTAGTATCTTTAATATCTTTGTTTTTAATTTGTCAGGTACATTAACTCCAAATGCGCCAAGTATATGCTGCGAGCCAATATGGTCCAAGAGGCCGAGGAGATATGCTCGAAGTTCACTCGCGAAGGTGTCTCCGCCATGGATAATCTGAATGAGATGCAATGCATGTGGTTTCAAACCGAATGTGCCCGAGCCTTCCAGCGCATGGGTCGTTGGGGCGAAGCCCTAAAGAAATGCTATGAAGTGGAGCGTCATTTTGCTGAAATAATTGAGGATCAATTCGATTTCCATACGTATTGCATGCGTAAAATGACTCTGCGCGCCTATGTTGGTCTGTTGCGTCTCGAGGATGTTCTCAGGCGACATCCATTCTACTTTAAAGCAGCCAAATGTGCCATTGAGGTTTACATTCGGTTATACGACAAGCCACTCAAAGCGGAGACAACCATTGAGGAAATCGATATAGGTATGTATATAGGCACATAAATTTCGATATACACAGGAGCACTGAATTGATTGTCTAAATTTTATTCTTGCAGAAAATCTGCCACCTTCCGAGCTGAAGAAACTGCGCAGCAAACAGCGCAAGGCCAAAAAGAAAGCCGAATTGGAAAGTGCCCAAGCGGCGCAGGCCCAAGTAAAGCGAGAGCAGCATCAAAAATCCAAACAGCAGGCGAATCAGGAAACCGATCCAGATGCCCCACAACTGGACGAACTTATTGCCGAGAAACTGGAACGTCCCGATGATCCGCTGGATAAGGCCACCGAGTTCCTTAAACCGCTGCAGCAGTTAGCCAAAGAGCGCATCGAGACGCATTTACTGGCCTTTGAAGTTTATTATCGCAAAAACAAATTGCTCTTAATGCTGCAATCGATCCGACGTGCCCGTTCGGTGGACCCAACTCATCCGGTGCTCCATAGTTGCATAATACGTTTCATGAAGGCCCTGCTACAGGCCACCAAGCAGGGCCCTCCATTCAATGGGCATGTCCAGCAGGTGCTGGATAAGGCCACCAAAGAACTGATAGGTCAAAAGACGCCACAGCAATTGAATGATGAGTTTATAGCTAAGCATAACGCTTCCATTCTGCATTTATACGAGGGAGCTCGAGGATTATACGAATTGGATCCCAGTAAAAAGGATCAGGCCGTCAAATTAATAACCAGCTACGATCTGAGCAAGCTTAGATTAGAGGTCAGTTTACCGGTTTACCCATTAGTACCATTACCCATTTGTAGGATTAACTTTGTGAATCCTTATTTAATTATATATTTTTGTACCTCATTTCTTTTGCAGGAGGCCATTCAAATCTACACAGCGTTGCGGGACGGCGATGTGTTTGGCGATTGCGAGACAGAGGCTAATGACTATCAACAAGCTTGTCATCAGCGTTTTCAATACGCTCGCATATTCCGCAACATTGAGGAGCTCGAGGCTCAGTTGCAGGAAAAGGAGAAGGCGGCAGCTGCTGCTGCTGCTGCCAAATTGCATGCCGAAACGGAGGACGAGCAGCAGCAGCAGCAACAACATAACCACCAACAACAGCAGTTGAATCATTTGGACTCGAGTAAACCCCCTTCAGTGGCGGCTGGGGCATCCTAAAATGGAATGTGAGAGACTGGTTACCAGCACTAATACCAACAACCAACAATAATTACAACAACAAATCAACCAACTTAACAACAATGAAACATCAATCAATCATTCAATCAATATGAACAGCAAAAAGCTTCAATTCAATAAACAACAAAAAACAAAAAAAAAAAGAAAACCCAAAAAAAAAAATCGAAATCAAACTAAATGAAGATACTACTAACATTCATAATGCACAAACCATAGACTCCTACCAATTCATCACAGTCATTGTGGTCCTCGTCGTCGTCTGGGATATCCTTTTTCGCGCTATTTTTGTTCTTAAGTTGTTCGTTCATTCTGGTAATTTTTCTAGGCCATTTTGTAAGCATTTTCCTTGTTTTGAATGCCTTTATTATTTCTTTTTTTTTTTTTGTTTTATTGTATGTACATATAAAGTCGTAAATAATTCTACGCCAATTGAGAGAGAAATAAAACCTTAATTATAACAATTATTATGTTGCATGCTGTAAACACAATCCACCACCCCACATTGACTATATAATCCACCAAAAACGTGTCCAAATCATCTGCCCAAGCATGTATATGTACTTGCAAATACGTATATATTTATTATAATTTTTTGTTGTTCTTTTCTTTGAAAAACTAAAAAAAAAATACCTAATACAAGACTAATGATATGCATCTGTAGTACACTTTTGGCGGGGTATTGGCATGGTGGCATTAATTATTAAATCGCTCTATATCCGGGCTAGAGAGCTATACGAGGCCTTTGATCAACGTTTATAGATTTCCACATTGGTCCAAATGTATCCAACGGAGTTCCACAATGTCGTGACTGTTCTAAAAGCAGTTAATATTATTTGTTTTCCTTCTCTTTTACAAAGTGCCCTGCTTCAAATTTGTTTACAATGAGTTCCCATGAAATCAGCTTGAAATTGGTGTGAGAAATGTTGACTTGACAAAATTCATTGTGTTTGATTAGTGTGTGTACCAGAAAGTTCCTCTACTTTGAATTAGTCTTTAAATAATTGTTAAACAAATAACAATTTAGAATCAAAGTGAACTATAGTTATTCCTGTTACCATAAAGTCGTTTGAGTGTTTAAATTGCCAGCATGGATGGACTTCGTTTTTATCATCTTCGCTTGGCGCTCAAATTGACTGCTCGCCTTTTTTTTCGCAAATGGATGGACCCATAGAGAACTATATAGATTAAGCAAAATCATTGGACCTCGGATGGATAAGCGTGAGTGGTGGTGAGCGGTTTACTGATTTTGATTCCGGTCAAAACGTCATCATCCAATTCAAAAGTGGTCTACAATCGAGTTGAAGTAACTATTAACCCAGCCAGCAAAAGGAAAAAGAAACATTTTGTAAGCCTTGTAAGCCTTTTGCGAAAAATTGAAAGCTGCTAAAACTATGTATATAAATGTAACTCGATCTATAGTGACAACAGGCCATTGAAAGCGATTACGACGACGGAGATGAGAAGACTTGGCAAGGACTTGGCGAATCCTCTAAAAAATGTTTTTCCAATAGAGTGTAGTCTAGTCTAATATTATTAAAAAAGAAGCTTTGCATAAACAGACACTGGGTTCTTTCTAAGTACCGAATTTTACGTATACTCTACAGTTTAAATTCTTAAATTGGTATTTCCTGACTAAGAAGCCTTGCATTTTGTGTATTATATCAGAAAAATTTAGTATGTCAAATGTAATTTGATTTATTTTCATTGTTTAAGCCAGCCCTTTCTGACTCCACTCTGTGTAGCGTCCTTAAAAGGTCCATGTTAAGCCGCCCTTCCTGCAGCAGCTCTATTCCCCTACCACTGCGTATCCGCTTCTCTTTCTGGGGCTTTTGGTGGTGATCTCGGTATTGCTGAATTGTTACCAAGGACTCCAACCAGGAGCGGTTCGTCTCTTTAGGACAGATTAAAATTAGCGCTTGCGGGCGAGGTTGGTGCTGATCATCTAGCACTGGCGGGGTTGTTGGGCTACCAATATTTTGACCTTACTTTGTTTTTGCCGTCACTTATCATGCCTTTGCTAAAGTCAATTTGTAGTCTCATTTTAATCGAAATTCAGGCCAATACGGATCGTTTGGTAATTTGAGAAATGTTGTACACTTTAGGTGGTGTTGGGTTGGTGCATCCCAAAGAAGTCTCAATGAGGCTAGCTCTGGGAATGAACCAATCATCTTCATCCATCATTATCCTTTGCACATCCTCCACATAAGTGCTGGCGCAGTAATAATCATTCTTCGTCTATATGACACCAGACTGGGTGGAGGTCTTCAAGACTTCAAGCAGCTGCTTCAGTATCGTTCTCCACTTGGTCTCTTCCTTGGTCTGATTCTTGAAATGCTCCAGGATCAGAACAATTGTTGCGGCCCCACATTCTTCCGGAGGAATTGCACTACTTTAGTTTCGGTCACTAAAATCTCTGTCATTATAGCAAACGAGAAGAAAAATAATGATATTCAAAAAAAATGTTCCTACTAATATAATTTCAAAAAATTTCAAAAAATCAGAAAAAGATTCGTACTGAACGACGACTTAAATTGAAATGAGACTACAAATGTATCCAGCTCCTGACATTGACTTTAACGAAAGGCATGATAAGTGAGGGCAAAAGCAAGGCCAATCTGACATTTTGTTCGTCTTGAATCTATATTCCACTGTGCTACTTTGATTCCGTTTGCAATTTTGATTGTTTTGTTTTATTTGGGATTAACATTTAAAAGACGATATCACTTCAAAGGCAAAAAAAATTTCGAACACAAATAGAGATATCAGGTTGGCCTTGCTTTTTCCTTCACTCATCATGCCTTTGCAAAGTCAACGTTAGGAGCAGGATAGATTTGTAGTCTCATTATATTTTGAAATTCCACTCAATTCGGATCATTCTGTGTGCTTTCTTGAACTTTTTAGAATTACAATTTTTGTGTTCTCTCCTGTTTTCTCATAATGGCGGAAATTTTAGTGAACGAGAGGAATGTTTTAAAATTTCTGCGAGAGAAGGTCGAGCCGCAACAGTTGGACCAGATTGTTGCTCACTTTCATAATCAGACCACGGATGCGATCAAGCGTATTGGGGTGGTGTTGCAGTTGCTTAAAGTATTGGAAACCTCTACCAAGTCTGGTGTTATACAGGAGGCGAATAAGTTTTACTACGCCAACACCCATGTGAACGATGTGCGAAGAATTATGATGGATGAAGACGATTGGTTCCGTGCTACCCCCAATGAGACTGCTTTGGAGGGTGCAGTGTCTTCCAGTGCATTGTCCAACCCAAGTACCCAAAACGATGATTAAAACATTGGGTATCCAAATTGCAGATAATAAAGATGTATAAAGTATGATTTCTTTGTATTGTTTTTATGCTTAGATGATGCCCTGTGGACGTATTTTGATGTAGTTGCACATGTCATTTAGAATGAACGACTTCATTGGACTGTATTTTAGAATAAAGGATTTAAATGTAACATTTGTCATGTAAATATTCTGTAAGATCATCATATTGTAGCGACTGCGTATTTATTGCCAAACTAGTCGAGGTAATGGACCCATTGGGTCTACTAGTGTAAGTTTAAGCTTCTAATCAAAACTTCTATCACTTATGACATCTTCGTGCACTTTGTCGTAACGAGTTATGTTTTTCGAATGATAGTCTCTCTTTGACTATTTAGTCAATATACAAAGCTTCTTCTTCTTTTTAACCGGCTTTAGTATTGTTTTATTAATCGTATATGATTTATTTGTATTGAAGCTTAAGTCCTGTGGACGATATTTGGTCTAGTTTTAAGTGTTTCCACATGTTATTTAAAATATATTTCTTTAATTGTGGTTCCATGTTCGTTGTTACCGCCGTCATTACAAATTTAAATATTAACCGTCAACCCGAAAATACTGGGTTATGGCAGCCCTGAAAATACCATGGTATGGCAGCCCTGAAAAACACGAGCGGGACCGACCGAGAGTTTGGCGTCAGTCTGTGATGGCACCAGGGGAAGAAAGCGACAAACTTTTTTAAAGCGTCTCGTTAAAATATTTATTAAAAGCGTTAGGAAGCCTTCTTCGTTTAAAATGTCAAATTACATCACACATGTTGTAAAATCGCGCTAAATAAACTAAATGCTATATAAACTGTTACTTAAGTTTGTTTTAATACAAACAAAACCCCGTGCGTCACATTTCTTTAAAAAAGTCTATTGAGGTTAAAAAGTTTCCGCGTGCCCGAATTTCACCATATGTATCAAGTGCAAATACATAAAGACACACATATACATGTATATTAGAGCGTAACTACACATAAAGTGTTCAAAGCCATGCATGTGTAAAAAACCTTTAAGTAGTACATGCACAAATTGCAGGGGATAAATTCATAGCACAATATAATCGGAAACCAATAGACTAAAACAAATCCAAAGCATCATGAATAAAGATCAAGACATTTGTAGTGCCTGTAACAAGAGTCGTCTAAACAGTAGTACCCAACATTGGGTTCAATGCGACAATTGCCAGAAATGGTACCACTTTCAATGTGCTGGAGTCAATAGCTCAATAGCAGAGGCTGAATGGATTTGCAACAGCTGCCAACAAGCGCTGGACAACGTGGCATCAACAAGCACTGGTCGTGACCCGTCAACAGGAGCGCCCAATATACCAAGTGCCAACAAAGCCACCGAACAACATTGCCCCGAATCTAACGCGGCAAATACGTCTTATCTCGGCAAACTAAACTTAGTCGAGCAAACTCAATCGCCAAGCTCAAATTATTTGATGTTGGCAATGCTGGAGGAAAGGCGGGAAGCCGAAAAAAGATACATCGAGCAAAAATACAACTTGCTTGCACAGCAGCAAGGAACGCAGGTAACGTGTTTCCAATTAAATGGACCTACTGCTTCTCAGCTAGCCGCAAGGCAAGTTTTACCTGCAGATCTACCCATCTTTAACGGAAATCCAGAGGACTGGCCAATCTTTATTAGCATGTACGAGAACAGCTGCCGTATAGCGGGGTTTTCAAACGCCGAAAACATGCTACGACTTCAGAAGAGCCTCAAAGGTAAAGCCTACGAACTAGTTCGTGATAAGCTACTGCTGCCAATACTGGTTCCTGATGTTATTAATACGCTCAAGACATTCTTCGGACGCCCGGAGCAAATACTCGATCGATTGATCGACAAAATAAGAAAAATATACGTACACAAGGATAAATTAGAATCCATCGTTGATTTCGCAATGGCGGTGAGAAACGCATGTGCAACCATGGAAGCGTGCAATTTAACCTCACATTTAAATAACCCGATGCTTCTTCGAGAACTTATCGACAAACTACCCCCCCAGCAAAAGTTAAACTGGGCTATGCATCCACGTAACGAATCCATCCCGGTTATAAAATCATTTAGCGATTGGTTGTACAAAATAGCTGAGGCCGCAGCCACTGTCATGCCTGGCCAAAGCACTAAGGCCAATAATGTCAACACACACTCACAAGCACATCAACAACCACAGGAAGGACCAAATAATCGAGATTTTAGATGAGGGCTCATCAGTCACCCTCATCGATGAAAGCATTTTGGACAAGCTGAAGATCTCTTCAACGCCAGAGCCAATTTGCCTGCAATGGACCGGTGAAGAAACCAGAAACGAAGAGGACTCCGTTAAGACCCACCTACAAATCTCGGAAGCGGGAACTGACAAAAAGCTATGGCTCTACAACGTCCACTCAGTAAAGAAATTAGGATTGCCGAAACAAACCATCAATGTTGAAGAACTATCCAAGCAATATCCTTATTTGCGTGGTTTGCCGCTAAAGTCGTACCAAAACGGTACACCACTAATTTTAATCGGCAGCAACAATTGGAATCTAGCAATACCCCGCAAAATCCGCGAGGGCAGACGAAACGAACCCATTGCTTCAAAGTGCACATTAGGATGGTGCATCCAAGGATCAACAAACTCAAGCAAACACGTAACAATGCATCATTGCGAGTGCAATTGGAGTGAAATAGATAAAGCCATAAAGGAAAGTTTCACAATGGAACCAATCGTATCTAGAGAATTGCAATCCAAAAACGATAAAAGGGCGAAGGGCATTCTCGAAGATACCTGCAAAAAGGTCAATGGTCGATACGAAGTCGGCCTACGCTGGAAAGACGACACAGTCATTTTACCCGAAAGCTATACCGCAGCGCTGAAACGCCTCCAATGCCTACGGGCCAAAATTAAAAGAACGCCGGAACTGTTTGATAAAATTCAATCACAAATTGACAATCTATTAGAAAAAGGATATGCATCGGAGCTCAGACCAGAAGAAATATCCGATCGAAAGGAACGCGTCTGGTATCTCCCAATATTTATTGCTTTAAATCCGAATAAGCCAAACAAAATACGACTAGTATGGGATGCCGCCGCCAAAAGTCATGGAAAATCGCTGAATGATTTTATGCTTACTGGGCCTGATTATCTAAATCCATTGACTTCTGTCCTAATGGCCTTCAGAGTAGGACGGATTGCCGTGTGCGCAGATATAGCCGAGATGTTTCATCAAATAAACATTCAGGAAAGCGACATGCACGTCCAGCGGTTCTTATGGCTCAATAAAAACGACCACACTCCAAGGATCTTCGTTATGCGCGCGATGACATTTGGAATTAATTGCGCACCTTGTATTGCCCACTATGTACGCGATAAAAATGCAGAGAATTACCAAATCAAAAATCCACGAGCGTACGAATCCATTACAAAGGCCCACTACGTGGACGACCTCATCGACAGTTTCAAAGATGACCTTGAAGCCATAACAGTTGCATCATCAGTTAGAGACATACATGCCGATGGTGGATTCCAAATAAGAAATTGGTGCTCAAACTCTGTATCTGTTCTCCAAAATCTAGGAGAACAGCAAATAAATCAACACCCCAAAGAATTAGGGAACCCTGAAAAGGTCCTCGGTATGTATTGGGACCCAAATAATGACGTTTTTAAGTTTATCTTCAGATTTTCGAGATTGAAACGAGACGTCCTAACCTATGAGATAGCACCAACGAAACGAGAGGTCTTACAAGTACTGATGTCTATATTTGATCCCCTCGGTCTATTATCGTGCTACACCGTAGGCCTTAAAATGCTGCTTCAAAAAGTCTGGCGCACAGGAATAGGATGGGACGAAGATTTACCCGAACAACTCCTCGAACAGTGGCGACAATGGAAAGGTGTCCTACTGCACGCCAGCAATTTAGAATTTCCGCGTCACTACTCTGCTCTGCTGTTAAACGAAAGCCAGGTAGACCTTCATACCTTCGTAGACGCAAGCAAACATGCCTACGCCGCAGTAAGCTATCTTCGCATTAAACAAGGTCAAAACATAAGTACAGTGTTGGTAGCAGCCAAATGTAAAGTAGCTCCACTCAAACCTGTATCTATACCTCGAATGGAACTTTTGGCAGCCGTCATGGGCGTAGGCCTAACAATGCGTATACTCAGCACTCGAGGCCTAAGAATCGATTCCTGCACATATTGGTCCGATTCTAAAACGGTCCTTAACTGGTTAACCATGGACCCAAGAAGACTCCAGTCATTCGTCATGCATAGAGTGGGCGAGATAGTCGACAAAACCAGCCCACACCAATGGCGCTGGGTTGGCACAAAGGAAAACGTTGCAGACTTAGCCACAAAAATTTTCAAAGTACCAGATGCATCTCGTTGGATTAAAGGACCCGATTTTCTAGGACTGTCTAGCGACAAGTGGCCAGATCAAAAGGGAATATCTGAGAACGTCTCACAGGAAATCGAATTGCGTAAGAATGTATTCGTCATAGTAAAGCTTAACCATTTCGATTTTGCAGTAGAATACTTTTCTGACTGGAAGCGCCTATATCGAGCAGTGGCCAACGTCATGCTGTACGCCCAAAAGTTACGCGCTAAGTGTTCGGGAAAGCCTCTACCACAAACCCTAAGCCCCGAAAATATACAAGCAGCAAAATCTCTTTTATGCAGACAGGCCCAATTAGCGACGTACTCAAATGAAATCAATTCGCTCAAAGACAAATCAGTGGTGGACAAGTCAAGCTCATTAATTGCTTTAAATGTTTACCTGGACTCAGAAGACATCATCCGCGTGAAGGGCAGGTCAGACAGTATAACTTCTGACGGGGACGCAATCGTAATCACAAGACACAGCAGAATTGCCTTTTTAATCGCAAAGGATTATCACGAAAAATCTCACCATATATTTCACGAGTGTACTATCAACCTTATTAGAAGCGTATATTATATACCACGCCTAAGAGTACTATATAAAATCGTCGTCGTATCCACAGCGAAGCCTCAAGTGCCACAAATGGCACCTATACCGATCGCCAGACTAGCTTCTTTTCAACGACCATTCACATATACGGGAGTCGACTATTTCGGCCCCATACTAGTCAACGTTGGAAGACACAAAGAAAAGCGCTGGGGAGTCCTCTTCACGTGCCTAACACTGAGGGCAATCCATCTAGAGGTCGCCTACAAACTCGATGTGAGCTCATGTATAATGTGCCTAAAAAACTTTATGGCACTACCCGGCACACCGAGAGAAATCTTCTCCGACAACGGAACCAATTTCAAAGCTACGGAAAAACTAGTTAAGGAGGAACTTGTGAAGATTGACTTCGATCAAATCGCCGTTCACTATGAAGCTATAAAATGGCGTTTTAACCCACCAGCCGCACCCCACATGGGAGGAGCGTGGGAACGTTTGGTCCGGACTGTAAAATCCGTCCTAAAGGCCATTTGCCCCTCTAGCAACTTTAATGACGAAACTCTTCGAAGTGCCTTAATGGAAGCCGAATTTATAATTAACTCCAGGCCTCTAACGTTTGTTTCTTTAGATACAGGTGACGATGAAGCGCTTACACCCAACCACTTGCTTCTGGGATCAAAAGCTGGCTACAAGCCAGTATCAGGCAATGTCGCCGACTTAAGGTTACGATGGCATCAAACGCAATCGTTTGCTGATTGCTTCTGGAAAAGATGGGTGAAAGAGTACACACCAACATTAACTCGACGCAGCAAATGGTTTACTAAGCGTCCACCAGTCGATATCGGAGATGTAGTTATTGTCGTGGACGATAATCTGCCGAGGAACCTGTGGCCAAAAGGCCGCATAACCGATGTCGTAACCGCCAAAGATGGCCAAGTTCGCAGAGCAACCATATGCACACCAAACGGCATCATGATACGCCCCGTTTCCAAAATTGCTGTTCTAGACGTCGGATTAAAGGAAAGTGAACATCCTGAGGTCGTTCACGGGGGGGGGGGAATGTTACCGCCGTCATTATAAATTTAAATATTAACCGTCAACCCGAAAATACTGGGTTATGGCAGCCCTGAAAATACCATGGTTGCCCTGAAAAACACGAGCGGGACCGACCGAGAGTTTGGCGTCAGTCTGTGATGGCACCAGGGGAAGAAAGCGACAAACTTTTTTAAAGCGTCTCGTTAAAAGATTTATTAAAAGCGTTAGGAAGCCTTCTTCGTTTAAAATGTCAAATTACATCACACATGTTGTAAAATCGCGCTAAATAAACTAAATGCTATATAAACTGTTACTTAAGTTTGTTTTAATACAAACAAAACCCCGTGCGTCACATTCGTAATGAACGCTTGAACTGGGTTGGCTGATAACTATTCTGTAAGATCAACTAGTCGAGGTAATGAACCAACTATGTTTATTGTCTCCAACCGACATATGACATCTACTTAGATACTCTTTGTCATGACCCGGTTTGTTTTTCCTAGTTTGGCGACGCTTTTTGTTGATTAAAGGAAAATAAACCTAGCGATTGTTGACTCTCAAATCTCGTTTTGGTTTTGTATCAAAAAAAAAAAAAAAACATTTAATAACCATTCTTCATTCGCCACTGCAAGTTTTGTAATTGCAAATGATATTTCTATATTATAGGTATGAGATTTCATATACTATTAAGAACTTTTCAGAACCCTTTACGGTTGGCCTTGCTTTTTCCTTCACTCATCATGCCTTTGCAAAGTCAACGTTAGGAGCAGGATAGATTTGTAGTCTCATTATATTTTGAAATTCCACTCAATTCGGATCATTTTGTGTGCTTTCTTGAACTTTTTAGAATTACAATTTTTGTGTTCTCTCCTCTTTTCTCATAATGGCGGAAATGTTAGTGAACGAGAGGAATGTTTTAAAATTTCTGCGAGAGAAGGTCGAGCCGCAACAGTTGGACCAGATTGTTGCTCACTTTCATAATCAGACCACGGATGCGATCAAGCGTATTGGGGTGGTGTTGCAGTTGCTTAAAGTATTGGAAACCTCTACCAAGTCTGGTGTTATACAGGAGGCGAATAAGTTTTACTACGCCAACACCCATGTGAACGATGTGCGAAGAATTATGATGGATGAAGACGATTGGTTCCGTGCTACCCCCAATGAGACTGCTTTGGAGGGTGCAGTGTCTTCCAGTGCATTGTCCAACCCAAGTACCCAAAACGATGATTAAAACATTGGGTATCCAAATTGCAGATAATAAAGATGTATAAAGTATGATTTCTTTGTATTGTTTTTATGCTTAGATGATGCCCTGTGGACGTATTTTGATGTAGTTGCACATGTCATTTAGAATGAACGACTTCATTGGACTGTATTTTAGAATAAAGGATTTAAATGTAACATTTGTCATGTAAATATTCTGTAAGATCATCATATTGTAGCGACTGCGTATTCATTGCCAAACTAGTCGAGGTAATGGACCAATTGGGTCTACTAGTGTAAGTTTAAGCTTCTAATCAAAACTTCTATCACTTATGACATCTTCGTGCACTTTGTCGTAACGAGTTTTGTTTTTCGAATGATAGTCTCTCTTTGACTATTTAGTCAATATACAAAGCTTCTTCTTTTTAACCGGCTTTAGTATTGTTTTATTAATCGTATATGATTTATTTGTATTGAAGCTTAAGTCCTGTGGACGATATTTGGTCTAGTTTTAAGTGTTTCCACATGTTATTTAAAATATATTTCTTTAATTGTGGTTCCATGTTCGTAATGAACGCTTGAACTGGGTTGGCTGATAACTATTCTGTAAGATCAACTAGTCGAGGTAATGAACCAACTATGTTTATTGTCTCCAACCGACATATGACATCTACTTAGATACTCTTTGTCATGACCCGGTTTGTTTTTCCTAGTTTGGCGACGCTTTTTGGTGATTAAAGGAAAATAAACCTAGCGATTGTTGACTCTCAAATCTCGTTTTGGTTTTGTATCAAAAAAAAAAAAAACATTTAATAACCATTCTTCATTCGCCACTGCAAGTTTTGTAATTGCAAATGATATTTCTATATTATAGGTATAAGATTTCATATACTATTAAGAACTTTTCAGAACCCTTTCAGACTGAATTATTAAAATTACACTTACGCAGTGTGGGCTGATACAAAATGGTGCATAAACCAAAATAAAACCATAGATACATGCTCCTCTACTTATTGTATGAAAAATCCCGCGTACATGCTGCTTAGCAAATATATTTTACTTTTTGGCTCTTACAAGGTCAGGAGCACTCTTTTCTAAACGATATGGGCAAATACCTAAAAATCATCAACAGGACATCAGACCATTGAAATAGAAATAAATTTTACTTTCTGATTTATCAGTTGAATTATATTTAGGACAGAACTGTATTCTTTACAATTTGGATGGTCAAATTTCTAATCATCGTCGACAGCATCGTTGCTTCTGCCTACATGCCACTGCAGTTGGACAATTTACTTGAAGTGGACCCACACTGTTAACACTGCTTTCTGCTTCCTTGATGGACACTGCACTGCTTATGCTCTGACTTCCAACAGAGATTTGACTGGGAGTGAACCATTTTTTATCATCCATCACGATCTTTTTCACATCCTCCACATAAATGCTGTCGCAGTAATAATCATTCTTCCTCTGTATGACACCAGACTGGGTGGAGGTCTTCAAGACATCAACCAGCTGCTTTTCTACCGTTTCACGCTTCAACCGTGGATCCGTGGTCTGCGCAGGAATTCTGCGCAGGATTTCCAATATTTTTGTTCCTACTAATAAAATTTCAAACAATTTCCAAAAATCAGAAAAAGATTCGTACTGAACGACGACTTAAATTGAAATGAGACTACAAATGTATCCAGCTCCTGACATTGACTTTAGCGAAAGGCATGATAAGTGAGGGCAAAAGCAAGGCCAATCTGACATTTTGTTCGTCTTGAATCTATATTCCACTGTGCTACTTTGATTCCGTTTGCAATTTTGATTGTTTTGTTTTATTTGGGATTAACATTTAAAAGACGATATCACTTCAAAGGCAAAAAAAATTTCGAACACAAATAGAGATATCAGGTTGGCCTTGCTTTTTCCTTCACTCATCATGCCTTTGCAAAGTCAACGTTAGGAGCAGGATAGATTTGTAGTCTCATTATATTTTGAAATTCCACTCAATTCGGATCATTTTGTGTGCTTTCTTGAACTTTTTAGAATTACAATTTTTGTGTTCTCTCCTCTTTTCTCATAATGGCGGAAATGTTAGTGAACGAGAGGAATGTTTTAAAATTTCTGCGAGAGAAGGTCGAGCCGCAACAGTTGGACCAGATTGTTGCTCACTTTCATAATCAGACCACGGATGCGATCAAGCGTATTGGGGTGGTGTTGCAGTTGCTTAAAGTATTGGAAACCTCTACCAAGTCTGGTGTTATACAGGAGGCGAATAAGTTTTACTACGCCAACACCCATGTGAACGATGTGCGAAGAATTATGATGGATGAAGACGATTGGTTCCGTGCTACCCCCAATGAGACTGCTTTGGAGGGTGCAGTGTCTTCCAGTGCATTGTCCAACCCAAGTACCCAAAACGATGATTAAAACATTGGGTATCCAAATTGCAGATAATAAAGATGTATAAAGTATGATTTCTTTGTATTGTTTTTATGCTTAGATGATGCCCTGTGGACGTATTTTGATGTAGTTGCACATGTCATTTAGAATGTACGACTTCATTGGACTGTATTTTAGAATAAAGGATTTAAATGTAACATTTGTCATGTAAATATTCTGTAAGATCATCATATTGTAGCGACTGCGTATTCATTGCCAAACTAGTCGAGGTAATGGACCAATTGGGTCTACTAGTGTAAGTTTAAGCTTCTAATCAAAACTTCTATCACTTATGACATCTTCGTGCACTTTGTCGTAACGAGTTTTGTTTTTCGAATGATAGTCTCTCTTTGACTATTTAGTCAATATACAAAGCTTCTTCTTTTTAACCGGCTTTAGTATTGTTTTATTAATCGTATATGATTTATTTGTATTGAAGCTTAAGTCCTGTGGACGATATTTGGTCTAGTTTTAAGTGTTTCCACATGTTATTTAAAATATATTTCTTTAATTGTGGTTCCATGTTCGTAATGAACGCTTGAACTGGGTTGGCTGATAACTATTCTGTAAGATCAACTAGTCGAGGTAATGAACCAACTATGTTTATTGTCTCCAACCGACATATGACATCTACTTAGATACTCTTTGTCATGACCCGGTTTGTTTTTCCTAGTTTGGCGACGCTTTTTGTTGATTAAAGGAAAATAAACCTAGCGATTGTTGACTCTCAAATCTCGTTTTGGTTTTGTATCAAAAAAAAAAAAAAAACATTTAATAACCATTCTTCATTCGCCACTGCAAGTTTTGTAATTGCAAATGATATTTCTATATTATAGGTATGAGATTTCATATACTATTAAGAACTTTTCAGAACCCTTTACGGTTGGCCTTGCTTTTTCCTTCACTCATCATGCCTTTGCAAAGTCAACGTTAGGAGCAGGATAGATTTGTAGTCTCATTATATTTTGAAATTCCACTCAATTCGGATCATTTTGTGTGCTTTCTTGAACTTTTTAGAATTACAATTTTTGTGTTCTCTCCTCTTTTCTCATAATGGCGGAAATGTTAGTGAACGAGAGGAATGTTTTAAAATTTCTGCGAGAGAAGGTCGAGCCGCAACAGTTGGACCAGATTGTTGCTCACTTTCATAATCAGACCACGGATGCGATCAAGCGTATTGGGGTGGTGTTGCAGTTGCTTAAAGTATTGGAAACCTCTACCAAGTCTGGTGTTATACAGGAGGCGAATAAGTTTTACTACGCCAACACCCATGTGAACGATGTGCGAAGAATTATGATGGATGAAGACGATTGGTTCCGTGCTACCCCCAATGAGACTGCTTTGGAGGGTGCAGTGTCTTCCAGTGCATTGTCCAACCCAAGTACCCAAAACGATGATTAAAACATTGGGTATCCAAATTGCAGATAATAAAGATGTATAAAGTATGATTTCTTTGTATTGTTTTTATGCTTAGATGATGCCCTGTGGACGTATTTTGATGTAGTTGCACATGTCATTTAGAATGAACGACTTCATTGGACTGTATTTTAGAATAAAGGATTTAAATGTAACATTTGTCATGTAAATATTCTGTAAGATCATCATATTGTAGCGACTGCGTATTTATTGCCAAACTAGTCGAGGTAATGGACCAATTGGGTCTACTAGTGTAAGTTTAAGCTTCTAATCAAAACTTCTATCACTTATGACATCTTCGTGCACTTTGTCGTAACGAGTTTTGTTTTTCGAATGATAGTCTCTCTTTGACTATTTAGTCAATATACAAAGCTTCTTCTTTTTAACCGGCTTTAGTATTGTTTTATTAATCGTATATGATTTATTTGTATTGAAGCTTAAGTCCTGTGGACGATATTTGGTCTAGTTTTAAGTGTTTCCACATGTTATTTAAAATATATTTCTTTAATTGTGGTTCCATGTTCGTAATGAACGCTTGAACTGGGTTGGCTGATAACTATTCTGTAAGATCAACTAGTCGAGGTAATGAACCAACTATGTTTATTGTCTCCAACCGACATATGACATCTACTTAGATACTCTTTGTCATGACCCGGTTTGTTTTTCCTAGTTTGGCGACGCTTTTTGGTGATTAAAGGAAAATAAACCTAGCGATTGTTGACTCTCAAATCTCGTTTTGGTTTTGTATCAAAAAAAAAAAAAACATTTAATAACCATTCGTCATTCGCCACTGCATGTTTTGTAATTGCAAATGATATTTCTATATTATAGGTATAAGATTTCATATACTATTAAGAACTTTTCAGAACCCTTTCAGACTGAATTATTAAAATTACACTTACGCAGTGTGGGCTGATACAAAATGGTGCATAAACCAAAATAAAACCATAAATACATGCTCCTCTACTTATTGGATAAGAAATCCCGCGTACATGCTGCTTAGCAAATATATTTTACTTTTTGGCTCTTACAAGGTCAGGAGCACTCTTTTCTAAACGATATGGGCAAATACCTAAAAATCATCAACAGGACATCAGACCATTGAAATAGAAATAAATTTTACTTTCTGATTTATCAGTTGAATTATATTTAGGACAGAACTGTATTCTTTACAATTTGGATGGTCAAATTTCTAATCATCGTCTTGGGTAGTTGACAGCATCGTTGCTTCTGCCGACATGCCACTGCAGTTGGACAATTTACTTGAAGTGGACCCACACTGTTAACACTGCTTTCTGCTTCCTTGATGGACACTGCACTGCTTATGCTCTGACTTCCAACAGAGATTTGACTGGGAGTGAACCATTTTTTATCATCCATCACGATCTTTTTCACATCCTCCACATAAATGCTGTCGCAGTAATAATCATTCTTCCTCTGTATGACACCAGACTGGGTGGAGGTCTTCAAGACATCAACCAGCTGCTTTTCTACCGTTTCACGCTTCAACCGTGGATCCGTGGTCTGCGCAGGAATTCTGCGCAGGATTTCCAATATTTTTGTTTCGTCGACTAAAATATCTGTCATTATAGCAAACGAGAAGAAAAATAATGATATTCAAAAAAAATGTTCCTACTAATAAAATTTCAAACAATTTCAAAAAATCAGAAAAAGATTCGTACTGAACGACGACTTAAATTGAAATGAGACTACAAATGTATCCAGCTCCTGACATTGACTTTAGCGAAAGGCATGATAAGTGAGGGCAAGGCCAATCTGACATTTTGTTCGTCTTGAATCTATATTCCACTGTGCTACTTTGATTCCGTTTGCAATTTTGATTGTTTTGTTTTATTTGGGATTAACATTTAAAAGACGATATCACTTCAAAGGCAAAAAAAATTTCGAACACAAATAGAGATATCAGGTTGGCCTTGCTTTTTCCTTCACTCATCATGCCTTTGCAAAGTCAACGTTAGGAGCAGGATAGATTTGTAGTCTCATTATATTTTGAAATTCCACGCAATTCGGATCATTTTGTGTGCTTTCATGAACTTTTTAGAATTACAATTTTTGTGTTCTCTCCTCTTTTCTCATAATGGCGGAAATGTTAGTGAACGAGAGGAATGTTTTAAAATTTCTGCGAGAGAAGGTCGAGCCGCAACAGTTGGACCAGATTGTTGCTCACTTTCATAATCAGACCACGGATGCGATCAAGCGTATTGGGGTGGTGTTGCAGTTGCTTAAAGTATTGGAAACCTCCACCAAGTCTGGTGTTATACAGGAGGCGAATAAGTTTTACTACGCCAACACCCATGTGGACGATGTGCGAAGAATTATGATGGATGAAGACGATTGGTTCCGTGCTACCCCCAATGAGACTGCTTTGGAGGGTGCAGTGTCTTCCAGTGCATTGCCCAACCCCAGTACCCAAGACAAATTGTAGATAATAAAGATGTATGTATAAGGATGATTTCTTTGTATTGTTTTAATGCTTAGATGGTGCCCTGTGGACGTATTTTGGAATGAACGTTTTCATTGGACTGTATTTCAGAATAAAGAATTTAAATGTAACATTTGTCTTGTAAATATTCTGTAAGATCATCATATTGTAGCGACTGCGTATTCGTAGCCAAACTAGTCGAGGTAATGGACCACTACTTACACTGTCAAAAGCTTCTAATCAAAACTTCTATCACCTATGACATCTTCGTGACGAGTTATGTTGTCATATGGAATGGTAGTCTCTCTTTGTTTTGGCTATCTAGTCAATATACATTTTGAAAAATCAAAAAAAAAAAACTTTCACTCGTTGCAGAGGACGGACGTGTTTTTTTTGCGCCTATCAGCTTTTATTTTTTCTCGCTTTTTTTACTTTTAATTAATAATAATTACAACATCCGAATTTTATTTTCATTTCGCGAATTCTTGCAGATTTTTTTACCTTTAGAATTTTTATTTTTTATTTTTTTGTATTTCCTTTTGTAATTAAATTAAACTTTTGATAAAATGGTTGTCTGCTCAAAAAATAATTGCATAGTTGCCACTAATGCGGTTGACTCCCATGATTATATTCTTTGTTGGTTGTGTGACAATGCGGTTCACGTTAAGTGTGCAGGTTACACAGGCAGACACTTTAAGGGCAGGTTTTAATAAACTCCAAGCGGAGTTTACTGCGGTGGAGACTCAGTTCAGAAGTTTGTCCGATGTGTCTGGGCAATTACCCATTCCAATGGAAATTGCCGATAGTTCTAAAAGTATCGAGGGCCCCGTAAACAAGTTGACTGCTGCAGTGGGTGACTTGTCCAACGTTACTGCTGCGGCTGACGCTTCGGGACCGCGGCCTCTCGTTGGCATACCACCAAAGAAACATATATTTGTTTCTAGGCTAGACCCTGTTGTCACATCTGATGATGTAATAGCCTATATTCGGAAGAAAGTTAACGTCTCGAATATTGCGGTGGAGAAGTTTAAATTTTCTTATTCTCGGGACATTTCGTCCTTTAAAATTAGTGTTTCTGCCAATATCTTCGACACTATATGTCGAGAAGATTTTTGGTCTAAACATATAATAGTTAAGGAATATACTGTAAAAAAGAAAAATCGGCAACCGATTCGCTTGCCTACAACAACAACTAATACTATTCCTGCCACATCAGCATCTGCTGGTGTGTCAAAAAACTAGCTTCGTCCCTTAACCTGGGTTACCAGAACGTTAGAGGACTGAAATCTAAACTTCCTAATCTCTATGTAGATAGTCTTTCTTTTGAGCATAACATTCTAGCTTTCACAGAGACGTGGCTAAAACCTGATATTGCTGATGCATCGGTTTTTTCCACAAACTTTTCTATTTTCAGACGTGACCGGATTTTTCGCATAGGTGGTGGCGTTCTGATAGCTGTTGATGCGGCTTTATCATCTGAAATGATTCAATTTTCTAGTACCCAGGAGATTGAGTTTGTCGGTGTTAAAGTAAATTTTAAATCTTTTAATGCTTTCATTACTTGTTCCTATATTCCACCATTGTCAGACATGGTGGTATATTTAAATCATTTAGAGGCAATTCAGTTTGTCTCCTCTTTAGTTTCGAGTCAAGACATGCTCATAGTTGTAGGTGATTTTAATTTACCCGCTTTAGAATGGTCACTAACAGATGAATCTACCACGTTGCTGCCCTCTTTGTCACATGACTTTATTGATTGGCCTTCTAGGCTTATCTTTATCCCAAGTCAATCCTGTCTTAAATTCTAATGGAAAATCGTTAAATCTTATTTTTGTATTGGATTCTTCTTATTGTGAGGTTTCTAGGATCGAACCATTTGTTCTTCCAGAAGACAAATTTCATCCTACATTAAATTTAAAAATTGATTTGCCCTTGCTTTCACCATTACTTGGTTCAAATGAGTTACCACTAACTAGGTGCTTTCGTAAGACTGACTTTGCCAGCCTTAATGAAAACATTGCTACTACCGATTGGTCTTATCTGTACAATTGTAGTGATATGAACTCGGCTGTTCGTTTTTTCTATGATACTCTGAATTCACTCTTTGATATTTGTGTGCCTCTTGGTAGGCTGGAGCGGCTTAACAAACCTCCTTGGTTCTCTCGCGAGCTATCCAATTTGAAAAATGTGAAGACACGATATTATAAGAAGTTTCAAAAAACACGTCGTTCATCAGATTGTGCTCTGTATACAGTCGCTCGTTCAAAATTCATGATGCTTAATACACAATGCTATAAGAATTATCTTCAGCGGTGTAAGCTTCAGTTTTCTTCTGACCCTAAACAATTTTATAATTTTGTTAATTCTAAACGTAAGACCTCTGTGCACCCATCTTTTTTGTCTTTTCAAAATAAAAAAGCGAGCACTGATCAGGCAATTGCCGATATGTTTGCGAGTTTTTTCAAAATAACTTATTCCTCAACGGAATATCGAGCAAGTCCGTATCCTTATCATTTAAAAAAGGCTAATTGCATTTTTAATCCAGTGATTGATGAAAGTTCTATTCTTAGCGAACTTAAATTAGTTAAACCTGTTTATTCTCCGGGCCCAGACGGTATTCCTGGATGTGTACTCAGGTTCTGTGCAAACGCACTATGTAATGGGTTTGTGAAACGTAGATCTACAACCACTAACCTTTTAGAATTTACATCAATAATTATCAAGGGGTTCAAAAATGGTAAACAAACTGATGTCATATACACTGACTTCAGCAAAGCCTTTGATTCCGTTAATCATACCCTATTACTTTCTAAGCTGAGCGACATTGGGTTTCCACCCCTTTTCCTTTCTTGGGTTCGAGAATATTTAACAAATAGAAAACAGAAGGTACTTTTTAAGTCTTCTTTTTCCGTTTTTATTTCTGTGACTTCTGGTGTACCTCAAGGTAGTCATATTGGCCCTCTGCTCTTCACACTATTTATTAACGATCTTCCATCAGTGATTGTTCATTCGCGTGTGCTTATGTATGCTGACGATGTCAAGCTTTGTCTTGCTTATAAAGATACAGATTCATTTAGTCGGCTACAAGCTGATCTTAAAAACTTTCAATCCTGGTGCCAGTTTAATCTACTAAATCTTAACACTTAACAAATGTAAGGTAATGACTTTTTTTCGTAACTCTCCTCAACTGGTCACTTATTTTCTAAACAACAGCCCTTTAGAACGTCTAAATAATATGAATGATTTGGGCGTACTTATGGACCATAAGTTAAATTTTAACACCCATATTTCCACCACGGTCGCAAAGGCCATGATTGTCCTGGGTTTCATTAAAAGATGGTCAAAAGAATTTGATGACCCCTATACAACTAAAGTTCTTTTTACTTCGCTTATCCGTCCTATTTTAGAGTATGGATCTTGCATTTGGTCACCTCAATATGAGTCGCACCAGATTAGACTAGAATCCGTTCAAAAGCAGTTCTTGCTATTTGCTCTTCGTGGCTTAGGCTGGGATCGCAATGTCAATTTGCCTAGTAGACTTCTCTTGATTAACCTTCCGTCCCTAACTAACCGTAGAATTATGCTTGGTGTCATTTTTATGCACAAGCTCCTAATTGGTGATATCGACTCGCCTGAGTTATTAGCTCAGGTGAATCTGTCGGTACCATGTAGACGGAGTAGACATCCTTTAATACCTTTATCCCTTAGTCGTTGTTCTTCTAACTATGCTATGCATGAACCTTTTAGGGTCCTCTGCTCTGATTACAATCTTCTATCCCCTGTAATCGGCTCAGAGTTTTCTATTAATATGCTTAAAACATCTATCCTATCCCATTTAGTTAATAGATAGCTATAGTATAATGTGTTTGTCTGTCTTTTCTATTGTGTATTTTGTCCACGCGATTCGTGCCGTGCGTTATATGGCTGCACCCCTCGGTCGGTCGGGTGGGAGGTGGGCAGTTATCTGCTTGGGCTCGCGCGTAACAGGCTTTGTCCTGGTGTCGTAGGGGCCACTTGAACGTACTGCGCATAGTATCGTCAACGTCCGCTATATAAAGCTTCTTTTTCTCTTTAACCGGCTTTAGTAGCGCTTGTAATATAAGTATTTGTGTTTGGTTTTGATGCTCAATTAAGACTGTTTTACTGATCTTGAAACCTTAGAGCTCAGCGTTGAGTAAATAGCGGAATCTGTATGTCCAAAATATATATTTACTTAGGTAAATAGGAATGACAAAATACGGTCTAAGTGCGAAATGTTAGGGGGAATCGGCATTTTTCCGAATGTTGCTTGATCGAATATTTATCAGAATTGTCATTCCTACTCTTAAGTTCTTTAATATTTGATCCTCTACATTTTGAAAACAATTTATTTCTTTTTTACCACTTTATACCGGATTCTTTTTCAAACCTTTGAAAAAATTGTCCAAAATCAAAAATTTCTTTTGAACTAAGATCGCGAATTGGGGCATAGAACCTTCTTCTTGTGTTTGTCCTAGGCAAATCCTTTTAATGTTAATTCTAAATTCCTGCGCAGGTTTTTTGTCTACCTTGAAGACATACTCCTTTTAATTTATGTTGACGTTAGGACAGTCCCGGCTAAGGCCTCTTCGTCATAACAGTCTATTCGAGTGTTTTTTTTTATAAACTTTAATTTAAATTGTGTTCTTTATCTTATTTGGTGTTTTTTATTTTTAATTCATTAAAGGTAGGTGAACTTAAACTGCGCGTGTTTGTTACCTATCTAGTGGAGGTAGACAATTCGTTGGATAAGGGATTTGGATGGACCGATTATGTCGGATATGGTTGGCAAGCCCAGGTCTTGGTGTAGAGCTGAATTAGGGATG
Source organism: Drosophila willistoni (assembly GCF_018902025.1). Classification (NCBI taxonomy): domain Eukaryota; kingdom Metazoa; phylum Arthropoda; class Insecta; order Diptera; family Drosophilidae; genus Drosophila; species Drosophila willistoni. The sequence goes on from NW_025814053.1 coordinate 3,053,991, forward strand.
TGCCATTCTGCCCCTGTAATCATATAGCCCAAAGAGAAAGGCCATAAGGACCCTCTAAACATCCTTCTTCCGTTTGGAACTTTCTGCAACATTTTGATAGGTTCTTCTTCTAGTTTAGCTTCCCTAGAATCCTCATGTCCATCTTATTGTTTAGACATGTGGCATTGGGAGTGGGCATTTGGAATTGTGCGGAAAGGATAGCCTTATCATCAGAATGTATTCCAATCATAATGCGGTTGGCTAGGGACTCGGTAGAAGTTTACATGCCACCATTAAAATAAAGTTAAATATCATGAGTCATGATAAATTTCATGTAAATAAACCAATTATTTTGCGATTGTTCTAGTATTTACCCCGAAATAGTCGTTTAGATGCACGCCGCGATCTCGGTTTCAGAGTTCATTGAGCGACTTAACTTTTTACACCCTTCCAAAAAGGGTAAGCTTAAAAATGTTTTCATATATATTAATATTTGTTAGTTGTGTATACCAAATTTAAACAGAGGAACAGAGGAACGATCGGTGGAATGCAGTTACTTTTGTCAATAACTTCGTTATTTTTAACGCAATCGTAATGGAAGTTTTGTATTTGCCAGATATATCTCTAGTGACTGTGCTAAATTTGATCAACATCAGATAACTTTATTATAAAGCTGTCACAAACACACACGATAAAAAAGCATACACAGCATATCTAAATGCTCCAGCCAAAAATTGTAGGCCGTTTTTTAGCGAACCTTATCCTTTTCCAATTGGACGGTTATAGGTAAGGAACGAGTAACAAAAAAACTTGCAAGGGTATACAACCTTTGGCGCGGTCGAAGTTAGCCCCGGCCCTCTGGTTTATAATATGTTTTGATGTGATTTTTGCTCATATTCTCGCATAAGGTTTGAGGCTAATGCCGAATGGTTACTTGGAGTTACATATTTATCACTATTTATATTTCTGGAATATAAAGAACTGGCTTCAATTCAAGTCAAACTTTAGTATTGAATGGGAAAGAGATTTTTCTATTATATTTCAATAACAATAGATTTAGTCACTGACGATTCAAGATTTAATTATCTAAACACTGTGTATTAAGCAGGACTTAAATGCAAATAGAATATTCTCCTATAAACGAAAGATGACTTTAATTCTATAATCGATTCTATTGAAAATTCCATTCATTAAATTATTATTATTGCACTTACTTATTGGGCTATCTAAGAAGCTAAAAGATGTAAGCCAATGAAAACAGCCATAAATTTACGTAAAAGTAATATATATTGAATGTATATCTGCTAGATCAGGACGTATTTATGTCATATGCTTTATGAATTGTGATAGATAAAGGGGCGAGAAAGGGTGAGAGATAGAGAAAGAAGAGAACCCTCAAAGCAGCTGTGTATACTTGAGACAAGTGCCAAGTGTTTGAGGCATGAAAGCAAATCATTTAAAATAGGAGTAGGAGTAGAACTAGAAGATGGAGAAACATGAATTTTAAATGTTAATCCTGCAAAACAAAATATCCAACGCAAAAAAAAGCAATCAAAGAAGCACAGTGGAATCTAAACGAAAAAGAGGTGTCAGGTTGGCCTTGCTTTTTCCTTCAGTCATCATGCCTTTGCAAAGTCAACGTTAGGAGCAGCATAGACTTGTAGTCTCATTATATTTTGAAATTCCACTCAATTCGGATCATTTTGTGTGCTTTCTTGAACTTTTTAGAATTACAATTTTTGTGTTCTCTCCTCTTTTATCATAATGGCGGAAATGTTAGTGAACGAGACGAATGTTTTAAAATTCCTCCAAGAGAAGGTCGAGCCGCAACAGTTGGGCCAGATTGTTGCTCATTTTGATAATCAAACCACGGATGCGATCAAGCGTGTAGCGGTGGTGGAGCAGGTGCTTGAAGTCTTAAAAACCTCGACCCAGTCTGGAGTCATACAGGAGGCGAATAAGTTTTACTACGCCAACACCCATGTGGACGATGTGCGAAGAATTATGATGGATGAAGACGATTGGTTCCGTGCTACCCCCAGTGAGATTGCTTTGGATGGTGCAGTGGCTTCCAGTGCATTGTCCAACCCAAGTACCCAAGACGATGACTAAAACATTGGGTATCCAAATTGTAACAAATGAAGATGTGTTTCAAATATATTTAAACAACCATAAACTAGCAGATAACCGATAAGTGATCACTTATTCTCACATCTACTTTGTAGAGCGGACGTTTTCTTTCGCATGCAAATTATTTAGGTAAGATTTAGTAGAGTAACAAGCAGTGGGTTTTTTAGATGACATTGCATGGGCAAATCAGTCTTGGAAATTTGTTGTACCATTCATAAAATTCTTCCTTGCAACTTTGTGCAAGCAACTGAGTGATCTTCGCAGTAAAAGGGTTCCCACGTAAAGTGCTGTGGCTCAACATAATGCACTTAAACCCTCCTTATGTTATCTTGTCCTTGGGTTAACCGTTGTGCATTACGGTTTTTGCCATTTTTCTTGTTTGCCCATTGTGCGTGATCAGCTGTGCGTTTACCCTCATAAAAGTATTCAAATGTGTGTGTGTGTGAGTGTTTACATACAAATTTTGGGCCTTCTAAATTATACAGTCGCTTGGCATTGCAAGTGCCACTCATTTTGCTTCAGCAGCGGTTTGGAGTCCGGCATCCACACTCATTTCCACCTACCACTACCTACTCCCTGCTCTCACCCCCGAGTCTGGTCTGGTCTGGCCGTCTCATACACTTTGAGTGTATAATTTGTGCTCTGCGTTTTCTGAGCGTGTGTGTGTGTGTTATTTTTTTCGCTGTTTGTTGCTGCTTGCGGGCTTTTGAGCTTTTAATCATTTTTAAACAACAACTCAAGTGCCATGTGTGTGTGTGTGTGTTTGTGTCAAAAGCCACGCGCCATGCACGTATACACACACACACAAACACGTGTATGTATCGGTGTGTATATGTGTGCATAATGCAAGTGCCACTCAACGGTAACACACGAAAAAAAAAGTATATATTTTTTTGTTGCCTACCCAAAAGGGGCTAGCCAGCCGCCGCAACAAAAGCACTTGAAAATTCGTATACCCTGCTTATGAAAGCGAATGTTGGTTAATGGATATATGGAAATAATTATCAATATAACAATGATAAATATAATCAGGATTCACCTGCAAGTTAAGGAAATTAAAAAATATAGAAGTCTCAACGCTTGAAGTTCTGAAATTGAAATATGAAAATTTGTGGTCTAGGACAATACTACGCCTTTTTACTAGGCTTTCTTTTGATCTAATGTGAAAAAACTGCAAATGCGTCTAACATTTGCCTTTATAAAGGAGAAGAAATTATGGCATAAATATATGAGCGGTGAAATGAGATGAGAACTAAGAAATAAATGAGTTTCAATCTTTTGATAACTTCCACAAATATTTAGTTATGTTTAAAATATTTCTTTTACATGCTCAACATTTAGCTGCATTGTGCTTACTTATCGATCGATCAAAATTTCTGCAACGATTGACTTTCTGAACTTGTGAAGTAATGTGAAGTAATTCAAGGCTTCAACGTTGATAAGAAAAATCAGTGAATACTGTTAAAATGCTGGCAAAGGAAAGGAATGCAACTAGGAAAGGAACACAAGTTGGTTTAGGCAAAAGCACTTTCAAATGTACACATATTAGACGTCTTAACTTTTTCCCAATCTTATTAATTGTAAGTTGAAATGGCTTATATAATGAACGAATTATGCAATAACTTAGGATGTATAATTCTCCACAATCAAGTAACTCAGAATTTAGCTGAATCAGCCAAAGAGCAATGAATATTTCTTATACATATGTATATATAGGTATGTATAAGGTAAGGGAGTCTTCCAGTTCCCAAAGTTTAACCTGAATGTCTAGAACGAGAAAGAAAAAGGGATGAAGAGAGAGAGAGTGAGAGAGAGACGAGCAGTTTCAAGATGCAATATTGGTAATTATTCATGACAAAAATTTCTCTCGGTGCATATTCTCGGTCCCTCCCACTTCCTGTCCGCCTCATCTGTCTCTTTCCTTCTGTGTTGAACCGAACACACACTTCCGTGTGTCGACTGTGGCACTTAATTTTTGCGCCTGCAAAAGTCCGGAAATGTGGGCAAATGTGAGGAGACACAGACTGAGACTTGCCGCTTTTGGCATGGCAATTTTTATAATGTGCTTTAATTGTTGCCGCCGGTATGGGGAAAAGCGAAAGAACGCGAGAGGAAAAGAGTGACAGACAAGGTACATAAGGTAGGAAAATGACAATGGCATAGCCAAACACATAAACAGATGACAGGCAAGGAAAAAAGTAGAAAGAATAACAAGATTCCGGACAAAATGCCAAAAGCCACTTGGAAATTTAAAACATAATTGGCAGCCGCCATCATTGTCGTCGTCAGGTTGTCAAAAGAATGTTCAGAAAATTGTCAAAATGTCTTAAAATATACAAAGGCAAGTTTGCTGATAGATTCGAAAAGGGAAATGCTTTCAGATTAGATAAGAGTAGCCATGCAAGAAAAAGTTAAGAAAATGAAAGATTGAATTAAATGAGATGCTAATAAGGATATATGTAGATGTCGAAGAAGATAGGTGAAACTAACTTGAAACCTCAAGAATTAAAGCGATTGTGAAACGAAAGAAGTACATTTTAGCATCACCTAGCAAAAAAGGAATATTCTATTGAATTAACATTTCCAGATTTTTGCTGGCAGTTTGCTCTGATTTGCAGTGAGGTCTGTAAAAATATTGATTATAAATTGCCAATTAATTGACTCGGAAAAAGTTAATTAGTTGACTATGTACAATGTACATATGTACATATGTATCTATGTATCTATGTATGTGTGTATATCAAGCTGGACTACATCAAGCTTTCGGGGTTTCACTCACAAAAGTTTCATTCATTATATTTTTTCGTCTCGTTTAAAGCTGTAAATGTCCAAAGAAGAAGACTTCTGGTAACTTTATCTACAAATTGGACAGTTTGACAGCCCCAAAGACTTTTTCATAAACTACCGACTAACTTTTTTGCTCTTCAAAATGAAAAACACACCCACACACACACAGGCAACAACAAAATAAAAATCAAAATCAAAGGGTCCAGCCAACTTTTGCCGTAGTGAACTTTCTATACTCTTGCAAGTTTTTGTTTAAACTGCTCTCAAACTACAAGCGGCAAAGTGCAAAGACCCTTTAAGGTCCAGGCAAATACATACATTGCCCCGAAATATTTAAGCAATCGTCGAGCAGAGAAACAAACAAGTTTTTCCCACTTTAACCAACCTTTTGGAAACGATTGTTTACACAACCTTTACCAACAATAATGGTAGTTTCCACAATTAAATTAAATTTAAAGGCACAAGTTTCACTGGCTTGTATTTATTTATTAGACAACAGCTAAGCAGGTATTGGAATATATTTTGAAACATAGCCATTAGGCTATGCATCAACTCCTTAAAGGTATTGAAATTACTATCTGAGAATGTTCTGAATACTTCTAGTTTAATTTTTGTAAGAGCATCTTCGAAATTCAATCTTTCGTAATCGTTACGGACAGAAAAAATTAGTCCGAATTATATCTTTGGGTTTCTCAAGCTGTATTTTGGCTAATTTTCAACCGATTTCCATAAAAAAAGATTGCATTCGCACTTTAAAAAAGCATGTCCTGAGTCCTTAGACTATCGCACTTTTTGTTGAGACCAAGCAATACAGATATTGACCTTTCGTACTGTGGAATGATTCGCCTATTTTATAACTAAATCATGTTAGAAGGGTTTTTTGCTTGAAGGATATTTATCGAACGCGCCAATATTTATTGTTATTATTTTATATTAAAAATAATTATTAATATTGTAATATTTGAACTTTAACTCAATGAAATAAAAGTAACTAATATGTATTGAATTTTTATTAGATTAAAATAAGAAAGATGCAAACTTTACAGGGTTGTGAGATATTTGAAAGAATTCTTTCGCCTTTTCCATATAGTTGTTACACTTGTCTTGTAATCCTAAGATCGGCGGACTTTTGAGCATTATATTTAAATATATGTATATAAATATATTATATAGGAATTTTTGAGTTTCAATCACTTTTATACCAAAAATATACAATTTCTGTATAAACCCCAATTCTAAATTTATTTAGGATATATATTAAAAAAAAGTGTAGTGTGATAGTTTGCTTTAGAATTTGTAATGAAGTTGGAGCATTATAAGGCAAGGAACTAGTGAGTCAGTGAACAGGTGAGTCACCGAATGATGAAGTGAGTGGGTAAAAAAGAAAGAAGTTCAGCAAGCATTGAAGAGAGTTATCCATGTTTGTTTACCTGATAATCACTCTTAAGGGATCAAACACAACCAATTATTTACGCTGATCAAGAAGAATATACATAGGTCCTTAAGGTCCTTAAAACAAGTCAGATTTCTTCAAATCTGTGTGTTGCATACTTTTTATCAAAATTGATTGTACCCTTTCTTTTGTAGGGATACAACGAGAAAGCAAAAGGCGAAAGAGCAAATTTTATAGATTTATAACTTTTGGTATATATAAAAAAAAAAAAAAACAGCTGGAGTAGTACTTATCTCGTATAAGAAGACAGAGGCAGGCACGGGGTTAAGGGAAAGAAGAGGAAGTAATATCAATATCAATTAGGCCAAAACGTTTTCATTATGCCAACCGAAATAGGTATGTATATAAATTATCTATTCTCTTTTACAGCCTTTATGCCACTCTGTCTCTTGGATCACTTGGAGGTTTCTTACTCCTTACTTGTCTCTTTCAGTTGCCAGTTCTTGATGAACTTCCGTTCAAATTGGTCAAACCATACTGGATGAGGTGCTATCCCGTATGCATATCCTGTGTATTCATATCGTATACATAATTTGTGCTAATTTTTACTATTTTGTTTTCGCTAATAACCCATGAAAATTTTGATAAATATGTAAATCTATTTGTGGAGTTTCGGCTTCCAGTCAATGTAGGCGAATTGGTTGTGAAAATTTTACAAAATGCGGATCCTGCTCCACTATCTTCACTCCTCTCTTCACGCCTCAACACATGCAAGCATGCAGAGGGAAGGGATGAATGAGGGGAAAAGGAGGTGACGGGGTTTATCAACCGCAACAAACTCTCATAAATTCATTTTCGGATTCCATATTTTACATGACACAAATTTTATGACTGCCACGCCCTAAATAGCCTCTCAGACAACAACAGAACTGTTGTTAAAATATATATGTATATATATGTAGGTACCTATCTATGCAGATGTATGCGTGTCTGTGTTTCTGTGCGTATGTGTGTGCGTAGGGAGCCTGATAATCAAAGTTTAGTGCCTTTAATTTGTTGATGTACAACCAACACCACCAAAAAAGGCCGCAGGCTAACGAGTGCAAAAGATTTAGTTCGAGTTGTCCGTCTCTCTCGCTCCACCTCAGTGCCCATTTGCGTGTATGTGTGTGTGTGTGTGTCTGTGTGAGCCTCATATACACAAAACGGTAATTATTACTTGGCCAAAGTGTTTTTGGAAAAGTTAAGCGGCAGCAGCAGCCACAGCAACAAAATATGCAAAGTTTTCTCTTACTTGCTTCATCCACTCGGTCTGGCTCTGGTCGGTTTCTTCTTCTTCCTATCTCCAACTGTGTGTGTATATTTTGGTTTTGTTGCCTACTTTTGCGGGCCACGCAGAATACTTTGAAGTTTTGACACCCAAAAAAGGAAAATATCTTATTGGTTAATTTTTGTTAAGGGGAAAACGACATTGCTGTACCCTCCACTTGGGAAGGGTATTGCATGCATATAATCACTTTTAAATTTGCAATCTTTAATTAAATATGCATCTTTTTTTCTTGATCTACAATTTCCATTCGAATCTGAATGAATTTACTTTTAGTTTCTACCTTTTGTTACGAAAGACTATTGTATGTTTATATAGTTTTGACCACTCGACACAGTCCTAGATGGAATACAGAAATGTTTTATTAGATCTTTTAATAAGATATCTTTTAATAAGATCACAAAAATGTGAATATATATAATTTTTTTTATCTGCTTCATCAAATATGATTAAATTCATGAACTTAATTCTGTAAGAGTTAAATCACATTTAAACACAATATGATTTTTTATTAAATAATTATTGGGTAATATAAGTTCTATTGCATCAGGAATTACTCAAACTGGTTTTAAGTAGTTTTTTAAGAAATCTTTTAGTACATAATTAATAATTATTTGGAGCATATTTTGAACAAAATTAATTTCTACCAATTGGGTTTGTCCTTTTAAAAAGTTGCTCCCTGCTAACAAATGTTTTATTATACCCTTGCAAAAAGGGTATATTAATTTTTGGTCAGAAGTGTGCAACGCATAGAAGGAAGCATATCCGACCATATAAAGTATATATTCTTGATCAGTATGACGAGACGAGTTGAAATAGCCATGTCCGTCCGTCCGTCGGTCCGTCTGGATCGACGCGATCTGCTAGTAGACCGTAAGAGCTACAGAGCTGGAATTTTGTGAAATTAAACATTTATGAATTTATTACACTAACAATCGACTGTGCCGAATTTGATCAAGATCGGGTGACTATATCATATAGCTCCCATGGGAACGATCGGTTGAAAACAGTGACTTTTCTCAATAACTTCGTTACTTTTGAAGCAATTGTCATAAACATTGATATTTCTTAGTTTAGCATAACTATTAATGACTGTGCAGAATTTGACTTAGATCGGGCGACTATATCATATAGCTCCAATAGGAACAATCGGTGGTAAACAGTAACGAGGAATTGAGTTTGTGGACACTTTTAATAGGGAACATGTGACTACAGGTCTGACTAGACTTCAGTAGATTTTGAACTTTCTTGATTGTTAGAGTTGGGTGCACTATATAACAAATAGTTTAGAAAAATATTTGTTTCTGTAACTGTCTAGTTGAAATAAAATCCGAAAACCAATTTAAATTGTTTTTTTTTGTCTTAAGTATACTTGTATATTTCATAGACTATGACTAACAACATGAGATAAATGAGTTCACCGAAAAGGCCGCCTGGAACCTAATCCCAGCCAGCGCTGCCACCGCCAGCAGACCAACCACCGCCAGAGGACCAACCGCCGCCGTTGTACTGGGAATGATCATCACCAGAGCTAATTACTTGAATGATCTTTACATCTTCTTGGAGATGGTCATGATGTTCATGATGCTCGTGATGATGATGACCCAGATCGATTGGTGAGCTTTCCTCATGGATAACCTTAACAATGTTGATCTGGTCATCGGAGTGGCCGGAATAGCCACCAGAGTAACCACCGGAATAGCCACCAGAGTAGCCACCAGAGTGCCCGCCATCTTCGCTAATAACTTTGATGACTTTCACTTCTTCGGCAGCAGCATGTCCGTGTCCATATTCGTAGCCACCATGACCACCATATCCGTGACCAGCATCCTCTTGACTAATCACCTTGACAATGGTGGGTCCTTCTACCGAAATGGCTCCACCACCACCGCCCGAAGACCAACCACTTGAACCGCCGCCACCACCCGACGACCAACCGCCTGCACCTCCAATAAATCCAGCTTGGACCAGGCCCACACAGGCAATAAGGCAAACGAAAACCTATGGAAATCAATGAAACGAAATTAACACTAAACTCAGTTAAGGTTCGGTTTATTTACCTTCATTTTTTTTTGGTTGTGTGGGTTAATTTGAAGCGCTTGTTGGATGAAGTTCAAACTTAGTTACAACTGCCCCGGGGGCAGCTATTTATATCGAAATTGACATTCGAAAATCGTGGTCATAATGTTGTTAGTATTGGTGTTTTGGTATTGTGTTGACCTGACTAGTTATAGCTAGTTGAACAGCTGATTCAAGCGAATCACAAACAAAGCCAACGACAAACCGGTTTCTCGGTTTGAACTACATATATATAATGCAGATTATTTGCACCGAATTGGCAAACTATTTTAAATGGCTTAAAAATATGCAAAAAATTGAATACCTTTTACTACCAAGACTCTCATAGCCCATTAAATGAATACTCTTCAGTCTTAATCTAATACAAATATGTCTTAAAGAGAGTTAAATCTTATAGATTTTGCTGATACAAATTTATGTAAATTCAGTCAAAGAACTTTATTTACCATCGTTCGGAAATTATCCACTCAAGTAAATTAATAAACAAACCGTCTTGTTTGCCATGTTTTGGTTTGCTTTCGAGCTTTTGGCTTTTTTTGATGCATTGCAAACAGTTTGCTCAAATGTATTGACCCCTCTCAGCGGAGGTATTAAAAGGGGTCAGAGTGAGAGATATAAAAATGAATTAACATTAACTAATGTTGCGCTTTATAGTAAGCATCTGTTGCTTAATTAACCCAACAATAAATTATATTACATATGTGTATATATATATCTTATTTTTTGTCCAATTTCACAACTTTAATGGTGTGCCAACGATACAAGTAGTGTCGTGTTTGGCAGGTTAATTGATTCTATTAAGCCAGCTCCAAATATACATAGCTCCCGATGAAACTTGTATCCAAGTATCCAAATACTTGTCTTTTACATTCTGCAATGATAAAATGTTACAAGTATTGTAAAATAAGCATAAAACTATTTATATACCCTGCATCCATAAGCCAGAAGGGTATATTTAAAGCGATAAAATTTTGTTAATTTATGAAACTAAAGGGAATCACATTGGGCCATCTAAAGGAAATGGCTATATCAAAGAAGTAGTTGATCAAAATTTATCGAAAATGTCTTCGTAGTTTATTACCTAACTATTATATACTATTTATATCCAAAATATTAAGATCCTTCTTTTTTATATGTATTACAAAACATTCAAGTATTGCTCTCAAAATCTTTCTTTATACCACAAAAAAATCACAACAGTTGATTTCGGTTCTAGAGACTAAATAAAAAGGTTTTTTTTTAAGGTTTTGATGCGAACTTTAAGATGACTTTCTTTTAACAAAACTAAAATATGAATTTTGAAAATCGTGGTAAAATAAAGATTATTTGAGAATATGGACGATATTTTGAAGATAATCTTTGATGATGCAACGTAATTTTCTTAAAAAAACATCAGACACTTGGATATCTGAATAAATAATTTTGTACCGATTTTTGGAAAAAGAAACATGATTAAACATCAAAACTGTTTGCGAAAACTTTCGAAATTGACAGTAACCACTTCCTACACGAACCCTTTGAGTCTGCTTTGCCTTTCCTTTAACAAATTTTCCCATTTCATCTCTTTTGAACTTTCTGTTCGGTTAGCTGACCACTTTGTCTTAAGGATTCCTAAAAACGTAAGTACCCTGACAGCTCTGATTTGGCTTAATTAACAATTTGGCCAGTACATTTTTTATTCTCCCGAGTTCTTCGGCTCTGCTCTTTGACATTTCCCCCAGTGTCATTTCGTTTCCATTTCCTATTCCAACTACATGAACACTCCATATCATGAGCCCAAAGTGCTATGATAACTACATATGTATATCTTTATAACAACTTATTGATAACTACTTCTTGATAACTTCTTCATGATAACTAGTTCTTATAGCAGGTTTCTCAAGTGCTAAAAGTCCAACACCTGATGGGTTATGCTTTTTGGCCATCAAATTCCCTTTACTTCCTGGCGCTCATCATTCGTCAATAGTGTATTGCAATTTCTACATATATTATAGGAATAAGCCCTCTGCTGGAGTCAAGAAGGACATGTCTCAGAAATAAAAGAGCAAAAAGAATGATTACACGGACCAGAGGACACAACAGAACAAATACTCAAACAAATTTCAATGAAATATACGATTTTTTCTGACCTTTGTTATAAAAGCTAAGCAACCTGATTGAAAAGTGTCATCAGTGATTTTACAGATTGTAGGCAGCTAAGCAAATATTTAGTTTAGCTGTTTTAACTGGAGTAGTATAACATTATATTTTCTAAAAACAAACTTTGAGTACATGAAAATTTTGTGATTTTCCTACGAATATATTTATTTTGCTAATTACAAATATTTACCAATATGGCATTGGAAGGTATTTGCGGTATGGACAAACTGGAATATGCAACTTTATATGAAAAACTCGACCACGGACAGCGCAGGGAAGTTGCAATGGGTTCCATTAACTTTCAGAATCCATTCAGACTGATGAAGCCGCCAACACCATATGTGAGTGAGTGAAGTATTCTGTTTGATTCATTTATCTAAAGTACAAATACTTAATGTCTAGCCATTTGGGAATATAAACAAGCTGTTCGAGAAGACCAACACAAAGATAAACCTTACTCGTGGCACCACCACGCTCGGTTTTATATTCCAAGGTGGCATTGTTTTGTGTGCCGATTCGCGTGCTACTAGCGGCATTTTCATTGGCTCCAATGAGATGGAGAAAATTGTCGAGATCAATGATAACCTGCTGGGCACTATGGCCGGTTGTGCCGGCGATTGCTGCTACTGGGATCGGGTGTTAATGCGGGAGAGTCGCCTCTACGAATTGCGCTTCAAGCGCAAACTGCCAGTGCGGGCAGCCGCACGAATGATCTGCAATACGGCCTTCCAGTTTCGGGGAATGGGCTTGTCAATGGGCATGATGCTGGCAGGCTGGGGTCCAACTGGTCCTCAACTCGCCTATGTCGATTCCGATGGCGAGCGTTTGTATGGCAGCAATTTCGTAGTGGGAAGCGGTTCAGATGCTGCTATGGGAGTATTTGACTTTAATTTCCGATTCGACATGACTAACGAGGAGGCCTTCGAGTTGGCAGAGCGTGCCCTTTACTATGCCACCTATAGCGACATTTACACGGGTGGATTTGTGCGCGTCTATCATATCACTAAAACTGGTTGGAAAAAAATCTCATGTACAGATTCTGTCGTATTGCACGACCGCTTTAAGACCTTTGACGACCAACCACCGTTGGATCTCGACTCTCAGAAGAAGCTTTTTATGAAACATGAGTTCCAGAGGAGGCCATTGGAACCAATGGACGTGGATGAAGACAATAATGATGGCACTACATAATAGAAATAAGTTTATTTGCTTGATTAAAGAAAAAAAAAAAAAAAAAAATAAAGATTATTTTCGAAATAAATTGAGTTTTTTCTTTAACGGGTGAGATAAGATAAATTTCTCACTTAAACTTTCTAGGCAAAAGTTGCCCCAATAATGTTTATATCGAATAGTGTACCAAACGATTGAAACGAATCATAACACAGGGCAACATCATCTCGGTCGCGAGGAGTTTTTGTTACTGTTCCTTATTAATTAGCTCTGGTTTTTTCCAGGTTCGGTTGGATACATGAACGATAGCCCAATTTTACAGTGTTTATTATGGGAACAGAATAAAAGAATTCTATTCTAAATGACAGGTGAAAAAACTTAAAACAAGACCAATAGAAATAATATAATATATTTATAACACATCATCATCGGCAAAAGCAAGGCCAATCTGACATTTTCTTCGTCTTCAATCTGTGTTCCACTGCGCTACTTTGATTCCGTTTGCAATTTTTATTTTGTTTTGTTTTATTTGGGACTAACATTTAAAAGACGATATCCCGTCAAAAACAAAATAAATTTCGAACACAAAAAGAGATATCAGCTTGGCCTTGCTTTTTCCTTCACTCATCATGCCTTTGCAAAGTCAACGTTAGGAGCAGGATAGATTTGTAGTCTCATTATATTTTGAAATTCCACTCAATTCGGATCATTTTGTGTGCTTTCTTGAACTTTTAATAATTACAATTTTTGTTGTCTTCCCTCTTTTATTATCATGGCGGAAATGTTAGTGAACGAGACGAATGTTTTAAAGTTTCTCCGAGAGAAGGTCGAGCCGCAACAGTTGGACCAGATTGTTGCTCACTTTCATAATCAGAACACGGATGCGATCAAGCGTATTGGGGTGGTGTTGCAGCTGCTTAAAGTATTGGAAACCTCCACCAAGTCTGGTGTTATACAGCAGGCGAATAAGTTTTACTACGCCAACACCCATGTGGACGATGTGCGAAGAATTATGATGGATGAAGACGATTGGTTCCGAGCTACCCCCAATGAGACTGCTTTGGAGTGTGCAGTGTCTTCCAGTACATTGTCCAACCCAAGTACCCAAAACGATGATTAAAACATTGGGTATCCAAATTGCAGATAATAAAGATGTATAAAGTATGATTTCTTTGTATTGTTTTTATGCTTAGATGATGCCCTGTGGACGTATTTTGATGTAGTTGCACATGTCATTTAGAATGAACGACTTCATTGGACTGTATTTCAGAATAAAGGACTTAAATGTAACATTTGTCATGTAAATATTCTGTAAGATCATCATATTGTAGCGACTGCGTATTCTTTGCCAAACTAGTCGAGGTAATGGACCAATTGGGTCTACTAGTGTAAGTTTAAGCTTCTAATCAATAGAATAGAATATAATAGTTTTTATACCATGCACGCATAGGGTGAAATGGTATATTAAAGTCGTCAAAATGTATGTAACAGGCAGAAGGAAGCTTTTCGGACGCCATAAAGTATATATATTCTTAATCAGCACCAACAGCCGAGTCGATCTAGCCATGTCCGAATGCGAGACTTCGGTATACCAAGAAAAAGGTGAAGAAACAATTGGAACTTCCAAGTCTCATTGCATATGCTGTCTCGCTCACTCTTACAAAGACACGGGCACTCTAGCGCGGCCCCAGGATAAGGAACTCCTTGAAAAAACACCTACCTGTTTAGACGGTAGAAATGAATAAAACTAAAAAGTGCCGAATTTGACTGCGATGGTCAAACATTTGAGGGAAGCGATCGGTTTTTTTTAGAAATTACGGAAGATTTTTATAATAATTATAATCAGGGCAAATACCAAACAAGTCCTCAAGTCTCAGTTTTCTCAAGCCTGAGTTAAACGTTTTGAAAATAATAACGGCTGGGGAAAGGGGTGTAACAGAAATTTAAAACAAACTCGATCATTGTACGCATTACATATCTACTTATAACCAGAGGGCCGGGGCTAACTTCGACCGCGTCAAAGTTTGTATACCCTTGCAACTTTTTTGGTAACTTTTTCCTTACCTATAGCCATAAAAGTGAAAAAACATTCAAGCTAAAAAGGCTAATGTTTGCGAAAGAACGGCCTACAATCTTAGCATAGATTTAGATAAAAACTAAGATATTGATCAAAGTCACTGTTTTCCACCGATCGTTCCTATGGGAGCTATATGATATAGTAACCCGATCCTTATCAAATTTGGCACAGTCATTAACAGATATATTAAACCAATAAATGTTGAATTTAAAAGCAATCGCGTCAAAAGTAACGAAGTTATTGACAAAAGTCACTGTTTTCGAAAGATCGTTCCTATGGGAGCTATACGATATAGTCACCCGATCTTGACCAGATTTGGCACAATCGTTTATATGTATAATTAACTTACCAATATTAAATTTCATGACAATAGCTCAGAAAATAACAAAGTTATTAAGAAAAGTCACTGTTCGTGACTTTGCCATTTGTATGGGAGCTATATGATGTAGTGATCCGATCCGGCTGAATCCGAGATATACAACGCCTGCAGAGTATACAAGCCTACATGCAAAATTTCAGCTCTGTAGCTCAAACGGTCTAGGAGGAGTTTGCGTTGATCCAGACGGACGGACAGACGGACGGACGGACGGACGGACATGGCTATTTCAACTCGTCTCGTCGTGCTGATCAAGAACATATATACTTCATATGGTCGGAGATGCTTCCTTCTATGCGTTGCACACTTTTGACCAAAATTAATATACCCTTTTTGCAAGGGTATAAAAATTGGCCTCTGTCACTTATAGTCTCCGAGATCTATTTGTTCATACAGACAGGTGAATGAACGGACATGGCTAGGTCGACTCGGCTGGTGATGCTGATCAAGAAAGCATCATTTTTCCTGTTACATTCATTTTGGAGACTTTGTTATACCATATCACCACATGGGTGCTTGGAATTATGAATACAAGATAATACTGGCATCAACACAAAACTCGTCATGACAGAGTTTGAACATAGATGTAGTTGCGGTTAAAAGCTTTCAACACAGCGATAATGGACATAGTTGGTCCATTACCTCGACCAGTTGATCTACCAGAACATTTATCAGCCATCCCAGTTGCAAACAAAATCGTCCGTTATGCACATGGGAACAGAATAAAAGAATTTTATTCTAAATGACAGGTGAAAAAACTTAAAACTAGACCAATAGAAATAATATAATATATTTATAACACATCTGCATTCTTTACAATTTGGATAGCTAAATTTCTAATCATCGTCTTAAGTAGTTGACAGCATCGTTGCATCTGCCGACATGCCACTGCAGTTGGACAATGTACTTGAAGTGGACACCACACTGTTAACACTGCTTTCTGCTTCCTTGATGGACACTGCACTGCTTACGCTCATCTGACTTCCAACAGAGATTTGACTGCGTGGTCCCAAAGAAATCTCACTGGGAGTGAACCATTTTTTATCATCCATCAGGATCCTTTTCACATCCTCTACATAAGTGCTGGCGCAGTAATATTCATTATTCCTTTGAATGACACCAGACTGGGTGGTCTTCAAGACATCAACCAGCTGCTTTTCTACCATTTCACGCTTCATCGGATCCGTGGTCTGCATTTGAAAGTGAAGATAAGTCTGCCACGAAGTTTGTGGCTCCACCTGCTCGCGAAGGAATCTCAAAATTTTAGTCTTGTCCACTAAAATTTCAGTCATTATTACAAATGAGAAGAAAAATAATGATATTCAAAAAAAATGTTCCTACTAATAAAATTTCAAACAATTTCAAAAAATCAGAAAAAGATTCGTACTGAACGACGACTTAAATTGAAATGAGACTACAAATGTATCCAGCTCCTGACATTGACTTTAGCGAAAGGCATGATAAGTGAGGGCAAAAGCAAGGCCAATCTGACATTTTGTTCGTCTTGAATCTATATTCCACTGTGCTACTTTGATTCCGTTTGCAATTTTGATTTTGTTTTGTTTTATTTGGGATTAACATTTAATAGACGATATCACTTCAAAGGCGAAAAAAATTTCGAACACAAATAGAGATATCAGGTTGGCCTTGCTTTTTCCTTCACTCATCATGCCTTTGCAAAGTCAACGTTAGGAGCAGGATAGATTTGTAGTCTCATTATATTTTGAAATTCCACTCAATTCGGATCATTTTGTGTGCTTTCTTGAACTTTTTAGAATTACAATTTTTGTGTTCTCTCCTCTTTTCTCATAATGGCGGAAATGTTAGTGAACGAGAGGAATGTTTTAAAATTTCTGCGAGAGAAGGTCGAGCCGCAACAGTTGGACCAGATTGTTGCTCACTTTCATAATCAGACCACGGATGCGATCAAGCGTATTGGGGTGGTGTTGCAGTTGCTTAAAGTATTGGAAACCTCCACCAAGTCTGGTGTTATACAGGAGGCGAATAAGTTTTACTACGCCAACACCCATGTGGACGATGTGCGAAGAATTATGATGGATGAAGACGATTGGTTCCGAGCTACCCCCAATGAGACTGCTTTGGAGTGTGCAGTGTCTTCCAGTACATTGTCCAACCCAAGTACCCAAAACGATGATTAAAACATTGGGTATCCAAATTGCAGATAATAAAGATGTATAAAGTATGATTTCTTTGTATTGTTTTTATGCTTCGATGATGCCCTGTGGACGTATTTTGATGTAGTTGCACATGTCATTTAGAATGAACGACTTCATTGGACTGTATTTCAGAATAAAGGATTTAAATGTAACATTTGTCATGTAAATATTCTGTAAGATCATCATATTGTAGCGACTGCGTATTCTTTGCCAAACTAGTCGAGGTAATGGACCAATTGGGTCTACTAGTGCAAATTTAAGCCTCTAATCAAAACTTCTGTCACTTATGACATCTTCGTGCACTTTGTCGTAACGAGTTATGTTTTTCGAATGATAGTCTCTCTTTGACAATTTAGTCAATATACAAAGCTTCTTCTTTTTAACCGGCTTTAGTATTGTTTTATTAATCGTATATGATTTATTTGTATTGAAGATTAAGTCCTGTGGACGATATTTGGTCTAGCTTTAAGTGTTTCCACATGTCATTTAGAAAAGAATTTTCGTTTTCTTTTCCCACGTTCTTAATGAACGTCGATCAACTAGTCGAGGTAATGAACCAACTGTGACATTACGTCTACTTAGATACTCTTTGTTATGACGAAGTTTGTTTTTTCAATCTTTTATTATCTTTGTTTTAGCTAGCGTTCTTAAGCTGCCAGTAAGATCTTAAGAGGTTATTCCAAATTGCAATTTGGCGAGCCTTTTTGTTGATTATAGGAAAATAAGTCTTGCAATTAGTGATCCTCAAATCTGTTATGCTTTAATTTAATAACTATTCATTGACTCACATTTGGCAAACAATGAATTTTGAAAATGGATTTAAAAACTGAGTTTTAAACTTATATTTAATTATGGGAAGCTTTTTTTACATATGTCTATTCTGACGTCTTTTTTTGAGTCTTTTATTGGCACTTCGGAGTAGTCATAATTCTAAAGTTTGTTTTATTAGTTTTTTAACTGAAATTTTGGCTGTAAAATGTTAGCCTACGTAGAATGTTACAACGAGAATGGAATCGAATTCATGCGCTCGACCATGTACTATAAGAAGGAAGAAACTGCAGTGCACCAAAAAGCGCGATGTAAAAGAAGACCAACTGACCGATCGAGGCGACGCACTTGGAGTGAGAGTATGCAGAAACGAAGAAGCATTGTTTTGAGTGCTGGGGGGAGAGCGAGAGTGCGGCAATGTTGCTTCGTCATCACCAAGCCAAGGGGCTTGGATCGGCATGGATTGTACTTAATATACAAAGCTTTTTTTGTTTGTTTGTGCAAAAGGGTATAGTAAAATTGTTCAAATGTTTGTAACGAAGAGATCAGCATTAACAGCCGAGAGATTTCCGTCTGTCCTTCCGTCGACTTAAGTCCTAATGAAGTAAGGTAAGTCTGCGAGACTTCGGTATACCAAGCACCATGTGACAATATATTTATACAAATAAACTGAAAGCTAGGCAAACAGTAGGCCGTCTGAACTTGTTCTGGTGGAGCACATGAATCCGATTTCATTATCGTTGTAAAATTCTACGTAGGTTAACAACATTTTTAAGCTAAAATTTCGGTTGAGAAGCTAATAAAACAAATCTTAGAATTATGGCTACCTCGAAGTGCCAAAGCAAAAAAGAAATCGTCGGTCTAAAAATGCCAAAAGGTCGTCAGAATAACCCGCAATGGATACCTAAAGTTTTTACGTGAGCTTAAGGAACAAAATTGTGGCCTTTCGCCCCAGGAGACTGTCCGTAAAGGACCAAAGGCAACGGAATCGACTAACTTGTGCAAAACAACAGAAATACAAATTAATGGTAGGAAATTAGTTAAGTTAGCCCATGTTTTTTAGTTACCTTGTACCTTCCTTGCAGGAATTCAACCGAAAACCAAAGGCATTAAAAAAGGAAATGTGATCAAGATGAGCTTTGTCCATATCCTATTGTTGACATGAAGACAAGACAACAAGAATGAAAAAATCCAGAGAAAACGCCAAAGAAGTCGCCAGAAAAGGAGCCAAGAAAGGCACCAAAAAAAACGTGAAAAAGACGTCAAAAAAGACGCCAGAAAAAAAGAAGCATCTCATAATTTAATATGAACTTAAACCTAAATTTTAAAATCCATTTTCATTAATCATTGTTTGCCAAGTGTGAGCCAATGAATGGTTATTAAATTTTTATACCATACACCCATAGGGTGAATTGGTATATTAAAGTCGCCAAAATGTATGTAACAGGCAGAAGGAAGCTTTTCCGGCCCCATAAAGTATACATATTCTTGATCAGCATCTACAGCCGAGACGATGTAGCCATGTCGGTCCGTCCGTCCGTCTGTCCGTCTGTCCTACACCTAGATTTGGAAACTGTAAAAGCTAGAGCCACCAAATTTGGTATATAGATTCGTGTAGTATGTAAAGTGATCAAGTTTATTTCAAATTTTTTCTCGCCCTTTCCGCCTTCGCAACTTAAAAAAAGCGTTTTCCCAAAAACTATTCTAGCTAGAGACACCATATATATGGTACATATATTTGCTTAGTAAATGCGCACATTTTTTGTGTATAGAATTTGCCACGCCCCTTTCCGCCCCCGTAATTTGAAAAAACTCGATTATCTCCCGTAATTTTTCACCTTGTCCATTCAAATTTGTCATACTTAAATTTGATACTAATATCCAGCAAAACATCAAATTTGATTAAAATCGGACAAAAAATACCCAAGTTATGCGTATAAACGTTTTTCCATAAGGCCGGAGATGGCCGTTGGCCGGTGGCGGCGCTAGTGTTCTCATATGCTTGGGTGAGCGAGATACTGAAATATGCTTGTAAAAAGCATGTGAATAGAATTTACTACGTAAATTTGTTATTACAAATTTGAAATTTTTGTTTTACTGGGTCGGCGAGATGGCTTACTTACTTCTTAAATGAATAAAGTATTAAAACCCACTGGCTTCTTTTCCGATTGTTAGCCTTATCTTTCAAAAATTATTTAAAAAAGTATTTATGGGTTTTACTTTCCGAAATAAACTTTCATTCACCTGATTTGGGCTTATTCATATTATTGTATCTGTTAACATTTTGCCAGTCGAGGAAAAATCGTTTACCTCACTTTGTTGTCAATCTGAAAGAAAGCTTCAACAAATTAAGTCCTCTGCTACATAATATTTCTGCACTTTGGAAAACAATGCCTGAAATTCTAGTAGCTTGCAGGGCCTGTGAACGCCAGGGGCTCCAGCGCCCATCAATTTATTATGGTACAAAAATGTTTCTTACTGGGAACCTCGTACAAAGGGACGCAGTGACTAAGAACTGCTACTCTACTTCATGAAATTTCATCTCGTAAATAAAAACTTTTTTCAATACTAAAAATTTCAAACGTTTCAAGAGACCCTTTAACGTAAGAAGTTAATGCATATAGTTTCAAACGTATCTTCCAAATAAAGGCCCTCCTACCTTGCGGGCCTACCGGGCATTTTCCCGAAATTTGATGTCTCTATCTGCAATACTTTTTAAGAAAAACAGTTTTATGTAAATTCTGGGGGCGTAAGGGGGCGTTAGGGGGCGTGGCCAAAATTCCAATGAACTCTATATATTTACATACCACACGAGTCTACATACCAAATTTGGTGGCTCTAGCTCTTATAGTCTCCGAGATCTGCGTGTTCATACAGACGGACGGACGGACGGACATGGCTAGATCGACTCGGTTGTTGATCCTGATCAAGAATATATATACTTTGTGGGGTCGGAGATGCTTCCTTCTGCCTGTTACATACATTTTGGCGACTTTAATATACCATTTCACCCTATGGGTGTATGGTATAATTATTTATTTTATCTTAGAAATCTAGTTTTCGACCAAAGTGCAAAGGCGACACATATTTAATAACTATAATTAGTAATTTCTTAAAATAAAAATATTTGTTTGTTTTTTTTTTTGTTTTAATGTTTTTCTTTATTTTCGTAATATATGTATGTATTTTTGTTGTTTGTTTTTTTTTTGCATTTTTTTGTTGTTTTTTTGTTGTTGTTTGTTGGTTTTTTATATATATATTTTTCTTTTTGTTTTGTTGTTTGAAAGGTGTTAGGAAAACAATGCAAAAAATTATATGATATGAAACTTATGTACTTATATAGAGAACCCTTTACAGTTATAGTTAGTTAGCTAAAATTAAATGTTTTTTTTTTTGTTTTTTGATTTGATTTTTGTGCTAATGTGAACAGTTTTTTGTTTTCTGATGCTGGCAATATGTTTTATATATACTTTTATTATTTTTCTTCTTTTTTTTTTTTGTTTTTTAAGCATTTTTCGAGATCGTTTTTATGTTTTGTAGTTTATTTTCGATTTATGTGGCGCTTGTTTAATAAAAAAAAGGCAAAACTTAAAAATACTTATGTGTAGATGTGTATAAAAAACGAGCACGACAAAAAAAAATATAGTTTATATTTATATATAATTTTAATACTTTGCAAAATAATTTTTTTTTGGGTATTGATCTTTACGTTTCGTTTTGGTTGCCTCATTGCGGGGGCAAGTTTGGGGCTTGTTTTTTGTTTCTTTTTTTTTTTTTTGTTTGCTAAAACTAAATATAAACTGAGCTTTGCATGTGCCTCGCCAAAGAAGTGTATAATTAAAAAAATTATAACATAAATTTAAATTGTGTGTCCTTGTGTGTGTGTGTGTGTGTGTGTGTGTGTGTGTGTGTGTGTGTGTGTGTCTGTGTGTGTATGGTTTAAGCTCATTTCAAATTGGTTTGGTTCCTTTCTGTTCTTCATGTCAGAAGTTTTTCGATTCTTTTTGGCGAAATGATTAACCAATTTTCTGTGTTCCATTTTCTTTCCTTTGATTCTCAAATGTTTGCAGTTTATAGAGTTGCCACTTTAAACTGCAAAAACTATGGTCACACTTCTATGCCCTATGCCAAGCATAGGGTTGCCACTATGGCATGGATGATAATCGTATTAAAATGGGCACATCTGCTGCTTTTGTTGCTTTTCACTAAGCTCAATGCGAAATCCTAAGAGTTTTTAATCAGAAGGTTCATCATACGTCTCAGCAAATGCTATAGACCACTGTGAAAAAATTATTTGGAAACTTCGTTGGGATAACTTTTCAGAATATTCATCTAGTAGGGTAGTTAGATGTACATTACATCACTCGTGTAATATCCATTTGAGTCAAGGGAAAAAGGCGTTGCCACCTTTTTGTATGATCATTGACGATTGAAAGTAGTGGAAAACATTTGAAAAAAAGGAATTTGCAATAACCCTAAGGGGAGTGGTTGGGGTGTGTGTTTGTGTGTATCGAAAAGTATCTGTTACTACATTTAGCCTGTATTTATATTGTAGTTTGTTGTAAGTATGTATAACTAACTGTATTTCTTTTTTTTCTATTTCGCACAATGTAAAATTTGTTTGCCACGTTCTGTGTCTATTTGGATTAAGATTTGAAATATGTTTGTGGTGTGGGTGTTTGTGTGTGTGATTAGTACATCTAATTATTACAAATAAAACATATATTTAGTATACACATATATGTATGTATGTATATTCAATATATGCAGATCGATTCATGCTTATAATATATACAAATACAGTTTCTCTTAATCGTAATACATATTATTCTTCATTCGTTAGCTTATGCTTTTGCTTTCGCATTCGTTTCCGCATCCGATTCATTTTCTTATGCTGAATTAACATGTTTTTGTTTTAGTTTGTTTTTCGTTTTTAATTGGTAAAATACATTCATATACATATATATTTATGTAAATTTGATTTAATATAATTGTTTGTAATAGCTAGTAGACAATTTAAATATATATATTTATTTAAATATACGAATTATATTAATTTTAATTATTAATATTATCTCCGCTTTTTGTTTTTTTTTTTGTTTTCTTTCTTTTTTTTCTGCAGTAATCTTTTTGCTTTTTAGTTGCGAATGCAAATCTTATTAAATATCTGTAATTATGGGCCCCATTGAATTCTCGTAACCGGTTATAGGACCAAAATATCGGCGCTAAAACCTATCGAAGGAATTCGATAGAAACCTCTCTACATACCTTAGACCATATCATTTTTGCAATTACATTCATTCATAAAAAAAATAAATTGAATTGATTGATTAAAAATTAAAAAAAAAAAACATTTCTTTCTAACATAATATACAATTTATACTATAAATAATATTTTTTTATATATAGAGGTGTATATATATATATATGTATATATATGTATGTGTATGTATATAGATAAGTATGTAAAACACTTTCACTTGATGTGGGGTTGGGATTGGTACAGATTTTTTTTTCGTCTTTTGTTTTTAAATTGTTTAGGGAGAGGAATTTTTTTTTTGTTGTTTTTTCCTTTTAATTTCAAAATTTAATGTTCGCTTAAGGCTAATATTCCGTTTCTTAATGCATTCGTAGTACCTAATTATCGATATAAGTATATATAGGTTTACATATATTTCTATATCCATATATAATCTGATTTCTTTCTAAAAAAAAAAAAAAAAAACTTAAAGAATCGCGAGTAGTTTAATAGATGTTAATATTAAAACTTGAATTCTTCTTTGCTGCTCATTCATTCTTCTAATCTATTCTCCTCTATCTGCTGTCTTCTTTGTTCTCTTGTTCTTTCTTATTTAATTTTTTTTCGGATTTCATTTTTGCAAATTGAATTTCTCTAAAAATCTACAATTCAGTCGTTTGGCACACACACACGCTATCGATTCATGCAACCAAGGTGGCAACGCTGTGCCTCTTATTTATGTATTGGTTTATGCAGTGTTGCATATTCTCATCTCTTTCTCCATTTCGCGATACTGTACTTTCACGTTCTATGTTCCGGCGTTTCGTTTCGCGACTTCTATTCTTTACGGAGGAAATGGAAATGGGAGTGGAAATATTTTCTCTTTGTTTAATTTTTAAATTTAAAGGCAATTGAATTGTCGTTTTTTTTTCCTTTTCTTCTTTTTTAGTTTTTTCCTTTAATTGTTAGCAGCTAGCGCTTAAACCTCGGTGCCATCTTCGCCCTCATCGTCAAAGAGTTGACTTGTACTACCCTGACCCCGTAAAGTTGTCGTTACGGACATCTTCTTTTTGGGCTTCGGTGGTGGTCGCGGGGGTATTTTAGCCACTTTCGGGGAATCACCGATATTCGCGGTGGCGCCATGAGTCGGCGAGGCCGATGACCCTACCCCGCTAATTGTATTTGCTGGCAATATGGTTATGCCATGACCATGATGATGCCTACCTCCACCATACAATGGCTCCGAATCGGAAGCGAAAAGATGCTGCTGTTGCTGCTGCTGCTGTTGCTGCTGCTGTTGTTGCTGTTGCAGTTGCTGCTGATGTATCAATTCATGTATCGGCTCATAGATCTTGCTGTTATTCGCCGCCGAGGCCACCGAAGTGAGACTGGGCGTGGCCGGCAATGGCCGATCCCGCATTGTATACTGTTGTTGCTGCTGCTGTTGCTGTTGCTGCTGTGCTCCTGTACTGCTGCCATTCACCTTATTCAAATTGAGGGTAGAATTGCCTCCAGCTGTGGTACGCAAACCCAAATTATCATAGACCGGCTCGGCTTGCAATTCGGCTGTAGTGGCCGTTCCCGTCTCACTGGGATTGGGCGATGTGGGCGATTGGAATTCACTCAAATGCGTTGCCGCCACCGCCGCCGCAGCTGCTGCCCCCGAAGTGCTTGGGGCCCAACTGGGTACACGGGGTTTTCGAGGTATGGTCATGTAACCTTGTTTCATTACCACAGCCGTTGCGGCTGGTGAATAAACCACTGGGGCTGGCAGAAATGGTGATGCTTGCGAGGATTGCTGATGCTGCTGCAAGGCCGCCAGCTGCTGCTGTTGTGCCTGCTGCTGCTGCCGGCTGTTTGCCAGATTTGCTATCAATGCGAGATTGCGAGTCTTGGGATGTTGGAGCGTCATGAAGCCGTTGTGTGTGTGGGCCGCCGTCAGTGTGGTTGTACCATAGATGCCGTGCGGAGTCATGTGAGCATAGACGGGACTGGTTAGCGGTGGTGGCGAACGTATGCCATAGATCACCTGATCGGGTATATTAGATTGCGACGATTGCATCGATGGCGAAGTAGGTGGCACGCGTGCCGGAAAGGCCAGCAAGTCGGGTGGTAAACTATTGCCATACGTATCATCCACATAGGTGTGACGAGAGCGGGGTGTGGTTGTTGTATCCGAAAGGGCCACCGAGTGTGTCTCATCGTCCCGAGAATGATTGGCCACTGCGAAAAGAGAAGTAAGAAATTAACAAAATGAGTAATCAGGGCTTTAGGCATAAAGTTTTAGTAGCTAATATCCATTCCATGTGTTGCATTTATCTTTCAATTTACTAAGATGGCTAAACGACCAAACAGAGTGCATTCTAGCATTATTAGGTACTCACTTTGTCTAACCTAATGTACGTTGAGAGAGTTAGAGAAAAGGACAATTTACGCAATTTGATCTATTTAATGAATAAATATTAACAGTCCAATGACAAAACACTTTGATAATTTAACCTTATCCCATTCTCCTCCGCACACTTATTATTTCCACAGCATTAGCCAACACTAGATATCCCCTCACCACTCACTCCCTGGTTGCACACACACACACACACAAGGGTCATACGAAAAGAAGCCAATACAAACACACGAACAAAGGCCAACGGATGTTTGTTTTGAAATTTTCGATTTGCCAATTGCCGCAGATGGCAATTGAATTGCCAACGACAATTGAAAAGCCAATTGAATGCAATTGATGCAGTTTGCTATCGTTGGTGTTGTGTTGGCTGCTCGTTTTATGAGTTAAGAGGAAGTTGGTGAGCGGGGTGAGTGAAAGGGTTTGAGGGCAGCAGATGGAACATTTGTTGACATGCCGTATCGCATTATAGCTGAGACTCCAGCTAACAGATAATGTTGACTGTCCAAATGAATTTAGTTTAAGAAATATGCAACTAACAATTCATGACATTATAAAAGATTTCTCTTCCATTTTACGTTCTGCTGAATTTGGAGTTAGCTTTAAAATTTCCCAAACAAAATTCATAAAACTAATTCCAATTCACAACAAAAAATAGAGTGCAAATACTTCTACTTCTCTTCTACTTTTAAATAATGTTTCTTAATTAAAACTTTTTGCTTTGAATTTAATTTAATTTACGGGTTTTAAGCCACAGCCTAAAAGTATGCAAGCAATTAGTATTGTCACACGAAAATAATATGACGCCAAGCTTGGAAATTCTTAAATGATTAATTAAATTTGGCAAAAATCAAACGACAGCTAACAATTTTAAACTCCCGATTAATGTTTAGTCTATAGAATTTCTCTGTTTCATTTGTTACATTTTAGAAATGTTTTTTTTTTTAACTTGGTCTACTTACCATATACTGTTTCGTCCAACAACGTTTTCTTAATCTCATGCCCATCATCACCACCATCAACACTCTCGATATCCGTACGCCTGGGCGGCTTCTCCACCGGATTGACTTCGTTGAGCAAACTCTTCTGCATTTCCATTATAACCGAACCCTCGAGCATTGAGCCGTTGTGAGTTTTCTCCAATTTGGATGATATCAAACCATCGTTACTCATCATGGTGTTGTCCTTTTGATAGGTCTTAATGCGGCGACAATACCAGAATAGAGTCAGTACGGAAACGATAAGCAACAGGAGAATCGAAGTAGTGATAAGGCAGATAATGAGAATGACGTTGGTCTGGGGATCACTGGTCGAGGCGCCAATGGAGCCACTCATGCCGCCCAAATTGAGGCCCAATCCATCGCCACCGATAACACCGCCATAGTCTCCATTCACCAAGAGTTGGAACTCGGCCTCGGCTTTGCCGCCACGATTATCGGCTATGCATATGTAGGAACCCTTGTCAGATGGTCGTACTCCAAAAATCCTCAGCTCCGATGTCATGGCCTGACGATAACCCTGTTCGATGGTGTTCAGCACTCGTATCCTTTGATCATTCAGATTGACCGGCCTCTTGTTGTACACCCAAGTGACATTTGGCCTGGGGGTGCCAACAATTTGGCAGGGCAATGTGATATTGTCGTGATTGGCCTCGACAAACGAACGCACCGAACCCAAAATTCGTGGGCGACAGGCAAAGTTTTCAGTGGGCACTTCGCTCCAGAGTTTACCCCGCAGCTGAGGCGGTTCCTGGCAATCGGTGGGCGGTGTATACAATCTCTTTGATATGGCAAAGTCGCGAAACTCTTGCAGCTCACAACTGCAGTTCCATTGATTACTTTGCAGCGACAGCGAGGTCAATTTTTGCAGATCCTTGAACGTTTCCTTGTGCAGGTGGGTCAATTGATTCTGATCCAGAGCAATGCTCGACAGAGGCAACGATCCAACAAATACTCGCAATTGGACCTGCTTGAGGCGATTATTTCGAAACTCGACACGTACCAGAAAACTCAAATTCACAAATAGATCATTTTGCAAGACTTCAATCTCATTATTATTAATGAGAACATTCCGCAGCTTCTCCAATCCGGCAAATGTACCAGGATGTAAATCACGTATATGATTGTTCGATAGATCCAGTTCAATTAATATCTGTAAGCCACGAAATGCCTCTCGATGGACCTCCTGTATGGTACAGTTGCGCAAATAGATCTTATGCAAATTGGGCAGATCGGCCCGCAGGAACTCTTCGCTACGAAGTTCGGGTATCTGATTAGACGAAAAATCAACCACTTGCATTTCATTGCTCATATTTTGTGGGATTTTGATGAGTTTCTTATTTTTACAGTCCGCCGACTTCTTGCCCGAATTCCAATGGCAGTGACAACTGCTGCAATTCTGCATCCAATCCGTGTGGGCCATTGTCTCTTGGAGTAGAATGACAAGTAATACTAGATAGATGCCCATTAAACGGCCAAATAGCCGCTGATTTTTTTGCTCTTTCAGTTCCATTTTCATTTGATTGGTTACTGTGGTATTTGCTTCTCTTTTCTTTCTTAGATAATCCCAACACGTTCCAGCGCAGCGTTGAAGCTACCTAATCCTGTGCCTGTTTTCCGTTTCAGCGTTTCCTTTACGCCCTTTTGCGCGCGTTGCGTGTCACGTATTTTTTAAGCTGCTCCCCCGTTCCTTTGGCCAGACGGTGATTAGGGGGGAGTAAGCCCACTGTTTTCGATGGGTTTTGTTAATCCTTTTGACGCCTTGTTAATTTGATTTTTTTCTTCCTTCTTACTTGTTTGCTCCCTTACAGAGCAGTGTGCGGGTGTGTTTGTGTGTGTGCGTTCGACAGACAAGACTGTGATTAATTAATGTCCCTTCAGAGACCCTTTTTTTTCGTCGTCGTTGCTGTTCATTCGTTGTTGTTCCTCGCAATTAGCAGCCGCACAGCATTTCCAACTGGAAAAAGATGTAAAGAAAACAAAATTGTGTAGATTAGTAAAAAGTTAACCAGCAAGAAAGAAAAGCCAACATTTTAAACAAAAATTTAAACGACCTTTTTTGAAAATCATTTACCGTTTACAGTGGATCGATCCTCTATTATTATGTACATATATAGTCAACTTTTGTAAGATTAGAATGGAAGAAAGTTGGAACTAAAAGTTTGTGTTCTATGTTTTCTAATGAATCGGTCTAATAATATTTGTACGAGCTTCTCCAGAGTTCAAAAAACCTTTTGGTTTCATGGATCTGGACAAATTTTTCCGCCTAAGATTGTGAAAGATTTATGCAAAGGTCAATGTAAGAATCATTTATTGAATAATTGACAAATGACTGAAGAAAACTTTTAAAAAACAAAAGGGACAAACCAGAAACCAACAACCAACCACAACAGCAACAACAACAACAAAAATAACCACATACTGGTTTTTCTTTTGCGCTTTTTCTTGGCTTAATTTCTGGCTCAACAAGAAAAAGTGGTAAGGCGGCTGGAGGAAGGCAGGGATGCTTGGAGGATGGTCGTCAGGTGGGACTTGATTAATGAAAATGTTGTTAAAGTCTGACAGCAGTTTGCGGCTGTCTAACTGACAACTTTTGCCACGCCCACCTGCTGTGCGCTCTGCGGTACGGATAACAAGAGGATCCAAAGAGAGGAATGCGTAGGATAACAAACAAAAAAATAAAACAAAACCCACAAAAAAAAAGAAACAGGCGAAAAAAAGTGTGAACAAGCAACATGACAAAATTCTTTGTTAAAGGAAAACTCAAGCTGAGGTTTTCTTTTTGGTTGCAATTTTAATTAAATACTGATTCCCGTCTTCACATCTCCCGCATGGTCCATTTTCCTGTAAATATATTCCTGTCTCAGTTTTCATCATGTAACGCTTTCAGTCAGTGGAGGCAACCGCAAATGTTTGCGGCAATCCTCATCATCCTCCTGTTGCTGTTGCTGCACCCCAACACGGTTTTTCCCCAGAGAAGGCAAACACAAATAAAATACGCGCATTATCATTGTAAAGTTTGGACCCCAAAAATAAATTATTTACAAATTAATAGCAATTGCAATCACATTTTAGTTGCTAAATGCAACAGCAACTGCACTGGCGATAATCAGTGCCAACAATTTGGCTAGTTTTTGGCTTTTGTGTACCAGACTTTAATGCTTTGTGATACAATGTGGACTTTTAATTGAACACTACATATTTGGCTTTAGCTTAATAGCTACTAATAAGGATCAAGATCATGATTTTGATTAGATTTACTTAAGGATGGCTTTTGCTTAGTAGGCCAAAAACCTACTCAATATTCAAATTATTTTAACTTGAATACAGTTTGAAAAGAACAACCTAAAGTTAGAAGTTTCATTAAATACTTTGAATGGAATGTTTGGTTGCCAAAGTAGTCACTACTTAAATAGTAAAATGATAAGTTAACAATTTGAGTTGCCATTAAGTTAAGTTTTAGTCTTTGATATCATTTGAACTTTTCCCCCCCTCTCCGACATCAGGACTGATATCCCGCATCAACATTTACAAGTTTTTTTGTTGCTAAGCGATGATGTTGGTTCGCCTCCTT
Source organism: Drosophila willistoni (assembly GCF_018902025.1). Lineage (NCBI taxonomy): Eukaryota > Metazoa > Arthropoda > Insecta > Diptera > Drosophilidae > Drosophila > Drosophila willistoni. Next base: position 3,084,605 of record NW_025814053.1, read on the forward strand.
TTCGTCCTTGCAATCATCCTTCTGCAGTTTTCTACCTATCCAGCCCTTTCAAGCCATTTTTCTGCTCACAATCGACCCATAAAACGCGGTTCGTTGAGGGTTTTTCTATGTATTTTCTTGTTGTTCTTGTATTTTTTTTTTGTTTTTGGGTGTTTGTGTGTGTGTGTGTGCATTTGTTTGTGCACATTTTGCGCCCGTTGCTTTTGTTGTTGCTGTGTCAGCGGTTTTTGTTCGTTGGCAAGAGAAAAAACCTCAAAACAAATTAAATATGCAAATAAAAAGGAAAGAAAAATGCTGCAATTTTGCGCTTTGTTAAATATTTGCTCAATGGGTTTTTACCATTTGCATTGTTTACTGAGCAGAGACGAGACGAGACAAGGAGAGGAAAGGAAACAAAGTGGAGACGATAGCAGTCATGTGAAGTGAAATGATGTAGAGGTACGTAGATGCTGGATCTCAGAATGGATGCAGATCGAAAACAAATTCTAGGGCAAAATTGGATGTTCCTTCATTTAAACATTTTCACTCTTTCCACGAACATTTCCAATAGCTCCTGCCACAGCATTCATGCATCTATTACCTACTAAATAGATAACAGGATCTCATGATCGAAGGGAACTTAAATGGCTGTCAATTTGTATTTGTGTTTAGCCCTCGAGGCATGTACGTCTTTATTTCCTTTAGTTCAGCTCTTCCCATTATCATCAATTGCTGCCATTTCTGCCTAGGTGACCCTAGGTGATATACCCTTTACATTCATTTCGCCAATCAGGCATATTAAGATCGAAGACAACCACAAACCATGGTTAACTTCTCTGATAATGGCCCGCGACTTTGCGTGTGTGTTTGAGCTTTTGGTGTGACAATTAAAGTGTGGTAGATTTCGATACAGGGTATATCGACATTGGCATCCTGGTTTAATGTAACGATTCGTTTGTTTTTGCTGCTGCTGTTGCTGTCATTTTATTGCCATTTGCGGTTGTAATTGCTATATAGAGAGAGAAGTGCCACGCCTCCCGCTACCCCCTTTTGGCCTCTGACCATTTAGCTAGCCCGGTTGTGTCTATTGTCAGCTTAAATCGATTTGAACAAATTTAATTGCTTTGGTTTGGTTGCTGCTGCTGCTGTCGCTGCTGCTGCTTCTACCCATTTCCATTTTATTCGTTTTTTTTTTTGTTTTTTTTGGGTTCGATTTTTATGCGCTTTTTGTTTTGAGCTTTTTTCTCGTCGTATTCCAATTGGCAATTGCTTTTTAAGTGTGTTTCGTGTTTCAGTCTCTTTCTATCTCCCGCTCTCTCCGTCTGACTTGTTCCCTATCTTTTTGTGCGACAAAAGTTGTTGAACCGTCAAAAAATGGACAACAATTTCCACTCGTTGCCGCCAACGTCGTCGTCGTCGTCACAACAATTTGTTGCTAAATGAAGCGCATTTCTTTTTTGTTACTTTTGTTTTTACATTTGTTAGAACAAATTGAAAGCCTATTTGCAAATTGTTTTTATGTACCATTTAAGTTTTTGAGTATCAAAGAAAAGCCGTTTGCCTGCTCGGTTAGTCACGCCTAATGATGGCATAAGCGATATGAAATGGAATCGACAGATCTGGCAGTTCTACGCGAAATCTGAAGCAGGAAGGATCTTATGAAAATGACTCTGTTTCTAGAAAATTACTCTTGCCTATATGAACTTTTGACTGTTCTCCAAGCACACATTTTACTCATGTGATTAAATACAATTGTCTTGGAAAACATTTTAAATTAAAACTATGCACTAATTGTCAATCGATCGTCTCGTCGATCAATGTTAAAGATGTTGATCTATTGCTTTCAATGCTGACCTAGCGTTTTATTTAGACCAATTAGGTATAGATTGGGTAATAAACGGAAAATGAAACTAGCTTCTTATAATTTTAAGTGGTCTATGGGAACATAATCTCTGACTGTCGGTGGTAAGTGCTCGTTAGTGAGCACACCAAGTCATGTCTTGGAATTCTATCCTCAATATTTGGCTCTGTATTCTCTTTACCCAATTTGCACTTATTTAACGTGATTGAATATTTCGTTGATAGCAATTACCTGTCTTGCCGGAAGATATCTGTTTCTGATTTTGAGTGAAGCGTTTGCAACTAACATGGATTTTACCAATGAGCTTAAAACATGCCAAAGTCAGAGGTAGGCAAAAATACCTACTTGAAACGGAAATTGAAAGGATGCCAAAGATTTGACTCGACTCGACTCCACTCGACTCGTCTCGACTTTTTTTTGCAGTTTTCTTGGTACATTGCAAATGCCAAGGAAAATTGCAACAGCAACAGTAAAATAGAAGACTCACTTTTTCGTTCAGATGAATTTTGTTTGCTTTGAAGTTGCCAGACTTCTTTTAGTCGATTATGCATCTGTATTTCTGTCGGCTGTCATGCCTCTCTCTCTTTCTCTCTCTCTCTCTCTCTCTCTCTCTCTCTCTCTCTCTCTCTCTCTCTTTGGCAATCATGAGGGAAATGCAATCAAAATTTTAACCACTTTTTCAAATAATCAAATATTCCATTATCAATTTGTTGTTTCGATTCAATTGAGCAACAGCAGTGACTGATTTTATATCCCATTGTCTCTTCTTTTTTTATTTCAAGTAATACATTTTAATATTGTTTCTAATCTAACCGAACTAATCCTTGTATTAGACGTTAAAACTTTCACTAAGAAAAAAGAAACCCCAACCGAGATAGAGACAAAAAATGTGGTTGAGAGGAGATTGAGTAGTTTGCAGCTTACCAAAAAGAAAGCAAAAAAAAATTGCTTTTCGTTTCAAGTTAAACGATACCGAGAGAAAGAGTGATTGGAGTGGTCCTTCATCCTTTGCCACGTTTAGCTAAAAATTCATTTTCTTGGCTGGCAAAGTTTGAATTTAATTTGAACGCCAATAGTCTAGACACTTCACCCACAACTACGTGGTTCGACTTGATTGGAATTGTGTTCACAGTTTGAGTTTCAGTTAGGGGAAAACTTGATTGCTCCTGCTGCTGCTGCTCTTGAAGCTCTTGGGCTAACTATTTTAGGTAACACCATCTGGGTCCAGGATGTAGCAAGCAAAACCACTATAGACAGCTGGACAGATAGATAGACAGATAGATAGACAGACAGACAGACAGACCAACAGATAACCGCACAGTCGATCCATCGACGACCCTACAGACGACCGGATGCAGCAGGCGAAGGTGGTTAATTCAAAATTAATTTTTCGTAGGGTCATCCCAAACAGTTTCCTCTACATATTAAGTGCTAATACTTTGTCAATTATCTAAAGTTACCCAAAAGTGTTGGACGTTAAGAACTATCTAATTGAACTTAAATTGTACATATTGTTTCGACAAGTGATTATTCAATTAGGTTTTAAATCGGGGATAAGGATACGTTTCGGTTTGTGTGATTACATTTAAGTTTTGGCGTACATTTCGTCTTGTTTCTTATCAAGATCTTTATGAGTATTATAATATAATGATATAGAAATATATAAACACACACACACACACATTGTATACCTACTTAAAATATTGTACGATATCTGGACACATGTTTCCGTCGATTTCAATCGTTCCGACCAAATGTAAATTGTTTATGTAATGGCCGCACATTTGACATATTCGTAAAAACAAATACAAATACAAAAAAAAAAAAAAAAACGAGAGAGAGGAAGGGAAAGAGAGTGAAAAATAAATGGGTAAAAGTGGCAATACAAAAAAAAAGAAGAAGAAAAATGTTTAGCATTAATGAACTTTTTGCCTGAATGGACACACAATGACCAGGCATAAAAGTAAAGTGAACATGTCAATAATAGATGAAAATAGGCGATGAAATTCACATGAAACATTTCTGTGTGCGTGTGCGTGTGTGTGTGAATGTGTGTGTTTATTTTTTTTGTTGCGTGGAAGTTTGGGTAGTATCCTATCCTCCCTACAATTGGCCAGACCAGAAGAGCAAATGCGAGAGAGTGGACAATCATAAAATTGGCCACACGCCTGACCCATTAATAAGTGGAGTGGATACCAAACAACTGACCATTGATGACCGGTCATTTCGAAAGCATAAATAAAGCATATTCGTTCGACTTTTGTATGATGAATGCCCACAGTCCATCGAGTGGGCGGAAGGGAAGTAGAAAACGTCCGCCAGACCTTTGTACTATGGGATACAAGGCAATTTAGTGAAGAAGCTTAAACACGTCTAAAGAAGGCATTAAATTAAGGTCTAAAGTTGTTGGGTTTTAGACTCATTAAAATATAATATATAGTTTAAGAAATTCTTGATGGAATAATCATTTTTTGTTAGCTTTCTATGCCTGTCAGGCCCATTGTAGAAATTGTGTGTTGGAATATGGTGTGTAAATTATATTGTCCATTTTGGTATATGATATGATTGATGAACTTTTTGACATATGCAACCTATAGAGAACAACCTATGTATATACAAGTCAGTACATACATACATGTGCATGTCTATGTGTATGTGTTAGTGTATAAATGTATGTATGTATGTAAGTACGTGCCATGGACCTATAAAGAGCGATCAACTTCAGTCCCTCATCTTCTGTATATTTCCTCTTTCCTCTCCCTCTGTCCATAAGTTACTTTCGGTGCCTCCTAGCTTCCTTCCGTTTCTCCATGTGTTTCAACCAGAGTTTTTATTATTATGCATATTAAGCACATGTCATTACGTGAGTGCCTCCGTCCGAGCTCGCACACACACACACACACACATTTATATGATGTATATGTGCGTCGCATTAAGTGCACGTCCGTCCAACAACGACGACAACAACAACGAGAGAAAAATGGAGAAATAAATTAAATTGTATTACCAAAATTGGCCAAAATGTTGGCACAAAATTACCAAATGCGCGCAATTTTCTGTGTAGCAGTTTTCTGGCACAAAATGGCAACAGGCAACAGCCAATTGGAAGCGAGTGAAATGCATCATAAACGGTGATGGGTGGGAGGATTGGCTGTGGCTGAGGGCTGAAGCTGCCGTTTAACTACTGCCGACACATTAGGCATCTGCGGTGTAGTGTGGATCAATCAATCAATCAATCAATCGATCAACTATATGTCAAAACTAAACATAACCAAGCGAAACCAAAAATTTGAAAAAATGTCAATGTCCTAGAAAGTCCAAAACAAAGGCGAATACTCGAATAGTTTGTTTTATTCAACTAACTATCTAGAATGCACATATCGATATCGTATACAATTGTTAATCATTTTTAAAATAATATGGAAAATTAACGTAAATAAATTTCCCAAATTTTAAAAAACATCCATTAGTTTTCATTATTTGTTAAATTATATGACGACCGACGATCACAAGGACTAGAGGGTCATAATTATGTTATATTCACAATCAGATGTAAGATAATTGTTGGCCATTAAAATTACCGATAAATCTTTTTTAATGTATGTTATTATTGAATATTTAAGATTATCAGGAAACCTTTAGGAATTATCGTAGAATGGTGAATGGGGAAAGGAACCAAATAGCCAAGCATTTTAAATTCAATGTGTGACACTATTCCATAGTATTTCGCAGGATGGCAAAAACACTTTTCTCCTGTCTTGAAAGAAAAAACTCTCCTTCTAGCTCATAAGTTTTTTTTTTTTTTTTTTTTTTTTTTTTTTGCTAAAAATCAACGATTTTTTTGGTTGGCCCTTCTCTCTTTTGTTAAATTAAATGCCATAATTCATAACTTTGAGGCTTCCAAGGATATATGACAATCCTTTTTAGCTGCTTTTTTTGCCGTTTTGTCGTTTTGTTTCTGGTGCTTCCACTTCAACTTCCACTTTTGTCATGAAATTTATGTGCATATGCATTAACATATGGCAGATTGTGTGGCAGTAGCAAAATATGAACTGGAAGAAGAAGGCCTTTGCCTTATCTTCCATATATGTGTATATATTTAGGATGTACGTATGTAGTATATAACTACTGCACATTCCTACCTCTCGTTATCCATCTACCCTCCACTCTGTCTCTATGTAGTCTCTGCCCCATCTCTAGCTGGAGTACTTGGGCTGCTAACAAACTTAACAAATGAGCGCTTGAAACTTGTCTATGACCAGAAAAAGTAAAACAACAACCAAAAAGCTGCCTAAACTCTGGCGCCAAAACTTTGTCAAAAACAAAATGTGTCCGAAAGAGAAATAGACAGAGAGAGAAAGAAAGAGAGAGAGCTGGAGTTGGAGTTGGAGTTGAAATTGGCGGTAGAGTGAAACAATAGGACCAACAGCCGTAAAGGCTAAAGCAAATAAAATTACTATTGTCTCACCCCGGGCCGATGCCTTCTGCCCATCACTTCCCTCCCCCCACCTTCTCGCCTTTGACACTCTGTTACGAATGACAGCTGCAAATAAATGAGAAAAAGCTGACATGAAAGAAAAAATCCAACTAAAAATCATAGAAACATAAAGAAAACCTACAAAACTAAAACTAAAAAAAAAGAACCAAATATGCAAATTCGAGTATGTCAAATGGAAATTTCTGCAAGAAAAACAAAAAGGAAATTCAACAAATGCAAAAAAAACAAAGTGTAAAGTGGTTGGACTATAAAATAAAGTTGCCTAGATTCATATATATGATATGGAGTCAAAATTAACTAGATGAATGAAAGAATAAAAATTCCATAATTCAATTGGTGATGCCGACACAAAAGATACCCTCTGACAGATATTCAATTTAATTTCTTGTCCAATTTTAAGAAATCCATAAACAGTAATTAAAATTAGTTAGACTGAAACTATTGTTTTATTGACGATTTTAAAATATAATTGAAATATTTAAGCTGAAATTCTGAATTCAACCTTGAGAGCTGGGAATAAGAAATTAATTTGAGATCTTTTTGATTTATCAGTTCCCTTGAAGACCCACCACTGGCGCCTTGCTAAATGCTTTAAAGGAGCTTAGGGAAAGGGTCTTTTGTTTCTTTTGGCAATATTCGTCTCAATTACTTGATAAATTTTCTTTCAGTGTAAAAGACAGATGCTTTCACTGGACTGTCACATAGTAAACTGGAAAATTTGAACAATTTTTGTTGTTTTCTGACCCCGTCGTAAATCTATCTTGATGGCAAATGGAGGAGCCACAACAGTATGTGCATATGTACATGTATGTGTGTATATATGAATGTTTGCATGGTTGTATGTATGTGCGGGTAGATATAAATTCCATTGCATCATCAAGTCAAAAGAAAATTCAAAGAAACCACAAATTGCTGTTAGCAACGACAAAGTGGAGAATCGTCCACGATGACCATTACCACTAACACCAACACCAACAGCAAGACCAACAACAACGCAATGCAAGAATGTTGACAGTATAAATGTTGGCTCTAGCCCCCGCATCGGTTGGCTGTCGGGGCCCTCAAGTGTATGGAATGGTCGGCCAATGTCTAATGTCTAATGCCTAATGCGAAATGGCGGCATGTGCAACTAACAGGTTGCCTGCCAAGTCAAGTCGTTGTATTAATAGCAAGCAGATTGAGACACAGCAAACAAAAGGGGGTGGGTGGGTCGTTGAGGGGCAATATGGAGGCGGGAGCTGACAATGTGGATGGGGGGAGGGGCTGTGGTTAAGTTGTGGTTACAATGCTTAGGCTTTGTTTACAAGCAATCTCGTTCAATATGCATGAGATACAAAACGCGAAGCATACAAACACACATATACACATGGATATACACATGTGTTTGTAATGACTAGCCATATCGAGGGGATGGTTGGGCAAGAGAATCAATGTATGTGAATGTTACAATACAAACACACTCACACTCACACACACACACACACACGGAAGGAGGCCAATGCAAATGTTAACTGCAATTCATCATTAGTTCAAGATTTACGTTCAATCAGCTGATAAGTAGGCAACGATTTTCGTTCAACATTTATTCCTAATGAATTGTTAAACATTGCGAATTTCCTTGCCAAATTTCATGTAAAACATCATTTAATGTATCAATAAAGGCAGTAGATCAATATGCATTAGCATATGGATCTAGACTTATTGTAGACATTTAAATATTCATAACACAAGAAACTTTCAACCTTCGTCTTCTAACTGAAACCCAGGGCTTTGAACCCATTTGAGTGGAATTGCAGGAGCCTAGAAAACTTCTTTCAAAAGCTCTTAACAAATGGAAATGAAATTAATTTTTCAAGCAATTCTGTTTTTTTGTTGTTGTTTTGTTTTGAACTTATTGCGATTTAAGGTAGCTTTTTTTGTTCTCTTTGTGTTCTTCCTTTTGGCTGTTTCGTTTTCGTTTTGTTTAGCCCAATTTTGTGTGGTCGGTTTTTGGTCTAGCCAAACCGGATGTGGGCTTTGACCTCACTTTGCCAGTGAGGATTGTTGTTATTGCCTTTGGTGCTATTTCTGCTGCTCTGAGGCCAATACGGCGTATGAGCAACGTAGCAAAAAGTCAGAGGCTGCGAGCGAGAGCGAGAGCGAGAGAGAGAGAGAGTGTATGTGATGTAGAGAATTTTTAGCTAGGCATTTACGAAAATTTAGATATATCTACATATGTATGTATGTATATATTATATACATAGAATGCAAGTGATAGAATGTCCTTCTCCGCTAATTCATTTCATCGAGGTACTTTTGGATTTTTTATTTTACTTTTTACCTCTCAACTTTCGTCTATCGCTTGTGTCCTGTTGATGAGTTATTTAAGCTATTAAACAATACATATTTTTTATTGTTTTCCCTGTTGTTTGTAGAGCCAGCTTTTGCCAGCACAGCAGCTGTGGTACAGAGCTGGTGCTGAGCTTGAAAAATTACTTTTGACAGAAGATCCCATATTATTAATACCTAAAACGTAAAGTGCTTGTGCAGATTGTTTGAGCTTCTGTCCTGTCTTCAATATGTCCTTGATATTTGCCTGATGGCTCTCAATCAGTAATAATTTCTGATACCTGTCCCCTCCCTCCTATTCCATCAGAACTAAGTCTCTGGCAGCCATTCGGCTTCTTTTCTATTGGCCATGCTAAAGACCTGTGGGTTAAACCGGAAAAGCATTTTGAACCCTTTTTTTCTGTTTATTTTGGTTTTTCTCCTCAAATCTCGAGACAACAATTTTTATGGCATAAAATTTTAGTTCTGGTTTTTATTGTTCTTCTTTAGTTTATTCATGTTTTTCTTGTCGCTTAGTGAAAAAAGATGAGAAAAACACCCAGGAAAAGTAAATTGCCATTTCTCTTTTCTAAGCAATTTTTTTTACTGCCGTTAAGGGAATGTGTTTATTTATACACACATATACAATTTTTCGCACAGTGTAAAAAGGAAAAAAATACCATCTAGCGACATTCAAAGTGAGCGGGCAGAGAAGAAGTAGAGCCATTTGTCGCGTCTAGACGACCACGACGGCGACTACTTTGATGTTGAGACCAACAACGACAACAACAAAATGTTTGAAAAATAGATAGAATAGAAGAAAAAGAACACAAACACACACACACACAAACACACACTTTCAAGACGAAGTCTGAGCTGCTTAGTAATTTCATTTCTCTCTTTCTCGTTCACTATCAATGTAAAGCTAAGCTCTTAGTTAGTCTGCTTCAGTTGCCTCCCACAACTCAACAGAACGAAGGCGTTGACAAATTGATAAGAAAGAGAACAATATGGCTATGACGTCACTGCTTTATCCTGACAAATTGGCCAGTCTTGTGCAAGTACTCCAAGTTTCATTCGTGGCAAACGTTTTATGGTTATCAGGTAGAGTCAATAAAGTTTAAATTTTAAATCAATTTTAAGCAGCCAAGTTTAAGGTTTTCTACATGTGAAAGTATCGATATGTTATCGATAATAGCTAATTGCCATTTGGTGCTTAATGCCTTAAATAATATGCTAATACCAGAGGCCAAACTAATCTAAACTAAATCGCATACTGACGACTTGTCTAATTTTCCTTTGCTCTATTTTTTGCCTTAGCCTCAGCTAGTGAATTATTTTAGTGTCTAACTGATTTAATTGCAAATTTATTTCAGTGGGCAGTGCATTTCTCTCACACTCACTTATTTCAGCCCTCTGACTTTTTGGCTCTAATGAAAATTAAAAGGGTTTTTTGAGCCACACGCTAGCCGTAATGCGGAAATTAACAGATACAAGGATAAATGTGTATTCTGGTTGACTTGAGCTCTGGCTTGACCCATCTACTAACTACTAATTAGTGCATGTAGAATAGTCAAGGTTGTCCAATAAATTTAACTCGCTACTTTTTTACCGCAAAAAAAATCACGTTGAATTCCATGATTGACTATGCCTAAAGTTATAAATATTGTTAACTTAATATGGTTCAAATTCTGATGGACATATTGATTTTTAATTATTTCTGTCACTTTTGAAGTGGGGTTAATTTGCCGGGTATTGTATTTTGATTAATTTGTCGAACATTGGTGTTGAAATGTCGTAAAATGCAATTAGGTCAAATGTCATGTACAAAGTTAAATTAACCAGTTCGACGAATTGGGGCAGCCAGAGGCAACAAGACAACAGAATTACGTTATTCTCTGTGCCGTTTTTTGTTTTTGTGTTTTGTTCTCTGAATAAATAAAACAGAAAGAGAAATATTGTTAATTTTTATGCTTGATGACTTTTCTTGTTCTGTTATTTGTTGTTGTTATATTATGCATAAATATCAATAAGGCAATGAAGTGAATGGCAATCCTTTGTTTGGTCTTGCACTGAATGAGCACTAAGACTTGTTATACCATACACCCATAGGGTGAAATGGTATATTAAAGTCGCCAAAATGTATGTAACAGGCAGAAAGAAGCATCTTTGACCCCACAAAGTATATATATTCTTGATCAGGATCAACAAACGAGTTGATCTAGCCATGTCCGTCTGTCCGTCCGTATGAACACCTAGATCTCGGAGACTGTAAGAGCTAGAGCCACCAAATTTGGTATGTAGACTCGTGTAGTATGTAGAGTGATCAAGTTTATTTCAAATTTTTGCCACGCCCCTTTCCGCCTCCGCAATTTAAAAAAAGCGTTTATCTCAAAAACTATTCCAGCTAGAGACACCATATTTGGTATGTATATTCGCTTAGTAAATGCACACATTTTGTATGTATTAAAACGCCCTTTTCCGCCCCCGTAATTTGAAAAACTTGATTATCTCCCGTATTTTTTTACCTTATGCAATCAAACTTGGCATACTTAAATTTAATACTAATATCTAGCAAAATAAAAAATAAAAATTTGATCAAAATCGGACAAAAAACAGTCGAGTTATGCATATAAACGTTTTTCTTTAAGGCCGGAGTTGGCCGTTGGCTGGTGGGGGCGCTAGGGTGCTCGTATGATTGAGTGAGCGAGATACTAAGATATACTTGTAAGAAGCATGTGAAAATGCATTTGTTTAATAAAGTTGAAATATTTGCTTTACTGGTGTATGGTATACCTAAGTCGGCGAGACGACTTACTTACTTCATTTTCATTTTGAATTCGATTTGTCATCAAAATGAGGTAAACCCAAAGCAGGGGCCAAAGGAGTGAATCGAGATAATGTTGGTGGGAGAAGTAAAAAGGGAGCTGAGAGGAGTTAGGTCAGAGTAAAGCTGCATTCTGATAGGGCATGGGTCTGTTTCTGTTTCTGTTGCTTTAGTTACTGCTCATGGGAGCTTTTCATATAGAGACATTGACGTCACACACACACATGTATAAGTGTACACTGCATACGAAAAGTATGCAAATCGAGTGCAATTTGCATACAAAGTGCCGTCAAGAGAGACAACGATTGAGAGCGAGAAAAAAAAGGAACCGAGAAAGAAGAGCAGACACCGAATAAAAGTGAGAAATGCAATAGATGCAATGTCGTTGACATTTCCGACATTGTCTGGCTAGTTCAGCTCATTAAATAGAGTGAAGACAAAAGAAAAAGTAGACATGACTAAAAGATTATTAAAAATTATTATCTTGGCAAAGCTCTACCATCATGAAATTGGACAGTTTTCTTCAATAATTTAGTTGGTTAACAAATTTTAAGCAAAAGTTTTCTCAGTTTTAAATTGTTAAAATATTTATAAAACCATCTTTATATGAACTCTTTTATAAAAGTACCACAGAGTTGTATTTTTTCTTCTTGTAAAATGCCAAAGTCATTTTAATTGGCTTCAGAAAGTTTATCTTTTATATACACCTGGATATGCATTCTATATGTATGTATATTTGTATGTATGTGAAACTTGAATTCATTTCATTTCCATATTTATGGCATTTGGGAAATGTTTTCAAACTAAAATTATATTTCAGATTTGGAGAGTCCAAAAAAAATAAATAAAATCTGATTTTAACAAAACTAACTAACTTTGTCTGCCTCTTCAAAAAATGCCATAGGGAGGCCGACCAGATCTGCATACATTTTGCATGCACTGTGCACGTACATATGAATCTATATATATGTATGTATGTGAAGGATGTGAGCTTGTTTTTAAGTTTCTTTCTAAACATATAGAAAGTATAGTATATATGTATGTAACTATAGTATACAAAGAAACAAACAAAAATATATATTTGTGTGTATGTTTGTTTGTATGCATGTGTATGTTTACATATATTTACGACTATTTGTATACGTCACTTATTGTTGCTGCTGCCGAGAAGTTCTCATGTTGTTGCCGCTTTTGCTTTTTAGCCAACTTGTTTCTTGTTGCCTGACGTTTGCTCCGGCTTCCTTTTTCTTGCCTTTTCTTACTGTTTGCATACACTTGCTTAGGGCAGGGTATATCAACAATCGTTGGCACCAACTGACAGCTGGAGCTCAGTCAATTCGTTTGTTACCCTTTCGGTTTGCCTACTTTTGTATTCATTGAGTGGGTTCCACCTTTTTGTAGGGCATTTGAAAGTTGTCGTAATGTTGCTTGCATTATTTTTACTTTCCAGTTTATTTTTTTCTTTCATTTCTCTCCTTGTGGCATGTTTTGATTTCTTACACATTTTTGCCATTAAAATGCAGAAAATTTTCTTACACAAGGAAAAGAAAAAAAGAAATAAGGCAAGTAAAAGAGAAAGAAGGAAGAATCAGAAATTGTTCAACGGAACGGGAATTGTTCAGCGCTCTCTCTCGCTTTGTCCCTATATATGTATCTAGATATATATACAAACATACTTATATACCTACATACATAAAAGTGTGTTTCTACACATGTATAGGTTTATAAGGGCGGAAGTGGCTGTGTGTGAGTATTTTATGACTCAAACTCAAACTAACATGTTAATTATTTTTCCCATAAAGACGAAACGAAGGAAACTGGCAAAAGTGGAAAATGAAATGTTTATATTTATAAGATGAAAATTGGGAAATTTTTATGCACATTTCGCCTTTTTTTCTTCTGTTATTTTTCTGGTCTGTTTCAAACAGACAAAATAAAAATTAGAACGAAGAAAAATAAGCTCACGAAAAATGCTTCGACCTTTAGATGAAGTGTGAAAAGTTTCATTTTAACTACCTAACGATAGAGTTATGTTAAGTGCTTTCTAACCTAAAGTCGTTTAGAGATGTGCATAAGATACTCTCGACAAGATGAGAATTTCTTCTAACAAAATTTTTAATTATTTTGAAAAGTACGTATAGTTTAAAGTTTTAAATATCTATATATATTTACATATACAGATGTATATTGTATTCACTTTCGAAGGTTGTCTTTATACGAAAAATACAATTCTGACATAACAATCCTAGAGTCTGATGAAAGAAGAACATAGTTGTTCGTAAAATGGAGCAATGCAGATAATAAAACAATAAACTTCGAACTTTTTTAAATAGAAAGTTAGTTGGCTATGCATATATTTCTATTGTTCTCCTACAAACTGACTTCACTTTGGCGGATAATTGAAAAATCCGCGATACTAAATGCGAATTTACCTAAGGCAAAATTAAATCATTGTGTTAAATGGTTTGACTGATTGTTTGAATTTAGAGAAGGATTCAAATGTTAAGCAATTCAATGATAACACACACACACACACACACATACAGGCACACATTGTGCTTCTACACAATGGAATAAGGGGAGGTAAGGGGAGGGAAAGGAGAGGCGATTGGTCAAAAGGCTAAGTCCTCGATTAACATAAGTTGCCCGTGCTTTAAGCATTTGAAAGCTCAAGAACAATGCAATTTTCTCTAGGGCTAAAGGGAAGTGTTAGGGGGTTCAACTTACCCGTTGTCCAGCGTAAACATGTTAATCTGCAAAAAAATAATAGAAATATTACAAAACATTACACAAATGAATATATGTATTTATAAATATATATGTATATATATGTACATATAAGCGATATATGTACATATAATGCGCATTTCATGTGTGCATTGGTTGGGCTAAAATGTTTCCTTTCCTTTCATTTTCGATACCCTGTATCCACCGCAGAGATGGTAGATAACGATCGACAAATTGTGATAAGCAAAAGAAGTAAGAAAAGAAACTATAGAATTCAACATTTATTCGTTAGTCTTTTTTATTTGACATGGTTAGATATAAAATCTGGTATATCTTCTATATGTTCTATATCTTCATTTCTTCGGGCTAAACTCCCACATCTTAACATTGGCAACGTTGAAATGAACTAAACAGGGTATTATTAATAGATACTTATTATCCGTTTGTTTTATTTATAGGCTAATCATACAGAATATTACAGGGTATTTCTTATATCGGCTACTTCCCCCTTTGATGGCGTTCATCGACTGGGCTTTTTCTTTATCCACATATTGTTTTTGTTGGTTTCTTCTTTTTTTTTTTTTTGTTCAGTTTTTCAGTTGAACAATTGCGAAAATTGTAATAAATGTGGGTAGTAGAGGGATGTGAATGGTACGCGGAGTCGAAGGGTGCTGCTGTTGGCTCTGGGCAAATTGATGTTGGCTTTATAATCAAAAAAAAAAAAAAAACACAAAAAAAGAATTCAATTCTCACCCAAAAAGGATAAAATCGCACGAAATTTGTTACTCAACTTGGCGGCATTTGGGGTATTTGAATGTTTTATGGTTTCAAACTGGAAATAAAATTCATAAAATCGACAGGCATTTTGGGGGGCGTTTGTGCCACGGATAATGGCGAGAGGGAGGGGGCGTGACTCTGTGTTACAATCAAACAATAAATCTTCTTTTTTATATCAGTGTGTATGTGTGTTATTTTATATATATGTATGTAGACATTTATTTTTTTTTTCTTTTTTTTTTCTCTTGGTTCTCCCAAACAGTAAGCTCATTTAGATTTATATACCCCGCTGCCTCTCAAACTGTTTTGTGGAGTATTTCCCATTTGCCCCTCTCATCTGGGTGCGTTGTGTGTGTGTGTGTGTGTGTATAAAACTGAAAAACTTTTCTGATTCCCATTTTGTGTGTTTTTTTTTTATTTTTGGTTTTGCATTTAACTTTTTATGCTTATTTTTATTATCATTTTTTTTTTGTTTGTGCACTCGAAGTGATTTGAAATATTATTTCAGTCAGTTTCATTGGAGTTTATATTCGATTTTACGCTGTGCGTATCCCTGACATGACTTTAGCTTTATCTTTATCTCTGGCTTTAATTTTATCAGTTTCTATATATAGCTTAACGTTGAGATTGTCGCATTGATAATGAGCTAAATATATCAAAGTTAAGCCTTAGCAATGGGCCATTTGTCAGCCATGAGGAAGTTAACTTAAGTCCAAATGAGAGAACTTATTTGAAACAATTGCACATCATGTGAAAAGCCTTAAGAAATTAAATATTGGCAAATGATCAGGTAATGCTTAACTGATTTTATAGATTTATGTTTAATTTGATGCACAAAATTGATACAAAAAAAAAAGATTGGCTTTCATTTTCATATTGAACACAAATGCAAAACGATTGCCATGTATAGATACATATATCTCTCATTTTCATTCCAAGTATCCGTGTCCCTGCTATGGTACTTTCTTGTCAAAACAATATCCATGGTTATGGTAAAATATTTGCATATTTGAAAAGGGAATAGGGTCAAGTTACATGTTTGAAATTTCACCAAAATCGTGAACATAAACAAAAAAGATGAGCGATTGGCATTTGTACATGCATTGCATTTTGCCATGGCAACTTAATCCACGTTTTGTTCCGTCTAATAGTATAATTCACATTGACAAATTATCGATAAATTTTTACAAAATAAACGAACAAATGAGCGAGCGAGCGGACAAATAAACGAATGAACGAACTAACGGATAAACAACATGACATGTCAGTGGAAGGAAGGGTAAAGAGTAATGGTGTAAGCTTTGTCTAACTATAAATGGGAAAAATGAAAATGAAATGCAACAACTGCAACGATAAGAACAGAGCGACAGAGCCAAATGCATGGACAGCAAACTAGCGAGAAGATAAAAGCCAACAGCAATGCTCCAAAGGCTAAAGCCAATAACGAAGGAAACGATGCCAACAATATCGACAAGGAACACACACAATACGAATACATATATGTGTGTATATGTATGTATATATAAATGCATGGACTTTGAGGTATACGCAAAAAAAAAGACAGAAAGAAAGAAAAGAATGCAGTAGAGCCAACGGAAATCCCTCTTAACTCAAACCAAATGAAAAGTTGGCGCCCAACGTGGGGCAACGGAAGGTTAATACTTATTGTCAGGTAGATGTACGAGTTTATTCAGTACGCCTGTGTGTTACAACATATAAACGCCATGTTGTACCATTTATTTACGCTATATCAGCGATTTCTCTATATAAAAGAATAACCAACAAACGGACAAACAACAAACAAACAAACGCATTGCCTGGCTTATACGTAGGTAAACATACCTACATGCTTATATCCATGTATATATATAGATGTGAGTGTGTGTGTGTGTAGTAATAAAAACAATTCCATGAATGTGCAAATGCCATTTGATACGAATGCGAAACAAATATAGAAAAAGCTGATACGCCAACTATAATAAAATGCTGTAAAAATATGTGTACATATATTCCTCTATCGGTGTGTGCGTGTGTCTGTTGTGTTGTTTATGGAGCTAATGATAGCAACTGCATGGGGCAAATGGCCTTTGGATCTCCATTGTTGAACTTAGCACCTTCAATATTCCGTTTCTATGTCAAAGGTCGTAGAGGAGCTGAGACTAAGCTCTCGATATCCGTTTAGGGGCTCAACAACTAATTTAATATCAATTTGATGGGATATTATTATTTATTTTCATACACCATTTTTGGTTTAGGAAATTGCAGAAAGCTCTCTACACCTCTTTGGTTCACTCAGGTTCACAAATCACTTGAGCCTCCATCGAGAAATATTTAAGGATCTGAGATTAATGCCAAGGATAAAACAAATGCCTTTCCGAACTCTTTCATCCTTGGTGTTCAACGGGAGCGTCCATTGGAAGAAACATATGTATTCAATTTTAGTTTGATGAGAATTTCTAAATAAGAACAACCTGTGTACATCTACGTTCAGGTCAACAAGCAGCTCACATGCTGTTTACAAGTTTGCTAAGATAACTTTTCGATGGATTGACTCTTATTTATGGCCACGCGCGTGCAGTATATTCAAGGACCATGGACAAATATTGCGGATATGTTGTCCACTTCTGTTGGCTAACAGAAAGGTAGCTTCTTGAAGTGAAATATGAATATTAAAGCAACACGAACATGAGAACGTTTCAAATAAATAAGAGGCCATTGAGACGTACAATGGAGGAGTCAAGAACAAAAAAAGTGGCTCAAACCAAAGTTGAGCCAAGTCTAAGAAAAAGGATCAAAGGCAGGAGAAGAGAATGCGAGGAGGAGAGTGAGAGAACTGCTCTTAGCCCTAATATAATTATAGGCATGAGTGAACAATGTGGAGAAGCAGAAGGCGGAGCAGCAGGAGGGAGAGGCACACCATGAAGGAGAAGACGAGCCATCAGAGAACGGCGGAGATGGAGCTGAAAGCGGAGCATCTCTCGCCACTTATTCACTCAACAACAAGAGCAACAACAAGAGCAACAACAAAAGTGACAAACAGGTGTAAAAATTGTTGAAAAGCTGTCTTGAAAAAAAGGAAGAGAAAAGAAAAAGAAAAACGGGAAAAAATTAATGGCAAGGACCCTGGCTTTTCACTTAAAATTATTAAATTCCAGCACGGCGATTAAGTATGAGCCGAAAGCAAAAAAAAAAAAAAACATAGACGAACCAAGGAAAAAATACAGCACAAAGACGTGAAGAAAAGAAAAAACATGAGAGAAAAAAGAGCAGGCGTCATCACCCACACAAAACAAATATTATTAAAGAGGAGCACAGCCGGAAGAAGTGCAAATGAAATTTGACAGGAAGTTTGGGAAAACCCCTGAGAAAAAAAGAGACAGGAATGATAAGAACAGAAGATATAGCCAGAGACAGACACAGCGTGGGAGAGTCAGTGTGAGAGAGAGAGAGAGAAAGAAAAACTGAGACGGCTTACCACAGGCCGAAAAAAGAAAAACAAAGAAAGAAAAAAACACAGACACCATACCGAAAGCCACTGGGAAAACTGTGTGTTATACGTGTGTTTGGGTCCTCTGAGCTGCTGTCAACGGTCCGCTTTTGCCCCCTCCCTTATTTCTTTATCACACGCTTCACTCTGTCCCCATTGTCTACGCACCGGACCCCCTGAGAGCACTTCTTCCCGAGGGGGACATGTGGTGTGGGCAGTCCGTTTAGGCACAACAACCTGGTCCTGGAGCTTAGAAATGTCACAACTGATTGTTGCCAGATTCAAGAGAGTGTCGAGCAAGCGAGTGGTTGGGCCGCCGATTAGGCCAGCTCGTTTGCCGCTTGGTAATGCGGCGAAGTGACAATTTTTTCAATTGGGCTGTAGCTACTGCTAATGATAATTAGATATTGGATTGGAGCACAACTAGAAGTGTGGCTGCATATTCGCAACAACGGAACGACAAAAGGCAACTACTAATATCGCCACACAGTTGTCATGTCGACACATTTTGAATGATTTATGAAATTGATTCTCTGTTTTTTAGTACACTCCTTCAATCCGTCACGACGTCACTCCAGACACCCACAACCATGTCAAACACTTGATAGCCATGCAATATTCCGGCTAAAAGCGAACAGCATTGACAGTCAAGGAGAGAGTGTACTATGTGTGCAACATGATCTAATCCTATACATATCAACGAGGTTTGTCTAGAAAGTAGAAAATGACATTCCATTCAGCTTGTTTACTTCGATATTTTGGTATTAATTCGTTGCTTGAAAAAGGGCCAAGGCAACCACAGGAAAATTCCACTTATTTGACAAGGCTTTCTTCACAGTTTTCTTCACCATGAGCCTTTGTTAGACTGCCTGCAGTCAGATTAACTGTTGGAACACACCTCGTATTTGCAAGGCTTTCATTTTTTTGGTTTTTTCTCTTCTTCTGTTTTTTAGGCAGTTGGCAAAGTGTGCACATGTTGTATAGTTGCTCGATTGCTTACTTTGAAGCCAACTTGGCAGGTTTTGCACCTACATACATAGATGTTAGTAGTGACAATAATAAAACAACACACTGAGAACAAACGGAAACTTAACATAACGGGACCGTTCGCATAATAACAAACCATTTTGGAAACATGGGAAACATTTGATTGGTTTCAAAAATACAAAATGTAGTAAATATTTACTTAAGCTACTCGGGCCCAAAACAGTCATAAATTTGGTATCAAACGAAAGTGAAAAAGCAAGACCTCGGCTGCACCTTGGCGATTTATTTCCTAGTTTTTGTGTAATTACCAGAAGAATGATTTTATTTTTAGCGGGATTATGGCTAAAAGTAGCTGTTTCCGGTTGAATTTTCCTTGACACAAATTGTAATTCAAAGCAAAATATTCGGCTGCCAGAGCAGTTCAAACACAGCGCCAATGAAAAAAACAACAGACTGGCAACGCTATAATCCATAAACAATAACGTTTGCCAACACTAAATCTAGCTTTCTTATCTGTTGGAACTTAGCATACAGTTTTCCCTTTTAATCTTCTTCCTTTTATTAAGAGATAATTTCATGCAAATTCGTTGACTCTTACATTTTTTCAATGTCCCTCAAAATCGAATATGCTGAGGTTTCAATCTCGATTCCCCGCCCCTAAAATGGGCAACTGATTTCGATTTGATATATGTTTATATATTAAAGATAAATAATTATGTATATTTATGCAGTTTTTTAGTGAGAACAATTTCTGTGGAAGACGCGTAAACAATAAATAGTGTTTCAATACAAATGGCGGCGTCTGGACGAGAGTATACAATTTCATGACTCAATCGTATGGTCTCACACAAATCAAATTGTTAGAGTGAGAGAGATAGAGATAGAGAGAAAGGGGGGATAGCAAAAAAGGGATGGAGAGCATTTGAGTATTTAAGAAATTTGATTGGAAGTAGGCTGTGGAGTTTGAGTCAAAAAGCAAAGTCAAAGTCAGAGCTATACAGGGTAGGGGGATAGCATTTGCTTGCTTCAGCTCGTACCTGGCAGTTGTTCTCGAAATTAACAGAAAAAACAAATAAAAAAATAAAAAAAAAAAATGGAATCAACAAATACCGAGATATGGCACGGGAGCCTAATTAAAAGAGCTGGAAGTGAAACTAGTAAGTTTGTCATTTAATATCCCAATACCTATATACCCATAATTATATTTATTACATACATATAATATATACATAGCAAAAGCGGTGCCAATTGAGAGTCCAAAGAAAAGCAAACGAAATGCCTCGTCATTTAGTGGAGAATGCAAGACCAGGCGTCATCAAATGGACAAAGAACTCAAGGAACCGATTGCGGAAGATTTGGAAGAGAGTTCTGTCATTAAGTTGCCCAGTATGCCAGTGTTGGCCGAAGCTGATTCTATGCAAGACAATTTTTTGGAAATGCGGGTAAAACGCAAATCCAAAAAGTCGAAAAAATCTAAAAAACACTCAAAGCGGGACAAGACTCCAGAGAAGGGGCAACTGGACGAGGTGATTGATCCGATCGACACGGAGGCCGAAATAGTGCAAGTTGATACAAAGGAAGAGGATGAGTCAAATGTCCAACAGTTCCAAGACATTGTGAGAAATACACTAATCGCTGTGTCCAACTCTTTGGATGACGTGGAGCAGATTCCAAATGATGCACATCATTTGGTTTCAGAAAAGAGAAAACCCCGACATCATCATCATCATCACCACCACCAGCATCTCCATCAGCATCTCCAAAACCATCAACACCAACACCAACACCACCACCATCACCATCATCATCGTCACAAGCATCATCATCATCACCATCAGCATCACCAGCATCATCAGCACCATCATGGAGATGACTTCACAATGAATGGAAACCTGGTCCACACTACTCTTCCATCATCTTCGTCCACATTATTCTCTTCAACTACAATGGCGAATAATTCGAAATCACCACATTGCTTCAATCAAAAGAAACGAATCCTGGAGCAATGGCGTCGGGAGCATTCACAACCCTTGCAGGAACAGCAGGAACAAGAGCAGCAACAACAAGTACCTTCCGATAGTGACTAGGAGATTTGAAGGTCTTTTTTTTTTGTTTCGATTCTATGTATATAGATAAATATATACCTATACATTTATATATTATTTATATGTATACCTATATATTTATCTATATTTATCTATACACATTTACATCAAAATACATGAAAAAAACAACAATCGGCAGAATTTTCCAAGAATTTAAAAGCATTTATCAAGTGTATTAACTGTAACTGGTACCAAATAATAATTTGCATTAATTAAATATGTGTGCGGTTTCAAAAAGTCTTAAAGCAAATACTGAGAAAGCTCAACCAGCGCCTAAGCCAAAGCAATATACACGGAGAGGGAGAGGGTATCCTAGCCATGGATCTATTGGTCTATGTGTAAATCTCTTGAACTTTAATAACACCACGTGCTACAAGACGGTTAGTTATGGTACTTGGATGGATGACAGGCTGCAATTATCTGTCAACCTATTTAACTACCGAGTTTCTTTTATACACGAGTCAACCAAAGTATGCATTAATTTTATTCTACTCTCCTCGATTTCAAGCCATAATAACAAAAATTCTTTCTGATTTCGATTGTCTGATAACAGCAAAGAAGAAAGAGACAAAAAGGAGACCACAGGGAGTAAAAGGGGTCGCCAGAGAGAGAGAGAGAAAGAGAGGCAAGGAACAGAACAAGAAATGACAAAATAAAAGTCAACACACAAAAAGAAAAACAACAACATTAAAACGCAAGGGCTCAAGTGGAAGTTGACTATGGATTATACCTTTGGGGGCAAAATGGAAAAGTAGAAAAATTTTAGCAATCAAATCACTAGGTATCAATTTGAGGCTTAAGACCATATATATAACTCGAATTTATCGCCCCAATATTTATATACCAATTACTCCATAAAATCAATTTTGAAATGTCGATTCCAAAGTCCTACCATTCTAATGCATGGGTCACACTATTCGAAAACCAGTGTTCATTTAGAAAAGTTAATCGAGAGAAATCCTAATATATAATCGAATCGATTAAAGGGGTGCACTGAGAGTTGACTAATTTGAAATCTAGTCAAGTCTAGTTATTTCTTCTTTTTTCAAACTTTTAGTACCAAGCACCTATAGGGTGAAATGGTATTAAAGTCGCCAAAATGTAGGTAACAGGCAGAAGGAAGCTTTTCCGACCTCATAAAGTATATTTATCCTTGATCAGTATTAACAGCCCAGTTGATCTAGCCATGTTCGTCCGTCCGTATGTATGTATATTAGGCGGTCCATAAGAGCGGAAGTGACCGTAGTCTAGTGCAGAGCCCGGCACTCATATCCCCCGGGGGACGAACACGTTCGGCACCTCGTATGCGTGTAACCGAACGGCTGCCGAAGTCCTCACACAGAGGATGAGGGTTGATTTAGTTTCCCTCAGCATTTCGACGCAAGCAGATCTATGTCGCTTTGTTGAGAAAACACACATGAAAAAATTGATCGCTGCTTTGTTTTCTCTATCTTTTTCTTGCATAAGATTATTTGCTGCACTCGTTTTCTTGATTCGAGGCAGAATTTGATGAAGTTTAATTTTGCGCAGTGTAAAGCAACATACGAATACAAGCAAGTGCACACATACAACTAAACTTTTTTAGCGCTCTCTTTGTGCCGGGCCCTGGTCTAGTGGCTAGAGTACACGTGCGTTTGTAGGAGTGAGCGATGGAGGCATGTAAAAAGAATTTAATAGACATACATTTTGGTCACTTGGTGCATGGTATACCAAAGTCGGCGAGACGACTTACTTACTTCATTTTTCATTGTGTTGCACTTTGTGTAATCGCAAATTGACGAAATGGCATCGAATGAACGAATAACTGTTCCAATTTCAATTCCAATTAAATGCACAACGGAATCAAATACGTAAAACGAAATCAGAAAAGGAATTCACAGAAACAACAACAAAGACAAAAAGAAAAGCCATGGGAGTAAAAAATGATGGAGAGTAGAACCCAATTGCAACTAAAATGAAAGCGCAGAGAATGGTGGATGGAGGGCGCCGTAAGGTTGGGAATGGCGGTAAGGGGCAAGGGCAAAAAACAAAAAAAATCAAAATCGAAAACGAGGTGGGAGGAGACAATTTAATGCCGGAAATAGTTTTTCCAAGCTATGCCTATAGGCTACAGGCGTTTCTGCTTTGCTTTGCTTTCGATTTGTCTGAGCGTTTGAGGGTCTCGATGTTGTGTTGTCTGTTCGTTTGTCTGTCTGACTGCAAATAAATTTACTAATAAAATGCCAAAAATTTCTTGCCAGGGCACAAAAAGGGAAAAAAGGTTCTGATCTGTTGAGTTCTGTGACGGGTGGAACGACGACAACAACGGCGCGCGGAGGTGAAAAAGGGCCAGAAAACATTTTTGTAATGAACATATTTTAAATGCATGCCACGCACCAAACAAGCAACCAGTTGGGCTCCTTCATCGTATCCTTTTTCAGCTAGAATAACAACAACAAAAATAATTTGAGCCCCGTGTGCCATGCCAAACGCCCCTCATCATCGTCATCGCATGACTCTGCCGACCGTTTAAATAAATCTGAAAATGAGCGTAATTTAGGCATTCTGACCTTGATAACTTTGCTTCTACAATAATTTGGGTAGACATGAAAACATTTCATGTGTATGAGTGTGTGTGTGTGTGTGTGTGAGACTTGACTTGAGATAGGGTTTGCCAGGCATGACAAGGTCATTCGACCGATTGATGTGATGTGGGATAGTTGTATATTAAAGTGAAAAAGGACCAGATAAACGGTCATTCATTTCATTTGCTTAAAGCCTCAACTTTTAAATTTGCCTAATGAAAGCAATCATATAGTAACTATATATACATACCTACATATATATAGTAAATATACATATACTGTATTCTTCAAGACACTATATACATACATAAGTACATCAGATGCATCTTTTAATAAGTTTCTTTGTTACGGAATTCCTCTTATACATCCTTGAAGATAGATGAATTGCTTCAGAAAGTAAAAATATTTAAAAACTGTCAAACATGGTCTATTAAGGAAACAAGAGAAACGATCAAAACAATCCTGTCCGAGTTGATGAATTTTTATACCCTTGCAGAGGGTATTATAAAATTGGTCAGATGTTTGTAACGCACAGAAGGAGACGTTTCCGACCCCATAAAGTATATATATTGTTGATCAGCATGAGAAGCTAAGTCGATATAGCCATGTCCGTCTGTCCGTCTGACCGTCTGTCCGTCGGTGCGTACGCGTTTTACTCAGCCATCTTAAGAGCTATCGGGATGAAATTTTTTTTGGGAGCTTTTTTTTACCCGGGTGTAAAGTATGAAAATCTTTGGGATCGGACCACTATATCATATAGCTCTAGAAGAAACATTTTTGCAAAAATTGGAGTATCCCCATGAAATTTACCAATATGATAGTAATAGATATAAAATCTCAGATCCCAAAATTTGAATCTGATCCGATAAATAGAACACAAGTTACAGTCAATATAAATCGGTTCAAACGCTGCCGGCAGCGCTGCTTGCTGCCTACTACTGCCATCATCAAATCAACAGAGCACACGCATACACACACAGACGCAACGCTACATGAACTGTATGTGTATGCGTGCCGTGCTTTGCTTAGAAAATGATGGAAGAAGAAAAACTTGTGGTAAAAAGAGAAATAATATTTTGTGTATTGATGAATTGAGTTGCAGGGAAAGAAATTTCAAAAAGGAAAAATATTATTGCCAAGTATACTGCAAGGGTATATAAACTTCGGCATAGCCGAAGTTAGCTTCTTTGATATTTTATATACATATGCTATGTCTGATGATTAAAAATAAGATGCTAATTTGAATTCTAGAGAAAGAGACCACTTTTCTATGTAAGAGATGGAATGTAGAGATGGAGAATGTACTTCATTCCCAATTTTAAGTTGAATTTCAATGAATTGCAACGGCCTTTAGGTTTATTGCTATCAACCATTATTCATTGGGTATCGAAACCATTGTTAAAATGGTTCATTTTGGCATAAAAAAAGCTAAAACAAAGCTTTTTCAGTTTATACTTTTCTTTGTACATATTAAATGAAAAAGAACAAAGAATTTAAAAAAATTATAAAAACTATACAAATTTATTCCTTAACTGAATTTCATTTCAAAATGATCATACATTAAATTTCGTTCAGAGATCCATTTTTATAAAAATGATGTCAAATTAATATTTAACATAATGATCTTAGATCTTTACTTCTAAATATTAGACAGAAATCCATTTTCGGTTTTCAACGAGCTTATTCCCTCTGCAGAATAAAATTCGAACTTCATGGAACGACAAGTTTGTCAGTTTTTGAAGACGAAATATCCATTGAAGAGAAATATAAGTTATACCAGTGACCTATTCACTAAATAATAAAAAAAGTCAAATATGGAAAAAATAATTCGATACTTCCACTCTCAATAAAGCGGCGATATATCGAAATCGACAAAAATCAATTGATATATCGGAAAAATATAAAAACTATCGATGGTTTCCCAGCTCTAATATGACTCAACAAACTTACTTGTCGTCTAGTTGGCCAGAATTCTACTGCTCATTGTTTTAACAACTCAACAATAATTTTAAAGACAACATCTTATTCAAAATCGAAATATTCCATAATTATTATAATGGATGATCAAAGCGATCATAGTTCGGCTGATCTTTATGTAGAAGAAGACGAGGAGGAAGCCAACGCTACCGGCACTACTCAGGACACTGAGGTCCCGCAGCCTTCAAGTTCGACTAACCAGATGAATGAGAAGACAGAGGAGGAGAAATTAAAGGCAATGGAAATTTTGGATGATATACCGACTTGCAGTAAGTACTGCCAGCCGAGCAACAAACGATTTGTCGTTAAGAAATGGAATGCTGTAGCACTGTGGGCCTGGGATATAGCCGTGGATAATTGCGCCATTTGCCGCAATCACATAATGGACTTGTGCATCGAGTGTCAGGCAACTCAGAATTTAAATTCCTTTGATGAATGCACCGTGGCCTGGGGCATGTGCAATCATGCCTTTCATTTCCATTGCATCTCGCGTTGGCTGAAGACGCGACATGTCTGCCCATTGGACAATCGCGAATGGGAGTTTCAGAAATATGGACGTTAAAACATCAATCAATCAAAAAACATAGTTATACACTTGGATTTCCACCTCCCCCCCACCACCATATATGTGTATAATCGATCCCCACAAAAATAAAAAACATAAAAAACATTTTTATATTTCTTATATCCCTTTTATAAATGTTATTATCCTTTGCTTATTTTTCTATTCTAAAGAAAGGCGACAACCTTACGGGCATAAATTAATATAAAGCTTAAAATGAAATACAAAATATTTATAACCAGAAATTCAGTTTGCCCTTAAGGATAAGAAAAGAAGAGTGTCAAAGTAAGAATAGACAGACGTAGAGGAAGACGAATGCAAAAATTTAAAATGGAAAATTATTGAAGGAATTGGTAATACACTTGCCAAAAAAGGGTACACAAAATTTACTCAAAAGTTGTTTTATCCAGTGTGAATTCTTATTCTTTTTTGGGTCTTGCCAAATTGTTCTTGCTATAAGCTGTGTCGAATGAGTATACAGATTGAGATTACAAGATATTATTTATATACATTAGGGGATGTAATAAATAATTTATGTAAAATCAATTTCCTAAGAAATCAAACAATCGGAAGGGTATTTGCGAAACCGATGTGCTGAATCTTTTCCATTTCATTTTGTTTGGCCAGTGTCATTTTCAAGTTTTTTGAAGTTTTTTCTTGAAGCAATTAAAAGTCCAGCTAAAAAGAAAATCTATAGACAGAAAAACTTACCAATTATTTGCTTGCAAAATTTTCCTTCTCTTCGGTTTTTCTTTAATTTTCGTTTTTCTTCTATTTCTTCTCGCTTTTGTTGCTGTCTTTTTCTTTGAACTTTGACAACGACAGCGACAAGGATAAGGCAAGGACCCTGCAAGAAAATGGCAAAATATATTTTTTAATAAAAACTTAAAAAAAAAGAAAAGAAGCAGAAAACAGGGAAATTGGCATTAAATTGCAATTGGCAAATTGCGTTTTATTGCGAGTGTTTTTAATTAGCTTTGCTGATATTCGATTGAAGTCAAATGGCGAGCCGTTAAGCAGCCAAAAACCCAAAAGCAACCGAAGACCCATAACAATAACCATTAACAAAATGTTTGCCTCCCATCTCGCCACCTCGAGCTCCTTCTTTTGTTCGGTTGTGTTGTCCTCAATGGACAATTAGTCCCTTGGTCTCTCTCTCTCTCTTTCCCTCTCTTTCTCTATTGTGTAGTTTTTCACAGTTTAAAGATCAAAACATTTATTTCAGCTTTCCATTTGACTGAATGTAAAAAGAATGATACGAAATTCTAATGAGTCCAGAGGGTCCTTTCTTAAGTTCCGTCATATCAATTGCAATGTATGTAAATCTATTGGCTCTCACTAACCGAACGATTGATGATTGCATGGTTATGTCTTCCCATTCATCAAGAGCTTTTTATGCCATGCACAT
This sequence comes from Drosophila willistoni, assembly GCF_018902025.1. NCBI lineage: Eukaryota > Metazoa > Arthropoda > Insecta > Diptera > Drosophilidae > Drosophila > Drosophila willistoni. The sequence goes on from NW_025814053.1 coordinate 3,112,671, forward strand.
ATATGTAGGATGAAATTATATATTTAAGTCGCCAAAATGTATGTAACAGGTAGAAAATGTCGTCTGTAAAATTATGTGTGAGGTAAACGGGGGTCAAGTTTACGCCAGGTACTCGAACCCAAATGAGCCTTAAAGAAAAAAGAGCTGTAAAATTTGAAGATGGTGTTGGGCAGGGGCAAAACTGATTAAAAGGGACATGGGAATTTGAAATAGTAGTTCTCATTATACTCCACGAAAAAAAATACTGTTCAGTAAACAATATTTCTTGTTTTAATAAGACAAATATAGTTCAGTACATAATTTCTTGATTCATCAAGCTAAATTAAAATTCAGTATACAATTTTTGGATGCTCTGGTATGATTTCATAAAACAAAATAGTGGTCAAAAATGGTCCAGAAATTAACAAAAAAACATCAGCATGGCAACGCCATAATCCATAAGAGAAAGGCTTTAACCAACGCTTAAGCTCACTTTTAGCCGACTTTCCGTTCTGTTACACTTTTCAACACTGAAATGAGTATACAGATTGAATTATCGTATTATTGAGTGGCTTAAATAAATATTAACCAGAAAACAGTAAAATAAATCAAAAATGAAAAACGGATTGTCTTTTGCAATTTTTTAACTACTGGAATTTAATTTGCCATATTTGATTAAAATCGAAAAATACGGTCGTAGTTGTTCGCTGCCCAGTAGCGGCGCTAGAGTGCTCGTAAGAACGAACGTGATAACAAATGTAAGTTTGCAATAAGAATTTTATTGAATTGGTTTTATAAATTTAAAATATTTGTTTCACTTGGTGCATGGTATACTTCATTCTATTTGAACGAGACTCAATAATCAGCTTTGCAGATCGAAATAGAGAGTTCTATGGAAATTCATTTTTGAATGCAGCTACTATGCAACTTATCTCTGCATGCAACATTAATGTCTAATTATCTGTATGAATATAAAGCGCTTTATTCAATTCACTCGATTTAATGAGCTTAATTTAGAACTAATTTGGAATTGGCTTCAACATTTCGATGTTGCCTTAATGATTCACTTACATTGCGCACTTACCAAATGCACAATTCCTCGCCCATGAGCAGCAGCAGGACCATGAGCTCCACGACCAACTCCTCCTCAGCTGTCAGCTCATTTAACACAATGGACTTAAAGTCTCAGCACCTTTCAGCTTAGCTAACTGAATGCATGTGGAACAGCAACTAAACTCATTTGGTAGACCAAATGATGGTAAGAAGGGATTGCACTGAACTGAACCGAACTGATGTGGAGTGGAGTAATGTAAAGGGGGTGGGCAGGCAACAATGACTACGACATGGACACGTGGAGACGTGCTTATTGGCAACCACAGCCAATTAACTAGTCAGTCTATCATTTTGATTAGGATGTGTTACTGCTGATGTGCCAATATGCCAATGTGATGATGATGCTGATGCAAATGTGGTTGTTGTTGTTGCAAATGTGCCTGCAAATGCTGCCAATGTTGAACTAAAAGCGACAACAGCAACACTAAAATATATTGTCCGAGTATCTTTAACTTGCAATTCGACTGTTTTCATTGCTAAAAGTGTTGATGCAATACAAAGCCAAACAGTTTCTGAACAGCTGCACTTTTTTCGTTCTTGTTATTCTCCTATTGCCATTTTTTTTTGCAATAGCAGCAGCAACAGGGGATGGTCGGTCCTACCTACATATACGTCCCTTCCTTCAGGGCAGCTGCACCAGTTTGCCAGCTGCAATATCAAACACTAACATCAGCAACAAAAATGCATCATGGTCAATGTTGCCTCCCTCTATCCCCGCATCACTCTCCCTCTTTGCCCTCCTCTACCCTCCTTTCCGCAGCTCCTACCATCCCTCTTGGCGATGTGACTCGTGTAGTTTTCACAGAAAATAAATATCAACAAATTTTCTATTCTTTTTCCCCAAAATTTTTGCAAAACCAGAGGAAAATCAAGTCAGAAAAAGAGAGAAAGAGAGAAATGGCAGAAACTGTTGAAATTTGATTGTCAGCTTAGATTTGAATAGAAATATTCCGTTTGTGACTTTCATGAACAATCAACAAATCGCAAACAGTAATAGTTAACGAAGTTTTTATACTCTGACATTTGTGATTCTACTAGTTGCTTCATTTTAAAAATTCTTCATGCGATATTGCTACAAAAATAAATAATTCTTAAGTCCTTCGCCTAAGGGCCAATGCCTCTAAAACTTATGTTCCCTCTCGCATCACAAACATCTGCCCAATTTTATAATACCTTTCGGTAGAGTACAAAAAACTGTTGCATATTGCATGACGGTTTTCATATTTCTTTATCAATATTTCCGCAGTGCAAATCTGTCAGTTTAAAACAAAATTTAGAGATGAAAGAAATTGACCAAGCTTGGCAATCGTCTGAAGCAATATAGAAAGCCAACGCTGATATGACAAAGTGAAAGAATAAAATTATTGAAGAATCAATAAACATTTTTCTGCATTGCAAATATATTTATTGTTTGGTAAGGAGATTTAAATGCCAATTAACTCGATTGAAAGATATATAGTCAGTTGACTTGAAGAACACATAAACATACCTATGTATATATAGCAGTTAATGATCATCTAATGATTTCCTAAAAAATCAGAATCGCAAGCATTCCATAGTTTTCTTTTTCCATCGACCTTAATAGAAGTTTGCTTCTCCTACACGTAACAAAAAATCTCAGATTGTGGTGCAACTCCGTTGATTTTTACTATTAAAATTACTGAGGAATTTTTGAGTAAGTGAAAAACAAGAAACAAAAATATAAGAAGAGGGATGATAAGTAGGAGTAGGAGTAGGAATGAAAGCAGGTAGGAGGCGACTAAGACGACTAAGTAAATTTGCATGACTTAGCTCTAAGATGCCCCAAAGGCTGTTTTAGTTCTTCTTTCCATCATTTTCGCGCCGTCTCTTTTCCTCCATGTTCGTTCTTGTTGTACTCTAGTGAAGCTTTTTCCCACCTTTCAGCTTAAGTGCAACAAAGTTTCCTTCGGGCGATGCCCACTGTTGTTATTGTTGTTGTTGCTGCTGAAGCTGCTGCTTGATGCATTGCAAATTTTTCATGCAACGCACTTAGACTCAAAATGCAACCAGCAAGTGTGAGAGAGAGAGAGAGAGGGAGAGAGACAGACGATAGACTGCAACAGAGAGGGAGATGCCGAGAGACCTTCAAATGATGTCGAGAAAAAAGGACAACAGCCAAAGGATGGCAAAAAAGGTGGGGACGGACGGAACAGACCAACAGGCGACAATGTTTGCCCATCCCTCGCTCGGCAGCGTTTTCGTAATTGCTTATGCAAATTTCGTTGCAGCTTTTCATATAGCAACGAAGGCGACAGAGAGAAGAGAATCGAGTGGATGGCGCTTGGGATAGGGATGGTTGGGGGGATTGCAGTGAGGATGGAGACGAGTTACCAGTTAACCAGAGCAAGAGGAAAATCAACTTCTTTTTTTGGCTCCTCTAGATGAGTTTGATGCTACTGCTGTTCTTCTTCTTGCTGTTGTTCTTGCATTTTTTACTCTTCCTTCGATAAAGCACAAATGGCCGGTCATTACCTTCGAGTCGATCACATTTACCCTTGGGAACGACTTTCCAATCTTATCATACCATATCCTATATCGATTATGGAGTCGATCATTAACAAACACCATAAGTCCCCCACTATAATGAGCCATAACATTTCATAAGGTTCAAATAGAGTTGAATTCAATTCTAGAGACAATCTTGAGGGAACTTTATCGATTATTTATCATATTTCACAATAAAATAAATCGATAATTATATAGTTTTACATATTGTAGAACAAAATTTAAGTTTTCCTAAAGTTTTGAATATTATTATTGAACTAGCCGAAAAAGGGTATTTCAATTCGTATAGTGATTGTTTCTTTAGGTTTTTGGTTCAGATTTTCTTTTTTTGCTGCATTTTGGTTGTTTCGGATGAAATTTTGGTTGAAATTTTTGCTGGTAAGTAAAGTTTACTTTGTTGCCTTTACACATACTTTTACCCTGAATACCCTATACACATATATATAGTATATAGTATATATTCCGCGCACTTGCTTCGCCTCTTGCTTCTTGGCACCCGCATAAGGTCCCGTCCCTTCTCGCCAAGCTTCAACCCATTGTCAGCATGGACAAGGCGGTGAAAAGGGTGGAGACTGTTTCCTCTACCCATTTCCTTTTTGTTTTTTTTCTTGCCTTGGTTTGTCTGTGCGGAATGCATTTTTGCTCCTCCCCCCACCCAGTGATCACCTTCATGCTCATCGCTGCCCCAAACAGTCATTTTTAATGTGTTAAACAAATAGAAATTAAAGTAAAGTAAATAAGGCAAAGAAAAATAAAGTAGAATTGAATAAATTTCAGCAATATGCAAAATGTACACAGCGGTGAGAGAAAATGAAGTTGCTAAGAGAAGGGAGACTGGAGCAAAGAGGGGGAGAGACGGAACAGTTTGGGTAACAGCTCGAAATTTGCATAATAAACTATGCAAGTGTGGGCCATGAATTTGGTATGTTCTTCTTGCGTTACAGAGAGTCCAGTGCTTGCATCTTGGCCAACAAAAACCAAAAAAAAAAGGGCCAATGACTCTCAAACCTACATGCATACATACAGAATGTGTTGGCCAAAACAGTTTGAGAGTCATAAATTTGATTTAGCTGCACCAATTGCGATTAAAATTGCAGTCATCCTTCACTTCATTCCAACTGTACTTGGCTCTAGTCCATGGCATTTTACTTCTATCCTCCTGTTTCTTCATTCATTCTTGGGCCATGGTTCTTTTACCCTTCTTTTTTTTTTGTTAGCCTGGCTTTTATTTCATTTGCCTGTTTGTTTTATATGCCTAACGGCAATTTTATTTGTTCTTGGTGTATGTGTCTGTGTGTGTGTATGATGGGGTTAGATAAAGTGGAGGGTAAGGGACAGGAGTTGGGTGGCAGAGGCGTGGCAATACAAGGACGTTCGTCCAGAGTTTCTTTGATTTATGGCCAGCGGGTGGTATTTTTTTTTTTACTTTATTATTTCACCCACCCCACCCCACCACAACTTCACTATGCTCTTTGCCTGCCGAGTTACTACCTTTCATGACTTTATGCAATCCCATCCAAGTCAAAAAGTGGTGAGAAGGACCGCAGGCCAGCAGAGTTCGGAGTAAGAGGTTCTACATTATGTTGAGTCCAGTTGCAAAACAAAAGCTATAGATATTAAAGTTGTTGACTATCGGACATTGGCATGCAAATTGTGTGATTATAACGATTTGACATAATGGCAAAACTAAACCTACATTTTAAGACACCACTGAGACCTCATTAAAACACTAGTTTATCCTATGTAACTACAAATGTCTTAGATAAAGCAATTTCTGTCATATCTTCAAAATTTCACAACATCAATTTTCTCGTGTCATTCACCACTGTGCCTACAATGTCATAACTGGCAAATAATGAATGCCATGTGTGGAAGATTCTCAACCGCGATTGCATAGAAAATTGGCCAAAAGACTGCAATTCACACACTTACCCACATACAGTGCGACCTATTGATAGTGAGTAAACTTGTAATTAAAACTCATAATCTTCTTCTTACATCTAACACAATATGCATGTATCTACTTAAATTATAATCAGCCTGAATTATGTCATTACTTTGGTTTAAAATACTTTTCCTTGCTCAGCAGATGCATTTTGATCTTTGTTATATAATCGTGGGACTTACTGTAGCGTAAATGAGGCAGGGAGAGTGGGCGACAACCCTTAAATGAGGGCTTTGTGGATGGGCGTGCATCATATGCGTTGCAATCAGTTGGAACAATGTTGCATATTAACGCGCCGCTGGACTTACCTTCAGGTAACTCCAACTCCAATCAATGTGGAACCCTTAAAAAGCATTCAGCCCGCCCATCGCCCGTTGCCCGCAGGCCGCTAACTTCCGTAACTTGGCTCTTTCGGCTCATAGGAGCAGCAAAACCAAGCGCTCAATGTCTGTGCATAAATAATACATAAATAACAGACAGGCAGGAACCTGGTCGGGGTCCAGGTCGGGGTCCTGGCCTGGGATAGGGGGTCTGAGTTCTGAATCCTAGTGGCTGGCTGCCTGCCTCACTGGTGGTTGGGCCTTTCTGGCCGGTTGGCTAATTAAAACACTTGATGGCCTCTTTCAACGAAAATGGGACTAGAGGGCTTCGGGGTTGGGTGTCAAAATTTCTACCTTCCAGCGATGTAAATTGCAAATTTCAAATTCGTCTGAGGTTTTTGGGGGTATGAGGTAGTTCGGTGGGGCTGTAGCTGTAGGATGATTGTGGCAGGAGAGGGGTGTCTGCCTTATTGAGCGGCAATAACAGCTGCTTGAGGTGAAAGTTGTTGTTGTGTGTGTGTGTGTGTATGTATGTGGGAAGGGGGTTTATGCTTTTCCCCATTTTCATTTTATCAACCCCCATTCGAAAAATTTGCGGTGGGGTCAATTGAGGTTGAGGTTTCAGTTGTGGGATTTTGAAGAGGTTTCGGTGGTCGTGTTGGGGAGAGGCTTTTGGTTTTACACCTGTTTCTTATGGTAAATTATTTATTGATATTAAGTGATATTAATTATGATGCCCATTTAAGGCCCTTGATGGGGGGGGCGTGATCCGAATGACAGTGCCAATTAACTTGCCGGCAATCAAAGAAAATATGATAGAAATGTGCCGCAAATGCGGAAAATGGCAATGGAAATGACAGCAAATTGATGTACAATTTAAAAACTCTTTAATTAAAGTTAAGATAAGAAAATTTCACAACTTCATTTTATTAATAAGTTTAGATAAGTTAGTTTATAAGTTAGATTATCTGATTTATGGCACATGTATGCGAAATAAGAGTTTATTAGATTTTTGCCCAATGCTCTAACGATTGGATGACTATATAATGGGGCTTTCAGTTGACTTTATAGTTGGCAAATTTTATGCCTGTAACTCCGCTGGGCACGTTCGCTTTTAGTGTTCAAGCTTTATTGAGCGAAACCATACTTTCATGGCCTTTACATGGCAAACATATTTTAGTTCTAAGACAATTCCATAGAACCAAGACACAACAGAAGGATGAAGGAGAGACGGTTTGGCGGCAGAAACTATAAAAAGATTGTGACACAAAATTTAAAACAATAAAAATTTGGCTCATAAAAAAAAAGAACTGCAACTGAAATCGCATACAGAATAAAAACTGAAACAGAGCCGGGAAAGAGACTTTACGCAATTGGTCGCGAGAGACACAGATAGAGAGAGTGTGACAGAGAGAGAGAGAGAGAGAGAGAAAGGAAGCAGTGAAAGTTCTTAAATCCCTAGAGCTTTACGCCGAGGATTATTTGCTTTCAAGCCCTAAAAAAAATCTATTCAGTAACGGGCCAAAAGTATTTAGAGGAGCAGGACTAAAAGTAGGAGTGAGTGGGAGTAAAAGAATATCGAGCAATGTGGAGTACGTGGGGGAGGGGATAAAGTTTGGCTTACTCTAGTGGAGAACTTTTGGAATGATATGGTTATTACGTGTATAGTCAGCACATTAAACATTTCTCACTTGGACATATTTTGAGGTGCACCCACTTACCCACTACCAAGAACATTCTGTCTCTTTCACTTGCACGCACTCTGCTTCTTTCTCTGCCCCTCCCCCTACTCTTTTACATTGTGTTTCTGTCTTTGTCGTACATATGCATACAAATGACTTTTATGACCACAAAGGTTTTTGCTTCCCTGTTTCTATCGTGGTTTTAACTAATGCCACGCCCCTAGAAACATTAGCATGTTTACGCCCACAAAAAACACGCGGCTTTTGCTTGACTATATACCTTTTTTCTCTCTTTTTTGTAACTTTTTATTATTATTTTTCTTTTTTTTTTTTTGTTCTTTTTGCATACTTTGTTGACGCCTAAAAATATGCAAGAAAAACGGCAAGGAAAAATCTATTAAGTGAAAAGTGTGTGCAAAAAAAATATAAGAAAATTTCATTACTGCGGATGGACTGGATCGGTGTCGGGGTCGTACTAGTAATCATTGGACTAGGCACTTGCACTCTAGGTTGCTCCGAAGACTCAACTCGAAGGGCCTAAGAATGGAATAGGGAATTGTGAAATCGATTGAAGCATTACTCAACACTGTTTCGCACTCATGTAGCCATCATGGCTATATATTCCATAGATTATGATCAATCAAACCAGTGGCAAGTTAATGGACCCTTGTGGGCTTTATGTATATGCAATATCGTATATGTAGCTTCGTGTGGATGAATTTTTAGCATACGATTTAATCAAGCGAGTTGCGTGCGAATAAGTCCAACGGCTATGTCCTTGATGAAAACGAAGCCAAAATGAGGCAGAGCCATTGAGGAAGAGGAACGCGGCGAGTTAAGTAGAGTTTGTATTACTTCAATCAACGCAAGCTCAACTTGATTTCCTCTCGCGTCCTCTCTCTAACTTCAATTTGTGAATGTTTTAACGAAACGTTGCCAATTAATAAACAGCGCAAAATTCATGTAAATGTCGAAATATATAGCATACATGCACATTTGTACATATATATATATATATATATATATACCTCTGTATATACATGTCTGGTAAGTTGAAAAAGTGGGAATTTTTATAGCTGCTGCGTTTTTTTGAGCAATTAAACAATGTGTGGGAACTGGGTCTATGTTTTTAGAGAGTCAAGCAATGGAATACAATGGGCCACAAGTAATGCTGGAGTCGATGTGGGCGAGTTTCTGCTGTCGTTGCCGACGCAGCTTTTGTCTGCCAAATTGAAAATTGGCATAATGAGGAAGTAAAAGTTTGCCTATAATTGCCTGGGAGAGTGTTTTGAATGCATACGAGGCAAGTTGAGTGCGTGTGTGTCAAGGGGGAGAACTGCGTTGAATCGATTAATTCATACAATTCTTGTCATTCAAGAGAATAACTAATAGAAAAATAATTGCATCGATCCATGCATTGTTCTTTGATAAACAACTATCTAAAAACTAGTTGAAACTAATCTGTATAAGTTTTTTTTTTAAAGTAGTTTCTGTTTTTGTCTTGAAATTGTTTTCTCATGTCTTCTATGAAAGTTCATGATTTCATGGTCTTTCGATTCAAGAGCTGAGCGAATATATGTATCTACATGTATAATAAAACTTTTGCACTTTGCAAATATTTGAAAGATTCGAGGCGGATGGGCGGCGGCATTGGCATAGAGGTGACCAAAGGAGGACCAAAAGTGTGGCAGCAACAACAAATACAAACGGGATACGGGATACCCATACAAATATGGACGTAGATACTGTTGAAAACGTATGCCAGATGCCAGTCAGCGGGGTCATTAACTTTGCCTTTTGACAAAACTCAAACAGACACAAAATTCGGTTGCAAGTTTTATATATGTACTTGTTTTTTCCGGTTTTCGTACCCTGTACTTAAAGAGAGTATATATGTATATGCCAAAGGCGTAAGCAAGTTTTAAAATCTAGTTTACATATATAATATTTAAAAAGGTCTTTCTTTGTTCACTGAAAAGGATGATCAAATTTTTTCAGTAGTGTATTAACTCGTACTGGCTATAGGGTATCTCAAAGTTCATATCGACAATTTGCTTACGGTATATTTTCCATTCAGATCAGTATTTTAGGACCGAGCCTGGTACGCTGAAAGAATGGGTGGGTGGGTGGATTGGGTGTTTGGTTGTTTTCTTTTTTTTTTCTTTCAGTGGAGTTGTTTTTCAAACCATTTAAAAGGCAATTTGATTTATTTGCGTTGTGGGCGGTAACAACAATGGAAGGGAAAACATAACCAGATAGTCTGACTATCCCACATATCGCAACTATATGGACCCTTATATACATAATTATAAATGGCATTTGGCCAAAAATGTTTTCAACTCACACGTGTATATAGAGAGAGAAATGGAGAAGCTGATGGAAAAGGGAGTAAATTGCAATACATGAAACTTTTTGGTAGATGATGCTGCTGATTCTGTTGCCGTAGCCGTTGCTTATGTTGATGTCCACCGGCAATAACATAATCCGTTTTCAAAATTACATAAACGAAAATGAAAATATGGCAATAACTATTTCCTATAGCAGTGAAAAAATATATATAAACACCTGTACCCCAGGGGGTCGATTTAAATTTATAGTTTCCACTATTTTATAACAGAAAGCCGGCCTAATAAAAGATTCTAACTACAGAATATATCTGATCACATTTACATTATACGATACAACTGTATATCGTCCATAGAATTATCAATTTAAATTACCATCAAGCTAATCATTTTCAATTAAATTAGAATTTCATACCTTAAAGAGTTAGTTTCCAGTTAATTTCTAATAATGTCCATCTGCTTACCTGGAATTAAGAAGAATAATTGGGTAATTGTGATTGTTGTATAATTGTATAGATATCAAAGGATCAAAAGTAATATATTGATATGGAATCTTATGTTTATAACCATAGGAATATTTTTATAACTGCATACACTAGTGGCCACAAATTGATAAAATTTAGAGATTCGGACTTTAGTTCTAATTTTCTCGTCTTCCATACAATCTCAGTAATTTGTTAATTATTGTATTCGGATGACGAACTGTAAATGTGTTCATCCTAGTTTTTGGTTCTTTTTCTACCTTTGAACGAAAAAGTACATGTATGATATCTTTGAAAGAGTTGTAGATCTAGCAAAATTACGGTTAAACTGCCTACCACAAATTTTCAACTAAGCCAACATTTCTGATCCAACATTCCCCAATCCAAATTTGAATCCAAATGTCATATCCAATCCAAATGTCATAATATCAATACTGTATATTAACAGACTAAGATCAGAGCAAAACAGCAGAAACTCGTGAACTGAGAGAGAATATCAGACTGATGATTAAATTCATATAGTAACTGTATAAAAATTAGTTAAAATATTCAAATTTGAATTCCATTTCCAATTTCCATATTATATAACAATAATAATATTATGTAACACTAACGCTAAAAATAATTAAAGATCCATTGACTAATGGCTTATAAAGAAACACCCTGTAGTCACAACTATTCTCTATCACGTTAGGTTAGTAAAATGCTTGAAATTAGGATACATTTTGAATTCGATTTATGTTCTAATAGATAATAACTCAACAAGTATCTAACTAACTATTTAATGCTTGTGCTGAAATCCTTTATCAAATCTCGAATCTCACATAATCTTGATTTTTGAGATTGTCATTCATATATGGGCATGGACATACATATGCTCTTTATCTACCACATTTGGATCTGTTTGTCGTTTATTTGCACAACTGTTTTATGTCTCTTGAAGCGTTTGTTATGTTTATTGTTTTTGTTTCCATCTACACTCCGCTTCAGTCCTCTCCACTCGACTTACTTATCATATGATGGGGCAAACGTACATACCTCTATATATGTACATGTCTAAAAGAGATAGAGGGAGGTAATAATATGCAATTTGTAAAGCATTTTGTTAGACGACAGACAAAATCGGACAGCAGACAGCAGGCAGAGAACCAAGTGCGCTTGACATATCCCAGGCTGCTGGCAAGAGGCGGCAACAGCAACGAGATACAGGCAAAACTCACTAAAAACAACAAAATATTGCAATACAAGTCCAAAGCAGAAACGCTGCAGACAACAAACATATACGTACAAACGTATGTTTAAGGGTATACGGAAAGAGACGACAACTGACAAATGTCAGCAAAGTTGATTTATTTGCGTTTACATTTATTTATGATATGCAACATTTTTCAAAATGCAATTTTTGTGTTGCCCATGACAACAGCAACGGCAACGGCAACAGAAACGTCAAAAGCCACGACAATGATACCGAGAACAACAGCAATGGCAACAGCAACGAGATTTCCACTTAGTGTTGTTGTTGTTCTACTAGTCTATCTGCCTGTTAGGTCCAAGTGTTGGCAGAACTCTTCTTTTTCGCCTTTTACTGCATATTCAACAATTCGCAGGGCATTATTTCCCCTTATCATCATCGTCATCATCATCATCATCATCATCATCATCATCTGGGAAAGTACTGAGCAAATACATAAAGAAAATATATTTATGTACATTGTACATAAGAATTTCTGCAAGTGAAGGTCTTTCCTGACGATAATGTCTTTAATCTGTCACAAAAAGTCAGTAAAACATCTAGCATATTCGAAATGTCTCTGTATATACAGAAAACTGTTGGCTGATCACTCAATAAGCCACAATTATATGTCAAAAAGATTTTTAGTTACTTTTGATTAATATAAATCTGGGTAATTGTTTTCGAAAAGGGAACTTTGTAATTAATTTCAATGAAAGAAAAAAACTTCAAAAAAATTAAGTTAAAACTTTTCCAATTCAAAGTTCTTTTACACAGAAAGAGCAATAGAGCGATAAAACGCGGAAAAGTCCAATAAGCATTTTGATTGCTTAGACTAGACCCATTAGAGGAAAAAACGTATTGGCTCCTACGGATGAAAGTTAATATGTGCATGAGTAGGTATGGGGTCGCAGTTTCCATGTCTCAAAGAGAGAGAGAGAGAGAGAGAGAGAGAGAGAGAGAGAGAGAGAGAGAGAGAGAGAGTCACAGACTCATTCTCAGAGTTGGACTCGAAATCGGAGTCAGAATTGCCGCAACAGCAGAAGAAGAAGCAGAAGCAGCAGCACCAGCAGCGATTGTCACGTTTGCAACAAATGGCGCATGGCACGCAAAGTGCAAATGTAATTCGTGTATTTTACTTAATTTCATGTTACGTGGCACAATCGTGCCAAAAATCGCAAAGAATCGACTACAAGCCACTTCGAAACCCCACCCATTTTAACCCAAAAAATACAACCCACTCGTTTCCACCCACGAAATTTTCACCATCCATTATATATGTACATATACCCCAACCACCACCCATGACCCACAGTCGATTCGGCTTTCTCATTTTGGCATTGTCATGGCCAAGGATTTGGATTGCAATTGTTACCTGTCTAACATCATCCTGTTTTCTTATCCACCGGAAATGCATTTATTAGCATTTTTATGTGCCAAAAGGAAAAGTCGAAAGTGTTGTTGTTATTGCATTTGTGTCTTTTGCTTTACTTTCTGTGTTGGTGGCAGCTTTTAATTAGATTTCCAGAAAAGCAACAACACATGAATAAGACAACTTTAATAATGTCACTTATTCGATTTGTTGTCGATCGATCGATTATTATAAGTTTAAGTAACCAAAGTTAACCATGTGAATTTTGAGACAGAATATTTAATGACTTGGAAATTTTAAGCGATTTTAATGACAAAAATCTGACAAAGTCCGTGATGACTCAAAGAAAATGCTTCTCAAACATTTTACAATAACAGTCAGAAACAAAAAGTTTAACAAAGAAATGTATATATCTTAGATAATGAAATTCAAAATGAAATTTAAAGTCATACAATTGAAATAATTTCAATTTATGGAAGAAGCAATTAGTTCAGATTCAAATTGCTTCTTTTTTTTTTTGTTTGCTGCTTTGTTTTGTTTTATAATCTAACCAGAAAACTGCATTGACAGCATTTGTGAAATTGGTTTTGTTGTTGGCATTGCCATTCATAATTATCAACATGTAGACGGAAATTTGCTTTTCATTGAATAATTGTGACAGCAGCAACAAAAAGAACAGACATTCATATGTGGATGGAATTGGCCAAGCAATTTCTGGCTCACTCACAACAACAACAACAACATCATTGTAAGCTGCTACGGCTGATGATGACGATGACGATGACGATAATGTTGTTGCGGTTTGGCCGGTTTTATTGCTGATTTTTGTTGTTAACAAACGGCAGCAAAAAATATACAAAAAAAAAATCGGAGAATTATGTTGACATCAATTCTGCGGTAATTTAATGTAAATTAAGCCATTAGGTCAGAGCACAAAATCGAAATCATAAACTACTATATACATAAACAATATACATAAATGGCTTTATACCCTTCAATATGCAGATAAGCAGATGCATGTAGATATATGTACCTATGTATGTGTGATTGAACTATCGACGTGTAAAATCAGATGATAAACCCTGACCATATAATGCTAAGTATATCACGTTTATATATCTCATTTCATTTCAATTACTATGCAAATCAATCAATTTCATTGGTATCCATCTCAAAATGTACATTTTTCAAATTATGTGTTCCTTTGTAAAAATAAATAATATTTGGTATATACATATGTATGATATGTACATATATAAATGGAGACCTTCAAATTTCACTTTGTGTAGGGTATAAAAACAATGAACAATTGTAGCAAAGTTTTTGGCTTGTTATTAAAATTCGTTTCAGTTTTTTTTTTGCCTGTTGTTCTTGCTGTTAGTTTTTGTTGCAAAGCAACCGCAAACACAACAAGTTAAATTTTAATCTGGCCAAAAACAATTGAAAAACAAAAATTAAAAATGCAACTCCCCAAAAGGAAATTACATGGCAAAATATTACAATAAATTTCTCTAACGAGTGGATATCATCAGCTGCAATGGATAACCAATTGTAAGACCTGAGTACAATTCGATTGCTGTACATTTTTTTAGTTAGTGATTTAGATTGTTGCCAGTCTTTCTTCCTCTCCCCAATTTGTGTGTCTCATTCTCGTTGGAAAAGATAATGCAGGTCATACATATGCTGAACAGATTTAGTTCATTTATTTTCAAACACAATTTAAATGAAATGTCTTAATGTTGCTGTCGTTGCTAACAATTAAATCTAAACACATTTTCTCTCATTCTCATAGATATGTATGTAATTATGTATATATACATCTGTGGGCATATAAATGAGACTAGGGCTAGGCGATTATAGTTACGATTACATTAAAAGTAAACCGGCTAAGGGGGAAAATGGCGGGAAAATCTACTTCTACAATCGCCAGCTTATAATTTTCTATGAATTTTGCTTGCCTCAGCAGCAACATCATCAACAGCCGCAGCACCAACACCCAACACCCAACACCAATGGCAGCAATAGCAACATCAGCAGCAGCAGCAGCAGCAAGCAGCGTAAATTATTCATTTTGGGCCAAGCCGGGCAGCAGCAACAGCAACAACAGCAACAGCAATGCGAATCAGAATGAGAACGACCTGCGAGCAACGGCAACGACGACGACGACACTATGAAAATGCAAAATGAAATGAAAATCGTTTCATTCTAATTAGAGCAGCAGCAGCAGCAACAAATTTATACGCTGAGACAGCAAACAGATGAAGAAAAGCAAGCAAAAATTGCGAGACAGAAGATGGAGATTGGGTGGAAAGTGAAAGAGTAGGTAGGTAGGTAGGGTGGTGGGGGCGGGTAGCAACGATGGGTATTGCCTTTTTGGGTGGGGTAGGCTGTTGAGCTTGAGATAGTCGACAATTAGGCTAGCGGTGTGAGGTTTATGGGCTGATGGGGCGGGGCAGGGCAAAGCGTTGGGGGGTAGCAACAAATTAAATGAGTTTGCCGCTGCTGTCGTTTGCCTATTTTTTGTCTTTTGCAAAGAAAAAAAAAAGTAAAAGCGTTAAAAAGCTGCTCACTTGTAGGTAAATCTCTGACTTTAAGTATCTGTGTATAAGTGTGTATGTGTGTGTGTGTGGATGTGTGATACTTAAACGCCCCATTTCTAAGCCTTTTGCATGGAACATTTCAATGATGTTGCTGCCGTCATTTTCATCGTCGTCGTCGTCGTCTTCGTCTCATCATCAACATCTTCAAGTTGTTTTTCTCACATTTTTGTTTGTGTTTGTTCGTTGTTTGTTTATTGTCGAAGACGGGGTTTTTTCCTATCTCTCTCTCTCTCTCTCACTTTGTCTATCCCTTTCGTTTCCCTTTGTTCATTTCACTCTCTATTTCTCTGTGTCAATCTTTCTATTGAAAGTGCTTAAAATGCGTTTAAAAAACAATTAAAGCTGCTAACAACACGCGAGAACTTCAAATGAGGTGATTTTTACTGGCAACGCCAACATGCCAAACATTTTGCTTGAGTCTTTTAATTTATGTCAAATGAAATTGTTCAAATTCCAAGGTAAAAGGCTCTTAAATGACATGGAGAAACGAAAGAAGAAAAAAAACAAAAGTAACACGACAACAGTTAAAAATTGCATCTCAATATATGCAAATAAATGTGTTGGCAATTTGTGACAACTGACATAGTAATTTTAAATGAAATTCTCTTTAAATATTCTTAAGTCCCTTTTGTTATTTTGCTAATACCCTGTAACTTATCAGGTATAAATATAGAGTTTGTTATTTGTTAGCCAAGTGGAAATTTCTGATGCTTCTTAGTTTACCAATATCGAATTTGAGCAAAATAATTTCCCTTTGGCGTTGATATGAAGAAACTCAGTTGAATGTCTGAGAATTTTACAGAGTTATGCGATTTTGCTATTTACTTTCTTCAGTGCAAATGAAAATGCTTCAATCTGTGTTTATATCCCTCTTTGGACCAAATGCGGACAGTGTACTGTCAATTGCTAAGAGTCTGGTCTATTTGGTCACACGAGATTTTCATTGATGTTGCTAATGTTTCAACAGCAGCAGAGGCAGCAGCAATTTGATAATAAATTATTACCAACAAGTTGATTGGGTTTCTCTCTCTCTCTCTCTCTCTCCCAACTCCTGTCTCTATGTGTGGCTGGAATAAATGGGTTTGCACTTTAGTTTACTTAATACATTATTTATTTAATCTTTAGTGTTTCTCTCTCCTTTTTATACCATACACCCATAGGGTGAAATGGTATATTAAAGTCGCCAAAATGTATGTAACAGGCAGAAGGAAGCACCTCCGACCCCACAAAGTATATATATTGTTGATCAGGATCAACAACCGAGTCGATCTAGCCATGTCCGTCTGTCCGTCCGTCCGTCCGTCCGTCCGTCCGTCCGTCCGTCCGTCCGTCCGTCCGTCCGTATGAACACCTAGATCTCGGAGACTATAAGAGCTAGAGCCACCAAATTTGGTATGCAGTCTCGTGTAGTATGTACGCTTATCGAGTTTGTTTCAAATTTTTGCCACGCCCCCTTCCGCCCCCGGAATTTACAAAAAACCGATTTTCTTAAAAAGTATAACAGATAGAAACATCAAATTTGGTTTGTATACTCGTTTAGTTAGCGCGCAAAAAATAATTGTTCCATCTTTTTGCCACCCCCCCTTCCGCCCCCGCAATTTACAAAAAACAGATTTTCTTAAAAACTATGACAGCTACCGACATTAAATTTGGTATGTAAGCTAGCCTAACAGACGCGCAGACATTGACTATTTAATCATTTTGTCACGCCCATTTCCGCCCCCGCAAATTAAACAAAACTGATTTTCTTGAAAACTAACAAAGCTAAAGTCACCAAATTTAGTATGTATACTGGCTTAGTATGCGCGCAGAATATATATATTTTAATATGTTGCCACGCCCACTTCCGCCTCCATAATTTAGAAAAAACCGATTGGCTCTTGCAATTTTTTGACCATCGCAATCAAATTCGGCAGACTAATTAATCTTATCTATTTCTACCAAACTACCAAATTTTATTGAAATCGGACTAGAAACATGCAAAATATGCGTATGAACGTATTTTGCTACGCGATGCATAAGGGCAGAATTGGCCGTTGGCTAGTGGCGGCGCTAGAGTGCTTGTGTGTTTGTAGAGTGAGCGAGATAGCATATGGTATGAGGGCATGTTAAAGCAATTTAATAGACATACATTTGGTTTTCGAAATTTTAAATATTTGTTTCACCTGGTGTATGGTATACCCAAGTCGGCGAGACGACTTACTTACTTCATTTTTTATCCCTCCTTTTTCCCTTTTTAAGCAAATATCTCAAACGATTTGTAAGTTTTTGGATTGCATTCGGTTGAGATTGCGTTTCATAAATAAATTGATTTTTGACTCTTAGCAATCTATCAAAAGATTGCAACTGCCCCACCCGGCCGAGTGCTCTCGCTCTGGCACTACTTGGCTTTGCCTTTAGAATTCAATTGCAATAGGGCAACACAAAAGCAACAACATCGGCAACAGCAACACTAGCAACGGCAACAACAATAATGGCATAAGCAATGCGCAACATGGCGGCAAAATCGTTAAAGTGCATTTCATTTTCCACATTTCAAAAGGACTAGCGAGAAAAGGATGTTCATTAATTTTATCATACAGTGCCCAAAAAAGTCATCGTTGCCATGTCAAAAAACGAAATCAATGAAGAAATTGTCAGCAGCGCCACTATTCAACTTCCACCTTTCACCCCTGGATACGCCGTTTCCATCGTTCAACCTGCTTATAGTAGTAGTAGTAGTTTTATTTATTGCAATCCCTTAACTGACAACACTTGACTTTTCCCCTGATGCGCGGATGCAAAATGCTTCTTGCCAGCCCCGGTAATATCAACAACCAACAACAGCAAACTTGCAGAGAAACATTTTATAAAAGGCTTTGAAAAGAAAGTAAATGAAATTCTTTCATGAGCAGACAGCAAAATTGTATATGAATGAAAAAACAAACCCAATTAATGTAAATTCAACTGCAACAGAAGGTAAGAGAATCAAATGTGATTCTTGAATTACTTAGATTGCCTTTAATATCGCTTTAAAGGTACGTCTAGTCTTTGAACTCAATTCCAATCAACTAGGCCATATCACGAAAATTTGTCATAATTTCATGTCATTTTCAGTCAGATAAAAATAGAAATAAATTTTCTATCGAACAGAATCGATTCCTTCTCAGGTTTTTGGTAAATGATTGTTCAACTTTAGCTTACATAACTTGACTTAGATTTAGCGATTTAATGCTTGACTAGATTTATAATAATTACATATATACATAAGTACATACATATATACAAGTCAAAGTGTACATATATTGTACAAACATACATAAATATGTCTGTAAGTATAGGACAACAAATTGTTCATGTCTTTTATTTTTTATTGCTGCTTGTTGACTGAAAATGTAAGCGAATTGTTTTGTTGCCGTTGGTCAATTTACTGCTCCTTTTGTGTTAATAAACAAATAATCTACTTAAGGCCGAAAACAACATGTAACAGACGGGTATAGGGGAGATGGATTGGGGGCTTCGTTGGGTGTTGTAGAAAATAAGGAAAATCGTAAAAAAGAGGCACATAAAAAAATTTATTTCCACACAATTTATTTGCTCACGCAAAAGAGAAAAACAACCAGGATGTGAGAGTTCTGCTATACGAATTTATAATACCCTATACATAGAGACAGCTTTGTCAAAAAGACATTTTCTTTGAAGTGTATATGATGGAATCTAAAGAATAATGTGAACATTAAAAACAATCTAAATAAAGACTCGTTTTTGTAAAAGTTCCTCATAACAAGAATTGATTATTATTGATAGTTTAGTCCAGACAGCTGTATAGATAGAAAGTTCCAAGACTTAAATGAAACTGAGACCCAACTACAAACTGGACTAAACTTCTTATAACAAACACCTTATAAACTTCAGAATACCTCGTACCATCTAGAGTGTACGAGGTGATGACGGATAGGAGAGAAACAGAAATGAGAAAAGTTTTTGCACTGCCCCTTTGATTGATTGACTCTAGCTTAATTTTCATTTAATTTTGTTTTATTTTTTTGCGTTTTTGTAGGCTTGTTAATGCTTCTTTAATTGGAAGCCCCAATCCCTGCATGCAATCTCCATTGCTCATACGGTCTTTCCTGAACTCTGCCTTACCTTCGGGCACCTTCCTAATTAGTCATTCGCTTGGTTACACATATTTGCCTTTGTTATGCACTTTAAATCTACACTTTTCAAAGGGAATATCCGACTATTTATATAGCCTATGTATGTATGTATGCACATATATTTGAATATATATTCTACAAGCCCCTACAGAGAAAGACTCTACAAACAAAAATAGTTTTAGAAATTGTTCTATATTCAACTAGAGCATATAAGTAGTGTAAGGGCATGACACAGTCGTTAGTTTTATTTTTAAAGGGGAGGAAGGCTCAGTCACTTCATTTTTGATTTATGTATTTTTTGCTGATTTTGTCGGCTTTTTCTGTTTTCCTGTGTGTGTCGGGAGATAAGCCGCTTTTGTGGCATTTATCAAGCCGATTTAAATATTATCAAAGCGTTCGAAGAAACAACACAAATGGCACACTGACCCAATGAACCCCAAAATGCACTACGACTTGTACCCTCACTGCTATCTCCCTCTATCAGACACACACACACACACACACACACACACACACACACATTAATAAATGGAGAGAGACAGAGAAGAGTTTTGTCTCTTTGTCACTCTTGCTTTCTGGGTTTATATTTAGAGTCGGTGATAGTCACTTGGCACCCGCGATTGCAACATTTCGGTTAGCATTTTTATGGCCTCTTGATTTATGGTTAGCGATTGCATTTCAAATTGATTGGCTTCGAATGTTTTACGATGAGAGTTTAACAAATTTTCCAAAAAAGAGTTTAAATGCAGACATAAAGATATGAATCTTAAACATAAGTGGGAATAATTAAATGTTATATGATTCTCTAGATTTCAGTATTCGTATAATTAAATATGATACCTAACACATTAAAAAAAAATTTATTATCAATTAGGCTTTATAATACTAAACTAAACTGCCAAGTGAATAGAATCGATAAAATATGTCAAAAGACTTTAGTTCATGTGATTTAATATTCTATTAAAACTATATAGAGTAAGGTATTTAACAGAGAATTTCCTCTCATCGGCAGACTTTGCCTAGGGCTCTAACATGGCAACGCTAAAACCAGTTGCGAATTATAATTGAAAAGTTGAATTAGGGTCTTATCTTATGTAGTTTTCCAATCAACTTTTCGGTATTTTCGTTATACATAAAACAAATGACTTTAAAAATAATCACTGGATGGAATTTATGATAATTATTGTAGACGGACGTGGCGGCATCCATTTTGTGGCACAGACTTTTCATTATTCATACAATTTTGTTATGCTCGTAATAAAACTTTCATAATCTACTATAACTTTTATAGTGATTTTATTAGTTTACCCGAAAGCTTCTTAAATTTTTGCCATGTCCATCAACAATCAGCAAAGTGAAGGAAGAACACCACAGAGTTAAACGCTGAAAGAGACAAAATGTGTGGGTTGGCAAACCGAAGATGAGATTATCATTAAAAAGCATAGAGATGCGAACCAAAAAAAAAAAAAAAACAAACAAAAATAAACAGAATCTGAAGTGAAACGAACAAGCAGTCTATGGTCATTGTCGATGGATGGATGGATGGATGAATGGGTGGGATAGATAGATATGAATAAATACAAAAACAGAACATAAAATCCTCTTAGACAACATGATGATGATGATGAAGATGGTATGGATGTGGTTGTGGATGATGAAGGAGGAGACGCCAATCAGCCTATCGCCTTGTAAGAAGGCTCCTGAAGCTCAGCTTCTCAGTTCAGTGCGTTAAAGAAGCCGCAAACAAGCAAATTAAGTAACTCATTCCAGAGAGTTTTCCCCACTGAGTTTTCCACCCCACCCCCAACTATCATTTTGCCTTTCCATGGCGGTGTTGGCGGTGGTGACTGTACTTAAGGCAAAAGTTGGCAAACCAACAGAACTTTTCGTTTTTCTTATACTTATGCTTATTTCAGGTAAAACCGAAGGCGGAATGTAATAATGCCAAGATGATGTTTGCATTTTGCAAAGGATGGGCGGCATTTGGGGCGCCTGGTGGGCGGGTGAAAGTTGCGGAAAAACAAAGCGATGACTTGAGTAGTATTTTTTGTTTTATTTTTTTTGTATTTTCATTCTGTTCTGGTGGAACTGCAAACTGCAAAACTGCAGCAGCCAAGTTAAGTAAAGACAAAAACGCGACAAAAGCCAAGGCAAGGCAAAAGTTTCCACTTTCAAGTGTTGCTGCCACTGCCACTGCTGCAGCTTTGTTTGACGTTGTTAGGCGGCGACGACGATGCCGACGACGACGGCAAAACTTTCCGCCCGTTGGCAATACTTTTCACTTTGTACATACTTAACGCTTACTGTCATTTCTATTCCCTTACCAATTTCTATGCCATCTTTCTTCTCATCCTCCTCGTCCTCATCCTCGTCATCGTCATCATCATCCTTTCCATTCTCATCCTGTCCTGCTGCTCTTTCCTAACATCCGATTTTGTGTCAGGCAATAAAAAAATAATTTAGCTGCTTTTTTGTGGCGCCTTACCCCTCACACACTCCCTCCCAACTTTCGCTCGGTAAATGTCCCCCACACCCTTCAACCATATGAGTTATAGACTTTTGGTTTCATTCTTGTAAATTATGCTTGTTCTTCTAAATTATATAAGTAATTTCCATGATATACTTTTAGTCTTATTTTTGTACATTTTGTATTTTTATGTAAAAACTTTTGCTCAAGGTCAATTGTTTTTGGAATTTGAATTACCAGAGCGAGAATGAGAGAGAGAGAGAGAGAGAGAGAGAAGGAGAAGGGGGCAGAACCATCAAAAATTTTACTCGTAAAGTTAAAGTTATGAGTTTATAGCCCAAGCTATTGGACAAATAATATATATAAAAACAGAATGAAACAGCAAATAAACAAAAACAAAGAATAAAAAAAAAACACTTTATAGAGATTTAAGAGGTTGAAATTTTGTATGGAAATAATGAATCTTTGCATTGAATTAATTGCCTGGGAAAATGTCCAATGGGAGGCATAAAAAAGTAAAATAAAACCCCCAAAAAAGCAAAACAAACAAATTTTGATTAAAGAACTTTTTTTTTTAACTAAAAAGATAAAATGATATATACGGGTGCATAGTATGTATATGCTTCAATTTGGCAACGCCACAGGGTCAAAAGTAAACCAGTACAAAACCTATCACAAGATCGTCAGATACAAAAGTGAAGAGTTAGAATGGAGTTAGTCTGCATATAAGGTGTTACAACTATTTTCATTTAAAAACTATTCGATTATTATTACTTTGATATGATAATCTTATAGGCTTATTATTATTACAAATAATAATTAGTCTTGTAAGATTATTACTAATAATTATAAGTCTATACGATTATCGTATCAAGCCAGTTTTAACTGGTATTTGGCAGAAAAATCAATTTTCATTATATCGTTGATTGAGCGAAAATATCTTGAATACAACTTTTGAGCAAAAGTTTCTTATTGCTTCGTTCCATTTCGTTACTTTCGCTTTTGACCCCACTTCTGCCTGAGATTCGTTTACGGCGTTCCTCTTCACGTCGCTTCCATCATATCTTACGTTTTGAGTTGCCAGTTAGGAAGTGCAATCATAATTCTCAAAAATAGTTTTTCTTTTTTATTTTCGGTCGGTCACTCAAACTGTGCGAAACGAGCACCTTCCAACTTGCTCTCAAACCCCTCCCTTGGCCATAACCCCATCTGGCCAAGTGTACGGCCCACAAGCCACTTAACCCTTTGATGGACAGTCTCGGTCTCTCTTTCCTCCCCAACACTGGCCACAAATGGGTTTGCAAGGGGGCAATAGCAGAATATGGCAAAGGACGAAAGTCGGGAGAGGATGAAGAAGAGACGAAGAAATAGTAGTAGTAGTACTATAGAGTATTACAAGAAGAAGATGAAGAAGGGGCAATTGTAGTTGCTGCTGTTGCAGTGTTTACACAACTTTTGCCAGCGACCACAAAATCTGTTATTAGTGTCAAGTGGACTTGTGAGAGACTTTTGCCTTCACTCTTCACTCTCTCTGCTCTCTCTGTCTCTTTCTTTGTCGTTCTATTCCTTTGGTAAATTTGCTACTTTCCCCATTCTGAAAATAGGAAACTTTTGCCAAAATATTATGAGGCTGTTAGGTGGGCGAAATAATGGGGATAGAGGTGAAGGCGGTGTGTGGGGTTGAGAAACGGAAGAAAGAGATATTACATTTTGTGTACTCGTGATCAAATTTGAAGTTAACACGTCGATTCAAAACTGGCTATTGCTTAACAGAATTGTTAAAACTTTGCCTAGTGTTGGAAAATGTGAGCGGAATCTTTTCGGAATGTGTATTGAAGAGTTCAATTAGTAAACACTTAAATTCGAAAAATTTTAAGCTCATGATTTATACATTTCCTAATATTATCACTTACGCTTATATTACCTGACAAATTGTTGACTAAGTCCTATCTTAAATTCTTAAGTACTCCCACTTGGCCCATTTATGTCCGCTTGTTGTCTTTGGCATCACTTTATATTTAATTTCCTTTCATTTCATTTAATTTCCTCACTTTATTCATAGGCCAAATCTTGCTGTCAACAGTTTCCACTTCCAGCCATCCTCATTTATTCATCCTTCTCCTGCTCGTCAAAGTCCTGTGCCAGGACTAACCAATCGTCAATCTGTAGTCTCAAGTAAATCTGTTTGTCTTAACGCATAATAAATCAGCCACAACAGAAGAAAAACCGACAACAAAAAACACACGAAAAAAATTAAGATGAAGATGAGAAGTAAAACCAAAAAAAGAAAGGAAACTGGAGAAAAGAAAGGGAATATTTTGAATGACCATTCAGTTGAGTTGATAGACTCCCTTTGGCTCATCTCCTTTTCTCTCTTTCTCTCTGTAGACTTTCGACTTTGACTCTGAATGACGACAAGCAATTCTCAAATATGCCACTCTTAACTAAGGCAAACTGTCTGAATCTCAATTTGAAGCAATCAATCCATCAATCAGTTTGCCCTCTCTCTTTCTCCCTCTCCCCTGTCCCTTAGAGAGGTTCGAGTTATTCTTAGTTCTTGTTTCCGTTTGGCTAATTAAAGTTGCTCATAAATTCAAAAGGGCACAAGAATCGTCATTGGCATTTATTCATACATACATACATACATACATACATAGTTCGTTTTGCGTCTTCTTTTGTTGATAACCGCAGAAATGGCAGCTCGGCGCTTACAATGGTTTTCTATTTCACTAGGAAGGCCTGTCCAATGACTTATCTTGAGTTTTGAGTCAATGCCAAAAGTGTCAGGGACAATGCGCTTTCTCGTCATCGTCATCGTCTTTGAACTTTCAATCCGTCTAGATGTATGTATGTGTGTATTTATGTATATATTTCCCCCAATTCTTAGTGCTTATGTTTGAGGCTCTTCTCTATTAGACCTTTGCCTTCATCACTCTTTTGTGTTCATTGAGTGCTTTGTTGGTGCTATTGATTGGTAAGAGCAACGAACGCCAAGACGAGCCGGTTGGGTGGTTTACCAGCTCAACTTTGCTCACAGTCTTAAATGTCAATGAAATCAGGTTCTTTTCTCCGTTTCTCTTCTTTGCATTTCTTTTCGTTGCGTTACATTTCGTTTTGTTTCCTTTGAACCATTTCGAATGGTACTCACAGACGCTCTAAGCTGTTTACCGTCAGACCCTTTTCAGTCGCTTTTCGCCAAAGAAAAGTATTGCACTCGCATTTAATATGACTGCATAAATACCATGAGCTAACATGCGACATAGTGGACTAGGTCGATAAATATTTGTAGAGTAGAGTCCAGTTTACTTATCGGGGAACTTTATAGCAGGTCAGGTCGATAACTTTCAAGGATTCTTCACTCGATCTGGGGTAAATTTCAAAACATAGCTAGTTTTGTCCAATGTTCCTGCACCACTTTAGAGTATCAAACACCATAGTTTAGACTTTAGAAAAAAGCAAACTTTTAGTCGAAAAAATCAGCCCGAAGTAAATGTCTCTCCCCTTTCTGGACATGGGTTACAAAAAATTGGAATCGTAGTATTTTGATAATACAGGTCTAGTCGTTACTGCTTACAAGTTCACAATATTCAATTAAACATTGACCTCGAATTTGCCTACACGGGAATACAAAAGTCAGAGAATATGTTTCTGTGTGTTGCTCATAATAAGCAACTTATGGGTCACACACAATTCGATGACGAATCTCACACTCAGAACACACAAAAGGGATGGAAAAATGGGAGATCCTATTCCAACTATATCGCACAATTTATCGAGACATTTGGCGGTGTAGTCGTATTGCCCCATTTTCGATACGATTTGTGCATATTATTGTCTTACTTATGTAACATTAGTGTTTTATTTATGGATGTTGCCACGACAGAAATAACCCCAAAACTCCGTTCCCATGCCCATACCCATACTCATCTACACCGTATCCATTCCCAATATCCATCCAGAAACTGAAACCGAAACCCAAACCCCAATTCCAACTTCAAGTCGAACCTCCGAGCCCAAGCCCGAGCCCAATCTTTCAATCTGGTGCGAAAGTTTCCGCCCGGCGCGTGAAACTTTTCCTTTTTTTTTTGTGCTTTCTTTATTTTTATTTTTCTGGGTGGAAAGGGACGGGAGGTTTAGGGGACTTGGTAGGGTTTCCCTGCTTTCTGCTGATGCTGCGACGTCGTGCCTTATCTTGGTATATCGGTAAATGGGCGTGAGTGTGGGCGTCGGCATGGGAGTGGGCGTGGGCTTTCGGTTTGTTCACTTAACTCGCTCAGTGGGCACCTTTTGTTGTTGTTGTTGTTAGTGTTGCTGCTGTTTCATGTGGCACGTTGTCCTTGTTGCTGTGCCAGATTTTTGCTTTTGGCTCGGTTGCTCGTTTTTCAACCATTTTTGTCGCCAAGTTGGTTGACTCTGAAGAGGTTATTTAAATTAATTTCTGCGGTTGCAATAAATTTGTTTGTGTGTGTATCTACTTTTTTTGTATTTTTGGTTTTCTTCTTTGCTGTTGTTGTTGTTGTTGCATAAACCATTATTTACTGGCTTTCGACTTCTTTGGGTCGGTGGTTCGATAGATGGATGATTGGGTGGTTGGCCTCCCCATTTCTATATATAGATATATATATAGATATATATATATATATATAAGTATGTTTATGTATGTATTTTTTTATTTATAGACTGACTCTGGCTATCAATATTTAACGTTTTAATGTTTGTTCGCCCTTTGTTATTGTTCTCGTTGTTTTTAATTTTGTTGTTGTTGTTGTTGCCGTTGGCGTGGCCGTTTGTGTGCTATAGGTCCACTTATAAATTTTCAATTAATTTAATTTCATAATTAAATTTAGGCTTGTGGCTGGGTCGACTGGTTAGTTCGGTCGGTCTCGGGTCTCGGGTTTCGGGTCTCAGGTCCCATGTCCCGGGTCCCCAGATCTCTGCCCGCTGGCAACGTTTAAAATTAGCTTAAGCCGCAAACATTTTTAATGCCATTTAATACAAATTTGTGCACAAATTGCCAAAAGGTTAATTAAAACTAAATTAAACGCACAATTTCTAAAATTAAGCCAATTAATTACAGTCGCCACTCGAAAAGAAAGAAACCTCAAATGCACACATTATCTCATAATCAAATAACCATATACAGTTTAGTTTTAATTAACCCAACTAAAATCAAATATGCCTTCTTTCCATTAATGTTTCACTTAACCAAACATACAAAAGCTTACCAAAAATAAAACGGTTTGATCGGTTTACCTGAAAGTAAAGAATATATATTTCAATTAATTACGGTTCGAGCATGAATTTCTGTTTGAAATGTTTATAAATAAACATAAATTGCTTGAATTAGCTAAAGTATTTTCATGTCACGCCCTTTCTCTTTTTACGTCCTCTATACGTTTTTAGCACTGTAGATTGAAAATAATAATAGCAATATTTAAGATAAATCAAATGGCAAATAATCTAAATGAGTGAATAATCCTTACTCAACGCCCTCCTAATTCTGTCCCCCGCCCTGCTCTTGCTCTTGTTTGCCCATCATGGAACTGGCCACACTTAATTTGCATAGAAAATGTGCAAATGAATAAATCAACATACATCAAACATCACAAAACGAAAAAAAAGTAACAAAATGGAAACCAGCACAAAAAAAACCTAAACTAAATGGATTTTATAGTTTGATGACCAAAACTACGAGCCGAATAGTAGAGATTGGTTAAAAGGGGAAATATCTATCTAAATAAATAAATAAAACAAATGAAATCAATATAATCATCAATTGAAAATGTCATGGTGAAGAGAGTAAAATAAAATAAGTGCATAATGCGGCCATAAAATGCATTAAAATTAAATGCAAAAATGCAAATTCAAATTGACACTAGCCTCAACTCAGTTCTCAACTGAAATCGGCTAACTGCAGATAAAGATACAAAATATATACACAAATATACACGGATATACGCATATAGATAGTGCATTTCACATGCAGGGGCAATAACCCTCAATCTACGGATGAATGGCTACGGGCAGCGTGAACAATCAGAAAAAAAAACATATAAAGAACAAAATGAAAAAAAAAAAATACCAAACGGTTAACAGCATTTAATTACATTGATTTATTTGTGGTAAGTTCGAGTAGTCGATGAAATATTGGGCAACAAAAAATCGTAATAAATAATATTGTAAATAAAAACCACAAAAAAATGCCAGCAATGAAAAACAAGCAATATACAGTTTAACCAGCACGAAAAAAAACATAAAATATTAAAAATTCAGTAAAAACTTCAACAAAATATACATATTTTGATTACGCTAATCCTGATGACGCAAAATGAGTTATCATTTCCAACTACATAGTTTTATCATCGATGATATGCATTGCAATTTTAATGAAGTAAGTAAGTCGTCTCGCCGACTTTGGTATACCATACACCAGTAAAGCAAATATTTCAAGCATTTTCACATGCTTCTTACAAGCATATCTTAGTATCTCGCTCACTCAATCATACGAGCACCCTAGCGCCCCCACCAGCCAACGGCCAACTCCGGCCTTATGGAAAAACGTTTATATGCATAACTCGACTGTTTTTTATCCGATTTTGATCAAATTTGGTATTTTGCTAGATATTAGTATTAAATTTAAGTGTGCCAAATTTGATTGCATGAGGTAAAAAAATACGGGAGATAATCAAGTTTTTCAAATTACGGGGGCGGAAAAGGGCGTGTCAAAATTTGTATGCATACAAAATGTGTGCATTTACTAAGCGAATATACATACCAAATATGGTGTCTCTAGCTGGAATAGTTTTTGAGATAAACGCTTTTTTTAAATTGCGGGGGCGGAAAGGGGCGTGGTAAAAATTTGAAATAAACTTGATCACTCTACATACTACACGAGTCTACATACCAAATTTGGTGGCTCTAGCTCTTACAGTCTCCGAGATCTAGGTGTTCATACGGACAAACGGACAGACGGACAGACGGACGGACAGACGGACATGGTTAGATCGACTCGGTTGTTGATCCTGATCAAGAATATATATACTTTGTGGGGTCGGAGATGCTTCCTTCTGCCCGTTACATACATTTTGGCGACTTTAATATACCATTTCACCCTATGGGTGTATGGTATAAAAATTCATAATTAAGTCTGCAGATGATGAAACTTAAAACTTAGCTACAAACACAATATGCTAAACTGATTTTATTATCTTACTTGTTAGATTAATATCCAGTAATTAATATCTAGCATTGAATCGATTAGTTTTTCATCTATTTACAATGTATTTTATCTAAAGCACTTGAATCTGAATGATTTTTGGCGCTTTAATATAATTGATTAAAGTCTACTACATTTAACAGAAATGATTGGCCCTTTGGCCGAGTAAATGTTAATTGCCAATTTGAAAATTTCGCATAGATAAGTTTTGCATATTCTATCAATTAAGCCTTTCCATAATCCCAACAACAACAACTAGTGAATAACTTGACAAATTTATTTCTTGGTTTCGAATTTGACTTAATTTGAAATATTTTGTAACACTAAACACATATACATATACATATACATATACATATACATATACATATACATATACATATACATATACATATACATATACATATACATATACAATAAAAAAAAAAAAAAAAAAAAAAAAAAAAAAAAAAAAAAAAAAAAAAAAAAAAAAAAAAAAAAAAAAAAAAAAAAAAAAAAAAAAAAAAAAAAAAAAAAAAAAAAAAAAAAAAAAAAAAAAAAAAAAAAAATACATATACATATACATATACATATACATATACATATACATATACATATACATATACATATACATATACATATACATATACATATACATATACATATACATATACATATACATATACATATACATATACATATACATATACATATACATATACATATACATATACATATACATATACATATACATATACATATACATATACATATACATATACATATACATATACATATACATATACATATACATATAACATATACAAAATATACATATACATAACATATACATATACATATACATATACATATACAAAAAAAAAAAAAAAAAAAAAAAAAAAAAAAAAAAAAAAAAACATATACATATACATATACATATACATATACATATACATATACAAAAAAAAAAAAAAATATACATATACATAAATATACATATACATAAAAAAAAAAAAAAAAAAAAAAAAATACATAACATATACATATACATATACATATACATATACATAAATATACATATACATATACATATACATATACATATACATAAAATATACATATACATATACATATACATATACATATACATATACATATACATATACATATACATATACATATACATATACATATACATATACATATACATATACATATACATATACATATACATATACATATACATATACATATACATATACATATACATATACAAAAAAAAAAAAAAAAAATATACATATACATATACATAAAAAATATACATATACAAAATAAAAACATATACATATACATATACATATACATATACATATACATATACATATACATATACATATACATATACATATACATATACATATACAAAAAAAAAAAAAAAAAAAAAAAAACATATACATATACATATACATATACATATACATAAATAAAAAAAAAAAAAAAAAAAAAAAAAAAAAATAACATATACATATACATATACATATACATATACATATACATATACATATACATATACATATACATATACATATACATATACATATACATATACATATACATATACATATACATATACATATACATATACATATACATATACATATACATATATACATATACATATACATATACATATACATATACATAAAATACATATACATATACATATACATATACATATACATATACATATACATAACATATACAAAAATAAATAAAAAAAATAACAATAAATAAATAAAAAAAAAAAAAAAAAAAAAAAAAAAAAAAAAAAAAAAAAAAAAAAAAATATACATATACATATAAAAAAAAAAAAACATATACATATACATATACAAATATACATATACATATAAACATATACATATACATATACATATACATATACATATACATATACATATACATATACATATACATATACAAAAAAAATACATATACATATACATATACATATACATATACATATACAATAATACATATACATATACATATACATATACATATACATATACATAAATACATATACAATATAAATATACATATACAATATAAATACATATACATATACATATACATAATATACATATACATATACATATACAATAACATATACATATACATATACAATAAAAATACAATACATAAAAAAAAAAAAAAAAAAAAAAAAAAAAAAAAAGGATATGCAGAAGAATGCATATTCAAAAGGGAACTTTGCATATTCATTAGAGACATTGCCGAAAAGGCAGACTCAGACATAGCTGCAACTACATATTATTTGATGCCTTTTCGAAGTAGAAGTAGCAACTCCATTAATATGACATAAATCGACAGAGAAAATGTGCCATGAACAGAAACGAGACGACAACGACAGTTGCAGACAGTAGCTGAAGCAGAAACTGGAGATGATGGTACAGTCACGCATTTTGGCAAAAGGAACGTGCACGTGAAAATGTGAGCCATGTAAAATGAAGTCACTCTCCAGTTTCGTCATTTTTATGCATATTTTATCTAATTTTTAACACTTTCATCAAATTGCCATGACAACGTCGCATCGTTACCCATCTTGATGTGCCGAGGGCTGTTTTAGAAAATTATTACAACTGACGTTGATTTTTTTGGGCATATGTTTGAATATTAAGGGGAAAGTCTTTCTTTTTTTCTGAGTTTTAGTTTTGATCTGGCTGACTTTGTAGAAGTTTGTAGCAACCCTCGTTTTGGTTGCAGGAGTATCCTGTGCGTGCACCTATCCCACTATGTATGTTTGTATGTATATGACTCTACCTTTGCTTCATTTCTGGGTTTTAATTAAACACTCTGCTAACAATGTAGATTCACATTCCTTTGCTCGCTTAGTTAGTGTTTACCACACGCCCACACCACACCACACGAGAAGTTTCAACTCATTCCACCATATTTCACCATTTGCCCATTTTATTCCCAATTATTCCGACTTTATTTCACCTTTTCTGCATGCATTGTACATACATTTAATTAATATTTTCCAGATTTCGCATTACAACGCTCAAACTAAGAAGAGCGAAAGTATTTCTTAATTACTGAAAGAGAAATAATTTTAATGCATCGTGAGAAGCGAGAAACTGGCCAAAGAAGGAGAGTGAAAATAATATTTAATTCTAAACCAGGTAAAATATGTTAATTGTTTGTTGCCACAAGAATCCCAAAAATCTGAGAAAGTATTTACATCATGTTTCACGGTTGCATCATATATCATTAATTAACATTGTACTATTAGTGTTAGTGGATTACGAAAGTAAGTGATGGTGTTAGAATGAATGAATATCTAAGTAAAGTGGCCAACACTGTTGACGCTAGAAACCATTATATTGAAGCCATTCTTGAATGAGTTCAAAAATAGTCGGGATTGTGTCAAGTCAACAATTGATATAAGTACATACTTTAGATGAATGTCTGTATGGCAATGGCAAGACACACAACCAACTAAGGGCAGAACTCTGATCACTTGTTTTTTGTTTGGTCACAGTTTAAGTTCTTATATTTTTCGACCCATTTTTTTCGTCTCTGCTTTTTATTGCCCTCTCCACAATTGGCCCATTATTCAAAAGTATCGTATTTCGCAGCCTATGCGTTCACTTCGATACTTCACTTTGGAAATGAAAAAGGCTCTGTGATTTCATATCAAGTTATAAATATATGATGTTTAAACAGTTACAGGGAAAAGTTTTAGTTGTATTAAATGTTGAAGAACTGTTTACGTGGAGAATTTGAACGTTCGTTTTGATGTTGGCAAACTTTTTTCAACGAAATTTTCAACAAAATGAACTTTTGCTGTGGCTTCAAAAATAACCGCTTAATCATATCAAATAAATGAAAAGCCATAAATTATTGATACCTTCGAAAATTGGGGAGAAAAACAAAATAAAATGAAATTTTCAATTGAGGCAACGGCATGGTGTGGCATGGCAAGTGTGTGGCAAGTCCAGGAACCTATATCAGCTGTCATTTACGGAAATTGCTAAACATACTGGAAAAACATATTATGGGTACGAGAAACTTTTCTCTCTCATTTGATTGATTTGTGTGGGAAGCAAACAAAAAGGGTATAGAACCCACACATGTAAACACCCGCACACATGCCTAAGCACACACACACACACACACATGCTCATACATATTAAAGATTTCGCTCTAATTAGTGACAAATGTTCGATTTGGCAAAAACTTTTTTCTTTTGCAAACACAAAATTGAAGCCAGAAACCTTTTGCCTTGACCATTTTATGTCGTATCGTTCAGAGCAAACGAATGTGAGTGTAAATGAAAAATTCCTTTTACATAATACCCCTAACGAGTGTACCCCATTAGACCCACCTCCCTCTAGTATGCCACGTCATGCATTTTCCCAGTCTATTACCAACTTTTACTTTAGCTCTTGCAATGCCAAGCCCTTTCATTCATTCACAGAAAGAGATAACTTCATCAACATTTTTGTGCCTTTCAATAGCATCTCGTACTATCCACTCGCTTGCCATCTCTTTCAATTCATTTTCAATTTCAGCATTTCCAACAGACCGATGTCCATTTGTCTATTTGTCATGGTGTATTTAGCCGTTAAAGTTTCCGGTACTACATAGTATAGAAGTTTTTCACTAACTAGATAAATCATAAGGTTTTCTTTTCTCTAGCGGTTTCTCACATATGTAAAACCCAGAAACAAATACATACATATATCTCAATCGATTATCAATTTTTTGTTTGTTTGCGTGAATTTTGATAAATTTATTATTGGTGATTTGAGAGCTTTCTTTCTCTTATTTTCTCTTATTGAGTTCAATGATTAGTATTCTATCCCTCTCCGTCTCTCCCTCTCTCTCTCTCTCTCTTTTGTTTGTATCATATTCGAAATAATCTCTTTTTTTGTTTGACAGTTTGTATAATGGAAAACTTTGTAGATACACACGTTTAAAGCACT
This sequence comes from Drosophila willistoni, assembly GCF_018902025.1. Taxonomy (NCBI): domain Eukaryota; kingdom Metazoa; phylum Arthropoda; class Insecta; order Diptera; family Drosophilidae; genus Drosophila; species Drosophila willistoni. The sequence continues at coordinate 3,147,073 of NW_025814053.1, forward strand.
TCAAAGTCACATTGATCTTAGGAGAGCAGCTTTCCCTTCCCTTTCCTATAATCTCCTCTGTACTTTTTGAATGCAAGTGTGTTTGTTGTTGTTGGGATACTTGCAAAGAAATTGTAGCAAAACCAATAAAAGTGTAAAAAATAAATATATATACATATATGTATATGTGTATATAAAGAAACATGAAAATAAATAAAAACGAAACCTGAAGGAAAACTATAACAGAAAGCGAAACAGCAACAAGAAAAGAAAATCATAAAAACGATATGAAATTTATGCGCATATTTCATTTCCTTTTGGCTGAAACGGTTGTTTCCTGTGCAAAACGAGTTGCTCACGGGGCCATGGGTATGCGAGTCAGCGTGTTTGCAGATGGATTTGAAGAGCCAGAAGAAACATCTTCTTTAGATATAACGAGGGTCGTATGACAAGTACCACGGCCTGACCTTACCAATACACCGCCTCCATCCTCTATAGAGATTGACAATCTTTTGTATATTTTATGAAAATATGTAAATGAATGAGATTATAATCGCATCTCATTCATCTAGATGTGACTATCTCGTCTGTCTCTTGTCCATGTGGCATATATTCCGAGTGATCTGTTAGGATACTTATTAGGCAGCCCTTTTTGTTGTTTTTAGGCACTGGCTTTTTGTTGAATTTTATTTTTCTACTCTCTGTGTGTGTGTGTGTGTGTGAGAGAGAAATTTGGGAAGACAACTGCAAGGCGAAAAGTGTATTTTACTTATCTATAACCCATTCCTATGCAAGTTTGTATGTACTATATAGGTCTGGGCGGGCAAAAAAATGCAATTTCAATAAGAGTTTCAACCGGTTTTTATTCACAAATATATGGGATGTACCTTCTAGCATACTATATGGACGGTTGAGGTTGTTTTTTTGGCGCATAACTTGTGTCTGTGGCCATGCATTTTTATTGCCGATGGCGACGACGACGACGACGAAGTCGACGACTTGACCCCTGAGTGCTGGCCAAATGCTGTCAAGATATTGATTCTGAGGTCCTTTTTGGTTCTTTCTTCTTCTGGCACACAAAAAAAAGAAAAAATCTTTTGGCTCTTGCATTTTCTGTTGGTTAACATCGTAAAATGTTTTGCCGGAGACCTTTCTTGTTCGGTTTCTCTTTCTCTCCGCCCTGTATGTGGTAACCTACATACACATATGAATCTACACACACACACATACTAATCATAACCAGGAACAACAATAAAATAGTGGAAAAAATCTAAGGTACAGTAGAGCATAAAAGGAGCAGCAGTTGAGTAGCAGCTGGTGCTGCTTCTGGTGCTACTTCTGGTGCATTTAAAGATGCTGACACGCCCACCTGCTGCCCATTTTATGCATTACGTGAGAGAGTAAGAAAACTACGTTTTATGACGGTAACGGTGCTTGAAAACAATACATACTCGATTTAATAACCTCTCAGAAGGAGAAAACTCCTGGAGTCTGCTGGTCCTCCCACTCGGAATCGCACTCGCACTCACATTTCTTCTTCTGTTGCTGCTGCTGCCGCTTCTCTTTCCACTTTCTGTTGTTGGGTCTTTTCAAACAACGTGCAAGTGAATTCGATTTGAGTGGAGAAAAGGCAAAGAAAAGAAGCATTCAAAATCCATTCCTCTCACACACACTTATTGTCAGTGTCTGTATGTGTATATGTTTATAATAAACATACGACTTACCGTCACCTCACACACCTACACATAAAAAAGAATTCGGCTAATTTCCACTTAAGCTGTTGGGTAGCGGTGAGGGGCCTCCCCCAGCTGACTAGCTGGTGGGTGAAAGACGAGAAGACGGCGGAGCAGAAACTGGAGGTGGAAGTAAAGCCAAGTCGGAGGAAGACAAAGAGGAGGAGACGCCTGTTAAGGTACAACAAAAGATGCAATAATTTACGCCACAACAACGCATAAATCTGTCAAAGTTGTTTAAAAATTAAATAAAATTCAACGACAACAAAACGAAGACAACGCGTGAAGGCGCATCAAATGAAGATGGGAAAAGCAGGCGAAATTTGTGAATGGCATTGGGAATGGGTATGAGTATGGAAATGAGGAAGGCGTCGCCAAGGCGTCGACTTAAGAAATACTATGTACCTAGATGAGGAGTGGTACATAGACTAGAGATGGCAATCACGACCAAACAGGGTAGCAATGACTATCACAAATTCTACATCTATCTGTAGTCGACGTAAGCGTTCTTTTTATCTTTTTGTGAGCACATTGAGCTTTCAGATGGCTAAATCTACTAATTCAAGAGAAGTAACCACAAAGTATGTCACAGAAAAGAAACATTAGAAACTTCTATCTAGATATAATGCATATTCTATATATGCATATTCTAGATCCAATCCATCGAAACAGTTTCAAATTCCGATATAAAGAGTATCGACTCTTTTCCATAAACGACTAATATTTCTTGTGACTAGAGAGACGAATACTTCCGATAAATAAATTAAGTCTTAATAATTAAAATTGATATTTTCGAGCCGATATAGCTAAACTTTAAGGGTTTATATTGAGGTTAGACAGAAAAGTTGCTAGGCTTTAGTTGAATAAAAAGAAAGAGAGGAGAGATAAATATCTTATCTCATTACAAAGTACATACTGTTGAGAGACGATGACGATATCTTTTTGTAATCCAATTTTAATCAAAAATGCCTTAAAATTTGCGAATTTCGATTCACTTTCTTTAGTTGTTTTAAGAAAAATAACACTTCAGAATTAAAAAATTCGGATTTTCAATTGACATCGAAACGGATTTTGGATCTAAATTGAAATAAATAATTTGCCGCCTTGGGCATTTGCTCAAAAGTGCTTCTATTGTATTTCCACGGCTGATAATATTGGCTAGGAATATAAAATACCTACTCATACTTGCTAGACCACATTTTTCGAAGTAAAATTAGTGAACAAAGTAAACACACCGAATAATAGAATAAAATAAATGAACAAATAGCACCTCACACAAGACATACATACGAAAAAACATGATAAAGTAGGTACTAACAACAACAACAGATAATATAAAACTCTGCGTAGACATCGTGACAATAGAGCAAGGAAAATTGAATTTTATTTTCTTTTACGCGTTTTTTTTTTTTTTTTTTTGCCGGCTTCTTTTATGTTTATGTTTTTACATTTTGTTGCTTCTGCAGCAGTAAACAAATTATATTATTTCTTGTTAATTGTTTTGTTTCTTACATTTTGTTGGACGCATGGCATAAAGAGCAGAAGAAGACCGTTTAGGAGCAGGAGCATGGGGGCGAAAAAAAGAAGTCATCAGAAATTGTCTAATTTATGTTGATTTAAATAGTCGTTTGGGAACCATAAAAAATCTCAGCCTATTTAGTGTTAAGTGTGAGAAATTATATTTATTTTTGATTTCATGATTTCTGGAAATCAAAAAAAATAAAAAAAATCAAACTCAAACGTTGGCGGAGGGAGGACAACGACTCTGAAACAACAAGCAAACAATTTGAAATCGCAGCCTAAGGACCATTGCGCCATAGACAGAGGCAAAAATTCTTGGGATTGCCTTATTTCACTAATAAGTTTTGCATTTTTAACTACTACATAACGAAACATGAAATTGGACTTTGCTTTTTATTAATTTTGCCGGTCTCTGAAACTGAGAAGAGCTTCAGCAAATTCTGAACTGAAAAACAAAAACACTTTAAGCAATGAAAAAGTTTCGTTTTAACCTAACAATCAGAGGGTATACTCATTTTTTGTGATAATATAGATCACAATGACAGGATCAATATTAGTTTCCCAAACAATATATAATTTTATTAACTAATCTATTTTCCTTTCAATTCAATTTGTAAAGATTTTTTATATAGGTACATAGTTTTTTGAAAATTGATTTGACTTCATTTAAAGAAAGTTAGATTTGCCTTAAAATGGTATAAATCAGAAGGATCTCTTTAGTATTTCTATTACATGGAATAGTCAAATAAAGCACACCAAATACTTATGAAATTCAGGTTTTATTGTAAAATCTCTTAGGATTACCACACCCGTTTAGGTGTAAAGATAATATTTTCATAAGTTTGAAAGAAACTTTAAAGTGTTATTTCTAAATTGAGTAAATCCTTAATAAGGGTATATAGACTACGGCGGCACTTTCAAACTTTTTGGTTTTTCATCCCCTCTTTGATGATGATGCCCCCCACTCCCCTCCCCATCCCTCACATACCCGCTAATGCAAACAAAACCGCTAAGAGCGCCACGTCAATCAAATGGGCAGACATTGTAATGTACACGTAAGTTTTTCTTTCGAAGGAAAACAACCAAAAGTTTGCCTTTACCACCTCTGTCCGCTTACCTCTCACTCGAAGCTGTCAGTAAATTGCACAGAAATTTTTCTGTAAGTTAGAAAAACATGTGGGGAACAACTAACTTTTTTGTTTTCCTTAGTTTTTGTTTTCCATCCAAGAAGCGAACAAAACGAAAACGAAAAAGAAAAGAAAAACCGTATGTTTTTCCCAAAAGAAGAAGGAAAATGCAATTTTTGAGAGCTGAAATGAACGAAACTTAGGGAAACCCCACCCATTTTATAGGGCAATCTGCTGCCGTCCAACTTCCTTCCCTTAATATTCCCGAATGTCAAAGAAAGTCTCGCAGACTTCGACGCATTTTAATGTAATTACATTTAATGAAATTACATTAAATAATAAGAAAGTGTCAGCAGGGCGGGGGGGCAGGTAGTGGAGCAGGAGGTAACGAAAAATGAAAGAAATGAAGTAAGTAAGTCGTCTCGCCGACTTCGGTATACCATACACCAGTAAAGCAAGTATTTCAAGCATTTTCACATGCTTCTTACAAGCATATCTTAGTATCTCGCTCACTCAATCATACGAGCACCCTAGCGCCCCCACCAGCCAACGGCCAACTCCGGCCTTATGGAAAAACGTTTATATGCATAACTCGACTGTTTTTTATCCGATTTTGATCAAATTTGGTATTTTGATAAATATTAGTATTAAATTTAAGTGTGCCAAATTTGATTGCATGAGGTAAAAAAATACGGGAGATAATCAAGTTTTTCAAATTACGGGGGCGGAAAAGGGCGTGTCAAAATTTTTGTACATACAAAATGTTTGCATTTACTAAGCGAATATACATACCAAATATGGTGTCTCTAGCTAGAATAGTTTTTGAGATAAACGCTTTTTTTAAATTGCGGGGGCGGAAAGGGGCGTGGCAAAAATTTGAAATAAACTTGATCACTCTACATACTACACGAGTCTACATAAAAAATTTTGTGGCTCTAGCTCTTATAGTCTCCGAGATCTAGGTGTTCATACGGACAGACGGACAGACGGACGGACGGACGGACGGACAGACGGACGGACGGACAGACGGACGGACAGACGGACATGGCTAGATCGACTCGGTTGTTGATCCTGATCAAGAATATATATACTTTGTGGGGTCGGAGATGCTTCCTTCTGCCTGTTACATACATTTTGGCGACTTTAATATACCATTTCACCCTATGGGTGTATGGTATAAAAAGTTCCCAACGAAGAAGATGATGGAAAAGTAAGTCCCACAAATTTCATCCAATTTAATACACTATGCAGCATCTACTTCTAGAATACACTGAGCGGAACTGAAAAGCGCCACAGAGTGACTTGCAATTCGAGAACTCCGAGAAACCTAAGAAGCTTAGCAAAAGGTGTTCAAATATTATTGCAATTTCAATAATTCAGTTTTTTATTCAATACTTACACTGCTGGTCAGTTAACTTTTTGCAGTGTATCTTTGAACTTCATGATGAAGCAACCAACAACAGTCTTCTTGTAGTTGGATGATGGCTTGCCTTTTTTTACACAAACATTTGACATTTGAAGTCTAATAAATAAGTTATGACAGCAAAATGTGGCCATGTAATGGGCCAAAGAGAACACGGAAAGAAGGCGGGGTAGCGAAAGGGAGTGGGGGGATGGGGAAAGATGGAGTGGGCAGAAGGTAGTTAGCTGCCTCTCAGCTTTGGGCATTGTTAATAGCTTGCGACGCTGCCACAGGCGAAGGAATGCCACCACCAAGTTTCAGAATCATCAGAGTCAACATCCATTACCATGGAGAGTTTCGGAACCAAAGAGGCATGAGGATGTGGTCCCTGACTATGTCCAGTGCAATATTTTCTGCTTGGTTGAGTTATATTTTCGTTTTATTTTCTTTAGTTTGTCTACTAATGAGGGGTTTTTTTTTCTTTTTTGCCAACCCAAACCAAACGAATCAACAAACCAAAAGTCGACCAACCAACCAACCCACTCTCGAGGTGTTGTCATTAAAAATGATAAATACAAACTAGAAACGTAAAAGAAGATACACCCAGGTGTGGCTGTATATGAAAGGGATGGCATAGAATAAGATTTTGCAGGATAACTTTTCCTCAACAAACAACATTGTCGTTGTCATCATCAGCATTTTCATCATCATCATCACCATCATAATTATCGTTAGCATCCTCACCAGCGTGCTTTTGGCTTGTCCCTTGCCAATAAAGCAAAGTTGTTTAAGCTAATTTGAAAGATGATTGGGCCAAGGAGAAAAACGGCAAGAAACGGCTTCAACTTGACAGTAAAAACTCGCAAAAACTCGCAAAAATATGATGAAAGGAGATTGTGATCATCATAATGACTAAATTATACATAATAACCTAGAAATTATCTTCGAAATGATGAAGTGATAATGATGTGTGGTTGTAACTTAATAGTAGAGGAAAAAGAACAAGGAATCAGCCTTTCAAATTTTTGGGGCCATGCCCTCATTATACTAAAATTTATTGATGCAAGAGAGAATTGCATTAACATTATCGATTTTATTTTATTTCAGTCTAATAAGTAAGTAATTATTTGAGTATTTGCTTTTATGTTATCGAAGAAGAAGATATCAAAGATCGTTATATGAATTTGATTTAGATAAATATCCTGTTGGAGTAATTTTAAAGTAATTTTTGTATATAAAACGTATAGTATACGTCAAAAGATCAGAATAACTTTTTATACCATACACCCATAGGGTGAAATGGTATATTAAAGTCGCCAAAATGTATGTAACAGGCAGAAGGAAGCATCTCCGACCCCACAAAGTATATATATTCTTGATCAGGATCAAAAACTGAGTCGATCTAGCCATGTCCGTCTGTCCGTCCGTCCGTCCGTCCGTCCGTATGAACACCTAGATCTCGGAGATAAGAGCTAGAGCCACCAAATTTGGTATGTAGTCTCGTGTAGTATGTACGCTTATCGAGTTTGTTTCAAATTTTTGCCACGCCCCCTTCCGCCCCCAGAATTTACATAAAACTGTTTTTCTTAAAAAGTATAGCAGATAGAAACATCAAATTTGGTTTATATACTCGTTTAGTTAGCGCGCAGAAAATAATTGTTCCAACTTTTTGCCACGCCCCCTTCCGCCCCCGGAATTTACATAACTCTGATTTTCTTAAAAACTATGAAAGCTACCGACATTAAATTTTCTATGTAAGTTAGCTTAATAGACGCGCAGATATTGACTATTTAAAAATTATGCCACGCCCATTTCCGCCCCCGAAAATTAAACAAAACTGATTTTCTCGAAAACTAACAAAGCTAAACTCACCAAATTTAGTATGTATATTGGCTTAGTATGCGCGCAGAATACATATATTTTAATATGTTGCCACGCCCACTTCCGCCCCCATAATTTAGAAAAAACCGATTAGCTCTTGCAATTTTTTGACCATCGCGATCAAATTTGGCAGACTAATAAATCTTATCTATTTCTATCAAACCACCAAATTTGATTGGAATCGGACTAGAAACATACAAAATATACGTATGAACGTATTTTGCTACGCGATCCATAAGGGCAGAATTGGCCGTTGGCTAGTGGCGGCGCTAGAGTGCTTGTGTGTTTGTAGAGTGAGCGAGATAGCAAATGGTATGAGCATGTTAAAACAATTTAGTAGACATACATTTGGTTTTCGAAATTTTAAATATTTGTTTCACCTGGTGTATGGTATACCCAAGTCGGCGAGACGACTTACTTACTTCATTGAAATAATATATAGTGATGTATAGAAATTATATCTCATATAGTCTTGATATCTCTTTGAGTCTGTGTAACAGGCAAATGAATGCATTATATACACTTACATAAGTATATGTTCTCAATTAGGTGTGATCGGACAAATTCTATGATTATTATGTTCTTTGGTTTACAATGCAATCAATTTTGGCTTGGAAAATGAATTCGAGCAGAAACTACATTGTAGGTATATAGAATTGTAAGATTGTATTATTGATTTTAATAGATTTTGTTTGTTTAACAATCACCAATCTAGACTTTTTAATAAAAAATAGCAAAGAAGCTAACATCGGCTATGCCGAAGTTTATATACCCTTGCAGTCCTTGGTAATAATAATTTTACATGTTCAAAATTTGTTTTCTGCAACTCAATTCATCAATATACAAACAAAACAATTTTACTCTCTATTTTATGATTTGTTCTTCTTCTTCCCTCATTTCCAAAGCAAAGCAACGCACGCATACACATACAGTTTATGTAGCGTTGCGTCTGTGTGTGTATGCATGTATGTACTCTGTTGATGACGAAAGACGTAGTAGACAGCAAGCAGCGCTGCCGGCAGAGCCGATATTGACTATATTGACTGTAACTTGTGTTATATTTATCCGATCACATTCAAATTTTGGGATCTGGGGTTTTATATCTAATATTATCACATATGTAAATTTCATAGCATACTCCAATTTTTATGAAAATGTTTCTTCTAGTTCTTCTAGAGCTATATGATATAGTGGTCCGATCCTGATGGTTTTCATACTTTATTTTTATATATATATATTTGTATATACTTTATGGGGTCCGAAACGTCTCCTTCTGTGCGTTACAAACATCTGACCAATTTTATAATACCCTCTGCAAGGGTATAAAAATGCCTTAGGGATTATGTCCTTATTAAATAAAAAGCATCAAGTCCCAATCATGAGAAACTGATTCTTTCAGTGGAGTTCGTTTGTTTTAATCCACGGAGATTTTGTATAAACAACATGACAGCAAAAACAAGACAAAAATTAATTTGTTATGATGAAAGTCATCACTTTGATTATTTTTGATGATTCCCCTAGCCCCAAAACACACACAAGCACACACACAGGCACACGCACACACGTTTAGATTGTGCTCCTCTCAGTCAGTCAGTCAGTCAGTCAATCGATTCTTTGTTAATGATTTTAATTGCTTGCAATGGGACCTATTAACCGTTAATGACTAAAGAAAAAACCAAACAAAATTGTTCACACATTTGCACTTGAACAAAGCAAAAAACAAAGAACAAAAAGGCCTTAAAAAAAACTGTCAGTTCATTGAGAATTCCTCACATGCAGCAGTGATCAGGCATAAATGTATATATATGTATGTATACATTTATATATGTTTGTACCTACATACATATGTATATGACTATAAATTGTTGCTTTATGTTCATTTCACGCATGCGTGACCCATTAAGTTCCCTCTTCTGTGTCATGACTAATTTCATTTTCATTGACTGAGGTAGAAGGAAAGGTTGAATTTGGTTAGGCTCATGTAAATGCTTCCCATTATGCATAATTTACCGACCATTAAATGTGACCACATAGAACCGATTACATATTGTTATCTAATGGATTTAATGATATATAAATACACCGAGCGAAAAAGAAATGGTAATACATAATTTCTATGCATAAATTACAATTTAATTGCATTAGAAATTTCCAAGATGTCAGATATGAAATGACGAAAGGGCTAGAATGTTAATACAGAAAGGGTTATTCGGGTTTTCTATTTAATTCTTTGTTTGTGTGTAACATTTGCGTCAGAATTATTAAATATGAATGAATGAGTTTGATAAAAGGGTCCAAGGCTTCGTTTCTACCCCAGTTTGACTCAAAATTTATGAATTGTAATAAAGTTTGTTAGTATATGATCTACAGACTTTAGAATATTTTAATCCTTAAACCAAATATTAGTCGAAAAGTGGATTGATTGCCATTGTAATTTCCAACTGAATTCAGACTTAAAGAACTATCAAGTGAATAACCAAAGCTTGTCTATGAAGTTGGTTGCTCAATCTAAATCTATCTAAGAGTAGCTTCTTAACAATTGTATTAGCTTTTGCCCTGATTGGGATTTGGGATTTGAGTTTCATCAACGATCGCCACAAGATCGATAAGAATATGTAGAAATCTAACCATATAGGTCATTGAGTACAGGGTTTTCAAAGTGTTTTCCATCGTATTTTTTTGTTGTTTTAATTAAATCGAACACGAATCAAGTGCATGCAGCTGCTGTGCCGCCCCGACATATTTATACATAACAGAATATTACAATATGTGCTTTTTTTTTTGTCTGAGGTGAAGGTCAACCACTGAGTCAGTCAGTTTGTCTGTCCAATCGGCTGGGTCGTCGACTGTGTAATCAAACAAATATACACGTATATACCTATGTATGTATATGTGTGTCTTGTGATAATTTATTATGAAAACTATATAATAAGAGGTTTGAATAGACATGAATATCTACTTACTATATATGGTATGCACATATGCTACACTGACTACTATTGCATGCTGACATACTTAGTCGGATGAAAATTTATATTGTTATAACGAACCTGCAATGAAATAAGAAAATAAATGAACAAAAATTAAGAATTATTCAATATGAAAAGGTAGATTGGCCATAGCCATACGAGAGGCCTGGGAGGCAATGGGCAATGGCATTGGGCCTGGGGTTTTAATATCGTTTGAAATTGTTAAATTGGAAAATAATTTAATTTATGGCAGGACGGCGGCTCAGCATGAGAGTTTCCGCTTTCGTTTTTTTTTTTTTTGTGTTTACTCCAGTTTTTTGTTTTAATCAAAAATAGACAATACAAGCAAGCAAGGAAGGCAAACGGTCGGAGCAATGAGAGTGGTGGGGGAAGGGGTGGGCGGGGTGGTTCACTAACCGGTACCATATGTAACTAGGTTATCAGTTGATGGGCATTTGTTGGCTAGATGGGTATGGGTTGGGTCGGGTTGGGTTTTGGCTTGCCTTGGCTTGGCTTGGTGAGGGTCGTTGGTCGTTGGATGATGGTTAGTTAGTAGGCGGCATTTGGGATTGGTGTAGTTCACAAAAAGGTTCACGCGGATGTCGTCGTCGACTTTGTTGTTGTTATTTTTGTTGCTGTAGTCGTTGTCGTTGTAGTCGTCACGCCATGCCACGCCCCCAAAATGCGGCTGAGCCAGCTGGCTCCCACATTTCCATCAAACTTTGGCCTGGCCTATTCACTTTTCTCTGTTTTTTTTTTTCTTTTTTTTTACCCTCCCCCCCAGTACCTTGATTGCTTTTCATGTTGTTCGAGCTGACCTTTAGCCATATATCGACAACACCAGGAAAAGCTGAAGTAGGAGTAGGATTTGGAGCAGGAGCAGTAACAGCCACTGCCAATTATGTAATAAAAAAATATACTATGGAAATCATACAAAAAAAAGAAGAAAAAAAAAACATGGAAAAAAGGAACACGAAGAAAGCAAAAAATAGAAATAAAACGAGAATTTTAATTTTCTGCTATAAATTGTTGAGGCTATAAATTACAATATCGAAACAGAACATAAAACATTTTTACATACAGAGTGTCGTGTAAATTGGCTATTCAGAGTGTGTAGAGACAGAGAGAGAGAGAGAGAGAGAGAAAGGAAGAGGGAGACAGATTGAGTGAAATAGAACAAATAGGAGAGAAAAAAGGGCATAAAGGAAAACTAGTGGGCGGTGTTTGACCTTGCCCATAAACAAGCTAGAATCAACACTGAATAATAATCAAATTAGAATGTATTTTTTTCACAGTTTCGCACTCTTTTTCGCGAGGTTTCAATGACATACCTTTATTCGTACATATATGTATATTTAAGTCAATAATGGCTTAATCTAAAAAAATCTTTCAAAAGATATAAATTTTACTGAAATTGCAATCAACATGCAATTGTAAAAGTCTTCCATCAAACCGAAAAAAAACAGATAAGCAAATTCGACTTTTCATTCTCATTAAAGAACTTTCTATCATTTTGTTATGACTTATTTATACGACTGAGAAAAGAAACACTTTAATATATGTATATTCGTGACCTAAAATTTATATCTTTTAAAACTCAACTTCACTGGACTTTTTAGATAAGCATTTCTTCGGAAACTTAATTTCAGAGTTGGGAGACGAAAAACATGCAATGTCCAAATTATTAAAATGCTAATGAATTTGTCAAAATGTTTGCATTCTAAAAGACAAAAACAGTTTGCATTCCATTTACAAAATCCATTAGACTATTCCTGATAGTGTCTAAATCACTATAAAGAAATCAATGTGATATAAGAAACTTGTATATTATCCACCAATAGCAAATGAACCTTGTCGACGGGCGTTAGCAACATTAATTAGTCATTGATTGATTGTTGTGGCTATAATTATCTACTCAAACATTGGTATAACAATTGTTTGTGTATGTGTATATCGTAAATATAATGCAATTCAAAACCGATTTACTCTGCCATTTATACCGAATCGAAACTCTTGGGGATTCAAGAGCAACTGGCAAAACAAAAGTTACTTTTCGTATCGAATTAGAAGGAGGAGGAAAGAGGCTAAAATACAAGGTAGAGGCAACATTGGCGTCTCCCTGGAGAAATTGATGAGCTCAGCACGGCAAACACGCACCCACACAGCCTTACACACATATATGCAACCACAATTTACACACACACACACACACACAACATACGCCCACATAATTAACACTTTAGTTGGTTCGCTTGGTAAATAAATATTTAGCATGTGTGTTGTGTATACAGAAAACCGATGTGAGCAGCGAATTAAGCGAAGGAAATGAGATTTATGCAAAATGTGGCTAAGAAATGAATTACAAAGCCATGTGGGGAGTTGCCTCTTCGAACTAGGTTAATCAATGGAAACTTTTTGTGTCCCAGCGTGAAAGGTAAAGTAGTTTTCAAGGCAAACATCACACAGTGTTGTCTCATCTGTTCATTGTTCTTAAATTACGGATTTCGTAGATTGACTATTTTTTTTTTGTTTTCAAATGGCAATTGAACAATAGGTTAAGTGAAGGATGAAACACTTGGATCACAAATTTGTATAGGAGTATTGAGTTTCTGTTTGTCAAATGCTATATTCGTCCTGTTTTCTTTTATACTGCTCTACATTGTGTGTGAAATTTTAATTTATATTGTTTATGAAATTCCTTGGCTTTCCCTTTAGGAGGCTTTCTATTTAAATTTGTTTTTACTTGTTGGCGAACTTAAATGGTAATCTCGTTGAACAAGTAAAAGGAAGCAAAGTAAAAATCTGTTGCTTGGCCATCTAAATTCATTTATGACAAATTCCTTCGGTACATTAGTTGTTCTTGTTTTGGATGCTGTTGTTCTCGCTGTTGTTTGTGTTTTCACATAACTTTGTTTGCCAGCAGTCTCTGACAGATATGAAAACCAAGGGAAAAATACATACTGGGAAACAAAAAAAAAAAAAAAAACCAAGAGAAAAACGTAGAAAAAATCAGAAGAAGAAGCCCCCAGGGGGTTGCCTCTTTTCGCCTGTCTCGAAATGGTATTTCTCTTTCCTTCTTTTTACATTTTTCATTTTTGGTGCTCAGTGTGCGTCATAAATGCTTTTGAGCTTTTGTAAAGTATGAGGAGCAGCAGCAGGGCACAGGAGAAGGAGCAGCATCATATGGTTGAGAAGGAGTATAATGTGGGGAAAAGCAAGTTGAAAAGGATTTCAAACGAATTTGTTATGCGCATTTTGATGTCATTATCCTTAAAAAGTCATTGGCCTCTTTCGCCTTGCCCTGTCTTTCCTAGTCATTATCATCATCTTCATCCTCTTCGTCGTCGTCGTCGTCGTCGTTGTCGCCGCCGACATCTTCATCATCATCATCCGCATCCTCATCGGCCGATACCCCTTTTCCATGAGAAGAAGTTGCTCGTACTTTACACACGCACAAGTTTTTGTGTATGCAAATCTATTTATATGCCAACTACTTATGTGGCTTTGTTTGGGTGCGTCGTCGAGGGTTGCCCTCAGCCCTGGGGACTGACAATACACTGTCCTCCGTTTAGGCAATTAATTTTCAAGCTTTTCCAGTTTGAACTGAGCGTGTCCTTTTTTTCTTGTTTTTGTTTCGTTTCTCCTTTTTTTTTACCAAGTTATTGAAGTGATTACAGCGGCTAAGTTGGGTTAAGCACGGTCGTCCTTGTTGACCGTATAACGTATCCGTGTCTCTGTCTGTATTCGTGTCCGTTCTCTTGTTGCTTCACACTATTCCCGTGTATGTTATAAGAAGGGATTACATGTGTCTTAGGCCAAGAAGCTGTGACGTAAAGGTGTTTAATGGGTGTCGGTAAGTGTTGTATAATATCATCGCTCGTCATAGAAGAGTTTTCCCTTCCGCCCACTGTGTGTATTAACGGCTTAAAAATAACTTATCGTTGTAAGCCACTCGTCATATTTTTAGCTAATTATGTAAATGCATATACCTAACCTTTGCCAACAGAGGGCATCCATGGATCGCAAAAAGGAAGAATTATGTCCCAAACCTCCCAATGAGTAAAATGGAGTATCGACCTTTCTATGATGAATGACAAGGTCTGACACCTCGCCATTTAGAAAGGAGAGCCTAATGCACTGTTGTCTTTCACCAAGAATAATTATATCCTAATTACTCAGGGTTCCTAGAATCAATGGGGTCTATGTAGGGAGAAGTCTACAAAAGTACCAAATGGTATGTACATATGTATATACTGAAGGCGTTACCAATGGGAGTATGTAATTAGACCAAAGAATAATATTCATAATTTAATAAGCTTTGACGAAACGTGTTGCAATAAGACAAAGAGGGCAAGGACAATACAAAAATTTATAATGATCCCAAAAAAAAGTGGTAATGGACAAAAATTGTCAGTCTACTAATCAAAATTTATTTGACATTGGCCACTCGTTACTCGTTGGAACTCAATGGGGTTCGTTACTCGTTACTTGCGTCTTAATGGTGTTGCTATTTTTGTATCTAATTTACTGGAAAAGATACATTTTGTTGCGGAAAAGGACCCATATATACTAAGAGCGGAAGCTTATATTAATGAACGACGGAAATACTTAGGAACGACCATCGACCAACCGACCAACAGACCGAAAGACCATCCGACTGACTGATTATTAGTTGCGTGTTAAGTGTCAATTGTCATAATTAAATGTGACATTCACAAGCATTTTGGAAATTAGAAAAAGCTTTTAGCGCAGCGAAAAACAAAATAAAAACAAAAAAGGAATTCCTATAGACCAAATGTCTGGTTATGTGAACTTTATCGCATCTAAAGTGGGGTGCTAATTGTATCGGCCTGTGGTAGATGCTTCGATTTACGTTCGTCCTTCTCTCGTTCTCTTTCTGTTCATTGGCCTTCATGTATATCTAAACATATAAATATATATATATATACATTTAGTATTTGGAACAGTCAATGTGGGTATCAATTTCATACATTCGTCTGTGTGTGTATGTCGTGTGTGTTTGTTGTATTTTTTTCTGCTGCTGTTGCTGTTGCTGCTTCCTTTTTGTTTTTTTCTAATCGCGATTAATTAATCTGTTTAATGGGCATTGGGTAACGATGAACCGATTGATTGGCACCAAACCAACCAAGCAGTCAATTCGCCAACTGCCAGACGCCGGCAACCAGCCAACCGACTAAGTCACCGACTAAACGACTGACAGACTGACTGACTGAGAGACTGACTGACGTGCTCTGCCCTTACCCTGTCGAACGAGTAAGTGTGCGCGTCTAAATGAATGCATAATGCCATCAATCAAATGTAATTATAAACTCTCTTTATTGCGATATCTGTAATGCACACGTGCAAAGTCCAATTGGGATTAGATATGTATGGGTCTATAAATGTATGTATACACATACATATGTGTGTTACGTATTGTTATTGTGGCATGTTGTATGTGTCGTGTGGTGTGTGCTTTGCTGTGGCCTGACCCGAAAGCTAACTTATGCCAACTAGTTATGGCAAGTAATGACGTATAATTGCATTGGACATTCGGTGGTCTGAGTTTTGAGTTGAGTTCAACGCGCGAGCAGTTTGTTGGCATTCGTTTATAATCGATTGAACCCATATCTATCTAGGGGGTGGCTAGACAGTTAAAAAGAATAGCATGGAATATAGGAAGAATAGGAAGTGTGTCCATTAAGTACAGCCAACCGACCATTATGACAATTTAGTTTATATCTCGTGAATAGTTTTAGTGTTTGGTCATGTCTTTTGACTTACTCGTTGCTGACTGTTCTCGTCGCTTCTCGCTACACTCGCTACTGTCAATCAGTCGTAAGAGTTTGATTCTTCGGAGGTTAACTTTTGTTACCATGATTAGGTTTTTATATTAATTTCTACACATTTCACCACTGACCTACATAATTCCAACACAAATGCTTATTTGCTTATTCTTTGTATTCTTGTTCCTATTATCCTAATTATAACCAACTATTTGTCAACTAAAATAGCAATTGTTTGGTAGGACGCAAAGAGGGGCGAGACAGAGCACAAAGCAATGCATTTCAATTTGCAAAAATATTTAGCAATTGAAGGATAGAGTGAGTGGAATTCAGAGACTGTTACCAGTAGTAGTACCACTCGTGCAAGTACTAGTTACAATATAGCATTTCATTTCAATGCCACAGAAATAACAAAAACTTTCTAATTAAAACCCTCCCTGCATTCAGCATAACAGCAAATGAATTTTTGAGAGGTTGACGTAGCATCAGGGAGCATGCAAGACGAAGAGGAAAGATGAAGAGAATGAAGGGGGAGTGGTTGAAGAATTTGTTTTTGGGTTATTATTATTAAAATGATAATAACCCCAAAAACCCCACCAACAGACCCTCCCTCATCCATCCATCCATCCATCCATCCATCCATCCATACAAGCAACCAACCAACCCACTTTACTTTCTACTCTGCTCACTGCTGGGTAAGGATGAGGGGTTGCTGCTTCATCCTGGCCATGGTCATGCGTATCCACAAGTCCCTTTTATGCCATGTTTGTCATTTATTTGTTTGTTTAGAACATATATATATATATATATATATATATAAAATTTTTTTTGCCATCTTTTTGTCGGTTGGTCAAAAGCAGTACAAAAAATTTGCATAAAAACAGAAAAACAGCATGAGAGCAGCAGCAGCCAGAGCAGAGCCTTTAGTTGGAAAACCCTTAATCAAAAGTTTAAACAATATAAAATATGAAAAATGCTTAAACAAAACTGTAAAAAAAGGCTGGGAGACGTACCCAGAGAGAGAAAATGAAATGAGCCACAAAAAAAAGCAAAAGCAAGACGAGGCAACAAATGCGTCCTCTACACACACATACACATACACACACAAACAGAGACAGACAGAGACACACGCACACGCAGACAGAAATCGTAATAATGGATAATGCCAAACGAGCTATGGACAGAACAGAGGGAACAAAGTTTGGTCCAAGAGTCCAACAAGCAGCATTGGCCATTTTGGCAGGCAAATAACCTCCCGTACAGAAGCTGCTTACCCAAGCCACCCCACCCCACACTCAACTTTCCCCTATAACTTCTGCACTTCCTTCAGTGTCCACTTTTTAATACCTCATACTTTTGCTTTGCTGTTACTCCTGCCCCGCCGCGCCCTCTCGTGTTCACAAAGACCCCATCCTGTCTGCCTGCATTTCGGCTAATGCAAAGAGCCTTGAAATTGTATTTTACTCGTTGGGTATACATATACATATATTACTTTCAGGTTTTATATTTCGTTTGCGTCTCTGGTTTTTTAGTTTCGATCTCGTTTTCATTTTAGTTAAAGTCTTAAAGTTTCTATTTGAACCTAAGCAGTTTAATTTTGCAATGCAGAACTTTTTTTTGGTTAAGTAATCGTTTCTTACTGATTTAAATAATAATACTTTGGATCGTTTATTTAAAACCTCTCCTTACATGGACAATTCTTGAATTACTTGGAATATCATTGAGGGATGCGAAAAATAGGATTCACTTGGTGGCACTGCTTTAGACGCCTTGACTAAGTACAATTATCCAATCGCATGCCAAAATCTCTGTAAAGACCAGAGCATTATTCCATCTCTGATGCTCAACTCGCTACTTCCAAAATCATTATCGTCAAAATACAACAAACGACACTCATGTCTTTCAACTCTATACCGATTTCCAAGTAAATATAGCCACATATGACCAAACCAGACTCCCCTTTCTTATCTGTGAATAAAAACTCTTTAATTGTTTGGCTACTCTTGAGGATTTTGACTCCCTGACACTACTGCTTTGGTGCTAGTAAAGAAGTTGCCTTTTGATTGGATCGTTAAACATTGAGCGACGTTTTATGCAGAGTGCTTCAAGTTTTATTCGCTGCACTTTACACCCGAAATGGATGTAGCTTCAATTCGACGTGTGCCATCAGAAGGGGCGATAACTGAACAGAAGAGGATTTTGCAGAATGTTATTTTGTAAACTTTTATTTCAATTTTTAATGCTATCCATATGCCATTGTCAATTACATTGTCCCTGCCTTCCTCTTCTGACAACCCAAAGTTATCCATTAAATATGCAACAAATTTTGCTGATGGAAAAGCAAAATAAATATTAAAAAAAAAAGGAAGAAGCAAACACAAATGAATAAACAAACGAACAAAAACGAAACAGTTGGAACAGAACAACAAGAACAAGTTACCAAAATTTAAGGACTGGACACGACCAACAAAAGCAAAGCAAACCCAACCGAACCGAACTGAACCAAACCAAACTCCAATTACTGTGTGTTATGCCATTCGGTTCGCTTTAGTTTGTTTCTGTTTTGTCCTGGTCTGGCCAGGGCTTTACTGCTGTCTAGTGCCCTGTACGAGGACGAGGACGAGAACACCAACATGAATACAACGGACAGATGCGACTGGCTGGTAAACGAGCATCAGTGGCAAAACATAAACGTGTAGCCATGCGTATCCATGAGATACTCGTACTCTACATCATCCTCTGTGCATTTTGTGTATGTATATCTGCATCTATAACTAAAATGTATTATGCATCCAGTTGAGTTTTTCCAATACATTTGTGCATTTTGTATACACGGGTCCAAAGATGAAAGCAGATTTTTACTCACAAATACCCAACAAGTTGGTCAAAATGTGGATTCACACAAAAAGCTACAGCTTTTTGGATTCAGAACTATGCATTTGACTGCAGCTTCTACATACGATAAGCATTTGAACAATTTCAGAAATTGCAACTGTTGTAAATTTTTGGAATTTACCTCGTAAAAATTTTGAGCAAGACATACATATTTACAGAAATAAACTATTTCCAGCCAACTAAATGAACTGTTTAAATGGTTAAAATTAACTGGCCTATTTACCTTATAGTCAAAACAGTTTTGTTAAAGGACTTAAAGGATTAGGGACTTAAGTATAAAGTCTTTGCCAATAATAGACAATTGTTTATTCAAGCAGCTACAAGGAACACACACCCGATCATGACTTCTCTATTATATCTCTGAGTCAACGATATCGATAACTTGCTATAACTTTTTACTTACGCCCCTCACAGCTGTTTTAAAACAATTGGGTGCTTCATATCTTCCGTTTCATTCCCAGTTACATATTTGTTCTATATGTTTATCATATAGTTCTATAACATGTTAACTTAAGGAAAGTGAACCCAATTCATATCCAACTATTGCTTGTCAATTGACTAAATCTAGCAACCCATGAGTATAAATGATATGATGCAACTCAATGTTATAGTAAGTTAATATTCAGTTATTTAATTTAAGTCTTTTTCAGATTCATGTATATTGGATAACCTTTCAATCGATTGCTGTCCATGTCGGTTTTAATCTTCTGCAGAATCTTTTAAAACTCGATATGATAGACTATCTGAAAACTTTGGTGACACAATTTCTAATGTCTTAATGAGGCGTAGGCCTTCTTTCCCCATAATCCCCATTACATGTTCAAGGCAATCGCATGGTTGCAGAGGTATCAGGCAGAGGAAAAAAGCCAATGTATGTATATGGTATATAGAATGAGTATGCTCCTCGACAAGACTCGATGTTGATGTTGATGTCGACGTCGACGTCATCGTCATGGGCGCTTTCCTTTTTGACAGACAAACAGTCAGCCAGTCAGAGAGTTAGACAAACGACAGAGGAGAGAGGAAAAATGTGCGAATATATCGTATAGAATATACTAAGGACTGGTGCTGGGACTGGGACTGCGATTGGGGCGGCGGCAAGTCGATGAGGCTGACTGGTTACTGGGCTCGTGTTTGTCTCCATGTGAACAGCATGTGACAGTTCCATGATGTATGGTTTTTGTAATATTTTGTGTCACATCAACGGCAACGGCAATAAGAGAAAATATCTAAATATTTAACTCGTTGTCCCACAACAGAACAGAACAGAAGAGGGCAGGATTGTGGGTGACTCTTGGTATGGGTTGTGGGAAAAATGCGGTCATTGGCTGGCGTTTTATCCGTTCTTTTGATGTAACATGACTGTAACTGGCCGTTTTTTGATTTTGATCACAATAAATGTGATTGGTTTGGCCTAGGTCAACAAAAGAAAAACTTGTTCTTTATTCTTGAATCTCTTTCTTTCTTCTCGGTCTTTTGGCTGAATAAATTTGTGACTCTTATAGCTTCATTTTTAACCTGTCTCTTTTATGGCATCTTTTCCTTTTTGTTTTGTTTTTGTTTTTTTATTATTATTATTTGTTGGTCACTATGGACGGGGACTTTCTTTGGTTCTGTTTCGTTCTGTTTGCACTTCCGCATTTTGTTTATGAGCAAAGCCAAGCAAACTCAAACCGACCCAACTAATTAGCTGCATTTCTACCGGATTTGAAAATGGCCAACTTAGTGACCTAGATAAATATCCTACAAACATTCATATACATATAACTTTAAGTGCTGCAAGAGCACAATCTAATGGCCAACGAAAACTGATTTCAAAATGAGGCAAAGCCAAAATGGTCGAGCAAGTAAAAATGAAGTGGAACCAACCAACCAACCAGCCAGCCCAACAACCAAACAACTCGACACTCCGACAACCCAACAAACCCAACAACCCCAACAACCACCACAACAAACTTAATGGGCGCGTGCCTGTTATTAACAGATTCAACACGAAGGCTAGCAAACAGACAACAAACAGATATACTTACACACTTGTATATATGTATATATACATGTGTATATCTGTATATTGTTATATGTATGTATATATTTAGCCAGCAGCACTGGGTTGGCCAAGAGCCTTGTACACTGACCTTTCGCCAGGCATACAAATAGACAAAAAAAAAAAGAAGAAATACAACAAAAATCTCAGGATGCGGGCAAAAGGAACACAAAGGAAGAAACTACCCAACAAAATATATAAAAGAAAAAATGAATTAAGTAAATTGTAGCAAGGACTTGGACATACCCTGCATCATATGCAATTCATTCTCATTGCAGCAGGCCATCTCATTGACTGACCATTTTGTCTAATTCTTCTCAAAATCTCAGACAATAATATCTGGGTTATGCATTTTAATGAAAAAAAAGAATTAGAGAATTTACTTTTATCGATAAGTCTACATTCCCAAAAAAGAATTCTCTAGTTTTTATAGTTCCTAAGATCTCGATGTTGATTACTGCTCCTGATTGAAAATATATACAGGTACAGGTGGTATATAAAGTTGGCAAGCTTTACTTCAGTATATCGCTACCATTTTGTGGCTTTAATATTTCTGTTAACCCTTTTAGATACAGGGTACAAAAATTGCTAAAAGGGTCAGGGATTTTTTTTTCGACCAGCCAGCAAAAAGTATAAGATAAACATTAGATAACCGTATGCCGTCCTAGCTTCCTATAATTGCAATAATGTGCTGCATAAGTTTTTTTAAGGACATTTTAGTTCCAACAAATTAATCGATTGTACAAGGCACTAAACACAGATGTGGTTCATCTAAGTCTTTAACTAACTTTAAAATGGCAACACAAATATTCCAACAACATTTGCTTAGAAATGAAACGAAATATTTATACGTCAAACTTGGATTAAGGGATTGAAATGCATTTATTAATTTATGTCTTCTTTGAGTGTTTAACCTTCTGTCTTCTTTGAGTGTTTACAACGAATTGATAGTGCAAAATTAAAAGTAAAAATACATTTGGATTGAATTTTTTTTGGAAATCTCGCCCGATTATCTTTAAAGACTTCTTTAAATTAAAAAAAAAAAAGAAATAAATAATTAATATAATAATAACAAAAGTTTAAAAAAAGGTTCATTTCGCTAAAGACAACAATTTCATGTTACGATGGGATATCTATAAATAAACACAAGATTGATTCGTTTTTTTCCTTTGTGTATCTTGGAATATTCCATCAAAGTTGGGCACAACTAATTTATTACAACTATTAGTTCATAGAATAAGCCCAAAACATTATTAATGTGCCTTCAGCGTCGTTTATAGTTTACACATTTGCACCATAAACTTATTCTCAAACAACAATATAAATTAGTAAAACGAATGAGAGGAAAGGATAAATTTAAGGGGCAATGCTAATCACTCTAAGAATATTCAAAGTTTTTGCTTCAACATTCTAAGTTCCAAGAAGGTGAAACAATGAAGAAGAAAAGAAGAGAACGAAGAAAAAAACAGTCCCCATCTGAAACGGTAAAAGTGCAAACATAAAATTTGCTAATTTGAATAAGTCACGTGACATACGACAACGACAACGAGGACGAGGGCGATGAGTGCAAGGATGTGGACGAAGACGGGAACTCGTTGCTTTCAGCTTCAACCTTGACAAATAACAGCCAGATGGGTAGGGGGGAATGGGGTGATGTGGTGTGGGGGTTTGGTTGAAAGGCACACACGCACTGTAACCCATATGAATGATGTACATACATATGTATGTATATATGCAACACACAAACGCATGCATACATCTACATATACGTACATATATATACTAAATTATGAAAATGCTTTATATGATGTTGGTAAGAGAGGTTAGGGACAGAATAAGGAGTTGGAGATGGTAAATCAAGAATGTTAGACGGATAAACGTACATGCATGTGGCATATTGCACGATTTTATTGTTGTCATGAGATAAAAATGATATACATCATACATATACACATACATACATACTCACTTCACTTGTTATTTATTTGCACTTCTTTTCATTTTAATCATAGTTGACCGAATGGGTGTACCATAAGATATTTCTGTCTGTCGGTAGCTCACTCCCATCATAATAATAATAACAGTAAGAATAAAGTCCAAACAAAAATTGCTGTCAATTTTTATGGCAACTTCATTTTACTCGTTATACTTGCCATATGAGGTTAAAGATGATGGGCATTCGGTCAAATGGATGGATGCCACTGTGGGGGAGGTGCTTGGGCAGGGAACCCACACACTTTAAGAGCAATTCATGCAAGGAAGCGATATCAAGTGAAAAGTAAAAAGCCACATAACAGTCATTTTCTTCTGCATTTTCATTTATTCTTCTTTACATTTACATTTACTAATTGATTATCACAAAAAGGTTTTCACATAAAATCCGTTAAGCCCTCTCACGTATTGATTAATTCAATCCAAGATTTTTGATCGTTTCCTTTGTTGTGTTTCTTAATACTTGGCGTAAGTAGATATGTACGTATACATGAGTGAACAAAATTTAACGACTTCTTTTAGTGAGTGAATGAACATGATCACTAAACATGTTCATTTATGACTTACTCATTTGCTCACTGAGTAACTCACTGACTTGCTTGTTCCTGCACTCACTAGTTCAATGACTATTTCCTGTGCTTTTGCTCAAAATGCTCCATCTATATTTTTAACAAAAAAAAGTTAAAAAACAAATCTGAAATTTTGATTTCTTAATTTTAAAATTTACAGTCGGATTTGCTCCACAACAGTAAAAGAACTGTTCAGGAACCTTAGAGAAGAACAACAAAGTCATTTTAGACTGAGCAAGTGAGTCAGTGAGTCAACTGAGCAAATGAATCAGTGATTGAATTACTGACTGATTAAGTGAACCTAGTATGATGAATGAATGAGTTTTTCTCTTATGAGGAAGTGACTCAGTGAATTTCTTTCTAATTCAGAAATAAAGTCCAAATAAAGTGCAAGTCCCTTTCACTTACTCTTTTTGTTTCCTCAACAACTCCAATGCCCTAACCATGAAAGAATTTCTACAAGAAATAACTCTCTTATAAGTCTCATCTGTAAATATAATTTTAATTAGATTTATGTAAAATAATCTACCTTAAGGCTTGTTACCTACAGTTAATTTAAGAATTAAGCGTTATTTGAACTTACGTTTCAATTCAGAATATAAAGTAAGTACATATTAGGAAATAAATGAAAAATTGGCAAAGTATGAAAACACTATCATCTAGATTCTAGAGTTTTATTTCATATAGGGCAGAGTAAAGTCCTTAGAAATATTTCCAATCGAATCACAGAAGATAATAGAGGTAAGTTTCAATAAAATTCTTTCTTTTCTGCTGATGACCGACATTCTGGGCCTCATTTCTCATTCAGTTCAGCTGTCGATTAGAAATGATATCGACAGCTGAACTAATTGAGAAATGAGGCCCAGAATGTCGGTCATCAATATTTTGTAAAAAATTTTGGTAAAAGTATTTGCAATCGTTTTCGGTTTAGCGAGACAAAAAATCAACTTTCAGAAAACATGTAACACTATCTTAACCTTTGCATTACACATTTCTTTTGTAATTAGTTGTTGTTGTTTTTTTGCATTACGCATTGTACTCTGACTTGCCTATTTTCGACTTGTTGTTTTACTTTCTTTTCATCTACTGGTTCTTTATCTATGGTTGGGTATTTGCTCTGCGAGTGTTTGCATTTCTTAATTAATTACAATGCGTGACTTTCATACTTAGCAAGTATTAAATTATATAAGTATAATAATTTTTTTTTTGTTTTTTATGACCACGCCCCACACTTAACTAGGGAGAAGGGGGGAGTTAAGAAATTTGCCTACATTAGCTTTTTCAGCAAGAAAGGGAGAGAGAGAGAGAGAGAGAGAGAGGGAGAGTGAGAGACTGAAAGGCAGTGAGAAAGAACTTCAGGAAGAAATATTGTTGTCGCACCCATGGGCGCTGCTTAAGTTCTTGTTGCTGTTGTCGCGGCTGTTTGTCATTTTTCTACTTATAACAAGAGCTGCCCCCTCCCCCCTACTCTAGCACTCCCCCGTCACCCATCATTCTTGCTCTGTCGCCTTCCACATCTTTGCCACTTTATCCCCTCGCTAGCCCCTCTCCTGACTTCTGATTCTACACGGTTTTCTTTTTTGCTCGGTTTTTCTGCATACCGTGTTATTTATCGGTTAAATGGAAATGCACAAATTGTCATTGCGAAATTCGGTGCAAAACTCTGGACAGTTTTATTGAATATTTCTTGCCAGAATTTATAGTCGATTGTCTTCGCCGATAACTCAGTTGCGGGCCAACATAACTTTAACTCATGATACTATCTTCAAGATATAAAAGTTTAATCTCGGTATGTTTCATACAAATACTTTGAAATCGAAACTAAATCTATCTATCTAAGTACGTGACCATCAAATTTTTTCGAGCCACATTGGCAATTAAATAACGTATAGCAAGTTTGGGTTAAGTTATCTGACGAAATCCTTGACAGGTCCAAAAAAGAAAAACACAAAGTTGTTTGCCATCAAAATGTAATAGCTTAAAGATCGTATTGGATCGTCAACATAACAGATGAATTTCTCAGAAAACTTGTAAAACTTTTATGCTTGATTCTGAAATGTTTTGTTTATGCCAAACAGTAGTATACAGGGTATCTAAAAATCGACGCGCAGTTAATTCGAGTGTATTTTCTTTTTTTTCTTTTTTGGCCGCCAGTTTTATGCACATGAGACAATGCTTTATCATACTTGTATCTCCTACTCTATACACATATATGTATATATGTGTGTGTGTGTGTTTGTGTGTGTCGTGCTGTGCCCCGGCTGGCGTCTTGGCTTTTTTTCGCTGCTGCTTTTTTCTGTTTTGGATTTTCATAAATGAAATTTTGTGCCACAATATTTTCAGTTTTTAAGCAGCAGAGCTAAAGCCAAAGGAGCCTAAATGGATAAGGGGGTGTGTGGGTGTGTGTGTGTGTGCGGGAGGCAGGGAGGGGTAAGCCGATGAGGAGTGGCGGCAGCTTGCTGTGGCTTTTGTGGCCAGACTTTTAAGTGGTTTTCTTGATTAGACCATGGCGATGCAGTGCCGGTGCGTGTTCCATCCATATGTGGAACAAGGTTAAAAAGAAAAAAAAAGACGCAAAAAATTAAATAAAAAGAAACAACAGAGATTAATGGGTACAGTTTATGGTGGTAAAAGTGGTAAACAACGACAACAACAACAACAACAACAGAAAAATGATAAAAAAAAAACTATATAGACCTTTTGATCTTATCGGACTGGCCGAGCTACTTACTCTAGAATATTCCCATACGAGAATTATGTATGTGGAAACTACATGTTTGTCAGTTTCCCATGAAATCAATTTGAAATACTTTCTTGTGGAAAATATGATGCCCGAAGAGAATTGAAATTATTCTCACTGTCAAAATTCCATTGCCCAGGGATCGACCATCATCAGCTGTAATACGATGGCGGCGTCGACAATGACGTTGACATTGATGCCAGGTCTCTGAAGAGTCCCGCCGGGGGCTTTAGTCAGTTGGTTAGTTAATGGCGTTGACAACATTTCAACTTTTCGTTAATTGTTGTAATATTTTAATGCCACTGCCACTGCATCATCCAATGACTCATGGTAAAATTGGAAACACGAACGAAATGAAATGAACGAAATGTCTATGAATGTATGGAAATGGAAGTGGAAATGGAAATGAGGGAGCAATGATTTTTCTATTTTTCACACTCACTGAAGTGTTGGGAATGTCAAAGGAAATAGCTAACACAAGTTGACAAGCATTTGTTTCTATACTTCACGCCTATTTCTATCCCCCTTCCCTCCCTAACCCATAAGTATTAAGGCAACATCTGTTGAATAAGTGAAGCAAAAGTAGAAGAAGAAGTTCTCCCTATTATAGTTTGCCAGTTGAAGTTGGAACTTTGCTATACATTTCATGTATTGAGTTAATTGCCACTTGCTCTACATTTACATAGGGGCACTGAACGAATCGATAAAGAAGATTCCTAAAGAAGGTTGCCCAGGACTGTCAAAGTAATTTTCTTTTTAAGCCAACATTTTGGTATAGTCTTCTGATTTCTAATTGTTCAGTCTGGCCAATTCACAAAGAAAACTAGTCTTTAAATCCTACGAATTTAATAAAATCATCTACAGAGTGATTTCGAAACTCTTTAAATGGAAACTTAGAGCTGATCGTTTACTATTATTTTTTGTATGACTTACCAAAGTTAGAATTCAGTTAAATGGAACATTTCAATGGTTATTTGCTAGTTTTTAATGAATTGTTGGTATTTACCTGAAAATATAAAAGAAAGATATAATATTAGGCGAGAATTTCAAGACTAAACTATTTATAAATTGAAATCCATGTGTTTTTTTTTTATATATGTATATAAGGGAGTCATACATCCAGAATAACACGCACGCCTGACTAATGGTGCAATTATTTTTCTTTCTTTGCATTTTGCCTTGTACGAGTACACTATTAAATAGTCTCAGTCGGTGACATTGGATACGCTGGGTGCACAGCATCATCGTTGTCGTCATCATCATCATCGTCATCTAAGCATCCGCATCTCTTTCATGCAACCCATGGTCTCTTCTCTTCTTGCCATATGGTGAGTGCCTGTGACTTAGTTATTCAAGCGTGTGGGCAGAGACAGGATGAGGGTCTATGTATGTTCCCCACAACATTCCCAGCTGTCCTCCCTGAAACTCTCTATCTCTCTCTTTCTCGCTCTCTCTCTCTCTCTCTCTCTCTCTATGTTCCTCTCGTCTTTCGGCTGGTGTCTCATTATTTTTGATTTGCAGAGGCTTAAAAATGCCTGCTCTACGCCCATACAAACGCACACTCACACAGAGAGACAGACACATGCACACGCACTCGCATACACACACACATGTGGGTGTAAATCCTATTTTCACGGCAAATGAATATATTTGTCTAAAATAAAATATGTAAAAAATGTTTCACTTTATGCAGAGACCACAGCAAGGACAACGCCACAAAAAAAAAAAACACACACACACTCACACACACCCACACACGCACACACACAAAAATATTAAATTACCGCCAGACGCATTCCAAGAAGAAAGAGAGAGATAGAAACTTTCACATTAAATTGCACGAAACGAAAGATAATGAACAAGTTTTTGATAAACTAACTAAACTAAATGAAGTTCCAATTTGACTCTATTTATTATTTTCAAAATTTGTTTATAACAATAAAGTAAAATTAATGATTTCCGCAATTTGCTTTTTAATTAAGTCTATATTAAATCTAATTGCAGACTTTAACAAATTGCATATGCGTGAAAAAAACAGACAAATTGAAAATTTTAAACGATACACAACTTATGAAAAGTGATTAATTAATTGAGGAGGAAAATTTATTTATTGTTCTCATTGGAGGGTCATTACTCGCCGTTGATTTGCTGCATTGTTTTTGTGTGTGGTTTATGACAAAATCAACGTAGTCTAATTAAAGTTTATGAGCATCTATGTGTTGGTAGGACTCATGGACGGATCCCAAAGGGGAGGGTACTCCCAAAACTTTGGCCTATCGAACAGTTTTAAACTTTTCTCGGCCCAATGAGAGACACTTCAAAGTTGAAGTTGATTCTTTGATTGGAAGCCCTTTAGAAATATTTTCTACATCCGTCCCTGGTAGGTATATGTATTCTGATAATGTGGTCGAGAGGAATATTGTATGTGTGTGAATGATGATTGGTCTCTGCTGTCTGTGTTCATTTTTACGCCACGTTGGGCGCCAATTTAAGTGGAAATGCATTTACAATTTGGAATTCAAACACTTACTACCCCACCATTCTGCTACTTCTTTCATTGTGAATAATGAGAGAGAGAGAGAGAGAGAGAGAGAGGGAGCAAAAGAGAGAGCAACTGCAATGCAAACTAATATCAAAATAAAGTACTTGAAAATTGTACAATTTAATTGAAAATCGATGACCTTGCGGGCAACCTCCATGACTGTTGTTTGTTTTTTTTATATACTAATGACTGTATATAATATATATATACATATATATAGACTGTATATATAATGACTTTGTACAAAGAATTTTTATGATTCCACAACATCATGAAAGCAACCCAATAAGGAAGAATAAGAATGGTAGTATGTATCACACCTGTCCCACTCAGGTGGCACGTTCTTAAGTCTGTGTGTGTGTGTGGGTGCGTCCTCATTCTCATTCCTGTAATGTCCTTTTGTTATTACCAACACTCGCGCAGACAAACACACACGTTCACGTACGTTCAGACACACCCAGCAGCAGACAAGTGTAATATCTCCGTATTGGTTAATTTATATTATCAATTTATCAATTTATGCTTTTGAAAGTGCTTTTTTATGGCATCACATCCTTTGCCGCCCACAGGCCACAGGCCATGAAAAACGAAAACGAACCCAAAAACTCCAATGCAAAATGGCCATAGTAACCAGTTTTCTTTTAAGATGCGAAGGTTTTTGAATATACATATATATATATATGTATGTGCATATATATATTGGTTGGCTTCCTTTACCAAATCATCGAAGGAGGCAGAAAGACATATGTACATATAGATAGATTGCCCTGGCTTTTGGCTTTGCTTCTTTTTATGAATGGTGAAAATACTGCACAGTTTGCCATTAATTGTTTATTGGTCGTTAGTTGGTTTTTCTTTGGTTTTTTTTTTGGGTGTGTGTGTATTTTTTGCTTGGTCAATTACAAAATGGTAATGGTTATGGTAATGACTTGGTTTAAGTCAACGAAAAGCGGCACTATTGAATTGAAACATGCCATGCCATTACTTTGCAAAGTGCATATATACATAAGTGCATGAATAGTAGTTAGATGGTTAGTTAGTTAGTCGGTTAGTTGGGCAAAGCTTTTAGCCATATGCTCAAATGTCAGAATCATTCATAGTATGATATTTGGTATTGGTATTTGCATAGATAGTGTTTGCTATGGGTTTACTTAATACTCTACATATTTGTGGTTTCATTTAGATCCATTTAATAATTACTTATGCATATCTCTTACACTGAAAGCCGCTGCTGCTGCTGCCACTCTTAGTTGCTAGTTGCTTTGTCCATTTGGTCCAGTTGTTGTCCATTCGAATCGTTTGAGTAGAACGAAATCAAATAAAGCAGCCATCAAGCAAGCAACGAGCCGAAAAGAGTAGGACATATTCACAAACAATGTGCCATGTTTGTATGTATATCTACCTATATATCTATGTATCTAGCTTTATATTTCTCTTTTGCATTCACTGACTGAGGCTGAGTATCATCGTTTGATGCCTTTGTTGCCTTTGTTAATATTTGCTGGCATTTTACATTGTGTTGACTGAGCGAACAAGCGAACAAGCGAACGAGCGACCGAGCGGCTCACTAAGCATGGCCAAAGCATGTGTAAAGATGCAGATACATCAACATCAGCAGATATAGCAAAGATACAGATACAGATACAGAGATACATTTGGCTATTTTCCATGTTTTGTTTGGCTTTTAGTGACGCCTCAGTAAATGCGGTAAAGCTATTGTTAGAATTGAAGTGTGTGTGTGTATATGTGTGTGTGTGTACTCGATAAAGTGAGACAGAGAGATAGAGTTTTCCTAAAGGTAAAATCAAAACCGTTGGAAGTAGCTGTGAAAACTTAACTGCTGCCAAGCCACTTATGCTAATGAATCGTTCAAGACAAATAATCTTTAAATGCGATTATCTTGTGTCGACCTGGTTTTATTGTATGAATAACCGAAACTAACCGATTTATTTAGTTTGGATTTTAAACACTTTTAGTTACTTTTATCTTACTTTAATTTAAGGTAAAGGAATGTTTTACCTTTTGAAGCAATCAAATTGGACAACATACATACATTCATACAAACTTTGGTCAAGGATAATTGGTAATAATTTTTCCTTCTAATAAGAAAGTCTTGACTGACCAAGTTCTTGTGTGGCAAATGCATTCAGTTTTCAATTTTACTCACATTTTACTTGCCTTTTTTGTCTCTTTTAATTTACTTTCCCATTGTCTTGCATATCGTGCCAATTTGACTTGATATGTGAGAAACTGAGATTAAATTGCTGATGTGTCTTAGTTGCATTTACCAATACTAAACACTTGCCTGCATTTTGGGACGGAATTTGTTATCAAAGTTCTCATTAGACAGGACCAATTGAAAACTTTGTGGTACTAAAAAAGTTTTTTTTTTTTTTTGTATAGAAATACGATTTAAGTTGAAGGTAAATTTAAAGTTTAACCTTAATGCCTTTTCGTGTGTTTGTCATGGAAATGTGCAATTTTCATTTCGATTTCCGTATGATCAAAAGCTAAGCCCCCATAAGTGAAATGCATAAATTAATTAAAAGAAAAATGGCCAAAGGGGCTGGACTTGAATAAAGACAATAAGAATGACGATGCTCATGATGATGAGTGCGTGTGTGTTTGTGTGAGCGTCTCACACACTCGCTTATTGAGTGCGTGTGTGTGTGTAAGCCTTGCCCCCGGCTGTCACATTTCTATGGAATTCATTGTAGTGCTAACTCAATATCTCTCCAGTGACTCATATGTTTGTGGTAAAGGGCAACTGCATTTCAACTCTTTTGCTTCTCAAGCCGAGGCCAGGCCAGACCAGACCAGATCCGACCAGGCTAGAAACACGCCCAGTTTTAGTCCACTTTCAGTTCAGTTCAGTTCAGTCCAATGAACATGCATTTCATTGATTGCCTTTGAGCTCAACAGAGCTGCAGCTGCAGGGTCATTTATGTCACTTTTTGTTCTTGCTGTTGTCTATTTGGCTTTAGTTTAGTTCTCTATTATAAATCCTCCTCCTCATATGTATATATTATATACAATATATATATTTGTATGTGTATACAAATAATGGCAAACACACACGACGTATACGTAATATGTTAAATGAAAAAGCCACACACACACACACAGAGGGAGTCATACATACATACACCTACAACTAACCTATGCATATGTGTTTGTAGATTGATAACCCTCAAAGTGTTTGTGATATATTATGAAACAGGAGCAATTGAAAATATGATGGTAGGGCGGAGATAGAGTTTGCATATATAAATATCTATGCACATACGTACATATATATTTACAGTTTGTTTCGAGGCGTAAAGTAAATCCTCAAACAGTTAGTTATCAATGCGACCAAAGTATGTTTACATACTCAAATAAACAGAAATATATGAAAACTTTAAAGCACTGAAATAAAAATTTGCACATTATTTAATACATGGAATATGGAATAATATTTTTTCTTTCAGACATACATAGGTAACAAATCGTATCTCTCTGATTTTTAATCATCTAACATTGAAATATAGATTAAACCATACAAATTCCTTTTAAAAAAATCTACCCAATCTACTTTTTAAGAATTCCCACGTGTCATAATGTATTCAAAATTCGTTTAAGTCAGTATGGAACCTTAACATGTATTATATTTTTTCAGTCAATTATATAATAATAAGATAAAAAATAATCTTTTTAAAGCGAATATTAAGACATCGATTTCATTCGCATTCATTTTGCCATTGAAATAAAAGCCATATGTAAAGTCATTTATGCTGATTTCAGCAAGTTTTTTTTTATTCCTTATTTAATGAATAATTACAATGCAATGCTTGAAGTTACCATAGTCCATTATGTTCTTTACAATTCATTTAAATTTTTAAATAAATCGATTAAAATGTGTAAAATATTTCGCACAAAAAACAAATTTTAAATTCTTTTACTTAATGGTCAATGGACCACAGCAAAACAAAAGAGAATAAAATGGCCAAATGGGCCCAACAGGAGCAAATGCGGCTACAGGTATGAGAATAGGTTAATTATTGACAGATTTTTAATGTACATCATGAATATACCTATTTATGTCTCCGAATTTTGTATACCATTTAAAAGGTTGGTTTAACTTTCAAAGAATCAGAAGTTTAGTGGATCCATTATGAGTTTTTCTTATTCTCATTTTCTCAGTGTATTGCATATAAAAAAAGAAAGGAGCAGAATCAGAACATCAACAACTCACGAATATACATTGTATGTATGTACGTATGTATGTATGTACATATATACTATGTTCATGTACTTATATGGAAGTATTTATGTAGTCTTCGTAACCATAGTCGTCGCTGTCGTCGTCGTCGTCGATTCTTTGTTGATTTGTTTGCACAGGGCGGTGAGTTGAACATTAAAAAGCAATTTCAATGACCAATGCACACGACTGCACATCCGCCGCCTCTTTGCCGCCAATTATAAACAATGACCCCAACTGTTTCACCTTTCAGCTCCTCTTCCACCACCACCACCAACAGCACCAGCAACCATCGGCATCTCCATCTCCCCATAGATATTGCCGCCTCGTGCTCCTCCTGCTTCATCCATAGATGACTGCTCCACCATATTAATGAGCTCTAATTGAAAGCTCTGTGCAACAAATACATAGATGGGATGTGAGAGATGAGACCGCAGTGCATTTTGATAAACAAAATGCAACAACAACGACAACAACAACAGCAAAATGAATAAAGTAAAGAGAGAGGCAAAGAGAAAAACTAAAAAAAAAAAAGATGAAGAAATAGCAAAAGTTACCGCTTTGGGTGTGTAGGGGTGTGTGTGTGTGTGTGTGTTTATGAACAAAGCCTTTCAAGTGGATAATTAAACGCCGCGGACTGATGATGATTGGCTAGCTCAATCAAAAAGAAAGACAACGTCCAAGAGAAGAGAGCAGGAAGACACAGACTGGGGAGATGGGATGGGCCACGACCGCATCAAAAGGGGGCAAAGGATACAACAATTCCAAAGACAACAATCATAGAAATAGACATTAGACACTTAACTCTAGATATGTGGATTTGATTTAACACAGGTCCTAGGAATAATGGACTAGGAAAAATGCTTGAAACTTTCCGAAAAAGGGGCATCAATTCTGTTAGAATAAGGATTGCTAGTAGAGAACCATTTTAGTGCAAGGTTCTCATTTTCAATACTAGGGTAATTTGGTTACGCTGCTTCTTAATATGACCTTAGTATATTTCATTAAGCTATAATTTCCGGGGTACCAAAGAAAACCTAGTTTTCCAAGGTCGTAAAATTCAAATAAATACAATTTTTGTTTTTTCGAATATTACTTTTTTCGAAGATTATCCAAAAAAAAGAGCTTCACTTCGGCTATTTTTATTTGTGTTTTAGCCAATAATAGCCAAAATAAAGCGGTTTTAGGATATCGCAAATTTTGGTAAATTAATTGGTTTAGTTTTCAATAATTTCAATGACCTGTAATAGAAAATTAAATTAAATACTAGTAACAGGTCTGTAAAACCATTGATATAATATTTTTAAATATTCTATATACTTTTCCATTTATAAATATGTATATTTGTATGTTCATTCTTTCATTATTAGAACAAAACTTTTGCAGTTTTATTTGTCAACTATGAAACTGTTAAAATATACCACCATTTTTTCTGCATATACTATCGACTTTTGACTTTTTTTCATAGTGGGATCACTTTTGATTTATTCTTAAAAAACAGTATCGAAATGCTGTGCGATCCTTTGTAAGCATAAGACTATCTTCTGACTCTTTCTCATTTGAATCTCAATTGAGTAATGTGCCCCTGGCAATTAAAATCTTGACTACACCCATGATCTTTAGCAAAGGCGGAGGAGGTAGAGATACAGAGAGATGGAGAGAGAGTGAGACCAGCGGATATTGAACTTGTCTTGGCATGTGCAAACAACAGCAAAAAACAACAAGAACAACTGAAGCGCAAAAGGAATAAAAACCCAAAGACGATGTAAACAAAGTCATGAAAATGTTGTTGTTATGATTTTTTTCTGTGTCTTGTTGTTGTTGTTTTTTTTTGTTACTTTTTCTCTTCTGCCCTTTATGGCGCTAGAGACTTTAACCGGAGGCAGCAGGCGATGAGAAGACAAAATGGGGAAACTTTATTAAAGACTTGTGTCAGCATTTTTATACCCTATATCTTTAGCCATGCATTGGTCAAAAGGGTATATCGAAATGCAGTATAAACAACTGGGACGATGCAATCTATACTTTGAAGGATCAGAGGGTTGTCTTTAAAGTCCTTTTGCTTTCCAAGGGGACGACACTAAGGAATAAGCCGCCAACTCACCAAATAATATATTTATTGCTCATAATTGAACTGATTTATAGACTTACAATTGTATGGACATTTCACAGGGTATTTCAATGTCGGCTATGTAGCCGTTTATTGTCTGAAATTTTGCATTTAATATAGTTTGCCATATTTTTATTATTATTATTTTAGTGGAAGGGTCGTCGGTTCACTATGGTCCGATTTAGTCTGCTCTGAGCTCCGGTTTGGCTCTACATATAAAAATTTCTTTGGAAATGTGCAAATTTGTTGACAGTTTCAATTATGAAGCAACGCGGGCAGTGAAAACGTTGAAAATTATTGAAAATTTGCATATTACAGAGGGAAATTTAATATCTTTTATATGCACACTTACACACATAACACACACACATCACAACACATATGTATATGTATGCATGTAGAAATTATGAAAAAAAAAACAAAATTTTCTAACTGTTCAATTTTTTTTTATGAATTTTTAATTTGGTAATTATAAATGAAAATTCAACTACCAGCAATTACCTTAGTATTCAGTCACGAGTTTCGTTGTAAAATTATTTCAAATTGATGTATTTATGAAAAATGTGGACATTGTATTTTCATTTGTTCTGAGATCATTTTTATTTGCCCTTAACTGATTTGCGTTTTTTATGCCTGACCATACGAAGTTTTTTATTTAATTTGCCCGGCAGACATAATAATGTCTTTTGAAAACAGCAAAAACGCAAAATAAACATTGAAACCTTTAAATGAAAATTTACACCGACATTGAATTATCCTTTAACTGAATCGAATATAAATGGAAATTTTATAAATTCCACTTGTAAGAAAACTTAGTAAAGCGTTGGTATAATAAATTTTCTTACTTTCAAAATGGTTTCTGCCAATTTATTTTAAATGTTAAGACTGTGAAATACATTTAATATATATAAGTACATACATACATCGGTTCAAAAGTCCAGCGATTTGTTCTCTGTGTAGACTTCATACACTTCAAAATTATTTGTCTACAGGGTATAAACGAGTTGATGGGAAAAATCAACAGAAATAAACTCATTAACATTTGACATTTTAGTCATTAAATGGATAAAAACACACACACACACACACACACACACACACACACACACAGATACTCTAACACACACACACACACACACACACACCCTCATACGATACTCTCATTCTGGCCTGTAGTTATATATATTTTCACATTTAATTCATGAAAAATGCATGAAGTTTTTTAAAAATTCCCACCGCAAATTGCACCAGTTTTCTTCATTTTCTTTTTTTGTTTTTTTTATTTGCTGGCAATATAAAAATTTATTGAATGCATCTTTCAGCTAATTTTTTTAATCGTTTTCGATTCCATCATATACACATAACTATCATATTATACATACATATATGTATATGTATTTTTATAAAAACATAAATGCAATTGAGTTGTATGAATGCAGACTAAATTTCGACATGAAGTTTTGATATTTTTAAAATTTATTTAAATTGTCATTTACTATTGAGAAACGGGAAAGAAAAATCTTTATTTTAAAGACATGAAGTCCGATGAAAGAAGTTGCATCATGTTTCCACTCTACCTTTCCCTCCGCCTCTCACGCTCTCTTTCTCTCTCTCTCTTTTGTTATTCACAATTTTGACATTTCTTTTGGCCCAAACATCATCGATTGCTCTTTTGTCCTTTGGATTGAAATTCATGGCTTTTGTTTTTGTTGTCAAACCTTTTTTGGCACATACTTAGCACATCGACTGCCAATTGCGTTTTGGTTTTGCCAAAAAGAAATTATGATGACAAATGCGAGGAGAACTGTATGCAAGTGCCCATTGAAAATCATTCCGCTTTTCTTGATATTATTCAATTAAAGTAGACACAACGGCAACAAACGGGAGCAACAGAAGGAGACGTAGTAGAAGGAGAAGTAGATTGCTGTAGCAGTGGCAGCTGGACGACAACGCACAGGCCGGCACACAAAAATTCACTTTTAACGAGTTTTGGGATTGCACACCACTGACATTTCGTACATATCGTAGTACATTCATACTGGAAACGTACGTGCCAGGGTCTTTGGCGGCAGCGATTTACGGCAGACGACATCCAAGACGTCGACGACGACGCGTGACAGAGTGAAATCTGGAGGTTCTCGGCTGGCAACGACATCCAAATCGACGTCGACATGGACATGGACATCGTTCGCCTGGTTCACTCAATTCAATTGAAACTCGTGTGCCTGGGTAGGCTGAACGTGGCCAAAAGTCCTTGTTGTTACCACTTGAGTCTTAGCCGAGTGAGAGTGGGAGGGGTTTTTCTCTTGGGTCACTTGGCACTTTTCTTATTGGATTTGCGTTTGTGTTTTGTTTGTCTAAAATTTAGTGGTAAGATTTCATCTGGGCTAATAGTGTTAAGGCGCTAAATGAAATCTGAAATTAGATTGATAATGGTCAGCATTATATTTGGACAAACTCTAAATGTGATTTGATTTGCTTCACTTGAAGAAATTTAAGCTGCGTCAAAATAGTTGGAAATAAAAATAGGCAACTTTTCTAAAGAAAAAATTTTTTATACATATTACTAAAGTAATTTGAATAAATTTCCAACTTGTATTTGATATATATTTTTGTTACTCGCCTAATTAACCAGCAAATAGGTGTGCGAAATGCAAGCAATAAAAAACATTTAACGATAGTTTGAATAATTTCCATTTATTTTTCCAATTATGCTTTCACCACGCTTAATGGAACTTTTAATGTTTCATATTATTTTGACACTACTTAATTAAATAAAACCATAAAACAGAAAACAAAGCATCAAAAAAAAAAAAAAAAAAAAAAAATTTGATACTAAGCTCGACTCATTTGATATCCAGTCTCACAATGATGTGGGGATTGGGTACCGAAAAGTTTCATGCAAAAACTATGCAAACTTGGCCAGCCCAATGGATTTTAATGGGTACACAGGACCAGCATGCGTGCCGCCGCCATGGAGCAGGAGCAGAAAAAGTTTTAGCAAATTAATAAATATTTAAATTAAGCGTTAAAACCCTAGCATTTATGAAGTGCAACAACATGCATGGTTAATAATTTCAAATTTTTTGCCTGCTAATGCTTTTTTTTCATTAATTTTTTCCAGGGGGTTTTGTTTTTTAAAGCGAGAGATAAATATAG
The DNA here is from genome assembly GCF_018902025.1 of Drosophila willistoni. NCBI lineage: Eukaryota > Metazoa > Arthropoda > Insecta > Diptera > Drosophilidae > Drosophila > Drosophila willistoni. The sequence continues at coordinate 3,185,762 of NW_025814053.1, forward strand.
AGAGCGAGAAAGAGAAGAGAGGGAGAGATTTTTTGCAATTAAAAGTTTATATTTCAGCGTTGAAAACTGGGAGGAAAATAAATGTTTGTGTGTGTGTGTAAAAGGAGTATGTGTGGTTATGTAAATTACATACATATGAAGGCAAAACAAAATTTTTTTATTTTTCATATAAAAAATTGTTCGAATCCATGACGTAAAACTCAAAAGTTACAGACAAGATGGACAAGCGCGAGAGGTAAGAGATACGGCAAAATCACAAGAAAAAAAAAATTGAGCTGCGGCTTAATGAAAGCAGCTTTTGAGCGAGAAAAGAGATGACTGGATAATTTGTGTGTGTGTGTGTGCGTGTGAGTGTTAAGGTACGCAACGATTAGAGATGGGGCCAAAACGACAGAGTTCCCATTTAAATCACTTTACAGGGTTGCACTGGAGAGGACAAAGAGCAAGTGAGATTTGACATTGAAATGTTTAAGTAAGGTTAAATTTAGGGAAATTCTAATTTTAACTTTAATGGAATTGAATAATATACACAAATATGAGAAATAATGAACCAAAACAAACGGTTTAAATAAGACTTGTTGAAAAAATATAGCATTGGCTTAGTTGAAATATACAATCTGAGCTATTAATCTTGGATTGTATAGGCATACAAAAAATAAACTTATCTAGGACCTGAAACCAGTAAACTAATTAAATACTTTTCTCCCCTTGAGGCATATGTAATGTAAAAATCACTAAAAGGGGAATTAAATAGCAGTCGATTGAATATGGAATTACTCATTTGAATAAGTGCAATTTGATAAATAAAACGTCAAAATTTCTATTAAAATTTAAAAGATTTTCCAAACTACAGTGAGCCATTTGTAGTTTGTTAAATTCTTCGATGCAACGAGATCAAAATTTAAAATTTTCCATCTCTAGCAAGCGGCTTAGAAAACTTCGCTCAAATGCACAGCTTCTGAAAATGGGGGCTACCAGGTGAGGGGAGATGTGGGGACAACAGAGAAGTGGGTTAGGTTGCCAAAACAGGATGAAATGGAACATGGAGTGATGCTCTATGGAAATCATGCACAAGGCTCTTCACAAGTTGCCAGCTGCGTCAGTAAAAAAACAAAAAACAAATAAGAAAAAAAAAAGCTGATGTGCAACCCCAAACTTCCTCTCTGCCCCTCTAATTCCGACTTTTTCCCACGCATTTTGGTAAACGGGTGTGGGGCAAGGGGGCAAAAGTGCTCAAAAATTATTCAACAAATTCGCCAGCCACAAATACGTTTCACACATAGACACACACACACACACGCATATCATATCACAGTTTTTGGTGTGTATTTCTCTTAACTTTTTATTTGCAAAAAGTATTGCACGAGGTGTGCGGGAGGAAAGTAGATGAGCTGTAGTGGGGAGGAGGCCGAGAGAAAAAGAAAAAATTTCATCGATGCGCCAACAAAATTTGCCACATTTATTTTGTGTGTGTGTGTTTGTGTGTGACTACCATACCATAGGCAAAGCAAAACAAAACATCAAGTAAAAAGAGAGAGAGCAAGAATAAATTTACTTCAGGACTCGACTTAAGGATACCTTTTAACATCAATTAAAGCCACATCATTTTCGACTATGAATAGCCCTAACCCAAAATGCAACCAAAATTTAAGTTAAAAAGAACGCATTTCGTCCCTTTTTTTGTAGATGGAATATGAGTTTGTTCTTATTTAACAAATAAACTAGGATCATGTAATTATTTCTAACTATAAGAACTTATTTTACCCTTTTTTGGAATGTCACTCCATTTATATAATAGTTTTAAAACAAAAATGTTGCCTTTATTATACCATACACCCATAGGGTGAAATGGTATATTAAAGTCGCCAAAATGTATGTAACGGGCAGAAGGAAGCATCTCCGACCCCACAAAGTATATATATTCTTGATCAGGATCAACAACCGAGTCGATCTAACCATGTCCGTCTGTCCGTCCGTCTGTCCGTCTGTCCGTTTGTCCGTATGAACACCTAGATCTCGGAGACTGTAAGAGCTAGAGCCACCAAATTTGGTATGTAGACTCGTGTAGTATGTAGAGTGATCAAGTTTATTTCAAATTTTTACCACGCCCCTTTCCGCCCCCGCAATTTAAAAAAAGCGTTTATCTCAAAAACTATTCCAGCTAGAGACACCATATTTGGTATGTATATTCGCTTAGTAAATGCACACATTTTGTATGCATACAAATTTTGACACGCCCTTTTCCGCCCCCGTAATTTGAAAAACTTGATTATATCCCGTATTTTTATGTCTTTTTTATCTTATGCAATCAAATTTGGCACACTTAAATTTAATACTAATATCTAGCAAAATACCAAATTTGATCAAAATCGGACAAAAAACAGTCGAGTTATGCATATAAACGTTTTTCCATAAGGCCGGAGTTGGCCGTTGGCTGGTGGGGGCGCTAGGGTGCTCGTTTGATTGAGTGAGCGAGATACTAAGATATGCTTGTAAAAAGCATGTGAAAATGCATTTGTTTAAAAAAGTTGAAATATTTGCTTTACTGGTGTATGGTATACCTAAGTCGGCGAGACGACTTATTTACTTCATTTTTTTGGTGTTTTTGTTTTGCAGAACTTCATTTCAGTCTTTCGTTTGCTTTAGACCTTTCAAATTGTATGTAAACCCGATTCTGTTTTCGAGGAATTTTTAAACAATCTAAACTCATCTTAATTTCTAATTCCGTATTGTTTTGATTTCAAAGGAAACATCTTTATTAGGAAACTGAAAGAAAACAATTAATCGAAAATTCTTAATCAGTTCAAAAGTAATTTTTGATCAGTTTCTGCATGAACTTTGAATTTTATATCCACACATAAAACGTATATACCTTTTCAACTCAAGTGAAGGGTACAAAAAAAAGTGAATTTTCATAACGCATTTGATTTTTTTTTATTCAAGCACAGAAAATGCGTAAATGTTGTTGGGGGTACTCTTGCCACTTATATGTGAATTTCTCTCTCTGTGTGTGTGATGTGTGTCTGCGGTGAGTGTGTTGTGTGTTCATAAACCAACTTCATGCATATTTAAAATGCAAAAAGCAAAACGTTGCCTCTCGGAAACAACTTCTACTTCTTCACGTGTGAAAATGGTTTTGCTTGGCAAAAAGAAAAATAAAATGAAATAAAAAAGGTTTTCGTTTCGTTATGTTTAGGTACTATCCACACATAGTCAAATTGAATTCCTTAAGCATCAGCAGCAGCAGCAGCATGGGCCAGAACAGAGTATCAAATTCATCTTCTTTAGGTTGGATACAAGCTGAAATGTATGTATTTCCTTTCAAGGTGATGACAGTTATACTTATGGGGTATGTACAAATGGACACAGATTGTGCATAAAGTAATAGGCAGAAGAAGGCGGAACGAGCTGGTAGGTGTCTTCTGGGTTGAGCGATGACAGATGGACTTTGTCGGTCGGTCAGGGATTGTACACCTATGAATACATACATATGTCACCCAGCAATGCCATTGGAATTGCTAACAAGGATTTGTCTTTTTAAATTTAAATAAATGGCTGAATTTTTTGAAATATTAATAGCTTCTATTTGTGGAATGTCAAGAGAGCTCTTGTCAGATTTTAACAAAAAATCTATCTATTGATATTAAAATCAAAAATCATATGGATGGCACTCAAATTAATGAGCTCAATCAATCAAAATGTTGTCTTTTCGTCATTATAGAGGACATGACTTTGTGTTGTTTCTTGAATGCAAAACACTTTAGCTTGAGATAGGCAGATGTTTGAAGTAGATACTGGACAAGAAGGAATTGTTTTTAATAGACTTTGGGTCTTAACTAAATAAGGGTAAAACCTTTTTGTTCATATTAAAGGCGTATCTGGTTTCGAGGATATATCTAAGCATCCTGATTGGTATCAGCACTCAAAACCTTTGTTTGCTGGAATCTGCTGAAAATACTTCTAATGGTTATGTCTACTAGATGGCGCCAGTCTAGAGTGACTTTAATTAGCCTTAGAATATCTTGTAGTCAGAGTTTGGGGCTCTTTTTAAGTACTTACAAAACTCATGTTGGCTCATTTTGGTGGATGATAGCCAGAGAAAAGTGGACAGTTGGTTGGTTGCCCTTTGCCAAAGTAAGGCAAAGCTTTAAATCGGCCAACCGTAGGTTTTCCAAGGGTGCAAACAGAAACGAGTGCAGGGCGGGGAAAAAGGGTGCAAAAACAACTGACAGTCAGCTAGAGAAATGTCATAAAACATAAAAGTGACGCCTGCAAAGTGCTTGACTAAGCAATTTTCTTAGTCATTTGGTCAACGGGAAAGCATTCATATGAACCCCAACTATATAGCTTTGTCTCTTGTTTTTTTTTTTGTTTTTCGCCCTCGTTTTATCCCCTTCATCTTCATTCGATCATTCACTTGCAGGGCTGTCCCTGTGTCCCTGTGTTTTCTGAGTAATTTGTTGCACTAACAAGCAGTTCGCCACGTTGTCCACTTCCATTCCATTTCATTTCAGTCTCTAGCTTGTGGCTTTTTCTTCTTCCCTTCATTTTCCTTTCTTCTGGACTAATAAAAAATTATTTCATATCTCACTCATTTCTTGGCTACCGCTTGCTTACCCTCGCTCTCCATCACTGTCTATTCCAGTCTCGGTGTGTGTGTGTGTGTGTGTGTGCGTGTCTCATTTTCTTTTTCGTCCTTTCGTCGAGTTCAAAATGCATTCGCTGTCATTGTTGTCCTGCACCAAAGATCAAGATGATAAAGTTTTAGGGTCATGCAGCGAAAGAGCAAAGAAAGATCTAAAAAATCTTGAACAAAATGACAAGTTTCGGTTTCTTTTTTTAGAGTATTTTCTTTTTGATGCTCTTTTTTACATATACATACATATACTAGTAGTGGGAGCATCAATATTATGTAACCCATTTCGCATAATGGAACTATAATTTGTAACTTCGGTTTTCATTTCATGACTAGAAGAGTTGAGAGTTTGCAAAAGGTACATGTAAGGGCATGTAATCGTTGGATAGGGTAAACTAAACACACTTTCTTTTTTATACTGTTTTTGTTTTTCTTTTCTTTTGGTCGTGTTTCTTCTAATCTTTACATCATGAAAGGGAGAACTAACTACTTCTACACAATAACAAAAATTAAGTTCAAGAGTGCAGGCTCCCCTTTCTTCCTCGCGCTTCTCTCTTACTCGCTCTTTCACTGTCTCTCTCACTCTATCATATTTTGCCTTCGCCTTGTTCTCCTTGCTTGAAGTGTTTTATTATTAAGCTTTTACTGCTTCACTTTTTTTCCTCTGATGGCTTTTGTTCGCGTATTCGGACAAATGACCACAAAGCGTGCCTTTTGTTAGGGTTCGTTTTTTCGAGGAGTTGAGGAATGGTTGAGAAGGGTTTTGGCCCACAACTGCAGGGCATAAGAATGGTGAACAAGAAACGAAATGAGGTAAAGGGGTAGCTTGTGCAGAGTGTGGAGCGTGGGCGGCAGTTCATTACAAAAACGCATGTTGAAGTGCATAATTCACAAAACATTCCTTTCCTTGTGGTTACTTATTTTTGGAGGATTAATACCAAGCGACGGGTGGTGAAGGGGAAGAGAAAGTAGCAAAGAATGTGAAAAATGTAGCACAAAATTGTCCTTTGATGAATGACTTTTGTTTCATTATTTCTTATTGAACTTTGACAAATTTTCACAGTGAAATTTTTAGATGACTTTTTACGAGGTGACAAGTTACAATTTATGAACTAACTTACTTTTCGTTTTTCTAATTAGAAAATGGAATGTCATGAATGCTTGCAGGATATACATATCAATAAAATTATTTTGTAGTTAATTTCAGATAATATGCAAAAAGAAAGAGACTTCTTTTAATCTGTTTCCTTTTCATTCTCAGCTCTGTTTTTGTAGCATACATAAATGGGCAAACTACTTATTGATTTTGTGTTTCTCAAGTAGTTCTTAATGAATTTTCACACAATAAAAGAATGTAGTTTTTATTTCATCTTTAAATCTTGTTATAATTTGAAGAATTGTATTATAATTATAAATAACATTGAAAGAAACATCTGAGAACAATTCAAAATACGTTATTTTTGTAGAATATCAATTAAAACAGATGATTTGGCAGTCTTTTGCCTTTAAGTTTGACTCGTTTCTTAAATTATTTTCATCCATTTAAAGTAAGTAGCTTTAACCTAGTTCTTAACGCAATTGTTATGGCTCAGCCAACATTATCAACTCAAAAACCAAATTGTCTATTATTATTATCTTTTGCAGGTCAATAGTAAGAGTAGTAAATTACCAAGCAGTTAAAGTCCACGACTGGGGCTCATGACGTTGGAGGTGCTGCTTAGTCTACGAGTTTATATATATATATATATATATAAATGTGTATATATGTATATCTATATAAGTGGATACACACATGTGGAGAAAGGAAAAACCCGTTATTCAGTTGATGTGTCCCACGCGTAGACTTTTGGCCTACTGTTTTATGTTTCTTTTTCTCTTTTTGTGTCGTTTTTGTTGTTAGCCCATTTAATTTTGTCCTGTGTCAGGCCTTTAAACAATTGCTAGTGTAAAACAAAGGCGAAACAGCAGGAAAACAAAAATGTGAGGGAAAACCAATAAACAAAGTAACTAGAGATGTGTGGGTCAGTCGCGATGAGTTCTCAAATGATACAACAATCTTTTCTGGAATGAAAGGTTGAATTAGCACAAATTGAAAACTGGTAAAACTGTTCGACAATCGAATTACAGGTTTGTTTTTTTTTTGGTTATGACATCAAATAAACTACAGTCAATAGTCATTTATCTATCTACACATCAAAATAAATGATCTTAGATTAAGTGGGTTAAACTTGAATATTGTTGCATCGATTGCTCATCCCTAAACCAGGCAATGGGATAAACTCTATGAAAGAGGTCAAAAGATAGAAAATGCAACAGAAAAAACTGAAAACAAAAACAACATATATTTTCGGCACTTTTTTTTCTTTCGGCACTTTTCGTTTACAACGTGTCGTTCCATACGTGTTCTAGTCGAAAACTTTGGCTCCTCAATATCACTTCTTGCCCCTTTTTTCCATCATTTCACTAGCCATTTTGTATGCGTGCGTGTTTCACATTCTTTTCTATTTTTTGAGCCTATTTTTCCGTTTGTCAGCAGAAAAACAAAACAAAACCAGAAACGACATAGAAGGAAGTCAAAATGGAAATGGACCTCCCCGGGTATTGATTAATCTTCTCTTGTCATTAAAATTTTTGCAAATGTCATTTCGTCAAAATGATTCGTTTTTGTTTCTCCATGTCGCCCACAAGCTTCAAGATCTGCCGCCTTCTTATACTTTTACATTCTTGGCAGCCACGATGTCCACGATGTCCTTGTCGATGGCAAATATAATTTCAGTGTTGCTTCTGTCTTCGTTCTTGTCAATTGGCCCGAAAGGAAATGTGAAAAACAATTTATACGAGATAGCCAGAGACAGTGACCAGAAGATGGAGCGGAAGCGGGAGTCTTTTTTTCTAGTTGTCATCACCATCGGCTATTGGAATTCTGCATAATTTATAGAACTTCAGTTGTCATTTACATCTCTTAAACAGGAAATACATATACATATATAGATATAGACTGATGTAAGTTTATTTACCTACTGGTATATATGTATGTGTATACATATATATAGATTGCTATTTGTTTGTTTACATAAAATCAAGTTGAAGTAAAATCAGCCCCATAATAAAATCATTAAAATGAAATTTTCGCTATTGCCTTTGGTTGATGTTATTATTGTTTTCCTCTGTGACGCGCTGTCTCGACAGTCGCTAGTGGTTTCTCAAGAGAAAAACCCATAAAGAAGAAAATGAAATGAATGAAGAAGAAGACGGTTTGATTTCGTTATATTGACTTGTATATACATAAATGTGTTATGTATACATACATATGTATCTACATATACATATACATACATACATACATATAATAGCTAAATACACAAACAATCCGTGACCAATTGCAAGTCAATCAAGCAATTGAATGACAAATTCTGTCTGACTAACCAAGAAAATGACTGATTCAGTGAGTACTAATATAAGTGTTTATCCATCCGGAAGCTAGACGATATGCATATGTGTATGCGATACGTATGTATATTGGCACATATGTACATTTGTATATATGTACGAGTAACGAGACTTCAAAAATCTTACCACTCGTAATGTCCATTGAACTTTTTTCAATGACCCTTTGGTGGTATTATTTGCAGAGAGAGAGAGATCGATCATAGCTTGTTATCACTTTTTTAGGCAACCAGAAAATTCAATCATACTACAAAATTGTAGAATTTAGTAGATATGTTAGTTTAGTATTTCTTTTTTTCAACTGAAAATGTTTTAATAAAAACAATTACTTTTTAAATAAGAAATGAGCAAAATGTCTGACCATAGGAACAAAGGCAATTTATATTGACCGATTAGCACCAAAATCAATTGTAACTCGAATTTCAGTATAAACTATTAAATCGAACAAAAGTTCAATTTAGTAAATTGAAAGTATCAATTATAAATGAATCGTCTGATTGCTGTTGCTCGAAATCCTTTACCCATCATCCTGACTAACTACATTTGGCATTAGAAAGTCGGTCAAAAGTCGGTCGAGGTTCAATCTTTAGTTGAAACTTCATGGGTCTTAAGTATTCTTTTGCTCTTAGTGGCATTTTAACGCACTTGGTGCTTAAGAACTAATGGGTATTTTGTTCCAGGCACTAGCCACCCACAAATGACATCTACCCCACCTAATTTAAGAGTCATCAATGGGCTTTAGTTTTGACATTTTCATTGCGTGGTTGCCCAGCCAGGAAAAAGTAAACAAGTCACTATACAATACCACGGGGCAGTGAGTGTGGAAAGAAGTAGACAGTTATGGACACTATGCCCACTGACTAAGACTAGACCGACATTGGGGGCATTTGGGCATATAAATATTAATAAATTAAGTGAATTACACGATGGAAGCAATAAAGGCGCAAAATTAGCTGTCAATTATGAAGTAAGAACAGAGACATAGATGATGCCACCAAGCACGCAATGGCTTTTACTACACACACACCCACACACATACAATCATACATATATATATCAAGAGTGTACGTACATATAGATTTGTATATGTTTGTATATATGTATGCAGGTATAGGTAGAATTGCTATACATACAATATATGTATATATATTTTTATTATTTTCTCAACTGTTCGGAAGAGACTTCTTCAGCTGGTAAATTGCTGTCAATTAGTGGGAAAAAAGCAATAAATAAAAGACTAAGTCAAGAACGGCTAGTGGAAGAAGAAAAAGGGATGCTAAACAAGTAGGAGGAGCATGGGCTACTACTCTTGGATTGCCAACGGTGCAGGAGGAGGAAGAAGGTCTACTACTACTGCTACTACTTCTCTAACATATATTGTCACTCCCAGGAGCCACTCAGTCAAATGCTGGTAAAGGTGAGAGAGACTGAAACTTGGCATAAAATGCGTAACTTTTCTTTTCTTTGTACTTGGTGAGTTTTTAGTGTGTTCTTTTTTTTATTTTTTTTGGTTTTGTTGGTTGGGTTTCTGGTATTACCATGCGACGACCTTTTATTGACATTTTCACATTGGCCTCTGAAGGTCACGCACGAAGGGGCACACTCCCCCCAAAAAGACCAATACACACACCCACACATATGGCAGACACTTTTCATCCCTTCTTCTCTTTTCCAGCTCCCTTTAGCCCATCCATTACCATTGAAGGGTTCATTGTTATGGAGCATGCATGCTGTAGCATAATATGTTATTGTTGTTTTGGCCCCAGCATTTTTATTGGCTTTTTACAGGTGAGCATTGCCATTAAGGCATCCCTTTACCAATTCGCCCCACCTCACCGCATTTTGCCAGTGAGTTAGACTGAGGGATAGGGTGACCTGGGAAGCTGGGGAGTGAGCATATATATTAACTTGGACAAGCTTACATTTTTAGTGAAGTTATTTGATTTCGGTGGTCTCGTAAAGTATTCAGCCAGAAATGAATGTCTGGGTGTGGGTTTTCTCTCTCTCTCTCTCTATCTTTCTGTAACAAGTTGTTGCTTCTTCGTGACCATAGATTTACACTTAACTTAACGGAACACATTTTGGATATCTTCTTTAAGAAGAAGAAAAGACTTTATGCGACTATTTAGTTAAGTTCGGTTTATTCCCACATCATTTAGATTCTCAGGAGCTTTTCTTTGCTTTCTAGAAAATACTTTTAAATTTGCAATCCATAACGTCTTAAACAGACAAATGATTTAATAACTACGACTACCATTTCATACTAACTTTAAAAATGCCTTAAACAGAGAGATTAACAAATTAATTTAGGTTGATTTCTGATTCTGTGCGCTGTATTCTTTCTTTTTTTTATTTACCCCTAGGCTTGGCTAATTGCGGCAAACACTCAGACCAAAGAAGAAAAAAAAAAAGAGATAAAGGAAGAGCGAGGGAAGAAATCCATTCAAGCATTCCTCCCATACTCTGGGGCCTACCTTGAGGGACCTTCTCACACTACATTTGTATGCTGAGAGATCATTAAATATGTAGGGAAAAAGAAAGGGGTTGCGAGGAGGAGGAGGAGAATGGCATAACTTCACTTGGAGCCACCAAGTAGAAAATTGTACACACGAGACAAAAGGCAAAGGACCAGGTCAGTCGCATTGGGTTCAAGTGTGGTATTGTTACACTCAAAGAAACGGGTGACAAGCGACATTCGAGCAATAGAGTCTAAAAAGTTTTGTCACGATTCTTTCTGTTTGTTTAGCAACGAAACGAAACGGCCGGCCGACTATCTGACTGACTTCTTGACATTCCACATAAAAGTTGCTGTCCTTGGAGTGGGTGCTGGGAGTGAAAGATGGTTAAGCAGTGTTGGTTAGAGTATGGTGCAGCGTGGGTGGCTGATGGTCGGTCGGTTGGTTGGTTGGTTAGTTGGTTGCTTCGTTGGTTTGGGCATGTCTAGCAGCGACCCTTGACTTGTTTTCCTTTCTGCTTTCAAGTTTGTCCCTCCTCATCATCAACACGTTGACACACAGACGGCGTCACGGACACGAAAAAAAAGTAAACTGAGAAAAAAGTGGAGAAAAACCCAAGTGAATACATGTTCTACATGGCTTTTTTGGGTTCTCACACCATCTTGCTCTCTCTCTCTCTCTCTCTATCTCTCTGCCTTTCTCTTAAGAGAGTAGTAAAGTTTACGACTGCATCAAAGGATTTTCAATGGTTCTTTTGGTCGGGTATGGGGCCACGTGAAACTAATGAGTTGTAACAAGAACCAAAACTAGTTTGGTTTTGGTTTTGTTTTGTTTCTGTTTTTTTTTTCCTTTCGGTTTTTTGTCTGTTCGTTTATTTGTTTGTTCTCTTTTTTGCCCCGTCGTTGTCACCCTTCGCTATTTTGGACTCTTTATCACCTTTCTCCCTTCTCCTAACCAAAAGAACCCTTAGGTTTTTTTTTTCTTTGGGCACGTGTTACACATAACTTAATTGTCCTTTCCGTCTCTGCCTTCTGTTTTCTGTCACTCTCATTACTTGATTTACTAATTAATTTTCGTTTCGCTAAGTTCAACTGGCGGCCTGGGAAAAGGGTCGAATTTTTCCGCACCCCGGCGTCTTTTTAGCTTTAGCTTTTGTTTCTTTTAATAAGTGCGGTGGCCTGGGCTGGCGGGGGTTGAATGAATTGAAGTTTAGTTAATGAACTGCAAAACTCATATTTTATTCATATTAGTTATTGAAAATTAAGTGCACGTGCCGCTGTTTAAGCATTTAAATCCTATTGAATATAATACCATAGTTATGCACACACACTCACACAATCACTCAGACATCTATACAGGGTGTTTATAGCGATCAGTAGGGACTTTTATCTGTGTATGCATTTTAATACCTCGCAGAAATAAATATGCATATTATGCAGCATTAAATGACTTTCTATCTAATTTGTAGGTACTTAATTTAATAATGTAAAAAACTATTTATGCAAATTTGTGCATAAATTCCATTTTGATTAGACAAAAATATGCATTAAATACTTTTTAATCTTACCGATTGCGCTAGAAACTAAGCAAATAAAACCACTGAATTAAGTCTTTGCTTTAAAATCCCAGTTTTTTCTATGAGTTTATCTGTTTAATTAATAGGACAAACAAAACTATATTAGAGAGATATATTAGAGAGCTGCATGAATGAGTGAAAAGTCAAATGAATCCATTCGAATTGACGGCCTCAGCCGATCCCATAACGGTACGTGAAGATCGAAGGTTTCACATGTCGCCGACGCCTGCTAACAATAAGTCGTCCGCCAAATTAAGAACATTGGACTGTAAGCTAGTACGACACACCGGGCACACTGATTTAGCACCTTCGCGAAGTGAAATGCAACCAATGTGAAAAGAATGATTGCAGGGTTGGTGGTCCACTCTGCGTTGAAATCTAATACACGCACACAAATGCCACAACTTCTACTATTTTCTTCAAGTCTGTCCAAAATATCGGAACTATAGGATACGGACATAACTTACTATTAATTCGATTGAAACATTCGTAATATTATTGTATATCATCTATCTATATCTATACAATCTTTTCTATCTCAAACTTTCATTTCAATATTATGGTAAAACAGAAAAATTTATTTAACACCTGGGAACCATACAACACTTCTGTAAAAGTCAAATTTCATCCTAACTGGTCACTAGATACTACAAAATGGATAGTTGACTACATAAAATAAGCACCTAAGACGAAGGATTTGTTGCCTTGCATTGTGTTGCTTGCCCACTTTCGCGGCTCTAATTTAGAGAAATTAGATTTTACAAGATTTGTCCCAAATTGTCAAATCCAAAACTGCGTACTAAAGTTTTTGGTGTATAGCATATTTTAATTTTAATAGCCCCCATTTCGCAATTTTTGATAAAATAATTAGTTTTTGTTGCTTTTAAACATCCTAATAAAAATGAGTCAATTCGAATAATTCTAATGATTCGAGTGCCTTAGTACAATTCGATGCTTTGAATTGTCACTCATTCATTTCATTGTGTAGTTGTCACTCATTCATTCGAATTCAATTCGAATGGATTCATTTGACTTTTCACTCATTCATGCAGCTCTCTAAGATATATGATATAGTCTTGATTGATACTCTTTTTCTGTATAATTCTCGAAGACAAAACCTTTAATTCACATTGAGTCCTAAACAAAGTCGTGATAACTAATGTTTCCACATATTTCGAAATGGAAAAAAAATCCAGTCACTACTGGCTTGTTCTTCTTATCAAATCAGCTAATGATTAGTTTCCTCTGGCTCACATTCGAATAGGTGTAGTTTGAGCTAGACAACTCTATTTCATAGTCTGTGTCTTTAAGTTGAAACGTTTCTCTATTTAGACACATGTCCACCCTGTAAATTCCACATGGAGAACGTACATATGTATAGGCAAAATATGGTAATTTGCATGTGTATATACATAAACACAAAAGGACAAAAAACCAAACAAATAAAAAACGAACCGAAAAATTAAATATTGAATATGCAAATTGATTTGTTCCCAGACTAAATCGAAAAACCAGCGAAAATTGTAGAGATTTCTATGATGATCCTTTTCAATTTACCATATGCGCATTTCAATTAAACTCTGCGGTGGCATTTCTCACATGCGAGGGGTGTCTAAAAACTATAAATGTCTGCATATTATATTTGATTTGGCAAAGAAAACAAATTTATGTAGTTCTCGTGCATTTTTTCTGCCAAATCAATTATTATCCTTTGACTGTTGGTAAGTTCCTTGAACCATTTCAAGGAGAGAAAATTTCACAGGTATTATTGCTTTGTGCAAACTCTTGTGGCTGGAAAACCGAAACGTAACGTAACGTAACGAAACGAAACGAACTTTTGCGAAAAGCTTATCATTGACCTCTTCTGGTCTCTCATTTTCAAAGCAAAACCTGAAGGTGGCGGGTGACGCAGAGATGAAAGAGTAGAACAAACATGTTTGTCATATCCATAGACGCCCCTTACCACACATACACAAACAGAAACTCACTCACACACAGAAACACCAACAAAAATGCATGGCAAATGACTTTGGCTTTGGCTCGAACTTGAAATGGGCTTTGGTTGCTTTTCGGGTTGGGTTTTTGGCTGCTGTTGGAGATTTATTTCATCCAGTTGGAGCAGAAAATTGCACGTAACAAGCCGTAGGAAAAGTTTTGAAACCCATTTCCTCTCCCTCACACACTTGGCCACACTCGGAAAACACGCCCCACGCATGGCACCTAACCATCTTCTGTCTCGCTTGCTCTCTCTTTCTCTTTAGTTCCTCATCTCGACGCTTTTCTATGCCTCTTTTTGGCCCTCCTTCTTTTTCGTTCTGTCTCTTGAAAACAACGGAAATTACAAATTGTTGTTTGCTTTGCATTTCGCTCAGACCAAAAACCAAACGACGAATGAAAAGTAAGAGAAAAGCAAAGGACTAAACGACCGACAAAGGACATTGTAAAAGTGTGCAGAAAATGCAAATGAAAATACATAGGCTAAAAGGAGAGAAAAATAATACAAAACAAAAAAAATATATATATACTATATGCAACAAAAAACAGAAAACAAAAAACCCACAAAATACACCTTCAAAATGCACCTTCTGCGCAACAGCAAAGCCGCAATTTCAATACTCTTCAAAATACTGGTCTATGGTGGGAATTGTTTATAAGGTTAATGGGCTTAAAAAAAATCAGTTCAGTCAGAGATTTATATCATCGTTTGGGTTTTTCTCTATATATATCGGCTTAAAAGACTCTTAAAACATTATATTAACTAAATGAAATGGCATTCTATGATTTTGCCAGGGTATCAAAGGAAAAAATTTAAGGAAAAAAATGTCAGTGAGCAAACGGCAGCAAGTAATGGAATTGGAAATTGTTTGGCAGCTTTGTACTTTGTTTTTTTAGTATTTCTTTGTTTTTAATGTTTAGTTTAATGAGCTTTTCTTTTTCCGCTTAACCATAAGAAAGAAAAGGTGAGGGAAACACAACACAAACACTAAAGAAACAACAAAAATAACTTCGGCAAACAATAAAAAACAACAACTTCAAAAAAGAACAAAAAGAAAAAAAAAAGAAGAAAAATATTTCCCAAAATTGGGTCAATTGCTATAATCATAACAAAAAGTAAGAAAACTCAGCACAGTGTACATCTTTCTCGCTCTCGCTCCCACACTTTCCTTTTGTGTCTTTATCGCTATCTCCATTGCTTCATCTCTGTCTGCTTTGTGTTTCCATCCTTCTTATTGCATGTCAATAGTTCATAGTTTATCGCCACAGTAAGTGCCAAAGTTTTATGTACCTGAATGTTGCACACTTCTTTTTATTCATTTCACTCAGGCAAACAGTTATAATCGTTTTGCGATACTTTCTATCGGCATTCGTTTTCGATAACAAATTAATCAGATATCATTAAGCTAATTAATATAGAACATTTTGTTTGTAGTTTAAAGACATTAGATTATTAAGATATTTCATTTATTTAAATGTTCGAGTATGGGAATTTTCGACGGGAATGAAATGCTTTTTTAATCGTTTAATCATGTCCCAACTCTACGAATCAAGAATAGTTATTCTTTTATATACACTTTATATGTATATTCGGTTGAATCACTAATAATTGGACTGTCTTATATTGGAAAAATGTTTTTAATAGACCATGTAGAATCTTCTTTGTGTCCCTTATGGTTCTACAAATCTTTTAAGACTCCGCGGATATTTAATATTTAAAATTTTATTCACACTTTCATCATAGAGATATTTTTCATAGATTGTTGTTTTCTTGAAACGAAAAAGTCCTTTAACTCAGCTGCAGTTTTTTGCAAGATCGCTTCACTGTTTTTGTCAGGGACACCCTAAAAACTTTCTAAGTTTATCGAAGTCAAGTTCCATAATGAATGAATAGAAGTTATATTATTCCACGCAGCATTTTATGAAATTTCTGATCATATACGAATCTTCTTTTTGATACCCGAGTAACAATATTTCTTAATGATTTAGATATAATAACATATCCCTCGACACAATCATAACTTTAAAAGCTCTATCTTTTGTTCTCATACATTGTATAAATCAGTTTTTAAGCATATGGAAGAAGTATTTTTGTGTTTTCTGTTAATCATATATGAAAATAGTCATTTTTTAATAAACAAAAGGACTAAAAAGAGGCTCATCAAGGTGATTTACAATGAAAGATTCCTTTAAGTGCTGGGTGGGTGGTAGTTAAACTCATTCATTCGTTTAATGCTCGACTGATTCGAACAAAACGGTTCATTTGAATTATTTTAAATGAAAACATAATAGATCGACATTTTTTTTTTTTGGTTTACTGTCACTTTTACCGACTTTAATATACATAATTAGTTATGGGACCTTAAGAAATTGTTAACACTTACACAAAACTTTACACAGTGAGATTGATGTCATAAAAAGCAAATTCGAGTTATGCGAGTTATTCAGTTCAGATTTCAGTCCAGATTCTTTGAAAACTATTAACGAAATGCTACCAATAAAGCTTAGTCATCATTCTTTATTATCAACAGCAATTTAATTGAAGCAATTAACAAAATTTGGGACATGAAATGAATTAAGTTACAATGGATAAAATTGAATGCAAATGGACAATATTTTTATATACTGATTAGAGGGAACTGTTAACCCAAAGGTATCTTAAATTTCAACTTTTTGCATTCACTGTATACACACACACAAAGAGATAGATTAGAGCGTGAGAGGAACAGGAAGGGGGTGTACGTTTACCTCGTATCCCATTCCTTGCATGAGTGTGGTTCAAGTGAAGTCTGCAGTCAATTTAGATAAACAATTACGAGCGCAATTGTGCTATATGATTGTAAGTACATGTACATATATATATACGTATATATACTATGTATTTGTAGGGGCCGAAGCCCACCCGGCGGCACTCTGTTCACTTCATTTGACCCAAACATCAAGTGTTTTTTGGGGAGACGGGGGCATTAAACACTGAACTGCTACAGTGTACACTGTACAGTATGGTATAGAGTAGCATGAAATCGAATGGAGTAGAGTACAGTGGAGTGGAGTGGAGTGGAGTGGAGTGGAGTAGAGTCGAGTATAGTGGAATGGAATGAAGTGGAGTGCTGGTGCTGCCGCTGTTTCCATCTAAACAATGCAAAAGAGGCAAAGTCATTTTCATTGCGAGTTGGAAAAAACAAAAAAAAAAAATACCAAAAATAGCTCACAACTGAGGCCAGAAGCAGCAACAATCAAACTTTAAGTAGGAAATAAACCAAAAAGAAAGACAAAAACAACAACCACGCAAGAAAATAAAAGAAGAAAAAAAGAAAGTATCTTGGCGATGTATAAATTATTACTTTTTGTTCAAGGAGGCGGTTGAGGAGGCGAAGATGTAGATGGGAGAAATCTGTTGGATTGTCTTGGTAGACCAGAAACAGTTTTTTGGAATTTTAATTGGGAAAACAGAAAAAATTTGAATGTGTCACATCTGTGCGTCTGTGTGAGTGTGTAGTTTTTTTTTGTCTTCTCCTAGACTTTGTCTCGGGTCATATATCATATCTATTTATAAGTGGAGAAAAATGCGGAAGAGTTCTCCAACGAAAGAGATTTATGTTTCTACAAATGGAAAGATTACAAACCAATTGTTTTGTTCGTTCACCTCTTATAGTAGTTTTTATGTTTTTTTTCTTTGTTCTTCTTTCTTGGGTTCGAGTTGTCATAAAAAAGCATCATCTTACCTGCAATTGAAAGAATGAGAAAAAAACGTTTTTTTTAGGCAAATTGAAACAAATTTAAATGCAAACCAAATACAAAACAAAATGGACAGAAGATGGGTAACAAACATATCTTTATAAATAAATTTGGTCAAGGTTTTCCATACAAGTGAAAAGAAATTGACATTGATCTCATGAATGTAAGTGTATAATTTAATTAAATGACTTACACAGCAGTTCAGTTCAATTAGAATGAGTAAGTAAATAATATGAAAGCCTTTGAGGCTATTTTTGATATTTTGTTCGGGTCGAAAGAAGTTCTAAGGTCCTGTCTTAAAACTAAACTTCACATTCTGGGAAGATCCATTATTTTTAAGTAAGATGTAAGGCCACTTTTGTTTAGCATATATAGCCATTTATTTGGGAGTCTTTTAAAGGATCCGGACGAAAGTGATGTCAGACATCATGAACTATCATTCCCTCTTTTTTATTCCATTTGATCAAAAAAGCTTTAATTTTATTTTTGTTATGATATGATTTATCCAAATTTAATGATAATTGACTGCAATTTTTCTTTCCAAAATCATCTAGCTTTTTTATACTATTTACAATTTGACACAAAATGTCGAGATCTTAATCAGTCGAAACCCAAGTTTTAAATGTATTGACAACATTCAAATAATAAATAGATCTTTAATTTTTAAGGGACATATAAATGACATTGAATACCAAGGACGAACATTTTACCAAACAACATTTTAAACCTGAAAAATATTGCACTGAAAGATGCCACTTAATTTTAGCTTTAATCATAGACATGCATACATTATTTGTCTGGCAGGAACGTTGCCACAGTTTTTATTTTCTACATTTTATGCGGCAACGTTGCCCAATTTCAGCATTATCCAAATAAAAAATGCGCCCACGAAATGGTCGCATAAGTCACAGGCGAAAAAAAAACACAAAAAAACATGGCCTGAAAATAAAATGTAACTCAAGGTCTGTTGCAGATGCAACTCAATTTACGAAAATAATGCGCGAGCGGGTTTAAGTAAGGGGGCAGAGAGATCGAGATTCAGAGAAAGGGAGTGAGGTAGAGGGAGAGAGGGAGGGAGCGAGCGAGAGAGAGAGAGGGAGGGAGGTGTGTAGGTACTGCAAGCATAATTAATTACTCATAAGTAATGTTATGTTGCCCTTAGGGAGCTTGGCGCGTTGGCTGTATAAATATTTCAGTTGCAGTGCGCCAAACAACAACAACAACAACTGCTACTACACGGACAGAAACAGCAGCAGCAGCAGCAGAAACAACAACAGGAACAGGAAATATGCAAGTGAAAAGAAAATTGTAACGACGCGTCGACGAACGACGACGGGATTCATGGTGGCGTGAATGACTGAATGAGCGAATGAATGAATCGGTGAAACGAATAAACTCGTTCACTGCACAGTTGAATAAGTGCACAAAAGTTGGAATTAAGCAGCAGCAGCTCTCATTCTGGCGATGAGAGAAGTAGTACCAAAAAAACAGAGTTTATTTTCCCTTTTTTTATTCATGGCTTTTATAGATGGTCTGTCTTGGGTCAAGCAATAATTTTACTGTCTCTCTGACTGGCATTTGGCCAAGTCTTTCATCGTCACGAGCCACTAATTTCATTGAGCTCTCTCTTCGATATGTTTTTTAAACAAAGTGCAAAGGTTAACCTGGTTATCGGGTATATAATCGAACTATTTTGCATCACTTCACGTGATCGTTTTTACACACTGCCACAATACTTCGTCACCCACACTCTCACACAGACACACACATACACACTTGCTAGACAGGCTGATGGTAGACTGCTGGAGTGGCAGAAGGAACTACATTTATGCCCCACGACACATGACGACAACGATGACGATGGGCGGAATGAATGCAATTTTAAGCACGTGCTGCTTGTGCTTCTCGTACTTGTCGTCGTGCTTCATGGACCACGGCCGAAAAAGCAACAAAAAGAAGTATAAAGAAAGGAAAAAACTCTGAGGAATAAGACAAAGACAAGGCGAGGGGCAAAGACGGAAAAGGCAAAAAGATAGCAAGTCGTGCGTGCAAAAACTGTTGCAAGTCGTCGTCGTCGTCGTCATCGACGTCATTTTCGTTGTTGTAGCTGAAGGAAAACAAACAATCAAATGGCAAAACGAAATTTAATTAAAGCAATACGAGAATATTCAAAAAATTCGAAAACAAAAAATACGTGAGAAACGAAGCGTAATTTACCCCATGTTTATGGTCTAAACATTATAGAGTATACGGTCAATTGATCAAATCCTAAAGACCACAAAAAAATATTGCAAAAGGATTTGGGCAAATTGCCAAATTTGATCCAATTTTGCTCTATTAAGTTGACATTTGCTATATGAAAAGTTAAAAGGACAATACGATTATCCTTTTTTATATACCTTTTTTTCTAGGGTAGCAAAAGCAGCTATTTTTTTTTCGTTTTTGATTTTTTGTAAAACAAATTACAAAGCAAGTCTCGTCGTCGTCGCTTTATCAATTGCTATCGAAGATACATACATACATGCATAGATAGATAGATAGAGAGTGATGAAGCGGCCAGGATGAAGTGTAATTAGGCAGGTGGACCACCTTTTGACACCTGACACCATCACCAACGACGACGAGAATGCCATGCCCTCTCCCACTCCTGTCGTCGTTCACTTGTCGTCTTTTTCGCCTATTCCAGTCATTACACGTAAAGCTCATTTAAATAAATTAATGTTTTTAGTATTTTTTATGGCTTCTCTTCTTCTTTGCTTGAAATTTCTTTTTTTTGCTTGCTTATCGTGCTGTCGATATTAGAAATACTAGCTATCTCCCTGTCTCTCTCTAACGATTTTCATCCTTGTGTTGTGCGCTCCATTAAAGCAAAAATACTGGAAATTGGTTATCTTAATCGCTTTCAATGTTGCTTTTGGCCCCTTCGTGCCAATCCAATTCAATCGAATCGTATCGAACCGCCCACACACACACACACACACACACACATGCAACAACAACACACTCAATGTTCGTTGTTCTCTGATGTCACATTGTCTCATTTACACATGAATAATACATATTAATATTATTATGAGAGCTGGTAGGTGTGTGTGTGTGTGTGTGTGTGTATGATGGGGCTTATTAGTAACATCTTTGATTTTAGGCTGATTTAGCATGCCCCCTGTCCGCCTTCACATTTAATCACATTCAATCCGACACACTCTCATTGTGTTTGTGTGTGTGTGTGTGTGCTAGCGTGTGTTGAAATGTAGCTCATAAATGTCATTGGCAGTTACAAATCGAATTCAAGATACATTCATTCATAACCATAAGTATTTGATATAGATGAATGGAGCTTAATAAATTTTGCCATTTACGCATTGTTGCCCAATTTCACTTAAACATTGAACCGATGACGAATTGTAATTTCATTAATTCATATTCATATTTCTGAGGAGTAATCCTCCACTACGATCTCCGATCTATAACAATTTCCATGTAAACTAGTTTTGTTTTTGCCAAAAATGTGAATCAAATTAAAACAAATTTGTCAATTTTCATTCAACTATTGTTACATTTCATTAAGAGTTTACTACTATGTGTGGGTGGGTTGGGGAGGTGAGAAGAGGGGCGGGTTATTTTGTTTATCCGTTGACTGTTTCTCTCAGCTTTGTCTTCATCATTTTTCCGTGTTCTTTTTTCGTTTTGTTTCTTCTGTTGGATTCAATCATATGATATCATTGGCTTGACACACATTTGTCTCTTACACACAGCAAAGGGCATAAAAACGAACTGAACTGAATTGAACAGCGTTGACGTTGTTGTTGTTCTTGTTGTTGTTATACCACCGACATTCCAGTACAACAAAAAAGAACTTATCAGTCAAATGCCAAACGACGAAACCGAAAATCTATTAAGAATGCCTTCCGCCAGGATACACGCAGACACACAAACACACACTCACACATCTCTCCTCCATCTACAGAGCCTTGGCAGGCAGTGTATGAAAAGCGCATCATTCGGGCCAAAAAAAAAAGGAAAAAATTTTCTTATGCCTTTGGTTTTCTCGTTGCTTTCTCTGTCTCTCTTTCTCTCGCTTTGCTTTTACGATTTTCGTTTTCCGTTTCTGTGGGCGCCGTTTGCCGCACTCGATACCAAAGTCAGAAGCAATTTTAGCTACCAAAATGATACGAATAGAAGTACGAGCAGGAGGATGGGATGGGACGGGATGGGATGGGTTTTGGAGGTCGTCTGTCTGTTATTCTGTCAGTCAGTTCTCAGTAGTCGGTCGGGCGTCATGCGTTGACAAACTTTCATGTCGCAAAGATTAGCCAACTTGTCAGCTTTTGGCAACAGTTTTGCTTTACGTTTCGTTTCGTTTCATTCCGATTCGCCTCGTCTAGCTTTCAATTCTCTGGGACGAATGGGCGAAAAAAAACTTTGCCAAGAAGGAGCATTTGGTATCTAAAAACAAGAGGAAGAAAACAAATCAAGCTAGTAGAGAGACCATTTTCACTATCCGTATTTATATCTTTTACTTGTTACTTGTTGCTGGTTTCCTAACCAACAATTTTTTTTTATATTCTATGTAGAGCACAACTGTACCCGCTATGCCTAATAGACTAGTAGATCTAAAACCTCAAAAGTCACTTTCATGAGAAGTATGGCAAAGTTCTTTTTTTCCTTTTTTCCTTTTTTTTGTTGTTGGCCTCAAAAAGTTCTTCATCTATTGCTTCAATTTTTGTTTTGAAAACTTTTGTTAAGGTTCTTCACTAGGCAATAAAAAGTTACTAGGTGTCTCCCTTTACTCCCATTTCCTTTACTCTCTCTAATAACATTAAGAGCTTCTTGCTTTTAGTTCA
Organism: Drosophila willistoni; assembly: GCF_018902025.1. Lineage (NCBI taxonomy): Eukaryota > Metazoa > Arthropoda > Insecta > Diptera > Drosophilidae > Drosophila > Drosophila willistoni. The sequence continues at coordinate 3,208,454 of NW_025814053.1, forward strand.
TATGTACATATTGTGTATATGTATGTATATATACTCATCGTACATGGGACACCCACAACTTTTACCGTTTGCACACTAGAAAACGTGTATTTTCTTATTGACGAATTAATAGCACGAAAATGTTTTTAGGAAATGGCGGTAGATGATGGCATTGTATCTCTTCATCGCCCCGTCACTTTTGCTTTCCTTTTGTTGCCCAAATTGCCAAACTTTAACTTTCAATTTCAATGCTGGAGGAGACCCCAAAAAGTTGGGAAATGGAAGGCGGCAGTGTGCCGCTGTTTCCGCTTATTATTCTATTGCATATACCAATGTCTGGGATGGTGTGATGTGTCATGAATCCACACGTGACTTGATGATACATTTTTGTTTAAAAGTTCTTAAACAATTCAGTGTTGGATAATGCGTTAAAACTCAAAACTTTGGTGAAGCCTTTTGTATTGGAAAAGACCATCATTTTAGTCAGTCGAAGAAAACTCTATTTTCAGAGACAAATTCTTTATTTCGATGTAATTCTGGCTTAAACATTTGAGAATATTTTTATATTTTCTAAGAGATTTTCGAACACTTTGAGCTCTATGTTGATCTATTTGTATCGCTTTTGATTTGAGGTCATCTTCAGTTTACATACATAGTTTAAGCACAGTTCTATCAGCTTGAACGATATTTTTGGCACAATTCACCTTTAGATTTTTGTCATCTCTAATTACTTGAGAATGGTTTCCCCCTTTTCTTTTCTTTTTTTAGTGTGCCATAGATTATTTTCATTCAGTTTTAGTTCGTGCTCGTGCATTTCATCATCATTTTGCTCAAGCCGATCAGACGCCTTTTTGCTGTCTTTAACCACTGGGGTTAGCCTCTTCATCATTTTTATGACGCTCATGTGACAGTCATTTGTATTAATGTGCCACACACACAACCGACACATGAGGAAGCATCATAAAGAAAAAAAGAAGCAAAAGAAAAAATATCAGAGAACCAAAGCTCAGGCTAAATCAAACTTTACACACACAAACAAACACACACACACACACCCACATGCCAGAATACGTAAGTATAACCTCCCGTTATTGCGTTGAACTTGAGCTTCCGTTTGTGTTGCCACCTCCACCTAGGGCTCCGCCCCCCTTACCACCGCCACTTACACCCCAAAAGACTTGCAGCACTTCAACTTCAGCAGCAAGCCATAAGAAAAGGAGAAGGAAGAAGCGACCCCCTCTGTTTGTGGTTTATCGATTCAAATTGATTTTGGTTTTCCGTTTTTTGTCATCGCCATCGTCGTCGTCGAGGTCCTCCCATCGTTGTCATAGTCAAGCTTTGTCATTCGTCGTCTCGTCCCCGGCCATTTTGTCAGGGTTACCTCAATTGTATTTGTGTACGATAGAAAAGCCATTGGCATTGCAAGTATTCTTGTTTTCTCTTCTCTTCCTTTCTTTTCTGTCTTTTTTTATGCCCCTCCTCATCTCCTTTCCACTGCTATGTTGTTCTTGGTGTCAGACGCCCACTCTGAGGGGTCATTCCATATTGTTGTCTTGTTGTAGTTGTCAGTTCTGTCGACGATTTATTTTGTGCAGCACCAAAAACCAAAAATAACAACAAGAAAAAGAAGACAAACAAAAAACGTGTGCGAAACCCTCTTACAACGAATTTATGTATGCAACACGCATTTCATGCTTTGCGGTTGACCTGAACCAATGCCAATACCTCTTCTCCCTCCCCACCACCCCATCCCCCTTAAACACCAACCCAATGTGAACGAATTCAGGCTTCTTTCAATTTCGTCTCACTCACACAAACAAACAAGCACCTGCCCTTTATTAAAGCTCAAGGCAAAATCAACACTGCAAATGAATCACAAAAAAAAATGATCATAAAAAACATCTCGGTCTCAATCTCAATTTGAATCTTTGGATCACCTAAAGATAAGCTCAAAAAAGAGAGAAAAAACATTTTAAATTATTTGTTCAATATGAAAGATTGCTTATACAAAGCACTTAACTGCGGTGCAAATCTGCTCTTCTGGTTAACTCGAGTTGGCTAAAACCCAGGCAGAAAACCAGGATGAAAAAGTAAAAATCCTGAAGAAGGAGGACAGAAGAAAGAGGAAACAACTTTGGAAAACTACAAAATAAAAATATCAAAGAAGCTAACATCGGCTATGCCGAAGTTTATATACCCTTGCAGTCCTTGGTAATAATAATTTTACATGTTCAAAATTTGTTTTCTGCAACTCAATTCATCAATATACAAACAAAACAATTTTACTCTCTATTTTACAATTATTTTACAATCACATATGTAAATTTCATAGCATACTCCGATTTGTATGAAAATGTTTCTTCTAGTTCTTCGTGAGCTATATGATATAGTGGTCCGATCCTGATGGTTTTCATACTTTATTTTTCCCGGATAATAAAAAACCCCGACAAAAAATTTCAGCCCGATAGCTCTTAAGACGGCTGAGTAAAACGCATTCGCACAGACGGACGGACAGACGGATATGGCTATATCAACTCAGCTTCTCATGCTGATCAAGAATATATATACTTTATGGGGTCGGAAACGTCTCCTTCTGTGCGTTACAAACATCTGACCAATTTTATAATACCCTTTGCAAGGGTATAAAAAAAAGTACGAATCAAAAAAGATTATTAAGGATGAGTCAACATAAGTCGAAATCATTTCTTATCGATAGCCTCCAATTTGTCCTAGATGCCATCCCAGAGTGGAGACAGAGTGAGACGAATCGGTCAATGATTGATAGCAACAAATAATAATTCATCTTAAATTATGCATTTCTTCGTAGCTCTTTTTATGAATATTTTTTCTTCTTATCGGCATATTTCAAATTTACTATACATGGGTAACTATGCGATATAGGGTGCCCGATTAGAATGGGTTTCAAAATGTTGAATTAATCACACCATTAACATAGCTTCGTACCGAACTCTAAGAACTTGCTGTGGCGATAAACGATTATAATCACCTATTAATTCATAACCTTTACTTTTTCGTTCTATTTGTTCATAAATTTACTTACTACGATAGAATTGTGTTTTTATAGTCTGCATAAAAATTGGTTTTAATGATGAATGTTAAAATAAATGAGTTTTTGTTGTTTTTTTTCATGCAATAATAAAAACATCAGCAACAACAAGAACCAAACTCCTGACATCAGTCAGGAACAGAACACACTAAAAAAAACGGAAACAAAAATGCAAAAATAAAATTAAAAAAAATATCAGGCAATTAGAGTCAACGACTAGGGTATACCCTGTTCAACTAAGTAAGGTTAAGATCTGAAAACCAACTAAGTCCGCACTTTAGCGCCACCAACGGTGAAATTTGAAATGAGTAAGTTATAGAGAAGGGACAAGGGAAAGATTGACAAGGATAGTCAATAAAAACTTGATCTCTTTAGCTAATTTTGCCAATGTACTTATTGTTAATTGCATAAGATACAGCACAATGAAGTTGGTTAAGTTAAAGCTGATCAAGAATTTTTATATTGTTTAGTGGTGGGGACCATAAAACGTTTGTATATATTTACGTCTTTGATATATTTATTACAGGGTATAGCATATGAAAAACACGTAAAGCTGAAAACCTCCAATTATGACTTTATGTTTATACCCTAAGAATAACTTAGGTTCTTTTATTCTCTTTACTTTAATAACAATTCAAAATAACTGATTTGTTGCTATTTGTATACTTTTTCATTAGGTCTTTTTGCAATTAGTATCCTTTTTCATTAAGTCTTTGAAAGTCTTTAAGTTTTATTGTCCTTTTTTCTGTCTTAAATAAACGGATATAACCATTTTGGCTAGGGTAAATACAAGTGTATTATGAACGCCTGGCCAACTATATTTTTATACCAATGAACAAAAAGAAGGAGTGATTGAAGGAGAACGAGTAGGAGCTATTGGGAGAGAGAGAGAGAGAGAGAGAAGAAGCATGTTTGAATATATACACGAATATAATAATAATATTTATGTGTTGATAGCATGAAATGTGCCGTATATATAATAAACGTACGTATACTTTATATATGTACATATATATGTATATACCTACTTTAGTCAACCAAAATCTTTTATTCACCACCAGCAACAACAACTACAACAAGAAGATGAAGCAAAAGGTGAAAGGAAGGCAAAAAGAAAAAAACGTTTGTAGGATATATATAAATTTGGTATTCGTCGTTGCGTTTATTATTAACTGTCGCAAATATTTGCAGGGACCAAAAATAAAATAGGAAAAGTGTCAACGAAGGACTCGTTCCTTTCTACGTGGAAATATCCATTTTGACTCATTGAAAGCTTCGATTTTCTCCCTCCTTGCCGCTCTCTGCTTTTTTTTTTTGTTATATATCTTTACATTCATATCTTACTACTTGAGTCATTCAGTTCATTCAGTTTTATTTCCTCTTTTTTTTCTCTTTTCTGTGGCCACAAAGAGAAAATGATTGTGTGTAGGCGGCATAGAAATGTCGCACAGAAATGGTAAAACCAAATACCGTAATTAAATTTCAATGAACGTTTTTTTTTTTCTTTTGTGTTATTTGTTTGGTTTCTCTCTGTGGTTTAGGCTGCTGAGCGCGTGCTAAATGGAAAAGCAAAACCGTAATGCCAATGCAAACGCAAAGGTAGCAGAAGGGCAGATAAACTTTGAGAAAAAGGCAAGATATGCTTTGGGGTATTTGGGGAGGGGATTGGATGGGAAGGGATTGACATCCAGCTGTCAATCAACGCAAACAAAATAAAAGTCTAGACACCCCACACACACACACAATCACACACCGTGTGTTTAATGATCTTCATTAAGCTGCCATCTAACAGACTCCATCCAACAGCCAACACTTCATCTCTCTCAGCTGCCAGTTCCTATTTCAAACTTTTGTTTAAAAAGGGAAAAGGCACACATAGAAACTAAGAAGGGAAACTCCTTCTCCTTCAGCCTAATGAAAATGGAAAGTGCAAAAATATATACACACAATACATCCATACAAACAGACATACAGACAGACAGACAGTCGGTACACATATGCACAGAGGTGCCCCATTTGTATGTCTATGTACACGTGCGTCGCTCTGGCGCTCATCAGAAAAATTAAATTAAATTAAATTAAAAAATATATTTAAAAATAAAATAGATTTTCAGTCACAACGAACAAGAAATACTCTTTCAACTTAGTTAAATTCTATAAACAAAGCTAGGAAACTCCTAAGCTCCTACACTCCCAAGTCTTACACAGTGGAAACTTCTAATTGGTGACCCCGACGCGTTAAAAATACCAAAAAGGATTTGCTTGCTAAATAATTGTCACTAAAAGCCGAATAATAGAACTTTTCTGTGAAACTTTTACCTTCATCACCAAGGCCAATAAAATTGTTTTTTTTTTTAACAACTCAAAGTGTATGGGAGCCAAATGAGTAAAGTTGAATAAATAAATGAATGCCAAAAGCCAAATCATACAACATATAGATAGAGAGAGAGAGAGAAAAAAGAAGGAAGTTGGATTAGGGGGCGCAACCGACAAGCATGTCGAGCATAATGAAGCAGCATTCAAAACAGTTTTGGAAGCTCCTGTGGGAAACGCTGGGGAGCTCCACACACCGGCCACTTGAACGCAATCAACGCAGAACAATCACGTGTCTCAGTTTGCTCCCTATATTCTCCACGTTCTCTCAGTGTCCCTTCGTCTCTCTCTCTCTCTCTCTTCCTATCGCTCAGACTTTTTGCTTTATTCTGTGTTTGTATCAAAATTAAACGCATGCCATAATAATGCGATTTTTCTTCATTTCTTCAAGCTCATCTCAGACAGCGAATCGCATCCCGTACATACGTACGTACATACGTACGAGAGTATCTAGAGATGAGGAGCCCAGTTCTTTGACTGGTTTTTGATGGCAAGCTGACAACCACAGAAGAGGCGAACACGTCTCTAGGTCTCTAGGAGTTTGAGAGGCTATGGCGAATGGAGTTTGCCTTGGTCCAAGGGTGAGACGCTAGACTCTAGAGGAGGTAACGACGGCACACAGCTGCCTTTTGTAATTTTGTGCGCATAAAAATCGCATTTTTTTTCGTGTCCCAAAAAAAAAGAAGCAAATAGAAAACCATAAGATAAAAAAATTTAAGATATGCACAAAATTTTGTTTAAGGCAACACAAGGTGGGCGGCGTGCACACATATGTATGGTGGAGGGGCGAAACCAATGTCAGTTAGATAGATAATCATGTCTATAAAAAATTATATGAAACATAAATTTATAGTCTTCAACATTTTAATGAATAAGATATGATGAAATTTTCCAAACATAATAAAAACACTTGAAAAAAAGGAACGAAAAACAAAATTCATGAATTCATTTTGCAATTTAAAACCATAAAGATAGAAAGCTATGCTAAGTACTTTAAAGCACATTGAAGATGAAATAATGGAAAAACGATTAAACTAATACAAAAGCTTTCCACTTCTGTTGACTAGAGTTGCATAGAAATTCCTTCAGGTACATGCTTAATTGGAAAACCTGTAATCATTTCACACACACAAAAAACAAAAAAAAAAAACAAAATTTTGGTTTTACTAGTTATTTGTGTTGATCAAGTGTGTATAAGATAGGCCTTATCTGTTCCATATAAATTTGGAACGTTTATCAAATTTAGAAATGATTTAATGGAATTTGTATTTATTTTATATTTATACGAACTTGTTCAATATTTAGTTTAAAGATAAGATATTTCTTTATATAATCAAATTGTGAAAGGTTAGGAATTTGAAATGAGTATAAAGAACGATTACAGCTTTTCATTATTTAGGTTATTAAGAAAATTGAAAAGAAAACCTTTAATTTTAAGATTATGCCCTAGATTTTCTTTTCTTTCATAATTTCAAGGTATGTTAAAAGGAAAACCTTTTCCTAGGATTTCTTAAAAAATTTATTTCTTTGGTTTGTTGTGTTTTGTTGAATTTTCCCTGCCTCTTTAATTAATATTTTTTTAAGCGAGTGTAATTTATTTTCATAAATTTTTAAAGCACTTAATCTCATTTGCTTTTTTAGTATTTTTCTAAATTGTCTTTTTATTTAAATGTGATGATGTTTATTGTTGACTTTCGCACCCTTTTTTATGAACTCTCTCTCCCTACTTTCGACTACTTGATTGTAAATTCAGATATCAACTCCGAAGACATTCTCTTCGGTTTTTCCTTTTTTGTTGTTCACGCCCAACAAATTAAGCCAATAAAGAAATTTTTATAAACTAAGAAGAAAAGTGTTAACAAAAAAAAAAAAACAGAAATGAAAACAAAGGAAAGAAAGAAACCAAATGTAAAAGAAATGAAATGAAATGAGAAGAAGGGAAACCAGACTCACTTTTTATCCCAGAGTCCAGTTATATAGGCAATATTGGAGCATTTCTAATTTCCTGAGGGCTGAAGGCCCATTTAATTTGATTGTTATTTCTTTTTTGCGCCAATTGCCCTAGTCAACAGGAGAGGGGAACAAGGGAATGCAGGGCGAATAAAGGACAAGCAGAACAAGGAGAAGGAGGAGGGGAATGTAAGGAAGAACGAAAAATACAAAACAAAAGAAATGGTTCTCGTTGTTTGGCCTGCATACAAATTTCACATTAGCTTTGGCATCGGCATCAACATCGACATCGATTGTTGTTGTTGTTGGGTGTAATGAAGTCCTGTTCAGAGGGTATATGCAGGAATATGGGATGGAGAAATGGAAAACATATTGGTGGAGTTCAGTTCCACCCCATCATTTGCACACACACACCCACACACACACTCTTGTATTCCATATATAGCCTTTAGATTTCCATTCCAATTCCCCTCATTCATTCATTTAGATTGTTCCCACATTTATATAAAATTTTCATTCATTTTCAATCGTCCAGGCGAGGCTGTGCCACACGGCCAGTCTAAAGATAAAGAAAAGGAGACTTACATTAAGGCATCAACCCCCGCACACACACACAAGCACACACTCACTCACACACATGCAATATTTAGGCTGCAATCAACCACCACCCACCCTAAACCATCTTATTGTTAGTGGAAAGCAACGCGCATTTTATATGCTATATGCATATACATACATTTATATTCCATTTCTCTCTCTCCTTCTCCCTCCCTCTCTCGTTCTCCCTCCCTCTCTCGCTCTATCTTTCTTGTTATTTTCAGTTACTACTAAAGAAATGTTCAAAAATTTAGATATTACCATTTATCATACATAATATATGTATACAAATTTGATTAATCGATAGCACTTAAAGATCGACAATCGGAGGAAATGTTCATTATTCGATTTTCTTGAATTTCATTCAGATTCCATCAACTGAGAAGTCCATTGTATTGAGAAGAAGTAAAGTAAGCACGACGTAGTTTTTGAGCAGTCAAAGAACTTTTGCATCGTTCCTTAAGGCCCACAGCTGTGCCCAAAAATATATATATTTTGCCATCTTATGACGTTTTAACGTTGCCATGTGACGTAGTTTATATATCCAGGGTGGGCGGAATGGTTGTGGCGTATTGACTGGCTGTGGTTCTTATGGTTGGCAACGTCAGTATTCTTATTTACATTGATGCTGGTGGTGGAAGTAGTTGTGTTGGTGGTGTGGTGATGGGGGTGGTGGTGCATATAAGCCCACCCTCTACTTTTTTTAAAAGCAACAAAAAGAAGAAAAAAATCAACTTACTCTGTTTGCCGTCTTTGCAGTCGCAGTGGCAAATCTTTTGTAATTTGTTTAAAGGCGAGAAAAATAATGCCAAAGCATACACACACACACACACACACACACACACACACACACACACACACATGCACACACACATTCACATACTTACAGCAGTTCCATCCAAAAACCCAGAAACATTTGCACTTTCAGAAAAATACTCTAAAACTTTTCCTTGGTACTAGATATATGAGGAAAATTTGTTTCTCTCGCGAAAGATTTCTATTTGGAATTCGATGTTTAACTTCGAAAATTCATTTATACCAGCCAATATAAATAAGCATTATTGTGAATTTTATTCACAGAGTTTGATTTCTTTTTTTAAATTTCAATCATATCAAATATTTGAGCAATCCAAATACACACATTTTTCGATCAATGGATTCTAAATCGGGCAGTAATGATGATTTTCAATTGGGTTTAATAAAATTAGATGCCTAGTAACTATCAACATTTTGTTTTAGACCTATGTATCTACACCTATTCATTTCTATTTATAATAGAATTTAATAACATTTATTTAGATTTAGTATAAAATTTTATAATCTCTTTCTATCTCTTGGTCTGTTAAAGTTCTTGGAATAACAGAAAGTCTTTATAAAACATATATTTGAAACTTTTGCACTTTATAAAGACTTCAATTAGGTTCAGCATATTTTAGTTCAAAGCAAGTAATTTGTTTCTTGTCCCTATTTTGTCTCAGTGTATGCACGTACTTGGAGGATAACATGCATCAGGCACACAGACGCCTTTATATATGTATGTATGTATGTACATTGTACATGTTGTTTCAGTTTTTCCTTCCCTCTGTCTGTCTCTTTCTTTTTTTGCACATTTGTCTTAGATTTCCAAGTCAATTACATTTAATACGTGTTTTTTTTTTCCTTTTTATATATATTTTTGTGGGGTGTGAGCTTAATCCTTCGTTTTTCACTTCCCTCAAAGTCTCAATCTTCATCCGCTCTGCTCCCGGCAGTTTTTTGTGTGATATGGTGGTGATATTTGTCTCCATGCCATTTACCAATGTTGTCTTCTTTTGGTTGTTGTTACACGATTCCATCGTCATCCATGCGATTGCCGTGTGTTGGGTAACACTTTAATAAATTTTGTAATTTTTCTCTTTTCGGCTGCTACAAATTCTAAAGTGCCTAAAGGCATTGGCATCAAAAGACTAACCAGCCGCCGCCCGCCAATCCAACACTCTCTCACCATACCGACGACTAACCCACCCGACTAAATCCCATTCAGTATCCCATCCATTCCCGCCAAGTATATGTTTAAGGGACCCTCGAGGCCCTCTAAGGAAAATCTCATGAGTTGCTGCTGCTGCTGCTGCTGTTGCCTCCCATCCCCCTTCTCATTTTTCTCTCTCTATCTCTGTGGCTTCTCCTTTTGCTGTTGCTGTTGTTGTTGTTGTTGTTTTGTATGAGCTTGTTGCTTTTAGCAACATCTTCTGCTGTCAAGTGAAAGTTTGAAAATATTTTTCTCAATACTCGAACAGAAAAAACACAAAAAAACAGCCAAAAATTTAATATTTGAAGCACGTAATTCAAATTTAAAAATGTTTACATGGTTTACATCGCACGAAGAGAAAAGCGAAAAGCACAACAACAGCAACAAAAAAAAAGCATCATTTGTTTTTGCTTGTGTGTTAGTGTGTGTATAAGAAATGAGCTAAAATATTTGCATTTGATATGTGGATATATATACGATTTATATGTACTTATATAGAAGTCGATCCAATAACCAAATGATTACCTGAAAAAAAGATAGAAAAAAATGATTAAACGAATTGGTAACAAAATATATTTTTAGCTTAAAATTAAGGAAAATGAGAATTAAATAATACTGAAATTGGGATTTTGTTTACTCTGTTCATTACCATACATCTTTTTATAAAATAGTTAAATATATATTTCTTCTTAGTTAGTTATTCTCATAAATCATATTTTCTTTTTGGTTCGTTTTAATTGAAAAATATAAATTTCCCCTTCGTTATTTTGCTGCCTAACAACAATTAAAAGCTCAAAAGTGGCAAATCCCTTTGCCTCTAGCTAAGCTGACATAACAGAGAGAAAACGAGAAATAAAAACGAAGAGACTAAGAAGAGAAGCTCTACAGAGGAAATCGTCTAACCGTTTGGACTACGATTAACTCTTGTTGCGGATTATATTTACAACAACAGAAAGGACAAACGAAATGGCGTCGGTGGCGGAAGCGGTATAGTAGTAGAAGAATAAGAAGAAAAGAAATGAATTAACAAACCGACTCTGGCATACCCTTGAAAATTCTTTTCACATAACATTTGGCATGATTATTGAAAACTTAATCCATAATTTCTTAAACATTCATAAAGATATTAAATCCAGTTCTGGTCTATTTTAATTTTCAAGGACCAAGAGAGTTTGTGACTAACATTGATATACACCCAATTAATATCAAGAGTATCGGGACAAAGAAAAGGAAAACGAAATAAATATAAAATACATTCTATGAGCCAATTTAGACGGCTAAGTCTCCTCTAACAACACAGACGAGACGAACGAGTTATGTTATGTTTTACCACTACTGTTCAGAGAGTGGCTGATGGTTGGGGGGTATAGGAAGGAGTTTGGAGGAGTTAGAGGCTTAGAGCGGGGAGGGGAGATGTGGTGGGAACTAAGCGCAAACAAATATGAGTCGAAAATATGATTTGTACCACATAAAAAAGGATATGGCGGTGGAGGAGGAGAAAACAGAAAATGTAAAGCTTAGCCGCAAGCTTACCAACTGCAAACACTTTACCCCAAAAACCTTGACGACTTGACGTGTAGACATATGTTCGTTTAACCCCTAGCTTTACCATAAAACCAAATCTACGTATGTACATCAAATACATGCATATGTGTACAATGTAAATGTATATACCCATAGAAATGTATGTATGTATGTATGTACTGAGGCTTTCTCTCAAAACGCTACCAACGTGTCCAATTGTCATATTTAAAACCAAAAGTGTTAGTTTTGACTCATTGCTAGACATGATGGCATTAGAACTACGTGTAGTAGGACACTTTTTGTTATATTCCGATTCTCTGATTGCTGGCTGGGTTTGCCTAAAATCTCAGAATCAACTGACAATCAAATCATCAGAATTTGGCAATTTAATATTCATTGAAAATTTTGTTATGCAAATCAATGTTTTACACATTTGGTAGTTGGATTATTTTTCTTTTTATTCCTACAAAGTGGAAACTTTAGTCAACTGCATGAAAGTAAAAGAGACCTAACTTTAAAGAAAGGAAGACCCAAATTAATATAAATTTTTTTCAAATTTCGTACTTGAATTGAAGTTTGAGAAAGGATTACAGCAAAACGTATGATATTTCCCCTGTGTAAACGACAAAAACAATTAGAATCAGTTGCTCCCAGATAACTCTTTACATGGCGAATAATAAATTTTCGATTCGTCTTCCAATGCAGTTTTTATATAGGTTTATTTATTGTGTAACTTTTGATCAATAATTACTTTTAGATTCACCGTAAAAAAGCTGAAGAGCGTTGCATTAGTTCCCATAAAATCGTGTTCTTTGGTAAATTGTAAGTAGGTTAAGCTGTAATTTGATTTCTAGAGGAGGTATAATATTTATACAGAAGGAAAAATATGTTTTTGATTCAAATGAAATCTTAGCAGTGATTCCTAAGCGATTATGTAGGTTAGGATATTTTTATTTTTATTGCCAATGGTATTTTTTAGAATTTTAAAGAGGAATAAATCAATGTTTATTTTTGCCAAATATTCTATTTTTATTTGAAATTCACACTTAATCGACAATTATTTACCAATTATAAATTAATTTACGTTCTTGTGAATATGTGTGTATGAAAGAAGTTTATTAATTCATTTGATAATTTGTTTCGTTTATTGAAAATTTGTTTTTCTTCTCGCACACTTATCGCTTTTTATTGTTTATTGCTTTTCATTTTGTCAATAAAACAAATCAAACCAAAAAAAAAGCAATCGAAAATCGACGGTGGGAGAAAAAAGTGACCGAACACAAACATCAACCTGCTGGCGACAGGCGAGTTGGGGGGTAAATAGAGAAAAAAATATATACACACATGCATACACACATGCTCACCTATACATACATATATACATATCTATATGAATGTCTGAACTGGACAGATGATGGCTGGTTGGCTTGTTGGTTCGTTGAATAGGCCATGTAGGTAAAAAACACAACAAAAAACCTACAGAAAGCCTGCCGCATGCACTTGAAAAATTAAACAAAAATTATAACACTCCAAAACAGACACACACAGACAAAAATATAGGTATATATACACATGTATACATGTGTGTGTGTGTGTGTGTATATATATTGTAAGTACAAATGTTTGCACTGGAACAATTTTTTGTTACTTGTTGTTGCCTACAAATATTGCCATCGGCTATTGGACATGAAAGAGGAGAAAGAAAGAGACAGATGCCGGCTGGCGAACAAACGGACGGGCTGACGGACACACCGAGGGCCGCATGGATAGACGGAAGGACGGACGGATGGCTGAACGATTCGAACCATGATATTTCTACCTGAAGCCATTGCAGAGTATGGCGGCATAAAGCGCTTCCCTTCTCCGTCTCCCCTCTCTGCCCAACCACCTCACTCTCCGCACAAAATGTTTTTGTGACCTTTCGTCTGCTACCTGAAACTGAGTCTCTGCCCAACAACTATTAGCGATGGGAGAAAATAACCAAAAATAGAAGTAAGTCCAATTCATTCATTTACTCAATTGCACACAATTACACACAAAAACTCAAATATAGGTGAACCAGAATTGTAAATGTTGAATCCTTTTGAACCACTTGAAATTATGGATCTGTTTATGGAAGTTGAAACCTTTTAAGTGAACAAAGGTTTAGAATGGCCTTCCAAAATATTTTGCTAGTCCGAAGATTGTTAAGTTCTGTAGATTAGATCAGTCCATCTGAGATGTTTGTATGTATCAAATAAAGGACTTTAAAAGTGGAATCATTTCTAGCTAATGAACTTTTGGCCAACATAATGTCGTTAAGATCAGGATCGAGTCACGTTTACATCTCTATTCCCAGGAGCAAGTCACGAGAAGGAGGAAGAACAACGACAACGAAACGACAAGGAAGGAAGCCAGCCAAGCGTGCCATGAGGCTATGGTTTGGCTTACTACTATGGCTTGGTTATATCGTTTTTCCTCTCTTTCTCCTGTATGATGGTTGTTATTGCTGTTGTTCTTGGTTTGCTCCTTCATCGCCCCTCGTTCTAGCATCTGCAGCTTGTCCTTCCACACATATGTATTCTGTGATGTTTTTTTCTTTTCTTTTTTTTTGTGCACAATTTCTATTTCATACAAAAACAGTCAAAGACACACACAAATGTGTGTGTGTGTGTGTGTGTGTGTGTAGCTCATGCTCTTGATTTTTATCAGGGAACTGAGATCCCGCCATGTGGTCAGCTGACCCATGAGTAGTCTCCCTTCTCCACTCCTCTATTCCTTAGATAGAGTTTTATTCCCTGGCACTGTAACTTGTTGTTGTTGTTACTTTATGTATACATACATATATTTACGTAAAACATCTGCGGTGCACTTTCCGCTCACACTTTTCTCTATCTATCTCTCTCTCTCTCTCTTATTCTCTCTATCCCTCTTTTGCTCTATCCCATTCTGAGTTCATTTTAATTTTCAATTCCATGCCAAAAACTAGCAACACACTCACCAACTAACTTCTACTCCTTTTTTTGTAGTTTGTTTCAGAGACAGAAAAAGACAGAGAATGTGATAGAGATAACGAGAGAGAGAGAGAGACGGTAGAAGCAAATTTTGTTTGCTAGATTTTTTAAGTGGTCTCCCAACCATCCATGAGATGCATTCAGTTTCATGTCAGTCGCTCAACTCACTCAACTCACAGCAATTAGCCATCATCCAAAAGCCACTGCAGTTGAAGTTGCGTCGCATCGCTCACTATCACTTTATTTCTGTCACCGCGATGTGGTGCGGTGTGGTGCGATGGCAACTTATTGACAGAGTTTCGCCAACATCAATTTGAGCTAAAAATGTTTAGCGTCGTGTTGATTATTAAGCCACTTTGCAGCATTGAGCAAACTTTTGAACAGGTGTTCAAGAACTTCTTAACTTTACGTTGCCAGCTACTTGTAAAATTGAGCCGCAATTTAATCAAGCCAAAAAGTCCAAGGAGATACAAATGTTCACAAAGATAGATATGAACAGAACGGGAAAGCAATTAAAAGTGAGAGTCTGTTCGGTTGTAGCTAATAAGTATCTTAATATTGCCAATTTATTTTTCCCCCACTGCTCTGCTTTCTATCTCCTAGAGTTGTAACTTAATAATGTAAATAACAATTGATTAATAACTATAACTGACTAATTTCTGTTAATCTAATGTGGCTATTTATCTCCATCAAAGAAATGATTCGAAGCATTTTCTTGAAGTATTCTAAGTATTCATATTGACATAATCAACACTGGCTTAACGAAAGACTTCAATATTCACTAACCAACACTGAAAAGTGATAATCTCAAGGAAATATTTGTAAACGTTTTGAATGATACTCTTAACTACACAATATCTACATATGTATGTATGTGTGTATATAGATAGATATGTAATTAATATGAAATATTAAATGCACCACCGTGTTTCCTACATCCATTTGTATGCATGTATTTGTTTTAATACATTTTAAGGATTTTAATTCATTCAAATGTACAACTTTTGGCGTGCATTATTTGCGGTTAAGATGAGAAGAACAAGCTAATGTACAAAGAGATATATATTTATATTTGTATATATTTATACTTGTACGTATATATAGGTAATATTTGTCTTTTTGTAGCTTAAAATCAAATATTTATATGCATCAAAACAGAGAAAGCTGATGAACAGTAGGGGAGAGGTCTTGCGTCTTATACACGAGTGCAAATAGAGAAAACTCTTGAGAGAATTTAATATAATTTAGGCAGCATAACCTCTCCCTCTCTCTCTATCTCTCTCTGTCTTATTTTCTCTGCCATTCTCGCTCCATGACAGAATGCCATGCCATCAACTCCTTCAACAAACATATTATTTACATTTCCGAGTTAATTAAATTAGGTAATCAGCCAGCTCCGTACGCCCTGCCCCGCCCTGCCTCACCCCTTCTCGGTCGTTTTCTATTCCCGTATGCGTCTCTCTTTCTCACTTGACTGTCATCTTTTGGTATTTTTGATTTATTTCATAGAAAATTTTATGACCAGCCCCTGGTCCCCGTCTATTGCCACCTAGCCACAACTACTCTCAGCATAGAGAGAAAGAGGGGATGATAGAGTGAGAGGGATAGCAAGAAGTGCCTCTTAAAAAGTTATTTTAGCGCTTCAGAATATTTATCAGCGGCCAGTTTGCCTTTGGTTTGGTCGAGAGAATTAAATTTTCACTTAAATCTTTCAATTAAAAGTTTTAATTGGTTTACACACATAAACACAGAAACAATACACTCTTTCAGAAACACACTAACACATACGCGCTCAATTTTATGTGGGCCATCAAAACATATTTTACTAATATTAAGGGTACTCTGGTCAACATGAGAACAAAAATACTTTCATCCAATATTAAAACAAAAAATGTCAAAAAACATTACTTTGGTTATGCTAAAGTTTATATGCCCTTGCAGTCTATTGACAATTAACTGTTTTTATGTTCTAAACTATCTTTGATTATCTCTTCTATGACGTCATACGAGTAGGTCATCTTATTGCAAAACCTTTTCTGTCTTTTTTTTTACAACTTCAAGAGCCTTTCTCATTCCATTTTGATCAGTAAGCAATCTATCTTTCTCTGTCTCTTACAAGTAAAAGATTTAAATTTCTTTTTGATTTTTAAACGATTGTTATAATTTTTCGATAGGTCCGATTCCAACAATTGTGTTGTGCTATGTAAGCAGATGCTTTAATTATAAAATTGAATTGAACTTGGACATAATCAGTACGACCGATTAATACGGAATTAAAGCCTTAACTTGTATAAATTAATAACACAAGTTGAAACGAAACGTTCCAGTCTAGAAATTCGTTTTTCGTTTCGACAGTTTTGAATTTAATTATTGTTTTTGGTTCTTTTTAGTTTGACTTTTTTATTTTCTTCAGTTAAGTAAATTACTTTTCTATTCGAGCTTTTAAAGTCTTTATCATATAATTAAATTGCTAGCAGTGAAATCTCTGTTTCTCTCTGCCCTTCCCTCTGCCCACCACTCTGTCAAAGTGCTAGCTGTCGCTCTGCCTTGGTTTGGTATTATTTTTGTTGTTTTTCTGTTTCGACTAACCATTAATCATTTGTCTTGCTTGATTAATTATTCACTACTTCATTTCGATTTATTGTTGTTTGTACCACGCTTTAACACATATCGCAAAAAAGAAACAAAAAAACAGAAACGAAACGAAAATTATTAAGGAATTTACAATTTTTCTACTCAATTAAAATCGGAAACCCTGAACATATGCAGATTTAATGCCCATGGCTCATGGCCGATGATGGCATTGATGGCATCTTTATGTATGACACAGAGCAGACGACTCCATATCTCTCTTTCATTTGCATGTGCCCACTCGAGAAGCGGGAACTGAAAGAGCCGGGGCCAAAGGACATCATCATAGTCATAGTCATCGTCATCATCATTTTCATTTCCATCATCATCAAAAATATCAAGGTCCTCATGGTTATCGTCTACCACACAAATCGCCATCATATGTAAATGAAACCATTTTCTCTTTTTGTTGTTGTTTTCTTTTTTAGATATACATTTTTCTTGGTGTTTTTTTCTGTCTTTTTGTTTGGGCAAACAGAGTTTAGTCACCTACTAAGTGTGTTACAGGGGATAGTAAAGGCGGCAGAGATCGGATGTGGGTGATTGAACAGTGGTTTAACCATATGGGGGGGACAAACTTGTTGCAGCTTACGAAAACAGACAAGAGAAAATTATAATAAAAGTATTGAAATATCCGTTTCTAAACCGAATCATCAAAAATGACGAAAATTATATTTTTATCACAAACTATGTATTCTATACCAAATAGGATTAAATAATCTTGTTAGAAGTTAATATTAACAGCAAAAATAGACAAATATATATATATATATATACAATTTTAAAAATGGAAAAGTTTTTTGGAAGATATTCAAAAAATAAAACGAGCGATTTTTAAATCTTTTTAAAATTTTCAAAACTGCTTTAAGTCAATAAATAATACAGAATGGTTTTTGAAGTTTTTAAAGAGGTGCTTTAAAAATGAGAAATCTGGCTTTTAGCAGATTTTAATATTTATTTTATTTAAATCGAGGCACTTTTATGGAAGTATTCTTGATTTTCTATTTCTTACTTTAGCTTTTTTATTCTTTGGAGCTTTGAAGTTTAAACGGGTTTATCTCGAAACCACATTTTTTCAACTTTCGGCAAATATATAGCCCCTAATTCTGAACCGATTTTAATGAAACAAAGTGCAAACGACCCACAATGGGTCGTTATATTAAACAAAAAAAAAGACGATTAAATTTGTCAAATGAAAGTCCTTAAATTCTAGAAACTTTAAGCTTTAATTTCAGGCGATCCTGCGCTAAACTCGGAAGTATCAGGCTATGAAGTTCTATATCGTTGTTTTTGCTGTTTATATAATTAAATTTGGTAGCGTTAAGTCAATTTAATTTAAAGGATCTCAGATTTTTGGTGAATATTTTTACAACTATTTGTTAAAACGTTCTTCCATTCCAAATTTTAGGTGATTACCAACGCTTATTAACTTTCTAACACAAAAAAGTTAAAAATTTTTCAATATTGAGTATAAAGTAGTACAAATTATGGGAAAGAGAAAATAATGGAATTGGGCAGCCGATGGTTTGGATGCCTTTGTTTTAAGCTGTTTCACGCTTCTCATTTGTGATTATGGATACGCCCATGGAAAGCTTAAACTTTTGGTCTATGATAAATTAGTTGCTGGTCGTCGTGGTCTGCGTGTTTTGCTTATGTTTTTGTAAACCTTCCCGTCACCGACCCTCCTCCTTGCCAGCTCTTGGCAACACTAAACCCTCCGCTCCGCTAGTCTATTACTTGACATGTTTGGTGCGTTTCAAATGCCAAACAGCTGACACACACTCGCACACACACACTCACTCACAGAGAGTGCCTTGGTATGATAAATTAACATAAGATTAGCGATCAGCAGTAACGGTAAGAAGAAAAACCAACAAACAAACCAACCAAAAAAAAAAAAAGAAAGAAAAACACCAAAAAGCACCGAAATTAGCTCAGAGCACACGGAGAGTGGAGAGCCGGGAACAGACAGGGAGGGAGGGCGGTAGAAATGAAAGGACAGGCCACATAAATGAATAATGTGCACTAAGCGTAAAACCCACATGAGAATTGAAATTAAAAGGACAATAGATAAAATACACGCACACACAGAGAGAGAGAGAGAGAGAGAGAGTAAGAGAGCCAGTAGCAATGGGCGAGAGTAAGAGGAAGCCAGAGACAGGAGCAGGGCGAAACCTCCTCCTATGCCCACATCCTTTTCAGCTCCTTTATGCCTCTGCCACTTCCTTCCTGAGCCTTGACAGCAGCCTGGGAGAGTCCTGGCAAACACACATATACACAACATATTTAGTTGAAATCGTAAATAAATAAAAATAACAACAGCCACTAAAAGCAGCAGCTAGTAAATAGATGAAGAAGATGGAAGCAAAATGAGGAGGAATGGCCAGAAATAAGAGGAAAATAAAAGGAGGAACCTGCCACCACCTACAACTGTTTTGCCATCTCCATCTGTATCTCCGAAAAATGGCCAAGAAAGTGAGCACTGAGGGGGATATGGATGTGGGGCCGCGGGGCGGGGTGGTGTGCCCAACAGCCGCCACATTGTAGCAAGTAGCGGAACATCCCATTAAATATACACAACAATAAAATGTCACTCGCTTTCTTACAGGACTCTTCATCTCCCTCTCTCTTTCTCAATCTCTCCTCTTCGCGCAATTTTTCTCACTCTGGTTGGCTGCTACTGCTTCTACGTCCTCTAGGGCAGAGCAATTACTTAAAGGCGTATGGTTTTAATATTTTATTTATGTGTATGAACAACACACAGACACAATGATTTAGTAGATTTTTCTTTGTTTTATTCCATGAAAGCCATTTAAAGGACCTTCGAAATTCTTCATGGCATTTGTGTCAATTAATTGCTCTACGATTACAATAATAATTGCTATTTAAATGTTAATTTTTATCCAAAATTAGCGTCTCCAAGACTCAGACATTGCAATAAACTAAATTTTAAGAACATCGTTTAAGATTAAAAATTGAAAAACTATTGATAAATATTTATTATCACTTAAAACAAGTGCTTAAAAACGAGTCTAGAAAAAGTTTTAGAACTCTCCTGCGAGAATCAGGACTTTAAACTTTCCGTTGAGATGTATTTTGGCAAAATTTGCATTTGCATGATATAAACTTGGCTTAAAATAGTCGGCCATGTTCACAGTTCAGTTTTATTTGACCTACCTGTTAAATTCTAAAGAAATTTCATCCACTTGGGTTTTTTAACTTACTCAATGGCTTTTCAATAAAGTGTGGAGGAGTCAACTGACAATTGCACTACCAACAACAACAACAACAACAATAAGAACAACAACCATATTTATGTATTTCCATTGCCAGAAATATGGCCGTATTGTGGCAATAATTAAATATTGATCACTGTAGTATTTATGCGCCACCACTCAAACCAATTAAAGGAAAAGAAAATCAACCACCATCCATCCTTCCATCCATCCATCGAACCATCCATTCCATTCTCACCCACACCCACACCCAAATCGAAAACAATAACCAAACAACAATCAAGGATTTCGACTCGACTTGGACTTGAGAGTTTGCTAATTTGTTAATGGGCCCTGTTCAATGTTTAATGTTTGGGAAATGAAGATGATTCTCATTTATATGTAGTTGGCCAAGGAAGGACGCATTTCACCTACAAGATAGGTGAAAAAGCTCACCAACAGTTTGATGTTGTGTGTGTGTGTGTGTGTCTGAAAATGAGTTGAAAAATTGTTGTTCGTCTTGTTTTTCTTTTTGTGCTTTTCCGAGTGTATTGATTGAATTGTTTATTTTCGAGTGGGAATGACGTGCTAAATATATGTGCATATATAAAGCTAAAAAGGTACAGAGGTCTCCATTATGTGTTCTCAGAATTGTTATCTTCTGATAAGATTAAAGTGTTGCAAATGCGATCAATGCATTTCCTTTGGCAAATACTTATATGCCAACAATATGTACATACATATTTCAAGATTGTCTATGTAATTAAACCTCCGTTTCTACATCTCCTCTCCTATCACATGATAAGCGTAAGCAATGTGGGGTGCGAAAGAGAAAGAGAGAGCGAGAGAGATAGAGTGATAGAGGTGGGCATCATTTTCCAGGTGTTGAACCCATAAATGGCAACTATTGAACAATGTTCACACAATCAAAGCCTGATGACGATGATGATAATGCCAACCAACCGAGCAACAACAGCATCGAGAGTGCAGCGGAGATGGGGGGAAGCAGAGGAGATGGGGATTCAGCTGGGTCATAAAACTGAAAGGGCACAAATGCATTGCAATTGAGCTTCACATCAAGTAATGCAAATGGTAAATTACACTGTGTGACAGCATTTGCTTTTCTGTGTATAACATGAGCCAGTTATTATCGAGTTTTTAAATTTAAAAAAAAAAAAATTTTACCAGAAAGCATTCTCATACATAGATTCTATAAGAAGCAAAACTCCTGTTTTCTAGGCTAGAGTAAATAATCTATTGCTTGTTTTTTTAACCTTGCTATTTGATAAAGAAATCTTTTATATTATAAATTTATGTTATACTTGGAATAAATGAAATAAATAAATGGCATTTGGGAAGCTTGCAAATCTTTATCTGGTACGAATATTTTTGTTTTATGCTTCAATAAGAATTTAACAAATACTTCTCACTAACTGATATCAACAAAATCGAGAAAATCACAGTTGCGCAGTTTCTTTCTCGTAAACTCATATTAATCAATGTTGGCACCTCAGTTTAAGATTTTGGTTTGATTAAATTTCAAAGAATCAAACGAAACGAAACGAAGTCGAATCAAATCAGGAAAAAACAGAACCACTGTGCAGCCACGTTTCAATTATCTGCTGGAGTGTCGACTGTGGTACTCGCTGGTGGGTCCACCACCCACACGCGGTGGGTTTCATTCTTATATTCATGATGATATTTACTTGGGGTAAGCCAAATAAACACTTTCATTGCGATTGTCGTCTTTGAAATCGAATTGAATCCAAAACGAAACGCACCGCGTTCGCCTGCCCTGCTGCAATGGCTTCTTGCAGCATTTTGGGAGGAGGATGGGAGGTCGGTCTTCGACTGGCTGGGCTTATCATAAAGCAAACATAGACAGAGAGGCACAGATACTCGGTTTGGGGTTACCCGTTATCTTATTACTTATTGATTTTGTATCTGTGTGTGCGTTATCAGTTCAACTGAAGAGCTAAAAACCAACAACTGAGTGAGTACACAAAAAAATGTAGAAAGAAGAAAATGCCTGTAAAGTGACAACTACATGGCGACCAAAATTGAAAAGAATTGATGAGGATGATGACACGGACGACGACACGGAACGAGACGAGACATGGAGACGATGTTGCCTCATTACATTTTCCAGTGGTTTTCACTCGTTTCACTCTGATAAGTGAAAAGGAATAGAGTGTGGGGTAATAACACACACACACTTGAACACTGGGGTGTGTATGTGTGTCTGTGTGTGCGGGGGACACTGTGTTTTGCTCGCGTTTGCTCAATGTTTTTTGCGCTTTGTCGCGTTTTATGCGTTAAAATTTACACTTGGAGTTGCATGTCGAACCGCAAAGTACAAACAACGCGCTAAAAGTTTAGCACTTTGCCTTTTCTTTCTGCCTCGTTCTCTCTCTCTCTTTCTTCTTTAGATGATGCTGCTCCTGCTCCTGCTCCTGTTGATGATGATGACGCCCATGGCAATGGCTTTGTCTGTGCGCCAAAGAGCTTCAAATGGAAATACTATATACAACAAGTATAGATAGCAAAAAAAAACAGATAGTTGCTTGCCATGTCAAGCATTTCTAACTTTAATCATAAGCGTGAACAAAAGAAATGCAATTCAAAACAGCTGCTCAACAGCTGTTTTCGAATGAAACAAAAATAGAAAACAAAACTTTTAAAAACAAATAAGTTTTGGAATTTTCTATACCAACAGCCAAAAGCTCTTGAGGCAGTCAATCAGTCTGTCAGTCAGTCAGTTAATCGAGCTTTGTCTACAAATAGATAAATACAAAAAAATATCATCTTTCTAAAAAGATTATTAAAGAGATTGGAGTTGATCATTTAATCTTCTTTCTTTTTGCATATTATTCAGTGTAGGAAAAAGAAAACTCATTTTTGTTTTTTAATATTGAAAAACACCGAATTGTAAATGTTTTGAGACACCTTTGAAAAAAATATTATATCTAGATCAGGGACGGAAAAAATGACAAAATTGATACATGATCCATAATAAGAAAGATGGTCAGATGAAGTTTGATTAGATCTGAAGTTTCGGGGAGGTTCGGCAACATATGGACCATCCCCTTGGATCCGTCCTGCATTTAGAAGCTTAGAAACATTTAAAATGTACTCCTTTTTAGTTTTTCTCAGATTAACTTCGGTTAATCTATTAATGAGTACAAAAATTCAGTTGTCCGAATACTATGTATTTCAATGAATATTCATTTTAATGAATTTTTAGAAGTTTCATAAATAAACAAAACCGAATAAATAAGTTCGATTGCGTTTGATTTTAGTTTTAGTAATTATACCTACTAAATATCTCAAATGCCGATTTGGATGTATTAACTCAGCTTTCTAATTTGTAGTTTATCTTAAGTAAATATGATAAAACTAGATAAAATTTCCATAAGCCGCACAAAATTTGATTTGAGATGACTCCAAGGATCTAATCCTAATCCCTCTTTCTCAGTAGGGGTTTCTACTTGTCATTGATTTAACGTTTGACAATAATTTTCATAGAAGAATACAATAATTTTCTTCAATTGTAATATTCCAAAACAAGGCATAAGTTTAAATACTAAAACGAAGACTTGCAATTGATTTTTATCTTATCTCACGAAAAGCAAAACAGATAACATTTTATCAACGCAATTTTTATATATATTTTTTTTAGTTTTTATATGGTAGAATTTTTTATTTACTATATACTTTGGCTTAACTAATCATCAGAAGGTATAATATGTACATTTAAAAGATTAAAGTGATCAAGATGAAGAGACTAATCAAAGAGACGCATTTAGAGTACGAGAAAGGGGAATAAATTGCATTTTAAGCTCATTGGGATGGCAGAAAAGGGTATTCTAAAGTCAGCAATTGACACTCTGTCTTTCCGCTTCTCAATTCAATCAACAAGAGCACAAGTCGGCAATGGAAACTCTACAAACTCTTTCTCTCTTTCTCCCAACACTTAAATTTTCCTCTTCGTTGTCGTTTAGATTTTCTTGGTGCGTTTCCTTTTTGGGGCGTTAATTGCTTATTATAACAACAAGGGCAAGTGCAACTTGATGAAAGATTGTTATATAGAGACACACGAAGGAACGACAAGTGACGATTAACCCATATAATTTGTACATTTGTACACATACACATACATACTTACACATGTATTTTGTATATACAAATGCACTTTTGGGTATCCCAAATGCGTTTTCATGTTGAAGTATATCAAATAACGCAAAAAAAGAAAAAGGAGAACATGAAGAACACCCAAAGACGAAACATTTTTGCTGTCTAGACCCAAAAAAGAATGTATATATCTATGTATATAGAATACACTTGTATGTACATACTATACTATGTATATCTGTATGTAAAGGTATATGGGATAAAGTAAAGTGTATGGAGTATTTACTATATATTGAGTGTACAAAGTGTGTGTGTGTGTGTGTGAGTTCCAGGGCTATTGAACTTAACATTCACATTGAGAATAAGCAAACACACTCGCACAGTGTGACACTCAAATCACACACACACACACACACACACACATAATGGTTGTGCCTGCATTTAGTTTGAAAAATATATATCTACCTCGTGCCCCATTATATGACGCGCACGGGCACAGTGGTTTTTCGATAAGAAGCAACATTTTTTTTGGCGTTCAAATACAAATGAAAAGTAGCGCTAATTTCTTTGAAGTTTTTTCACTCTCACATGAAATGACTGATAAATTCTCCAGAGTCGAGCCAGTCGAGAGCTGTCACCTTCATGTCTCTTCTCTTTTCAACATTGACAATAATGACATGTGGAATAACGATAACAATATTTTATTTATAATTGTTGGCTGATTGATAGTTTGCGAGAGAGTGTGCGAGAGAGAGAGAGAGAGAGAATTCACAAAACTGGTATTAGTTCATTGAACTATATTACAAGATATTTAAAGATACCTATAAATTTCCAAAAATTATTAAGTAAAATGGTTTCATATTAAAATTTTCTCTTAATGTATACCAATATTAATGAAATAAAACCAACAACTATCTCCCAGATATGTATGTACATACATATACATATATATATAAATATAAATATAATATAGCAGACAAAAAATCAGCTTGCGAGTACATATCTTTCCTATTTAGCAGACGTTAAAAATAGGGTCTAAGCCCAGTGACTTCTAACCACTGTGCCCAGACATGCACTTCACACACACACACACACACACACACACACACACACACACACACACACACGCACACTTTTCTTTCTTCATTCGAGTGTCGTGTGTGTGTGCAATGTTACTCTCATATATCATTTGCTCATAAATTTAAACGTCATTTGACAAATATGGCGTCAACCGAAATGTCTTCAATGTTTATATGTACAAACATATATGTACATACATACATAAATATGTTTCCATGTATGTAGGAAAATGAAACGGAAAATGAAATGATTTATTTTCACATGGAAATGGCACCGAGACTTAACAACAACAACAATAATAATAATAAGAACGAAGCAAGCAACCATTCCCGCTTGCTCTAAGCAATAATCATTATAATATTTTAATATAATAACAAACTTTAGACACGAAACACAGCCACAATAACAGCAATACAAATACAAATACAAGAAGAAGGAAACGCAGCTCACAGGAACAGAAATTGAAAGAACAGAGTGTGCGAGAGAGAGAGAGACAGAGTGGGGAAAAGAAGAAAATTGTGTTACCAGTAGTCGTTGGTTTTGTTGTTGTTGTTATTCACCGCCAAGCCATCTGGCAAGGGTTTTTGCTGGCGTGTCTGAGGGTCATGATTATAAGGTTTAGGTTTTTTGGCACACGTCCCAACCTCAACCCACAACACTCCCCCACCGATTTTACATGACCCTTGCACCTCCAGCAAGCTCACTTCAAGGACCTCCAGCAATCAAGCCCCGTGCAAAACATAATACAAAAAGGAAAGGGTCAAGTGGACGAGGTAAAAGTAATGGCAACTGGAGATAGTGAAAAAAACGAGTGACCATAGATGAATTTAGTTTTATTCCCACATTCTTGCCGCCCGCTCTCTCACTCTCTCTCTCTCTCTCTCCTTAAAAGTTCATTGCTCTGTTTCTCTTTCCCTCTCCCTCTTTCTATTGGATTTGATCATTGCATTCCCCTATACTTCACTTGTTGCTGCTGCTCGTCGTCTGACCAAAAAAAAAAAAGAAAGAAAAGAAAAAGAATCTTGGCCATAAATCAACAGTCCAAACTGCTGCAAACTGCAAACTGAGAAAACTGTAAGGGTAGAGAAATGAAGTTACCGAGACTCTTGTGTCTCCACAATGCGCCAGTTTGAAGAAAGGAGATGGAGATGGAGGCGCAGATGAAGGAACACAAGAGCATGGAGCATCGAGCAGCATCCGTTATGTCAAGTGGCGGCGGTTGGTAAGTCAAGCGTAGAGAGATGCCAGCGAACTTGAAAAACTGCTGCCTGCTGCCGACACAAACAGAAAAAGATAGAGACAGACGGACAGACAGACAGAGACAAGCGCACGTATCTTCAAGATACAATAGTTGTACTACTACAACATCTTTTTACTCATCATCTTCTTGCTCATCTTCATTTTCATCATGTTCTTCTACTTCTTGTCCGTTTACAGCATATATTAAACTATTATTACTAGTAGATACTAGATACTATGAAGTAGTCAAAGACTAAATCTAAGCATTAAATCACATTTTTGGTGTCAAATTTAACTCTGTGCTCCGAAGTTCAATTCATTACACAGGTCGTTACGTTAACTTAAGAGGTGTTCTTAGCTGATTCGTGTTGGCTGATTCTAACAGCATACTCAGTTTTTGCACCTCGCATCCAGATTTTGAAAAATCAGGGGATCTGGGATTGCAAAATAGGCACCCAAAAGTATACTATACAAAGATAAAAATTGTTTTTCTACATTTTTAACAGATTTTAGAATATCCTGTTCAAAAACAAATAGCTCTTGTTTGCAAACATTACTAATAAACAACTTGTTAGATGCATAGAATAGCAAAAATTCTTTAAAATTAAAAAGCAGCAATTTCTTCGAATCCGTTTATCTTACTTTATGGTTCAAATTTTACCCATTTTCCAACCATATCCAAAATGTAAGGGCCGTGATCAGCTCTCCCAAATTAAAAGACCTATTGAACTTAAAACACTTTTTAATGACCTTAAACATGTCGGACTGTGTTATTACAGAATGATTTGTTCATGTACTCCATGGAACGCAATTATAGACACTCTATTTTGTGTGATTGTCAGTCAAAACGTATAATTCCTTGCTTATGGCAAATCTTGCGACTTTCAATGGCTTTTAGCATAATTTTTTATGCGTCATTTGGAGAATAAAGGTCTCAAATTCATGAGACGTATATATATGTACGTATGTGTATAAGGATTACTCACCTTATTTCTTTCAAGTGTTGAGTAAATCTGAATAATAATCCCTTGGAGAGGCCATTTGAGCACTTGTATCTTATATCTTTTCACTACTCTTTATATTGGAGCTGCAAAAAAAAAGGGAAAGAAGAAAAGGTCAATGTAAAGAACTATGACAGGGAAAAATAACTAAAGAGTAACCAATTTAAAAGAGAAGCAAATAAAATATAACAAACAAATGAAATGGACAGAAAACAAGTAACAAGTCGAGGGCGAAGCGTGGGTGCGAGAGAACAATAAAACGAAAATGTGTGAAGAAAACAACAAAAATGGTAGAAACACAAACCAAAACAAAATAACAACAAACATGTGTGCGAATGATGAATCGTATATTTTGTGAGATTGGACAGAAATGAGAATGAAGCAAATATAAAAAATAAATACATTTATAATATACACATACATACACACAAACATATAAACAGTCCATCGAAAAGCATATGTAAAACTTTTCAGAAGCCTTGAAAGAATTCAAAACTTATGTTTTTGAGGCAATTGTACATACATGAGTATATATATATATATATATATATATATATATATATATGTATGTATATATGTATCTGAAGAGTGGAAATTAAAAGTGAAGCCATCTGGAGAAGTTTCTTTTATAGAAGTAAAGTAGAACCAAAATGAAAACTTTTGCCTTCTGGATTTGAAATCTCTATAAACTTACTTTTTTTGGTTATTAAAAGAAACTTAAAATCAATTATTCCTGCTCTATTATCAAAAATGAACAAATTCATGGTGGAAATTCTAATAATGAATAATAACTAGTAAGAGCTAACTATTAAGGGGTATTCTTGCTTGGGAGCCTAATTTTCGAAATTTTCTGTAAAACAAAGTAAGAACAATTGGGAAATATTTCATTACAGAGGACAAAAAGCGTTAATTTTTATTTATTTTCAATACTGAATTAAAGAAACAAAAGTTCGTTGTCTATATCTTTTATAACTGAACCCAAGGAACCCAACTGAATTAAGGCGTGGCTTCGAAATTATTGTATACCATGAGCCAATTATTTGGGCGATACATCAAGAGTCAGTTTCGATACAATTAAATTGTAATCTTAACCAAAATCGATATATAACGTAACATATCATATAATTGATCAGGTTATCTCTACTAATAGATCAATAATCAGGATAAGTCAACTTTTTTTAGATTTTCTTTAAGAAAGATCATGAATTTGGTTAACTTAATATGTCGTTCTAGTAACATTGTGATTGAAAATCGAATGTATTTCCCAATTTGTTGTAATGATGTTTCGAATTATTTGTTGTATTGACGAACCTCGATAATTCAAACAAGAATTGAACATGATTAATTTAATATTCACGACTGTCTTTGCTCTTAAGCCAAGTACGGACTTTCTACAAATCGGGGATACACACACACACACACACACACACACACACACACACACACACACACACACACACACACACACACACACACACACACACACACACACACACACACACACACACACACACACACACACACATGTATAAATATAAATGCATTTCTTTCTCTCTAATGTTAATAAACAATTTAATACAAGGGTATATAAAGTTAAGAATAAAAGGCAGAAGAAAAGCCATAAAAAGTATCTGCCGATGTCTCTGATGTCTTGAGGCAGATTTTAACACACACACACACACAGGCACAGAGACATGTTTATGTATGTGTGTATGCTGGTGAGTATAAACGGGGTCCAGGTCCAGTTCTCTTTGTTGTTGTCGTTGCATCTCTTTATCTCTTTCTCAGTCTTTCCATCTTTCTTCTGTGCCCTGCCTCTTTCCCTCCACACCACTCCGCACACTTTGCTTTACTTCATCTTGGTCCTCATCGTCAACTCCATTTTTGGCGCTTTCAGTCAGAGAGGAAGGAGAAACATTTTTAGCTTCATGATGTGTGTGTGTGTGCTACGTTTCTTTGTATTGGTATTGGTGCTGGAGTTTGGGGTTAAGCATTAAGCCAGAGCAGCAGCAGCCACAACAGAGCAAACCAAAACTTGTTTTGGCGCTTGGCGTTGATGATGATTAAGGCCCAGCAGGCCCAGGTTCAGGCCAAGCCGAACCGAACCAAACCAAGCCAGGCCAGACCCGCCGATCAGGCCAAAAAGGCAGCCACACGAGAGTTTTGGAGTTTGCAGTTGAAGTGGAGAATTGTCAAGTTTTCTCTCTCCCTCTCTCTCTCTCTCGTTTTTTTTTCTTCTGCTTGTTGTTGGTACAGTAAAAATTGACCAAAAAGGGAATCAATGGAGATTCATCAAAAGTGTCAATCAAATGAGGCTTAAAATATGACTTTAGCATCGTTTAAATGAATTTTTCGGCCTCTTCTAAATTTAAAACGACTTTGTCGGTCTCGAATTGAAGACTTGTTTCATTAAAAATTATTTTCCTTTTGGCCATTAAGCTTCATTAAGACTTTTAGTCAAATGTTTTTCCTTGTTTTTTTGATTAGTTGAGAATATTTACAAGAATTATTCTTAATTATTATTAAGATAAGCACTACAAAGTATTTTCTATTAAAATAATTTAATTAGTTAAGTTTTCTTTTCTTTTCGTCTTCTGGAGGCAAATTCTTAAACATTCTTTCTTCATAACATTTTATGATACATAATATGATCTGATCTGATTATAATCCAAAGGGAAACAAACTTTGAGCCTTAGGAATACTGTAAGATGATATAGAAGGCGAAAAAGTTTTGAACTTAGCATTGAATGGTGAACAAATTGAACTGAATTGAATAAGTTCGAACAGTAAGTTCTAACGAACAAGTAGCTTCTATTAGTAGAAACATAAAATCTACTCAAAATTTGGCAGTATAACTGTAACCTGATTATCCTGTACGTTCGGGATCAGAGCCATCACATATAATAAATCAAATTTCAATGTAAAAAATAATTTTAAAAAAAATCGGCTAGATACGTTTTTTTGCGAGAGGTTCTTTTTTTTAAGTTGTTAAGAGGAGGGATTTGGGTCATTTAGACCCGCCACTTTTTCTGTTTGTTGCCAATAACTTTAATTGTTTAAAATTTGATGTATGTAATGTTTTTTGGCGCATGGTTAATTTTTTGTCCTTTAAATTATGATGAAATATTTTTTATTTTTATTGGAAAAAGCCCAAATATGGCAAAATTGGAGGTGTATGTTGACTTTTGTTCCGTGACTCTTTGTATAGGCGTGTCTTTTATTCATTGCTGACCAGAACGGGGAAACCCCGAATTCGCTTTGCTAGACAAGACAACAAACTTAACGTCATCCCGAATAATAGGGGTGTTAATGGGAGCCCGGATAACCGGGGCCCAACTGTATTCAAAAATTTCGACTTTCATTAACGTCTTTAAATTACTTGATCTTTGTCCTCTTTCTTGATGCCTTTTTTTAAGATGTTTTGAAATCGAGAACAGATCCAACACTTTACACTTTAAATACATTGCCTTAATTATCGAATCATTTTCGGAACTCACAAAAACCAGATCACTAAAAAATCTGCAAAAAATGGTTAACAATTTGAGGTTTTCTCTAAGCGGTGTTCACTGTATTTGTGATGTTGATTCCCTTATTGTATTAGTACAGTTTATCGTCGTCGTCGTCATGTTATTTCGACTTCCTTCTGATCGATTCGATGCCATAACCAAATGAAATCTTGTTTCAAAAAATTACTTGCCTATTTCAAGTTTATCATAGAAAAGTTGTGAATACTGCAAAGTGTAATCGCCTCTTTGCGCTTGTGTTTAATAAACAGATTTGTCTTTAAATGTAAAATCTAAGTAAATCAGTCTAGTCAATACCATTTTCTAACGTTTTAATTAGCTGTGGAACAATCAGCTCAATCGGTATTACTCATAACATATATGTATGTATTTTATACCCCTTAACAGTTTCCGGTATTAATTTTTGTTTTTTTGGCCATCATCATCTCCTTTTTGGTTTCATCTTTGTCTTTGCCGTCTGCTTGTTTAATCATCTTCAAAATTTTGGCGGTGCTTTTTTTTGTGTGTCTTTTTGTTTCACCTGTCCTTAATCTTCATCTTCTTTTCCTTTGATAATTTCATTAGCCAAATGAACACACAGATACACACACACACACACACATACACATCGTGACTCGAAAGCCAACTAGAATAACTGTACTATCTGGACTCTTTTTCATTTGCTTTTACCAATTTTGCTTTGCTCCAACTGATGATCCGAGTTTAAAGCTCTCTCTTTTAATACCCTGCATATTTTTGTATTGAAGGAACATAAGCAGTTACCCCAAATTGTATATGATATTCAGAAATTATTTACTTCCCATAAAGATCTTGAAATACATAGGTTTAGATAATCCAGTCTTGTTTTTGCCTTAGAAAACCTTTTGAATGCAAATATTTTAAAATTTAAATAATTCGTGTAGGATGAAAGATTTCAACTAGTCTAAGTTTTTATCTAGTTGTTTACCAATTCAAAAGTTGCTACAATTGTTGGTATCTATTGAAAATAAACTTTTATTTTATAGATTTTTGATATATTAAGAAGTTTTGTCCCAATAACTGCAATTTTCTGTTTGCATTTAACTTTAGTAGTTTCTATTTAGATTCTTTTCCTAATGATTTTTTTCTAAGTGAATTAGCTCTATTCTGTATGTCAATTAAGTTTAGGATGCTAATCTATAGCTATATGTATATAGATTCCTTACCTCATAAACTGCTGAAATTTCGATTTCGAAAATTTTTAGCTAATGACAAACTTTGAATCCTAAACAAGAGGAATCCAATAAGCCAGATGTTAACATTCATTTGGAATAAACAAATGTTTCATATGTCATTAAGATATCCTAGATCGGGCAATCCCTGTACTGATTTCCACACTTTATATCAATTTTCCATAAACATATCAATAAATTATGTCATACATTTTCCAATTGATTCAACAAAAATATAATAAATTTCATTAGGCTGCTTACAAGAAATTTCATTTGATTGATTTTGAAACATTTTCATAAACTCTATAAATAATTCAAAAGTCTATTAATTGCCAAAGTTTATTAAGTTGTTAATTTCAATTCATTAATTTTTAAGTTATGCATGTGATTTATAATTTTCGCGTTTTGGCCTAATTGATGTCAACTTTTATTTCCTTATTTCACTTGAATAACATTTTCGTTAACTTTAAATTCACAAACTTTTTGTTAAAATGGACGGATAATTACATTTAACTCGATTTTCTCATAGATATTGTTTTCAATTACAGTTGAATTATTTGTTTCTTAATTTATTATTTTTTTTTTTTTCTCTCTTCTACTTTACAACAATTAACTGATCTTTGCATACATTTTTATTGTGTTTAATTTACTTTGAACTTTTTTCGCAGCAAATTAATGGAAAACTTTGTTCAATTTGTGATTATTTTTAATTATGCATTGTTTTATACAATTGTTGAATTATTTTTTTGTTTTCCAACGAGGTTGTTTCTTCAATTAATTTATCTCACTCGCACTTACACTCCCACTCCCACTACTTACTCACTCACACATAAACAAATGGAATTTCATAAATTGACTTTAGATAAACGGTTAATAAAAGTAGAAGTCGCTTTATCTCTTTCTCTCTTACACACACACACACACACTACGGCTCTCCGAAAACACACATTCTCCTTCTTCTTATTGTTGTTGCTGTGTTTGCTGCTGCAGATGCAATTTTTTTCGTTGTTGTTGTTTAATTCTCTGCTTCTTCTTGTGATTCACTTTTTTTTTGTTTGGCAGGTAAACGTTGAGTTTGTTGTGTTGGTCGGTGGTAGAGGGGTGGGGAGGGGAGAGGAGGAACCGGTTTAACGGGTTGCACTTTATTGTTGTTGTAATTTACCTTTTTTTGTTGCTGTTGTTGTTGTTGCGGTGATCTGCTGCTGCTGCTCAGCGGCGGCGACTGATGCTCCTCTCTTTATAACTCTTTATCTCTTTTTCTCTCTCTCTCTCTCTTGCTCTCTTTTTATGTTTTGCCAAAAGTAAATTATTCTTTTTGGTCTTATTTATATTTTTCTTTTTTCCGAAATTTAATTCACACTTTTTCTCTTCTCTCTACTCTTTCTTTATCATTTTTCGCTTAACTTTTATTATTATTATTATTTGCACAGTAAAAACAATTAGGAAAAAAAAATACAAAAAAAGAAGACGAAATTTTGGATGAATCAAAATTTTGCACTTGTTCACTTTCAGTTGTTGTTGGTTAAAAAGTAACTAACTGAATTGGTTACAATTAGATATTTTGTTACTCTTCAATTTGTATGCCTTGAATTTGTTAACACGCGCGCATTTTGTTTCGGCATTTACAACGACAGCGAGATAGCGACGCAGCGACGACACGACCGCTTACCACCAAATTCAAAATAACACTGAAGACCAGCGAACATCGGGCACGAAGCCGAACCCGAAGCATCGGCATAGGCCATAACCCAGTGCACATTTTCTTCGGTGTTTGTATGTATGTTTGTAGATATAGCCTAAGTTAATAGGATATACCGATTTAGTGGAAACTGATTTTTATTTAAATTTTTTTTATTATGTAATGTTCGTAAATACAATAAAAACTAGTTTTGTTCTTATATTTCACATTAAATAATTTTTAGTTTGGGCAGTTCGTTTACAGGTAATCTGTAAGATACAGTTGGCCGGTCCTTCTGAAATTGGCATATGAACTCAGTTGATCATGTCAGTTAAGATTACATAAATGTACATATGTAACCGCCACTTACGTTTCAAGTCAAAAGTTTTTAGATTCTACATACATCAAAATATTCTATGCATGTATAAAAACCATTTTCCAAAGTTAGATATACGTATTTGTACCTACATATAATATTCTGTGATATTCAATGAAATGGCATTAACGGGAATACCCTGGCTATGTTTACATGGAATTCTGTTAATAACAGAGTGCCCCTCAGCGAGTCTGCTAAAGTAACATAAGACTGTTAATGGCCTCTGCTAAATGTTTGAACAATTCTCTGTTAATCAAGAGCGAGTAACATGGTTAATTTGATTTGTATTACTTGTTTGAAGACTTAGTCTACAAATGAGCAAAATAAAAAGAGTGGAATTTAGATCTTTACACACAGCAGATAAAATAATTTTTCACAATTATGCCTTAAGCAAGAAGCGAAAATGAAATAAATAAAAAAAACCATTGTTCGGATCAATTGCGAACGGATCCGAAAATTAAACTCTTATGATAAATTCGACTTAACACCTAAGAGCCTAATTTATCATACGATCATAAAGTTGGAAAGAACAATTGCTTAGTTTAATGATATTCGATTAACAAAAACAATTTTTATGCTACAATTTGTTATGTTTTTGATTATTCCATTTTAGATCTGATTTTTAAATATTGTAATAAATTTATGTTGACAAAAAATGACAATATTGTTCATGAAAAATTTTATTTTCTAACAATCTCCTTAATGGGATATAGTGGTCTGATCTAGCTCAATCCGAGATAGACAAAGCTTGCATTAAAAAGAAGCCGACATGCAAATTTTTGAATAGTCGGACACATCTATATGAAATCGCCTCATTATGCTCAGCCAGAATATACATAGAAAATTTACATATATACATAGATATTATACTTTATTGGCATAAATATAATTATATATACATACATCGTTTTTGAAAGGGTATAAAAAAAGGCTTATATCTGAATGTACAAAAATCTGGATAATAAGAAACTGTAATAACTGGAACGAGGACAATTGAATCTTCAATATATGTATGTATATATAATCAACTTTGAATCAAACCAACCAAATTCAAAGATATTAGAATTAAACAGATCCAAATATTGTTATTTGTATACATATGTGTATGTATGTACATATGCACTCTAATGTTTGTATGTGTATTAGTTCATCTGCTTTGAAATGCATCGCAAACTAATATAAAATAAGTAAAAAGCAAACATTCCGTATGAAAATGCTTGGCAATAATGGAATAAACTAGAAATAAACAATTTATTTGACAAGCAATAATAGATTTGTGAGTGAAAAATAATAATGCAAAATAAATTGAATGCTGGCTTATCAGAGGCAAATAACCAAACAGAAAAATTAAAATTTATATTTCAATGCTCTTTGGGAGTAAAAATCGAATCCTTTTTTCCATTTTTCTAGCTCGTAAAATTAAATTTTCACCTTTCAAAAGGTCTTTTTAAAATTTATATAACCAAATACAAGCTTAAGAAATTAAAATTAAAGCGTAGGCGACCGTTTTTAATTTTTCTTGTTTATATAATTTTTCTTTGCATAATAAGGATTTCTGTTAAATTCAAAGCAAACTTCCACTTTGAATGAAAGATTGACAATTTGACAATTGCCTTGTCCTTGTGTTTTCTTATCAAATTTTGATAGGCCATTGGCGCTTAAATATTTGCATAGGTAACTACATAGATATATATGGATATATCTATATATATATATAGGTATATGTATGTCGACCGATATTATGCTTTAATTAACAAACATAAACAATTTTCTGAGAAAAGCAAGTTAGATAAGGGAATTCTCCCTTCTCTCTTCCTTTTGAAAAAAGGACAGCATAAGATAGAGTAAGAAACACAGAGAGTAAAAGGAGAAGAGTAGTAAAGAAGCGAACCCTACTGGACCCTGGGGATGATCGAAGACATCCTTATATCCTTGAAATAATGGTTTTGTTTTCCTTAAATCCAAATACATATTGGGTCTGTTCCTATAAAGTTGACGTCTCCCGTTGAGGTATAAGATCTTTCATTAAAATCTACAATTTGGTTATAAGAGTTTGAAAGATCCTCTTAAAAGTAATTGTAGGGATAAATATAAGACTTGAAAAATTATATATGTACGAGTATTTAGCTTCACCAGATGATTTAATGTTTGTTTTTTATGGATCTTTCCCGTTCCTTTGCTATATACCCCATCAATGCTGGGTATCAAAATTATCTACGACGGAAATTTGACACTTTTTTGTTGGTTCAATTTTTTTTCTGCGCTTGTTTTCTGTTTGGTTTCTCTTTTTTTTCTTTTTTTGTGGCAGGCAGCCTATTGGCATCATAAAATTTGTCAATTTATGGAAATGTAGCCAAAATACAAAACGCTGCCACATTTGGCCCATTCGCCGCACACTAAGAGGCAAGCAGGAATGGTGGAGCTGGGTGAGGAGGAGGAGGAAGAGACGGAGGAATGGGAGTACAGGTAGAGACCTGGCAGGTAGCTCTTCTCCTTTCATATCTAAGCGATTTTTTTCCTGTGGTTTGTCGGTTGCCAAACTGAAGGGTCACACCTTTCGCCCCCCGTCTTCCTGCTATTCCCCACCATTTTGCTGCCACCCTTCGGTTTTTTTGATAGCCTCCGCCCGTCGTTTTTTTGCTTTTAATAAAGTTACAAGGCTGACGACAGCAGCAAAAAGGAGTGGTGAAGGAGCAGGTGAAGTAACGGCAGCAGTCTGAAGGGTCCTACGTGGGTTATAAATAAAAATACATTTTATGGAATGCGTGTATTTGAAAATATTGTAACAGCCAAAGACCTTCGAACGAAGCACTGGAAGCAACAGAACATCATTACCATGACGATGATCCTAATCATGAATTGAAATTATTGTCAATTGAAAGTATATTTATAATGGGAATGAATAGGGCCATCAAAATTAGTTAACCAAGCACTGATCAAGACATTGTGAAGATTAGTAACCTAGTATCTTGCACATTTGTATTTGATAATTTATATCATTTGTTTTCCTATGAGATTAGAATTGGAATTCTTTTAATGACAGAAATTTACAAAGATTTCTATAAAATACATTCTTTGATTGAGTATTGCATACTTTAGGGGGCAAGATTCTCCTTATTTCACAGCCATTTCCACAACAGATATATTTTGATGAAGAGATTCGTAAAAAGCATTCCTAATCACAACTTTAATTGGATTAGTTTTTAAGCTTTAACCAACAAAACGAGTTTTAGAAATTCTGAAACTCGCGTTTATAAATCAAAGGGGAAGTTAGGCGACTCTCCTTTCCAACCAAATGGAATCTAATGAGTCTCGTGAATGATTTTCACCAATCCTATTGTAGAATTTTTGAAAAATGAGTGGCTATGGCATAAGAATCTCCCTACTTGATAAAACATTGGACTTGTATCCCATGCAAGGAGTACAGACCAACAATGGAAAGCCTAACGCCTTTTGAAAGAAAAGCTGTTGAAAAATCTGTTAAAAGGGTAAAGGGTATCAAGAATTTTATTTCAATATAAGAACCGAGTGTGTTTAATTTCTTTGTTTGTACTCTTAACTGTAAAATTGTTGATGTTGTTCTTGATGATGGTGTTGCTGTACGAATACGACTCGATTTCTTTACTTCTTTTGTTCGTTCTTATTTTTTATTTTTTTGGGGTCTGCTGTTTTTTTTTTGAGGTAGGCGCATTTTTGTATATATGTATGTAAATGTATGTATGTATGTGGTCACGTTTATTGCCTTTCGACGCGTTGCCAATACAACAACATAAAAACAAGAAGAAAAATTGCTGGCGCAGCAATAACAACAACAAAGTTACCATAAGTTACACAAGAGTTACGACACTAAGATACCCTTGATCACAATTGAAATTGAAATCAATCAGCAATTGATAAGAAAAAGCAAAATGTTTAAGGCTAGTTAAAAAAATGTTCAATTAAATAATAAGCAAAGTCAATTCCACGAGGATTTAACTAGAGTAAAGAGCTACCGAATTTACATCAAAATTGCAAACTTTCATTTTTCTGTTAAATCTTTCTCTCGGTCAACGTTTTGTTCTAAACTTAGGGTCTGTAACTTGTTCATTTATTGTAAACTGAACACAACATACCCTTTCTTTTTCATTTCAGTGGGCCGTACAGGGTATTACAATGCGGGCATAACGCTGGCGAATTGAAGGCAGAGACACTGACTGGAGGGTGTTAGCCCGGGTACGGCACACGCAAATTTGTTTGGCTCAGCAATTGGCGTGACACTCTTTTTTTTTTTTGGTTATTGTTTTTGGTTTTATGTACGGCAATGGGGATAGGCACTGGAGATGAGGAATGGATGCGTGTGTGCGTGTGTGTGTGTGAAGGCTTCTCACTGCACCATGGGTAAGATGTTGTGTTTCAGCTACAAGTAAAGACTTCAAGTAATTCAAAATTTTAAATAAATCAAGTCCTTGTTATTGAAATATGTAAGAGTTACTTTAAAGTTTTGATTTGGTCTTGTAAATGTTAAAAATATGATGCCCATTGTGCACTTCAGAGTTTTCGTTTTAAATCAAGCCTAGAAGTATGCAACGCAGTTTTTTTCAATTACAATCAGTGGGCGACGTAAACAATTTTTTGTGGGTAATTCTTTTTGTTCTTTTTAACAATTCTCTTAGACTATTCTATCCACCACAGCGTTCTCTTTATTTCGGTTAAAGAAAATAAATAATAGCCCTTTTAGAACGGATATTGCAAAAGAAATAAATGTATATAGATATTGTTGTTAGATAAGGATAACCTTTAAATAACTTTTTACTTACTAAAATGCCGTCAGCACGGCATTTGCTAATTAGGCCATGAAATTGTTCACTTACATTGCGGCACAGCGACTTACAAACAGAATTGCGGGTATGAGAAAGCTTAAATGAAACAATCGAATTACACAGTCTCAATTGCAATCAACTTCTGGCCAAGACAAACATTTTAACTTTCAACTTGTGTATATTATGTATTCATTTTAATGCCGAATTTGTTGTTGGTGTTGTAATATTAATCATCAGAACAGCAGAACAGTTTTACCTGAGGTTTTCAATTGCCAAGTACCTGAAGTCAATTAATATTCATAAAGTAGTTAGCGTTAAAATCAAACTCCTGTCATCTAATATTAATTCATTTCTTTAAGTAGTATTAACGTATTCAGCTGAATTTTTGATACTAAATAGATTCCAACGGTGTTACCGTGTGCTTGCCTGCAGTTTCGAATCCTTCGTTTTTAACTATGAAGGATTCGGAAAGAAGACACTTTATGACTTTTAAGTGTTATTGGATTTTGATGACAATAAAGAGGGCAATTCAAAATCACATACAACATATAGAATTAGTCGATTTAACAGGCCAAAGTTGCCTTGGCGCAAGTTACCTGAAACAATATTTTATTTCAATAGAGTAGTGTCTAGAGGAATTATTTCGTGAAAGTAATTTTGAGATACATATGTAAATTTTCATGGTTGTTATGATGTACTTAGGTAATACCTTTTCGTGAAGTCAGGTTTTCAGCAATTGTTATCTTAAACTTGTGTCTCGTTGAGTAAAAAGCAAATTGGAATATGGTAGATTGAGTTCTATTCATCATTATGTATATACTAATACTATATGGTATTAGTCTTTTTTGCGCGAATGTTTTGATAGATTTGGCTAGAGATTTGGCTAGAGATTTGGCTGAATTGCTAGAGTTTTGACTTGCAAATGATCGCAAAAAACTAAAAGTGGTTAATTTTTTGTTGCAGCGTTGTCATAGAAAGTTAAATTAAGATTACGGTTTCTAGTATAAATAGTTTTTTTATGAGTAGTCTAAGAATATAAGAGTAACATGTGACAAAAATTAGGTCTCAAGTGTTTGCAGGAATCGAATTGTATACGTAAAATCATCTAACAAAAGTGATTGTTTCAGTTTGTGCTTATGAATGTCTTTCTTGATGGTGCATTAATAACGTTTCTCCACCATTTCCATTAATTTGACAATGTTCAGCCAAGTTTGACCTTATAATTTTTATACCATACACCCATAGGGTGAAATGGTATATTAAAGTCGCCAAAATGTATGTAACAGGCAGAAGGAAGCATCTCCGACCCCACAAAGTATATATATTCTTGATCAGGATCAACAACCGAGTCGATCTAGCCATGTCCGTCTGTCCGTCCGTCTGTCCGTCTGTCCGTATGAACACCTAGATCTCGGAGACTATAAGAGCTAGAGCCACCAAATTTTTTATGTAGACTCGTGTAGTATGTAGAGTGATCAAGTTTATTTCAAATTTTTGCCACGCCCCTTTCCGCCCGCGTAATTTAAAAAAAGCGTTTATCTTAAAAACTATTCTAGCTAGAGACACCATATTTGGTATGTATATTCGCTTAGTAAATGCACACATTTTGTATGTATAAAAATTTTGCCACGCCCTTTTCCGCCCCCGTAATTTGAAAAACTTGATTATCTCCCGTATTTTTTTACCTCATGCAATCAAATTTGGCACACTTAAATTTAATACTAATATCTATATCAATACCAAATTTGATCAAAATCGGATAAAAAACAGTCGAGGTTTGCATATAAACGTTTTTCCATAAGGCCGGAGTTGGCCGTTGGCTGGTGGGGGCGCTAGGGTGCTCGTATGATTGAGTGAGCGAGATACTAAGATATGCTTGTAAGAAGCATGTGAAAATGCTTGAAATATTTGCTTTACTGGTGTATGGTATACCAAAGTCGGCGAGACGACTTACTTACTTCATTTAAATTTAATTTTTCGATTTTAAGCTATGAAATGATATACAGTGAGATAAAAATGAATCGGCAATACGAACTTTATATACCCTTGTTTTTCTGTGGTTCTTTCGTTACCTACAGGCGATAAAGCGGAATAAGTTTTAACTTAATAGTCTAATGTTCGAGAGAGAACAATCCACAATCTTAGACTGTAGCACCAGCTATATAATCCGCTATATTATCCGATTTCGATTTCGAAATTTGACAGAGTCATTAATAGTAATATTAAACTGGTAAGTATTAATTTTTATGACACTACCCTAAAAAAAAGGCACTGTTTTCGACCGTTCCTATGGGAGCTGTATGATCTAGTCACCCGATCAAGATCGGTGATCTAGTCAAATTCGGCACAGTCATTAATAGGTATACAAAACTCATAAACAATAGTTTTTATGACAATGGCTTAAAAACAACGCAGTTGTTACGAAAAGTCACTGTTCTTGACTTTTCCGTTGGTATGGGAGCTGTATAATATAGTGGTCCGATCCTGCTGAATTCCAGATATACAAATATAGAAGCCCACATGCTCAATTTTAGCTCTGTAGCTCTTATTGCCTAGGGGGAGTTTGCGACGATCGGACGGACGGACTTGGCTATATGAACTCGTCTCGTCGTGCTGATCATATATTATATGTCGCTTCCTTCTATATGTTCTACACTTCTGATCAAAATTCTCTCAGATCGGGACGTATTTATGTATGAATTGTGATAGGTAAAGAGAGCGAGAAAGAGAGAGAGAGAAAGAGAGAGAGAGAGAGAAAGAGAGAAAGAGAGGAAGAGAGGAGAGAACGCACATGGCAGCTGTGATTTCTTGTGACAAGAGCCAAGTGTTTGGGCCATGAAAGCAAATCATTTAAAATAGGAGTGGGAGTTGGACTAGAAGAAGGAAAAACATGAATTTTAAATGTTAATCCTGCAAAACAAAATTTCCAACGCAAAAAAAAAAGCAATCAAAGAAACACAGTGGAATCTAGACGAAAAAGAGGTGTCAGATTGGCCTTGCTTTTTCCTTCACTCATCATGCCTTTGCAAAGTCAACGTTAGGAGGAGGATAGATTTGTAGTCTCATTATATTTTGAAATTCCACTCAATTCGGATCATTTTGTGTGCTTTCTTGAACTTTTAATAATTACAATTTTTGTTGTCTTCCCTCTTTTATTATCATGGCGGAAATGTTAGTAAACGAGACGAATGTTTTAAAATTTCTCCGAGAGAAGGTCGAGCCGCAACAGTTGGACCAGATTGTTGCTCACTTTCATAATCAGACCACGGATGCGATCAAGCGTATAGCGGTGGTGTTGCAGCTGCTTGAAGTATTGGTGGAGTTCACCAAGTCTGGTGTTATTCAGGAGGCGAATAAGTTTTACTACGCCAACACCCATGTGGACGATGTGCGAAGAATTATGATGGATGAAGACGATTGGTTCCGTGCTACCCCCAGTGAGACTGCTTTGGAGGGTGCAGTGGCTTCCAGTACATTACCCAACCCAAGTACCCAAAACGATGATTAAAACATTGGGTATCCAAATTGCAGATAATAAAGATGTATAAAGTATGATTTCTTTGTATTGTTTTTATGCTTAGATGATGCCCTGTGGACGTATTTTGATGTAGTTGCACATGTCATTTAGAATGAACGACTTTATTGGACTGTATTTCAGAATAAAGGATTTAAATGTAACATTTGTCATATAAATATTCTGTAAGATCATTATATTGTAGCGACTGCGTATTCGTTGCCAAACTAGTCGAGGTAATGGACCAATTGGGTCTACTTACACTGCCAAAAGCTTCTAATCAAAACTTCTACGACTTATGACATCTTCGTACTCTTTGGGTTTGTTTTTTGAATGAAAAACTCTCAAGTTCTTTAACATTTGATATGATTTGAAAAGAACTTATTAAAATAATATCAAAGATCTTTTTTTTGCCACTTTATACCGATTCTTTTTCAAGCCTTTGAAAAAATTTTCCAATATCGAAAATTTCATTAGAATAGAGGTCGCGAATCTCAATTCTTACTTTAATTTCCCTACACTTTGGGCATAGAAGCTTTACAAGAGTTTGTTCTAGGCAAATGTTGATGTTCATTTTTATACCCTTGCAAAAAGGGTATATTAATTTTGGTCAGAAGTGTGCAATGCATAGAAGGAAGCATCTCCGACCATATAAAGTATATATATTCTTGATCAGCACGACGAGACGAGTTCAAATAGTCATGTCCGTCCGTCCGTCCGTCCGTCTGTCTGGATCAACGCAAACTCGTCCGGCGCAGGCGTTGTATATCTCGGATTCAGCCGGATCCGATCACTATATATACATAGCTCCCATACAAATGGCAAAGTCACGAACAGTAACTTTTCCTAATAACTTCGTTATTTTCTGAGCTATAATCGTGAACTTAATATTGGGCAGTTTATTACACCTATAAACGACTGTGCCAAATTTCATCAAGATCGGGTGACTACATCATATAGCTTCCATAGGAACGATCGGTGGAAAACAGTGATTTTGATCAATATCTTAGTTTTTTCCTATGCTAAGTTTGTAGGCCGTTCTTTCGTAAACATTAGCCTTTTTAGCTTAAACGTTTTTCCACTTTCATGGCTATAGGTAAGGAAAGAGTTACCATAAAAGTTGCACGCGGTCGAAGTTAGCCCCGGTCCTCTGGTTTTATTACTAACCTAGCCTTTTTTAAAGAGGTTTGGCACCTCCTTCATTTGACATTTTCATCAAATATTTGTATA
The DNA here is from genome assembly GCF_018902025.1 of Drosophila willistoni. Classification (NCBI taxonomy): domain Eukaryota; kingdom Metazoa; phylum Arthropoda; class Insecta; order Diptera; family Drosophilidae; genus Drosophila; species Drosophila willistoni. Next base: position 3,252,553 of record NW_025814053.1, read on the forward strand.
TTTATGGTCTTGGAAGTCGATTTTATTGTTTCTGTAATTGATAAAAACTTTTCAAGATTTCAAGGACGAATGTTTTCGGGAGAAGGCGGAAGGTGTGTGTAATTGAGATTTACTTGCGGCTGCGATGCATCTGAATTCCATCCATATTGTTTAGACGCTGACGCAAAGCCCGCTGAGCGATCGACGGGGGTATTCCATGTCTGCGCTTCCGTGTCAATGTGGTCGATCTCGATCCTGAGTTGGGTAGTGTCTCCACCTGATCGTTGCTACGTTGTGTGGGTTTTTTTGCTATTGAGTTAAGACTACGAATAACTGGTGATTTTCCTGACACCTGGATTAGCCAGCGGTCCCAGGCCATTTTCGATAGACGCCGTCTTTCTTCTATTTCAGCGTCACGGTCGGCTTGTTCACGGCGTTTGATTACACGTCGACGATCTTCTTCAATTGCCTTGTTCCTTTGCCATTGCTGGACTCGGGCACCCATTGCTTCTGTGCTAGTGCGGTAGCTGCTCAAAGTGCGAGGACTCCAGGGCCGTGCTCCTGCCATCACCTGCATATGGGGCAGATACTGATACTGTTTAATGTCTGCGCTTACCAGTGAGCCCCTTAACTGGTTGCTGACATATGACGCCATGTGCTGACGATGGGCCTTTTGCTTAGATGCCAACCACTCGGTATAACATTTCTCTGACATTTGCTTGCGGACCTCCTCGGCGGCAGCCACACGATTTGCATCTCGACGTCGCTGCCGTTGATGTTGATATGCTTGTTTTCTGAAAATGAAAAGTTCTCCTATTATTAATCGATATGATATAATTGAGGGTAGTTTGTTACCTTTTAAGCGTTAACCATTCATCATAGGTCATACTGTTACGTCGCCTTTTGGCCAATTGCAGAGTGCCAGCACTCTGAGATTGCCCAGTCCCATAGCTATGGGACTCCAACCAGCATTCATTGATACTGCTACTGCAAGCAGAATTATTACTGAAGCTTGAACAGTTCGCCATTTGCTCAATGAATTCTTCTTGAGCCGACAATATTTGAGGTGGAGCCGACACAGACTCAACTGCTGGCAATAGATTATCCACTGCTCCTGTTGGTAAATCCAAGTTTGAAGTGGTTCGTCGAGGTTGAGTGACTGCTCGTCTTGGATTGGCCACCGCCTGGCAAATTTTAGGTGACTTCGAATAGGATCGTCGCGATGGCATTTCTAATATTTTTTGTGACTTTGAACTAAATTTATTAATTGATTCGGCTCGTCTTGGAGTTTGTTCCAATGATCTATTGAAGTCGGCACCAGCTGCTATACGTTCTGCTGGCTGACGTCTCCGTAGATGCAAACGTATGACATTGTAAGCACTGGCCGTTTGAGGTGGGCCTGGACCTACTGATTCCGGGATTTGCAATAAATTATTGATCGCCTTGTGTTGAATATCCATATTGTTAGCCAATGGCATTTTGGAACTCGTGAAGCTCGATTTTAGTGGCTCCGAATTAATTCGTTCAAGTGCCATTAAAGCCGAACCACATGGCTCCAAATTGCCAGAAGTGATTTCTGGGTTTGGATTACTCATGACTTTGAAATTTTGAAGGGTTTTTGAATAAAAATGTGTTAAAAACAAAAACTTTTCAGCTAACCAAAATGGGAATTTATTTATTTAGTGTTACCTAAAAACAAATTTATTGACATATTATTCCATGTTTTGATGTCAATTTATTCTCCTTGTTCGTTATCGTTTATCTTTGGAGTGTGATTTACCACAAGTCACAAACGTCACAAAAAAAAACCCACTGGGATATAGATAGAAGTCTAAATCTTGACGGATCCTTGACTCGCAAGATCTCTAGCTAACCCAATTCTTTCCCATGCGTTTCCCATTAACTTCTGACATTTGTTTTCTTTTTTGTTGGCCTATGGGATATTTTACTTGTATATTTTTTTAGTTTTATCTCTGTACCATAAAGTTAAAATGATTAAAACATATTAAACTATTTAAATTAAATCCTCTTCACATGCCCTCTTCGCGAGGGCTGGACCAGGAATGTCTGCGAGCTATTTGTGTCTTTAGGTCGGGACGATTCTTGACAAAGTAGTGATAGCCCAATCTCCAGGGTAGAAGGTAATCCAGACTGCGGGTCCAATTCACCGTAAAAATCGTAAAAATCAGCGAAATTATCGATTTAACAATATACAGGATATTGAGCTTAACTTGCGATAGCAACCCTGGATGATTCTGATATACATTGATAGCAACCGGATGAGCTATATAATGGCCTTCCAAAATCTTCAACTGGTGACCGATTGGATCCCAGATCATGCCCATAAAGAACTGAGAGCATAGGTACAGCAACACCATTTCCACAACGAATTGCCATGGTCTGGTTATGGTCGGCAAGTTGGCCACACGAAAGCAATGAAGATACATCACGAAGGACAGCAGTATCATGGTGGCCGAAAAGTCTGGGGAATACTGCAGCCGCCACAAGTTCCAGTTGAGCATGTATGGAACGCCACAGAGAATCATTCCAATCTTCAGCTCGCAAATGTCACAGAGTCCGCTATAGATGTACATCTTGCTAGGAATCAAGGAATTTTATTAAAAATATAAATTTAGTGTTATTTTTTATTTCCAGGCACTTTTTTTTTGTTGTGTGCGTGTAGCTAGAGAGTGTGTTAGATTATGATTTCCGTTGGGGGCTGAAAGTAGGAATACACATTTCAATGCCTACTTTGTTTTTGATTTGTTAAATTATTTTATTTTATTGAAACTGTCGGATGTGAAAAATTTGTTAGAGTGATTTATTACTCAAGGTAGCCGAAATTTCATTCGGTTTAATTTTTTAGTTATGTGAAAACTTACATTAGCCACATGGGAAAAAGTTGCGCTAAAATGATATTGGCTCAGACTTTGTGGTTCGTTTCGTTCGGAAATTGAAACTTTATACTCTTTATTAAGTAATGACTTTTTGTTAATATTAATAAAATTTTGGGGGTCGCGTTAGAAGCAGAGTTTAAACGAAGTTGCTAAATAATTTGGTCAAGAAATTACAAGTTTAAATAAAATATTACTATAACAAAATTTCGATTTATTGAAATCGATTGCATATATATGTATAAGAAAATATGAGCCTTTCCCATTTAGAAGCCTATTTCTATACCCTAGCATCCGCTATCTATCCCATTGCATCTACCTACCCCACGAAAAGGATTTTTAATCATTGTTCTGAGCAATATAATTAAATTTACCAACAATTAATTTAGATAGTTGTGGAAAATTCTTGAAAACTTTGAGATTTACTAACTTTGGCTAATTTTAATAAAGTTATCTTTTCAAGCGATAAAAAATATGAAAGAACACCAAAGTATTCCAATAAAGCCTTATGTTTAATTTATTGAATTTTCGGAAATTTGGTACTTTACAAATTTTTACCTTAGCTTTTAAGATAGCATGATTTTTTCAAACTGAATTAGAATCTCGAAAACTTGGGTCTTGATTTATTAATTTTTTCCAACTGTTTGATGCCACATAAAACTATGGAAAATTATGGTTTAATTGAGATAGAACTTTTCGAAATAAATTAGAAATTAGACAAAAGTAAGTCTTAAGTAGAAAAATTTTAATTCATGTGTCAAATTTATCATCATCATTTGCATTAAGGCGCCGCGCTAGGTTAAGTGCCGACTTAACGGCACTGCTGGGTGGTCCGTGAGGCTTTGCTGTTTCAAAATCCATTATTTTCATAGTCCACATGTTTTTTTGTCGATAATTTTCAAAAGGAATAAATCTTTGACGGTGAGAAACTTGTCAAAGTTGTGAAATTCGAATGCTAAAATTAATTCTACCAAGAAACGAATGATAATGAAAAAACTAGGACTTATTTATGTCTGAAAGTCTTCAAATGTCCTCAATACGTTCAGAGTTGCCTGACAAGGATCCAATTGCCTACGAGTAACTTTGCAGACTAAAAGCACTATAGGATTTCATCGTTGTTAATTTTTCATCGTGAGTCTTTTACTTTTCATATCTTAACCGATATGAGTTACTATCAGGTAAGGATGCAAATCAATGCTGATCAAATTATAGTGTTTATATATTTTTCGTTATTTAATTATTTAATTAATTTTTGCAGTAGTTAAAATACTTATTTAATTTCAAAAAGAAAAAGCCTTTCTGTCGCTCTTCTGTCCATTTCAATTCTGTATCTTAGAGGGTCCTTACTCTGCCTTTGACTTGAGATATCAAAAATGAAAGTTGGCACTTAATCAACTGAGTCATTAGATTACTCAGATGTGGAAATTGAATAACTACATGTGTGCAGTTCTAGTGCTTAAGTATTTTATGGAGCTGTGTGATTGAAAGTAAGTATACTCAATGAGATTGTTCAGTATTTGCCTTTCTACCCATTAGCATAGTCGTTAGAGTTCTGGGGCGAACAGCTGGTGACATTTGCCTCAACATTCAACAATAAGTTAACAATAGTTGAAGCTTTTATTTAATTAAAATGTCATTACTTGTATTTACCCGTTGCCTGCTTGCCGACTGTCTGCCTGACTGCCTACCTTGGAATTGCCAAGTGTGGCCCAAAAACAGCGTTCCAAGCGTTGCCAACAAGAAACAACAGTAGCAGCAGCAGCAGCAGCAGCCGAGTGCTCTGAGCTGAGGGGCTCATAGCTGCAATTAAAATAAAACAAATAAACATTGACTGGGGCGCAAGGGATGACGCGGAATGATGATGAGGAGGAGTTGAAGAGGATGGTGCACCCAGTGAAAGGATGAGCAGAAGAAGAATGGGCCAACACTGGCATCATCTTTGCCGACCCTCGCGCCCCCGCTTGAAACAACAGCAAATTGTTGCTGAACCAGAACCAGAATCAAGCGATGACAAAGGTGAAGGCGTGCGCTGAATAACTGAATAACAGTATTCTTAGTGCTATTGTTGCTGTTGCTTTTTGATGAACAACAAATACTCAACGATGGCCTGAAACTGACGACCTTCACCTGGTAACCCAAGTGACTGAACGAACCAGCGACTGGACATTTTACCATCCTCAAATGCAGTCTATTCTACAAAGTTGATAATTCATGCCCATTAAGATATATGTATATAAAATCTAGTTGATTAAATCTAACAATTTGAGAAACGATATACACTTTCGATAGTTTCATTTTCTTTCTCTCTTTTTCACATCCTTTAAAATTGTCAAAGAGTTTTAATTGAATTGTTAAGGTTTAAGTAAATATGCCACAAAAATCATATGCAGATAACTTGAGCACCCTTGAACAGAGCAAAATTCTTTGAATTTCATTTAAAATTCTAAAGCATTTAGCTTAAACCCAACAGACAGACAGACAGGACCAAGCACACACACACACACACACACACACACACACACACACACACACACACACACACACACACACACACACACACTGACAAACATCTCTGCTTCGTGAGGTTTTCCTCTCTCTGGCCAGCATTTTGTCATTGTTGTTTCTGTTATTGCTGTTGTTGTTGTTGCTGGTGTGGGTGACAAACAGCTCATTGGATTGGTAAATGACCAACAGTTGTCCCAACACAGAAAACAAAGTTAAGACCGAAATCTTCTACCCTGTTGACCTATTCGCCTGTTGCCCCCAACCGACAAACAATTTTTTGGAACACAATGTTGTATGGTTTTGGATCTTTTACTGTGGGAAGACTGGTGCCTGGAGCTAGCAATCCCTTTCCTGTTTGTTTTTTTTTTCCTCTTTTTTTTTATCTCTCATTCAAATCATACTCGGTAGTTGTGAATGTGGTATAGAAGTAGATGGATTGCCGCCTAGACATGGTGAATGGAGCATGGTGCATTTCAGTCTAACTACTTGGAGGCCATGTGACACACAATGAAAATGGATTAAAAGGATAAGTGGGCTGTAGCGAATGGGTCGTCATCGTAGCAATGTTGTCATCTGCTGTTACTCGTCCTCGTCCCCGTTCTCGTCCTCCCACTCATTGTAATCTTTCTTTGGTCGCCGGCCCTATGCTAATGGCGCCAGAGACTGCTCTTTGAACATCCAAAGCTGGTAACTGGTAACTGTATAGCATGAAGATGGGTTTTCTAGTAATTGAATTAACTGGACTGAAAGAGTTTAGTTAAAGACTGGTGGGCCAAAGTCAGTGAACCTTGTTTTTTTTTTTTAGGGCCCAACAAAATTTCCATTTCTTTTATCCCAAAAAAATGGGTCTTTAATACAACTTCTGTGTAAATTTGTTACGCAATTCCAGTTAATCTGATAATTGGCAAAAAGTTAACTAAGACATTGAAATGATTCTCAATTATTGTTTAATTTTAATTTAATCCAAGTGATTTAAAATTTTTCACCCTGCGGCTTGATCGTTATATTGTGAACCTGGGGAAAACCAAAATGAAATAAGCACTCATTCAATTCATTTGTCACGATTCGAAGACTCACTTGTACATTTGAAGGTGTTCCAATGGTCCAGAGCACCGCATCGGCTATATCCTCCGATCTGAGCATGGGCATATGCTGTTTGATGACACCCTGTATTTGTTCGGGCAAAATATCCGTATCAACAATGCCCGGGCTGATGGTCTGAGAAGACAGAATCTGAGGTTAAATAGCTGAATAATCAATCCATATGGATCCATTAACTGCTCACCGATACTCGAACGCGGGTTTTATGACGTTGAAATTCCTGACGATAAATTTCATTCATGGCACGCAATGCGAACTTACTGGCTGGATAAATATTCAACGATGGCAATTGGGGTCCCAAATTGGGTACCTGGTGTCCGGCCACACTATTCACAATTACCACATGTCCCTCGGCCGAGCGTTGCCTCATCGATTGGAATGCCTCACGTATGCAATACATGCTGCCCATGATATTCGTTTGCAATGTCCTTTGCATAGGCTCTGTGTTATTCTGGCCACTCAATTCGGCGGTGGCAATAATGCCCGCATTGCTTACAAGTATATCGCAGCCGCCCAATTGGCGTTTAGCCCAATCGAATGCCTCGAGCACCTGCGACTCTTGCGTTATGTCGCACCTGACCGCATGCATGCGTTGCCTTTGCTCGTCCTTGGGCAATTCAGATCGCAGTTGTTCAACCAGCTCCTGGCGTCGGGCCAGCCCAACAACAACCAGACCGGCACCGACCAATGCCCTAGCACAGGCCGCTCCAATCCCAGAGCTGGCGCCACTAACTACCGCTACTTTGTTGCGCCACCGTTCCATGATGATTGACGACTGTGAATGTTTCAAAAATTGGTTTGACAAAAACCAGCAAAACCAACAACTACAACAACAAGAAAACCATGCCCTCAAAAACTGTGAAGCCATAGAAATTGATATGCTAAGCTCTATTGATTCACTTACAAGAGTATCGAGTGGTGTTTTCTGTTTCCAGGTCTGCTAGAGCTGTTGCCTGGGGTTGAGGTGCTAATGTTGGAGTAGACCTCAATTGACATCAGCTAATGAATGATGCAATTCTCAGGCAATTTTCGAAACGTTCTTAATGTAACACGGCAAAAATCTGTCAGCAATGGAATGCCATGAGAATTCCATTAATAATTTATCTCCAGAAACGGAGATCTAACTTGAAGACTAAAGATTAATGCTGTCTATCTTAAAAACTATAGCATACTTTTTTGGGTCAACATTTTTCTTCAGTTAAGTTTAAGGATTTTCACATTTATCTATCCAATGACACATTGGGGCCAAATCCCCAAATAATTGCGATAAAGTAGAAAATTTCATAAAAGCAAATTGTAATTTTAGTTCAATGGACTTAAAAGTAGATGGTCCAACCTGATAAAGATTAGTTAGCTCTTTTCTGTGAGAAAATTGACGAGAAATTTTCATTTACTTTGTGAACTTGGCAATTTTACACCGTTTGACAAATCAATTTTGTAAGTTTTTTACTTATTTTCACTATGTTTCTGGGAATCGAAATGTATGCCAAAAGAAAGTGAAAAGTATATACTGAAAGATAATAATCATCCAATTTGCCGCTTTGGCCGTACCATTAATTTGAAGGGGTAAATTAATGCTTTTATTCAACTTTATAATTAAATTTGATTATATGGCAAATATTTAGTGACTTGGCCCAATGCGCGATTGTTGCTCAAACTAATTTTCAGGTTAAAATCAACAAGAAAACTTTGCAATTCTTTAAATTCCTTAAAAAGAAAAAAAAATTAATCCTTAAAAATCTCGAAGAGTTCTTTGCAGTTTTCAAAGTTGTTTACTTCTATTGCATATTTATTTTTTCATATTTATTTATATGAAATATGTATATTTATATTTCATTTTTGGTGACAAATTTCCCCCTCAGGCTTAAGAACGTAATTGGCATATAAAGGATAAAACGACAACTGTATTACATTAAAATCATTTAGTTAGGATATCAAATTGCTTATCTCCCCGATGAGGTGAATGAATGGATGTGGAATGCATTTGTTTGTTTGCACATAGAGAAAGAGAAGTTGACCAACAAAAAGCAAGGGAACTGCCAAAAAGTTAACTTCTTTGTTGCTCTTTGTTATATTCTTTAATTAAACTATTTCGGATGGTCACAAACACAAGGAGCTTAAGAAACTTAAACCGAGAAAACATCATCATTATTGCTTGTGTTTAAACTTTGTGTTAAAGTCAATTAACTTTGTGCCTGAGAACAAAACTCGACTGTATGAGTATGTGTTTGGCAGCAAACACAAAACGTCAAGTTTATCATTGTGAGAACTTGAAGGCATTCATCAGGTAAGTAAATAAACTTTTGCTGTCAAGTTGAGGTGATTAACTCAGTGCATAGCCCCCGCACTGCATTTCTGTCTCTGTCTCTTCCTCACTCTTCCCGTGCCATTTCCACATAATTAACAGTGTCTATTTGCATACATAGATGTAAATGTGTGTGTGTGTGTGTGTGTGTGTGTGTGCCATATGCATGTTTAGTTATTTAGGAACAAAACTAAATAGCTTCTTGGTTGTTAAGATCTATCAAGTTACCTACCTATGTACATAACCAGCTATGTATGTATGTATGTATGTATGTATGTATATAAGTATGTACATGTGTCACAAAATACTTCAAAGTGCACGGCTGCACGATTTTATTGGAACAAGATTTATGGGCGCTGCTTAAATGTCTTACCTAACCTTACCTCTTTCGCCCCCTTCCCCATGTACCCCCGTTTAGTCACGGGCACGTGCTCTGACATCGTCTACAGTTTTCCTTCTCTGCCTTTCTGGCAAACGATTTGTGCGGACTGTAAGTGTACATGATAGTTCAGAAGCAGCAGCAGCAGCAGCACTACCAACAAAACGAAAAGAAGACACAAAAAAAGAATCCCGAAGAGCAATTTAAATTTCCAGCTCGTTTCCGTGTCAGACGAGCTTTGTGCCAGAAACAAATCAAAGTCTATACTAGGAGCCACTTACCTTCACTATATGTAAGTTGGTACTAATGCTAAGTACATTCCTATATACATATACATACATATCTGGTTAGTTGCTGTTGCTCCTTAAGTTGGGTAAACTAACTAGTTAATTGCGCGATTTCAATGAATTCATTCTCAAACTGTCACAATCAATGTCAGTCACTTTATATTTTTTCTCACAAAAGCCATTGACCCTCGAAGCTACAGCTTAGAGTCAGAGTCAGATTCGGGAGAAAGGATTTTCCTTTGTGGTAACTAACAAAGGCTCGGAGTTCTTTCGAAAAGTGAGTAAATATGTGGAAAATAATCTTAAAATAAGCCAACTTAATATCAGATAAGATATCAATAAACGACTTTCTCACTTGGAAAGCATTTCATGACGAGTCTCGATAAAGGAATCTCTTCCTCTACGGCTCTTTTAACTTGATTCAGTCTACTATATGTATGTGTATGTCCATGAAGAAGAACATTTTGCAGGCCATTTAACTAAATATGTGAATATGCACACGATGTTCAAAACAAAAACAGATTTCACTTACGCATAATTAAATTTGACTAACCTCGAGGCAATACACTTAAAGAAATAGATTGCATCGAAATGCATCGAATTCAATTGAAAGATCTGTAATATAAGTTTTTTAATGAGAATGCCTTATAAAAATGTGTGACTAGACTTCAATCTTTATTATTAATTCTTATCTATAAACAGAACTTTGGTGAAGATCTTGAAAGTTTCTTGTGATTCGCAACTAGTTTTAGCGTTGAATCGTCAACAAAGACAAGGTTTTTTTTTGTGTTTTGTCAGTGTACATAAGAGTTCATAGAACGAGTTTTGGTGTACACATGCAAACAAATTATGTCTAATGTTGAATGCTTTTCCCCGCTTTCGCTTTCTCCCTCTGCAGTTCCCTTCTTTTCTGCCCCTTGTGGAGTGAAATTTTCATAAACAATTTTTGAAAAATGTTTGAAATGATTTGGGCTCATTAATCTTTTTGAATGCTCGCTCTCTCTCTCTCACACACACACACACACATCCGCTTGGATTCTCATGTGTGTTTGAATATATTTTGCGGTTTGGCTTGGTTTAGCAAAAGTCCCTCCCCACGCACAGACACACACACACACACACACACACACACACACACACACACACACACACACACACACACACACTTATTTCTGACAGCTTTAGTTTTTGGCAATTCAATTAGGCCAAGTTGAAAGCGCAGTGAAAAATTGTTTTTGTTTGGCCATACTGGGAAGTTTTTTGAAGCATCGGACTCCTTCAAAGAATTCAACCCTTGACTCTTGGCACTTGGCTCTTGCTGCTTGTCTTGTCCTTGTCTGGGTTATATGGCCCATCCATGCTCCAGCAATTAATCATTCCTTGGTCGCAGTTCGCAGTTGTTCGTCCTTGTCCTCATCTCCTACTCCATCTCCCCGTCCCAATCCTTATTCTTATCCTCGTCATTGTCATCGTCACTCCAAACTCGTCACTCGTCGCCATTTCACAACTCATTTCCGCTATTTCTGTTGGCCGGAAACGCATCTACTAAACTTGATTTATGGCATTCAGATTAAAGAAAAGTAAGCATAAACAAAATCATCAGCCAAGAATAAAAGTGACAATGTTTGACTCTTGATCATAAAACCCTTTTGGGTTTCGTTCTAGCTTGTAGACATAAAAAAAAACCATATACATACATACATATATGTATGTATGCATATATATATTTATATTCTTACATATGCCAATCAAACTATGATGGATGCTAGGGAAAACCCATTGGAAAAGTTTGAGGAAACTTGAATAAAATCAAACACTAAAACTAAAACTTTGAAAGTTTGTTTTTTATCAAGAATTTAAATTTGGCTCTACCCATCGATCTAAATTGGCTCGAGACTTCACTTGGAATATATATAAGGTCTGGAAAAATTACAATCAATTAGTTTGGAGAAAATAATACCAATTCTAAAGATTCTTTAACGGGATCAAAAGTTACAATTTCAATTGGCCTCAAAATGTATTTTTTGTGCACTTTTCGCATTTCGATTTGCAAATTTGGCAATCATTAAACGTATTTGCAGCCCTGAGGCTTCAATTTGAATTTCTATTTATTTATTTAGTTTTTGTTTTTTGGAAAAGTGACCAAACTTAATTTGAGCTAATAAAACCGCGGCTAAATTAAATATATACACACAATTTAGTTACGGCAAATTAATTTCGCTATTTGTATTAACAGATTTTAATAAAAATTATAAATACACTTAAATAGTATACAATTTTATTGATTTCAATCAAAGTCGAGGAAATTTTCAACTTTTTGGGCCATACATGAAAGAAAATATGTTTGGGCATCGCAAACATAACGGTAAATATATTGGGTAAACAATTCTTGTGAGTCGGGTCAAGGAACATAAGAGCCATATTACGATTGAACTTGAATTACCTGTTTGGCTCAGCATCATAAACTTGGTAACAGGATATGCCACAGCCGTCTGAAAGTTTATGCAGACAGACAACAAATGGAATAGCCTTGAGAGTATCTATGTCTGTGTAAGAAAAATAAAAAACTTTAGCAATGTTCAATGGAAATTTTAAAACGAACATGTATCTCTAGATGCCAACACTATTAGTATTGTTCCTTAATGGCCAAGTTGTTTTTATTAATATACACATATCCACCTTGAAAAACATCAACCATTAAAGTATCCCGAATCATTTCAAATCTCATCAAAGTTTCGAAATTCAAACAACAGATAATCAAATTATTTCAGAAATCAAATTTGTCTTGTTTCATTTGATCATGGCGGAGCAAGCGACAGGGAACAACAGATTGGCGCCTCTTTTCGTCTCTTTTCTCGCTCAAGCAAAGGCAACTCACAGAGACAAACTCTTGACGCTGAATTCGCATTTGGTGCCAATTCTTATGTGAAAATATTTTTTGAAAAAAGCTAATGTGTAACTAATCAGAGTAGTAACTAAAGTTTGCTCTCATCAGTGACAACCATTTTTTTTTGGTTGTCGTCATTAACTCGACGGCAAAGTAAATGTGGAACGTCTGCAAGTTATCAATATCTATTTTGTATCTATATTTAGACTTGACTATTACTTCATGGACCTACGCTATCAATTGTTGACCTCAGAAAATGAGAGAAAATATAATCGCTGTTTCATGCTCATTATAACGTGCCCGTTGTTAGTTTGATAAGCTTGCATTTCTGCAGCTCTAGAACCTGCATTGAATGCACAATTTTCAATGCAAATGAGAGTTGCAACGTTTCTTCTTCAATGCACAATATCATGCCCGCCCACTACTACTATTACAACGACGACGACGTCGACGATGGCGATGGCGATGACGATGACTAGTAGGGCTCATACATACATACATACCTATGGTATATCCACCATGTTTGCTTTCATATTCCATTTACAGTTTTTATGCATGATTTATGCACCATTGTCCACAGCAGTGCGGCCCAGTGCGGCCGGCCCATTGCGGCAGTCAAAAGTTGCAGTTGTCGTCTCTGTTGCTGCTGTTGCTGCTGCTGCCCCATGAAAGCGAAACGGCAACGCCAACGCCATCAGCGGCACGGCCAATGCCAATGCCACCCACTCACGCTCTTCTTTCTGGGCCACATTTGGTTATGCTATTTAGCATACTATTTATCTACAGGCGTCGCCGTCTGGTTGTATGCTCCGGCTACTTTTTACCCACATACATACATTTCTATATATGTATGTATGTATGTCCTGCTTTTCGTTTTGGCTGTTATCAGCATTCACTTAACAAAACTCTAGAGAGTTATGGCAAAATGCAACAATACTGTTAGCGTGAGCACGATAAGTTTATTTCATATGGATATACTATTCGGTCGTGATTTCACAAAATGTTGGCATCTCTGACATGGATTTTTGTTTGTACTGTAGTGCGAAATGTACATATTCAGCTAGCTGCGGTTTTTACTGGACATTGGCCATTCGAATGCATATAGATAGAGTTTTCTGCTCGGTGATTTTTCATATGCAACTATTCATACTCGTACATTCACGTGAGTTATGCGACAAATATCTTTCACACACGTTCCACCGCACCTTCCCAGCACTCCGCTCCACTCCACTCCACTTCGGTCCAGTTTGCTACACGCATACATACACAGGCAGACGTAACAAACTCCCTACAATCTCCTGTGTTTGTGTGTGTGTGTAAACTGTGAGGTTGCATTGTACAATTGTAATCTATGATTTGTGCTCTGCATTTGCTTGCCAATGCCATTGATTTTTGTCAACTGTAAGGAAAGGATATTTCTTCCTTCCTTCCTTACTTTCATTCCAACTTTGTTCATCCTTCCCCGCTGTCATTTTGCTTTCTACTTTCTGCTTTCTGTTTTCAGCTAGTTCTTTTGGTCCGTCCCATTGGCTTTTGTTTAGTAATGCAAAGTCACCATCAATATGCTACTAAATATAGCTTAAAGCTTTCAAGTTATTTATAAATATGGCAATTTATTTTCTCCTCTCATCTTCATCCATTCGTTCGAGTGCAGCTGTTGTCCTTTCATTTTGAGCCCAAAAATAATTGCCAGCTCTCATGACTTATGACTTGCCGGAAAGCGAAAATAAGAACAGGTTCACTTAAGCAGCCAACAGAAAAGCAAAACAACAACATAAATAAATACCTGAATTATATTGGCAAGATTCCAGTCATGATGAACCCAAAAAGTTAAACAGGTAAGTCCATTTAATATCAACTTCTAAACGCTTAGCTAACGTTTAATGTGAGTTTTGATAATTAAATTTTGACCATTTCAAATCTCTTGGTTAGATCTAAGGAGGGAACAAGCACAATTTACTGACTGATTCCAGAAGGTCCTTTTGTTTTAGATGTCAAAAGTTTATCTTGGTGATGATAAAGTAATCTTTAAAGTAGACTAAAACCGAATATTGATTTGATTAAAGGCCAAATCAGAGCTGTTAAAAATTAAGAAAGATATTCAGCCAGACGTTAAACTAGCTATTGGCCTTGTATGATATGGTGGCTTACAAATTGGGCTTAAGTATATACATACGTACATATGTACATTCAACTAATCCCTGAAGGAATCAAGGGAAAGGGAAACGTTGATTTGACCCCAAGGAAAAGTGTAGCATATAAAAATCTATTCTATTTCAGGTATGCATATTTTTGTTGCCATTGTTTGCACCTGGCTAACTCAACAAAAATGCATTCGCACCAAAAACGTGCAGTAGAAATTTCTTTTTTGTTTTTTTTTTTTTTGTGCTCGAGTCGTTTTTATAACTCCCTACGTTCCTTCCTTTTATGGCAACCACTCCTACTACTACTCCTTTTTCTGGGTTGTGTTTTGGTCCTCTTTTCTCTTTTAACGTTGTGTGTGTGTGTGTTTTTTTTTTTTTTTTGATTAACTCGGAAAAAAGTTTTTTATGTGCTCTAGAGAAGGCACCACTTGAATGTTGAGAAGGAACTCATACATAAATCCAATTACGTTATATCTACTACATATTTCCTGTCTCTCTGTCCTCACACTTTTGTGGCATACCCATTCACCTCGAACAAGAACAAAGTTGAATGGAAACAGATACACACACACGAGGCAAGTCGCAGTGCGTAACAAAGCAGCGATGACACAATCAAAATACCATTAAAAACAAAAAAAAAAAAATTCTCCGAGTTCCATTGAATGAAGCTGCATGGACAGAAAAAAGTTGTGATTTCGATAATAATTTCAAAGGTATTCAATTCATCAAATTTGTTCTGTGTGAGCGTAAATCTATGCAAAGAGGGGCGACCATCGAAAATCAACTCCATTTTGGAAATGTCTTTTGCTCTACATTGTTTGATAATTTAAAGTCTATTTTAACTTGGCTTAAGACCCAACCTTTTGGATCGAGACTTATTTAAGGACACTTGGCTCATATACATACATAAGAAGTATCTAACAAATACAAGAAGCTATGAGATGATTTATGCCATTTCCTCACTACTGCAACATTTCACATTTTCTCAAATATCTCAAATTATTTAAGGGTTGTGCTTTGAAAATTTTTGTGTCTACAATTTTTAAATTCAACCAGAAAAACAGAATTGTTTATAGCGAATTCCAAGTGAATTGAAATGGCAGACATCTAAACAAAATGGTTAGGTATAAAGTGATCATTAAGATTCGTTTCAAGTTTCAATTAATTTTTATAGCATAGAGTCATGTATACGCTTACCTCAGCTGAGTGCCACGTGGATGGCAGGATTACTGTGATATAAAGAATATACATATAAGTTACTTCACCTTAAAGGATCACGGCTCTAAATAAAACTGCTCTTTACCTTCCAACTTCTTTGGACTTTCACAAATAATTCAAGATCAAAATAAACCAAATCGGTGCAGTCGTTCTGAAGTTATGCCCTTACAAACACATTTTGTAACAAGATAGAGATTGTGGCGGAAAAATTAGCTTTTATTTTGAAAATGGTATGGAGAATAAGCAGACGGAATGCATTTGAAGGACCCGAATATAACAAGATGTACATAACTTATTTTAAGGAATGGGACTTAAGCCTTTTATTTTTAGATAATTCATTGTAACTGGAGAGCTACTTGAATGATAGAAAAATCAAATCCAAATGAATCCATTCGAATTGAATTCGAATGAATGAATGGCAACTACACAAGGAAATGAGTATGATTGCAATTCTTTGTCGAATCTCTAAGAATATGTAACCCTGTCTGATGAAAGACAATAGACAGAGCATCGAAATGTACTAAGGCACCCGATAAATTTGTAATTTTAGAGTTGTGTTATTTTGAAGCAACAACTAAAATTAATGGTAAAATGAAGGCTATTAAAATTTGAATCTTGAATACACAAAAAATTTTGATGTGCGGTATTGGATTGTGGGACGAATCTTGGGAAATCTAATTAAAAAGGATTTCCTAATTGCCACAAACCCCGAAAACAGAAATAGGACTATAATAAAAAAAGTAATATTCTCTAATCCATTATATACCTGAGTGATGTACCTTTCAACATTACTTCACTAGTTGGATTTCATCTCTGTGGGGGGTTATAAGAACAGTATTGTAGTCTAATTTGGCCTATATTGAGCTCCCGACCACTTACGTCAGCACACTTATTCACTTGAAGTCGATTTTCAATGTCATTCAGTTCATTAATTTCGTTTTGAATATTGCTAACTCAAATTGATTTTTTTTATCATTCATGCAGCTCTCTAATTGTAACCAACATACAAACATAAAAGTTATAAATTTGTCTTTAAATCTTTTATCTTGTTACCTGTTCTTTACACATTTGAAGGTTGTCTTTCGTCTTTTGGAGCTTTAATACAAGAGTTTTGCATTCATGTTTCGAGTGTCCTTTTTGTCAATTGTCACTAGTAATGATACATCTCGATAGCGATAAAAATGAGCTAAAATTGTTTAGTTTTTTAACGAAATAAAGTGTCATTTGATCTGAATGTTAAGCTAGCTTGCCCAATATTGTATGAATAAGTCAAGTTAAAAGGGGCAATTAGAATTCAACGGAAGATTATTTAAAATTTGTGTTTTAAATGCAAAATAACTGCAGACCGATTGCTAGATATTTTTTTCTTAAATTAAAAACACGTTTTAACTTACTTTTTTGGAAATTCATATATTGCGTATAATTTCGGTATCATAACTTTGAAAACTATTTAATTTAATGAAATTGTGAAAAAGTCCTGCTTAGCGGGCACGACGCTTGGGACCAGAACGGGAGCGTGACTTCGATGCCGAACGGGCGCGATTTTGTTTCTTCTCAGTCTTTTTGATTTTCGGGGCCTCCGGTGAACTGGGCAGTAAAGAACTTTTCCATAACTGCACGTAGTCGATAAAGTGGACCAACCGTATTGATTTGTATGTAATCAGGAGGGCGACTACCATCTTAATGACAAATGCGGTATTACCCTTGAGGGAAATCAATGAAGTCAAACCATTCATAAACAGATGCGAAGTCGTTCGGTCCTCCAAGATCCCCAAGGCAACACAAAAGGGCTCCCAGATCAGCGCCATAATGACTTGATTCCCCAAATAGTATACGACGATATCCAGACACATTTGAAAAATATTTTCCACTGAACCTACTTTTTCCAAACGGGCAAAGTGCAGCAACAGGACAGTCGAAAAGGTAATCAATGTAGACGCCAAGTCAGCTGGGTACTTCATGGGCCACAAGTTTCCATTCACCATAAACAGTCCCACACAGCAAAGGACCGCGACCTTTAGCTCCCAAAGTTCAATTTTAGTGCGTACAATTAACATTTCGAAATAATGTAAAACTTAAAAATTTTTATAAATGGTGTTTTATCAAAAATATGTGTTCCGTAACCGTGTGTGTCTGACTTTCAACTGAACTGAATGAAGTACAGCATTGGGGTATGGACAAAATTCGATTGTCAAGGCCTTCTAGATCAGGTTAAAAAAACAAAATTTTGTTATGTATGATTTGAAATTTCCAATGTTGTGAAACTTTGTATTCGTTAGATCTGGGTACCTTGTGATTCCAAAGCAATAAATGGTCAGTCTACGAAAAGTACTCAACAAGAACACGCTTATCACTCGAACGGGCACATTACAAAATTATTATTGTAATATTGATTCTTCGAATAATCTAGAGAGCATTGAAAAACTTGTCAAAAGTCGAATGCCATAAGTTGGCTTTGTCAGAAATATGTAAGAAATATGTTATAATATTTAAAAATTTTAAAAAATACAAAAATGCAGCACCTTTTTATCTCCTTAGAGTGCATAGCCCTTTTTAAATGCTGTCAATATGAATTCCCTGAAGAAAAGGAAAACTTTTGATATACCTCGAACTGCAAGGATGTACTTATTGACGGCATTTAAAAAGGGCTATGCACTCTAAGGAGACATTATAGATCTATCTATAGTTTTATAATTTGTTTTTTGTTCCTTTTAATAAATTAGAATTTCAATTTCATCCTCTAATTTTAGGCAAATATATTTATTTGGGATTCATTGAATAATAATATAATATTGGACAGAACGTAGAGAAGAATGCTTTTCCGAGCCCATAAAATATATGTACACATTCTTGATCAGCATGAGAACTTGAATCATTTCCGTCTGTCCGCCGGAGCAAATCAACTTTACGCCGCCAAGTAGAAACTTATTGAAATGAAACATGATAGCTCAAATATTTGTAACCTGCGTGTGGTAAAGTACTCAAATCATACCAATCGGACCACTGTGCTATACAAAAAATCGGTGAAGGGGTTGGAGTATCTCTATAAAATATAATAATGTGATAGTATTCAATATGAAAAATCACATCCCCAAGTTTCATTAAGATTGGATGAATAGAAAACAAGTTATAGTTAATATGAATCGGCTCTGCTCAAATGCTTCCGACAGCGAAGTTAGCAGAGCAATCGACACACACAAACATGCATAGGGGCAAGGAGCAAAGGCGAAGAAGACTTCGAAAAAGAGTTTGGAGCATCTAAAAATACTATGTCAAGCTTATGTAAACTCCTTTGATCAGTTGAGGTGGAGAATATAGCCACTCCCTTATAACCTGTTCGATGATAGTCATGCATTAGCCAAACTAACTAAGGGCCAAACACTCACCTTGTGTGCCGAAAAGTTATCATTATACCCTTGCAAAAGGGGTATATTAATTTTGGTTAGAAGTGTGCAACGCATAGAAGGAAGCATTTCCGACTATATAAAGTATATATATTCTTGATCAGCATGACGAGACGAGTTTATATAGCCATGTCCGTCCGTCCGTCCGTCCGTCTGTCCGTCTGGATCAACGCAAACTCCTCCTAAACCGTTGGAGCTACAGAGTTGAAATTTTCCATGTAGGCTTGTACATACTGCAGGGGTTGTATATCTCGGATTCAGCGAGTCGGACCACTATATCATATAGCTCCCATACAAACCGCAAAGTCACGTCACGTGACTTTTCTTAATAACTTCGTTATTTTTTGAGCTATTGCCATGAAATTTAATATTGGTGACTTTATTACACATATAAACGACTATGCCAAATTTGATCAAGTGATTATATCATATAACTCCCATAGGAACGATCGGTCGAAAACAGTGAATTTGTCAATAACTTCGTTACTTTTGACGCGATTGCTTTCAAATTAAACATTTATTAGCTTAAAATATGTGTTAATGACTGTGCCGAATTTGATAAAGATCGGGTAACTATATTATATAGCTCCCATAGGAAAAAAAAAAAACGTTTTTCCACTTTGATGGCTATACAAAGAGTTACCAAAAAAGTTGCAAGGGTATACAAACTTCGACGCGGTCGAAGTTAGCCCGGCCCTCTGGTTTTTTTTTTTTTTTTTAAACGATTGAGATGACCCTAACTCACACACAGTTTGGAGATATGTCTCATAATCGACGACAATTGATAAAGGGTGGCTGCTATTTTGAGCTTTCTTTAAATATGTATGCATATATGGATAAGACACAAGTAGATATATAGAGCAATTATTGTGAAGCTCTCTGTTAGCTGCTTGGCCTAAATTTAACCATAAAATGAACATAAAAATATCATCATTTTTATCCTTGGATACTAAATAATTTTCATCTATGTAAGCATTTTAGGTTTCATCCATTTTTCTCTCTATCTTTTCTTGTATTCCCTGTCTCTTTACTCAACCAGGCAAGTTTCTTGTTGTTCTTGCCATTGTTATTGTTGTTATTGTAGTTGTTGGTGTAGTTGCGATGCATTTTTGTATTCCCCCAAATGATTTTGCAGAGGCCACTCACCCTGAAGGACCAAAAAAAGGAAAAGCTAAAACACAACTGTCATTTTTGCATTGAAGCGCATTTCAGTGCTTTGCTGGGTGTGAGTGTGGGTGTGGATGGGGGTGTGGTTGAGGTAGATGAGGGAAAGGAAAAACGGTGGGGCAAAAGCAACTGTGCACTCTGTAAGGGCTAATGGCATAAATTGTTGTTGTTGGTTTTCTTCTTGACTGACTTTACGTACCCAAATAGTTTCGAATGGGTTGGGCAACATTTTTCAGTTTCAATTTCAATACGAAACAAGAAATTTCTCTATGAATTACACCTGCAGCAATACCCTTGAACAGCTTTAATCCTATGATAAATCGGTGCAATATATTAAAGAATTTAGAAAAACATCACAATCCATGACTAAAAAATTCCTTTATAATGAGGTTGATGAACAGAAAAGGCTCTAAAACTTCACTTTATTATTTATATCTCTTTCAGCAATGGCAATCGAAGTACCCTTTGTCAGCAAGTGTATATTGTGAAGAAGGGCACTTTGGGAGAGGGAGGGAGACCAAGGCCATTAGCTAGATACAAAACTAATAGAGTTCTGAGCACAGGAAGAGTTATTCCAGAAAATAATGAACTGAAAATAAATTATGAATTTTCCCCTTAAGTAGAAAAGTCAAAGGTAACTGCAACCATTTTCCAATTTAAAGTACAGTAAACGATACTTGTATGTGTAAAGTTGTTTGCCTGTTGTTCTTGTTGTTTTGCGTCATTGTTCCACTAGTTTGATTGATTGATTGATTGACTCTCATTGATTGATACTCAAACTTTTCATATAAACGTCTCCTTCATTGTCTTTCTCTAGCTCTCTATCTCACTTTTTCTCTCTATCTCTGTTGTACTCTCCCTCTCTTTTTCTCTCTCTCTTTTAGTGTGTGTCTGTGCCATGAAGGCTTCGTTATAGTATAAGCATGGTCGTTATACCGTGGTTTAAGTAATTTAATACATCGTTTATTGTTGATACTTAATACTAAAATGTTGAAGCTTGATTATAGAGATGGTTACGGTGCTAGAAGTTTAAATTTATTTATGCCATAAAATACGTTCGTTATATGATTTTCATTTAGCTTAAGTCGCAAATGTTTGGCATCGATGAATCACGCAAATGTTTATCAATCTTTGAATATATAAATAAAAAATATAACACATTTGATTATTGTCATCGTGTACTCAGGTTGGTTTGATTTTCCCTGTCAAGAATTTAAGCGTCCAGTAGAAAGAATATTGAGAAGCATATAATCTAAATATACATATGCATTAAAATATTCCACCTAGAAAAATACTGGCTTGCATTTTACGAAGAAGTACCTATATGGTTCGCTGTTTTTGATTTAAAATTTTGTGTTTGAGCTTGGCGATTCGTTAGGAAAATGTCTTAAATATAGATTTTTTGTCTTTAACAACAACAAGTTATTAAAATATTTAAGAAAGAGTATAGTTAATTTAGGGTAAGGTTACAACCTTTTCTCCCACAATTATTATATTTTACCATTCTTATTAACAATAACAAAAGGATATAGATAAATAATAGTTGAAAAGGTACTAAAAACCATAAGCTTAAGCACGACTTAAATAAAATATAAATAAAATAAAGAATTGAATTGAATGTGATTACATTGAACGTTAGTCTTTATTTCATTACGCATTGAATACAAAAGGAAGAAATTATTATTTCGTGTTGTAGTAGGTAAGGCTTATTCTTCATTTAACAAATCTTATGCCACAGGATTATTATTAAGTTAATGTTTGTTACAGCTCTTTCTTTTCCGCCTATGTCCTTTTTATGTCCGTCTGTCTGTGTCTGCTCTCTTCTTTTAGTGTCAATCAACGTGATTTACCACATCAGTGTTAACTTTAAAAATTGTAAGCCAA
The DNA here is from genome assembly GCF_018902025.1 of Drosophila willistoni. Classification (NCBI taxonomy): domain Eukaryota; kingdom Metazoa; phylum Arthropoda; class Insecta; order Diptera; family Drosophilidae; genus Drosophila; species Drosophila willistoni. The sequence continues at coordinate 3,274,707 of NW_025814053.1, forward strand.
AGCCTGCCTATTGAAATACTTGCAACTTAACACTGTAGTAGGAAGACTAGATAATTATCTATGTAAGATTTGTTTTGATATTTGTCTGATTTCGTTTCTCAATATAGGAAGCTTTTATATAAGCACATATATATATATATTAGTAGTATATGTAGAATGCGGTTTGATTGCATTCTTTGGATAATGATTGATATCAGCCTATACTTACAAAAATATAACTGATTTTGAATGGAACCAAAAATCGTTTGCTTGACTTGGAAGCGATAATGTGAGTTTGTCCTTTTAGAGCCCGCTTACGATAGTCCTGACTCTGAGATGAGGTGAGTATTGGACTGAAATATATGTCCTGTCCTGTTCTGGAAGAGGTTGAGGTATTTGGCAGCTTCCCTTCTGACTTCTAGACTGAATATTCTGGCCTTACATAAATGGATAAACAATTTTTAATAAGTTTCCAGTATATTGAGAATATCTTTCTAAATGTTTAATGATTTTTTGTGCAATTTCATTGTTTGAATCTTAATTTCTGTTGGCGATCTAAGGACACTGTGGCAAACAAAAGGATAAAACAACTTGACAAGAACTTTTCCCCCCACATTGTGGTAAAACTACATACAACACATGCAATCGTAATTGTTGTACCTATGATATGTTGTTGTTGTTGGTGGTGGAAAAAAGTCTATCCTACATATATGTACACGACTTTCTGTGGTCACAAAACAAGAAAAAATCACAAGAAATACAAAAAAAAAGCGAATGATTTTTGAAGGCGAATCGATGTCTCTTTTGCCGTCATTTATATGTGCAGAAGGGGTAGAGCAAGGGATTGGGAATGTGAGAGGGGAGGAAGGATAAAAGTCATCACACGACATGGTATCGTGGTATACAGATTAACCTCTAGAAGGGAACGAATAATGGGAGTGAGAAAGGAAACAGAGTTGCACAAGCTTCCATGACGATGAAATTGCTCAATTTTTCGTCTAGTCATTCGCTGGTTGCTACATAACAAGTGAACGGAAGTTACACTTGAAGCGAAAACTAATTTCATTTCATCAGAAATTTCGACTTGAACTTTTACCATTTACTTTACGCTCTCTACGTGCTATCGTTTAGTCTGACCACGCCCACACCTACACAGACACACACACACACATGCACACGCATACGTTATGTCAGTATGCACACAACAAAAGTTTATTGGTTTGACTTCGTCGATGTGATGTTTCGTCGTTTGACTGGATTCCAAAAATGAGAAACACAAAACAACAAAAAAAAAAAGACAACGAGACACAAAAAAGGTTAAAATGAATATGTTTGAGGGTTACGCATCATGACTTTTTCCCACACAGATCGACGGCTGTCTGATAGGGCAATAATGAAGTGATCTAGGAAATTGACAGTGCATGGAAGCATTGAAAGTTTCGTGAGCGATTGCCGATTACTCGCATGGAAAATTTCAGTTATTCCGCCACATTATTGTTCATTTCCCAAACATTTAGCAGGGAATCCTAAGCGATGACTTATCGCACAGGCCTGGGATAATAAATATGTGTAGATATGTATATGCATATATTTTTTAACTTATGACCAATCATTCTACCCCTAGCAGGGTCGCAGTCTCTGGATTTGGCCCTAAACGTACCTGTACCTGCTTCTTACCGCAAAGTGAGCAACAGTGAAATTTGTTGCCATTTTGTCAAGGACACTTTCGGCAGTACGATGGCAATGGCAAAGGGTCGAGACGAAAGACATGGCGAAACGACGAAGGTAAAGCAAGGACTTGCGACTGTGTCGCCTTTGTGTGGATTCGTCATTCGTTTTGTCGCATAACGACTTTTTGCTTCATTTATTGCTCAAGTGATTGGCGATAATTCGCCGCGGGATTCGCGAAACCAGGTGAATCGAGAGCGTGAGTTTAGCTCTCCTTCATTCACCTTGAGTAAATTCTAAAGTAGTTCTAGTGACTGTGCTGAAATTTAGTTTACTAGTTTATGACTAATGAATATTATGGGGTAGAAACAAATCAAGAGTTATTGGTACTATTAAGTGAAAGCTTCAAAGCTATTAAAAAACTGCTTGCTGATTGAGTTTATCGAAAAAACATAAATTGAATTCTTATCAGATCACTTGGAGACAGAAAGATATTGTCGATTGCGTCGAGCCTAAATTTCAAAACTAGGGACAATCTGTTTAATGCCTGGGGTTGATGTTGTTGTTTCAATTTTTCCTTATAGATTAGGTTTATGGTTGTTTTTTTTTTTGTCCAGAAGTCACTTAAATTGACTGAGTCAAATTATATCATCCTCTTCGTCTCTTACACTTCTCTATGTTGCTTTCTTCGTCTTGTTTGTTGGGTCATCATTTATAATTTTCCGGATTGGTTTGGTCTTCATCTTGGGCTTTGTGTCAAGTGTCAAGTGAATTATGTGCTGTTAAATGGATTTCATTTCGAGCATCATAAATATGAAGAGAATCGATTGCCTTGTAATTGTCATAATTAACACACACGCACACTCACCCAGATGGGGTAGTAGCTGGCCATGGTAATGAGGGCTGGAGGGAGGTGGAACGCTGGTAATGGGCCAGACATCCTGTTGTTATCCTGTTGCCTGTTTGTCATCTGTTTACTGTTTGCTTAAGACAAAAGGCTTACGCCATGTGGTTGTCCCTTCGACCCACATAAATCTTACTGGGTCGCAACCCAAAAACAAAAAACAAAAAAAGAACGAAAACAGGGAAAATTTAATTATTTTTCAATCAACAAGCAGGCTCCTTTCCGTCCCGTTTCCTTCCTTTCCTATCTCCTCCTCTCCTCTCCTCTCCTTTCCTTTTCGTCCCTCTGCCCGTATTAACTTTGAGCTATGCGCAACCAAAATTTAATGACAGTTTAGTGACAGACACACAAAAGACCTGGAGGGGCAAAATAAAAAAAATAAAAATAAAAGAACAGAGAAAGCACTACGACGATAAAGTGTAGACAAACTACTGCTGCATTTTCATTGAAGCCCTTAGGTATGCGTTCCCTTCGGCACTTGATACTCTCCCTGCATCGCCATGTACGTACTTCCGACTGACATTTTAATTAAATCCCTAAAACGAGAGTTGCCTTTCCCTTTCACCTGTCCCTCCCTTTCTCTCTCTTTCTCTCGCTCCCTCTGACTCACACTCTGTCATGTATCTTTGACTTGTATGTTGCATGTGCCCAATGTGTGGTGCCATGCGATGTTGGCTTGAGTTGGCTTCGCATCGGTATGCACGCTCAATTCTCAACCCTCAACCTCAGAGATAACTCTGTCAACACCTATATAGCAAATGACTTTGAATCCTGAAGCCTGTTGCGTCTGGCAATTAGATTTGCCGCTTGTAAAATATGAAAAATTCACAATTTGTAGCAGGAAGGCATTCATCTTAGACACCTTTAGTATTTTGTCCTATGGAAATATTTTCTGTTTCAAAGACTCATTAATCACCATTAGACATTAGAGGAAAATCATTGAAAACACAAAAGACCAGAAACTGAATGGAACTGGTATTTCACTTCTTGTTAAGCCCTCAATAGTATGCTATACTTTTGCTTTCTTATACAATGACTCAATATTTTGTTCACGCAACTGTCTAAAGTGCTAGAACAAAGTAAAACTCTAAATTTATAAGTTCTTTCCCAATATTTTTTAGTCAGATGATAAGTATTGATGTTGCAGATATTGTATAACAGATTTTTTTTCAATATACATATATACCGCTATATTTCGAAATTACACGTTTAAACACAGTATTCATATGAAGATTAGGTTAAATTTTTTTCTCCCTGAAATCCCTATTCAAACGTAATTAATCTATTGACTATATCTAAAATTGAACTTTGCAGTGTTATTTTGAATGCTTTTTGTCGGAAAAAAGTCTTAAAATATTGAAAATTAGGTTTGACACATGCAAAAAACTTCGTTTTTGTTTTATTCTTGATCAGGATTAACGGTCGAGTCGATCTAGCCATGTCCGTCTGTCCTTCCATCCGTCCTTCAGTCTGTCTGTATAAAGACCTAGATCACCACCAAATGGTATGTAGACTTGCTTAGTATCCGCGCCGATTATGAATATTTAAATATCTTGCCGCGCCCACTACGCCTCCATATTTTAGAAAAAACCGATTGCAGACGTCGTGATCAAATTCGAAGACTAATTAATCTTATTTATTTCTAACAATCTATTTATTGAAACAGGTCTAGAAACATGCAAAACAATCTTTCAACTTTGGACCTTAACTTCAGTGAGAAATGGAAAGATGGGTAGATATTTTCTACATAATCCTAGCCCTCAGACATGCTTTAAAAAGTAGATTTGAAAAGAAGCTTAAATTAAGTATTAAGATGAGTCACGACTATTATTTGGTTTTATGTCTAACAATCAATTAGCCGGGGTAAAATTCAAAGATTTAAACAAGGAGAAAAGTAAAACAGTTTGTCTAAAATAAGATAAAAGAATCAGCAAATCTTAGAAAATAAATACCAAAAAACGTATATAGCCCCATATAATTGATCAGACACGTTAATACGGTTTAAAAATATTTTAAAATTATAATGCTAAAATTTCTTCAGTTGTCAACTTTCCTTATAATAAAACTTTGTTTTCACTGAGTCTCAATTTTAATTTAATTCAAATTCCATTACGCATTAAGAAACTTGTTAAGAATCAACATGGTTGAAATTTTGAAATGTTTTTTCCTCGTATGTATGTAATTTTAGGTTAATTATTCTCCTACTCATATTGTGGGATTACTTGAATGTGTTTGTGTGGTTTTCCTGTGTTAGGCTAGTTAGTTGGGTCAAAACTGACCAGGTGGTAATTTAAGAACTTACTTAACTAAACCTCTAATTTATCCTCAATATGTATGCATTTCCAATTGAATGCTTCAACGCCGACCGAAAACGTTGATGTTTTATAATCTAATCCCAGAGTATGTTTGTGCGTTATCAAAAAATCAGTAAGTCTAGAACCGAAAAGTAATTAGAATCAATTGACCCTGAACGAAATGCTTTTTCCAATTGACCTGTTTTAGCTCTCACTCTCGCTGACTATTTCAGATAATATACCTTAAATACGTTTACTCCCACGTTGGGCGCCAATTTCAATTGTGTATGTGTGTGTGTGTGTGTGTGCGTATATTAAATAAATAGACAACGAAAAAAAGGAACATATGGAAGAGCAATATGCCTTTAAAATGCAATAAATTTGTAGAAATATTGTTGTTATGACCAAAATGTTTCATTTATGGTTGATTAGAGAAGGATACAGACCAACAAACCGATAGAACGACACACAATCGGATAGAGAAAGACAGACACACAATTGGCCTAATAAAAGCAAAGAAGGTGGAAAACGGTGTGAGAAGTATTTTCAATAAAAAAACAAAAAATTTCTAAACAATTCCAATACAAAACATGTATGTATGAATATCTATATGGATACATAAACGTATGAATATATATTTTTAGCATAACAAAAATATTTCTCTCTACGTTTTCAACTCATTGAACAATCGAGTTGGCAGTACCCTTGCCATGCCATGCCATGCCATGCCTTGCCTTGCCTTGCCTTGCCTGTCCTTTCCCTTTTCTTTGTGCTTCCTTCCTGTTGTTGTATTCCTGTTGTTTCCTTGTCCGTCTAACTGGACCTTTTGTTTGCATGCTTCTTTTTATTACGGAGTATTTTGTAGGCCAAAGCCATATTGGGTTTGTGTGACTTCGATTCGATTCGATTCAATTCTCTGTGTGTCCGAGGCATATAAAATTCGCATCATTGATTTCTATCTTCGTTCAAAGCTCATTAAACAAACGGATAAAGTTGAACAACAGCAAAAACAAGCACTAACCAAAACAATGATCAGTCAGGCAAGTCATGAGTCAAAAGGGCCCCCAGACAATTCAAAAGCAACGGCATTTGTGTCAAGAAAAGCTGGTTAAACAATTTGGTCAACTGACATCGGTTAGGAGTAGACGATATAAAATTTAATTTCCTTTATGTTTTCATTGTAGTTTTCCCTTCTTTAGTCAAACTGTTAGGCAGCTATCCTGATGATGATCAAATTTAATCCCTTCTATATACTTTAATTTTTTGAATTCAGAATTTGAAATTAAATTAATTTCTGCAAATTCATTCACACCAAATTCAATTTTCCAAAATTTATGAACTTTTTGCTGTGAATTGGGAAAACAGCTTCTCTCATAAGCTGGCAACGCAATGAACAAAAAAAAAAAAAAAGAGAGAGTGTTAAAAAATGGAGAATTTGCATTTCATTGATTAAGCAAATTGAAAACTTTTTTACACCTGGATCTAAACCAGTTACCAACTAGAACCCATCAGCATCAGAATTTGCAGTTGCAGTTACGAGTTGCTGCTGCTGCTCATTTGTTGTTGTTGTTGTCGATGCCGTGGTTGTTGTTGTTTTTTTTTTGCCGAGACTTTTCTTTGCTTTTGCAGGGTTTTTGGCTTTTGGGTTTTGAGCTAACAAAACTGATCCTGGACGAGGTAAAAGTTATTATACTCACAGCACAATTGAAAAGACACCCAAACTCAAACTCAAACCTACATAGACCCAGACCGAGACCGAGTCTCAAATCCCAAACACACGCACACCAACAACCCACTGTCTTTCTATCGCTTCGGTTCCCCTATCCCTAGTTTGGTGTGTCAAACTTTTTTTCCCACACCACCGTGCTCGTCCTCCTGCCAGCCCCGCCAACTCTGAACGAATGAATAAGCTTGAAGCTCTATACCTGGTCTATGGTTGGAAGAGGAAAGGGCAGGGGATGGGCAGGGCAGGGGATGATGGCATGTTGGAGAATTGGTCAGACTTTTGTTTGCTTTTTGCCACTCCAAGTGTAAGTTATTAAGCGAGTTAGTTTTTCGGATTTTCCTATCAAATTTATTTGTTGTACTCACATAGTTTGCCCTCCTCATTCCAGCATCCCACTTTCTGTTCATCTTGCCCTCTGTCTCTTGCGCTTTTGGGTCTGTCTGTGGTGTATGCATAGAACTAAAAGCCAACAACAAAGTGCTGTTAGTTTCCACAACAAGGTCTGAATGTGTGAAAAAGATTTGGTAAAATTAAATGTCCCAAGTACGAGGTGTATAACTCTAGTAATAAGATTTGTATGCTCAGTAATTTACACAGTTTAGTTGTCTCTGATATTTTGCACTTGTCATTTGAATGTCTTCCATAGTTTTAAAACTCCTAACTGCAATGGGCCACACAAATCATTTTCAGTAAGATTATCTTAATTCATTCCTTATCAATTTTCAAGTGAGAACTTGTAGTACTTCCAACGAGATCTTACAATTCCGAATACGAGTTAGAGTTAAACTTGATGTCGCCTACGAATGAGTTCTACTCTATTCTATTTCTTTTCGATTGACTAACAAATACAAGAAACTTTGTTTCAGAGCAGTCGCTTCATTCCTTAATGGCATACTCTTCAAGCATCAAATGAATACATTTGAATGAGTTCGTAAAGTTAGTTGCTTTGTGAATGCATTTGTGCAATGTGTTCTAGTTTCAATGTCCTGAACCTAAACAAGAGTGCTTAAGGAGCTTCAATAATCACTTTCTTACCAAAGGAATTCTTTTCATATGAATGATTAAATATAGCAGCAAATATTTGACCCATTTTCGAATAAACAGTCTAATACGTCCTGACGTAAGATCCTGATCTTTCTCTGTCTGTGACTAGTTTATCCACTGAATCAATGAATCATTTCTATCACTCTATTTTAACACTTTTGTGAAAACGACCTTTTTTATCTCCATACTTTGATTTTACCTACACAAGAATGACTATCTTCTCTCATAGCCCTGTTTAATTAAAAGTATGCCTCTCAATGAACACCTGTGTCTTCGAAAAAAAAAAACTGTGAATCTCTTAAGTCTATGCAGTTTTCTTCTGGTGAATAAACAGCCTCTCTGTTGCCTGAAGTAAATTCACAATTTAACAAACACCGATGATCGATTGAATTGATTAGTAGAAAAGATTTCCCTTGCCCTAGAAATTTCATTACTTAGCCAATAAGAAAGAAAAAAGTAAAAATGAAAACAGGGAGAGAAAAACGAAAATGAAAAAGAAAAACCTTGGAAAACATTGCAAGAAAAATGCATTCAATTTAACTTTCACAATTCGGCGTTGCATTGGTATTGCCGACGACGACATTCACTTTTCATTCTACTAACAATTTTTTCTCCAATGTTTTTCCCCCCTCCTTTCATTTTCTTGTTTTTCTTTTTGTTCCTGTGCTTTGTCGTGGCATTGCCTGGCGCCACATGCGCCACATGACCACAAGCTATAACTCATCCTACCCAACTGCCCCATGCCCCATGCCCCAACTGGCATCATCCAGCAACCACCATGTGCCGTGTCGGCATTTGGCGTCATTTTTCGGCGTCAACTTTACTATGGGCCGCCCATAATGTCTTTCCCCTCTCAATACCCCACGACCTTCCTCCCCCCATCGCGCCATCCCTCCCTAACTCTATCAATCGTATACGTACATACGTATGCATGTACATACGATCTTTGTCGTAGTTACATTCTATTGGTCGCATGTTGAGAGTTTTCAATGCCAGTTTGTCAACTTATTGTTAAGTCAAGAATAAAGTACATCGAAAGGAACAAGCATGTTCGAGGATATACGCAATAGACGTTGATTGACGAAATCTTTAATACCCTAACCCTAATGGCTGAACGCGAAGACGGTAGCATGCTTAAAATGTGTTTCATCGTTTGACGCAATCATCTCAAAGATTTACCTGGACAAATTCCAGCGATTCACAGTTATTATCCAACTCAGAGATATTATATAATTCTTAGCACAATGATTAGCCCTAATAGTTTCGGCAAGACTCAATTTGGCCAAAGGAAAATAGACAAAAATGACTTTATTTTAAATGAAAGTGTAGTTCAAAAGTTTGAGTTCCCTATTTTTCCAGGAAGTTTTCTTTACGCTTTGGCGTATTTGCCCCCCTTTTTTCTTCGGCTTTTTTTTTCTGCTGGACAAAGAAGTGTAGTGTAAAGTGCAAGTTGGCAGCTTGGCCGCTTCCGTTTCCGTTTTGTAGTTTTGTGTTTTTTTCTTTTTTTGCTTGTTTTTGTTTTTTGCCTTTTGCGCTTTCATGTTAGTTGACTTTTTTTCCACATGTGCAGGGCTAAAAGCGAATTGTATTTTTACTTTTTCTTCTCTTCTCCTTTTTTGTACATATACCCTAAGCAAAAGGTCTGCCTCTATTTTCAAATGAGTTTTCTAATACAATTCATATGCATATGTTTCTTTTTCGATCGATCGGGTAGATCATTTGAGTAGAAGAAAACGAAGACTTATATTTCTAAGAGAAGTAAGATATTGCTTGATATGGCAAGCCGGAAGTATATAACTATGAAGAACTTGATTTGAAAACATCTCTCTTGATCTTCTTCAACTAATATTAAGTGAGGTTTCGTTAGTTATTTCAGTCTAATTCATAGATAAATGAGTTTATGAGTGATCCTTATCGCAATGCTGGACCAAAAATGAATAAAAATTGTATAATTTAAGTTAAAGTTGCCATCAAAACTAGAATATGTATAAGGGTATTGAAATTTCGACTATTAAGTATTTAATTTGGGATATAGATGCAATTCATGCCGACCCCGCTAGACAGGGTACAGAATCGCGTTGCCTGCTTCCATAAAAATAATAATAATAACAATAATAATAAAAATAATAGTAATAATAATAACAGCAAGAAGCACAACAATATCAGAAAGAACTTTTCGTACCTTTTAGCTTACGAAATTGTTTTTTTTTCCTTTTTTGTTTTGTAGCTCATTTTCTTTGGCTTGGTTGGCATCTTTCACCATATCCTTGTCGATGCCGTTTTTGGTAGCTCTTCCTAATGCCACAAAAATTGCTCAAATGCTTTCGGAAAGCCATTGAAAAGTAGCGCAAAGTACCAGACGAGTAGTTTTGTTGGTTTTTACCGAGTGTCCCAATTGTTGGAGGATTCCTTAGGGCTCTTTATAGCAATCTCAAAAGCTTTAAGCTTTTATTAAAAACACAAATAAAGAAAAAAATGCTGAAATTCAAACACAAATACATGGGTTATGCGAGAGTGGAATTATACATACATATTTTAACACACAAAAACAATTGAGAATTCCCCAATAAATCGGTCAAAAACTTATCCACTAGAAGGTTCCATTTGAGTCTTTAGAGATAAGTAGGCTGGCCTGTTAATGAATTAAGTCTATTTTACAGATCTAGTTAGGTTGGTTTATAATTTCATAGATTTAAATTTGATCTAGTATTCAATGACATTGTCATAGTCATTGTAGTTTCGATTTGCTTAGATGTTATAACAGATTCGACTTAGTTGTAGTCAGTTGTAGAGCAGCCGTTCGCAGAAAGTACAAAAAATTAATAATAAAAATTTTGTAGATTTTCTACCTTTCCGGCAAAATTCAACAAATCGAATTTAAATCAAATTAAAATTCAAAAAAAGAAAAAGAATAAGAAAAGAAAATTGGCCATGGCTGTGAATGTGTATTGCACAAATGGATCAGATAACCTATCCCGGCATGAAATGCTGTCTTGGCTGAATGGATGCATGCAGTCGCAGTTTAACAAGATCGAAGAACTATGCACTGGAGCTGCCTATTGCCAGTTTATGGACATGATGTTCCCCAACTCGGTGCCCCTGAAGCGGATCAAGTATCGAACCAATTTGGAGCATGAATACATCCAGAACTTCAAGTTACTGCAGGCCGCCTTCAAAAAGATGAACGTGGATAAGGTGATACCCATTGATAGACTCGTGAAGGGTCGTTTCCAGGACAACTTTGAGTTCTTGCAATGGTTCCGCAAATTTTTCGGGGCCAATTGCAATGGTCGGAAATATGATGCTATGGCGGCACGTGATAATCAAGTCATGGGCTTTGGGGCTGGCCCACTTTCCAGTACATGCAAAACTGGACGTGCTACGCCACGTTCGATTATATTGAACAAGGATCTTGATCTGCTGTCATCTGAAGTTCGGCCACGTGTACCACCATCTGGGCGCTCCAAGAGCTTGTCCCACGGTCATATTATTCCAGAGCTGTTCGACGAAATCAAACAGATGCGTATTCAAGTTCGTGACATTGAGAAGGACCGCAATTTTTATTTCTCCAAGCTGCGCGACATTGAGATCGTGTGCCAGGAGACGAACGACAATGATATGCAGCCATTTACTCAACGCATTCTGGACATACTCTATCACACAACTGAAGGATATGCTAGCCCACTTGAAGTGAAGAATGAAAGTGAAAACTAACTTTTTACTCTGAAATGCCGAAAACCACACACTAGACATGAGTAAAACAATAAGTTGCTCCCTCCTTCCCGCCATTACGATAGGTGAAAACCAAACCTTAAAGACATCTGAACGCCACGCACACATACACACAATGCTACACACAAAACAAAACCGATATCCCTTATATATATGGAGTGCCAAGATTTTCCAAAACATTCTTTATCACATTTTCGAACTTAATACTAACGAAATTTTACAAGTCATTACTCAAAAATTATGTAAATTTGTTTTTAAATACATTCGAATGCAAATCATGCTGTTACTAAAATACTTAAATCGGTTGAAGTGAAAAAAAGGCCAACTTAATTACTTTTTTTCAGTTCATTTCATGGTTCATTTCAATCGGTAACCTGCGTCGGTGGCTTCCGGTTCTTTCCCATTCGTTTCCGGCCAAAAATTGAATCAAGCGTTTTCTCGTTTCAGATTATAAGTGATTTTATTGAAATCAAATTCAAGACCTAATCTTGATTTTGATGCCGATCCAAATTAGTCGGTTTCCACTCTCGCCACTTAAACGAATGATAAGTAATTTCCCAATGCACTTTCCAAATTCCAAATTAAGGATAAGAACTTTATTCTTATTATAACAAAGAAGTACCACTTTGATATTTTGTGAAAATAATAAAATTTACGTATGAAATTCTGTTTATATAGTACAATGAAAAGTTGGAAATGCAGTTATTTTGCAGACATTTTTATAAATATCACCTATTGAAAGTAAACGACTTTTTTTTTAACTCAAAAATGTTGAGCTGAGTACTATGGACTAGATTCAAATTAGTTAAAAACCATTTATCAAATAAACATGAATTACCATAGTCAGGATTTGCCCTCCATATCAAATTTTGGTAAATATTTACTATAGCTACTCGGGCCCAAAACGCGCTTAAACTACATAAATTTGGTATCAAACAAAAGAGAAAAATTCCACGAGCACGACCTCAGGTGCGCCTTGGCGATTTATTATGTAGTTTTTGTGCAATTAACAAAAGAAAAGTCATGTTTTTAGCGGGATTATAGCTAAAAGTAGCTTTTTCCGGCTAAAAGAAGCTGTCAAATTTTGAGATAGCGTTGCCAGATGCCAAATATCGGATACTCGAATACGCGCGCTTTTTGAAACTTGTGTTATACAATATTCGGCTGCCAGAGCAGCGGAATATTCCTTAATTTTATAATTTAGAGTAAAATATTTAGCTGTCAGGGCGGTCAAACAACGCGACAAATAAAAAATAGCATTTGCCAACACTGAAATCTAGCTTTAGCCGATTTTTCCACTTTTCAACACTGAAATCTCGAGTAGCTTAAGTAAATATTTACCGTTGAATTGAAATATTAACGACCAAAACCGAATAAAAACTTCTTGGCAATGTTTTAAGCACGGATACTACTTTGGTTTAACATACATTGCTATAGATGTGTCTTAACCCTCCAAATCGGTTATAGACTACAAAAGTCGAACATATATATGTTTGTCTTATAAATAATGTATAAACATTTATTTATTACCAGCATTTTCGGCCCATTTCATCAAAACAAATCGCTGAAAATAAAACATTCGACTTGAGTCGATAAAAATGGTGTGACTTTTATAATACCGAAATTTTCGTTTGTTATCTTATTTGCATATAGACAACTTACTTTATACCTGTTTCAATGAAAGTTGCGACGTCATGCCGAAAATTCGGTGGTTGGGTCCTACAATGGGCTTTTAATAATAGGCAAATCCAAAATGTTTGTTTTGAACTGTGTTTTGAAAAGGAAAGCTCTTGACATTTCACAGGAAATTGAGAGCAGCATGTTCGAAAACGGTTTGGAAATACTTTCGGTTTATGTTTGAAAACGCTTCGGAAACGAGAATAAGCCTGGTTGATAATTCCAATTGACGTAAATGCTATATTTTCGGTGATTCATTCTAAAAATGTTGATAAGAAAGTGAGAGTGACCTAATGGCACAAAAGCAGCGGCAGTCGATAAGAAGTCCTAGTCCTAATTACAGCGGCATGTGAAGATGAATGGTGGGATGAAAAAAAAAAGTATAAAAGAAAGAATATTGCCATTAAGAAGTAAACTGTGTGCTGCTTATATGTATTTTGGAGTAAAATTACTAAGAAAATAACATTTGGCCTAATAAAATCACAGAATAAAAGCAACCATTGGGCATATTTTATTTAAATATTTTATTTGTGAAGGGAATCGGAACTTAACTCGACCAATTGATGGTAGGGTCAATAATTCTGCTTACGCAGCAGAAGCAGGTTTCATAGATGTGGTTGTATTTTTGTGGGTGTGGGTGTGGGTGTATGTTTGGCGCCAATAAAATTGAAAAATGCAGACATTTGACCTTATTTATGTGTGTGTGTGTTTGTCCGACTGATTCCGAATCCAAATCAGAGAGCTGCAACAGAGCTATGACAGAAAAGCGAATAAAATCAAATCAAAGCGTTGAACCTAAGGGAAATAAAGTGTGGCAATGTAATGTGGGCCACAAAAATGTGAATGAAAACCCTTTTGACCATTAAATTGTGAAAAGCGCGAAATATGCATTTTCTTTGGCAAGAGAATAACAACAAAAGGGTAAACAAAAATATAAAAATCAACCGCAATGAATTGAAAAAGAAACAGATAGAAAACGAGAGTAAGAATTCCAACTCAACAAAATTGTCAACAATAAATGCATCAATTAAATTGCAACCAACTTATTAAGCACAAGTACTATTTTAATACCAATCATTTTACCTCGAACTAATATCCCTTATGGTGGACTACAGATTTAAATCAACTATTGAGATCTCAACAACAGGTCTCTTATTGAGGTGAAATAAGCATTTGTTTTAAAAACCAATTGTCACATTTCTCCATAAAGGTTTTCCCAGTAGCTCTCGTTTGCAATAAAAGCACAACAATGAAAGAGAAAATACCGGAAGCATCAATATTTAGCACTTTGCTTTCACGCGTCGGACACATCAAATGAAATGATGGCATCTCACCCACATCTGTTCTTTATATGTATTATTGAATCGTCAGTTATTTTATGTAAATTTGCCATGAAAATGCATACAAAATAAGAACATGGATATACATATAAGTATACATATATACATTTATTCAGAGATATCCATACAGATATCTATATATACGCACATACACTCATTTATATGTATATTTATAAATATATATATAAACACACATATCGCATACATGTACATACATATATTCATTGTTTTTTGGCTACTTTCTCTGGCAAAATATGCGCATTTTGTAAATAAGCAAACTGCATTCACATCGGCAACGTCAATGACAATAACATTTGTTTGCCAATGCAATAGTTTTTATGATAAAAATATCAAAAATAAATGTATGTATGTACATATTTATATTCAACTCATAAAACTCTATACATCTATATATTGCATACACTAGTGGCCTAAAGTTTGTGAACTAAATCTAAAGTGTAGACACTTTTGACTTTGAGACCTTGCATTGCTTCTTACAGATAAATACCAATACGATAAATACATCAATTTTTTAGTAGATAATATGTTAATATAGTGAATTTCAAATGATATCTTGGGTATGTATATATAATGGTTCGAAATATGTTCATTCGGACCTTACAAAAGTTATTTTCCATTCATTTATTTTACTCTTAAGAGGAAAAAAACAAAAACCATAGAAATAACTTAAATTTAGGTACTTTATATCAAATTTAGCTTTTGTACTTAATAAAGATATTATGTTACATATGTATGTATGTGTGGTGTGGTGTACTGCTACCAATTCAGTATTGGCTGTATCATATATGTAGGTCAAGGGTAGACTGCCTAAAGGGCAGATTGAAAATTATTTTTAGCATTTTATTATGTATAACTTACTGTGGGTCATCCATAGTAAGCAACAACCAAAAAAAAATTGATATAAAAAGAAACAATTTGTTATCAATGATAAGACAAGATTTTTCTATTAATCAATGGATATAATAAACGAATTATTTTGTTCTGACGAAGTGGTAATTAAGTGGTACCATTCTTGGAATGGTAATTTTTTATCCCAACAAAAGATATCGAACTAGTAAAGTTTAATAAAGCAAAGAGATCGGTCAATCAGATAATGATTCATCAGAGAGGAAAAGAATACGACGGACTTCCCTTATAAGTTTGTTGGCTAATGACTGAATAAATTTGCTTCCCAAATGAAAACTTTGAAAAATCGGTTCAGGCCATGCTGTATATGTATTTGTTTTTGACACAATCTCAGTTAGCTTTTGATTAGTAATCATTTTGTTTATAATTCGATTTACACAATTTACCTACGCGACAGTTTTTTTGTTTTTCTTTTTTTTTTTTTAACTAGAACAAAATTTGTTTTGTACCGTTTTAACTGTGTGGCAGGAGGCAAACGCAACGAAATGGCATATGTGGCCAGCAGTGATCGGCATGGGAACGAGATAATGCGGGTAATGCTATGCACCGAACAGCGTACTGTGGCCTCCCATCACAATTTGCATATCAATTGCAAGCCAGCAAAGAGAGAGACATTGTGAGTTTGAATTTAGAGTTTATAGGTAAACCGAATTGACACTGAGGTCGCATTTTGGTCTGCAGGTACGGAGACCATGATCATCACCACAGATTTGACAATTATGCCAATAAGACACATAAAATGGCTAAAATTGATATGGACAAGATTAAAGTGATAAAGCCACATCCTTGTATGGGTTGGAATGTCAAAGAGAGTGTTAAGAAATGGTCAAAAGATGAGGTCAATGCCCATAGTACATTGCTATCAAGTGCTTCTTTATTAAGACCTTCAACTGAATCAGAAGCAAAGTTAGATAAAGAGAGTGGCAATCGTCCAACATCTTTGATGACATTCTGTTCCTGGTTGTCAGCTAAAAAGTATGTATTCTTCCTTGAAACTTACATTTACATGTTGCATTTTCTCATTGTGGTTTCAGTGAAGCTCAAAAACAATTGGCCGAGAAGGAGCGCCGCAATGCCGAGACGCAGAAGGAGAGGGCCAAACAACGAGCTTGTTTGGCAGAGGCCAAATACGAAAATTGGTTGTCCGAGAAGACAAGACAATTGCAACGATCCACATCAAATTTAAACTGCAAGGATCTAGAAAAACGGGATTCTCTTTCAACTGCTTCAACATTATCCCAACTCGGTCCAGAGGAGGACCCATCACATCGTCTCTACGAATGGGAGCAAGAAAAGTTAAATGAAATGCGAAGGCAACGTGAGGAACGCGAAGAACGTGATTCATTTAATTTAATTTTCGAGCAACAGCGTCGTGAATTAGGTGAAGAGGCCTGGCTACAATGGGTAAAATCATCGCACAATAAACCAAAACCAGTGCCAATGGGTCAAGGACTGGACTCTCTGCGTGGTACCATTTCCCCACATTTTGTGAATCCCAATGAATGGCAGCCTTTGATAAAGGACAATACAAATGAAGGTGAGAATGGACAGGAGCAGCTCAAAATTAAACAGCGTGCAGGCCCCGATTATTCACGTTTGGATCGCCTGGCTCAGCCGAAAAAGAAACTGTGGATGCAAACTTTTGGTCAGCCCATCAAGTTGCAAATTAAGCCAAATGGATCCCTTATGAATATGGATCGGTCACCATCGACTCAGGCCCCAAGCAAGCAATCAAAGATCTCTTTATGTAAGTCATCCCATGCCAATTCGCATTGCCATTCCTGCATAAGCCTTCCTTTTGATAATCAGGATGATGTACTAACTGACAGACAAGAACAAACCGAAGAGAGTACAGTGGGCAAAAGAAATTCGAACATTGAGTTAGATGGTTTGAATAAAAACCACTCGAAATCATTAACAACTAAACTAATAAAACAAATTCCCTGGCGTTAGTTTAAGTAAGATTTAAGCTATTTTATAAGTCCTATTCAAAAGATATGTATGTATTAGAATCTGTAACTTTTAGATCTAACCGAAAATAAATTTATTTCAATCGGAAATTGTCTATTGCACAAATCAACTGAATGCAAAGTTATTGCAGTTTTAGAATTCAATCATTCATAAAAACTTTCTCTTGGTATCAGTTAAAGATACTTAAATAAAGCTGCATTTAGTTTTGTTTCGGATGTGTTTTGAATTTGGTTAAGCTTTAGTTAATACACGTAATGAATTTATTCGTTCTCGGTGCCTCAGGTCTTGTTGCAAAAGCGTTGTTTATGTCGCATTCGTTTGCAATTCGTATTTAATTAAAAACTATAGCATACTTTTTTGGGGTTACGCTACAAGCCAAATGCACTGAAAAGGTAAGCAAATTATTTGTCTTTGTGTTACTAACATATTATTTAACTTCAACGAAAAGTAGATTTATTTAAAGATATACATTATTTTAGTATAAACCTAATTCATTTTTGAAATGAGATTAGTTTTGTATTAAAGTTACTCTTTTTCATGGTTTTTATATGTGTATATAATAATTACTAATGCTTAAACTACATTTGTCGTGCTCGATTTATCCGGTGACACCTGTCCAACTTGTCTCCTTCTATGGTTCTGCCCACTGTTCGCCCTTTTGCCTTCTTCTGACTGGCCGTTGGCATAATTAAAAGCTAACTACCTGACTGGGGCACACGCAACTCGGAAAGATGGACATGGCACACCGTCTTCACTCTTCACTCCACTTACCACTTTCAACTCCCCAGCCGGCAAACAGATGTCTCGGCCATGTGGTTAACGTTGACTTTTGCTTAGCGTTTTTCTTTTTTTTTTTTGTTGTTTCTTTTTTCCACTTTTTTGCTTCAGTTTTTTTCCCCTCACTTTTTTTTGATGACACGACTCCAGTCCAGTCCGGACATGATACGACTAAATGGTTTGCGAGTAAATTTTTTAACAAAGAACAAAAAAGAAGCAAGGTAAAACTTACGGCAAATATGTGTTTTAATGAGTTGCAAGTGCAGTTTGTCAGTGGCAATGGACTAACAAGACAAAGAAGAAGGTGGAGAACAAGTTTCAAACTCGAAAAATGTGAGAGGAGGGGAAGCCGGATGTGTGGGTAGAGTGCGCTCTAGTGCGTTAAAATCTTTAAATACTTGCAACCCGTTGAGTAAGTCGTTTTTTTTAAATATAATTACTTGAAATGTCTTACTTAACGACAATACTTTGAGTAAATTTGCCGATTTATTTTCATGGTAAGGTTTGATTTATTTTCCTTGCGGTTCCTGGCCTATGACATCTATAAAAAACGAACAACATTACGACTATTGAATTTAGATTACTGCACTCATTCTTGAACCTTAATTAGCCCTTCAAGGACAATCATGGAAATGCCCTTGAATAGTTCTTTTTTTATGAATTGCTTTGCTAACGTTCGATTAATTGTTTTATACCCACTCTGCATGTTTTAACAAATTGTATCTGAAATTAAATTGAAAAAAGTTAAAAAATTTTTAAAATCGCTTGACCCCATAAACTTGCACCAAAACTTGACCTGCCATGGAAGTGCTGCTTCCTTTTTTTTATCAAGTACATAAGAGGAGATGGCGCTTATGTTGCAACATTATTTGCTCTTTCTTTGTGTTTTCGCAAATGTTTCTTTGCTGTTCTTATGCATATCCTGTATACAACAAAATTCAACTTAGGGCATGCTCCTGCTGCTTTGTTAAGATTGTCTTTCTATATGATGGAAAGCATCATATTCACCTTTATCCCATAAGGGTTCCATACTTCCTGTCAAATTCCTTTTAATTGCTGATGCATGAAATGTAATTTATAAACTCGGAATTATAATTTAAGTGCCAAAACTATAAATATAACTTCAAAGGAAATAAACAAAAAATATAAATTTTGGAAAAGGTATTCCTGTGTGTATAGACTCATTTTCTTATGATTAACAGCTTAATAGAGGGTAACTCAAGGTCGGCTCCTTTAGACGTCATATGTACCTACATACATATCTATGTATGTATGTATATTTCATGTTCTCGCTGTTTGTTGTTTTGCCCAATTTGTTGGGCCATGAAACAAAAATGTTTCCACTTGATGCTTGGAGGAGGGGCTGGGCGTAAGGACAACGGAAACCTTTTTGTGACGACGCGAATGTCAAACGAATGCGAGACGAAACGAAATGAAAAGAAAACAAAATAATAACGAAACGAAATGAAACGAAACGAAATGAGGCGTCGAGTGGCGTGTCCTGTTTTGTCCTGTTCTGTCCTGTTCGTCCATTGCATGTTGATGTCGTTGATGTTGCAATTTTCACTTGTTTCTTATTTTTTTTTGCATTTGGGTTTATTTTCTCCCCTTTTTGCTCGTTTTTCTCTACTCTTCTATATATCTTTTTTGTCACTTGTTTTGTCAGTTTCCGAACAAAAGCTTATTAGTGTTAATTTTAATGAGTTTTTACTGTTCCAAATGGCCTTGTCAAACATTACAAAGTCTATTTGCTGCATTGGGGCGACTATGATGCACCCTGTACAGATATTATTTATCATGGTATAGTCACAGCAAAAGTAAATTAAAGAGATACTTCGATTAAATTGGTGTGTAAATGCATTAAGATTTCTTACCATAATCTAACATAACTTCATTACCCTACATAAAAACTTCTTTTCAGAGATCTTAAGATACCTTTGAACTATCATATACAAGGTATGCAAAATTTTAACTACATTTCAACAATTTGTTGTCAATTTGCAAAAAACGAACACAATGTTTGACTTATTTTCAATTGAAATAACTTGATGAATTTATAACGATTAATTAGTTTTTGTTTTGCCACCAAAACCACATCAAGTGAAAGGCAATTAACAGATACAATGATTGGACTTTATGTAGTTACATTGTGATTTTCACTCTTAATGAACACTGATCCCAAAACTAAATCAATTGGATAATCCTTAAGTCAGCAGTAAAATTGTTTCTATGGCATGAGTTTCTAAATATTGTGTATATTTCTTATTTAAGAAATCATAAACAAAACCTCCTTGGGGAAATCTAAGTGAGTGGCGAAGAGAAAAGAAGCAGCAGCAGGGAAACTGAATGACTTAGGGCTTGTCATAGTATTTTTGATGCGCTTTAACTGACAATCACACACCAGCAACACCTGTGACTGTGATGACGGTGACAACACCGTCAAAATACGCGCTTTCATACTTACATACATACATGGCACAATATACTTACTAGGGAGGGCTATGAGGTAAGTAAGTCAAACCTTCACTTACTACTAAAATCAACCCAACTGCTGGTGGGTTACTGTATTGGTTTTTCGACTTTTCCCATTTATTAAGCAAATTCTTTAGGCGATGTCTTCAAGGGGGTAAAATAAAAAAAGCCAAGTGCTCTTCGAATACTTTTGAATTTGTAAGAATTTTTTATTTTTGAATGGTTAATTAGTTATCAACTTGCTAAAGATCAATCAAAAATACATTGAAAGGCACATCCGTTATGATTAAACTATTAACTGATTGGGAAAAATCTCATTTGGCCCTCGCATGCATGTTGTCGGTACATCCATGATGATGGCACAGACACGTGTGTAAACTGTCCTACTTCATCTACCCAATAGCATTTTAAATTCCAACAACACAAAATGTGAGTATAAAAATAACTCACTAAGGTGAAAATCCCGCGCCAACTTTCTTCCAATGTGTCAAGTACACTCAACGCAGGCAAAATGCCATAGAAACGCACGGGAAACGCGCGAAAAAGGTGTTTTTTTTTTCTTTTCTTTTTTTCTTTGTCTGTTTTTTGTTGTTTGCTTTTTGTGCATACGTATAAATGAGTTTTACCTTGAGCGGTAGAGAACTTTTCCAATTCCCAAAACATTTTGCTAGTAACACTTTAATAATCGTTAAACATTTAGTCACGTTTTTCGTTTTCGGTTTGAGTTCCAGCATTCGCAGAGTGAGGTGACAAATAGTTGTCAAAGGGCACACACACACACACAGACACACAAACACACAGACACACAACTCTATGTCATGTCATCCCCTCCTATGGCTATGTTAGTACATGATAATGCCCGCTAAGCCGCCGACAATGCTGTTTGTCATATGCTTCAGAGATGAATATATTTATAACATATTTTCGCAGAAAAAGGGTAAAATATTTATGGTTTAAACTACATATTGTTATGTTTTTTTAAGCTCAACTCAAAGTGTGTTCATAAAACGCTAAAAGGATAAAGCAATGGATCCTATAAATTTGTAAAACATTCCTTCTGAATAGACTGCAAATTCATTACAAATTTAGTTACTTCTGACTATTGAGACTAACTAAAGTCTATGTTTCTTTAGTGTAATGAAAATGTATGATAGTGTGAACATTATTCATTATCCTTAGTCATATCTTTGCAATTAATACAATGTTTAGCTAGACTTGAGAGGAAGACGACCACAATCCTTCAATCCTATTTCGTTATATCTTTCTTAAAACGAAATTGAAAGGTGAAAATATTATTTTGTATAAATTTTATAGAACTGAAGAAGAAGAAATTATAAAAGCTTGGTAGCTCTTCAAATAGCTATATAGCCCTTAAATCATTTTTAGACTTGCTTATATTTGACATTGTTTTCGGGTTGGTAGAAAGTTAGTTACCTAGAGGCTGGCTAACACTGCGTATGTGCTATTTATTTGACTAATTCCTTGGTAAATAGTCACGAGCTTTTTGAAGATCACAACATTAGATATTAATTAAATTCAAAAAAATCATTCAAAATTTTCATACCCAATTCGGTGATCTTAGTAGCTATGATTTATTGCTAATTCGATCAGGGAGGCCTTGAGATTCGAATTTATGGCCACACCCCAAATTTGTAGGCCATACATCTCACTTACAACTGAGACGCTCGCCGATACGGAACAAATTCTTCATTTGTTTTCTATTTTGACAACAGGATTTCCTAAAAATTTATAAAAGTTTGTATAATTTGAAAAATGCTCTTCATTCGCTCTACACAGGAAATTTGGGAGCTTAAGGCCGCAGTCCTTTGCTGCGTCGGACTGTTCCTCATGAATGCCAATGTGTTGCGCATGAAGAATCCAGCTGATGTTCCATCCATTTTGATTACCCTCTCGACTGTGATGTTGCTGCACCTCTTTCGTTTGAAGAAGATAGGAGCAGTGCACAAGACTTGGCAAGTAATTGTGAATATCTTCGCTTACTATGTGTGCAATCAGATCGTAATTGCTCTGATTTGGGAGCAATTTGGTGCTGCTTTGGGGATCTTTTACGGAAACTTGGTCAAAAATCCCAAGGTTTTGGCTCTGTTTGTAAAGAATTCTGTCTGGCTAAATATCATTGCGCGCTGTTTCGTGTATAGCACCAAGTTAGTTGTGGCCCTATTGATTACGTACAAATCTGTGAAGTGGAGCAGGGCTTTGGATTACATCTTTCCCTGGCGCAGAACCAGAACGTATTTTTTCGATGCCTGCGAGATCCCGATGAAGTACAAGGACAACCACAACTACAGCGACAACAACAACGTTAACAACGACATCAGCGACATCGGCAACAAGAACAAGAAACTATTTGATGGCCGTGATATTTCAAAGGCACGATCCGGTTCCCGCAAGCGTGCTCGTTAACAAGCCGCTTTACGAGGGCATTTTCCAGAAGTTTATAAAATTAGAAAGTTATACTGCAGCTATTTAAATTTTAAATATACTTAAAAAAACGTCTGAATCTCAAAATGAAGATCTTTTTGGAATTTTTGACCTTTGAATGGAGTAGACCCCATTGGCTATAGTCTCTTCTCAAATCCTCATTTTCGTGGATTTATATTCAAATCAAAACGAAATGAGTTTGAAAATTAAATTTAAATGAATCAGTGCCCTGACGTAAAACTCAGTCGCACAACCTTTAAATGAAACGAATTAAATGAGTTGGAATGTAAGATAATGAGTAGCTCTGTTTCAAGCGCATTCGAATCCAAACTCTGATTTTAGTATTCATTTATATTGTATATTTTTCAAATACAAATACATATGTATTTGATTATTGTATGATCAAAGAAGTCTGGTACGCGGCTCAGTGGCGAGCTACCGAAAATTACAATACTGTTATCGCAATCAAGCCACCCAAGAATTAAATTAGTTTGGGAACGGGGGCCGAAGTGGGCGTGGCAAAAATTTGAAATAAACTTGATCACTGAGCATACTACACGAGTCTACATACCAAATTTGGTGACTCTATACGCACGAACAGACGGATGGAAACGGAAACGTGTCCTTTGTGTTACAAATATTTGATTAATTTTATTATACCCTTTTGCAAGGGGGAAAAAAAAAACGCTTTGTATATTGAATACATTCCATACAGATCCTACCCCCTTGTCATATCGATAACTTTTTCATGAAGATGCTACTGAGTTAATATTTAAGCCATTATAAATGCTAAACAAGTTTCTTAGGATTCCTTTTAGCTACTACTTATTCCATGTATTTACTATTACCAACTATTTATACAATTAAACTGAAAACTAGGCAAACAGTAGGCCTTCTGAACTTTTTCTGGTCGAGCACATGAATTCGATTTCATTATCGTTGTATCATTCTACGTAGGTTAACAACATTTTTAAGCCAAAATTTCAGTTAGTAAACTAATAAAACAAATTTTAGAATTATGACTACTCCGAAGTGCCAAAGCTAAAAACAAATCGTCGGTCTAAAAATTCCAATATGTCGCTAGAATAACCCTCAATGGATTCCTAAACTGTTTACGTTAGTTTAAGGAACAAAATTACGGCCTTTTGCCCCAGGAGACTGTCCGTGAAGGAGCAAAGGCTTGGAATCTACTAACTTGCGCACAAAACAGAAATTCAATTAATGGTAAGGAACTCTTAAAGTTAGTCCCTTTTTATTTGTTACCTTGTACCTTCCTTGCAGGAATTCAACCAAAAACCAAAGGCATCGAAAAGGAAATGTGATTAAGATGAGCCTTGTCCATATCCTATTGTTGACATGAAGAAAAGATACTAAGAATAAAAAAACTCCAGAGAAAACCGCTAAAAAAAGACGCCAGAAAACACGCCATAAAAGACGCCAAAAAAGACGTCATAATAGACATATGTAAAAAAAGCTTCCCATAATGAAATATAAGTTTAAAACTCAGTTTTTAAATCCATTTTCAAAATTCATTGTTTGCCAAATGTGAGTCAATGAATAGTTATTAAATTAAAGCATAACTAATTCACTAATCACTAATTGCAAGACTTATTTTCCTGTAATCAACAAAAAGGCTCGCCAAATTGCAATTTGGTATGACCTCTTAAGATCGTACTGGCAGCTTAAGATCGCTAGCTAAAACAAAGATAATAAAAGATTGGAAAAACAAACTTGGTCATAACAAAGAGTATCTAAGTAGACGCAATGTCACAGTTGGTTCATTACCTCGACTAGTTGATCGACATTCATTAAGAACGTGGGAAAAGAAAACAAGAATTCTTTTCTAAATGACATGTGGAAACACTTAAAGCTAGACCAAATATCGTCCACAGGACTTAATATTCAATACAAATAAATCATATACGATTAATAAAACAGTACTAAAGCCGGTTAAAAAGAAGCTTTGTATATTGACTAAATAGTCAAAGAGAGACTATCATTCGAAAAACATAACTCGTTACGACAAAGCGTACGAAGATGTCATAAGTGATAGAAGTTTTGATTAGAAGCTTAAACTTACACTAGTAGACCAAATTGGTAATGGACCAACTCGACTAGTTTGGCAAAGAATACGCAGTCGCTACAATATGATGATCTTACAGAATATTTACATGACAAATGTTACATTTAAGTCCTTTATTCTGAAATACAGTCCAATGAAGTCGTTCATTCTAAATGACATGTGCAACTACATCAAAATACGTCCACAGGGCATCATCTAAGCATAAAAATAATACAAAGAAATCATACTTTATACATCTTTATTATCTGCAATTTGGATACCCAATGTTTTAATCATCGTTTTGGGTACTTGGGTTGGGCAATGTACTGGAAGCCACTGCACCATCCAAAGCAATCTCACTGGGGGTAGCACGGAACCAATCGTCTTCATCCATCATAATTCTTCGCACATCGTCCACATGGGTGTTGGCGTAGTAAAACTTATTCACCTCCTGTATAACACCAGACTTGGTGGAGGTTTCCAATACTTTAAGCAGCTGCAACACCACCGCTATACGCTGGATCGCATCCGTGGTCTGATTATGAAAGTGAGCAACAATCTGGTCCAACTGTTGCGGCTCGACCTTCTCTCGGAGAAATTTTAAAACATTCGTCACGTTCACTAACATTTCCGCCATGATAATAAAAGAGGGAAGACAACAAAAATTGTAATTATTAAAAGTTCACGAAAGCACACAAAATGATCCGAATTGAATGGAATTTCAAAATATAATGAGACTAAAAAACTATCCTGCTCCTAACGTTGACTTTGCCAAGGCATGATGAGTGAAGGAAAAAGCAAGGCCAACCTGATATCTCTTTTTGTGATCGAAATTTATTTTGTTTTTAATCCTAATAAAATAAAACAAAATAAAAATTGCAAACGCAATCAGAAGAAGAAATTATAAAAGCTGGAGGCTGTTCAAATAGCTATATAGCCCTTAAATCATTTTTAGACTTGCTTATATTTGACATTGTTTTCGGGTTGGTAGAAAGTTAGTTACCTAGAGGCTGGCTAACACTGCGTATGTGCTATTTATTTGACTAATTCCTTGGTAAATAGTCACGAGCTTCTTGAAGATCACAACATTAGATATTAATTAAATTCAAAAAAATCATGCAAAATTTTCAGACCCAATTCGGTGATCTTAGTAGCTATGATTTATTGTTAATTCGATCAGGGAGGCCTTGAGATTCGAATTTATGGCCACACCCCAAATTTGTAGGCCATACATCTCACTTACAACTGAGACGCTCGCCGATACGGAACAAATTCTTCATTTGTTTTCTATTTTGACAACAGGATTTCCTAAAAATTTATAAAAGTTTGTATAATTTGAAAAATGCTCTTCATTCGCTCTACACAGGAAATTTGGGAGCTTAAGGCCGCAGTCCTTTGCTGCGTCGGACTGTTCCTCATGAATGCCAATGTGTTGCGCATGAAGAATCCAGCTGATGTTCCATCCATTTTGATTACCCTCTCGACTGTGATGTTGCTGCACCTCTTTCGTTTGAAGAAGATAGGAGCAGTGCACAAGACTTGGCAAGTAATTGTGAATATCTTCGCTTACTATGTGTGCAATCAGATCGTAATTGCTCTGATTTGGGAGCAATTTGGTGCTGCTTTGGGGATCTTTTACGGAAACTTGGTCAAAAATCCCAAGGTTTTGGCTCTGTTTGTAAAGAATTCCGCCTGGCTAAATATCATTGCGCGCTGTTCCGTTTATAGCACCAAGTTAGTTGTGGCCCTATTAATTACGTACAAATCTGTGAAGTGGAGCAGGGCTTTGGATTACATCTTTCCCTGGCGCAGAACCAGAACGTATTTTTTCGATGCCTGCGAGATCCCGATGAAGTACAAGGACAACCACAACTACTGCGACAACAACAACGTTAACAACGACATCAGCGACATCGGCAACAAGAACAAGAAACTATTTGATGGCCGTGATATTTTAAAGGCACGATCCGGTTCCCGCAAGCGTGCTCGTTAACAAGCCGCTTTACGAGGGCATTTTCCAGAAGTTTATAAAATTAGAAAGTTATACTGCAGCTATTTAAATTTTAAATATACTTAAAAAAAACGTCTGAATCTCAAAATGAAGATCTATTTGGAATTTTTGATCTTTGAATGAAAAATAAGCTTGACTACATTCCATACAGATCCTAGCCCCTTGGCATGGGGATAACGTTTTCATGAAGATGCTACTAAGTTAATATTTAAGCCATTATAAATGCTAATCAGTCTATTGCTTACACTCAACGTGTGCGGTCGACACAAAATCATAGTCAATCGATTATCATCTTTCTCCCTCTTCGTTAAAACGTACGGTTCTTGCGCTAAAAATAGCACGCCCGATCAGTGTGCTTGCTTAGCAGAGACCAAAAAACAACAATAAAACGTCGTAGATTCTCGTCTGACGGTGCTAATGCACCAGCCAACTGTAAAATGCCTCGCACTAGAAGCAGTTCTTCGAAAAATTGTTCAACAAACAATCACACAAATTACTTTCGTCCACTACAGACTATAGAAGACGAAATTATTACCAGCCCTCTTGAAAATGTTACTAAGCCCGTGGCTACAGTAAAATTACCACCAATAACTGTCATCAAACAAACATCTGAGTTTGTTCACGATCTTCTTGCCAATAATTTAATCACTGATTATTTCATAAAAACGATCTCAATTGGACATAAAATATACCTTAAATCGGAAACTGGCTTTAATCTTACATGCAAGAAACTAAAGGAACAAAAATGTGAATTCTTTTCCTATGAGACAAAACATACCAAGCCCTATAAGGCAGTGCTCTCTGGACTGGACAAACTACCCTGCGAAGAAATTGAATCCATGCTTGTAAATCTTGGCCTCGCTTGTACTGACGTCAAGCTTATCGAAAAAACTACTAGAAACGGATATAAACTGATCCTGTACATAGTTTATTTCTCTCCCAGAAGCATAACCTTGAAACAGCTACGTGAAGATTACTGTTACATAAGCCACACCAAAGTTCGTTGGGAATTCAAAAAAAAGTCAAATAAATTAACGCAATGTTACAATTGCCAACTCTATGGACATGGCGCCAAGCAATGCGGAATTGACACATCTTGTGCACACTGCGCTGGCTCACACGATACATTCAAATGCCCAGACAAGGAAGCAGTGAAGTGCGCAAATTGCAATGGAAATCACCCCTCCACTGATATCAGCTGCCCTTGCCGACTCTCTTACCAGTGACTTTTGCTTAAGAGATCAAGGCAAGGTAAAAACAATCCAAGTAATGTTCATAAGTCATATAATAATGCCCCCCACCCTACGGAAAGAGCAAATGCCTTACCAATCACGAATTATAGTGTACCGCAACCACATATCCCAGCTACAGCCAGGTTATTACTAACGGACTCAATCAACATGCAAATGCTGACCTTTTCATTCTTGAAGAAATTACTGCTCTTACTAGGAAGCTCATCTGCAAACTTGAAGGTTGCAAAACCAAAATGGACCAATTTAATATTATCACTCAGCTAGCATTAAAATATGTGTACAAATAGTTTGCTAAACTTCCTTAATATTATGGCATGGTACATTGTAGGTGGTGACCTTAACTGCAGAAATAAAATTTGGAATTGCTCTAGAGCAAACTCATTCGGCAATACCCTTTATGACCTCGCAACATTAGGAAAATTTACTATACTCTACCCAAATGATCCTACTTATATACCATCAAGCTATAAAGGAAAACCATCCACTCTTGATCTTGTTCTGACGAACCAGCCCAGGAAACTCTCTCATCCAATAGTATATAATGACCTCTCTTCTGATCATATGCCGATTATCTGCAAATTAGCTACAGCCACAAACGCTGAGTTTGTCGAAACATATCTACAATATTCTAGGTCAAACTGGAAAAAGTTCAAGCGTACTCTCACTGAAACAATCACAGCCGAATTGTATCTTTGTAAAACCTTAAACCCAAATTGTGAAATGATTGAAACTATGAGCAATAACATTACACAGATGATTGTCCAAGCAATCGAAAACAGCACCCCAAGAAAACAAGTCAAACTCCATAACCGAAAACTCCCAGCCAGAATAAAAGAAATCATTGCTTCCAGAAATACCGCTCAAAGGCAATGGATTAGAACTACGCAGCCAATCTATAAAGCTAGAACAAATTATTTAAACAGAATAAAAGAAATCATTGCTACCAGAAATACCGCTCAAAGGCAATGGATTAGAACTAGGCAGCCAATCTATAAAGCTAGAACAAATTATTTAAACAGAATAATTAAGCAGGAGCTCTTTAATCACAATAATCTAGTTTGGAGTAACAAATTGTCAAAGATGAGCTATAACTCAAAGCCGTTTTTGAATCTCACTAGAGTAATTAAAAACAAGATAAAAAAATATTCCCTGTTTCAGCCACCAAGGTAAAACTTACACAACCAATTCTGAAAAGGCAAACATTCCCTTTGAGATATTTGAATCTAAACATCGCATAACGGAAGCTAACTCTAATGACGCTACCATAGAGTTAGTTCATAATTCACTCTTTGAACTTACAACCCAGGACTTTACATATGACTTTCTTTATACAACTAGTGATGTACTCTCTGTTATTAAGATGTACTCTCTGTCACTTAAAAATAAAAAATCTCCAGGGTTAGACTGTTTACCCAACATTTGTCTTAAAAATTTACCACCAATACGTTACATTGCTTTTTAATAATTGCTTAAAAATAGGTTACTTTCCTCTTGCTTGGAAAACTGCCAAGATCATTCCAATTCCAAAGCCAGGTAAACCACCAAATTCTCCCATGAGCTATCGTCCGGTTAGCCTCCTGTGTGGCCTTTCTAAAATTTTTGAACGTCTGATCAAAATCAGACCTAACGCTCACCTCGATGCACAAAATATCCTACCACCAATACAATATGGATTCAGAGAATTCTATAGCTGCATTGTTAATTATATTTTAGACGCTTATAAACTTTATTTTGATTTTTTCTTAATAGTATGCCTTTACAATGTTCTTATTGGCGGCGCGGTCTTTTTTCGAGTGTGGCCGTATATTGTTAAACTGAGAATACATTTAAATAATCGAAACTTAAATACTAGATGTATCGATATTGATCGAGGCCTTTTACTACGATACAAATAAGCTACGACATAGAGGCCCCTAGTGCGGAATCCCTTTTTTGAGCACGATCCTTCTCATCGTAGCGCTTGACTCCTATTTTGCATAGACGGTTGACTGGGCGACGATACGTGTTTTTAGCCGTCTTCAATTCGACTACGCGTACAACTCCATCTTCACCTGGAAAAACTTTCATAACTCGACCGAGCGGCCATTCGCCGCGCGGGGTGTTGTCTTTCATAACAACTATGTCGTCGACCTCCAAGTTTGGCACATCTTTATGCCATTTCTCCCGATGTATAAGTGTGGGAAGATATTCTTTAATGAAACGTTTCCAGAAAGAGTCTATCTGGTACTGCGAGATTCTCCAAGCTCGTTTCTCCATCGTATTGGGAGTAAAGTTGCCTGGGCCAAGGAGTATGCAGCTTTGCGGGATACAAATATCGTTTGGACACAGACCAAGTTCGTCGTCGGGGTCATCAGATTCCAGTATATATGGTCTGCTGTTGACCAGATATTCTGCCTCCATAAAAATTGTTCGCAACGTTTCATCGCTGGGATTTGCGTTTACTGTTAAAATTGCTTCAATTGCCCGTTTAAAACAGCCTACTAGTCGCTCCCAGCAGCCTCCGAAATTTGGTGCATTCGCTGGAATGAAATTTTAAATTATTTTAATACTTGTCATATACTCTTTCACGGCACACTCATCCAGGTCCTCTAGGGCTTCTTGTAACTCTCGTGCTGCTCCGCGAAAATTTGTGCCATTATCTGACCAGATGTTTTGTATAAGACCACGTCGAGCCATCATTCTACGAACTGCCATTATGCAGGAATCGGTGTCTAGGGAGTGGGCTATCTCCACGTTGATTGCTCTAGTCGTCAGACATGTGAATATTACTCCGTACCGTTTGCGGAGGTGTTTTGAGGCTCGAGTTCCTCTTTCTGCTTTGGTGTAAAATGGACCGAAGTAATCGACGCCTGTTGCTGTAAATGGTTTTTTGTGGGTGAAAAACCTTTCTTCGGGCAGAAATCCCATTTTTGGTGTTTGTGGTTTTGCCTTTTTGCGTTTACACCAAACACAAGCATTGATCGTCGTCCTGATGATCCTATTTAATTTTGGCATCCAGTATGCCTTCCTGAACTGATGTACTACTATCTGTGTTCCGACATGTTGTGCGCCGACATGAATTTTATTGATCAGCATCCGAGTAAAGATATGTTTGCCATCGAGAACAACTGGGCTTTTGGTATATGTCGATACCTCTTTTGCACGTTCTATTCTGCTATCCACTCGCATTATGCAACCTCAATTTCGAAGAAGGCTTTGCAGTCCTTAGGCTGATTAGATCGTCCTGAAATAGCTGTTGCTGTATAACCTTCCACCAGACAGTTTCCGCCCATTCAATTTCGCCGACACTTAACTCATTCAATTTTCGATTACCTTTTAACCGTGTCGTTAAGTTATTTATGTATCTCCCAATCCAGGCAGTACTGCGAATCAATTTATTGTATCCGGAAATTCTTTGTATGAGTATATCCATTGGATGTTCCATCTCTTAAAGTACCATTACGACCCCTGTTTGGTCGTATTCTTCTATAATGGGTTTTTGAAGATCCCATGTGGATTCGGGTCTTTGAAGAAATTCGGGTCCCGTCAACCACCAATGAAGTTTATGCTCTGATATGTTGTCACGCGTTATGACGTCAGCGATGTTTTCATTTGTTGATAGCCAGCGCCACTCTGATCTTACCGATTTTTCACAAATCTCACCTATTCGATTTGCGACAAAAACGTCCATACGTTTATCGCTGTTAATCCAGGTAAGAACCGTACGTACCAAAAGTAACGTTGATCTATATTGATTTGTAATTCATGGCTTATCATTTCAGCCAAACGGCATCCCAGTACGGCGGCCATCGTTTCCAGTTTCGGAATAGTTATATGATTGGAGAAACCCTTGCCTTAGATGCAATTAGTGACACATTAAATTGACATTTATCCTCCTTAACATAGCTGCATCTGATATAGGCAACTGAAGAATATGCTTTTGCACTTGCGTCATTAAATATGTGCATTTCAACGCGGTCGGCATTGTTCAGATTAGAGCTATAACTTCTTCAGGTACTCCACTACGGTAATGCATAAAGTTACAGATGATCTGCTTTCTGGCAAAGTTACACCAACAAAGAGGAATGTATTGTCAGTAGTTAATTCGCTATATGACCCATTGGGGCTCATGACACCAGTCACAATCAAAGGACGAATCCTTATGCGAGATGTATGGGAGTCTGGAATAGGCTGGGATGATCAAATCAAGGGAGATCTAATAAACAAATGGCGAAATTGGATAAAGGCATTAATATCAATTGAGGGCACCAAAATTCCAAGTATCATGCAGTATCACATTCTGTAATGCTCACCTGATTGAACATTTCGCGAATGTCCGCTACGACTGCTACCGCATGTAGCCGAAATCGTATCAAAATTCCTATTATAGACCAGTCTGGGCCAGTAAACAGGTTGCTATTGAGGGACGTACCGTTGCAAGTAGCCGCAGCGTCGAATACAAGTCGAACCTTGCCGTGCTTATTTGGGTTGATAACAGCAAAATGTGGTAAAAACCACAGTTTTGGAGAGTTGAGAACGTTAATGTCTGTTAATTGGACGGCATAACCTTTGTCCAAAAGTTTTGTTATTTCGTTCTTATATGCTTCTGCGGTATCCTTGTCTCTCAAAAGCTTTCGCTCAAGACATTTGAGTCGTTGAAAAGCCATTGACTTGCTTTCCGGTAGTTTTATGTCATCCGATTTCCATGGCAATCCAATTTCATAGAAATTACCCTTTTGGTTAATTGAGCTTTCGGCCTTTGCTAATGCTGACCGCTCATCCACAGACCGTATTTTGTCGATCTTTATTGTACAGGCACCGAAGTTTTCAATACTGAATTGTTGCTTAATCATTTGTTGTAGACATACATCTTCTATTTGACAGCAAGTAAAATGTCATGCTTGTAGATTGGTTTGTGCTGGTCCATGTACTACCCAGCCTAATTTGGTTTTAGATAACATTGGCCGATGCTCATTGCCATCTATAACGGCTTTATAGTCAAGTTGTTGTGTTGGAATTTTTAGATCGTTGACTAACCAGACTCCATTTAGCTGATGTTTGGGACCGTTTTTTCCACTGATATTAATGGTTGCCGATTCCGCATCTGCCTCATATCTGTAGACACTAGAGCTGCAAAACCATCGATGGTTGGTCCATCGATATTTTCAAGCTCGATGGAATAAACCATCGATCTATCGCTCAATTGAAAGTCCATCGATATTATCGATAGTACCATCGATGGTTTTGCAGCTCTAAGTTACACCTATTTTAGAAATCTGTGTACTAAATAGTTCAAAAGTGAATTAATATAGAATTAATTAGAATTAAAATCGAAAAACTTTAAATTTTATGTAAAAGTACTTACGCGTGGTTTTGTGTCTAGCCATGCAGTGAACTATCGATGGAGGAAAAAAACCATCGATCTATCGCTCATTTGAAAGTCCATCGATATTATCGATAGTACCATCGATGGTTTTGCAGCTCTAGTAGACACCACCTGTCCAAGTAAAACAAAATGGTTTTGCGTCACCCTTTATGCCAACTTCTCTTGCCAAGCTCATTTCCATGATTGTGAATGTACTACCGTCATCCAAAAATGCGACAGTTTCTTTCGAGCCTTTTTCGCCGTGTACTGTGATTGGTACCATTTTGAGTAATGCAGATTTTGGTGAATCAGATACGCATCCTGTGACGTTTGTGGTGGCTGCTAGATTTACTTGTATGGGTCTCTTGTGCAATAATGGGTTGTGAAACTTTTCACAATTGTCAATTTTGCAGGCTTGTCTTTCGCTGCATTGGCTTTTATGGAATTTTTAGACAGCTGTAACACGCTTTGTTACGATTAGCTAAATCCCATCTCTTTTTAATATCTGCTTTTAAGAATACGTTGCATTTGGTTAGAGGGTGTTTTTCCTCGCTGCAAATAAAGCAAATTGCTTTTGATTTTGGCTTTGGTTGGTTTACCGCCTCTATTTCCTGTGGTTGGGATTGGGTTACTTTATATTGCTCTGCGAATGACGACTGCTGGTTAATTGATGTAACCTTTTTGAAAAATGAGACATCTTGGATTAGATCTGCTTGTCTTTGTGCCCACTCAGCTAGCTTGTCAAATGTACAGAATGAAGCGCGCACGTTTGCATGTCGTAGATATGCGCCCCATTCTCGTAGATAGTTTTTGGACAGTTTTCCGATCATCATAGCTAGTAATCGTTGTGAGTCGATTAACCGGTTATCAGTGTATTCCAAAGCAGAACTTATGTTTTGAACAGTGTTATTGAATTCTTCGAAATTGTCGATATTATTGACTGGCTTTACTTGGCACGCACTTGACATCAACTCTAGCGCAATATTTTCGGCTCCACCATACGCTTTATCTAAGATCGATATGATTTTGTCTGGATCTTTTGCAGAGATTAGTAGCGAAAAACCTTTTCCTTAGCCACTCCCTTTAGAGCTTTTGATAATCGTTGAACATCTTCCTCTTTGGAGAATCCGCAATGTTTGCTCGTAACATTGAACTCTTGGATAAAGTGTGTCCAATTCAACGCTGATGAACCATCAAACTCCAGGTGTTTACTGTTTAAGCTCTGCCGCGCCAGCATCTGGTTCATGGCTCTTGTTGCCATGCTCGGATTATTGGTTTCATCCAAATTATTCTGACACTCTTCAGATTGCGAACGAACCCACATTGAAGTTCGCTCATTTCGCACAGATGTTTCAAATCGTTCGGACATGCGGGAAGAACAATCTGTTAGTGCGACCTTGGTTTTCAGAACATTTTTCTTACTTACCAGTGCTTCTTCTTCCGCTTGAAGAAGTTCTAGTTCCCTTTGAACTATAAGTATTTCATTGTGCATACTAGTTAAGTCTATCTCTGAGTTTGCAGTTGGGTTGTTATCTGCCTCTGACAGTATCCGTTTGTTGTTTATAAGCTTTGTCTCCTTTTCGCACATTTTACGCTTGACGTCTACGTATGCTGTATCCACATTCTCAATTTGTTCCAGTATAACTAGTCGCTGCTCCAGAACTATTGCATTTGAGCCATCAGAGTCTCCGGTGCTGACAAATGATATGGCATCAACAATTTTTGCCGCCAAATCATTTTTTGTCTCTTTCTCACCGACGCCGATGTCAAGAAACTCACAGACGCGCAATAAAGCGTTTGCGCCTAGTTCTTTTGAGATTGCCTGCTCATGTTCTGCCTTTTCAGCATTGTTATAATTTAAACCTTTGAACGTACGAAGCTGTCGTTTTATCAATGTTTCCGTAACAAATTTCAGGTAGATTGCAAAATGTACATCTCGTAGTGTTTGCGATTTCCACGAATCAATGCGGCCAAGCTGCTGTTTGCTCCACTGCCACATTTTTGATTAAATGGTTTGTTTTTGTTTATGGACTGTATTTCTTTCGCTGATTGCTATTTAAGCTATCCGGCTGGAAGGACCACTATGTTAATTATATTTTAGACACTTATAAACTTCATTTTGATTTTTTCTTAATAGTATGCCTTTACAATGTTCTTATTGGCGGCGTGGTCTTTTTTCGAGTGTGGCCGTATATTGTTAGACTGAGAATACATTTAAAAAATCGAAACTTAAATACAAGAAGTATCGATATTGATCGAGGCCTTTTACTACGATACAAATAAGCTACGACATGCATTTTTCAATTAGATAAGTTGACTAACTTCGTCAAAGCAAAGTTGCCCGAAAAGCAATCCGTTGGTTTGGTAACCTTGGACGTTGAAGCTGCTTTTGATACAGTTTGGCATGATGGTCTGATCCACAAACTACGCACTTTTAACACTCCTACTTACCTCCACATAATAAAAAGTTTTCTGACTAACAGACATTTTTAAGCTAAATGCTAATAAAACTAAATCTTTATTTTTTACTAAAAAGCGAAAGCCATGTTTCCTACCAAACGCAGATCTCGAACTTAACGGCATCAAAATCCATTGGGAAAAATCTGTTAAATATCTAGGATTAAATTTAGACAATAAACTATTATTTAATGGACATATAAGTAACACAATTGATAAAATCAACAAGACTGTTCGTATACTATATCCTTCAATAAATCGAATGTCTCATTTATCGACTAAAAACAAACTAACAATATACAAATCAGTAATATTACCAATGGTTATGCATGGGGCAGAAATATGAAATATTTCAGCCAAAACGCATTTAAAAAAGCTTCAAATCGCACAAAATAAAATTTTGAAAATGATCCTAAATTTACCACGTCATCACAGAACGACTTCTCTGCATGAAATAGCCAATGTTAATATGATTGATGAGCTCATCTCCCGTGCAACCATAAAATTCACTAATACAAAAAATTATCTAGCTCGATATATGAGTTGACAGGTACTTACCATGATATATCTACATATATAGTTTCCCTAAAGTGCCTGCCTTTTTATACCCTTGCAAAAAAGGTATATTAATTTTGGTCAGAAGTGTGCAACGCATAGAAGGAAGCATTTCCGACCATATAAAGTATATATATTCTTGATCAACATGACGAGACGAGTTCATATAGCCATGTCCGTCCGTCCGTCCGTCCGTCTGTCCGTCCGTCTGGATCAACGCAAACTCCTCCTAGACCGTTTGAGCTACAAAGCTGAAATTTTGCATGTAGGCTTGTATATACTGCAGGCGTTGTATATCTCGGATTCAGCCGGATCGGATCACTATATCATATAGCTCCCATACAAAAGGCAAAGTCACGAACTGTGACTTTTCTTAATAACTTCGTTATTTTTTGAGCTATTGTCATGAAATTTAGTATTAGTGAGTTAATTACACATATAAACGACTGTGCCAAATTTGATCAATATCGGGTGTCTATATCATAAAGCTCCCATAGGAACGATCTTTCGAAAACAGTGACTTTTGTCAATAACTTCGTCACTTTTGACGCGATTGCTTTCAAATTAAACATTTGTTAGATTAATATGTCTGTTAATGACTGTGCTGAATTTGATAAAGATCGGGTGACTATATCATATAGCTCCCATAGGAACGATCGGTGGAAAACAGTGACTTTGATCAATATCTTAGTTTTTTCTTATGCTAAGATTGTAGGCCGTTCTTTCGGAAACATTAGCCTTTTTAGCTCGAGCGTTTTTCCACTTTGATGGCTATAGGTAAGGAAAGAGTTACCATAAAAGTTGCAAGGGTATACAAACTTTGACGCGGTCGTAGTTAGCCCCGGCCCTCTGGTTAGTTTAAGTTAACATTAAGTCCTCTATAAAGGTTTCTCGTCCAATTTCCTTTACCATTCAAAATCAAAATTCTACAAAATAAAAAATAAAATACAAAATATCTCAGTAATGTTAATAGCTAGCTTTAAGCTAAATTTAATAAGGAAATAAAGCATATTATAAAATTAATGAAATGAAATAAATGCTAAACAAGTTTCTTAGGATTTCTTCTAGCTACTACTTATTCTATGTATTTACTATTACCAACTATTTATACAATTAAACTGAAAACTAGGCAAACAGTAGGCCCTCTGAACATTTTCTGGTCGAGCACATGAATTCGATTTCATTATCGTTGTATCATTCTACGTAGGTTAACAACATTTTTAAGCCAAAATTTCAGTTAGTAAACTAATAAAACAAATTTTAGAATTATGACTACTCCGAAGTGCCAAAGCTAACAACAAATCGTCGGTCTAAAAATGACAAAAGGTCGCCAGAGTAACCCGCAATGGATACCTAAACTTTTTACGTTAGTTTAAGGAACAAAATTGCGGCCTTTCGCCCCAGGAGACTGTCCGTAAAGAAGCAAAGGCTTGGAATCTACTAACTTGCGCAGAAAACAAAAATTCAATTAATGGTAAGAAACTTTTAAAGGTAGTCCATGTTTATTTGTTACCTTGTACCTTCCTTGCAGGAATTCAACCAAAAACCAAAGGCATCGAAAAATAAATGTGATTAAGGTGAGCCTTGTCCATATCCTATTGTTGACATGAAGAAAAGATACTAAGAATAAAAAAACTCCAGAGAAAACCGCTAAAAAAAGACGCCAGAAAACACGCCATAAAAGACGGCAGAAAAGGCGCCATAAAAGACGCCAAAAAGACGTCAGAATAGACATATGTAAAAAAAGCTTCCTATAATTAAATATAAGTTTAAAACTCAGTTTTTAAATCCATTTTCAAAATTCATTGTTTGCCAAATGTGAGTCAATGAATAGTTATTAAATTAAAGCATAACTAATTCACTAATCACTAATTGCAAGACTTATTTTCCTGTAATCAACAAAAAGGCTCGCCAAATTGCAATTTGGTATGACCTCTTAAGATCTTACTGGCAGCTTAAGAACGCTTGCTAAAACAAAGATAAAAGATTGGAAAAACAAACTTGGTCATAACAAAGAGTATCTAAGTAGACGCAATGTCACAGTTGGTTCATTACCTCGACTAGTTGATCGACATTCATTAAGAACGTGGGAAAAGAAAACAAGAATTCTTTTCTAAATGACATGTGGAAACACTTAAAGCTAGACCAAATATCGTCCACAGGACTTAATCTTCAATACAAATAAATCATATACGATTAATAAAACAGTACTAAAGCCGGTTAAAAAGAAGAAGCTTTGTATATTGACTAAATAGTCAAAGAGAGACTATCATTCGAAAAACATAGCTCGTTACGACAAAGTGTACGTAGATGTCATAAGTGATAGAAGTTTTGATTAGAAGCTTAAACTTACACTAGTAGACCCAATTGGTCCAATACCTCGACTAGTTTGGCAAAGAATACGCAGTCGCTACAATATGATGATCTTACAGAATATTTACATGACAAATGTTACATTTAAATCCTTTATTCTGAAATACAGTCCAATGAAGTCGTTCATTCTAAATGACATGTGCAACTACATCAAAATACGTCCACAGGGCATCATCTAAGCATAAAAACAATACAAAGAAATCATACTTTATACATCTTTATTATCTGCAATTTGGATACCCAATGTTTTAATCATCGTTTTGGGTACTTGGGTTGGGCAATGTACTGAAAGCCACTGCACCATCCAAAGCAATCTCACTGGAGGTAGCACGGAACCAATCGTCTTCATCCATCATAATTCTTCGCACATCGTCCACATGGGTGTTGGCGTAGTAAAACTTATTCGCCTCCTGTATAACACCAGACTTGGTGGAGGTTTCCAATACTTTAAGCAGCTGCAACACCACCGCTATACGCTGGATCGCATCCGTGGTCTGATTATGAAAGTGAGTAACAATCTGGTCCAACTGTTGCGGCTCGACGTTCTCTCGGAGAAATTTTAAAACATTCGTCACGTTCACTAACATTTCCGCCATGATAATAAAAGAGGGAAGACAACAAAAATTGTAATTATTAAAAGTTCAAGAAAGCACACAAAATGATCCGAATTGAGTGGAATTTCAAAATATAATGAGACTAAAAATCTATCCTGCTCCTAACGTTGACTTTGCAAAGGCATGATGAGTGAAGGAAAAAGCAAGGCCAACCTGATATCTCTTTTTGTGATCGAAATTTATTTTGTTTTTAATCCTAATAAAATAAAACAAAATAAAAATTGCAAACGCAATCAGAAGAAGAAATTATAAAAGCTGGAGCCTGTTCAAATAGCTAAAATTATTTTTAGACTTGTTTATATTTGACATTGTTTTCGGGTTGGTAGAAAGTTAGTTACCTAGTGGCTGGCTAACACTGCGTATGTGCTATTTAAATTCCTAATTCCTAATTCCTTGGTAAATAGTCACGAGCTTCTTGAAGATCACAACATTAGATATTAATTAAATTCAAAAAAATCATGCAAAATTTTCAGACCCAATTCGGTGATCTTAGTAGCTATGATTTATTGTTAATTCGATCAGGGAGGCCTTGAGATTCGAATTTATGGCCACACCCCAAATTTGTAGGCCATACATCTCACTTACAACTGAGACGCTCGCCGATACGGAACAAATTCTTCATTTGTTTTCTATTTTGACAACAGGATTTCCTAAAAATTTATAAAAGTTTGTATAATTTGAAAAATGCTCTTCATTCGCTCTACACAGGAAATTTGGGAGCTTAAGGCCGCAGTCCTTTGCTGCGTCGGACTGTTCCTCATGAATGCCAATGTGTTGCGCATGAAGAATCCAGCTGATGTTCCATCCATTTTGATTACCCTCTCGACTGTGATGTTGCTGCACCTCTTTCGTTTGAAGAAGATAGGAGCAGTGCACAAGACTTGGCAAGTAATTGTGAATATCTTCGCTTACTATGTGTGCAATCAGATCGTAATTGCTCTGATTTGGGAGCAATTTGGTGCTGCTTTGGGGATCTTTTACGGAAACTTGGTCAAAAATCCCAAGGTTTTGGCTCTGTTTGTAAAGAATTCTGTCTGGCTAAATATCATTGCGCGCTGTTTCGTGTATAGCACCAAGTTAGTTGTGGCCCTATTGATTACGTACAAATCTGTGAAGTGGAGCAGGGCTTTGGATTACATCTTTCCCTGGCGCAGAACCAGAACGTATTTTTTCAATGCCTGCGAGATCCCGATGAAGTACAAGGACAACCACACCTTCAGCAACAACAACAACGTTAACAACAACATTAACAACGACATCAGCGACATCGGCAACAAGAACAAGAAACTATTTGATGGCCGTGATATTTCAAAGGCACGATCCGGTTCCCGTAAGCGTGCTCGTTAACAAGCCGCTTTACGAGGGCATTTTCCAGAGGTATATAAAATTAGAAAGTTATACTGCAGCTATTTAAATTTTAAATATACTTAAAAGAACGTCTGAATCTCAAAATGAAGATCTATTTGGAATTTTTGATCTTTGAATGAAAAATAAGCTTGACTACATTCCATACAGATCCTAGCCCCTTGGCATGGGGATAACGTTTTCATGAAGATGCTACTAAGTTAATATTTAAGCCATTATAAATGCTAATCAGTCTATTGCTTACACTCAACGTGTGCGGTCGACACAAAATCATAGTCAATCGATTATCATCCTTCTCCCTCTTCGTTAAAACGTACGGTTCTTGCGCTAAAAATAGCACGCCCGATCAGTGTGCTTGCTTAGCAGAGACCAAAAAACAACAATAAAACGTCGTAGATTCTCGTCTGGCGGTGCTAATGCATCAGCCAACTGTTCTTCCAAAAATTGTTCAACAAACAATCACACAAATTACTTTCGTCCACTACAGACTATAGAAGACGAAATTATTACCAGCCCTCTTGAAAATGTTACTAAGCCCGTGGCTACAGTAAAATTACCACCAATAACTGTCATCAAACAAACATCTGAGTTTGTTCACGATCTTCTTGCCAATAATTTAATCACTGATTATTTCATAAAAACGATCTCAATTGGACATAAAATATACCTTAAATCGGAAACTGGCTTTAATCTTACATGCAAGAAACTAAAGGAACAAAAATGTGAATTCTTTTCCTATGAGACAAAACATACCAAGCCCTATAAGGCAGTGCTCTCTGGACTGGACAAACTACCCTGCGAAGAAATTGAATCCATGCTTGTAAATCTTGGCCTCGCTTGTACTGACGTCAAGCTTATCGAAAAAACTACTAGAAACGGATATAAACTGATCCTGTACATAGTTTATTTCTCTCCCAGAAGCATAACCTTGAAACAGCTACGTGAAGATTACTGTTACATAAGCCACACCAAAGTTCGTTGGGAATTCAAAAAAAAGTCAAATAAATTAACGCAATGTTACAATTGCCAACTCTATGGACATGGCGCCAATGCGGAATTGACACATCTTGTGCACACTGCGCTGGCTCACACGATACCTTCAAATGCCCAGACAAGGAAGCAGTGAAGTGCGCAAATTGCAATGGAAATCACCCCTCCACTGATATCAGCTGCCCTTGCCGACTCTCTTACCAGTGACTTTTGCTTAAGAGATCAAGGCAAGGTTAAAACAATCCAAGTAATGTTCATAAGTCATATAATAATGCCCCCCACCCTACGGAAAGAGCAAATGCCTTACCAATCACGAATTATAGTGTACCGCAACCACATATCCCAGCTACAGCCAGGTTATTACTAACGGACTCAATCAACATGCAAATGCTGACCTTTTCACTCTTGAAGAAATTACTGCTCTTACTAGGGAGCTCATCTGCAAACTTGAAGGTTGCAAAACCAAACTGGACCAATTTAATATTATCACTCAGCTAGCATTAAAATATGTGTACAAATAGTTTGCTAAACTTCCTTAATATTATGGCATGGAATGCGCGTGCCGTTAACATTAAACGTTTAGAATTAATCGATTTCTTAAACCAAAATCATATCCATATATGCCTTGTCAGTGAAACATGGCTGACGCTAATTAGAAGATTCTATATTCCGAATTACGTAGTGTATAGAATTGATCGACCCGAAGGTAGAGGTAATAGTTAAAAAATCCATCAAGCACTTACAGATCGAAAACATCGATACACACCTAGTTGAAAATATTGGAATCAAAGTTAATATAGGCGCCCGAACATCCTTCAAAATATATGCAGTCTATTTTCCTGACCCTTCGGCTAAATGCCTTAAAACTCAATGTAATACACAGAATGTGCCTCAACACACGAAAGATATGTTTAAAGCAGATCTACTTAAAATTTCTCGTATAAGTGGACATTACATTGTAGGTGGTGACCTTAACTGCAGAAATAAAATTTGGAATTGCTCTAGAGCAAACTCATTCGGCAATACCCTTTATGACCTCGCAACATTAGGAAAATTTACTATACTCTACCCAAATGATCCTACTTATATACCATCAAGCTATAAAGGAAAACCATCCACTCTTGATCTTGTTCTGACGAACCAACCCAGGAAACTCTCTCATCCAATAGTATATAATGACCTCTCTTCTGATCATATGCCGATTATCTGCAAATTAGCTACAGCCACAAACGCTGAGTTTGTCGAAACATATCTACAATATTCTAGGTCAAACTGGAAAAAGTTCAAGCGTACTCTCACTGAAACAATCACAGCCGAATTGTATCTTTGTAAAACCTTAAACCCAAATTGTGAAATGATTGAAACTAGGAGCAATAACATTACACAGATGATTGTCCAAGCAATCGAAAACACCCCTAGAAAACAAGTCAAACTCCATAACCGAAAACTCCCAGCCAGAATAAAAGAAATCATTGCTTCCAGAAATACCGCTAAAAGGCAATGGATTAGAACTACGCAGCCAATCTATAAAGCTAGAACAAATTATTTAAACAGAATAATTATCAAGAATCCAGAAGCCGTATATTCGCTGTTTCAGCCACCAAGGTAAAACTTACACAACCAATTCTGTAAAGGCAAACATTCCCTCTGAGATATTTGAATCTAAACATCGCATGACGGAAGCTTACTCTAATGACGCTACCACAGAGTTAGTTCATAATTCACTCTTTGAACTTACAACCCAGGACTTTACATATGACTTTCTTTATACAACTAGTGATGTACTCTCTGTTATTAAGATGTACTCTCTGTCACTTAAAAATAAAAAATCTCCAGGGTTAGACTGTTTACCCAACATTTGTCTTAAAAATTTACCACCAATACGTTACATTGCTTTTTAATAATTGCTTAAAAATAGGTTACTTTCCTCTTGCTTGGAAAACTGCCAAGATCATTCCAATTCCAAAGCCAGGTAAACCACCAAATTCTCCCATGAGCTATCGTCCGGTTAGCCTCCTGTGTGGCCTTTCTAAAATTTTTGAACGTCTGATCAAAATCAGACCTAACGCTCACCTCGATGCACAAAATATCCTACCACCAATACAATATGGATTCAGAGAATTCTATAGCTGCATTTTTCCATTAGATAAGTTGACTAACTTCGTCAAAGCCAAGTTG
This sequence comes from Drosophila willistoni, assembly GCF_018902025.1. Classification (NCBI taxonomy): domain Eukaryota; kingdom Metazoa; phylum Arthropoda; class Insecta; order Diptera; family Drosophilidae; genus Drosophila; species Drosophila willistoni. The sequence goes on from NW_025814053.1 coordinate 3,318,862, forward strand.
CCCGAAAAGCAATCCGTTGGTTTGGTAACCTTGGACGTTGAAGCTGCTTTTGATACAGTTTGGCATGATGGTCTGATCCTCAAACTAAGCACTTTTACCACTCCTACTTACCTCCACATAATAAGAAGTTTTCTGACTAACAGACATTTTTACGAATACCTAAATGAAACCAAATCTACCAAAAAATCCATTAGCGCTGGTGTCCCTCAAGGCTCGGTCCTCGGGCCCATCTTGTACAACATCTACATCTCTGATTTTCCCATGACTGATAGATGTAATTCGTTAATTTTTGCCGATAATACGATCCTCTATTCTTCTGGAGCTCAATTTTCGGAAATTCACAATGATTTGCAACGCTCTGTAAACACCACCTTCAATTATTTTCATAGATGGAAAATTAAGCTAAATGCTTATAAAACTAAATGTTTATTTTTTACTAAAAAGCGAAAGCCATGTTTCCTACCAAACGCAGATCTCAAACTTAACGGCATCAAAATCCATTGGGAAAAATCTGTTAAATATCTAGGATTAAGTTTAGACAATAAACTATTATTTAATGGACATATAAGTAACACAATTGATAAAATCAACAAGACTGTTCGTATACTATATCCTTCAATAAATCGAAAGTCTCATTTATCGACTAAAAATAAACTAACAATATACAAATCAGTAATATTACCAATGGTTATGTATGGGGCAGAAATATGAAATATTTCAGCCAAAACGCATTTAAAAAAGCTTCAAATCGCACAAAATAAAATTTTGAAAATGATCCTAAATTTACCATGTCATCACAGAACGACTTCTCTGCATGAAATAGCCAATGTTAATATGATTGATGAGCTCATCTCCCGTGCAACCATAAAATTCACTAATACAAAAAATTATCTAGCTCGATATATGAGTTGACAGGTACTTACCATGCTATATCTACATATATAGTTTCCCTAAAGTGCCTGCCTTTTTAGTTCTAAGTTAACATGAAGTCCTCTATAAAGGTTTCTCGTCCAATTTCCTTAACCATTCAAAATCAAAATTCTACAAAATAAAAAATAGAATAAAAAAAAAACATAATACAAAATATCTCAGTAATGTAAATAGCTAGCTTTAAGCTAAATTTAATAATAAGGAAATAAAGCATATTATGAAATGAATGAAATGAAATAAATGCTAAACAAGTTTCTTAGGATTTCTTCTAGCTACTACTTATTCTATGTATTTACCATTACCAACTATTTATACAATTAAACTGAAAACTAGGCAAACAGTAGGCCCTCTGAACTTTTTCTGGTCGAGCACATGAATTCGATTTCATTATCGTTGTATCATTCTACGTAGGTTAACATTTTTAAGCCAAAATTTCAGTTAGTAAACTAATAAAACAAATTTTGACTACTCCGAAGTGCCAAAGCTAAAAACAAATCGTCGGTCTAAAAATTCCAATAGGTCGCTAGAATAACCCTCAATGGATACCTAAACTTTTTACGTTAGTTTAAGGAACAAAATTACGGCCTTTCGCCCCAGGAGACTGTCCGTAAAGGAGCAAAGGCTTGGAATCTACTAACTTGCGCACAAAACAGAAATTCAATTAATGGTAAGGAACTCTTAAAGTTAGTCCCTTTTTATTTGTTACCTTGTACCTTCCTTGCAGGAATTCAACCAAAAACCAAAGGCATCGAAAAATAAATGTGATTAAGGTGAGCCTTGTCCATATCCTATTGTTGACATGAAGAAAAGATACTAAGAATAAAAAAACTCCAGAGAAAACCGCTAAAAAAAGACGCCAGAAAACACGCCATAAAAGACGGCAGAAAAGGCGCCATAAAAGACGCCAAAAAGACGTCAGAATAGACATATGTAAAAAAAGCTTCCTATAATTAAATATAAGTTTAAAACTCAGTTTTTAAATCCATTTTCAAAATTCATTGTTTGCCAAATGTGAGTCAATGAATAGTTATTAAATTAAAGCATAACTAATTCACTAATCACTAATTGCAAGACTTATTTTCCTGTAATCAACAAAAAGGCTCGCCAAATTGCAATTTGGTATGACCTCTTAAGATCTTACTGGCAGCTTAAGATCGCTAGCTAAAACAAAGATAATAAAAGATTGGAAAAACAAACTTGGTCATAACAAAGAGTATCTAAGTAGACGCAATGTCACAGTTGGTTCATTACCTCGACTAGTTGATCGACATTCATTAAGAACGTGGGAAAAGAAAACAAGAATTCTTTTCTAAATGACATGTGGAAACACTTAAAGCTAGACCAAATATCGTCCACAGGACTTAATATTCAATACAAATAAATCATATACGATTAATAAAACAGTACTAAAGCCGGTTAAAAAGAAGAAGAAGCTTTGTATATTGACTAAATAGTCAAAGAGAGACTATCATTCGAAAAACATAACTCGTTACGACAAAGTGTACGAAGATGTCATAAGTGATAGAAGTTTTGATTAGAAGCTTAAACTTACACTAGTAGACCCAATTGGTCCAATACCTCGACTAGTTTGGCAAAGAATACGCAGTCGCTACAATTTGATGATCTTACAGAATATTTACATGACAAATGTTACATTTAAGTCCTTTATTTTGAAATACAGTCCAATGAAGTCGTTCATTCTATATGACATGTGCAACTACATCAAAATACGTCCACAGGGCATCATCTAAGCATAAAAATAATACAAAGAAATCATACTTATTTATTATCTGCAATTTGGATACCCAATGTTTTAATCATCGTTTTGGGTACTTGGGTTGGGCAATGTACTGGAAGCCACTGCACCATCCAAAGCAATCTCACTGGGGGTAGCACGGAACCAATCGTCTTCATCCATCATAATTCTTCGCACATCGTCCACATGGGTATTGGCGTAGTAAAACTTATTCGCCTCCTGTATAACACCAGACTTGGTGGAGGTTTCCAATACTTTAAGCAGCTGCAACACCACCGCTATACGCTTGATCGCATCCGTGGTCTGATTATGAAAGTGAGCAATAATCTGGTCCAACTGTTGCGGCTCGACCTTCTCTCGGAGAAATTTTAAAACATTCGTCACGTTCACTAACATTTCCGCCATGATAATAAAAGAGGGAAGACAACAAAAATTGTAATTATTAAAAGTTCAAGAAAGCACACAAAATGATCCGAATTGAGTGGAATTTCAAAATATAATGAGACTAAAAATCTATCCTGCTCCTAACGTTGACTTTGCAAAGGCATGATGAGTGAAGGAAAAAGCAAGGCCAACCTGATATCTCTTTTTGTGATCGAAATTTATTTTGTTTTTAATCCTAATAAAATAAAACAAAATAAAAATTGCAAACGCAATCAGAAGAAGAAATTATAAAAGCTGGAGCCTGTTCAAATAGCTAAAATTATTTTTAGACTTGTTTATATTTGACATTGTTTTCGGGTTGGTAGAAAGTTAGTTACCTAGTGGCTGGCTAACACTGCGTATGTGCTATTTAAATTCCTAATTCCTAATTCCTTGGTAAATAGTCACGAGCTTCTTGAAGATCACAACATTAGATATTAATTAAGTTCAAAAAAATCATGCAAAATTTTCAGACCCAATTCGGTGATCTTAGTAGCTATGATTTATTGTTAATTCGATCAGGGAGGCCTTGAGATTCGAATTTATGGCCACACCCCAAATTTGTAGGCCATACATCTCACTTACAACTGAGACGCTCGCCGATACGGAACAAATTCTTCATTTGTTTTCTATTTTGACAACAGGATTTCCTAAAAATTTATAAAAGTTTGTATAATTTGAAAAATGCTCTTCATTCGCTCTACACAGGAAATTTGGGAGCTTAAGGCCGCAGTCCTTTGCTGCGTCGGACTGTTCCTCATGAATGCCAATGTGTTGCGCATGAAGAATCCAGCTGATGTTCCATCCATTTTGATTACCCTCTCGACTGTGATGTTGCTGCACCTCTTTCGTTTGAAGAAGATAGGAGCAGTGCACAAGACTTGGCAAGTAATTGTGAATATCTTCGCTTACTATGTGTGCAATCAGATCGTAATTGCTCTGATTTGGGAGCAATTTGGTGCTGCTTTGGGATCTTTTACGGAAACTTGGTCAAAAATCCCAAGGTTTTGGCTCTGTTTGTAAAGAATTCTGTCTGGCTAAATATCATTGCGCGCTGTTTCGTGTATAGCACCAAGTTAGTTGTGGCCCTATTGATTACGTACAAATCTGTGAAGTGGAGCAGGGCTTTGGATTACATCTTTCCCTGGCGCAGAACCAGAACGTATTTTTTCGATGCCTGCGAGATCCCGATGAAGTACAAGGACAACCACAACTACAGCGACAACAACAACGTTAACAACAACATTAACAACGACATCAGCGACATCGGCAACAAGAACAAGAAACTATTTGATGGCCGTGATATTTCAAAGGCACGATCCGGTTCCCGCAAGCGTGCTCGTTAACAAGCCGCTTTACGAGGGCATTTTCCAGAAGTTTATAAAATTAGAAAGTTATACTGCAGCTATTTAAATTTTAAATATACCTACTTAAAAAAACGTCTGAATCACAAAATGAAGATCTATTTGGAATTTTTGACCTTTGAATGGAGTAGACCCCATTGGCTATAGTCTCTTCTCAAATCCTCATTTTCGTGGATTTATATTCAAATCAAAACGAAATGAGTTTGAAAATTAAATTTAAATGAATCAGTGCCCTGACGTAAAACTCAGCCTTCAAATAAAACGAATTAAATGAGTTGGAATGTAAGATAATGAGTAGCTCTGTTTCAAGTGCATTCGAATCCAAACTCTGATTTTAGTATTTATTTATATTGTATATTTTTCAAATACAAATACATATGTATTTGATTATTGTATGATCAAAGAAGTCTGGTACGCGGCTCAGTGGGGAGCTACTGAAAATTACAATACTGTTATCGCATTCAAGCCACCCAAGAATTAAATTAGTTTGGGAACGGGGGCCGAAGTGGGCGTGGCAAAAATTTGAAATAAATTTGATCACTGAGCATACTACACGAGTCTACATACCAAATTTGGTGACTCTATACGCACGAACAGACGGATGGACGGACATGGCTAGATCGAGTCAACTGTTATAGGGTCGGAAACGTGTCCTTTGTGTTACAAATATTTGAATAATTTTATTGTACCCTTTTGCAAGGGCAACGTTTTCATGAAGATGCTACTAAGTTAATATTTAAGCCATTATAAATGCTAATCAGTCTATTGCTTACACTCAACGTGTGCGGTCGACACAAAATCATAGTCAATCGATTATCATCTTTCTCCCTCTTCGTTAAAACGTACGGTTCTTGCGCTAAAAATAGCACGCCCGATCAGTGTGCTTGCTTAGCAGAGACCAAAAAACAACAATAAAACGTCGTAGATTCTCGTCTGACGGTGCTAATGCACCAGCCAACTGTAAAATGCCTCGCACTAGAAGCAGTTCTTCGAAAAATTGTTCAACAAACAATCACACAAATTACTTTCGTCCACTACAGACTATAGAAGACGAAATTATTACCAGCCCTCTTGAAAATGTTACTAAGCCCGTGGCTACAGTAAAATTACCACCAATAACTGTCATCAAACAAACATCTAAGTTTGTTCACGATCTTCTTGCCAATAATTTAATCACTGATTATTTCATAAAAACGATCTCAATTGGACATAAAATATACCTTAAATCGGAAACTGGCTTTAATCTTACATGCAAGAAACTAAAGGAACAAAAATGTGAATTCTTTTCCTATGAGACAAAACATACCAAGCCCTATAAGGCAGTGCTCTCTGGACTGGACAAACTACCCTGCGAAGAAATTGAATCCATGCTTGTAAATCTTGGCCTCGCTTGTACTGACGTCAAGCTTATCGAAAAAACTACTAGAAACGGATATAAACTGATCCTGTACATAGTTTATTTCTCTCCCAGAAGCATAACCTTGAAACAGCTACGTGAAGATTACTGTTACATAAGCCACACCAAAGTTCGTTGGGAATTCAAAAAAAAAATGTCAAATAAATTAAAGCAAAGTATACATATCAACGCTATCGAGGAAGACGGACGTGTTTTTTTTAGCTCCCGCGTTTTAACTGATTTTATAATTTTTTTTATTTTGTGTTATCGGCATCGCGATCGAAAATTATAATTATAATATTAAATCTAACTTGCACCATATCACTCGTTTGCGTTTTTGTGTGTTTGTGTTAATAATTTTTAACAACCTTAATTCTGTTAAAACCTTTGTTGGTTTTTTTCTTTTCTTTCTCTCTTTCCCACCTTTTTTTCTTTCTTGTAAATCACAAGCAACGCTCATTTGTTGTTGTCTTGAAATTTCTGTGAGTTCTTGTTGCAGTGTTTTTGTTTTTGTGATTTCTAGCTCCCGCGCTCGCGCTCTTTAACTTTTTTTTTTTCTCTCGTTTTCGTTTCACTTGTCGCCGTTATTTGCGCTCATACTGCAGTAGTGTTGGGTTGCTCATGAGTGAGTGAACAAAAAAGAGTTGTTCAGTGAAGTGAGCAACTGAACATGTTCTCTTCCAATTGTTCTTTTTTGTTCACTTGTTCTTTTTTGTTCACTTGTTCTTTTTTGCTCACTTGTTCTTTTTTGTTCACTTGTTCTTTTTGGTTCACTTGTTCTTTTTGGTTCACTAGATCTTTTTGGTTCACTTGTTCTTTTTGGTTCACTAGATCTTTTTGGTTCACTAGATCTTTTTGGTTCACTAGATCTTTTTGGTTCACTTGTTCTTTTTGGTTCACTTGTTGTTTTTGGTTCACTAGATCTTTTTGGTTCACTTGCTCGATCTACGTTTCTTTTGTCTCAAGTTCTTTTTTCATATTAGCGATCATATCAGTTTCACTTTTAAAAATTCAGAATGTCGCTAATAAGAAAACATAGCGAAATTTGGACTCATTTTGAGGACATTGGCAATCAGCAGGCGAAATGCAATTATTGCAAATGCCTTCTGAGTTGGAAGTCCCAAAGCAATTTAAGCCGACATTTAAAATGTAAACACCCGGCAGCTATGGAGCCCGTTGTCCGCCAAAATGAGGAAAGCTCGGTTGTTGTGCAAAGCGCCCAACCAAGGATTACGACATTTATTCACAGGCCTGTCCCAGTGAGCAAATCTCAGCAGATTGATCGACAATTGGTCAAAATGATTGCCAAGGGTCATCATGCTTTGCGGATAGTGGAGGAAACCGAGTTATAAGTTGCCCACAAGGAAGACATTGACGAATGCATTGATTCCAAAAATTAAAGATGAATGCACCGGAAAAATTATGAAGATGCTCAGTGCGTCTACAGCGGTCTGCTTAACTACCGACGGTTGGACATCCGTTACCAACGAGAGCTATTTAGCAGTCACTGTGCACTTTATAGAGACGGAGTTTACAGTGCTAACATCATACACGTTAGCTTGCCAGGGATTTGAAGAATCTCACACCTCCACAAATCTGTGCGGATTACTTCAAAATATTGTTTCAGAATGGGGACTCGAAAACAAAGTTGCGGCAATAGCTTCAGACAACGCACACAATATTGCTGGTGCTATTCGGATAGGCAACTGGAAACATGTCCGTTGTTTCGCCCATTGTCTCAATTTGATCGTTCAAAAGGCTTTGGTGAAGATGTCCAGAGTGCGAACTAAAGCTAAAGCTATATCACAATATTTTAATCGCAGCACATCCGGATTAAAAAAGTTAAGGGAGATGCAAGCTCTGTTTAAGTTGCCCGAACTTAAGATAACGCAAGATGTTCCCACTCGGTGGAACTCCACTTATAAAATGTTCCAAAGACTGACAGTGTTAAAGGAAGCGATTGTGGCAGCCCTGTCTACTCGGACAGATTTAATATTGTCACCTGAGGATTGGGACCTAATTGATGGAGTTCTTCCCATACTGCAGCCGTTTTTCCAAATAACGGAAGAGATTTCAGCAGAAAATAATGTGACTCTTTCCAAAATAATCGTTCTGGTTGGCATACTGCAAAAAAAAATGGTCAGCATAAGTTCAAACATTAAAAATCCTACTTTAAATGAATTAATAACTGAAATTATCGTGGACATGGACGAACGCTTCAGAGACTATGAGGGAAACTTTTTAAATCTGTGGAGGCCTTTAAAAAGTCCGTTGCGGACATTAAAACAAATTTATTGCGATCAGTGGCTAGCTCGTCAGAAAATATCTCACCGAACAACGAAAGTCTAAATTTCAATACGCAAGACAAGGACGACATATGGACTGATTATGACACAAATTTTAAACAAGTCAGCCAGCCCACCAACAACACGGCAGCAGCAATTCGTGAGATGGACAAATATCTGGCCGAGGAATACATAAATAGAAAGGATGATCCATTGGTATGGTGGAATCATCGAAAATCGCAGTATCCTCTTCTATACGCATATATGCTAAAGCGGCTCTGCATAGTTGCCACATCTGTGCCATGCGAGCGCATATTTTCAAGCGCAGGCGAAACGGTGCGCAAAAGACGTTCGCTTTTGAAACCAAAAAATGTTGAAAATCGAATGCTTTTGCATAATAACATGTAAATTTCAAGTAAGGATATCATAATTTTTGAAGTTTTCCCAAATAAGACCCTTTTTTCTTTTAGCAATGCAAGCAGCTATATTAACATCTAATAATCATAAGAATCAAAGCATTCCAACTGAATGGAATTATAAAACATGTTACCTTAAGTTTTTGTTTTGAAATTGTTTTAATGTTGTTTTGAAATATAAATATGTTATTTAGCATGAAATGTGATATATTTTATTTCAGCAGGGGTCGAAAAAAAATATATAAAACTGTACTTCAAATATATCGGTAACTGCAGGACGTTACTTTTATTTATAAAAAGGACATCTAGTTGAAAAAAAAAAGACATTTTTTTTATTGTTAAATAAAAATCATAAATTATCACTAATAATATTACCAAAATCGACAACAATGCTTAAGATGTAATTTTCAAAATAAAACTCAGAATGTTTATGCTGAGCAACTGAACAACTGAGCAATGTAGAGAACAACTGAACAACTGAGCAATGTAGAGAACAACTGAACAACTGAGCAATGTAGAGAACAACTGAACAAATGAGCAATGTAGAGAACAACTGAGCAACTGTAGTGAACAACTGAGCAATGAAGTGAGCAAGTGAACAAAATGAGCGAGTTGACTCACTTCGAAAAAAAGAACAAGTGAACATGTTCACCAAAATGAGCAATCTTTACCCAACACTATACTGCAGTCTGTTGTGTGTCTGTAATTTAGACTCTATAGTGCTCTCTTTATCTTTTAACCCTTGTGCACCCCCAATATCTCGCTTTCTTATTATTTCTGGACCTCAGAGTGAGTTATATATTTTAATACCAATACATATCTCATTTTTATTTGTTTGGTTACTAATTCATCTAATTAACTCATAATGCCTGTCTGTTCGGTTAAAAATTGTTTGCAGCCCGCCCCACCCCTGAATAGTTTTATTTACTGTTGGTTGTGTAAAACTACAGTACATGTTAAGTGCGCCGGCTTTACATGCAGGGTAAAGGATCTTTTAGATCAAAAAAAGGGTCTCAAATGGGGATGTGAGTCATGCCGTATCTTGGAAGATGAAATGGAACTTTTCATGCGGCAAACAAAGGATAACCTGATGAGTCTGTCCGCCAGTTTTCTTAAACTCTCGCAAGAGTTTAAAGCTGTCGAGTCTCAGTTTAGTAGTTTAACGCTACTGACTGAGTCTCGAAAGCGTAAGAAGGCAGGAGAACAGACTTCTGATTTGTCCTTGTGTTTGCCGGTCTCCACATCTATATCGGTTCCGACCCCTTCTCAACCAATGCAAACTCCAATTCCGCAGACGATGTCTGTAGTGTCCGTTTTGTCTGGGCAAGAATCTACACCCATGGATTTTGCCGATAGGGATTCTAGTGATAGTAGTGCCGGAATGCCACTTGTTGCAACTGATGCTAGAATTAATGCGGTAGCTGATGCAATACCTGCAATGCCGAAACCATTGGTGGGAGTGCCACCTAAAAAACACATTTTTGTTTCGAGACTTCTCCCTGATGCTACATCGGATGATGTCATGGCCCACATTCGGGCCAAACTGAATGTCTCCAATATATCAATAGAAAAGTTTAAATTTTCATATTCTAGAGAAATTTCATCTTTTAAAATCAGTGTTCCAATTGAGTTCTTTGACTGTATCTGCAGTTCTAGCTTCTGGCCGAAAAGCTTAATTGTGAAGGAGTTTACATCCAGAAAAAAGAAGACACGGGGCCAAACAAGGATTCCTTCACCATCTATTCCTCTTTCTTCCTCATCTATTCCCACTCCTTCCTTATCTATTCCTTCTTCTACTCTATCAAAAAACTAACAACTTCCTTCTCTGTCGGCTATCAGAATGTCAGAGACCTTAATACTAAACTTACTAAACTCTTTGTAGATAGTCTGTCTTTTGATTTTGACCTAATTGTCTTTACTGAGACTTGGTTAAAACCTGACGTTTTTGACGCCACAGTTCTACCCTCTAATTTAAATATTTTTAGACGTGATCGTACTGATCGTAGGGGTGGTGGAGTTCTTGTTGCTGTAGATTCCGCCCTATCATCGGGTCTGATAACAATACCTGTCTCAAGTACTATCGAATTTATATGCGTTAAGGTATCTTTTACTCGTTTTTCCATTTTTGTTACCTGTTCTTACATTCCGCCCCAATCGTAATGGCCAACCTATTTACTACACTTAGATTCTATTAAATTTATAGTTGAACTACTTTCTGACAGAGACTTATTAATTGTCCTAGGGGACTTTAACCTGCCCACTATGACTTGGTCAACAGTTAATGGTAGCAAAACGTTGCTGCCCTCTGGGTGTCATGATTTTATTGATGGTCTGCTTGAGCTTTCGTTGGCCCAGCTGAATTCGATTTCTAATACGTCTGGAAGATTTCTGGATCTGATTTTTACTTCTGATCCTAGCTTTTGGGAAGTATCTAGAACTAGTCCAATGGTGTTACCAGAGGATAGTTATCATCCAACTTTAGAGTTATCTATTGAGTTTCCCAGCCGCGAGCCCACCTCCGAGTGTGATCCTACGGTAAGCACCCGATGTTTTCGGAAGACTGACTTTGTCGCACTAAACAATGCCTTTCTTAATACCGATTGGACTAATTTATACACTTGTACGGATATGAATTCCGCCATTTCTTTATTTTTTACCACTGTTGACTCGATCTTTAATGACTGTGTACCCCTAGTGTCTCCTGTGGTGACGCAAAAATCACCATGGTTTACGCGGGGGCTGTCAAAACTGAAGAATCTTAAGTCTAGGTATTACAAAAAATATAAAGTCACGGGTCTATCATCGGATCTGTCTCGTTACTTGGTTGCTAAATCGAATTTTATTGTTTCTAATTCTAAATGCTATAATAATTACTTACAACGTTGCAAGTTGCAATTCTCCGAAAATCCTAAAGAGTTCTATAGTTTCGTTAACTCAAAGCGAAATTCTATCTCCCTTCCATCGTTTGCAGTTTTTAATAATGATTCGGCCTCTTCTGATCAATCTATTTCTAATTTATTTGCTAACTTCTTCTCGACTACGTACATATCTACTAAGTACAACTCTAGCCAGATATATCCATATCCTATAACGAAATCCAACTGTATTCTTAATCCTATTATAACGCAAAGTTCGGTAGCTAAGGAACTAATGACGATTAAGCCGGTATACTCACCGGGCCCAGACGGTATTCCCGCTTGTGTCCTGAGGTTCTGTGCGGAGTCGTTGTGCTCGCCTTTACTTAAGCTTTTTGAGTTGTCCGTTACACTGTCCGAGTTTCCAACTACAGTTTCCAACTTTTACAGTTTACATCTTTTGTAATCCAAGGTTTTAAGAAACAAAAGCAAACTGATGTTATATATACGGATTTCAGTAAGGCTTTCGATTCGGTAAACCATGCCTTACTATTACATAAGCTGAATTTAGTTGGCTTTCCGGATGCTCTGCTTGCTTGGATTTCACAATATCTAAGTAATAGGAGGCAGAGGGTTCTTTTTAGGTCCTCTCTTTCTAAGATCATTTGTGTTGAATCGGGAGTCCCACAGGGCAGTCACCTTGGCCCATTATTATTTACCATTTTTATTAATGATCTCCCCACCGTTCTTTTAAATTCCAGAGTTCTTATGTATGCCGATGATGTAAAGATCGCTAATCGCATCGTAGACTCTCTCTCATGTCATACCTTGCAAGCTGACCTGAATGCTTTTCAGGGGTGGTGTAGGACTAACTTGTTATCTCTAAACTGTTCTAAGTGCAAAGTTATATCTTTTTATAGAGGTTCTCCCCAATTAACGAGTTACTTTTTAAATAATTTCCCGTTAGAAAAAAATTAATAATACTTCCTTGGTTGTAAAAGATTTGGGGATCTTAATAGACCACAAACTTAGTTTTAATCAGCATATATCGACTACTGTTAGTAGGGCTAAGAGTGTTCTTGGCTTTATAAAACGCTGGTCGAAGGAGTTCAAGGATCCATATACTACCAAAATACTTTTTACTTCTTTAGTCCGCCCCATATTAGAATATGGATCTTGTGTTTGGTCTCCTCAATATGAGTTTTATCAAAACAAATTAGAATCTGTACAAAAACAGTTTTTACTCTTTGCCCTTCGTGATTTGCGCTGGGATCCAACTGTACAACTTCCATCTTATTCTAGTCGACTTCAGTTAATTAACCTTCCTTCTTTAACTAATTGTAGAACAATGCTTGGTAAAACTTTTCTTTACAAACTTTTGAATGGTGAGATTGACTCTTCCGAGCTGTTGAGCCAAATTAACATTTCTGTTCCATCTAGAAGGACCCGCAATTTCACACCGCTTATACTTCCCACTTGCACAACTAACTATTCTCTGCATGAACCTTTTCGTATACTATGTAGTGACTACAACAGACTTTGGCACGTTATCGGTTCCGAAACATCGCTTCCGGGTATAAAAACTGCGATCTTGTCATTCCTCGCTCGTAATTAGTTGTAATCATCTTTTTTTAAACCTATCCTGTTTTCTTTTTATATGTAACCTATTATCTCATTACATTTAATATTTTCTATTTCTTTAGTTTAATTTATGTTTATATATGTAATACGCCTATGCCCTTAGGTTGGAGTGGGTAGAGGTTGTAACATTAACTTTACTTAGGGTCATTCGTAACAGGCCCGGGCCTTGTGTCATATGGCCCACTTGTTCGTACTGAGCGTTGTACGACTACGTCTATATAAAAAAAAAAAAAAAAAAAGTTACAATTGCCAACTCTATGGACATGGCGCCAAGCAATGCGGAATTGACACATCTTGTGCACACTGCGCTGGCTCACACGATACCTCCAAATGCCCAGACAAGGAATCAGTGAAGTGCGCAAATTGCAATGGAAACCACCCCTCCACTGATATCAGCTGCCCTTACCGTCTCTCTTACCAGTGACTTTTGCTTAAGAGATCAAGGCAAGGTAAAAACAATCCAAGTAATGTTCATAAGTCATATAATAATGCTCCCCACTCTACTGCAAGAGCAAATGCCTTACCAATCACGAATTATAGTGTACCGCAAACCACATATCCCAGCTACAGCCAGGTTATTACTAACGGACTCAATCAACATGCAAATTCTGACCTTTTCATTCTTGAAGAAATTACTGCTCTTACTAGGGAGCTCATCTGCAAACTTGAAGGTTGCAAAACCAAAATGGACCAATTTAATATTATCACTCAGCTAGCATTAAAATATGTGTACAAATAGTTTGCTAAACTTCCTTAATAGTATGGCATGGTACATTGTAGGTGGTGACCTTAACTGCAGAAATAAAATTTGGAATTGCTCTAGAGCAAACTCATTCGGCAATACCCTTTATGACCTCTCAACATTAGGAATATTTATTATACTCTACCCAAATGATCTTACTTATATACCATCAAGCTATAAAGGAAAACCATCCACTCTTGATCTTGTTCTGACGAACCAACACAGGAAACCCTCTCATCCAATAGTATATAATGACCTCTCTTCTGATCATATGCCGATTATCTGCAAATTAGCTACAGCCACAAACGCTGAGTTTGTCGAAACATATCTACAATATTCTAGGTCAAACTGGAAAAAGTTTAAACGTACTCTCACTGAAACAATCACAGCCGAATTGTATCTTTGTAAAACCTTAAACCCAAATTGTGAAATGATTGAAACTAGGAGCAATAACATTACACAGATGATTGTCCAAGCAATCGAAAACACCCCTAGAAAACAAGTCAAACTCCATAACCGAAAACTCCCATCCAGAATAAAAGAAGTCATTGCTTCCAGAAATACCGCTAAAAGGCAATGGATTAGAACTACGCAGCCAATCTATAAAGCTAGAACAAATTATTTAAACAGAATAATTAAGCAGGAGCTCTTTAATCACAATAATTTAGTTTGGAGTAACAAATTGTCAAAGATGAGCTATAACTCAAAGCCGTTTTGGAATCTCACTAGAGTAATTAAAAACCAGAGGGCCGGGGCTAACTTCGACCGCGTCAAAGTTTGTATACCCTTGCAACTTTTTTGGTAACTTTTTCCTTACCTATAGCCATCAGAGTGGAAAAACGTTTAAGCTAAAAGGGCTAATGTGTCCGAAAAAACGGCCTACATAGGAAATAACGAAGATATTGATCAAAGTCACTGTTTTCCACCGATCGTTCCTATGGGCGCTATATGATATAGTCACCCGATCTTTATCCAATTCGGCACAAATCATTAATTTGAAAGCAATCGCGGCAAAAGTAACGAAGTTATTGACAAAAGTCACTGTTTTTAGTCACAATAGCTCAGTAAATAACGTTATTAAGAAAAAAGTTATTAAGAAAAGTCACTGTTCGTGACTTTGCCATTTGTATGGGAGCTATATGATATAGTGATCCGATCCGGCTAAATCCGAGATATACAACGCCTGCAGTATATACAAGCCTACGTGCAAAAGCTCTGTAGCTCTTACGGCCTAGGAGGAGTTTGCGTTGATCCAGACGGACGGACGGACGGACGGACGGACATGACTATTTGAACTCGTCTCGTCGTGCTGATCAAGAATATATATACTTTATATGGTCGGAGATGCGTCCTTCTATGCGTTGCACACTTTTGACCAAAATTAATATACCCTTTTTGCAAGGGTATAAAAAGGTGAGCAGCTTGTCTGTTTGCAATTTTCGAAAATATGGTTCGTTACAATAAGTATTTTTCAAAACAATTGTCGCCTTCTAGATTTTAGAATTTTACATTTATACACAACACATTGGAAAATAATATAAGTGATTATTTTGAATTTGAAGAAGGAAATTTGTTGTTTTTTCCTTCTCGCCTGTCATTGGTCATTGAGTTGAATTTCGACTTAACATATTATCACGGAATTTTTTGAAATAGGGAAAATAAGATAAGAAGTGTTTCAACGGCTGAGCATAAAGTATAAACAATTTTCAATTTTCGAAAATATGGTTCATTACAATAAGTATCTTTCATAACAATTGTCGTGTTCTAGATTTTAGAATTTTACATTTATACACAACTCATTGGAAAATAAAATAAGTGATTATTTTGAATTTGAAGAAGGAAATTTGTTTTTTCCTTCTCGCCTGTCATTGGTTATTTAGTTGAATTTCGACTTAACATATTATCACGGATTTTTTTATAATAAGGAAAATAGAATAAAAAGTGTTTGAACGGCAGCAAGTTTAAGGGAGAAGTTCTTTTGTTGAAGTTAAAAATTGAAAAAATTTCAACTCAATGACCAATGACAGGCGATAAGGAAAAAACAACAAATTTCCTTCTTCAAATTCAAAACAATCACTTATTTTAGTTTCCAATGTGTTGTGTATAAATGTAAAATTAAAAATCTAGAAGGCGACAATTGTAATGAAAAATATTTTCGAGGTTTGTAAATTGTTTATTATAATACTTTATGCTCAGTTGTTAAAAACTTCCTATCGCATTTTCCCTATTTAAAAGCATTCCATGATCGTGCAATTAATATGTCGAATAGAAATTCAGCTCAATGTCTAGTGATAGGCGCACAACATTGACTTTCCGTTGACATGATAGAAAAGTATTCCTTTTGCATGTTTGTGGTTTAATATTCATTACTGGCAAATATGTATAACATACCATAAATTAACTTTGTTTTTTCCTAAGACAATATATTAAAATGTATCATTGGCTTTTATCAGGCTTCATGTCAATTCATTTCGACCGCGTCAAAGTTTGTATACCCTTGCAAGTTGTTTGTTACTCTTTCCTTACCTATGGCCTTCAAAGTGGAAAACCGTTTAATCTAAAAAGTCTAATGTTTGCGAAAGAACGCTTACAATCATAGCATAGCAAATAACGAAGTTATTAATCAAAGTCACTTTTTTCCACCGATCGTTCCTATGGTAGCTATAAGATGTAGTCACCCGATCTTTATCATATTTGGCACAGTCGTTTATAGGAATAATAAACTCTCTAGTATTAAGTTTCACGAGAGTAGCTCAGAAAATAACGAAGTTATTGAGAAAAGTCACGGTTAGTGACTTTGCTTTTTGTATGGGAGCTATATGATATAGTGGTCCGATCCGGCTGAATCCGAGATATGCAACCCCTGCAATATAATATATTCAGGCCTACATACAAAATTTCAACTCTGTAGCTCTAACGGTCTAGGAGGAGTTTGCGTTGATCCAGACGGACGGACAGATGGACGGACAGACGGACGGACTGACGGACATGGCTATATGAACTTGTCTCGTCATGCTGATCAAGAATATATACACTTTATATGGTCGGAAATGTTTCCTTCTATGCGTTGCACACTTCTGACCAAAATTAATATACCCTTTTTGCAAGGGTATAACAAGAAGCCGTATATTCCCTGTTTCAGCCACCAAGGTAAAACTTTCACAACCAATTCTGAAAAGGCAAACATTCCCTCTGAGATATTTGAATCTAAACATCGCATAACGGAAGCTTACTCTAATGACGCTACCACAGAGTTAGTTCATAATTCACTCTTTGAACTTACAACCCAGGACTTTACATATGACTTCCTTTATACAACTAGTGATGTACTCTCTGTTATTAAGTCACTTAAAAATAAAAAATCTCCAGGGTTAGACTGTTTACCCAACATTTGTCTAAAAAATTTACCACCAATACGTTACATTGCTTTTTAATAATTGCTTAAAAATAGGTTACTTTCCTCTTGCTTGGAAAACTGCCAAGATCATTCCAATTCCAAAGCCAGGTAAACCACCAAATTGTCCCATGAGCTATCGTCCGATTAGCCTCCTGTGTGGCCTTTCTAAAATTTTTGAACGTCTGATCAAAATCAGACCTAACGCTCACCTCGATGCACAAAATATCCTACCACCAATACAATATGGATTCAGAGAATTCTGTAGCTGAATTTTTCCTTTAGATATTTATTTATTTTATTTATTTACAATTTTAGATAAAGTAATTAATACTAGACCTAAAGGAAAAAAACAATGAGTACTAGCAACAAGGCCTTCGACTCTAGATATACTAAATTGATACATTAAATTTTTTTATGAAATTATACACTGCGGTTATATTGTCTGGTGAAGGGGTTTTTAGTAGAGGGGAGATTGGAAATGTTAGAGAGGGTGATGGAGCTATGGAAGCCCTAATTCTTTCCAGTGGTTGGCAAGAGTCCAGGAGGTGATCCACCACATTATCTTGTCCGCAGAAGGGGCAAGGTGATTTTGGTTCGCCTGTGAGAAGGTGCTGATGGGTAGACTGGGTGTGTCCGATGCGAAGGCGAATAAATGTGCTGCAAAGGTTTCTGGGCAGATTAGCAGGAAGGTCAATTCTTCTGCCTGATGGGTTAAATGCTGTATAGCGGTGGCTAAAATCAGACCATGTTGATTGCCTGTCCTTTATGACATGTTGTTTGATGAGCCGTTTTATATCTGTACTACTGGTCGGAGTAAACAGAAAGGATGGTGATGCGTCCATTGCACGCGCGGCTCGGTCAGCGTTCTCCTTACCGATAATTCCTACATGGCTAGGGACCCAAAAAAATGATATTTTATCATGACATTGAGTGCCTATTTGACGGATTTGTCGAATTGTGGGGTCATTATGATAAGGCCTCTTTAGAGCGGAGATGGAGGAAAGACTGTCGGTGCAGATGATGAATTTGCCGCGATTTTTTTTTGCGTAAAGACAAGCACTTAGTATTGCGAATGCCTCTGTTGTAAATACAGAGCTAAAATTGGGCAGTAATCCATAATTAACGATGGAATTCTTGCTGTCCACGACTGCAAATGATGTGTTATTGTTTGTCTTGAAGCCATCGGTGTAAAGCCAGGTCCTATTAGTCAATCCTTCTTTTGCAGCATGGAAGCGTTGAAGATATTCTTCCCTGCTAGTTACATTTTTTGTGGTATTGTGAAGCGTAGTGTTTATACAAGGTGCCTTGGCCCATGGCGGGGTGGTCTCTACCACACTGGCAAGTTTCGGAGGGGGTAAATCGAGCAGTTTGCTATACCAGGCGCACCGGCGAATCGTAGATACACATTTGTAGTGTGTCCTTTGCCCAAAAACAGAGGCGAAGTCTTTGAAGAGTAAACGGTTGGGTGTGCTATACAATTTAGCTACAAGTTGCATGGTTGTGGCCACGGTCCTTTCGCGGATATTCGGTAGCCCAGCTTCTGCGAGGATACATCTTGTAGGCGATGTGGGGAAAGCGTTGATTACCTTGCGGACTGATGCGTGATATGGTGTTTGGATCCTGGTTAGGTGCGATTTGGCACACCACCCATAAATAGAGAGGCCGTAGTCGATTTTGGAAAGAATTAAGGCTTCAGTTATGCCTATTAACGTGGACGTGTAAATAAATGAGAACTTTGAGCTGAGAAACTTAATAAAATTATAAATATCTAGATGCGAGTTGTTTTCTTAAAGTAAGGCAGTGTTCTTTAAAAGTGTACCTAGAGTCGAAGGTGATGCCTAATATTTTTAACTTGTTGGCACTCGTTATGTTAAAGTTATTAAATTGTAAGGTTGGCAAGTTACATTGGTGTTTGCGACATATATGGAGTAGTTTGCACTTCGCAATAGAAAGAGTTGCTCCTGACGAGGAACCCCACTTGTCTAGTTCTTGTAAAATTAAAGAAAAAGTCCCTATAACTGCATTTAAGTTTTTTGTTTTCGTAAAGATTATTGCGTCGTCTGCGTAAACTGATGTGAGTACGTTTTTATGTTTGCAGATAATACCATTAATTTTGTCAAAAGCTATTATGAATAGAACGACCGACAGTGGGGAGCCTTGTGGGATACCGTTAGCAAGGGAACGGGAGTCTGAAGTGATATTATTAACTCTCGTCCTGAAAGCGCGGTGAGTCATAAAGGCCTTTACAAGCGAGTAAAGCTTATGACCAACTCCCCAGAACTCAAGTTGGCTTAAGACTGCAATCCCACGCGATCGAAAGCCCTTTCAAAATCTGTCGCTAAAATAGAGACGTGATTTTTGGCGGAAAGGGCGTTCGACACGAAGTGTTGGATTCGCAGCAAAGCATCAGAGGTGCTCTGCTGTCGCTTGAAAGCTACTTGGTTTGGTGAGATTAAGTTGTTGCGGGTGATGAACCACATCAGACGAGTGGCAATTATTTTTTCAACTATCTTCCCTGCGCAGGAAAGTAACGATATTGGACGAAAACTCTTGACTTCGTTAGCAGGCTGGTTTTGTTTGGGAATCGGAATTATTGTGGCGCTGCGCCACATATGCGGATATGTGCCTGTCTGAAGCATGGTGTTGTAAATATGAAGTAATATATTTTTCATTGATAGGGGCATGTTTTTAAGCATGGGATAAGAAATCCTGTCCGCTCCAGGAGTTTTACCTTTAGCAGATTGAAGAGAAGCTTCGAGTTCTATTAGGAAGAATGGGTATTCAAGCAGCTTTGCAGAGCTGGATAGTGATGACGGACAATAGATTTTGTTTTTAAACACATTTTTTTGTTGTACGTACTCGGACGAAAAGTTATCGTCGCTTGAATAATTAGACCAGTGTTTACTGAATAATTCTGCCATGTCAAATGGAGATGTGATTACGTTATTATTTGAGTTTAAGCATTTTATTTGAGTGGGTGGGGAGCCAGCTAGGCTTCGAACATCAGCCCACAGCTTTTTTGGGGAAGATGATGGACAGATTTTTGAGGTGAAAGATTGAAGAGTGCTGCGCTTAGATGTTAGTAAGCTCTTTTTAAAGATAGCGTTAGCTTTTTATATGCCATTAGGTTGTTTTGCGACATATTTCTTTTAAAGTTATGCCAGAGCTTTTGTTTGTTACAACGTAGTTCTTGTAACTCTTTAGTCCACCATGGAATTATGATTTTGTGAGGAACTCTCTTACTTTGGGGAATATTACAATTAGCCGCTGCTCGGACACCTTTAGTCAGATATGCAACCTGATGGTTTAGAGAGCGGGGCACCCAGTTTTTTGCGATTTCGCAGCAGTAAGCCTGAAATCCGGCCCAGTTGGCGGAGTCCGTTTTGTATTTCGGTAGGGGTAGAGTTTTGACAGTCTGAAAATTCAAAGAAACCGATATGAAAATAGGATAGTGGTCGCTGCCATGCAGGGTTTCTGCTATGGACCATTTGCATTTGTGTAGGATTTGGGCTGAAACAAGAGAAAGATCTATATGAGTAAAAGACGCGTGTGAGGAGAAATGAGTAGGAGAGCCATCATTTAGCAGAAGCAAGCTAGATAACGAAAGGACACTTTCGATCTTTTTCCCACGAGAGTTGTCCTCTTGGGATCCCCATAAAGGGCTCCAAGAGTTAAAATCACCAAGTAATAGGAGAGGGCTTGAAACAGGGTTGATTATGTTCAAAATCTCATTGCTTGAAAAGCTTTGGCAGGGTGGTATATAGATATTAATAATAGTGACATGATTATTAAGCTTTAATAAAAGAGATGAGTAGAGGAGATTACTGGAAGGTAAAGTGCATTCGTGGGGAATATGTTGCTTGATCAGTGTGCCTATGCCTTGTTTGGCAGTTACAATGTGAGAGTGGTTGGAAAAATATCCCACGTAGGGCTTAGGGCAGATGAAGTTACTATAATTATACGGTAAATGCGTTTCTTGTAAACATAAAATATCTGGATTATGTTCTCTTATAAGTAGCAGTAGTTCGTTGTAGTTATTAATTATTTCGTTTATATTCCATTAAATAATCTTAATTATTAAAAGGTGCAATAAGACCAGATATTTTATGTTTGATAAATTGGATGAGATGGGGAGAAAGCGAGAAAAAAAAAAGGCTTCATCCATAGACTCACTGGTGTCGCCTGAGCTAAGTGAGTCGTTTGATTTAGATTTGTTACTTAGAGAGTGTGACCCGAAGGGGTCAGCTGTAATTTGTGATGAACATTTTTTTTTTTTTGAAATTTCGTATGAAGGTGATGGAGGTGAGATGTCTGTAGTATTTGTTGTTTTTGTTTTTGCGCCAGGCAATTTTGAGATCGATTGTATTTTTTGGGATGTGAACGCAGAAGTGCCTGCTGAATATATAGTTGCTGTTTTAGCTGTGGTAGACCGAGGGGGAAGCTCGGAAGAAGAACCGGTGTTCGGAGTGTTTGTTTTATTAGAATTCGTTTTTGAATTGAAAGAGGGGGAAGCAATAACAGCAAAGCAAGCTGCTGGTGTTGTTGTTGTGTTGGGTTTTATTTTTTTTATTTTTTGAAGTGAAAACTTCTTTAGAATCGTTGGGAGTGATTTGAGACTCAATGAAACGAAAAAGCGACACTAAAAAGAGACACATATAGATCTTTTAGTATTTAGCCTGCGAGAGAATGAGATGCAAATATATAAAAAGCATTATGAATAAAAAGCATTATGAAAAACTTCGACCAAGCTGGGAGTCGAACCACGGCCGCCCGATCGCCAAGCGAGCACACTAACAACAGAGCCACGTCGACACTTTGTAAATTGCCGTCGAGTTCTGTAGTTAGTGTGCTCGCTTGGCGATCGGGCGGCCGGGGTTCGACTCCCAGCTTGGTCGAAATTTTTCATAATGCTTTTTATATATTTATATATTTTTTTGTGATACATTTTTATTTACTTTTTATTTCCTTTTTATACCCTTGCAGAGGGTATTGTAAAATTGGTCAGATGTTCGTAACGCACAGAAGGAGGCGTTTACGACCCCATAAAGTATATAAATTCTTGATCAGCATGAGAAGCTGAGTTGATATAGCCATGTCCGCAAAATGTTTTCTTCTAGACCTATATGATATAGTGGTCCGATCCTAAGGATTTTCATACTTTATCTTACCCGGGTAATAAAAAACCCCAAAAAAAGATTTCATCCCGATAGCTCTTAAGACGGCTGAGTAAAACGCATACGCACAGACGGACGGACAGATGGACATGGCTATATCAACTTAGCTTCTCAGGTCGTAAACGCCTCCTTCTGTGCGTTACGCACATCTGACCAATTTTACAATACCCTCTGCAAGGGTATAAAAAGTAAATAAAAATGTATCACAAAATATATAATGAATGAACGCACAGCAACTAGAATCCACTGTCTGTTCAGCTCTCTAAAGTGGGAGAAATACATATGTGCATGCGAAACCAGATTGAGCAATGGAAAAACAGTTTTAATTGTGGCAATTTATATTTCACCCAATCAATCAATAAATAGCATCACGGAATTCATTCATGAAAATTTAATGAAGTATACACCAGAAGCATCGCGGATACTTAGAAAAGATTACGATAAAGTTCCAATGATTTTAAGTGGCGATTTTAACGTAAATTTTGCATTGGACACAGCGGTTCCTTTAATTGACTTTCTCAATACAACATTCAGTTTAAAAATGTGTAACAATCGCACTGAATCAACAACACGATCAAAAACAACAATTGACGCGGTATTTCAAAGATATGTTGACAACATCGAAACCAAAGCATTTGTATCATATTTTAACTATCATAAGCCACTCGTATCATTTGTTGAAATTGAAAACATTGAGGATGAATAATAATAAAATGAAGAAAATAAAACATGACCTTTATAGCAATATTATAATGAACCCATAATTATCCCGCTCCTAATGCTGCTTTCGTCTCATTCTCTCTCAGTTTGTTTTACGGAAGGTTTCACTTATATCGTGTCTAACCGTTAGACGCCCTCTTTTTTTTTTTTTATATATTGTCTGGACGTTGACGCGTACAATGCGAAGTACGTTCAAGTGGCCCATACGACACCAGGACATAGCCTGTTTCGCGCGAGCCCAAGCAGAGCGCTGTCCACCTCCCGCCCGACCGACCGAGGGGCGCAGCCGCATATCGGACGGCACGATCGCGTGGACAAATACAAATAAAACGGACAAACAATTAAAAATATGATTAACTACAGATAATTACGAGCTAAATGTGCTAAAATAGAAGTTTTCACAAGGGAAAGAGAGGCTTCTGATCTGATTACGGGATACAGAAGATTGTAGTCAGAACATAGGACTCGAAAAGGTTCATGCAAAGAATAGTTAGAACTACAGTGTTTTAAGGATAGAGCAATAAAATTTCTAGTAGGTCTACGGGGTACAGATAGGTTTAACTGGTTCAATAGCTCAGGAGAGTCTATTTCACCTATTAAAAGCTTATGAATAAAGATAGCACCAAGCATTACTCTACGATTAATTAAAGAAGGAAGATAGATTAAAAGAAGCCTACTGGAGTATGATGGCAAATTGACATTGCGATCCCAATTTAGACCGCGAAGAGCGAAAAGCAGAAATTGCTTTTGAACAGATTCAATTTTACTTTGGTGCGTCTTATATTGAGGTGACCATATGCAAGATCCGTACTCTAAGATAGGACGGATTAAAGAGGTATACAGAATTTTGGTTGTGTACGGATCGTCAAACTCTTTTGACCATCGTTTCACAAACCCAAGAACATTCATAGCTTTACTAACTGTAGCAGAAATATGAGGATTAAAAATTAATTTAATTTAATTTAATTTATGGTCTATACGAACACCTAAATCATTGATAATATCACTAACCATAGAACACATAGATGGGACAAACTCATGATTTTTTGATTGCAAACGCTAGCCTAGTCATGGAACCCCAGAGAAATGGGAATTGAACCAGGGACATTCCTATCGACAATCCAGCACTCTATCGGCACAGTCACCGGGATACATGCGAAGCAGATGACAATATTTCTTGATATTCTTTCCACAGGGGCATATCCTATTCGCATTGTCGCTGTTTTGTCGAAAATTAAAAATTTTGGTCGAGCGAGCTAATGAAATGCGATGTTGTACAACTTCACGTCACACACACACTACGAAGCCTGAGCATGTACCGACGAGTGTACACATACATAGACAGAACGAAATCCCAAGCGACATAGGCCTGCCTTCGTCGTTCTGTAGTCTGTGCTAGACTGAAATTTTTTCGTAGCTGCTTGGCCCTCTCCCCACTTTACGCTCTCATTGAGAGTACGAGCGTTCGGGTTTTCCCGAAGTTCTCTTGGGTTCCATGACTAGGCTAGCGTTTGCAATCAATTAATTTATATAAAAGCAGAGTATGATTAACAGAATTAAAGGCCTTGCTGAAGTCAGTATAAATGAAGTCAGTTTGCACGGCAGTCTTGAACCCTTTGATTGAGTGAGATGTAAATTCTAATAGGTTAGTAGTTGTCGATCTACGTTTTTTAAACCCATGTTGGGATGACGAAATGATTGAACTACAAAAATGCTGCAATTGAGATGTTATTTTTTTCTCAAATGCTTTGGGTATGGCAGACAATTTAGAAATACCCCTATAATTGGAAGCTTCGGACTTCTTCCCCTTTTTATGAAGAGGAATAATATATGATTCCTTTCAGATAGGCGGAAGATGTGACGGACAGTGTAAACAACTTAAGTATTGGCTTACATAGGGCCTCCGCGCAAAACCTTAATACGCAGCCTGGTATTCCATCAGGGCCAGGTGCATATATTGGTTTGACGGAACTGAGCACGCTAAGAACCGAACTTTCATCAAACACAGGGTCTAAAATGCAATTAGACGATTGCAAGTGATGAGGATAAGGTTTCATAACTCACGTGAGAACCAAGGAGGTCTATCAGACCATCCTAGAGTCACACGCGGGCCACAAACATCAAAGAACGACTCAAGAGTTTTATAGAAGATAGAAATGGCAGAGTCCATATCCGTGCAAGTATACAGATATGTCCAATCATTAGTTAACAAGAGTTTTTTAAGTTTAGTAAAGTTTGTCTTGCGAAAACATCGGGTTGGAGGCATCGAGTTATTATGTCGAGACATAACACCAATAGGAAGATCAATGGTTATATCCAGAGTTGGATGAAAGTTGTCTTCGGGGATAACTAAGGGATCAGTCCTGGAAACATCGCAGTTGGAAGAATCCAACACAAATACCAGATCTAGTGATCTGTTACGACTATTCCGGACAGGATTTATTTGAGTTAGGGACAACTCAAAACAGACCATCTATGAAACAATGTGACAAGGAGGGCAACAGTAATAAAGAGTCAAATGAAAGGGTCCAGGCAATCTCAGGTAAATTAAAATCTCCCAGAACAACGAGCAAGTCTTTGTCAGAGAGATATGAGGAAATAAGTTGAATAGCTTCCAAATGGTGAGTGTATACTGCCAAGTCGGACTGTGGTGGAATATACGAACAAGTAACATAGGCAGAAAAAGAATTAAACGAAATTAGATTAAATCTGATTGGGAGACTGGACAATTTCGATCAAAACGCCACCACCATTACGGATAGTCCGATCATGTCTATATATTAAACATTTTGAGGGGAAAATTAAAGCATCGGCAATATCAGGCTTCAGCCAAGTCTCAGTAAAGGCAAGAATATGAAAGTCAAAAGCTAGACTATCTACATAGAGTCTAGAGAGTTTAGACTTTAGTCCCCGTACGTTCTCATAGGTCAGAGTTAGGGACGAAATTAGTTTTTTGACTCGCCAACAGGTGCAGACAGCCGGAAGGAACGTTATTCACAGAGGCAGGTAGCAAGCTAATCGGAGGCCGATTCTTCTTTTTTATTGTGTACTCTTTTACAACAAGGTGTTCCGGCCAAAAATCTTTATGACATATTTGGCCAAAAAGATCTGGGGAGACACTTATTTTAAGGGACGAAATGTCCCGAGTATATGAAAAACGGAACTTTTCCACAGCAATGTTTGGCGTTTGAACTTTGCCCTGGATGTAGGCTATGACTTCTCCAGAAGTAGTATTGGGATCAAGCCTCGAAATAAAAATTTGCTTTTTGGGTGGAACTACAACAAGGGAACTAGGAATACTAGGCACAGCAGTAGCGGCTACAGCAGACGCAACAGCAGCTGAAGCAGCCAGCACTTTACTAGCTCCTCTTGTAACTACTTTATTGGCAATATTCCTGGAAACGGATGTTTGCCCGGACGGTTCGGAAACTACAACCGATATCGTGTTAGTAGGTGGGATACTGTCTACAGGGGAAATGGGAAGAGACTCCACACCTGCCAAAGCCGGACTCCTAAACGATATCAGCTGCTGTGCATTTGGTGACATAGGGTCAATGTCGAAAGCCGGAACTGGTAGAGACGAATGTGCCGACGGACTGAGGGACGCGCCCTGAAACCTGGCCCTATTTCGCGTCGGAGATTCAATCAAAAGTTTAGAACTTCTGAATTGAACCTCCATCGCCAAAAGCTCCTCTTGGAGCTTATGAACGCTAGCTGACAGGGTTTTAAATGCATCCCCAGTCCGTTTCATAAAACTTCGCATCTCGAGCTCCAAGCCACGACACGAATCACAGCCCCATTTAAGGCCGCCACCCTGTGCAATACTATCCCGCACCTTGACTGTGTAACCAGCACATTTAAAGTGCGTTACATTGTCACACAGCCAACAGTAAAGAAAGTCTTCACCGGTCTTGCTGGGATTATTGCAATTATATTTGCAACAGACAGACATTATTAAATAATTGATTTATACAAAAACAAATTATAAATCAATATGTAAATAAAATGGGAAAAATGTATATATATGTTAAGAGAGACGTATACAAAACAAGGCAACAGCTAACTGCAATATGCAAATTAGAAAGAGAAAACAAAAAGAGAGAATATTTGTACTTACATATCTGTAATAAAACACACAACAACAAAAACTTGTCACCAGCGCGAAGTTAACGGCCGCGAGCGCGATCAAAAGAGAACAAAAGAATAGAGCACCAACACCACACAAACAAAAACAAACTATGAACTGTAAATTGAGAGCGCGGGTGGGAGCAAAAAATAGAACGAAATCAAAAACTAAGCAGCGCAACAACAAAATTATATTTGCGCTTGTTAAAGTTTTGATAATAAATTTATATAAATGTTTGTAAATTTAACGCAAACTTCGCGATGAGTATAGCGATTTATTAAGAATTAGTAAGGCAATGAATTTAAATTGAATATTATAAATTAGCTTCACGAAAGAATGAAAGACAAAAATTAAGCGAGAGCGCAAAAAAAACACGACCGACTTCGATGAGTGACAATATGTTAGGGTTGTTGTTGTTTAAGGTGATTTTTGGCTTCGTGAATACTACACTTCTTTCTAGTTTTTATTTTCAATATCTCCTTTTGCAATTGATTTTGCGGGCATAACGGAGACGAAGAAGGGTGATCGCCGTTACAATTGGCACAAAAAGTACGAGTACAGGGTCCAGGGTTATGGGGGCTTAGGTTGCAGTTAACGCATGATTCGTTTTTGTCGCAGCGTTGGGTTCTCATTGGGTTTGGTATATATTCTCTGACCTTGACCGAGTGCCAACATATTTGCAATTTGCTAGGGAGATTATATAGATCGAAAGTGATTAAAACTACTCCTGTAGGTCTTGCAAAACCGTCTATTGTTCTCGTAAATTTAAATACAGACTGGACATTTTGTGATTTCAATTCGTTGACAATTTCGTTTTCTGGTATTTCATTTAAGTAGGGGGCGAAAATTGTCCCTTTAACATTATTAAGGCTATCGTGAAGTTTGCATGTGATCTCACAGATTCCAGGGAGCTGTTTCACCTTAATGAACTTTTCAGCAACTTGCTTAGAATTTACTAGCAAGGTTGCCATCGCGAAGTGTGGAGTTTGATGTGATGTCTCTGCTTATTAAATTGAGTTCACTGTGAACAGCGAAACATGAGAAACAAGATATCGATTTTTCGGGGTTTGTAGAAGAAATGATTATGAATTTCGATGATCGGGGTATTCCTCAGTAAAACTGCGATAAGTTTTTTTCTTTTTTGCTTTGGGGCTAACGCTAAGACTGGCGAAGCGAATATCCCCCAGGTTTGGCCCAGGGGCCATTATTGGTGAATAGTGAGATTTCTTATAGAAGTAAAAAGATCTATATCGCACACGCGGTTAAAGCAAAGTTGCCCGAAAAGCAATCCGTTGGTAACCTTGGACGTTGAAGCTGCTTTTGATACAGTTTGGCATGATGGTCTGATCCACAAACTAAGCACTTTTACCACTCCTACTTACCTCCACATAATAAGAAGTTTTCTGACTAACAGACATTTTTACGAATACCTAAATGAAACCAAATCTACCAAAAAATCCATTAGCGCTGGTGTCCCTCAAGGCTCGGTCCTCGGGCCCATCTTGTACAACATCTATATCTCTGATTTTCCCATGACTGATAGATGTAATTCGTTAATTTTTGCCGATGATACGATCCTCTATTTTTCTGGAGCTCAATATTCGGAAATTCACAATGATTTGCAACGCTCTGTAAACACCACCTTCAATTATTTTCATAGATGGAAAATTAAGCTAAATGCTTATAAAACTAAATGTTTATTTTTTACTTAAAAGCGAAAGCCATGTTTCCTACCAAACGCAGATCTCGAACTTAACGGCATCAAAATCCATTGGGAAAAATCTGTTAAATATCTAGGATTAAGTTTAGACAATATACTATTATTTAATGGACATATAAGTAACACAATTGATAAAATCAACAAGACTGTTCGTATACTATATCCTTCAATAAATCGAAAGTCTCATTTATCGACTAAAAACAAACTAACAATATACAAATCAGTACTATTACCAATGGTTATGTATGGGGCAGAAATATGAAATATTTCAGCCAAAACGCATTTAAAAAAGCTTCAAATCGCACAAAATAAAATTTTGAAAATGATTCTAAATTTACCACGTCATCACAGAACGACTTCTCTGCATGATATAGCCAATGTTAATACGATTGATGAGCTCATCTCCCGTGCAACCATAAAATTCACTAATACAAAAAATTATCTAGCTCGATATATGAGTTGACAGGTACTTACCATGCTATATCTACATATATAGTTTCCCTAAAGTGTCTGCCTTTTTAGTTCTAAGTTAACATTAAGTCCTCTATAAAGGTTTCTCGTCCAATTTCCTTTACCATTCAAAATCAAAATTCTACAAAATAAAAAAAAACCAGAAGGCCGGGGCTAACTTCGACCGCGTCAAAGTTTGTATGCCCTTGCTACTTTTTTGGTAACTTTTTCCTTACCTATAGCCATCAAAGTGGAAAAACGTTTAAGCTAAAAGGGCTAATGTGTCCGAAAGAACGGCCTACAATCTTAGCATAGGAAATAACGAAGATATTGATCAAAGTCACTGTTTTCCACCGATCGTTCCTATGGAAGCTATATGATATAGTTACCCGATCCTTATCAAATTGGGCACAGTCATTAACAGATACATTTAACTAACAAATGTTTAATTTGAAAGCAATCGCGTCAAAAGTATCGAAGTTATTGACAAAAGTCACTGTTTTCGAAGGATCGTTCCTATGGGAGCTATATGATATAGTCACCCGATCTTGATCAAATTTGGCATAGTCGTTTATATGTGTAATTAACTCACCAATATTAAACGACAATAGCTCAGAAAATAACGAAGTTATTAAGAAAAATCACTGTTCGTGACTTTGCCATTTGTATGGGGGCTATATGATATAGTGATCCGATCCGGCTGAATCCGAGATATACAACGCCTGGAGTATATACAAGCCTACATGCAAAATTTCAGCTCTGTAGCTCTTACGGTCTAGGAGGAGTTTGCGTTGATCCAGACGGACGGACGGACGGACGGACGGACGGACGGACGGACGGACGGACGGACGGACGGCGATTTGAACTCGTCTCGTCGTGCTGATCAAGAATATATATACTTTATATGGTCGGAGATGCTTCCTTCTATGCGTTGCACACTTTTGACCAAAATTAATATACCCTTTTTGCAAGGGTATAAAAATAAAAAAAAAACAAAATACAAAATATCTCACAATCAGTAATGTATTTACATTTAGCTATTAGCTATTTAGCTAGCTTTAAGCTAAATTTAATAATAAGGAAATAAAGCATATTATGAAATGAATGAATAGAAATAAATGCTAAACAAGTTTCTTAGGATTTCTTCTAGCTACTACTTATTCTATGTATT
The DNA here is from genome assembly GCF_018902025.1 of Drosophila willistoni. Lineage (NCBI taxonomy): Eukaryota > Metazoa > Arthropoda > Insecta > Diptera > Drosophilidae > Drosophila > Drosophila willistoni. The sequence goes on from NW_025814053.1 coordinate 3,349,428, forward strand.
TACCATTACCAACTATTTATACAATTAAACTGAAAACTAGGCAAACAGTAGGCCCTCTGAACATTTTCTGGTCGAGCACATGAATTCGATTTCATTATCGTTGTATCATTCTACGTAGGTTAACAACATTTTTAAGCCAAAATTTCAGTTAGTAAACTAAAAAAACAAATTTTAGAATTATGACTACTCCGAAGTGCCAAAGCTAACAACAAATCGTCGGTCTAAAAATGACAAAAAATCGCCAGAGTAACCCGCAATGGATACCTAAACTTTTTACGTTAGTTTAAGGAACAAAATTGCGGCCTTTCGCCCCAGGAGACTGTCCGTAAAGAAGCAAAGGCTTGGAATCTACTAACTTGAGTATCTAAGTAGACGCAATGTCACAGTTGGTTCATTACCTCGACTAGTTGATCGACGTTCATTAAGAACGTGGGAAAAGAAAACAAGAATTCTTTTCTAAATGACATGTGGAAACACCTAAAGCTAGACCAAATATCGTCCACAGGACTTAATCTTCAATACAAATAAATCATATACGATTAATAAAACAGTACTAAAGCCGGTTAAAAAGAAGAACAAGCTTTGTATATTGACTAAATAGTCAAAGAGAGACTATCATTCGAAAAACATAGCTCGTTACGACAAAGTGTACGAAGATGTCATAAGTGATAGAAGTTTTGATTAGAAGCTTAAACTTACACTAGTAGACCCAATTGGTCCAATACCTCGACTAGTTTGGCAAAGAATACGCAGTCGCTACAATATGATGATCTTACAGAATATTTACATGACAAATGTTACATTTAAGTCCTTTATTCTGAAATACAGTCCAATGAAGTCGTTCATTCTAAATGACATGTGCAACTACATCAAAATACGTCCACAGGGCATCATCTAAGCATAAAAACAATACAAAGAAATCATACTTTATACATCTTTATTATCTGCAATTTGGATACCCAATGTTTTAATCATCGTTTTGGGTACTTGGGTTGGGCAATGTACTGGAAGCCACTGCACCATCCAAAGCAATCTCACTGGGGGTAGCACAGAACCAATCGTCTTCATCCATCATAATTCTTCGCACATCGTCCACATGGGTATTGGCGTAGTAAAACTTATTCGCCTCCTGTATAACACCAGACTTGGTGGAGGTTTCCAATACTTTAAGCAGCTGCAACACCACCGCTATACGCTTGATCGCATCCGTGGTCTGATTATGAAAGTGAGTAACAATCTGGTCCAACTGTTGCGGCTCGACCTTCTCTCGGAGAAATTTTAAAACATTCGTCTCGTTCACTAACATTTCCGCCATGATAATAAAAGAGGGAAGACAACAAAAATTGTAATTATTAAAAGTTCAAGAAAGCACACAAAATGATCCGAATTGAGTGGAATTTGTAGTCTCATTTCAATTTAAGTCGTCGTCCAGTACGTATCTTTTTCTGATTTTTTTAAATTGTTTGAAATTTTATTAGTAGCAACATTTCTTTTGAATATCATTATTTTTCTTCTCATTTGTAATAATGACTGAAATTTTAGTGGACAAGACTAAAATTTTGAGATTCCTTCGCGAGCAGGTGGAACCACAAACTTCGTGGCAGATTTATCTTCACTTTCAAATGCAGACCACGGATCCGATGAAGCGTGAAACGGTAGAAAAGCAGCTGGTTGATGTCTTGAAGACCTCCACCCAGTCTGGTGTCATACAGAGGAAGAATGAATATTACTGCGCCAGCACTTATGTGGAGGATGTGAAAAGGATACTGATGGATGATAATAAATGGTTCACTCCCAGTGCTAGACCCAGTGAGATTTCTTTGGGCACACGCAGTCAAATCTCTGTTGGAAGTCAGAGCATAAGCAGTGCAGTGTCCATCAGGGAAGCAGAAAGCAGTGTTAACAGTGTGGTGTCCACTTCGAGTACATTGTCCAACTGCAGTGGCATGTCGGCAGAAGCAACGATGCTGTCCACTACCCAAGACGATTAGAAATTCGGCTATCCAAATTGTATAGAATGCAAATGTGTTATAAATATAATTCAACTGATAAATCAGAAAGTAAAATTTATTTCTATTTCAATGGTCTGATGTCCTGTGGATGATTTTTAGGTATTTGCCCATATCATTTAGAAAAGAGTGCTCCTGACCTTGCAAGATTGAGCTAAATAGTAAAATATACTTGCTAAACAGCATGTACGCGGAATATTTTACATAATAAGTAGAGGAGCATGTATTTATGATTTTATTTCGGTTTATGCACCATGTTGTATCAGCCCACACTGCGTATGTGTAATTTGAATAATTCAGTCTGAAAGGGTGCTAATAAGTTCTTAACACATAAAATCTTTCACCTAGAATATATAAATGTCGTTTGCAATTACAAGACTTTTACCAGTGCCGAATGAAGAGGAAGATTTAGATAACTAGTTTGCCAAGTTTCAACTAGATCGAACATTCTTTGAATGTTTTGGTAATAAAAAGTGGTGTAGACTCGGGTTTATTTGGAATGAAGGGTTATTAGTGGATATAAATATCTGAAACTAATACTATACTTTGTCATGTCGAAATTTGCAGATAAAATTATAATTTTGTTTGTACTTTAAACTTGTTTTTAGTATATTACAGAAAATATTCTTTTGAAAGAATAAACCACAACCGACTTATTTTAAGGTTGTAACTTTTGTTGTCCTGCTTTGAAGGGTGTTGATGAGAGACGTAATTTGTTTATATCCTTATATCTCGGCTCAGCAACTTCATTCGACAACTCTGCAATCGACAGCAGAGCGTTGTTCACAACGGATGGTCCATGAATATTAATTATTATTTAATTTTATGAATGGTGGACGGAAGAATATACCAATAAGAGTTTCTTTTTAGACCAATTAAGTTTGTGGTCCATCAAGATTTTCAAATCTTTGACAATTAAAGTATATTATATATTTTATAACAAATAAAAGGCAAAACAAACCTGGTCATAACAAAGAGTATCTAGGTAGATGTAACATGTTGGTTGGAGACAATAAAAACAGTTGGTTCATTACCTTGACTAATTGATCTTACAGAATATTTATCAGCCTACCCAGTTCAAGCGTTCATTACGAACGTGGAACCAGAATAAGAGAATTCTATTTGAAATGACATGTAGACCAAATATCCACAGGACATTATCTTCAAAACAAATAAATCATATACGATTAATAAAACAATACAATTTATTTATAACACATTTGCATTCTTTACAAAGTGCCGACATGCCACTACTGTTGGACACTTTAGGTGGACTCTGAATTCGTTGATGACTCCGGACTCTTACTGGCTGCCATGGCTGTAGGCACCTGTGGTGGGTTGGCGCTGCCCAAAGAAGTCTCACTGGGGCTAGCACTGGGAATGAACCAATCATCTTCATCCATCATTATCCTTTGTACGTCCTCCACATGGGTGCTGGCGAAGTAAAATGTACTCTCCTGGTGAATGACACCAGACTGCGTGGAGGTCTTTAAGACTTCCAGCAGCTGCTGCAGTATCGTTCGCCACTTTTCCGGGGTTTGACTCTTAAAAAGCTCCAAGATTTGGAACAAGTGCTGCGTCTCGACCTGCTGCCGAAGGAATTCGAGTAGTTTAACTTCATCAACTAAAATATCCATTTTTATAAATTAAACAGCACAAAATACAATCAAAATAGGGGAGAGCAAGAAAACCGATACGTATTGTAGACCAACTTACAATAAAATGAGACTACAAATCTATCCAGCTCCTGAAATTAACTTTAGCGAAGGCATGATGAGTGTTTAAGAATAAACATCGTGTTCATCTGAAGCGGCTTCACCAAATCAGATGCACTAAAGAAAATATAATACAACTGTACTTTGGCACAAAACAACTAACCTAGCATATGCCTAGAATTATTATCAGCCACACGCGTTGTGGGAAAAACACTTGTAATTGTAAACTAACCCAAACGATCACGACGGCAGGATGTCAAGTGGCCGACGCCGTGACCAAAATGAATAGGGATTCCCGGAGAGAAGGAAAATAACCCAATCTTCATTCGTTGAATTCAAAATATGAACTGATTTTATTTACTAAAGTACGGAGTTTATATAGGAAATCTTGGGCTCTAGTAGGTAACAATTGTTCTTAAGTAGATCTTATTCTAGTACGACTCACCCCACGCATTCGGGGGTTGAAAAATTATTATTATTTTGGCCACGGCGTCGGCCACTTGACATCCTGCCGTCGTGATCGTTTGGGTTAGTTTACAATTACAAGTGCTTTTCCCACAAAGCGTGTGGCTGATAATAATTCTAGTCATATGCTAGGTTAGTTGTTTTGTGCCAAAGTACAGTTGTATTATATTTTCTTTAGTGCATCTGATTTGGTGAAGCCGCTTCAGATGAACACGATGTTTATTCTTAAACAATGAGTGAAGGAAAAAGCTAGGCCAACCTGATATCTCTTTTTGTGATCGAAATTTATTTTGTTTTTAGTCCTAATAAAACAAAACAAAATAAAAATTGCAAACGAAATCAAAGTAGCACAGTAGAACAAGGATTCTAGACAAACAAAATGTCAGGTTGGCCTTGCTTTTGACGTTACTTATGTGGGATTGGGTCTGGCAACTCTGCTGAGCGGGGCGAATGTTACAGTTATCGGGTGACGTGGCAAACGACGTATATATAAATATACATATATGTATGTACAACATTAGTGTGTGTGCGTAAGAGAAAGAACTATGAGCAAGCTTGAAGACTTTGGAAATGTGCAAGAGGCACTGAAAACTGAAAAGAAATCTAATATTACATTGTTTCACAAGTTTATATACGAAGAAGAAGGCGATCGTGCAAATTGCCAAAGACTAAGAAAGTTTGAAGGGGTTTGATTTTGATTGCAACAGCGATTTATATAAAAGTAAAGTGTCTTATGTGGAAAAGAATTTAACAAATAACGATTTAGTAATTATTTGTAACGTTTTGGGTTTATCGCATGATAAATCGAATCTAACTTCCCATTTATTTTGCAATTTGCAAGCTTTAAATTTGCTAGCTGACCTTGACACAGAGAATGATCAAAACAAAGATGACGACAATGAGTGCGAAAGAGATGGAGATGTAGGCAATATGCAAGACGAAGACGAAATGTTGTCAGTAGTGAGCGACGAAACGAATTTTAGAACAGCTGCAACAAACGAAAATATGCGAAACAAAACGAATAGGGCAAACTCTTCAGTCGTGGCCAACAATATTGATACGCAAAGTGCAGTAAATGTCAACATGCCACCACCGAGGATCGCTTTGAGTTTTCGGGACGTTGAGGACTCTTTACGACCTTTCCATGGCGATGAAACTTTATCAGTTGAAGTATGGATTGAGGATTTCGAAGAGATGGCTGACTTGATGCAATGGGATAGCTTACTAAAAATTTGTTTTTGCTAAAAGAGCTATTAAAGGACTTGCTAAAATGTTTATTCTGAGTGAACGCGGAATTAAAAATTGGTCGACATTGAAAGAATCACTTTTAAATGAATTTAAAACAGTAATAAATAGCGCGGAATTACATAAGCAATTGTCAAAACGGAAAATAAAGAAAGGTGAAAGTGTTCAAGAATATTTGTTAAAAATGAAAGAGATGGCATCACGGGGTAATATAGAGAACAGTGCTCTTGTGCAGTATGTAATTGACGGAATTAATGCCTTGAGTATGAACAAAGCAATATTTTACAATGCTAATAACCTAAAAGAGTTAAAAGAGAAAATAAAATGTTATGAAAAAATGCGGGAAAAGTCGAGTAATCAAAAAAGTGAGTCTAAGAACGTTCAAATCAAAAAAGAAAAAATGAAATACGAAAATAAAGAAAGTGGTATAAAATGCTATAACTGTGGGCAAAAAGGACATATATCTGAGAATTGTGACAATAAGAGTAAAGGAAGAAAGTGTTTTGGTTGCAATAATTTTGGTCACATAGCAAAAGACTGTCCAAATAAAAAGCCTGAAAATAGCACAGATGTTCGTAATACTAATAAAATATCAGCTGATCATATGTTTATGTGTAAAGAAGTATCAATAAACAATGAAAAGTGTATAGCCTTGCTTGATACTGGTAGCAAATATAATATCGTAACCGAAACAATTTATAATCGTTTGAAAAAACATAAGCTCGCTAAAGTTGATAAAGTTCTATACGGTTTCGGAGATAAAAAGAGAGTGGTACCTTTCGGTTCGTTAACGGGAAGGCTTTTCGTAAGCCAAGAACAGTTTGATTTGGTTTTTTTAGTGGTATCATCTGAATTCCTAAATCATGAAGTGATGTTGGGAGAAGACTTTTGTAAGCAAGCCGATCGTGAGCAAGCAATCAATCGTGATGGCGTACAAATCGGGAAATATAATGATGAAACGGAATTAAGTTCGGTAATGAGAATAAAGGTCGAAAACGACGAAATTGACGTTGACTCAAATGCATCGAAAAGTACAAAGTGCGAAGTGAACGAACTTATCAAAAACTATAAGTCGCAAACGTTAAAATCGACAAATGTTGAAATGCGTATTGTTTTAAAAGACGATAGTCCAATTTATTCGAGACCATGCAGATTCGCTTTTGCTGAACGGTGCATAATCGATGACCAAGTCGATCAGTGGCTGAAAGACGAAATAATAGAACAATCCGAGTCTGAATTCAGCAGTCCGGTCATATTAGTAAAAAAAACGCGATGGCACTCCACGGCTGTGCATTGACTACAGAAGAATAAACAAGGTAATAGTAAAAGACCATTTTCCATTACCCCTGATTGAAGATCAATTGGATCGGCTACAAGGAGCAACGGTTTTCAGCACAATCGATTTAAAGAATGGATTTTTCCATGTAGATGTTGAAAAAGAGAGCCGAAGATTCACCTCGTTCGTTACACACAACGGACAGTACCAGTTTTTAAAAGTTCCTTTTGGATTGACGAACTCCCCTGGGGTATTTCAGAGAGACGTTAATGCCATTTTTCGTGATTTAACCCGTGATGGTACGGCTATCCCATACGTCGACGACATTATAATCCCTGGTAAAACTGAAGAGGAAGCCGTCTCCAATCTGAGAAATGTTTTGAAGCGATGTGAAGAATATGGTTTAGTCATTAATTTAAAGAAATGTTGCTTTTTGAAGAGAGAAATATAATTTTTGGGGCATACTATAAAGAATCAGAAGATATGTATCTCAGACGCAAAGACCAAAGCTGTAAACAAATTTCCTATGCCGATGAATCAAAAGCAGCTCCAAAGTTTTCTTGGCCTGGTTGGTTATTTTCGCAAGTTCATTGCAGATTTTTCGATTATAGCCAAGCCTCTTACTGATTTATTAAAAAACGATGCAAATTTTAGATTCAACGAGAGTCAGATAAAATCTTTTAATTTGCTAAAAGAATTGATAACACAGAAACCTGTTTTGCAAATATTTAACCCCAAGTTTGAAACAGAAGTACATACAGACGCATCGATTGATGGTTTCGGAGCAATTTTATTACAAAAGTTACCCGATGATAAAGAATTGCACCCTGTATACTACTGCTCATGTGAGCAAAAAGACGACTGAAGCGGAATGAAAGTTCACTAGCTACGAATTAGAGATTTTGGCGGTAGTTGAAGCATTTCGTAAGTTCCGAGTTTACCTTCTAGGTATGCATTTTAAAGTCATAAGCGATTGTAATGCGTTTGCAAAGACGATGGATAAAAAAGATGTGTGCACTAGAGTAGCACGATGGATTCTTGAGATCCAAGAATTTGATTTTGATGTTGAGCACCGTGCAGGAAATCATATACGTCATGCGGATGCGCTTAGTCGCTACCCCGTTATGATTATATCAGAAGATTACATACACAGTAAATTAAAGAATGTCCAAGCACAAGACGACCAATTGAAGGCCATTATCGATATCCTTGCTCAGAAAACTTCCCATAACAACTATTTTATGAAAGCTGGCATACTTTATAAGTTGGTTGATGATGAAGAACTAATTGTAGTTCCCTCTACTCTGCAACGGGAAATTATTAAACATGCTCACGAAAGAGGTCACTTTTCTGTGAAAAAGACGAAGGAAATAATTGCAAAGGAGTATTATATCCCAAAATTAGATGAGAAAATACAACACCAAATAAGATGCTGCATTCCATGTCTAACACTTAATCGAAAGCTTGGTAAAAAAGAAACAGAACTGCATCCACTGCCAAAAGAAGAACTGCCCTTTCAGACGTTCCACATCGATTTTCTTGGACCCTTGGAGTCAACTCACAAGCAGTATAAGCACATTCTTGCAGTTATCGATGGCTTTACAAAATTTTGCTGGTTATACCCAACGAAAACGACATCTACGAAGGAAGTAATCACAAGACTACAACAACAAAGTTTAATTTTTGGAAATCCAGTTCAAATTATTTCTGACAGATGTTCTGCGTTTACTTCTGACGAGTTTAAAGAGTATTGCAAGGCAGAAAATATCGAACTTCATGCAGTTACGACTGGTCTTCCACAAGCGAACGGACAAGTCGAACGCCTTAATGCTGTTATTATATCCGTGTTGTCTAAGATTTCGATAGAAGACCCTAGCAAATGGTATAAGTTTGTCGGCAAAGTGCAACAAACGATTAACTCAACGTACAACAGAAGCACACATTCAACGCCGTTCGAACTACTGATTGGTACAAAGATGCACACAAAAGACGACCTTAAGCTGAAAGAAATAATTCGCGATGAGATGATTCAGATTTTTAACGACAACAGAGATGATCTACGGAATATAGCGAAGCAGCAGATCCTTCGTATGCAAGAAGAAAATAAGAAGACCTACAACTTACGTCGCAGACCTGCTTCCATATACAAAGTCGGTGAACTGGTAGCTATTAAAAGAACCCAACTTGGAGGAGGTTTGAAGCTGAAGCCCAAATATTTAGGTCCGTACCGCATTACCATGGTAAAGGCCAGAGATACATACGACGTGGTCAAAGATACATTGTTCAACGATGGTCCTAGGCGAACTACGACTTGCGCTGCCTATATGAAGCCGTGGGTTCCCTGTGGCATAGACGACCAGGATGCATTCTAGGCGAATGCATACTAGGATAGCCGAGTTGTGGGATTGGGTCTGGCAACTCTGCTGAGCGGGGCGAATTGAGCTAAAGACGAGGCAAAGACGAGGCAGTCGAACCGAAGAGACGAGCGAGAGCGGTTGCAAAAAAGACGAAAGACGAAAGACGAAACGACGCGAAGCAGTAAAGACGACTAATTCTAATTAAAATAATCAAATAAATAGTTTTACATTAAAATAAACTAAAATAATACAAATAAATATATTAAATAGGACAAATTCCTACACTTATCATGCCGTTCGCTAAAGTCAATGTCAGGGGAAGGATAGATTCGTAGTCTCATGTCAATCGAAATTCAGGCCAATACGGATCGTTTTCTGATTTCAGAAACTTTTTGAAATTTTATTAGTAGCAACTTTTCTTTTGAGTATCATTGTTTCTCTTCTCATTTGTTATAAAGACAGAAATTTTAGTCGAAGAAACAAAAATATTGGAATTCCTGCGCAGACCACGGATCCACGGATGAAGCGTGAAACGGTAGAAAAGCAGCTGGTTGATATCTTGAAGACCTCAACCCAGTCTGGTGTCATACAGAATATGAATGATTATTACTACGCCAGCACTTATGTGGAGGATGTGAAAAGGATTCTGATGGATGATAATAAATGGTTCACTCCCAGTGAGATTTCTTTTGGACCACGCAGTCAAATCTCTGTTGGAAGTAAGATGAGCGTAAGCAGTGCTGTGTCCATCAAGGAAGCAGAGACCAGTGTTAACAGTGTGGTGTCCACTTCAAGTACATTGTCCAACTGCAGTGGCATGTCGGCAGAAGCAACGATGCTGTCAACTGCCCAAGACGATGATTAGAAATTTGATTATCCAAATTTTAAAGAATACATATGTGTTAAAATTATACTATCTGTATTATTAAATCGAACTTAGCCGGCTCAATCGGTCAATCCTACAAGATTATTTCAAAGACAACACACAAAGAGGTGAGCAGGTTGTCTGTATAGCTGTTTCAAGAACTACCAAGTTCTATCATCAGCAGACTTTGCTAAAAAACTCCAGAATTGCAATAGCCATACCATGTCTTCAACCCTAAAACTAGTTGGGAATTGCAATGAAGCGGAACCAGAGGGCCGGGGCTAACTTCGACCGCGTCAAAGTTTGTATACCCTTGCAACTTTTTTGGTTACTGTTTCCATCAAACTAGAAAAACGTTTTATCTAAAAAGGCTAATATTTGCGAAAGAACGGCCTACAATCTTAGCATAGGAAACAACGAAATTATTGATCAAAGCCAAAGTTTTCCACCGATCGCATCTATGGGAGCTATATGATATAGCCACTCGATCTTGATCAAATTTGGCAGATTCGTTTATATGTGTAATTAACTCACCAATATTAAATTCACGACAATAGCTCAGAAAATAACGAAGTTATTGAGAAAAGTCACTGTTCGTGACTTTGACGTTTGTATGGGAGCTATATGATATAGTGGTCCGATCTGGATGAATCCGAGATATATAACCCCTGCAGTATATACAAGCCTACATGCAAAATTTCAACTCTGTAGCTCTAATGGTCTAGGAGGAGTTTGCGTTGATCCAGACAGACGGACGGGTGGACGGACGGACGGACATAGCTATATGAACTCGTCTTGTCATGCTGATCAAGAATATATGGTCGGAAATGCTTTCGTCTATGCGTTGCACACTTCTGACCAAAGTTAATGTACCCTTTTTGCAAGAGTATAAAAACTTGCAAAGCCTACAACACCGTAGACCACCTTTTTGTGTATACCCTTATGAGCTATGAAAAATTAGTGTAAGAGCTTCGCCAAACTAAATTTACGACCTGTTATTTTACACACGGTATATTGACCTCGAGCCGGCTAAGTTCGATTTAAACTTCAATAGGTCGTAATCTAACCAGATATATAATAATATAATATGTATTGCTTCTATTGAAGATGATGTCGGTATTTGGTCTAGTTTTAAGTATTTTTACCTGTCATTTAGAATAGAATTCTTTTATTCTGTTCCCATGTGCATAATGGACGTTTTTGTTTGCAACAGGGATGGCTGATAAATGTTTTGGTAGATCAACTGGTCGAATGATAGTATCTTTCAGTTTTAGCTAGCGCTCTTGAGATGCCAGTATGATCTTGTATTGGATCGCATTTCATCATAATTCCATACACCCATGGGGTGATATGGTATAATAAAGACGCCAAAATGTATGTAACAGCCAAAAGGAAGCTTCTTCGACCCCATAAAGAATATACATTCTTGATCAGCACTTAGCCATGTCCTTCTGTCTCTCCGTATGAACAGCTCAGACTACAACAGGTAGAAGCACCGAAATGGGTAAGTAGACTAATGTAGTGTAAACTGTGATCAATATTATTTCAAATTTTTGCACGCCCCCATCCGCCCCTGCAATTTACACAAAAGTGTTTTTCTCGAAGATTATTCAAGCTAAAATTGATGTCTCTAAATTTACGCAAGTCAGTGAGACGACTAGCTTAATTTTGCTTTGAAGACATTAAATATTTTAAATTGATTCGAAACTATCAATGATATTTTCGATTATATTTGTAGCTTCCGAGAAAACTTGCATGTGTTTGAACCTATGTATTTCCTGTAATCTTTGTTCTTCGATTCTTTGGCTGCTTCATACAGTTCTTCAATAGAAAAGCATTTAAATTCAACTCCTGTCAATGAAATAGCATTTTGTGCAAATTATATAAATTATATTATAAATAAACATCTTATTTACAGATTTTTGCCAGTATTTCAACGAAATCAGCCACTGTGCGTGGACAACAACTATTCAAATGTTCCAAATGGGTCGTGTCAATGCCCAAACACATTTGAACTTCATAGTTGTATTACTTGTATGTTGTCATGTTGTATTACTCAAATGTACTTTCCCGCGAAAATATTAATCTTTAGATAGTTTTTAAATTGTACTAATATTATCCGATTATATAGTCAAAAAACGTAATCTCATCTCTGATGTCATTAAAAATGAAGCTTACTTTGCTGTGTGTATAAGTACATTAGAATAATTTAAGCAACAAGGCTAACAAACGAAAATAAAAGCCCAACCTCACCCTCCCCACCATGTCGCTAAGCACTGGAAAAAGTTTATGAAATCAAATGTGGTAGACGGAAGTCTCCATATAGGCTGAGACTCTGGTTTTTTTTCGGTGGATTACAAGTGATGGAAGTTGGAATAGACTGGATAAGGGGGTACTGGATTTATGTATCTATATATACATGGTATGTGTGTGTGTGTGTGTGTGTGTGTATCTAACATGGGCCTTTTGCAACTTGTTTGTTTTCTTTAACCACATATTTTACTCTACTCGTACTCGCACTTGACTCTTTGTACACTCGGCTTTGATTATACCCTGATTTTGTTGGTTGCTTTTGGGTATTTAGGATTTCAGATTTCAGCTTGAAAAGAAATTGGCGTATATTATATTTAAAATATTTAATGCCCTTTTGAAAGTGGCTTTTTTATAAATAATTATCTAAATGCTCCTGCAGAGTAATCTAATGTCGATGCTTGCTAATAAATTTCACTTTTACTTGAATTTTTTCTTGCCTTGTTTTAAGCTTGTACTTTTTAATTTTTCTTCGTATATCCTAAAGCTCTCTGGAAACTTTCTTTTTCCTAGAAGGCCTCCAAACACACGAAAAATAGAAAAGAAAATGCAGTAAATAAACGTTTCAAGACACAATTAGAGTTTGAAATTTGCTGCAATTTGTTGCTGCTGTAAGAGGAAGAAGAAGGCAGAACTGAACTGAAACTTTTACCATATTAAATTACTTTTTATGATGCAACCGAAAAAGAAAAGAAAAAAAAACAAAAATAAAAAGAGAAAAGGACGCACGCTACCTACCATTAAATTTTGGACTTAAACATTGAATATTTTGGCCGACACAAATAACTTGAAACTTGGCAAGTAAATCGTCGTGTTGTGTTGCCGCAAAAACCGCGTGTGCTAAATGAGCCAATAAGGAATGGCCTCAGACCAACAAGCAGAACCAGAACGAAACCCAAGGCCCCGCCTCCTGTTGCCTGCTGTCTCTATTCTCTTGTACTCTCCTGTCGCCATGTCGAAAACCGTTTCGACTCGATGGCACCTACCAAGATGTCGACTTTTCGAGTCGGTGAAGTGAAAGTGGAAGTGGCAACGACAGCACTGATAAGACATTCACTATGTAGCACGGGCAGAAACAGAATAGTCAAAGAACACGGAACAGATTTTAGCTCCATTTTGCCCCTTCAATTGATAAACTTGATCATACTCCTTGGGAATGTGGAGCATTGCTTAGAGAACGTGTATTAATTCATAAGAAATGCGTGTCGAGGTATGGGTGGCATGTCATGTATTTAAAGGGACTTGAATGTAAAGTTTAAAAGATTTTTATATGTAACTCACTTGCTCTATTCGACAGCTCTGGTTCAATGGGTTTGCCTCCATCCAGTCTGCCATTTGTGCCCCCATTTCATTTCATTCTTTTGCAGTTTCCCAGTCGTTGCCTTGTTCCTAGTCATAGCTACATTTTTTCCACTTTTAATGCTCCTTTTGCCTTTTGCTTCTCGGCTTTGGCCATTTACAACGGTTTGATAAGTAATACCCCCCTCCCACACACACACACACACACACACACAGTCACAGTCTCTCCATCCATAACCCAAAGGCAAACTCCCCGCATCCAAACCAAGCGAAACCATGAACAACTTTCCCACCAAATCGCTTCCAGGCTCTTGAAAATGAATGTGCAAATGGCATAGGCTATTTGCTAGACTTGTTGTATTTTGGATGTCTTCTCTCAAGTAGGTGCAAATAGTTGTTGGAGGCACAAACAACAACAACAAAAACATTACCAAAAAAAAAAAAAAAAATGAAGTAAGTAAGTCGTCTCGCCGACTTTGGTATACCATACACCAGTAAAGCAAATATTTCAACTTTATTAAACAAATGCATTTTACAAGCATATCTTAGTATCTCGCTCACTCAGTCATACGAGCACAATAGCGCCCCCACCAGCCAACGGCCAACTCCGGCCTTATGGAAAAACGTTTATATGCATAACTCGACTGTTTTTTGTCCGATTTTGATCAAATTTGGTATTTTGCTAGATATTAATATTAAATTTAAGTGTGCCAAATTTGATTGCATAAGGTAAAAAAATACGGGAGATAATCAAGTTTTTCAAATTACGGGGGCGGAAAAGGGCGTGGCAAAATTATACATACAAAATGTGTGCATTTACTAAGCGAATATACATACCAAATATGGTGTGTCTAGCTCTAATAGTTTTTGAGATGAACGCTTTTTTTAAATTGCGGGGGCGGAAAGGGGCGTGGCAAAAATTTGAAATAAACTTGATCACTCTACATACTACACGAGTCTACATACCAAATTTGGTGGCTCTAGCTCTTACAGTCTCCGAGATATACATAGGTGTTCATACGGACAGACGGACAGACGGACGGACAGACGGACGGACAGACGGACATGGCTAGATCGACTCGGTTGTTGACCCTGATCAAGAATATATATACGTTGTGGGGTCGGAGATGCTTCCTTCTGCCTGTTACATACATTTTGGCGACTTTAATATACCATTTCACCCTATGGGTGTATGGTATAAAAAGAAACAAACAAGAAAGGAAAAGAAAAGACAAGAAATAACATCAAGTCCTAGGCATCTTTTTATGGAGGGGTGTCTGTGAATAATTTTATTGCCTGGTTAGATATATATATATGTATATATGTATATATGTATATACCCACCATCACACCATCAAACACCCAGCCACGCACACATTTCGGTTAATAATTGAAACATTTCTTGCCATCTAGCATATCGGTCTAAACATCCTTCCGTTCTTTGACATTTGATACCATGCGTTTTCGACACTTCCGGTCAATTTAAGCTTTATAGTTTTCTTTCTGTGTGTGTGTGTGTGTGTGTGTGTGGTCGTTCGTTGCGTGTATTGACTGTAAATCGTTGTAAATTTCATCGAAAAACTCAACTAGCGCTGCATTTCAATTAACTTTGGTCCCTTTTCCTATCAAAAACTTTCTAAGAGTACGAAAAAAAGCAAGGAATTTACTCGTAAAGGATTCGTGCTCGTGTATTTGCTAAAAATATCTTTTTTTTGTACCCCTGTAAAGGGTATTATAATTTAAGTCAGTTATGTTTGTAAGGCAGTGAAGGAGACGTTTAGGCTCACACATACATACTTACATACATATATGTATATATATATATTTTTTTTTGTTCTAATCGGATCGGACTACTATAACATAAGCTGCCATAAAAATTATCGAGATATACGAACGATATAGGCTTTTTTAGAAATATCTCAATTAAAATATATGTAGGAAAGTTTTCTTAAAGTACGCCTAATGTGAAATTTTTGATGATATAGAAATATCTTATAAAAATATTTGGAAAACTAGAAAAGGAAATTTTTTGAAGACTTTTTCAAGAACTTTGCTTGAAAACTGTGACAAATCACTGGCCAAGTGCAGTTTTTGGACAATTTGTGAATTTTAAGAATCTAATCAAATAATAATTACCCTGCTAGATAGCATACAGTTTGAATGTATTTAGTCAGAAATCAGCTCGGAAGAAATTGTTCAAGTTTCGCAGTCGAACTTTGAATTTAAATGAATTTTTTCTCACATACTCTCGTTTCTATGTATCACTTTTGTGTTGTGCTAGAGGATCATTTTAATCAAATGATAAACGTTAAAAGATTATCCGCCTTATATCGTAATGCATATTTACTCCAATTATGCGTCAATAAACGCGACCTCAAAGTTTGTCAATAAAAATGAAACGTGTTAAGCATAGGGAATCATCAATTGTCCTTTCGGCAGCTGTGGCCTAATGAAAACATACGTAGGACACCAACGAAGGAAAAAAGAAAAGAGCAGAGGGATTCACACCAGTTGTTGGCTATATTAAAAGGAGCTGCAGGATGCCACATACGTATGTATATACATACACATGTGTATGTGTGTAGGGTGGAGGATGTCTCAGCAAATTGCTGCGACGACACGAAACGCATAAACCAAACGCATGCCTAATTTTCATGTAGTAATAGCGATGACCTACAAAACGAGGAGAATAGAAAAATATATGTACATATATACCTACATATATGCATACATACACATACACATACACATATAAGTATTAATATTTTGTATGGGTATGTAAATGTGTGTATTCCACCTTTTTCTTCTTCATCTTCATCTCTTTCACAAAAGGATGATAATAATTCGTGCAGTGTATGCAAATGATGCCAATTATAATCAATTTTCTGCAAAATTAGCAAATACATTTTTGTGGGCTAATAAAATTGCACGTCAAGTGCCTGCCACAGTGGTCTATAGTGGTCCTATCCAGGTACTTCATTTAATGGAGGTCACAAAAATCCACAAACACACACAGACAGTCAGACATCGAGTGGCCTTAAGTGTCATGTTTATGTGGAGCGTGAAAAGCAATCATTTTTATTGATTGAATAATTGACTTTGCCATAGTACCGTAACCTTTTCATCTAAAAGTTTAGCGTATAGAAACTAATAATATCGCAAGAAACTCGGATAAACTTTATTTCAGATTCGCTAAATAGCTATTGGTTGTTTTCATACTTTATAAAATTTCAGAGAACTAGTTTCTGCTGACCTCAATTTATAAATTCTTTCCAACATTGAGCAGGGGCATCAAAAAAAAACTCTTCACAACAAAATCTCAAGTTTTCATTGAAAATAGAAACGCGTTTCTAGGTGCGTTTAGTGGTCAATGGCAACAAGAGATTGTGGCTAATAAATAGGTCCTTTTAAGCTTTAAAGCATTTTTTATAATGGATTAGTTCAAGGCTATATTGCTTACCAAATAAAATTACTATTTTGACAGTAAAATCAGAGTCCCCAAGGGTGGATTGAGTCCAATTCTGATTGAAAAGTATAAACAACTCCGTAAATAACGATTTGAGTAAGAGTTTCATACACTCATTCAGTTCCATAACGAGTCGACTTAATGAGGCTTAAAACATTAACAAATTGAAGAAATAAAGATAGTAGTTGAACTCAACTTTTCGCTCAACTGAATTGAATGAATAAAAACCGAACTAAATGAATAAGACGAATAAGAACATTCTAATTTTAATAAATCATTAAACGGCTCGAGGTAAATGTTGGCAAAAACATCATTTTATACGGAGTAAGGAAAAATGTTATTGACTGTGCCAAATTTGATCGAAATCGGCAACCTTTATTATATAGTTGTAATATAAACAAATGATAAACAAGCCTTCACAGATAGCTACATGCGGTGCATTGCTGCCTATGATTGTAGGCCGTTCTTTCCCGAGCATGAGAATTTTAATATAAAGGAAAAGTAACAAAAACTTGCAAGGGTATAGACACTTCGGCGCTGCCGAAGTCAGCCCGAACTCTCTAGTGTTATTTCTTTTGGTCTATTCGTATGTTTATCCATTCCATGGCTAGGCTAACGTTTGCCATCTGTATGTAGTGATGTGATCTAACAGAATATTTATTAGACATCCCAGTTGCAAACAAAAACGTCCATTACGAACATGAGAACAGAATACAAGAATTCTATTCTAAATGACAGGTAAAAATACTAAAAACTAGACCAAATACCGTCCACAGGAAATCATCTTCCATAGAAATAATACATATATAATAAAATATATTTATAACACATCTGCATTCTTTACAATTTGGATAGCCGAATTTCTAATCATCATGAGTAGTTGACAGCATGGTTGCTTCTGCCGACATGCCATTGCAGTTGGACAATGTACTTGAAGTGGACACACACTGTTAACACTGCTTTCTGCTTCCTTGATGGACACAGCACTGCTTACGCTCATCTGACTTCCAACAGAGATTTGACTGCCCGTGCCCAAAGATATCTCCCTGGGAGTGAACCATTTATTATCATCCATCAGGATCCTTTTCACATCCTCCACATAAGTGCTGGCGCAGTAATAATCGTTCTTCCTCTGTATGACACCAGACTGGGTGGAGGTCTTCAAGACATCAACCAGCTGCTTTTCTACCGTTTCACGCTTCATCCGTGGATCCGTGGTCTGCGCAGGAATTCCAATATTTTTGCTTCGTCGACTGAAATTTCTGTGATTATAACAAATGAGAAGAAAAACAATGATATTCAAAAGAAAAGTTGCTACTAATAAAATTTCAAAAAATTTCGGAAATCAGAAAACGATCCGTATTGGCATGAATTTTGATTGAAATGAGACTACGAATCTATCCTTCCCCTGACATTGACTTTGGCGAAAGGCATGATAATTGACGTCAAAAGCAAGGCCAACCTGACATTTTGTTCGTCTAGAATCCTTGTTCTACTGTGCTTCTTTGATTTCGTTTGCAATTTTTATTTTGTTTTGTTTTAGGATTAAAAACACAATAAATTTCGAACACAAAAAGAGAAATCAGCTTGGCCTTGCTTTTTCCTTCACTCATCATGCCTTCGCCAAAGTCAATTTCAGGAGCTGGATAGATTTGTAGTCTCACTTCATTGTAAGTTGGTCTACAATACGTATCGTTTTTCTGGCTTCCCCTATTTTGATTATATTTTGTGCTCTTAAATTTATTAAAATGGAAATTTTTGTAGACCAAGGCAAACTTGTAGAATTCCTTCGGGAGCAAGTGGAGCCGCAACACATGTTTCAAATCTTGGAGCATTTCAAAAGTCAAACCCCGGAAGAGACCAAGTGGAGCACGACAGTGCAGCAGCTGCTTGAAATCTTGACGTCCTCCACACAGTCTGGTGTCATTCACGAGGAGGGTACATTTTACTTCGCCAACACCCATGTGGAGGACGTACAAAGGATAATGATGAATGAAGATCATTGGTTCATTCCCAGTGCTAGCCCCAGTGAGACTTCTTTGGGCAGCGCCAACCCACCACAGGTGCCTACAGCCACGGCAGCCACTAAGAGTCCGGAGTCATCGACGAATTCAGAGTCCACCCAAAGTACATTGTCCAACTGCAATGTCATGTCGGCAGAAGCAACCATGTCAATTTCCGAAGACGATTAAAAATTTGGTTATATAAATTGTTAAGAATGCAGATGTGTTATAAATAAATTGCATTACATATGTATCATTTCTATTGAAGACGATGTCCTGTGGACGATATTTGGTCTAGTTTTAAGTGTTTCCACATGTCATTTAGAAAAGAATTCTTGTTTTCTTATCCCATGTTCGTAATGAACGTCGATCAACTAGTCGAGGTAATGAACCAACTATTTATATTGTCTCCAACCAACATATGACATCTACTTAGATACCCTTTGTCATGACCAGAATTGTTTTTTTCCTACTATTTGTTATCTTAGCATTCTTAATTAAAGGAAGGAATTAAAGGATTAAAGGAAAATAAACATAGCGATTGGTGATCCTCAAATCTTGCTAAACTGGTAATACATTGAAATAGTCGAAACTTAAAATACTAGATGTATCGATCTTGTTCGAGGCATTCTACTACCATACTAATAAGCTTCGACAGGAAGCTTCTTATTTACATATGTCTTTTGTGGCCTTTTTCGGAGTTTTTTTGGTGTCTTTTCTGACGTCTTTTCTACCGTTTTTTCTGGCTTTTTTTCTTTCATGTTGTCTTGTATTCCTTTTAACAATAGGATATGGACAGGGCTCATCTTGATCACATTTCCTTTTGGATGCCTTTGATTTTCGGTTGAATTCCTGCATGGATGGTACAAGGTAACTAACAAACATGGGCTAACTTTAAGAGTTTCTTACCATTAATTGAATTTCTGTTATGTGCGCAAGTTAGTAGATTTCAGGCCTTTGCTCAAATATACAAATATTCATACAAATAAAATGAAAACTAGGCAAATAGTAGGCCGTCTGAACTCGTTCTGGTGGAGCACATGAATTCGATTTCATTATCGTTGTAACATTCTACGTAGGCTAACAACATTTTTCAGCCGAAATTTCAGTTAGAAAACTAATAAAACAAATTTTAGAATTATGACTACTCCGAAGTGCCAAAGCTAAAAAGAAAACGTCGGTTTATAAATGCCAAAAGGTCGTCAAAATAACCCGCAATGGATACCTAAATTTTTATACCATACACCCATAGGGTGAAATGGTATATTAAAGTCGCCAAAATGTATGTAACAGGCAGAAGGAAGCATCTCCGACCCCACAAAGTATATATATTCTTGATCAGGATCAAAAACTGAGTCGATCTAGCCATGTCCGTCTGTCCGTCCGTCCGTCCATCCGTCCGTCCGTATGAACACCTAGATCTCGGAGACTATAGGAGCTAGAGCCACCAAATTTGGTATGCAGTCTCGTGTAGTATGTACGCTTATCGAGTTTGTTTCAAATTTTTGCCACGCCCCCTTCCGCCGCCAGAATTTACATAAAACTGTTTTTCTTAAAAAGTATAGCAGATAGAAACATCAAATTTGGTTTATATACTCGTTTAGTTAGCGCGCAGAAAATAATTGTTCCAACTTTTTGCCACGCCCCCTTCCGCCCCCGGAATTCACATAACTCTCATTTTCTTAAAAACTTTGAAAGCTACCGACATTAAATTTGGTATGTAAGTTAGCCTAATAGACGCGCAGATATTGACTATTTAAAAATTTTGCCACGCCCATTTCCGCCCCCGAAAATTAAACAAAACTGATTTTTTCGAAAACTAACAAAGCTAAACTCACCAAATTTAGTATGTATATTGGCTTAGTATGCGCGCAGAATGCATATATTTCAATATGTTGCCACGCCCACTTCCGCCTCCATAATTTAGAAAAAACCGATTAGCTCTTGCAATTTTTTGACCATCGCGATCAAATTTGGCAGACTAATAAATCTTATCTATTTCTATCAAACTACCAAATTTAATTGAAATCGGACTAGAAACATACAAAATATACGTATGAACGTATTTTGCTACGCGATCCATAAGGGCAGAATTGGCCGTTGGCTAGTGGCGGCGCTAGAGTGCTCGTATGTTTGTAGAGTAAAAGATAGCATATGGTATGAGGCATGTTAAAACAATTTAATAGACATACATTTGGTTTTCGAAATTTTAAATATTTGTTTCCCCTGGTTTATGGTATACCCAAGTCGGCGAGACGACTTACTTACTTCATTTTTATACCCTTGCAAAAAGGGTATATTAATTTTGGTCAGAAGTGTGCAACGCATAGAAGGAAGCATCTCCGACCATATAAAGTATATATATTCTTGCTCAGCACGACGAGACGAGTTCAAATAGCCATGTCCGTCCGTCCGTCCGTCCGTCCGTCCGTCCGTCCGTCCGTCCGTCTGGATCAACGCAAACTCCTCCTAGACCGTAAGAGCTACAGAGCTGAAATTTCGCATGTAGGCTTGTATATACTGCAGGCGTTGTATATCTCGGATTCAGCCGGATCGGATCACTATATCATATAGCTCCCATACAAACGCCAAAGTCACGAACAGTGACTTTTCTCAATAACTTCGTTATTTTTTGAGCTATTGTCGTGAAATTTAATATTGGTGAGTTAGTTATACGTATAAACGACAATGCCAAATTTGATCAAGATCGGGTGACTATATCATATAGCTCCCATAGGAACGATCAGTCGAAAACAGTGACTTTTGTCAAAAACTTCGTTACTTTTGACGCGATTGCTTTCAAATTAAATATTTGTTAGTTTAGTATATCTGTTAATGACTGTGCCGAATTTGATAAATATCGGGTTACTATATCACATAGCTCCCATAGGAACGATCGGTGGAAAACAGTGACATTGATCAATATCTTCGTTATTTCCTATGCTAAGATTGTTGGCCATTCTTTCGCAAACATTAGCCTTTTTAGATAAAACGTTTTTCCACTTTGAAAAGGAAAGAGTTACCAAAAAACTTGCAAGGGTATACAAACTTTGACGCGGTCAAAGTTAGCCCCGTCCCTCTGGTTTTCCTTAAACTCACGTAAAAAGTTTAGGTATCCATTGCGGATTACCTGGCGACCTTTTGGCATTTATAATCCGACTTTTTCTTAGTTGTGGCACTTCGAAGTAGTCCTAATTCTAAAATTAGTTTTAGTAGTTTTTTAACTGAAATTTTGGCTTCAAAATGTTGTCAACCTACATAGAATGTTACAAGTAGAATGAAAGGGGGAGCTTACAATACGTATCGTTATTCCCATGTGGAGGATGTGCAAAGGATAATGGTGGATGAAAATGATTGCGAGTGAGACTTCTTTGGGCAGCACCAACCCAACACTGGTTGTAGGCACCTCTAGAGCCACTGCAGCCACTAAAAGTCCAAAGTCATGAACGAACTGTAGTGGCATGTCGGCAGAAGCAACCATGTCAATTTCCGAAGACGGTGAGTGGAAACTTGGCTATTCAAATTGTAAAGAATTCAGATGTGTTTTAAATATAGTTCAACTGATAAATCAATTGCTTCGTTATTTTCTGAGCTATTGTCGTAAAATATATTGATATATATATACACTCATATGTATATTATTAAATTATGTTGATGAAATTATAAAAAAAATATCAAAGAAGCTAACTTCGGCTATGCCGACGTTTATGTACCCTTGCATTTTTTTGAAATTTCTTCTCCTGCAACTCAATTCATCAATACACAAACAAAACATTATTTTTATACCCTTGCAAAAAGGGTATATTAATTTTGGTCAAAAGTGTGCAACGCATAGAAGGAACCATCTCCGACCATATAAAGTATATATATTCTTGATCAGCACGACGAAACAAGTTCAAATAGCCATGTCCGTCCGTCCGTCCGTCCGTCCGTCCGTCTGGATCAACGCAAACTCCTCCTAGACCGTTAAAGCTACAGAGCTGAAATTTTGCATGTAGGCTTGTATATACTGCAGGCGTTGTATATCTCGGATTCAGCCGGATCGGATCACTATATCCTACAGCTCCCATACAAAAATGGCAAAGTCACGAACAGTGACTTTTCTTAATAACTTCGTTATTGGTTGTTAATTTAACATATAAGCGCCTACGCCAAATTTGATCAAGATCGGGTGACTATATCATATAGCTTCCATAGGAACGATCTTTCGAAAACAGTGACTTTTGTCAATAACTTCGTTACTTTTGCCGCGATTGCTTTCAAATTAAACATTTGTTAGTTTAATATATCTGTTAATGACTGTGCCAAATTTGATAAATATCGGGTTACTATATCACATAGCTCCCATAGGAACAATCGGTGGAAAACAGTGACTTTGATCAATATCTTCGTTATTTCCTATGTAGGCCGTTCTTTCGGAAACATTAGCCTTTTTAGCTTAAACGTTTTTCCACTTTGATGGATATAGGTAAGGAAAGAGTTACCAAAAAAATTGCAAGGGTATACAAACTTTGACGCGGTCGAAGTTAGCCCCGGCCCTCTGGTTTTTTCTTCCATCATTCCCTAAGCAAAGCACGGCACGCATCCACATACAGTTCATGTATCGTTGCGTCTTTTTATACCATACACCCATAGCGTGAAATGGTATATTAAAGTCGCCAAAATGTATGTAACAGGCAGAAGGAAGCATCTCCGACCCCACAAAGTATATATATTCCTGATCAGGATCAACAACCGAGTCGATCTAGCCATGTCCGTTCGTCCGTCCGTCCGTCCGTCCGTCCGTCCGTCCGTCCCTATGAACACGCAGATCTCAGAGACTATAAAAGCTAGAGCCACCAAATTTGGTATGTAGACTCGTGTGGTATGTAAATGTATAGAGTTAATTGGAATTTCGGCTACGCCCCCTTCCGCCCCTAGAATTTACATAAGACTGTTTTTCTTAAAAAGTATAACAGATAGAGACATCAAATTTGGTTTAAATACTCGTTTAGTTAGCGCGCAGAAAATAGTTGTTCCAACTTTTTGCCACGCCTCCTTCTGCAAATTATATAAAACTGATTTTTTCGAAAACTAACAAAGCTAAACTCACCAAATTTAGTATGTATACTTGCTTAGTATGCGCGCAGAATGTCTATATTTTAATATGTTGCCACGCCCACTTACGCCTCCATAATTTAATAAAAATAGATTGGCTCTTGCAATTTTTGGATCATCGCGATCAAATTTAGACTAATAAATCTTATCTATTTCTATCAAACTACCAAATTTAATTGAAATCGGACTTGAAACATGCAAAATATACGCATGAACGTATTTTGCTACGCGATCCATAAGGGCAGAATTAGCCGTTGGCTAGTGGCGGCGCTAGAGTGCTCGTATGTTTGTAGAGTAAAAGATAGCATATGGTATGAGGCATGTTAAAACAATTTAATAGACATACATTTGGTTTTCGAAATTTTAAATATTTGTTTCCCCTGGTTTATGGTATACCCAAGTCGGCGAGACGACTTACTTACTTCATTTTTATACCCTTGCAAAAAGGGTATATTAAGAAGAAGCATCTCCGACCATATAAAGTATATATATTCTTGATCAGCACGACGAGACAAGTTCAAATAGCCATGTCCGTCCGTCCGTCCGTCCGTCCGTCTGGATCAACGCATACTCCTCCTAGACCGTAAGAGCTACAGAGCTGATTTTGCATGTAGGCTTATATATACTGCAGGCGTTGTATATCTCGGATTCAGCCGGATCGGACCACTATATCATATAGCTCCCATACAAACCGCAAAGTCATGAACAGTGACTTTTCTCAATAACTTCGTTATTTTCTGAGCTATTGTCGTGAAATTTAATATTGGTGAGTTAATTACACTAATAAACGACTATGCCAAATCAAGATCGGGTGACTATATCATATAGCTCCCATAGGAACAATCTTTTGAAAACAGTGACTTTTGTCAATAACTTCGTTACTTTTGACGCGATTGCTTTCAAACTAAACATTTGTTAGTTTAATGTATCTATTAATGACTGTGCCAAATTTGATAAGGATCGGATAACCATATCATATAGCTCCCATAGGAACGTTTGGTGGAAAACAGTGACTTTGATCAATATCTTCGTTATTTCCTATGCTAAGATTGTAGGCCGTTCTTTCGGAAACATTAGCCTTGTTAGCTTAAGCGTTTTTCCACTTTAATGGCTATAGGTAAGGAAAGAGTTACCAAAAATGTTGCAAGGGTATACAAACTTTGACGCGGTCGAAGTTAGCCCCGGCCCTCTGTTTTTTTTTTTTTTGCATAGGGGGGAAAGCATTGAAAGCCGAAAAGTGTGGGACTTGGTATCGACCTTGCTTAGGGGTCACCTCACCGCACTAAAACCTACCCTACTTCCGTATACCTCTCGCGGAACCAACGCTGAAGTTATTACTTCACGAGGGGGAGATGGCATGAAAGCCTCATCTAGATACTCATCTAGAGTTTGAATTCTGGTTGCGCTGATGTTCAGTGCGACGCAGGGACTTTATGATCACTGCAGCTAGGTGGCTAACTGCGAGCCAATTGTTTTGCGAGCTCAGTAAGATATCCATCAAGTCATGGACTATGAATGGCCTCCCAATGCCTTGGCTTAGCTCTTAGTGAATCGCGGACAGACAAAAAGGACATGCTCTGCGTCCTCAATCGGCCCCGTACAGTATGTGCAGTAGGGGTCAGATTCGTGCTTAAATCTATGCAAATATGATTTAAAACACCCGTGTCCCGTTAGGAGTTGCGTCAAATAAAAATCTGTTTGACCGTGTGGCCGACTCACTCACACCCAAGACCGCACAGCGGTCCTGCCATGTGCGAATGGACACCTCTCTTTTTTGAGCTGCTGTACTGTTGCTTCTTGCCTCTAAAGCAAGTATCTACCTCTAAAGTTTTATATCTAATACTATCATATTTGGTAAATTTCATGGGGATACTCTAATTTCTGCACCTATGTTTCTTAAAGAACTAGATGATATAGTGGTCCGATCCTGATAATTTTCATACTTTATCTTACCCGTGTTATAAGTAGCTCAAATACCAAGTTTCGTCGATATAGCTCTTAAGATGGATAAGTAAAACACATTCGCACCGATGGAAGGACATGGCTATATCGTCTCAGCTTCTCATGCTGATCAAGAATATGTATACTTTATGGGATCGGAAACGTATTCTTCTGTGCGTTACAAACATTTGACCAATTTTATAATACCCTCTGCAAGGGTATAAAAAATGTTTGCATGGGTTTCGCAAGTGTCCTGGTGCCTATGCCGATAGAGTGAACACGTTTATTATAATGGTGGAAATTTTACTAAATGCAGAAAAAGTCCTGGAACTCCTTCCCAAGATGCTGGAGCCGCAAAATTTGCGCCAAATCCAAAAATATTTCAGAATTCAGATGACTGATGCGATCAAGTGGGAAGACCTCCACCCAGTCTGGTGTAATATAGGAAAATAATGCATTTTACATCGTCGAAGTCCATGTGGAGAATGTGAAATGTATGATGACGGATAATCTGTTTTCTTTATTTTGCACATTTCCAAGCAAACTTATATATATACTCCTGTTTGAAGGGTATACAAAAACTTAAGAGATGAGAAAGTTTTTGGTCGAGTTTTGGCTTTTTGTAATTTGTCTAGTAAAAGAAATTCTTTGACATTGTAGGCAATATTTAAACATTTTCTAATTTAATTTGGAGACCAACATAAGATTTCTTTATTCTGTCCAAATAGAAAGTTTTGCACATTTTTGCCGCTTGAAACTTGTGTGTGGTTAAAGAACTAATAGGTGTGTGTGTGTGTGTGTGTAGATGGTAATTTGCTTTATACATATTAACAATGAAGTCAAATTAAAAACTTTTCAACTAAGACAAATGTTTGCATTTTTGTCTCATAACTGGAGTCCCATCTACACACACACACACACACACACACAAAGGCAGAAGAGACACGTGCAACGTAATCGTAAGTTTTATCATAATCATGCTCTGCTTCATTATCATTCGCACTATTACCATTTGCATCATTATCTTTATTGGGGCTCCCTTTAGTCTGATTTTCCAACTTGTCGCCGTCCTTCGTTTGTTGTCCTTCGCCGATTGATTTGGCTTCAAGTTGAGCAGCAAAAAGAGTTGAGTTTGAGTTAAGTTTGAGCGACAAACCAACAAACAAACAGAAGCCAAAGCGAAAATGGCCGAGTTACGGCAGTCGTCAAGCAAAGTCAAATAGCACAAACTATGTAGAAAAGGAAGCAAACTGTCTGTTTTTCTCTCTCTCCCCTGTGTGTGTGTGGGTATATATGTAGTCCTGTACATGCGTCTATAGGTATATAGAAATTTGTAGCAAAAATAAGCATACGCACTGTTGTCGTTGTCGTCGTCATCGTCATCGTTTTCCTTGTCGTTGAGTAAGTAAGTAAGTCAGTAATAGACGAGAGGCCACAATGTCTACTGAGTAAGTGAGTCCGGGTAAGAGATGATGCTGTAGCCAGGGCTGGAAAACTACTTTAAACTAAATATTTCTAGGTCTTTGCATCTATCAGATTCAGACTATGCAAACAAAATTACTTGAAGTAATATAAATCTTTAACTGTATTTGTATATATAAAAAAACTAGATGCAATAAGAAGATAAAAAGTTTGATAGTTGTTCCTTTTTAAACTTACAATATTCAGAATACATTGGTTATTTAAAATCAAATTGTATCCAAAAAGAAACTTCAAGCAATATTCATGATTGATTGTCATCCCTGGCAATATGAATAAAAGAAGTGGGGACTGATGACGTGAGCTCAATGTGAAACGATGCCAAAGCCAAAACCCAAATTTAACTTCCAACTTCAAGACAATTCAAATTTGATGTCACTAGGTAAGGGAGATTGCTGCACACGCTACATATAGGGTCATACATATGTATAATCCGCATATATAGACACACATATATATATGTGTGTGTGTGTGTGTGTGTGTGTGTTTGATTGTGGAACAGGAACTGCTGGCATAGCAGACATCAAGGGGGTCTACTCTACGACAATAAAGATGATTATGATGATGAGCAGGATGGGGTCATGTGGTTGGGGAGCCGGTTATGGGGATGTTGATGACACTGCCAAATAGTTGTGAGATAGAGGAGAATAGTGCGTATGGCAATGCGTGTGTATGTCTACATATTGTATGTGTGTCTATATGTATGTACATAATTTTCCACAAAAAAAACTTAGTAAACAGTAACACGTTTCATATTCGCTCACTATTTGGCACTTTGTCAGAGGGATATTAATATTTTAATTAATAACTTGTGAGCGGATTCGATCTCTATATTATAATTCGATCAATACCCCATCTATCCATTCATCTAACTTAATTTGCCTTTAACTTATTACATTATCGAATGCAAACTTTTATTTGTGACCATTTGGGTATGGTATTTAAAGGGTATTCAAACTTCCAAAGTGTTTCGCTACACTTTGAAACTTGTTTTGATATTCCCATTTATTAAATATCGAATCAATTTCGATGCCAATAAATAAGCCGTGGCAAGCGAAAAAGTATTTACCAATATGTTAAATGATGGCAACAAAACAACACGTATTGAAATGAAATGAAAATACAGATAAAAATGACAAATATGTTTGGTCTTTAAAACCAAATAAAAATTAAAAGTGAAATAAGGATAGGAATAAGGAATAAACAAGGATTCCATTGAGAAGAAAAAAAAACCCAATCTTTATTTAGTTAATTCAAAGCATGAAATCATTTTATTTACATAGTACCGAGCTTATGCTAAGCTATCGGACCATACGAATAAATATTGGTCATATTTTTTAGCAGTTACGACAAGTTATTGTTTTTGTTGTTGTTGAAAAAAATATGTTTGGATGTGTTATCTATTTTAGTATTCAAAATATCGCTTGCCGTACGAATTATTATTGGTAAGGGTTAGTATATAAGAAGTTTTGGTCTCTAGAGGGTGACAATTGCTCTTAGAAGATCTTATTCTAATGAGACTCACACCCACGTTTTCTGGGTTAAAAGCAATTATTATTTTAGGCTCGGCGTTGGCCACCTGACATCCTGCGGTTGTCATATTTTAGGCTAGTCTTAAATTACAAGTGTATATAATATATATTTCATTAGTGCATCTGATTTGATGAAGCCGCTTCAGATGAACACAATGTTTAATCTTAAACACAATCAAAATAATTGTTGGAAGAATGGATTAAATATGGTAATGCTGAAAAGCGAATAATAGAAAACAGTTAGCGAAAAGGTTAAACTAATTTTTTTTTTTTTTTTTTTTTTTACCAATTCTTTTTATTTACAATCTGTCCTTGGACAATCAGTAAATTTGGAGATACATAAAAACATAACAGGAATAGTCGGCTCCACTGAGTCAACTATTATATATAAACTCTAAGTTGTACAGACGAGTAATTAAATCTACTTAAGTATTTATACATGTGTATTATATTTATAGGTATATATATTTATATTTATGTATATGTACATATATAAAACAAAAGTTAAATCCTATTTGGAAGATCTAATATATGTAATCTTTTTAGTCTTCTTGTTGTTATATTATTAAGTAGACTTAGAGCTAATGAGTTTGGGTGGTTGTGCAGTCTGTCAATATATCTAACACTAAACTCTGCTATTTCATCCTTTACAAATGGTATATTAAGGTCATTATGTATTTCAGCATTGGAAACATACCAAGGTGCGTTAACGATTGTGCGTAAACTAATTGTACACAAAATTGAGTTCTACAAACATTTGAAAAGTCACAACAATTAACTTGAAAAAATACATTTATTTACAGTAGCTAATTAGCTCACAAATTAGATAAAACTGACGAAGCAGCACTAAAGACATGAGAGCAAGGATATCTTCTTTACTTATTTTCTTAGAGTGAATAATGCGATATATGAACTAGACAGCCATTTCATGCGTTAACCATTTAGAAATTTAGTCAAGTCTATGGGAAGTACTCGATACAGTTCTGTTTCATTGTATAAAGAAAGTGCTAGACATTATGGCCATTCACAAAATGAATTATGAACAATAAAAGTGAAAATATCAAATCCCATTAAAAGTATCAAATAAAATCGGCCTAACTTGTTCGAACGACAACAACGTACACACATACACACAAGACTCAAAGAGGTCCCTGAGAAAAAAGAACAACAATAAACAACGAAAGAGAGACGGCAAGAGAGAGAGAGAGAGAGAATATGCACAATAACAAAACATTACGGTGGAAGGGGAAAGAAAATTCAACTTTTTAACTTTTCCTAATTTTTTGCCTTTTTTTATGGTAGAAGTAGTTAAACTCTTTCAACACAAAACCATGTTTCAAGCTAAACTAAAGAAACAAAAACAAAAATAAAAAAAAAGTTGTTTTTGCGCCAAGATTTTGCAAACCCGGCACACACTGCTTTCCACATACTACACCAACCACTCCCACCAAAAATAGACGCCAAACAAATGTAAGAAGTTTTCTTTCTTGTTCCTTCTCCCATGTACATACATACACATATATACACATACATACATACATACGTGTGTATTCTTTTACTCGTTTTCGTTACTCGTCCTAGTAAAGACTCTCTGAAAATGTAATAAAAAATGATGTTGAACATTTTTAAAACCATGTCACTTGTTTGTCGTCTTATTTTTTGCTTTCTACAAACACACTTGTGAGAAGGGGAAGTTGGAGGGCGTTTGAATTTTTAACATTTGATCGAAGAAGGATGTATTCAAATATGTAGATGATCGTGTCAGTGTGACTTAACTTTTTGCTTACGCAACTTAACTCCTTTCCAAATGTTTCAATTGTATATGTAAAGCATGACCAAGCATTACGAACTAGGCATTACTAGCTAAGCAATGTAATGTTTGTTTAAGTCTTTTAAACTCATTTACAAATAATAATATGTTTTTCATCATCATTATAGCTGCTAATCTAGCTGATACACGTTGCGTATTCGTGATATAAAAACCGATTCTAAAGACATTTCAATCGGTAAATAATAACAAACATCAAAAATACGTAAATACTCAGATCTAGTTTTTAATTTCTGCTCGTTGTTAAAAATGAATTAGTGCTAGATAGATTTTAGACGACTAAATTCCTATCCTACAATTCAATACTAGTTGTCAATGATTAGTTAACGCAATGTTTAAACTAAAGACTTATCAAATAAACACTGCGTATACGCAATATGTTATTACGATAAATGGCATGCCAAACGCTATTGTTAATACTAAAAAGAAAAAGAAATGTTGATAAAACTAAACACTTTTTTGAAATCTATTTATCCTTTTTTAATTTTGGTAATGAAAAAGTGTGTGTTAAGATCAAAACTAAGCTGCAAAAGTGGTAAGCGCGCTATGTGATACGTATACGCCCCGTGTTCACATAAAGAATTCATGCCACTTGTTGAGCATTTAATTGAAAAGTCAATTAACAACCAGAGGGCCGGGGCTAACTTTGACCGCGTCAAAGTTTGTATACCCTTGCAAGTTTTTTGAGTAAAAGGTCTAATATTTGCGAAAGAACGGCTTAGGAAATAACGAAGTTATTGATCAAAGTCACTGTTCACCACCGATTGTTCCTATGGGAGCTATATGATATAGTCGCCCGATATTAATTAAATTTGGCACAGTCATTAATAGTTATGCTAAACTGAGAAATATAAATTTTTATGACAATTGCTTCAAAAGTAACGAAGTAATTGACAAAAGTCACTGTTTTCGAAAGATCGTTCCTATGGGAGCTATATGATATAGTCACCCGATCAAATCTGGCATAGTCGTTTATATGTGTAATTTACTCACCAATATTAAATTTCACGACAATAGCTCAGAAAATAACGAAGTTATTAAGAAAAGTCACTGTTCGTGACTTTGGCGTTTGTATAAGAAGCTATATGATATAGTGATCCGATCCGGCTGAATCCGAGATATACAACGCCTGCAGTATATACAAGCCTACATGCAAAATTTCAAAATTTCAAAATTTCTCTGTAGCTCTTTCGGTCTAGGAGGAGTTTGCGTTGATCCAGACGGACGGACGGACGGACATGGCTATTTGAACTCGTCTCGTCGTGCTGATCAAGAATATATATACTTTATATGGTCGGAGATGCTTCCTTCTATGCGTTGCACACTTCTGACCAAAATTAATATACCCTTTTTGCAAGGGTATAAAAAAAAAACGTAAATAATAAATATATTTCATGAATTATTTTCGACATAAACAATAAGCAATATATATAATCAACAAACAATTGCAATTTGCCCAAAAAAGTATGCTACACTATTTGTAAAAAAGATTGCCAGATTAATCGAAATCGAATTTATTAACCGTAATTCTTGCGGTACTCCATACTTTCTTTGAGCTCTTCAAGTTGAAGTTTCATCAGGCTAAACTGATGTTTGTTGTTGTGATCTCAGACATATTATTTAATACGATTTGGTTTTTTTAATTCCCCTTACTAGGCGAATAGAAGAAGAGAAAAAATAAAAGTTCTATTCATTAAAAAACAAAGCA
The DNA here is from genome assembly GCF_018902025.1 of Drosophila willistoni. Taxonomy (NCBI): domain Eukaryota; kingdom Metazoa; phylum Arthropoda; class Insecta; order Diptera; family Drosophilidae; genus Drosophila; species Drosophila willistoni. The sequence continues at coordinate 3,382,023 of NW_025814053.1, forward strand.
AAGAATTTGCCATGACTTTTTTACAAAGGTCCTTAAAATTAGCAGTTTGTCAATTAAGGTATTTTATTTCGATATCCATATATACGTTTTGTAATTTATTCGACATCTACAATTCACAATGTTAATCATTGAAATGAAATGCGTAAATTCACATCATTTAAATCAAAAATTTAGTAGCATATTTTATTACCCAGAAAGCTTCATGTAACAAGCATATTTGGTTACATTTAAATTTATAATTGTCATTGTTGCAAGCAATTATAAACAAAATTAAAAACCTAAAATCTACAAAACATCAAAAAATTTGTGCCCTGCCATGTAATTTACACATTTCTATGGATGCATTGTATGAGACTGAAATTCTAGATCTAGCAGCACCTCTATCGCCTATCTAATGAATAGTAAATATGCACGTACGAATGTGTGTGTATGTGTGTATGTTGCATTTTATACATAGAAGCAAAAATTCAATCATATTTAATTATGTATTTTGAATCTGAAATCTAAAGTTTTTATTTAAATTTATTCTGTGGCTACCAATTTTGGAATACCCAAATGAGACACAGGGTATATCAGCTAAGTAATGAGCCATCTGGGCTCATTTTCGTTCACACAATCAATTCAGATCAGTTATTCACTCACTCACTTGTTTTGTTGTTCATAGACTCACTTGTTCACCTCTTTAACGAAAAAATGGGATCTATTTGATTGCATCTATTTACTCAGTAGCCAATATAGAGTACCTTAAAGTCTGTTTATGGCTTTATCCGAACAAAAGAAACATTTCTAACTCCAACCACGTTCGATGTTGGCAACACAATGAAACCAAAAGCGAAATAAAAACCAAATAGCAAAAAATATTCCTAACTCATTTTCAGTTTAGTTGAGTCTATGTTGAGCCCTGGACTCGGAAAATGAAAGGCAATGTTGTTTGTTGGCTTTGCCTTTAATTGACTTGAAATTGCCTGACAATTTGTTTGGCTTTACCATGAACACGGACTTTAGGACAATGTGTTAGAATTGTTGTTGTTTTTGTTGGTGGTTGTCTTTGTCCTGTGGGTCCTTTGCCTAGATTATTGTTATTAGCCAATTCTAGTCAATTTTCATAGCAATGTTGTTTTCGAATTGGTCAGTTTGTGAGAGCTTTGCTATGAAATATTGCAACATATTTGATCAAATTAAATAAGTATTAACCTTTCGATACCTTTTATCAGGTACAGCCCAATATATTTTCCAAAATAACTGATTTGAAAAGCTTTACTTTTAGCTTTCTGTTGACTTGTAGTTGGATTTGTTCTACATCCTTTGTAGCAGAAATGCGTTTTCATAATGATTTACTTAATTTATCTAAGTCTTTACATAAAGATTGTAGCTTTTTATTCGTTTCAAATTTGGCATTTTATATTGGATCAAAAGAAAAGCCTATTATAGATCGTCAACATATTACACCCAGCCGGAAATAGTCACTGAAGAAAATATAATTGCCCTACCGTCAATATTGTGAGACATGGGTGGTTATATTAGTGGCCTGCCGGCATTATGCTGAGATCGAGATCTATTTGCCTAACTTAAGTCCTCAATTAGCTCGATTTTAGTAGGTGAAGAAGAGGTCTACAATATAATTGGACTGGAGCTCAAGTTCCGAACATGAATGAATACAAAATTATAAATGCTTTTAATGCGATATGGGTTGGAATCGTATTGAAATAATTTTTTTATTTTCTGTCCAAGTGATTACTAAGCTTCTTACATTTTAACAGTTGTAATTAGATAAGTAAGTGATTACTACAGTGCTTAATTTTTAACAGTAGTAATCAGATCACAATTTAGCATAAAAGTAATGAATTACAATTTACTTTTGGGGAAGAAAGTGATCCCAATAGTAAATAGTTTTGTAATCGATTTTCTTGTAGTTTGCTCCTTTTGAAAGTACAAGGACAGTGTGAGTGATTTCATTTTTGTCTATTCTAATCTAAGTTTTAGGCAAACTGTCTATGAAAGGCGGAAATGCCCGTGTAAAAGTTAGCTACGTTGTGATCTAGATGTGAGCCAAGTAAGCATTGCGTAAGCGATGAAGTAATCAATGAAATTCCGGCTGCGGAAACCCTTTTGTCCGTTTTGTATTGTTTTCAATTGCAATCTCTTTTAAAGTAATGTGGGCAAACAATTAAGTTTTGTATATACCTAATATACATATATATATAATTATATACATACATACATGGGTAAGTAAGTATGATCATAATTTATGGTGTATACCATGTATTTATTGGTCTGTACAAGCCGTATTACACCGTAGCGTAAAAGCAAATGTAATTAAAGGAAGCTTTGCTCATTTTTGTCACGTAATTTACTGTTGCAAAATGTGCCATCTACAGTTACACACACATACACACACCATATGTACATATGTACATATAAATATACCTACATATCTATGTATGCACATACGTAATGTAATGTATGTATGTATGTATGTATGTATGGTTATATGTTCAGTATCAAAGAAACGCACTAATTAGCCACGCCGGCCATTACAATTGAAAGTGAATTGTTGTTGCAGCTTGATAATGGCGCTTTGTAATTGCTCTGTTGTCGTCATGACAAATTTTTGTGCCCAATTGCATTTTGTTGCGGTCCGGCATTAACCACATTGATTCATTGACACACACAAAATCTCCCACCAACTTGAACGAAATGCACCAATACAAAACACCACATCCAACCACGAATATAACATTCAAATCATTTTATGCGAACGATTTGCAACGAAGTGCAACAGACAAAAATGACTTTCGACTATGCCAAACCTGGTAAACTGGTCTTATCTAGCCATTGGCCATGTAGCGGTCAATTTGGTACTATCTTTTTATTTTGGATGTCTTAATAGTTAATATTCAACCGTAGGATGAAATTGATTAAAATTTTAAAATATTTGTAATTGGTAAAAACAGAAAACAACTCAACGTTTATTAAGCAGGCACGTCGATACCTCTTTCAAGCACCCACAACAAACATTTTGGCTTTTTAACAATTTCATGTCAGTCTGATTATCTGTTAGTCAGTCTCTTGGAACCAAGTCAGTGCGAACAAATTTAATACATCATACATATATCCCAATTTCAATAAAATCGAATAAATAGAACAGAACATGTGGTCAATAAAAGATTGCAGGCGTATGTAAACTTCGTCTTATATCTTTGATATTTCACATTTTTGCCTACATACATACATACATATATGAAAAACTAAAACTTTTTGGATATTTATATCGAAAATAGAAATCAAAGTGGATAATTTGAGCAATTGACAGTCGAATAAAATTAAGACAAATCTCTTTGACCGGTGAAAGCACAGAAGAACGAACAGAAACACAGAAAAAGTGTCCCCCATACACACACAAAAACACACACAATACACTAATCCAGGGAAGACATTTCCGGCAAAATATTTTGCTACTGTTTATCGCTTGTCCATCTTTTCTTGTCCATTGTTCCATCCAATCAAAGTTCTCTGGCAGAGCTGAAAAAAACAACTAGAAATTTACGACAGTGCCCAATTATTTGTGTTATATTTGACATTAGTAGGATAAAAATGTGAAAATTATTGAGTAATATGTCACACATTTTGTGCTGGCCTCTCAACTATTTCGCACAGATGGAAACCTTTACTATACCATAAGAATACGAACCCGGAAATCGATAAGCAACGTGGATGCGTTGGGAAAATATTTACTTGACTTTGACATGAAAAACAATTTATTTCCCACGACGGTTTCTGTCAATTTCCACACACACACACAACCTGGCACTGTTAAGGAAAGACCATGAAAAGAAAACCAGAGGGCCGGGGCTAACTTCGACCGCGTCAAAGTTTGTATACCCTTGCAACTTTTTTGGTAACTTATTCCTTACCTATAGCCATCAAAGTGGAAAAACGTTTAAGCTAAAAGGGCTAATGTATCCGAAAGAACGGCCTACAATCTTAGCATAGGAAATAACGAAGATATTGATCAAAGTCACTGTTTTCCACCGATCGTTCCTATGGGAGCTATATGATATAGTTACCCGATCCTTATCAAATTTTGCACAGTCATTGACAGATATATTAAACTAACAAATGTTTAATTTGAAAGCAATCGCGTCAAAAGTAACGAAGTTATTGAGGAAAGTCACTGTTTTCGAAAGATAGTTCTTATGGGAGCTATATGATATAGTCACCCGATCTTGATCGAATTTGGCATAGTCATTTATATGTGTAATTAACTTACCAATAAAATTCACGACAATAGCTCACTAAATAAGGAAGTTATTAAGAAAAGTCACTGTTCGTGACTTTGCCATTTGTATGGGAGCTATATGATATAGTGATCCGATCCGGCTGAATCCGAGATATACAACGCCTGCAGTATATACAAGCCTACATGCAAAATTTCAAAATTTCAAAATTTCTCTGTAGCTCTTTCGGTCTAGGAGGAGTTTGCGTTGATCCAGACGGACGGACGGACGGACGGACATGGCGATTTGAACTCGTCTCGTCGTGCTGATCAAGAATATATATGTATACTTTATATGGTCGGAGATGCTTCCTTCTATGCGGTGCACACTTTTGACCAAAATTAATATACCCTTTTTGCAAGGGTATAAACATAATTTATTATATGAACAAGAATATCTATGATCAAAAAGGTGTAGCTTTTTGTTATATAATTTCAAAATTTTCCAATTAGTCAGCTAAACAAGTATAGACGATTTTGAAGAATTTATTATTAAGTTCCCTTAAAAGGAAATCGAAAGAATTAATTTTATTGATTTTGAACTACCATAATACGATTCTAAGATTATTATTTGTATATCTAAACGTTCAGATTTGAAATCAGCTAACTCTAATAATCTACATATAGTATATCTTATGATTAATGTTTAGTTTATCTAAAGAACAATTCGCTGCTATTAATTTGTATTAAAAATTTAATTGCCATAATTATTTTGCTCAAGCTGAAGTCAGAGAGAGCGAGATTTGAAGATGTAGAGGAATGGAATGCGTAAAATCGAGATCAGACAGCAAAACCCCAAAAATGTTTACATATTAACGCTGAGTTTAAGTGCCAGCGTTAAGCTGAGCCGTATTACAACCGCATGTATGTACACAGGTGAGAAGTGAAGTCGTGGCTAGGTAGTAGGCTATGCCGGGCTGCCACTTAAGTCGGGCAACGACCGCAGCAAGTGCATAAATGGAAAGGTGCAATCCTCCATCTCTATTTTCATCTCCATTTGCAACACCATTTGCTTTATTCTCTATCCAGCCAATCCGCACATTTTGCGGTTAAGTTCCGTGGCATTCCATTTCCATGTTATGTACATACATACATACATACATACATACATACATACATACATACATACATACATACATACATACACACATACATACGTACATACATATATATGTGCAGCTGTCTTTTAGGTTTACATTTCTCTTCCTCTTGTACAATATTTACACTATACTTGGCTTAGTTGGCACCATAAAATTAGGCAATGTCCTTAAGCTGAAATTATGCTTTCAACTGAAAGTAAGGCAAAACTTTCAAGGACAGCATGCAACAAATTAAAATGACTTTTTTGCTTTGTCAGCTGTTTTTATAGCAAACCTGAACTAAGGGACAACAGCTCTTGAAAATGAAATAGTTTTTATTTAAATTCTATTCCATTCCGTTGCCATCACCCTCTTCAGATATAGGAAATCTTGCTTGAATGGGATCTCTTTTCTTTGGCTCTCGTTTGTGGAGATTCCACTTAGGTTTCCGTAAAGGGCGCCCAAGTGGGACGCTTCGTAGTAGCCTCAGGACAATCGCAAACACAGGATTCTTCTCCAGATTCTATATAGCAACGGCAATCACATGTGGGAGTTATTTCTTGGATTGTGCTGGCTTCCAGATTGGCAGATTCTACCGAGGTTTCAGTGAAGGGCGCCCAAGTGGGTCGCGTTACGGAGACGTCAGGACAATTACAAATGCACGAATCTTCTCCAGATTCAATAAAGCAAGTACAATGACATGAGGGATCTGTTTCTTTGACCGTTTTTGGAAATTCCAGCGACGTTTCAGTAATTGGGGAAAAAGTGGGTTGATTCTTAAAGCCGTCATTTTCTCCGTGTTTAAGAAAACAACTATAATTGCATGTGGGATCAGCTTCTTTGACCGTTTGTGGCAATTCCACCGACGTTTCAGTAATGGGCGACCAAGTGGATTTGTTACCAAAGGCATCAGGACAATAGCAACTGCAGGAATCTTCTCCAGATTCAATAAAGCAAGTACAATCACATGAGGATTCTGTTTTGGGTTCCCCGTTTTTATGCGATTTATTGAGAACTTTTGTCCTAAATTGCTTTATGGGTTTCGTGTTTAGAAGAAATATTGTCTCAGTCTTCATTCTTTCTGGCTTCAGGAGTGATTTTATAGTTTTTTTACCTTTCCTTAAAGGTTGAGATAAATTGAATTTGGTATAACTCTTAGTCGTTGTCTCTGCTGGGTGTTTTGTGTATATTATTTTCATATTTTTCGGATTTGTAGAACTTTGGCAATCAATGTCATAAGAGTTTACAATTTGTTGTTTCTCATCATTTGATAATGTAAGACTGAACCGCAGTCTGTTAGCTATATATAGGTAGTGTTGATTACAATCCTCACTAATATTGGACATGCGTCTCCTTATGACTTCATCTTGCATTATTTTAAGTTTCTCTTCTAAAGTAATTCGAATTCGATCATAAATATTAAATGTTGCGAATGCATCAATTTGTCTTTCTATATTATTATTTTCATCTTTGGATGGAATAGCGTCTTTAACTTTTTGCAGCATCAATTCAAATTCAGAATTATTTGCTGTTCTCAAGCGATATTTCCCAACTATATGCCCCAATTTATTGGTAAATAATGTGTCCTCACTCTGAAACGAATATAAAACGATAAGGAAACAAAATCAAAAGGAACGAAATTGCTACTGACCATTGAAGAGAAGTTTTGTAGAGTGTTCGGAGGAGGACAGTCCACATGGATATTGTGAATCAGTTGTTGTTTCTCTTCATTAGTTTCGGTGAGAAATTTGCTTAACCGTTTGGCTAAATGAATAAGATACGATTTACAGCCAGAGGTTTTCAGATTTAAGCGCTTGTTAACCTCAGTCAAATGTTCTTCAATTTGATACTCAAATTTGATCCTTTCCGTGTCATAGATAATAAATTTTCGTACTAAGGATTCTTTTTCATTTGTCTGCCACTTCGTGTTAATGTCCAGACACTTTAAAATTGTACTATTATACATTTGTTCGAACTCCAAATTGTCAAATATATGACCGGGTATACGATTTGTATACAAATCTCTATATGACATTAATTGCATATCCCATTTTGTTTTATTCAACGATTGTATCGGTGTCTGTAAAAGGTTTCAAGAATGTGAAAGAAATATAATTTACTGCTTAACACTTACCCGAAATGCAATTATTTTTTGATTTTTTTGCTTCCTATGCTCATTTGATCCGCTTCTAAATAGTTCAGGTTTCTTATGAACCAACTTTATATTCGCTTTTAACTTTGCTGATGGCTTGGACAGTCTCTGTTGCTCTCTGGTGATAGGCACATCTGAATCAATGTCCAATGAATGGTCATGATTGTCTGTTACTTTAAAATTTCTATCCATGACCATTGAATATGTAGTTAAATCCACGATATAGATCCCGATTAGCCAAAGCAAAACCTGCATGTATATAATTTGCATTTATATTAATTTCTAGAATTCTTAAACTTAACAATTAATACTGTTTCTTTTTTGACTATGTGTCGGCCACTTTCGTTAGCTGGGTATAGTAAAAGACTCGATTTGTGCCGACTGAAGTAATTGACCGTATGTGAAGCATATTATTGCAATTATCATGGTTATATCGCAACGATTTTCCATAGTATCAACAAAATTGAACAACTTCCTGGGTCTATTTCCAAATACACAAGAAATCACCTCAAATCATTGATCGTTGGATAAGTTGTTTGGCTAAATTAAAAGGGTAATTATGTAAGACATAAGTCCAAAGTGGTAATGGAACTGCACCAAGCATTTGACTTACCCTGGACTTTAGTTTGAAGTAATCTTGTGTGCATCTTAGGACTTCATTAGCTCCCAACTGATTTGATCCTAAGATTTCTTTCTTTCTCACAATGCGGTCTGTACGGCAAAACACGATTCTTCCTTTTGGTTCTTTCTTGTAAAAATATGAATATTGTGGTGGTAAGGTTTATTCTTTGTTTAATGTATTGTAGTATTAAGGTTTGTTCCGTATTTAATTTAGCACACATTCTGCTTAACTTTTTTACTTTACGTCAGCCTTTAAAATTAACCTTTATTTTCGAACGTCCGTCTGACTTCTCTTGATTTCAGTGTTGATAAACGCGCTCATTTGCCACAACAGTGTGCGATAGTGTGACCAGAAGTATTTAAATGTCAAACCAATTATATTACTACAGTATGTATACAGCAACCAAATTCGTTTGACTTCTCATAATGACAAAAATTATGATCAACAAGGCCTTGAAATTTCGAGACTTCACTTCAGAATCATCCACATAACTTTCTTCTCTATACAGGTCATTCACAAGTAAAACACACTCGGGAGCGGTACTAATTTTATTTTGATAAAAAAATATTTCCAAAAATTTATAAAAGTTTTTCATTACTTCGAAATGGCTGTATTCCGTACTGAATTGGAAGTTTGGGAGCTGAGGACCGCGCTGGTCTGCTGTGTCGGGCTCTTCATGGCGAATGCAAATGTGTGGCGCATGAAGTGGTCCGCCGATTTAGCATCCACTTTGATTACCTTTTCGACGGTAATGTTGCTGCACCTCTTTCGGATGAAGAAGACGCCCCCAGTTACCAAGACTTGGCATCTATGTCTGGATGTCCTTCTGTACTACTTGGGCAATCAAGTCACAATGGCTCTAATTTGGCAGCAATTTTGTATCGCTTTGGAACATTTCAAAGACCTGTCGACGGAGTCTCAGGGTTTCATGGATATATTTATGGAACGGCTCTCATGGTTTGCTATTGTCAAGACCGATTTCGTTTTTATCGTAAAGACGGGTTTGGCCCTCCTGATTACATACAAGGCAATGACATGGGCCTCTTTCCTCGATTACATATTGCCAGTGCGCCGACCCGATCCAGAAGTGATGAAGCCGATAGTAAAACAGATAGTGAAGAAGAAGCCCCGCGCCCGTAAGGCATCGAAGAACCGCTCCCGTTCCCGTAAGCGTCGTGCACGCTAGATGAGAATATTCAAGTTTTCATAAAATTATACTGTTACATTGTTTATGCGTTATGGGTACAAGAGTACAAAAAAAAATTTTATTGTTACGAACTAAAAATGAAAGAATTCTTCATTTCAATGACTGAGCATTTTGCATTAAGAATACATTGGTGAGTATTAAGAATATATTCAGGATGTAGATTTGCTTGGAATGGTATGGCTGCTCTGTTGTCCATCAACCAAGAGCTTAGTATAGAAGTTTCTCTTTGAATCCATAGGACGATGCAAACACGACAAGATGTGACCCTGTATTAACAATATCCCTCAGTTAATCGAATTTTATTACAATATAACAAATATCGGAATTTAATGTTAGTTCATTGCAAAATAGAAAATCACACAATTTATATTTTACTTAAGTGGTTGCATGTTGGAACCCTGTGCAAATATTCTTCTACTTAGGGCAGCGAAATTCCGGATCCTGCAAAATAAATTGTTTTAACTTGGGATTATTCTCTAGACACAATTCAGTTTATTGTTCTATGCTGTTTTGGAGACCAAATTCATTTAAAATTTAGGGAACAATGACTCAATTTATTTTCTAGAATGTTGAAGTAATATTCAAGGCTGTGTTAATTTCCGAGTCGATTTCAAACGTAAATCGATAGCAGTTCCGCATTGTTATCGAACTTGCTGAAAGGGCTGCCGAGCTTTATAATTATTTAGGCATAAATTTCTTATTCAGCGCGAATCTTTAAACTACTTTAATTCTAGTTCGGGCAATTGAATTTAAATTTTATACAATTTCGAACATATATTTTTTATCTATTTTTTTGTCGTTTATTGTCAATCATAAAAAGTGACTTAAACAATTGGGATTAATTCCATTTCGACTGCTGTCATAACATGTTTATAATAAGAATAATTCTTCTAAACGAATAGTTGGAACGAAATTATCCACAAGTACTTAGTATAACAATACTAAGTTTACTATTGACAACAGTCAATAGTAATTAGAAAATTTGCCGTCCCTTTTTATTCCAACATCCTAATGAAAAAACAGATCTCAAACCCGATCTATCTTCTTTAATGGTGAATTGAGATATAAACCAATTAAGTGTGATGTTATCAGCTCCAACATTGTTGATAATGACCATAATGTTAAGCTTTATCTATAGGTACAAAGCATCCAAGAATAAGACCTTCAGATTAAAAGAAAATGAAGTAAGTTAGTCGACTCGCTGACTTGGGTATACCATACACCAGATGAAACAATTATTTAAAATTTCGAAAACCAAATGTATGTCTATTAAATTGTTTTAACATGCCTCATAACCATATGCTATCTCGCTCACTCTACAAACAAACGAGCACTCTAGCGCCGCCACTAGCCAACGGCCAATTCTGCCCTTATGCATCGCGTAGCAAAATACGTTCATACGTATATTTTGCATGTTTCTAGTCCGATTTCAATAAAATTTGGTAGTTTGGTAGAAATAGATAAGATTAATTAGTTTGCCTAAATTATGGAGGCGGAAGTGGGCTTGGCAACATATTAAAATATATACATATATTCTGCGCGCATACTAAGCCAGTATACATACTAATTTTGGTGCCTTTAGCTTTGTTAGTTTTCGAGAAAATCAGTTGGCAAAAAGTTAGAACAATTTTTTCTGCGCGCTAACTAAACGAGTATATAAACCAAACTTGATGTCTCTATCTGTTATACTTTTTAAGGTGGCGTAGCCGAAATTCCAATTAACTCTATACATTTACATACCACATGAGTCTACATACCAAATTTGGTGGCTCTAGCTCTTATAGTCTCCGAGATCTGCGTGTTCATACAGACGGACGGACGGCCGGCTAGATCGGACATGGCTAGATCGACTCGGTTGTTGATCCTGATCATTTCACCCTATGGGTGTATGGTATAATTAAATGCATTTGCTCTTATGGTGATAAAATGAATTAAATAATCAAAATTTGTCCCCAAGACGGTGTATGTTTCAGCGTTACTTAATTTGTTTAGTCGCAACTCAAAAAAGTTTATTGCGTAAAGCTTTTAGGTTAAAGGTGTAGAGTATCAGGACTAATAGCAAAACCCACGAAAACCGATTATGCAACGCATGTTGTACAATATGTATCTATGTAGAGAAAAGTTACCAAATTACTAGCTCATTCCCTAAAAACTTGCATCTCTATAAATTTGAGCTGAAAATCACTGTAAGTTTCTACTTGAATATTTGAAATTTGCCAAGAGTTTCATATTCATTAAACACGCTTGTAACCTGTCCCTGTTTTCCGCTGTTGCTGCAATACATATCTTCGTCTCTTTCACTGCCTCTTTGCATCCCCTCTCTCTCTCACTCTCTCTCTGTCTCTATTTCTCTCTCTGTCATATCTTAAATTTAATGTCTGCGGCAATGGCTGTCAGTTTAGCTTCCTGTGCTTCATTCTCAACCTCTTCCTCTTCTAACTTCTGGTTAGCGATTTTCTTCTTCGTTGCGGGTTCACTGCATCACATCTGTTGTGGCATACATGGGGAAGGCAAAACACACACATGCATACACACACACACATCCATGTATGTAGACACATATGTGTGCCTAGGAGTTACCGGTAAAGAGCAGTTGCGTTTGAACATAAAGTCACTTGCCTATAACTATATATATTTTGTGGACATATATCCATATTTCAGCAAGTCTCTTTTATGACTCCATATGGAAAGGACCCGGATGAATGCCAAAAAAAAAAGAAGCTAGAGATGCATATACGCTTTTAGCATGTAATCAATTGATAGAAATATCAGCTCAACATTGTAATACCCTCTATTATGTAACTACTGGCTTAATAACCGTTACTTGAAACTATTAAATGATACCGAAAAATAAACAGAAGTAGCCAAGTTTATACTTTAGGTGAACCTCCTTTCAATTAGCACATAAGAAAGTATGTTCGCAATGGCATTTTCGGATAATCCCATACAGTAAAAGATTTCACACCGTTTCAGTCCCCCCCTCACTCCTTCCATCCCTCCCACAAACACACAGATACTCGCGTTATCTCTGCATTTCATTGAAATTAAGTAAATTTGCTTAATTACGAGAGGTCGACGCGGACATTGCCAAAGTGCGTATAGTAACTATGTGTGTATATGCTGCTAGCATCAAACACACATACATATAAGTATATAAACTAACACATATAGGCATGTATGCATGTGCATATGTATGTATGTAGTTGTGACCCAGTATAAAATCCGAGAGTCAGGAAGTATTTTGCAATGGTTTGAGAGTACAAACTTAGTTGCATTATATGTGCTTGTCCATGTAGGTATCTGTATTGTGTGCTTGTCTGTCTATGTATGTACATATGTATGTGCTGTAAGTCTATGTATATGTATGTATGTTTGTCTGCGCCTGTGTGTAGGTGCCTGCATTCGTGCAAAAGAAAAATGTTGTTTGCTTGCAATTATTTTGCACTGTTAGGTCGTTAAATTTTTCGTCACATGCAGACACTGCAACCCTTTTTCCATCCTTTTCTTTGACTTCCTTTCTCGTTGGCTCTCGTCCTCTCATTCCATCTCGTTTTTCTTTTTTTAATGGGTGCGTTTGCATAGCCTGCTGACACACATGTATACACACACATACATACATACACGCACACACGCAGACATTGCCAGTGAGTGAGTCGAGTGAGTTTATTGCATTCTACTAACTCAAAATTCTCACCATGAGCTTGGCCCCCTTGCTCTAGTTCAGGAGTCAACCGCCTAGCTCGACTTTTGTTTAATAACAAAACACAACACTTATTCACACATATACCTCTATAGTAAGTGTGTGTGTATGTGTGTGCGTGCGAGAAAACCAACGCCCAATGAACTTCCTCATGCTAAGCCTTTACTCTACTCTAAAGTGGCCCAAGAACTGCTGATGCTAAAAATTTACTTTAGAAAAAGGTGTAAATGCATACTTGAAACTAAATTTTAACTATTACGGCACATATCTTGCACATTTCGATGTTTACTACTTAACCAAGAATCTCACATACTAACAAAAAAACAAACTTTTTCCCTAAAAAGTATGCAATATTTGAAAATGCATAACCCAGTATATATGTATGTGTTTTTTAGCTACTTTTACTTAAGTACGCAAGACAGTTCTCATGAATTTCTTCGTCTTCTGCATATTTTCTTATTTAGTATACCCTTGCAGAGGGTATTATAAATTTGGTCAGATGGTTATTACGCAGAAAAGGAGACATAAAGTATATATATTCGTGATCACCATAAGAAGCTGATTCGATATAGCTAGTCTGACCGTCCGTCGGTGCGTATCCATTTTACTGCGCCAAAAAGCTATTGGGATAAAACTTAGTATTTAAGCTATTTATAACCTGGGTGAAATAAAGTATGAAAATCGTCCGGATGGGACCACTATATTATAAAGTGCTATACGAAAAAATAATGAAGGAGTGAAAGTATCTTTACCAAGTTTGCTAATGAGATAGTTTTGCATGTAAGACATCATATGCCAAAATTTCAATGAGATCGGATAAATAGAAAAAAGAGGAATATTGCGGAAAAGCGCTGTATCTCTAAAGATTGAGAAATAATGGCCTACAATCAAAAGTAACAAAGTTATTGATAAAAGTTACCGTGTTCGATCGTTCCTATTGGAGCTGTATGAAATAGTCACCCGATTTTGATCAAATTGGCGCAGTCATTAACAGATGAATTTAGCTGACAAATATGAACTGTCATGAAAATCAAATAAAGAAGGTATAGAGAAAGGTCACTTTTTTTTCGGAGCTAATAAAAACTCAGCCAAAAATTTTACATTAAAATCAATAATTTCATGGTATGTTCTTTGAGTTAAATATATCTAATGTTAAGATAATGTTAAGCAAATGTCAGATCGGGATATATTTACGTATGCGTTATGAATTGAGATAGACAGATGGAGAGAAAAAGGGTGAGAGATAGATAGAAATAAGAGAATCTATAGGACAGCTGTATTTAATCTAATGGAAACGAGATTACAGGTTGGCGTTGCTTTTAACGTCACTCGTCATGCCTTTGCTAAAGTCGACGTTAGGAGCAGGATAGATTTGTAGTCACATTTCAGTTTTAACTTCCGCCCAATACGGATCGTTCTGACCACATTTTTGAACTTCTAATAATTACAATTTTAGTGGACGAGACTAAAATTTTGAAATTCCTCCGTGAAGGTGGAGCCGCAATCATTGTGGCAGATTTATCTTCACTTTCAAATGCAAACCATGGATCCGATGAAGCGTGAAACGGTAGCAAAGCAGCTGTCATACAGGGGAAGAATGATCATTACTGCGCCAGCACTTATGTGGAGCATGTGAAAAGGATCCTGAAGGATGATAATAAATGGTTCATTCCCAGAGCTACTCCCAGTGAGATTTCTTTGGGCACACGCAGTCAAATCTCTAGAAGACTTGAAATCGACTAACTTGCGTACAAAATCAGAAATACAAATTAATGGTAAGAAATTCTTAGTCTATGTTTATTTGTTGCCTTGTACCTTCGTTGCAGGAATTCAACCGAAAACCAAAGACATCGAAAAGAAAATGTTTTCAAGATGAGCCTTGTTCATATCCTTTTGTCGACAGGAAGACAAGACAACAAGAAAGAAAAAAAGCCACAGAAAACGCTAGAAAAGATGCCAGAAAAGACGCCAAAAAAGACGCAAGGAAAGGGCAAAAACGGCAGAAAAGACATACATATGTAAAAAAAAACAGAGGGCCGGTGCTAACTTCGACCGCGTCAAAGTTTGTATACCCTTGCAACTTTTTTGCATAGGAAATAACGAAGATATTGATCAAAGTCACTGTTTTATACCGATCGTTCCTATGGGAGCTATAGGATATAGTTACCCGATCCTTATCAAATTTGGCACAATCATTAATAGATATATTAAACTAACAAATGTTTAATTTGAAAGCAATCGCGTCAAAAGTAACGAAGTTATTAACAAAAGTCACTGTTTTCGAAAGATCGTTCCTATGGGAGCTATATGATATAGTCACCCGATCTTGATCAAATTTTGCATAGTCGTTTATATGTGTAATTATCTTAACAATATTAAATTTCATGATAATAGCTCAGAAAATAACAAAGTTATTGAGAAAAGTCACTGTTCGTGACTTTGCCATTTGTATGGGAGCTATATGATATAGTGGTCCGATCCGGCTGAATCCGAGATATACAACCCCTGCAGTATATACAAGCCTACATACAAAATTTCAACTCTGTAGCTCTTACGGTCTAGGAGGAGTTTGCGATGATCCAGACGGACGGACAGACGGACGGACGGACGGACGGACGGACATGGCTATATGAACTCGTCTCGTCATGCTGATCAAGAATATATATACTTTATATGGTCGGAGATGTTTCCTTCTATGCGTTGCACACTTCTGACCAAAATTAATATACCCTTTTTGCAAGGGTATAAAAAGCATCCCATAAATTGATATAAATTTAAACCTTGATTTTTAAATTCATTTTCAAAATTCATTGTTTGCCAAGTGTGAGTCAATAAATGGTTATTAAATGTTTTCGATATAAATTTTCAGGCTCGGCAAAGTTGAAGTTGGTATGACCTCCTAAGATCTCACTGTCAGCTAAAGAACGCTAGCTAAAACAAAGATAATAAAACATTGGAAACAAACAAACCTGGTCATAACAAACAGTATCTAAGTAGACGTAATGTCACAGTTGGTTCATTCCCTCGACTAGTTGATCGACGTTCATTATCAACGTGGGAAAAGAAAACAAGAATTCTTTTCTAAATAACATGTGGAAGCACTTAAAGCTAGACCAAATATCGTCCACAGGACATAATCTTCAATACAAATAAATCATATACGATTAATAAAACAGTACTAAAGCCGGTTAAAAAGAAGAAGCTTTGTATATTGACTAAATAGTCAAAGAGAGACTATCATTCGAAAAACATAACTCGTTACGACAAAGTGTACGAAGATGTCATAAGTGATAGAAGTTTTGATTAGAAGCTTAAACTTACACTAGTAGACCCAATTGGTCCATTACCTCGACTAGTTTGGCAAAGAATACGCAGTCGCTACAATATGATGATCTTACAGAATATTTACATGACAACTGTTACATTTAAATCCTTTATTCTGAAATACAGTCCAATGAAGTCGTTCATTCTAAATGACATGTGCAACTACATCAAAATACGTCCACAGGGCATCATCTAAGCATAAAAACAATACAAAGAAATCATACTTTATACATCTTTATTATCTGCAATTTGGATACCCAATGTTTTAATCATCGTTTTGGGTACTTGGGTTGGGCAATGTACTGGAAGCCACTGCACCATCCAAAGCAGTCTCACTGGAGGTAGCACGGAACCAATCGTCTTCATCCATCATAATTCTTCGCACATCGTCCACATGGGTATTGGCGTAGTAAAACTTATTCGCCTCCTGTATAACACCAGACTTGGTGCAGGTTTCCAATACTTCCAGCAGCCGCAACACCACCGCTATACGCTTGATCGCATCCGTGGTCTGATTATGAAAGTGAGCAACAATCTGGTCCAACTGTTGCGGCTCGACCTTCTCTCGGAGAAATTTTAAAACATTCGTCTCGTTCACTAACATTTCCGCCATGATAATAAAAGAGGGAAGACAACAAAAATTGTAATTATTAAAAGTTCAAGAAAGCACACAAAATGATCCGAATTGAATGGAATTTCAAAATATAATGAGACTACAAATCTATCCTGCTCCTAACGTTGACTTTGCAAAGGCATGATGAGTGAAGGAAAAAGCAAGGCCAACCTGATATCTCTATTTGTGTTCGAATTTTTTTTTTGTTTTTGACGGGATATCGTCTTTTAAATGTTAGTCCCAAATAAAACAAAACAAAATCAAAGTTGCAAACGGAATCAAAGTAGCACAGTGGAACATAGATTCAAGACGAACAAAATGTCAGATTGGCCTCGCTTTCGACGTCACTTATCATGCCTTTCGCTAAAGTCAATTTCAGGAGCTGGATACATTTGTAGTCTCATTTCAATTTAAGTCGTCGTTCAGTACGAATCTTTTTCTGGTTTTTTGAAATTGTTTGAAATTTTATTAGTAGCAACATTTCTTTTGAATATCATTATTTTTCTTCTCATTTGTAATAATGACTGAAATTTTAGTGGACAAGACTAAAATTTTGAGATTCCTTCGCGGGCAGGTGGAGCCACAAACTTCGTGGCAGATTTATCTTCAAAATCAGCTGGTTGATGTCTTGAAGACCTCCACCCAGTCTGGTGTCATACAGAGGAAGAATGATTATTACTGCGCCAGCACTTATGTGGAGGATGTGAAAAGGATCCTGATGGTTGATAATAAATGGTTCACTCCCAGTGAGATTTCTTTTGGACCACGCAGTCAAATCTCTGTTGGAAGTCAGATGAGCGTAAGCAGTGCAGGGTCCATCAAGGAAGCAGAGTACAGTGTTAACAGTGTGGTGTTCACTTCAAGTACATTGTCCAACTGCAGTGGCATGTCGGCAGAAGCAACCATGCTGTCAACTACTCAAGACGATGATTAGAAATTTGGCTATCCAAATTGTAAAGATTGCAGATGTGTTATAAATATATTATTATATATGTATTATTTCTATGAAGATTATGTCCTGTGGAAGATATTTTGGCTAGTTTTAAGTGTTCCCACATGTGATTTAAAATAGAATTCCTTTATTCTGGTTCCACGTTCGTAATGAACGTTTGAACTGAGTTGGCTGATACGCGAATTCGTTGCCAAACTGGTCGATGTATTGGACCAAGTGTATATACTTATTAATGGTATATGGGAGCGTCACACTGAAAACTTAAGGCAAGTTCCGCGACTATTAAACATTATCCGATTGGCCGCAAAATTCGTTTGAGCTATTTTTGAGACTAAAAGAAAAAAAAAACACGCTCGGCATTTGGTGAATTTCGAGTTTTTGAAAATAGGAACATCGACCAGGTGCATATAGTCTTTATATGCTTACCTCTATGCATTGGACACTTCTGACTCTTTCGAGGGTATCAAAATAGAGAATATATTGATTGAAAAACGTTCAAATTACCTATGGGATAGTCTGATCGGCAATATATAGGTCGATGAAGAAGAATGGAATAAGATAAATGGATAAATGAAATAAAGCACGAAATCCATTAGAGATCCGAGGCCCATTAATGTCATTTACTGTTTTACTGTGAAAACATAAGTGTCGACTTCTTTGAGCAACACACACACATACATACATTTGTATGTACAAACATATGCACATAAACATACACAGAGACAGATAAATATCATAGCATACTTTGTGGCGATTTCGTGCATTTGCTCGTAATAACCACAAAATGTATGTCCATCGAGGTCCTACTAGCGTACTGGCTACTCCCTGTTGACCCCCTGCATACACATACATATCCAATAATATAGCCATAAACACATGCGTGATTTCCATTAAAATATAATGGAAATTCAATGTATCGAGAATAAGCCAGTGACATCGAGACGATTTTAAGAGACATTGTGTCAGTGGCCTGTCCAGAGCTGACCTGTCCTGTCCTGTTCTGTACTGGCCAGACCTGCCCTTGCTCTCCTGACTTCGCCAAAGGAGTCCTTTCCCTTTGGTGTACGTGAAATCATAAACACAAAGCATTCGCCACAATTCGTGCACATAGCCATACAGAAGACTCACGTTCCTCTACACATGCACTTGGAAAAACGGATCAATGGTTCTGCCAAAGAGAAACTAAACTAAAGCTCGGATCATTTAGATTTCAATATTGGTTCGATGCCATCTCATTCAAAAGATCTCGCTTCATTTTCCAATATTTGTTTTTGCCAACTTTGTTGTTGTTTCATTTTTGTCCAGTGTATAAACTGGACATGGTCTCATGTTACTGCTATTGATACTGTTTGGCTAAAAGGGCTAGGAGTTTGACTTGAAATAGGGATTGGTGTGCTATATGGGCATTGAGCCAGGCACATCATAGATATCATTGAGAGGCACAACATCAGCTACATCTACAGACAGCCCATTGCTTTGTGAGGGTGTGAGTGTGTGTGTGAGGACATGTTTCGGGCAACATGTTCAAGCGGCCAGCCATTATAAGCTCCCAAAGTACGTGGTTCACTTAAAGCCCTCAGCAGGCTGAAAAGCAGCGTTCAATTTCATGATTGCACAAGATTCAAAAAGAAGACAATTTGCTAGCTGATATTTTTAACTCTAATTTACAGTAATGGAAATCTTTATATATCTACTAACTAAACTCGTATATTTGTTTTTATCATAAATATCATCATTATCCAACAAAAACCAAAAAAGCAAAAGAAAAGGAAATACAAAAAAGTAATTAGATCGGCGGTCGGGGAGTGAGTTGGAGGATTGAGCAGCCAAACAAAAACCATTAAAATGTAAAAATTTATTTAGGAACAGCAACAACAACAAGAACAAGAACAATTAGCATACGGCGGTCGTCGGTTGACTGTCGCTGCTCAACCCAACTCTAACCACAAGACAAATCCAAGTCAGACCGCAGCCTTTTCACATAATTATTGTCAAAAATTAGAAAGGACCCCAGCCCCAACCACCACCAACCCAACATCACCACCGACACTTCTTCTTCTCCCTCAGCTCTTGCTCAATGTTTGCCCAAAAAACAGGAATATAAACCAAAACGAAAATAAAACGGCCTAAAGGTGGACCTGGATGGGAAATGGACATGGTTGCGGGGCATTGAGAACTTTCTTTATTCTGATTTGTATGCCACGTGGCTTTTTAGTGGCAAAGCCTTTCCTTGCAACGGTAATTTTTTAACTACGCGTCTGACTTTTCACACAGGTAGCGTAGGGAATGGGGCGGATGGGGGGATGCCGGTTATTGCCGTATTGCCATATTGCATACTTTTTTATATAATGCCAACACAGCATTTAAGCCGTTAAGTAATTAGAGACGGAGGGTTGGCAGTTTGGCGGGTTGACTGCGAGTCACGGCAAAGGCCTTCAGCAAGTACTTCAGTCCAGCATATTTTTTGGCAGATTTTATTACATTTTTTTGTTGTTTTTTTCCACACAACACAGAATACTACAAGGATCAACAGTTTGAAGATGTAGAAAACTTCATAAGCGAACGATCGCCACATCAGGTGGAGGTTAATCCTAAAATGTATGTTAAGGGCAGATGGAACCATTCCCGACCCCATAAAGAATATACATGACTAAATCGGCTCGGCTGTTGATGCTGAACAAGAATATAGAAACTTTATGGGGTGGGGAACGTCTCTTCTCTTCGTTACAAACATCTGACCAATTTTAGTATACCCTGTGCAAGGGGGAAAAAACAAAAAAAAGCTTTGTATATTAAGTACAATCCATGCCGATCCAAGCCCCTTGGCTTGGTGATGACGAAGCAACATTGCAGCACTCTCGCTCTCCCCCCAGCACTCAACACAATGCTGCTTCTTCGTTTCTGCATACTCTCACTCCGAGTGCGTCGCCTCGATCGGTCAATTGGTCTTCTACATCGCGTTTTTAGGTGCCCTGGAGCTTCTTCCTTCTTATGAGTGTAATGTACACAACCCGGAATGAATCCAGATCATGTACATCCCCTCTTAGTCAAAGAATCTTCTTTGATCCAAGAAGAGGTCAGGTTCAGCCTATATTGGTAGTCTCTCTCGCAGTCCCTAATTATCAGATGTTATGATGGGCAAGAGTACCACAAATCAGGCCAAAGCCAACACATCTACGGGCTTAGTGTATCGAGAAGTTTGGTCCGGGTGGGACTTCTGGCTGTCGGCTAGCAAACAGTCTTTGGGGGGGTTCTTTGGACCAGCATTACTCAATTAACCCGTAGTACATAAAATAAAACAAAGTCCCTAGAGCACGAATATTACACAATTATTTAACCAAAAGAGTTGAACTAGAAGGATAGAGAAAAAGGGTATATTAGTATCGCACGAATAGGGAAGCTATGAAGATGTTTTTATAGCTTCGCGTTTAAACCCTCCCAACCAATGATTTTCCTTTCGCAAGATTCTGGAAAATCCCAATATAATTCAGCTCACCGCTCACATTTCGCTACAAGGAAGATCACATAACTTTTACTCAAACATTACAAAATGATATTTATTCACGAGGGTTACGGAATACCAAAATACTTCAATAAGTCGGAAACATAATCCGAGTTGACTAAACTAAAATGATGATTCTTATAATATACGGTAATCAAATTAAATAATTGGATCATTTCAGGCATCCAAAAGCCAAATTAGGGTTAATAGGTTTTGTTTTGTTGAATCTTAATTGTAAGGTCGATATATATAAACTTATAGATATTCAAAAATAAAAAAGTCAATTGGAATTTGGAAGTCTCCAACTTAAATTAACGAGATTAATTATAAATAACTGTAGGCTCGCTCACACAGTCAAGGGCGATTCGTAATATCGTTTTAATTTTCCAACAATGACAATTTTCTTTTTTCTTTAATATTTTGTTTAAGCTTTACGGTACATTGAGAGAGTTTTTTCTTATTTGCTGATTATTTGGCACTGAACTCGCTTTCTTTTTGCATACAGACAGGGAAATACCAGATCGAACATGATTTTTTTTAAGGACTTACCCATCCGTCCGGTCCGTCGAAGGCCTTCGTCGTCCGCTGGATGATGCTTAGGAATAAAATGTTAGGTTAAATCATGCGTCTGGCATTCCTATGCAACAAATTCGGTCTAAGGGACTCTCAATCCGCAACGAAGAAACATTCTCTGCCCGTATCCGATTCGGGCGGCTATTCCAAGCTGGTCGACTTTGTCGAAATGTGTCTGTGCCCTTCACGTTGTGCAGCTTTTGAACCCACGGTGTCTCCAAAATTATCCCTGGCAAATTCTCGGAATTCAAATATAAAATTCCTTGCTTAGGCTTTCAGCATTTAATTTGAATGTGGCTAAGTTTTCCAAAGAACTTATTAGAAACTTCCAAAGATTTAAATATCCACAAAAACTAACTTACGATAATAAGATTCACAAAACTCCACAATAGTTGTTATCCTAGATGCTCCAGATTAGTAGTTAATTAATAATTGGGCTTGATGGCCAAGAAAATTTCATATTTAAATTTTTATATATTTTCTGGAGGAGCAGCGTGGTTTAGGCGATCGCGCATGATGCTACTTCGCTAGGGTTGCACTAGTCGAACTATCGAACTTCTAAGCTCAGCTGATTATTTTTATCGACACAATTACCCACCACTATTTTTTTTTTTGTTCTATATTTATTTGCAATCTATCCTAGGAGGACAATAAGCAAATTAAGTATGGGGGGTTAACAATAACTTGAGGTGTAGTAGTATATATATGGGAGGAAAAGAGATAGAAAAATAAAAAAAAAGAGAGGAGATATTGGGTGGTTATGGCATGTTACAAAGATTCAAAATTTCAAAAATTTCATGTCCAGCTAAATGGGGTTCACCAGTCCTGTTCTTGGCTGAAGGGTAGGTCTAGGGGGTGACATCTTTTGAGCCGCCTTGTTTGGGTTCTGTTATGTAGCAGGGCGAGTGCCACAATATTGTCATGCGTCTCCAACCTGGAGCAGTGTCGAGTGCCGTATTTTTTAATTTCGCTCCTTTCTGATGGGACGTTCAGGTCTCTGTGGATGACCGAGTTGCGAACAAATGGAGGCGCACCAACTATTCTGCGGAGCAGCTTGCTCCGGAAGCGCTGAATTATGTTCGCGTTCAAATCTGAGGCCGTGCCCCAAAGCTGAATCCCATAAGTCCACACTGGTTTGATAATGGCCTTGTACAGCAGCACCTTGTTGCTAATGCTGAGCTGTGACTTGGTGCCGATGAGCCACTGCATCGTAGCCAACTTCATGTTGAGTTGAACACTTTTGGCTTTAAGGTGCGCCTTCCAGCTTAATCGCCTGTCCAGAGTAAGGCCCAGATATTTGACCGAATCCACGCTCGGGAGAAGCGTCCCATGAAGACTGACTGGGGGCAGTCGAGTCTGCGTGTGGCGAAAGTCATGTGCAGCGACTTATCTGTGTTAACAGCGATGTTCCACCTGCTTAGCCAGGGCTCAAGTGTTAGCAGTTGTTCCTGGATGATCAGTGACGCCTCCGTAGGGTTTGGTGCGCTGGCAATGAATGCTGTGTCGTCTGCATATGAGGCAATCAGGAGTTGCGGATGTTGCAGCACTGGCAGGTCAGCAGTGTACAAGGTGTATAGTATAGGGCCCAGTACACTGCCCTGAGGGACGCCCGCTTTGATGTGCTCTATTCTTGATAAGGAACTCTCACACCTAACGTAAAACCGTCTGCCCAAAATGTATGATTTAAGTACCATGTAGTACGGGGCGGGGAGGAGCAGCTTTATTTTGTGCAGGAGCCCATCATGCCAGACTCGATCAAAGGCCTGCTTCACGTCCAGAAAGACAGCGGAGGAATACAACTTGTCTTCAAAAGCATAGAGCACCTTCTGCACGATGCGATGGCATTGCTCAGGAGTGCCATGGTGTTGCCGGAATCCAAACTGGTGTTCTGGGATCGTGTTTCCTTCGTCCAGTAGCGGCAACACTCTGGCCAAAAATATTCTTTCGAATATCTTGGAGAGTATTGCCAGCAAACTGATCGGACGATACGAGGTTACTTCACTCTCGGGTTTCCCAGGTTTAGGAATCATTATAATCTCTGCGCACTTCCATTGGGTGGGGAAGTGGCAGAGATCAAAGATCCTGTTGAAAATGTTGGCTAGTAGTTGTATCACTCTCGGCGGCAAGCATTTGATTGTGACTGCATCAATGCCATCGCAGCCAGGGCTTTTGGTTGTCTTAAGGCAGTTTATTTCCAGTTTAATTTCCTCAGGAGTAACTCGATCAATGGGAAGAGCCATCTGAAGGGGGGCCTCAAGGAAGGACAGGGTAGCATTGGCATCTTGTGCGCTGCAGGTGCTGAAGGGTTTGAACGAATTGGCTAAATGGGTCGCAAACTCTTCAGCTTTGTCCTCACTAGATCTGCACCATAGACCATTTGGTCCTCGGATGGGGACTTTCCTGACGGTGGGCCTTTTAAGGTATTTAGTTGGGCTCGAGTACTTGGAGGTATGCGGCAGTGGCTTCGTTGCGGGCTTGAAAATAAAGTGTTTTCAGCTCCTTCGTGGCACGGTTGAAGGCCCTTTTGTCTAGAGGGTTACGGCTGAGTTGCCAGACACGTCTCAAACGTCTTTTCTCCCGCAAAGCGTTGTTGATCTCGTCAGACCAGACGAACATGTCCCTTTTCCTTTTCACATGCTCCACATAAGTGCTGGCGCAGTAATGATCATTCTTCCCCTGTATGACACCAGACTGGGTGGAGGTCTTCAAGACATCAACCAGCTGCTTTTCTACCGTTTCACGCTTCATCGGATCCATGGTCTGCATTTCAAAGTGAAGATAAATCTGCCACGAAGTTTGCGGCTCCACCTGCTCGCGAAGGAATCTCAAAATTTTAGTCTTGTCCACTAAAATGTCAGTCATTATTACAAATGAGAAGAAAAATAATGATATTCAAAAGAAATGTTGCTACTAATAAAATTTGAAAAAATTTCAAAAAATCAGAAAAAGATCCGTACTGGACGACGACTTAAATTGAAATGAGACTACAAATGTATCCAGCTCCTTACATTGACTTTAGCTAAAGGAATGATAAGTGACGGCAAAAGCAAGGCCAACCTGAGATTTTGCTCGTCTTGAATCTATATTTCACTGTGCTACTTTGATTTCGTTTGCAATTTTTATTATTATTATTATTAAAGTATAGGATATAGTTATAAACTATCAACCTAACTATATTTTACAAGCACTGGCAACTAAGGCCTTCGGCTTAGACTTAGGCTTAGGTTCAGCCTATATTGGTAGTCTCTCTCGCAGTCCCTAATTATCAGATGTTATGATGGGCAAGAGTACCACAAATCAGGCCAAAGCCAACACATCTACGGGCTTAGTGTATCGAGAAGTTTGGTCCGGGTGGGACTTCTGGCTGTCGGCTAGCAAACAGTCTTTGGGGGGGTTCTTTGGACCAGCATTACTCAATTAACCCGTAGTACATAAAATAAAACAAAGTCCCTAGAGCACGAATATTACACAATTATTTAACCAAAAGAGTTGAACTAGAAGGATAGAGAAAAAGGGTATATTAGTATCGCACGAATAGGGAAGCTATGAAGATGTTTTTATAGCTTCGCGTTTAAACCCTCCCAACCAATGATTTTCCTTTCGCAAGATTCTGGAAAATCCCAATATAATTCAGCTCACCGCTCACATTTCGCTACAAGGAAGATCACATAACTTTTACTCAAACATTACAAAATGATATTTATTCACGAGGGTTACGGAATACCAAAATACTTCAATAAGTCGGAAACATAATCCGAGTTGACTAAACTAAAATGATGATTCTTATAATATACGGTAATCAAATTAAATAATTGGATCATTTCAGGCATCCAAAAGCCAAATTAGGGTTAATAGGTTTTGTTTTGTTGAATCTTAATTGTAAGGTCGATATATATAAACTTATAGATATTCAAAAATAAAAAAGTCAATTGGAATTTGGAAGTCTCCAACTTAAATTAACGAGATTAATTATAAATAACTGTAGGCTCGCTCACACAGTCAAGGGCGATTCGTAATATCGTTTTAATTTTCCAACAATGACAATTTTCTTTTTTCTTTAATATTTTGTTTAAGCTTTACGGTACATTGAGAGAGTTTTTTCTTATTTGCTGATTATTTGGCACTGAACTCGCTTTCTTTTTGCATACAGACAGGGAAATACCAGATCGAACATGATTTTTTTTAAGGACTTACCCATCCGTCCGGTCCGTCGAAGGCCTTCGTCGTCCGCTGGATGATGCTTAGGAATAAAATGTTAGGTTAAATCATGCGTCTGGCATTCCTATGCAACAAATTCGGTCTAAGGGACTCTCAATCCGCAACGAAGAAACATTCTCTGCCCGTATCCGATTCGGGCGGCTATTCCAAGCTGGTCGACTTTGTCGAAATGTGTCTGTGCCCTTCACGTTGTGCAGCTTTTGAACCCACGGTGTCTCCAAAATTATCCCTGGCAAATTCTCGGAATTCAAATATAAAATTCCTTGCTTAGGCTTTCAGCATTTAATTTGAATGTGGCTAAGTTTTCCAAAGAACTTATTAGAAACTTCCAAAGATTTAAATATCCACAAAAACTAACTTACGATAATAAGATTCACAAAACTCCACAATAGTTGTTATCCTAGATGCTCCAGATTAGTAGTTAATTAATAATTGGGCTTGATGGCCAAGAAAATTTCATATTTAAATTTTTATATATTTTCTGGAGGAGCAGCGTGGTTTAGGCGATCGCGCATGATGCTACTTCGCTAGGGTTGCACTAGTCGAACTATCGAACTTCTAAGCTCAGCTGATTATTTTTATCGACACAATTACCCACCACTATTTTTTTTTTTTGTTCTATATTTATTTGCAATCTATCCTAGGAGGACAATAAGCAAATTAAGTATGGGGGGTTAACAATAACTTGAGGTGTAGTAGTATATATATGGGAGGAAAAGAGATAGAAAAATAAAAAAAAAGAGAGGAGATATTGGGTGGTTATGGCATGTTACAAAGATTCAAAATTTCAAAAATTTCATGTCCAGCTAAATGGGGTTCACCAGTCCTGTTCTTGGCTGAAGGGTAGGTCTAGGGGGTGACATCTTTTGAGCCGCCTTGTTTGGGTTCTGTTATGTAGCAGGGCGAGTGCCACAATATTGTCATGCGTCTCCAACCTGGAGCAGTGTCGAGTGCCGTATTTTTTAATTTCGCTCCTTTCTGATGGGACGTTCAGGTCTCTGTGGATGACCGAGTTGCGAACAAATGGAGGCGCACCAACTATTCTGCGGAGCAGCTTGCTCCGGAAGCGCTGAATTATGTTCGCGTTCAAATCTGAGGCCGTGCCCCAAAGCTGAATCCCATAAGTCCACACTGGTTTGATAATGGCCTTGTACAGCAGCACCTTGTTGCTAATGCTGAGCTGTGACTTGGTGCCGATGAGCCACTGCATCGTAGCCAACTTCATGTTGAGTTGAACACTTTTGGCTTTAAGGTGCGCCTTCCAGCTTAATCGCCTGTCCAGAGTAAGGCCCAGATATTTGACCGAATCCACGCTCGGGAGAAGCGTCCCATGAAGACTGACTGGGGGGCAGTCGAGTCTGCGTGTGGCGAAAGTCATGTGCAGCGACTTATCTGTGTTAACAGCGATGTTCCACCTGCTTAGCCAGGGCTCAAGTGTTAGCAGTTGTTCCTGGATGATCAGTGACGCCTCCGTAGGGTTTGGTGCGCTGGCAATGAATGCTGTGTCGTCTGCATATGAGGCAATCAGGAGTTGCGGATGTTGCAGCACTGGCAGGTCAGCAGTGTACAAGGTGTATAGTATAGGGCCCAGTACACTGCCCTGAGGGACGCCCGCTTTGATGTGCTCTATTCTTGATAAGGAACTCTCACACCTAACGTAAAACCGTCTGCCCAAAATGTATGATTTAAGTACCATGTAGTACGGGGCGGGGAGGAGCAGCTTTATTTTGTGCAGGAGCCCATCATGCCAGACTCGATCAAAGGCCTGCTTCACGTCCAGAAAGACAGCGGAGGAATACAACTTGTCTTCAAAAGCATAGAGCACCTTCTGCACGATGCGATGGCATTGCTCAGGAGTGCCATGGTGTTGCCGGAATCCAAACTGGTGTTCTGGGATCGTGTTTCCTTCGTCCAGTAGCGGCAACACTCTGGCCAAAAATATTCTTTCGAATATCTTGGAGAGTATTGCCAGCAAACTGATCGGACGATACGAGGTTACTTCACTCTCGGGTTTCCCAGGTTTAGGAATCATTATAATCTCTGCGCACTTCCATTGGGTGGGGAAGTGGCAGAGATCAAAGATCCTGTTGAAAATGTTGGCTAGTAGTTGTATCACTCTCGGCGGCAAGCATTTGATTGTGACTGCATCAATGCCATCGCAGCCAGGGCTTTTGGTTGTCTTAAGGCAGTTTATTTCCAGTTTAATTTCCTCAGGAGTAACTCGATCAATGGGAAGAGCCATCTGAAGGGGGGCCTCAAGGAAGGACAGGGTAGCATTGGCATCTTGTGCGCTGCAGGTGCTGAAGGGTTTGAACGAATTGGCTAAATGGGTCGCAAACTCTTCAGCTTTGTCCTCACTAGATCTGCACCATAGACCATTTGGTCCTCGGATGGGGACTTTCCTGACGGTGGGCCTTTTAAGGTATTTAGTTGGGCTCGAGTACTTGGAGGTATGCGGCAGTGGCTTCGTTGCGGGCTTGAAAATAAAGTGTTTTCAGCTCCTTCGTGGCACGGTTGAAGGCCCTTTTGTCTAGAGGGTTACGGCTGAGTTGCCAGACACGTCTCAAACGTCTTTTCTCCCGCAAAGCGTTGTTGATCTCGTCAGACCAGACGAACATGTCCCTTTTCCTTTTCACATGCTCCACATAAGTGCTGGCGCAGTAATGATCATTCTTCCCCTGTATGACACCAGACTGGGTGGAGGTCTTCAAGACATCAACCAGCTGCTTTTCTACCGTTTCACGCTTCATCGGATCCATGGTCTGCATTTCAAAGTGAAGATAAATCTGCCACGAAGTTTGCGGCTCCACCTGCTCGCGAAGGAATCTCAAAATTTTAGTCTTGTCCACTAAAATGTCAGTCATTATTACAAATGAGAAGAAAAATAATGATATTCAAAAGAAATGTTGCTACTAATAAAATTTGAAAAAATTTCAAAAATCAGAAAAAGATCCGTACTGGACGACGACTTAAATTGAAATGAGACTACAAATGTATCCAGCTCCTTACATTGACTTTAGCTAAAGGAATGATAAGTGACGGCAAAAGCAAGGCCAACCTGAGATTTTGCTCGTCTTGAATCTATATTTCACTGTGCTACTTTGATTTCGTTTGCAATTTTTATTATTATTATTATTAAAGTATAGGATATAGTTATAAACTATCAACCTAACTATATTTTACAAGCACTGGCAACTAAGGCCTTCGGCTTAGACGAAAACTACATCCATACACTAGCCTGGGATTCGAACCTGGATCCTCGTTGTTCAGTTGACTAAAATGACTAGGCCACTTAGACAACTCATCTACCGAGGACTGCGTTTGCAATTTTTATTTTGTTTTGTTTTATTAGGATCAAAAACAAAATAAATTTCGATCTCAAAAAGAGATATCAGTTTGGCCTTGCTTTTTCCTTCACTCATCATGCCTTGGCTAAAGTCAATTTCAGGAGCTGGATAGATTTGTAGTCTCACTTCATTGTAAGTTGATCTACAATACGTATCGTTTTTCTGGCTTCCCCTATTTTGATTATATTTTGTGCTCTGAAATTTATTAAAATGGAAAAAATTTTTGTAGACGAAGCAAAGCTTGTAGAATTCCTTCGGGAGCAAGTCGAGCCGCAACAGTTGTACAAAATCGTGGAACATTTTAAGAAACAAACACCGGAAGAGACCAAGTGGAGCACGATAGTGCAGGAGCTGCTTGAAGTTCTGAAGACATCAACCGAGTCTGGTGTCATTTACCAGGAGGGTACATTTTACTTCGCCAACACCCACGTGGAGGACGTACAAAGAATAATGATGGATGAAGATGATTGGTTCATTCCCAGTGCTGGCCCCAGTGAGACTTCTTTGGGCAGCACCAACCCACCACAGGTGCCTACAGCCACGGCAGCCACTAAGAGTCCGGAGTCATCGACGAATTCAGAGTCCACCCAAAGTACATTGTCCAACTGCAATGTCATGTCGGCAGAAGCAACCATGTCAATTTCCGAAGACGATTAAAAATTTGGTTATATAAATTGTTAAGAATGCAGATGTGTTATAAATAAATTGCATTACATATGTATCATTTCTATTGAAGACGATGTCCTGTGGACGATATTTGGTCTAGTTTTAAGTGTTTTCACATCTCATTTAATTCTATTCTGTTCCCTAAATGTTCTTAATGTTCTGGTAGATCAACTGGTCGAGGTAATGGACATTTATGTATCATTATGATTATGTCATATTATGACATCTACTTATTGTTAGATTGAGAACTTTCTTTTACTTTTTCTGATTTGTATGTCATGTGGCTTTTTAGTGGCAAAGCTTTTCCTTGCACCGTCCGGAATATGATGGAGGGGGGATGCCGGTTATTGCGTTATTGCCATATTGCATACTTGTTTATATAATGCCAACGCAGCACTTAAGCCGTTAAGTAATTAGTGAGGGAGGGTTGGCAGTTTGGCGGGTTGACTGCGAGTCACGGCAAAGGCCTTCAGTAAGTACTTCAGTCCAGCATATTTTTTGGCAGATTTTATTACAAAGAATACTACAAGGATCAACAGTTTGAAGATGTAGAAAACTTCATAAGCGAGCGATCGCCACATCAGGTGGAGGTTAATCCTAAAATGTATGTTAAGGGATGGAAATGGAACCATTTCCGACCCCTTAAAGAATATGCATGACTAAATCGGCTCGGCTGTTGATGCTGATCAAGAATATATAAACTTTATGGGGTGGGGAACGTCTCTTC
Organism: Drosophila willistoni; assembly: GCF_018902025.1. NCBI lineage: Eukaryota > Metazoa > Arthropoda > Insecta > Diptera > Drosophilidae > Drosophila > Drosophila willistoni. The sequence continues at coordinate 3,412,981 of NW_025814053.1, forward strand.
TCTTCGTTACAAACATCTGACCAATTTAAGTATACCCTGTGCAAGGGGGAAAAAACAAAAAGAAGCTTTGTATATTAAGTACAATCCATGCCGATCCAAGCCCCTTGGCTTGGTGATGACTAAGCAACATTGCAGCACTCTCGCTCTCCCCCCAGCACTCAACACAATGCTGCTTCTTCGTTTCTGCATACTCTCACTCCGAGTGCGTCGCCTCGATCGTTCAATTGGTCTTCTACATCGCGTTTTTAGGTGCCCTGCAGCTTCTTCCTTCTTATGAAGATGCTACTAAGTTAATATTTAAGCCTAATATTTATACAAATATTTATACAAGTAAACTGAAATCTAGGCAAATAGTAGGCCATCTGAGCTCGTTCTGGTCGAGCACATGAATTCGATTTCATTATCGTTGTTACATTCTATATAGGTTGACAACATTTTTAGGCTAAAATTTCAGTTAGTAAACTAATAAAACAAATTTTAGAATTATGGGATACTTTGAAGTACGAAAACTAAAAAAAAAACGTCTGTCTATAAATGCCAAAAGATCGCCAGTATAACCCGCAATGGATACCTAAACTTTTGAGTTTAAGGAAAATAATTGCGGCCTTTCGCCCCAGGAGACTGTCCGTAAAGGAGCAAAGGCAATGTTATCGACTAACTTGTGCAAAACAACAGAAAACAGTTTTTCAACATGAGCCTTGCTTATATCCTTTTGTTGACAGGAAGAAAAGACAACAAGAAAGAAAAAAATCAGAAATAAAGCTAAAAAAAAGACGCCAGAAAAGAGGAAAGAAAAGATCCCACAAAAGACGCCAGAAAAGACATATGTAAAAAAGATGCTTCCCATAGTTTGATATAAGTTAATTTTTTTTTTTTTAACTCACGTAAACAATTTAGGTAGCCATTGCCGGTTATCCTGGCGACTTTTTGGCTTTTGTAGACAGACGTTTTCTTTTTAGTTTTCGCACTTCAAAGTATGCATAATTATAAAATTTGTTTTATTAGTTTTTCAACCGAAATTTTGGCTTAAAGATGTTATCAGCCTAAGTAGAATGTTACAACGAGAATGAAAGGGGGAGCTTACAATACGGATCGTTATTCCCATTTGGAGGATGTGCAAACGACTACGATGGATACAGATGCTTGGTTTATTCCCAATGCTAGCCCCAGTGAGACTTCTTTGGGCAGCACCAACCCAACACAGGTGCCTACAGCCACGGCAGCCACTAAGAGTCTGGAGTCATCAACGAATTCAGAGTCCACCTAAAGTGTCCAACAGTAGTGGCATGTCGGCACTTTGTAAAGAATGCAGATGTGTTATAAATAAATTACATTGTTTTATTAATCGTATATGATTTATTTGTATTGAAGATTATGTCCTGTGGACGATATTTGGTCTAGTTTTAAGTGTTTCCACATGTCATTTAGAAAAGAATTCTTGCTTTCTTATCCCATATTCGTAATGAACGTTGATCAACTAGTCGAGGTAATGAACCAACTATTTATATTGTCTCCAACCAACATGTTACATCTACTTAGATACTCTTTGTCATGACCAAGTTTGTGTTTCCTATTATTTGCTATATAATATATATATTTATTATCTTAGCGTTCTTTAGCTGCCAGTAAGATTTTAAGAGGACATACCAACATGCGATTTGGCGCGGCTTTTTGTTGATTATAGGAAAATAAACCTAGCGATCGGTGACCCTCAAATCTGGTTTTGGTTTTATATAAAAAAAATATCAAAGAAGTTAACTTCAGGTATGCCGAAGTTTATATACCCTTGCAGTATACTTGGCAATAATATTTTTCCTTTTTGAAATTTCTTTCCCTGCAACTCAATTTATCAATTCACCAACAAAATAATATTTCTTTTTTTACTACAAATTTTTCTTCTTCCATCATTCCCTAAACAAAGCACGGCACGCATACACATACAGTTCATGTAGTTAAATTGACTGTAACTTGTGTTCTATTTATCCGATCAGATCAAATTTTGGGATCTGAGATTTTATATCTAATACTATCATATTGGTAAATTTCATGGGGATACTCCAATTTTTGCAAAAATGTGTCTTCTAGAGCTATATGATATAGTGGTCCGATCCTAAAGATTTTCATACTTTTTTTTCCCGGGTAATAAAAAGCTTCCAAAAAAAATTTCATCGCGATAGCTCTTAAGATGACTGAGTAAAACGCATACGCACAGACGGACGGAAAGACGGACATGGCTATATCAACTCAGCTTCTCATGCTAATCAAGAATATATATACTTCATGGAGTCGGAAACGTCTCCTTTGCTTTACAAACATCTGACCAATTTTATAATACCCTCTGCAAGGTATAAAAAAAAACATTTAATAACCATTCATTGACTCACACTTGGCAAGCAATGAATTTTGAAAATGAATTTTGAATTTAAAACTCCTTGCAAAACACTTAAATACCTACAAGATGAACTTCTTCAGTCCGAATTTAATAAAATTTCTTTAGACGGTAGAAATGAATAAAACTAATCAGTGCCGAATTTGACTGCGATGGTCAAACATTTGAGGGAAGCGATCGGTTTTTTTTAGAAATTACGGAAGATTTTTCTAATAATTATAATCAGGGCAAATACTCAAGTCTCAATTTTCTCAAGTCCGAGTAAAACGCTTTGATAATAATAACGGATGGGGAAAGGGGCGTGGCAGAAATTTAAAACAAACTTGATCATTGTACGTGTCTACTTACATAAATTGGTCTCTCTGTCCCTTATAGTCTCCGAGATCTATTTGTTCATACTGACAGCTGAATGAACGGACATGGCTAGGTCGACTCGGCTGGTGATGCTGATCAGGAATGTATATTCTTTGTGGGGTCGGAAATGCTTGCTGCTGCCTGTTACATACATTTTGGCGACTTTAATGTACCATTTCCTCTATGGGTGCATGGTTTAATGAACATGGTAACACAAGAATTTTCTGTTAATAATAATTATTAAGATGTCTTTCATAAAAAGTATAAGAATTTCGTTATGGTAACTCATTTTTGTTTGATGTTTTTTGCTTTAAGTTTATTAAACCTTTCTACAGGCCCGACGAGAAGGGGGTGGTAAAGGTGGGATTCCCACCGGACCCGAAGTTTTTAGCGGGGCCCGGTTTTTGATCGAAATTTTCAAATTTGGGAAAAGTTTAATATGTACCTTTACAACTTTATCTGAACCGCAAAAGAATGTCACTTGTGTATTATCTACTAATCGTAATCAGGCATTATGAACACGGGCCCGGGCCCAACCTTCAAAAAATGGTTTTATGTAAAACAAAAAAAAACTGTCTAAATTTTTCGTTTGAACGTTAGGAAATCAGGGGGGGCCCGTAGCTTACTACCACCGGGCCCTGATATCTTTTTGACGGCCCTGCCTTTCTATATTCGTACCTTTATTTCGTCTTGTTGGACTTGCACTCTCATTGATTAACTGATTATGTAAGGTAACACCTTATCTGATCGTAAGCAGAGAGAAAAACAGAGAGATGGAGGCAAAGAGAAAGACATAAATGTGAGCTTATCGGGGGAGATTTATAAATTTTGCATCTTTAAATATTGCCATAGTTAATTTCAAATTGCTTAAAATTTACAAATGGATTTTATGGCAAACTGTGGCTGTCTTGGCTCAGACAGAGTCTATGTATGTAGGTTGATACCACTGAGACACAGCCAACAACTAAGGCTGAATCTGTGGCGTTTATTGCTCTTGAGGCCTTAAATTAAAAACCAATTAGCAGCATCTGTTGCCATGTTTTTCCATTTACCATTTTCCATTTCACCACTTCCCTCTGCTCATCATCTCAGCTTGTTGGTGTTTAGTAATCCCTAATTCTGACTTTTTATCTTGCTCTCTATCTCTCTCTCTCCTTTTCTCTCCAGTTTTATCCTACTATTTCTCTCTCTATCTCCCCTTACCTATTGTGTGCGTCATTTGTAATTCGAAAATCAGCTTTTTTCACCAATATCTTCATTGGATTCTGATGATTACAGTCATGTGTGTCCGATTTGTTCATGCCTAATTGATTGATTCGATGTCCTTCCTATTCTCTCCCTGTCTCATCTGTCCTTTCATCCCAGCTATATGTATGCATGTCTAATATTGCATAATGCTTGCTTAATAGGCTCAGATCCAAAAAAAGAAAACACAAGCGAAAATTAAAATTGCCTTAGAAATTCTGAGAAATTATTCTTGTAAATGCTTTATGAGTCTCTAGACAATAATTTAACTTTAATTTTTCTGGCAAATTGAAGAGCTACTGAAGCATAAATATTTTGTGACAAATATCGTAACCCTAATAACAGAAACGACAAAGTATCAACACAAATTCCCGATATTGACTCTTGTACAAAACTGATAACAAATAACTGGAGGTAAATAATGGTAAGGTAACCTAACCAGGGGAGGATAGAACTTCTAAATGAAGCTTAGGAAAACGCATGGTATAAGTTTTCAGTCCTAGATTGCAGAAGGAAGTCTGTGTCATTGAATTTGAACTAACTTTGTGATCATGTAACTCTGCCTGTTTTTCGTTCGATTGTCAAAATTGATATATCAGTTTTCGTTTAAAATCATGATGGCTAGATAGAATCGTCTCTTGATGCTGATAAAGAATGTATAGTTATATATTAAAAGAGTTCGGATGATCTTCCTTGTGCCTATTACATACACTTTAACGAGGGTGATACCAATTCATTGATTTATCCCATTGAGAAATAAGAAAGAACTAAAATATTCTTCCCTTTGGTCTCCTCGTTTTTAGGGAGTTTGGAAAAACACCTATAAATATTGAAACAAATATTATAATAATTTCAAACGTATTTTGATTAATCACCCGATTTCGACGTGTATATTGCCACATTATTATATGACAAAATACTCAAATCAGAAATTGTATGTAAAACGGTTCAGATTACCTCCCAAAAGACACGAAAAACGAACAAAAAATTAACAAAAACCAAAATGGAACCAAAGAGATAAGCTTATTTTCGTGCTTGCAGGCATTTGAATGTCAAAATGTTTGTTGTACCTATGCGCTGATTACATGAAAAGATACACATACAAACACATACAGAAAGCACTCAGAGCAGAGCCAAGCATAGCAGAGCAAAGTACATGGCACGCATAGTCATAAACGCACCCCAGAGGGGTGCATATGGGTCATAGTGGTGATATGCGTGTGTGTTTGTGTGTGTGAGCGTGCGTGACTTTGTTTTGCCGCAGCTTTGCTTCGCTTTTTTAATATGCAAAGTCGTCTGCGAGCTGTTAATTACGTTTTGCCTTACAGGCCGCTCAATCCTCACGCCAAAAACCCGACTACCCTAACCCAATCGTCAAAGCAACTGTCTAACCGCCACGCCGCGCCGGCCGAGACCCAAAAAATGCAAAAACAAAGACCCATGGTTGCCTCTAAAACCCCTTTACTTTTACGGCAACGTCCAAGTGGCGTCTAACAACCGTCCTGCGCCAAAACATTAAAGTGCAAAATTAACTGACATGCGGCTAACATTTCAACTCGACAACCCCTTTTCTTTCGTCCTCCTTCTCACCCTTGCTCATCTGCTCTGCGGCTGAGAAAAACCAGACGCTTTATTCATTTAGATGGGTCACCTTTTTTGGGCTTCAGCTAAACTGGAATTGAAGTTGGTTTTTGTTGTTTTTTAGAATTCTTCATTATATCATTTATTCAGTCATTTAGCTGGCAATTGGCAGCAGAACGGCAAAGAAAGCAGATGTTGACATTAGAGTTCGTTAATTGAATGTTTTTTGTATAACAAAGAAATGAAAGATGCAGTGAGATCAATGACAAAGTAATCGTTAGGGTATAAACAGAGCCAAAGAAGCGTTAAACTTACTCAATTTCGTTTTCATTTAATTTAACATTTTAACTTGGTTTATGCACCATGTTGTATCAGCCCACACTGCGTATGTGTAATTTTAATAATTCAGTCTGAAAGGGTTCTGAAAAGTTCTTAATAATATATGAAATCTTTCACCTAAAATATAGAAATATCGTTTGCAATTACAAGACTTTTAGCAGTGGCGAATGAAGAGGATTTAGATAACTAGTTTGCCAAGTTTCAACTAGATCGAACATTCTTTGAATGTTCTGGTAACAAAAAGTGGTGTAAACTCGGGTTTATTTGTGGAGAAGTGGATATAAAAACCTGAAACTAATAATATAGTTTGCCATATCGAAATTTGCAGATAAAATTATAATTTTGTTTGTACTTTAAACTTGTTCTTAGTATATTATTACAAAAAATATTGTTTTGAAAGAATAAACAACAACCGACCTATTTTAAGGTTGTACTTTTCCATCAAGATCTTCGACAACTTCGACTTCGACTTCGGTAACTAGCAAGTGTTGGAAAACTTCTGTAAAAGTTCAGTTTAGCGATAAGTTGGATAAAGATCGACGCGAACTCCTCCTAGACTGTTAGAGCTACAGAGTTCATTTTGCATGTAGGCTTGTATATACTGTACAGTTTGTATATCTCGGACTTAGCCGGATCGAATCACTATATCATGAAGCTCCTATACAAACAACAAGGCCACAAACAGTGACTTTTCTCAATAACTTCGTGATAAATTGATATAGATTGGGTGAATATATCATATAGCTCCCATTGGAACGATCGGTCGAAAACAGTGACTTTTAACAATAACTTCGTAACTTTTGACACGATTTTCATAAGATATAAAATTTATCAGTTTTATATACCTATTAATGACTCTGCTGAATTTGATCATAATCGGCTAACTAAATTATACAGCACATAACACAACGATAAAATAGCAACCCACATAAGCCGGATTGCAAAACCCTAACTATCACATCGATTTGATTTTATTCGATTTAATATTCAAAGGCAAAATCAATCTTAAAACAGGGACCAAATGACCAAAAAAGGATTCATCTGCCTTTATTCTACGTGAAGGAATCCAAAGATTGATTACTTTTCCAATGTTCACATTGGTAATTCTAAAGGGAAATTCTTTGAAGAAATAGCACGTACACAAAAGTATTGAAATATCATTTCCTAATTTCACATGAGTTGAAAATATCATGCACCAGTTAAAACAAATACTTTAAATTAGTGATAGCAAATGTTTTCATATATACATGCTCCTCTACTTAATGTATTTAAAATCCCTCTTACATGCTGCTTAGCAAATATATTTTACTATTTAGCTCACTCTTACAAGGTAAATACCTAAAAATCATCCACAGGACATCAGACTATTGAAATAGAAATAAATTTTACTTTCTGATTTATCAGTTGAATTATATTTAAGACAGATCTGCATTCTATACAATTTGGATAGCCAAATTTCTAATCATCGTCTTTGGAAATGTACAATTGCTTCTGCCGACATCACACTCTGCTGGATAATGTACTTCAAGTTAACTCTGAATTCGTCAATGACTCCGGACTCTTAATGGCTCCGTATGCATCGGGGTTGGTGCTGCCTAAAGAAGTCTCACTGGGGCTAGCACTGGGAATAAACCAAGCATCTGTATCCATCGTAGTCGTTTGCACATCCGACAAATGGGAATAACGATCCGTATTGTAAGCTCCCCCTTTCATTCTCGTTGTAACATTCTACGTAGGCTGACAACACCTTTAAGCCAAAATTTCAGTTGAAAAACTAATAGAACAAATTTTAGAATTATGGATACTTTGAATTGCGAAAACTAAAAAGAAAACGTCTGTCTACAAATGCCAAAAGGTCGCCAGGATATCCCGCAATAGCTACCTAAACTTTTATAATGTATTGTATAAATATTAGTAGCGAGAAAAAACCTTAAACAATTCGCTCAGCATTTTTAATGGCTTAAATATTAATTTAATAGCATCTTCATAAGAAGGAAGAAGCTGCAGGACATCTAAAAACGCGATGTAGAAGACCAATTGACCAATCGAGGCGACGAACTTGGAGTGAGAGTATGCAGAAACGAAGAAGCAGCATCACCAAGCCAAGGGGCTCAAGTCTGAGTAAAACACTTTGATAAATAACGGCTGGGGAAAGGGGCGTGGCAAAAATTTGAAACAAACTTGATCATTGTACGCATTATATATCTACTTACAAAAATTGGTCTCTCTGTGAATGAACGGACATGGCTAAGTCGACCCGGCTGGTGATGCTGATCAAGAACGTATATTGTTTATGGTGTTAGGAAAAGCATCCTTTTCCTGTTACATACATGTGAGTTGAGTGGGCTTACTCAACTAAGTTTATTTATTAATTTAATTTAATGTAGTTTTGAAAAGTTACAAATATTCAAGTCTTGATCTGCTGCTTCGGTTCACTTGCTTTTTCTCTCACTGCTGTCTGCTGTACCCTGCAACTTCAACTGTCTCTCTCTCGTGTTCTTCTCTTCTGCTGTCTGCTGTACTCTCTGTTGCTCTGCTGCTAAACTCTGCTGTTAAAGATCATCTGTCCGCTTGCTGCTGTTAAGCCTCTGTAACTCTCCATCGTACCTTACATTCGGCCATTCCTGATCATTCATCTGTCCCAGATGATAAATCGTCTTCGTTGTCCTTAATATAGCGCCACATTTTCATATAGTCGCAACTGGTAGAAGTATTTGTAGGCCCTTCGACATCCGCTGCTTTCCTTACGTCGTATCTACCATTCCTCTTTACTTGCGTCACCTCATAAGGACCTAAATATTCGCTGGACAGTTTTTTTCCTGCGACAAACTGCGTCCTGCGTATGGCGACTAAGTCTCCAACCTGATATCCGGCCTCTGGCTTTCTTTTACTGTCAAAGTGCTTCTTATAAGACTTCTGCGCTTGTATAATTTCAGCTTTCGCGTTCTGCCTCATTAGTTGGCGTTCTTCATCAAAGCGTTGGTGCATCTCTTCTTTAAGTAGCTGTATTAAACGGTCTGCTGGTTTATCTCCTCACAAGTTTTCTCCCCCTGCGGGAAAGAAAACTTGTATCCCCCTGCCGATGATGAAAGATCGAATTTAGATATGAAATCAAATCCGAGCAGCGCGTCGTATTGAATGTCTCTATCCGCAATAACAACAAATTTGTGCGAAGTCGTCTCTTGATCAACGATAACCTCTGCTTCAAAGCATCCAACTGGGCGTGTCATATTGTTTCCCAGACCTCGCAGCCTCGAAGTCCATTTCTTCATCATGACGCCTGGAATATTGTTGAATACCGTCTTGGTCACCAGGGATACATCGGCTCCCGTATCCACCAAGCACTCCACATCGACTCCATTGACAGCTATCCTCTTCACACGTGTAGCATCATGAACAACATGAATGTCTGCAGCTGAACCAGGACAATTTTTCGCCATATGTCCCTCTTTATTGCACCGAAAGCATTTCGTTGCAGCATCGCAATCTTTACGAAAATGCTCAACGGATCCACAATTAAAGCAGTGCTTCTGCTTATTTGGGGCATGAGGCGATCTCTTCTGATTCGTCTCGTTGGCCAAAAAAGGTCTCGCCGATCTTTCGGCAACGCGCTCATACACAGCATACTGCTCCTAAAGCTCTTGAAAGGATTTGCAACCATAGAGAGTATATCTAAAGTCGCTTTTCAGCTGCAAGCCGTCGACAATGTAGCGGATTACAGACTGCACATCAACGTCACCAACCGCTGCCAGCTTTCTCATCTGAAGAAGATACTCGTGAAATGACTCCTGATTGTGCTTTTTCCGATCCCGTAGCTCTGCGTGAATCTCGGCGCTGCATTTGCTTCGTTGACCAAATTCATTCTCCAGTGTCATCCGTAGCTCCGAATATTGGCACACCTGTACGGCCTCCAAAAACAGCTTTGCCGTTTTGGTCATTTTGGCACGTGCTTGTACATACATCTGCTTTATATTTAGGCCATATGCCTCAGCATTTAATTCGAAATTCCGAAACCAATGTTTTACCGGAATCGTTTCGCCATCAAAATCAGGGATGATTTTTTCAAAGCTTTCCGCTGCGATTGTACCACTGTTTCTATTCTGCTCGTCTGCTCCCACTTTCAAAGCGAGCAACTGCACCAGTTCCTGCAGAATTTTGGTGTTATCAGCCATGGCCTGAATTCCAGTAGCACTAACTTCGCCTCCAGATGCAACTTAATCCAGCTTCAACACGCCACCCGCTTCGTCTGCCATTCTCTGAACTGCCTCCTTTGCTTTCGATCTGGTGTAGTATGGTTGCCTCACTGTCACTCTTGGTATTCTAGAACGCTTTGTTTGTACTTCCGTCCCTCTCATCAGCGTCACTCAGCAAATTCGCGGCAAAACTTTATTGGTAGTTCTGTTGTCTCCCTCTCTCCAGAGCGCTGTGTTTGTAGTGCCGTCCCTCTCAGCAGCGTCACTCAGCAAATTCGCGGCAAAATTTTTCAGACTCCTCTGGCCAAATTTGAGACACCTCCGGACAACTCCAAATAACTTGCACTTTCCAAATTAGGACGAGCCCCCAAATGTGAGTTGAGTGGGCTTACTCAACTAAGTTTATTTATTAATTTAATTTAATGTAGTTTTGAAAAGTTACAAATATTCAAGTCTTGATCTGCTGCTTCGGTTCACTTGCTTTTTCTCTCACTGCTGTCTGCTGTACCCTGCAACTTCAACTGTCTCTCTCTCGTGTTCTTCTCTTCTGCTGTCTGCTGTACTCTCTGTTGCTCTGCTGCTAAACTCTGCTGTTAAAGATCATCTGTCCGCTTGCTGCTGTTAAGCCTCTGTAACTCTCCATCGTACCTTACATACATTTTGGCGGCTTTATTATACCGTATCACCCCATTGGTGCTTGGAATTATGATTAATACAAGATCATACTGGCATCAACACAAAACTCGTCATGACAGAGTTTGTACATAGATGTACTTGCGGTTAAAAGCTTTCAACACAGCGACAATGGACATAGTTGGTCCATAACCTCGACCAGTCGATCTACCAGAACATTTATCAACCATCCCAGTTGCAAACAAAACAGTCCATTATGCACATGGGAACAGAATAAAAGAATTCTATTCTAAATGACAGGTAAAATACTTAAAACTAAACCCAATACAGTCCACAGGACATCATCTTCAATAGAAGCAATACATGTATAATATAATATATTTATAAGACATCTGTATTCTGTACAATTTAGATAACAAAGTTTCTAATCGTCTTCGGAAATTGACCTGGTTGCTTCTGCCGACATGCCACTACAGTTGGACAATGTACTTTGGGTGGACTCTGAATTCGTCAATGACTCCGGACTCTTAGTGGCTGCCGTGGCTGTAAGCACCTGTGTTGGGTTGGTACTGCCCAAAGAAGTCTCACTGGGGCTAGCACTGGGAATGAACCAATCATCTTCATCCATCATTATTCTTTGTACGTCCTCCACATGGGTGTTGGCAAAATAAAATGTACCCTCCTCGTAAATGACACCAGACTCGGTTGATGTCTTCAGAACTTCAAGCAGCTGCTGCACTATTGTGCTCCACTTGGTCTCTTCCGGTGTTTGATTCTTAAAATGCTCCACGATTTTGTACAACTGTTGCGGCTCCACTTGCTCCCGAAGGAATTCTACAAGTTTTGCTTCGTCTACAAAAATTTCCATTTTTATAAATTTAACAGCACAAAATATAATCAAAATAGGGGAAAGCCAGAAAAACAATACGTATTGTAGATCAACTTACAATGAAGTGAGACTACAAATCTATCCAGCTCCTGAAATTGACTTTAGCCAAGGCATGATGAGTGAAGGAAAAAGCAAGGCCAAACTGATATCTCTTTTTGTGTTCGAAATTTATTTTGTTTTTAATCCTAATAAAACAAAACAAAATAAAAATTGCAAACGAAATCAAAGTAGCACAGTAGAACAAGGATTCTAGACGAACAAAATGTCAAGTTGGCCTTGCTTTCGACGTCACTTATCATGCCTTTCGCTAAAGTCAATGTCAGGAGCTGGATACATTTGTAGTCTCATTTCAATTTAAGTCGTCGTCCAGTACGAATCTTTTTCTGATTCTGAAATTGTTTGAAATTTTATTAGTAGCAACATTTTTTTTGAATATCATTATTTTTCTTCTCATTTGTAATAATGACTGAAATTTTAGTGGACAAGACTAAAATTTTGAGATTCCTTCGCGGGCAGGTGGAGCCACAAACTTCGTGGCAGATTTAACTTCACTTTCAAATGCAGACCACGGATCCGATGAAGCGTGAAACGGTAGAAAAGCAGCTGGTTTATGTCTTGAAGACCTCCACCCAGTCTGGTGTCATACAGAGGAAGAATGATTATTACTGCGCCAGCACTTATGTGGAGGATGTGAAAAGGATCCTGATGGATGATAGTAAATGGTTCACTCCCAGTGCTAGTCCCAGTGAGATTTCTTTGGGCACACGCAGTCAAATCTCTAGAAAAAGTCAGATGACTCAAAGCACTGCAGTGTCCACTAAGAGCGCAGAGAGCAGTGTTAACAAAGACTTGGAATCGACTAACTTGCATACAAAATCAGAAATACAAATTAATGGTAAGAAATTCTTAGTCTATGTTTATTTGTTGCCTTGTACCTTCGTTGCAGGAATTCAACCGAAAACCAAAGACATCGAAAAGAAAATGTTTTCAAGATGAGCCTTGTTCATATCCTTTTGTTGACAGGAAAACAAGACAACAACGCTAGAAAAGACGCCAGAAAAGACGCAAGGAAAGGGCAAAAACGGCAGAAAAGACATACATATGTAAAAAAAAAAGCATCCCATAAATTGATATAAATTTAAACCTTGATTTTTAAATTCATTTTCAAAATTCATTGTTTGCCAAGTGTGAGTCAATAAATGGTTATTAAATGTTTTCGATATAAATTTTATATCGAATATATTTATTTTTCTTTAATCAGGCTCGGCAAAGTTTAAGTTGGTATGACCTCCTAAGATCTCACTGTCAGCTAAAGAACGCTAGCTAAAACAAAGATAATAAAACATTGGAAAAACAAACGTTGTCATAACAAAGAGTATCGACGTAGACGTAATGTCACAGTTGGTTCATTACCTCGACTAGTTGATCGACGTTCATTAAGAACGTGGGAAAAGAAAACAAGAATTCTTTTCTAAATGACATGTGGAAACACTTAAAGCTAGGCCAAATATTATCCACAGGACTTAATCTTCAATACAAATAAATCATATACGTTTAATAACACAATACTAAAGCCGGTTAAAAAGAAGAAGCTTTGTATATTGACTAATTAGTCAAAGAGAGACTATCATTCGAAAAACATAACTCGTTACGACAAAGTGTACGAAGATGTCATAAGTGATTAAAACTTACACCAGTAGACCCAATTGGTCCATTACCTCGACTAGTTTGGCAAAGAATACGCAGTCGCTACAATATGAGGATCTTACAGAATATTTACATGACAAATGTTACATTTAAATCCTTTATTCTGAAATACAGTCCAATGAAGTCGTTCATTCTATTTAGAATTAGACATGTGCAACTACATCAAAATACGTCCACAGGGCATCATCTAAGCATAAAAACAATACAAAGAAATCATACTTCATACATCTTTATTATGTGCAATATGGATACCCAATGTTTTAATCATCGTTTTGGGTACTTGGGTTGGGCAATGTACTGGAAGCCACTGCACCATCCAAAGCAATCTCACTGGGGGTAGCACGGAACCAATCGTCTTCATCCATCATAATTCTTCGCACATCGTCCACATGGGTGTTGGCGTAGTAAAACTTATTCGCCTCCTGTATAACACCAGACTTGGTGGAGGTTTCCAATACTTTAAGCAGCTGCAACACCACCGCTATACGCTTGATCGCATCCGTGGTCTGATTATGAAAGTGAGCAACAATCTGGTCCAACTGTTGCGGCTCGACCATCTCTTGGAGGAATTTTAAAACATTCGTCTCGTTCACTAACATTTCCGCCATTATAATTAAAGAGGGAGGAAACAAATTGTAATTATTAAAAGTTCAAGAAAGCACACAAAATGATCCGAATCGAGTGTAATTTCAAAATATAATGAGACTACAAATCTATCCTGCTCCTAACATTGACTTTGCAAAGGCATGATGAGTGAAGCAAAAAGCAAGGCCAACCTGATATCTCTTTTTGTGTTCGAAATTTATTTTGTTTTTGACGGGATATCGTCTTTTAAATGTTAGTCCCAAATAAAACAAAACAAAATAAAAATTGCAAACGGAATCAAAGTAGCGCAGTGGAACACAAATTGAAGACGAAGAAAATGTCAGATTGGCCTTGCTTTTGCCGTCACTTATCATGCCTTTCGCTAAAGTCAATGTCAGGAGCTGGATACATTTGTAGTCTCATTTCAATTTAAGTCGTCGTCCAGTACGAATCTTTTTCTGATTTTTTGAAATTGAAATTTTATTAGTAGCAACATTTCTTTTGAATATCATTATTTTTCTTCTCATTTGTAATAATGACTGACATTTTAGTGGACTAGACTAAAATTTTGAGATTCCTTCGCGAGCAGGTGGAGCCGCAAACTTCGTGGCAGATTTATGGTTATGGTTGATGTCTTGAAGACCTCCACCCAGTCTGGTGTCATACAGGGGAAGAATGATCATTACTGCGCCAGCACTTATGTGGAGCATGTGAAAAGGATCCTGAAGGATGATAATAAATGGTTCACTCCCAGTGAGATTTCTTTGGGACCACGCAGTCAAATCTCTGTTGGAAGTCAGATGAGCGTAAGCAGTGCAGTGTCCATCAAGGAAGCAGAGAGCAGTGTTAACAGTGTGGTGTCCACTTCAAGTATATTGTCCAACTGCAATGGCATGTCGGCAGAAGCAAGACGATGTCGGCAACACGATGATTAGAAATTTGACTATCCAAATTGTAAAGAATGCACATGTGTTATAAATATATTATATTATTACATATGTATTATGTATTATTTCTATTGGTCTAGTTTTAAGTTTTTTCACCTGTCATTTAGAATAGAATTGTTGTATTCTGTTCCCATGTTCGTAATGAACTTCTTTAGAATAAAGGATTCAGATAGATTAGAATCAATAGCCGAGTTGACCTAGCCACAGAAGGATATGCACTTAAAAAAAGTGGGACCTGCAGCTACAAGTTTTGCCGTTCTGTTTTCGTTTTATGTAGTTTGAATTCCCAACTTCTTTCACCGTGGATGATATAGTGTGGCCATTACATTCTGATGAATGAACTTAGTGGTTCTTAAATGAGTAAGATTTATTGACCTCAAGTCGGTTAAAACCCAGTTTTGAATAAATTTAAAATACTAAAACGGCGCTTAACATTTTGTTTTTAAACCTGCACTCCTCATTTAGCATTAAAGAATAAAGACTTGGTTGCGCTCGACAATGTGACTCGTTACTTTTTAATGGGGAATCTGGTTCTTTATTTACAAAATCTTTTAATTCCTAGGTTTATGTCTCTTTGGTGGCTTATCGAAAAATGATTGTAGAAAATCAAGCAACAATTCTTGCTCATAAGCTAATAGACGGATTTTAAAATTGTACAGAAAATCTTATATATAACTATGGATATGCTAAAATATTGAATAATTTCGTTTAAAATCTCCAACTTTGTTTCGACTACTACGATTTACTAAGTTACTAAATGTTCCCAAGTTTCTTCGAAACTTTAGTCAATTAAAGTTGCTGACTCTGATAGGAGAAATGCAAAAAACTGAGATGGCCACCCATCTCCCCTCCCAGATACAAATCTTTTTGCTTAACCGCAAATCTTTGCACAACATTATTGCCCTAGTCCCAAGCTCCAAAATTTGGCAAATCCGCAAAAAGGCACAAAAAGACCAAGAGCAGACGACAAAAAACCGCAAAACTGTGCGTTTCCCTTATACTATGCTTCTATCTCTCTCTCCCTTTTTTGGTTTGTCTTTTTGTGCCGTCTCGTTCCTTTTTTCTTGTTTGGCTCCTTGTGGCATTCAAATGAGTTTTTAAACATTTGAGTTGATTTTGACGCCTGACGTTGAATGCGAAATTATTTCAAGTATGAGATGTTGGCTCGAGAAAGGGAATGAGGATGCGGATGAGAATGAGTTTAAGGATGAGGGCTGATGGTGCTGAAGATGGGTAGGGGTGGCGAAAATGTTAACACATTGAAAGAACTCTCTGAAAGTCAAAGTCGAGCAAAGTCGCGTCGAAGTCGAAATTGCCGATGAGATGAAACCAAAAGCACGCGCCGCCTCTCTATTTCATTTACTTTCAGCTTGAATGCTGATTTTGTTGCTCTGATTCAATTTCAATTGTTTGAGCACAGTTTTTTTTTTCGACTAGTCGGGATGAGGATGGAGGTGGTGTGTGGTGCAAGTGTCTGTAGGTCGGTTGGTTGGTTGTTTTGGCTGTTTTGGTTGTTCGGTCGGTAGCTAGGTAGGAGGTACATAGTTTGAAATGCAAATTATTTTTATGCAAATGCCTGGAGCAAAAGTATTTCCACCGCAGCAATCCCGACCAGCAGCAGCAGCAGCAACAGCAGCAACGGCATTGGCAATGGCATCGGCATCTGGCCTGGCCTAAGATTCATTTCAACATTTTAGCACTGGCATATCCCCACACCCATTGCCTGTTTTGAATTTGGATTTATCCCCTCATACCTTCTGCTCCTGCAACTGCTTCTTCTGAATGCCTGTCGCTTGTCAATCAAATGAAATACTCAGCCTCTTTGCCAAGCCAACCCAACCCAACCCCCACTTTCGTTTCGACCATCTATTTGCTAGTATTAAGCCTTTCGTTAAAATAGTTTCATGGCATTTTCTGGCCTCACTTTGAACTTTAACTCTGGCAATCTGCTTGTGTGTGTACGTGTTTGTCTTTGTCTTTGTCTCTGTTTAGGTCGATTTTCTTTTTTTGGGGAAAGGGGCGTGTTATCTGAGCGTCTGACTTGAGGTCAATTGTTATGGTTCAATGCGTCTGCTAGTCGAAATTTTTGGTTAACTTTAATTACTAGTATATTCAAGCAATTTATGCCAAAAAGTCTGGCAAGTTTTTTAAAGCATACTTTTCGGCGAGGCACAATTTAAAGTGCCCAATAGAAATCCCAAACCACATTCATTGTTTGACATAAACCCGCAATAATCTAGAAAAACATAATATGAATGTATGATACGCAATGATTTGACATATATATGAAATTTTAATGTTATAATGACAACTGAATCAATGACTTATTCAAATATAGTGGCAACGCTGCCATTTTGCAAAGTTCCAACAATGTCACATGTTTAATCAGATGTTTCTTTTGTGAAATTTGACGTCAACTTTTATTCAACTTTGCGCCTTGACAAAAATAAAGGTCAAGGTATCGAAACAAATATAAATTTATTGTGAATTATACACTCAATGTTGTAGTTCTCAAAATCTAACCCAAGTGTTTCTATTGAGGTACAATTAATAGTAATTAGTTTTTTTCTAAATTGAAGCTTAAGACGATTTTGCTAACATTTTTTGTCTTTTTTTCTACAATAATAAAAAACACTAATTTGTTTTTCATTTATTCATTTAAACCTCAACCAGAGGGCCGGGGCTAACTTCGACCGCGCCGAAGTTTGTATACCCTTGCAAGTTTTTTTTTTGTTGAGTTCCTTACCTATTGCCAAGGTCAATGTAAAAAAAAGGTTTTATTGAAAAAGTCGAATGTTCGCGAAAGAATAGCCTACAATCGGAGCAGTCTGGAGCAATCTGGGGATGTAGCATGGCATTTTATAGTATGCTACGTCAATAATACGTATATTAAACTGACAACTAAAAATGTTTATGACAATCGTGTCAAAAGTAACGAAGTTTTTGATAAAAGTCGCTGTTTTCGACCTAACGCTCCTATAGGAGCTATATGATATAGTCGTCCGATTCGGCTGAATCCGATGTATACAACCCGTGCATGATATACAAGCATACATGCATTTCAGCTCTGTAGCCCTTACGGTCTAGGATGAGTTCGCGTTAATCCACTTACTTACTTACTTTAAACGGTCGGAAATGCATCCTTTTATGCGTTGCACACTTCTGACCAAAATTAATATACCCTTTCTTCAAGGGTATAAAAACCATAACCTTCAAGAAAATAAAGGTTTAAGCTTAAAAATATGCAAAAGTTTAGGACTTGTTAGTTTGCAGCTGCTTTTGGTAAAAAAACTAATCAAATTGGTAAAATTTTAAAATTTATTAGTCTTACTAATGTAAAGGACTTCAATATGTAAATAGTATTTCATTTCAAAGCAAATGAAACGAATAACTCTAACCATTTAATGCCTCTCTATTCCACATATACATACATATAACATATGTTACAACAAATGTATGTATGTAAAAAAAACTGTTTCCAACTATCTTAAGTCAAATTATGATGATGCTTAATTAGAATCTATGCCATCTATAACCAATTAAGGTCACATTCTCATGAACAGAGCAGACCACAACAGAGCGGACAGGAAATGAACCCAACACACCAGATCAAACCACATTCACCACTAATACCCATAATTGCTACAAATATACAATTCTTCCATTTGCACTCACACATGCCCAAGATATATGTATGTATGTATGTACATATATGCACAAGTGAGAGAAAAGAGTTTTACAGGCATCTAAAAAGGATGAATGGAACGTAACCCAGTTGGAGATGGCTTCTGAAGCTTCTCTTTTCTCTGGTTATACCCCCATCTTCACCATATATATATATATATACATATATATGTATATATATATGAGTGTATGTGTGTGTGAATAGCCATATTTGTGGGTGTGCTTGCTTGTGTCTCTTTGTCTGTGTATATGTGTGTGTGTGTGGTATAAGACCACCAATATGGACTGCAAATTGCCTGCTGATTTAATTCAAATGCAATTTCAAGTCAAGGAGACAATCTCCGGCTTTGCCCCATTTAACCCAATTTCCGCTAAAGTAGCAAGTCAATATTA
The DNA here is from genome assembly GCF_018902025.1 of Drosophila willistoni. Taxonomy (NCBI): domain Eukaryota; kingdom Metazoa; phylum Arthropoda; class Insecta; order Diptera; family Drosophilidae; genus Drosophila; species Drosophila willistoni. The sequence goes on from NW_025814053.1 coordinate 3,431,920, forward strand.
ACACACACACACACACACATACACAGGCACTCGAAACCCCTACACATACATGCATATATGCACATATAAGACATAAGTTCATACTGAGGCCTAAAAAATAGCTCGAAAATTAGAAAGGAAAAGTGTCAAACCATCATGTTGCGGTTGCTCTGTGACCCACAAAAATGTGTGCGAATTTTAGTAGTTCGCTCGATTAACTGGCTGAAAATGCAATTAAAAGTCAATTTATATACATACATACATACATATGTACATACACATAGGCACGTACATATGTACATACACATAGGCACATACATATGTATAAACCAGATGCACATGAGTCTTACTATTAGTTAGTCATCCATCGTGTGACCTGTGAAGGCGAATCGACCTAATATAGAATAGATTCAAATACACTTTCCAAAAATATAACAAAAGCGTCTTTGCAAAGTTTAAGCTCGTGGTTTAAAGGCACGAAAGTTATTTCATGGCCAACACAAAATGTTATGCAGCTCGTTTCCATCATCAGATAACTTTGCTAAAGAACTTCAGAATCTCTGTGGTTATGTCATATTTTCAATGCTTAAACTAATTGAGAATTACAAGCAAAATGAAAATTATCTCTCACTCTGAGATATGGTTATCTATCTCACTCTATATTAACTAAGTATGATAATTACATGTACATATATGATAACCATAAGTATATATGTACATTTCTTTGCATTGTCAATCTTCTCCTATACAGAAACGGAAGTTTCCCCAAAATATACTACCCATAGAAGATAATAGATTATTGAAAGTTCTCAAACTATCGTGGAATTAAGCTTGATAAAAAATGTCTACATATTTAATTTACACATTGTGGATTTAAAACAAGATTTAAGGGTTTCATAGCCGTTTCGGAAGCAGAGATTAGGGAAAGAGTTTCAAACTTATCCCTTACGATGACGGGTTACCGTCTTCTTCTTCTTCTTGTTCTTATTCTTATTCTTGTTCCGGTTCTTGTTCTTATTCTTCTTGTTCTTATTCTTCTTCTCGACCCTTCTAAAATGCTTTATATGCTTCTTCTTACTCGAGCTTGAGCTTGCACTTGAGCTAGCCTCCGTGGTGGTGGTGGCGCTGGCCGCAGTGGTTGTGGCAGCGGCTGTAGTGGCTTCAGTTGTGGCAGTTGTTGATGCTTCGGTGGTGGCTGTCGTCGACGGTGTTGATGCTGCTGGTGAGGTTGACGACGGTGAAGTCGAGGGTGAAGTCGAAGGTGAGGTCGACGGTGAGGTTGACGGCGAAGACGAAGCCGGAGTAGAAGCTGATTCGGCTCTTAGTACCACCAGGCAAAGGCCTAGTGCCAAAACACAAAGAAAACGCATTATTGCTTTAGTGATCTTACGATTGGATCTGGATTAATCGTCAATTTTGACATGCTATTTATGCCAAAAATATTGTTTACCTTTATAGACATGAATATAAATATTAAGTTCCAAATACAATAGAATTTCTGTATCATCTTATTATCTTAACAAATAAAAGATGTGCAAATATTCAAAGTTCTGAACACTTTTGAGTGAAATATGTCTATCTCCCTTTTGTCTTCTTATGTTTACCAACTTTTCACTCATTTTAAGATGTTCGTACTATTTATACTACCTACTTATGTATATATAGCCAATCTAATGTCACAGTATAAAAGTTACTTTCTGTGAACAATTAAAAATAGAGTCTATATTAAATTGTGAGAAGTTTTGATTGAAATCTCTCTATAGTGGAGGAAATGGATATATGTAAGTGTATATAGAAAAAAAACGGGCTTCAAAGTTCTCTCTGGACTTGACTTATATTACCAGTTAGTAAAATGCGATTATAATGTTTCATTCATTATGATTTTGTTGATTTTTAAAATAATTTTCGAATCGACTTTATCAGGCTTTTGTGATCACTTCAAGATCCTCACTCGCAATTAAAGAAAGTGTTTTTTTTTATGTATATTATATTTCTGTTTGTGTGGAAGGCAAATAAAATCTGGTTTAGATCCTTTTAGTATATGTAGAAAACAATAACAACAGTAGTAGTAGTAGTAATAATAATGCGTTTTTCAATAGGTGCGCTTCAACTTTTTTCCGATAGGGAGGGCGAACGACGTAATATTTTTTATTTTTCGCTTGTCATTTGTAAACTTTATTATGGCCATTTTACGGTCCATTTAACAAGCCATCCAGTTCGACAATCGACCGTCTAGTGAAAAAATTTAAATCTACGTCTTCGCTACATAATGTTCCGGTGCGAGTAAGAGCAAGAAGTGGTTTCAGCAGGACGGGGCCTCAAGCCACACAGCACACGTTACAATTGATTTGTTGAAGAGTAAGTTCGATGAGCGCGTTATTTCCAGAAATGGACCGATCGAATGGCCGCCGCGCTCGTGTGGTTTGACGCCTCTAGACTATTTTCTTTGGGGTTTGTGAAGTCATTGGTCTACAGTAATAAGCCGACGATTGGTGAGCTCAGAGCCAATATTGAACGCGAAATAGCTGGAATTTCGGCCGATTTATGCAAAAGAGTGGTCGAAAATTACAACGATTGGACTTCGTAAGACGTGCACGGGGTGGTTATGCAAAAGAAATCAAATTTCATACTTAAATGTATGTATATGTTCAAAATCGAAAATAAAAAAAAAAATTAGTTAAAAAAGTCAAACCGTTTGTGTTTTATTCAAAAAAAAAGTGGAAGCGCTCTTACTGAAAAACACGGTATAAATATGAGTAGCGAGAAAAAACCTTAAACAATTCGTTTAGCATTTATAATGGATTAAATATTAACTTAGTAGCATCTTCATAAGAAGGAAGTAGCTGCACTCACCTAAAAGCGCGATGTAGAAGAAGATCAATTGACCGATCGAGGCGACGCACTTGGAGTGAGAGTATGCAGAAACGAAAAAGCAGCATCACCAAGCCAAGGGGCTCAAGTCTGAGTAAAACGCTTTGAAAATAATAACGGCTGGGGAAACGGGCGTGGCAGAAATTTGCAACAAACTTGATCATTGTACGCATTATATGTATATCTACCTACAAAAATTGGTCTCTCTGTCCCCTATAGTCTCCGAGATCTATTTGTTCATACAGACAGGTGAATGAACGGACATGGGTAGGTCGACTCGGCTGGTGATGCTGATCAAGAACGTTTATTCTTTATGGTGTTCGGAAAAGCATCCTATTCCCTGTTACATACATTTTGGCGACTTTATTATACCGTATCACCCCATTGGTGCTTGGAATTATGATTAATACAAGATCATACTGGCATCAACACAAAACTCGTCATGACAGAGTTTGTACATACACACGCTTTCAACACAGCGACAATGGACACAGTTGGTCCATTACATCGACCAGTTGACCTACCAGAACATTTATCAGCCATCTCAGTTGCAAACAAAATCTTCCATTATGCACATGGGAACAGAACCCTAGAATTCAGTGGCGTAGTAACGGGGGGAGTTTTGGGGATAAACCGGATGCCGTTCAGACTTTGGATTGTTCAACAAAAAAAGAACGATTGAAGAAATTGTGTGAAACAAGATGGACTGAAAGACTTGATGCTGTAATCTGCTTCAAAGAAATGTTTGTTCCCATTTGTTTGAGTTTGGAAAAAATTAATGAATGTGGAAACGCTGAAAGTTCCAAAAGTGCTTTTAGCTATCTACATACATTGAAAAGTTCATTGTGTCGATGACAATAATCCACGAAATTTTTTCTCTTACACAACCTTTAACTTCTTACCTCCAAGGGAAAAGAGTTTATCTCTCTGCAGCTGTTTCGGCGGCTGATGATTTGGCTGTTTTGTTGAAAGAAATGAGGGAAAACGTTGCATCAAAGTTCAAAAAAGTATTCGCTGATGCTGAAAAATTAGCTGAATCAATAGGAGAAAAAATTGAAGTTCCCAGGTTTGTTCAATTTCAAAAACACTGACAAAATTACTAGAACAGCTCGGCAGAAGAATATTATCTCCAATCAATATTCATACCATTCCTCGATCACTTCATATCTTCCTTATCTGACAGATTCGTCAAACACAAAATGACATTGTCAATTATTGAAAATATCCTCCCTGAAAAATTGGTTAAAAAAGGAGTTGAAAATGGTATTGTTTCTGAAACTGTCGAAGTAATAATGGATCAATGGCCAACAGCTACTGAGGCAGCTGTTTCCATAGTAATAAATGAAGTCCTATTGTGGAGACAACGTTGGATTGGGGCAGAAACTCATCCGAAGACATTCATCGACGCATTAAATCTTTGCAACGAAGGACTTTTTCCCAACGTTTCAAAATTTTTGAAGATAGGAGCAACGTTAGCTGTGACCATTGCTAGCAGTGAACGGAGCTTTTCAACTTTGAGGCGTTTAAAAAATTGGATAAGAAATTCAATTGGAGAAGATAGGCTGAACGGACTTGCTCTAATGAGTATTAACAGAGATATTGATATCGCGGTGGAAGAAGTTATCGACAGATTCGCTCAAAAACAGAGGAAAATCGATTTGTCATTTCGTACATTTATGTTTTTCAACAGTTTTTTATGCTCCAGAATTATCAATAAATTGATCAATACTTATTCAATACAATATGATTTCAACTGTTTTTTCCACAAACAATTATTTACATGTAAATATTGTTTAGTTACTTATTAGAAATGTTTTATCCATAATTAAACTTAGAAAATCGTACGTCAAATCTTATCTTGAGATGCTCTTATATACACTCTATAAAATTAAATTTGTATATTCTATACAGCATTTCAATATACAACACCCTATATATTACACATTATCTAAGTGATATCTCATATTTAGAATTTTGGTCAATATCTTTGATCCTAAAACATGTGCTTCTGCCAACATGCCACTGCAGTTGGACAATGTACTTGAAGTGGACACCACACTGTTAACACTGCTGTCTGCTTCCTTGATGGAAACTGCACTGCTTACGCTCATCTGACTTCCAACAGAGATTTCACTGCCTGTGCCCAAAGAAATCTTACTGGGAGTGAACCATTTATTATCATCCATCAGGATCCTTTTCACATCCTCCACATAAGTGCTGGCGCAGTAATAATCATTCTTCTTCTGTATGATACCAGACTGGGTGGAGGTCTTCAAGACATCCACCTGCTGCTTTTCTACCGTTTCATGCTTCATCGGATCCGTGGTCTGCATTTGAAAGTGAAGATAAATCTGCCACGAAGTTTGCGGCTCCACCTGCTCTCGAAGGAATTCCAATACTTTATTTTGGTCGACTAAAATTTCTGGCATTATAACAAATGAGAAGAAAAATAATGATATTGACAAGAAGAGTTGCTACTAATAAATTTCAAAAAATTTTAACCAATCAGAAAAAGATCCGTACTGGACGACGACTTCAATTGAAATGAGACTACAAATGTATCCAGCTCCTTACATTGACTTTAGCTAAAGGAATGATAAGTGACGGCAAAAGCAAGGCCAACCTGAGATTTTGCTCGTCTTGAATCTATATTTCACTGTGCTACTCTGATTTCGTTTGCACTTTTTATTATTATTATTATTATTATTAAAGTATAGGATATAGTTATAAACTATCAACCTAACTATATTTACAAGCACTGGCAACTAAGGCCTTCGGCTTAGACGAAAACTACATCCATACACTAGCCTGGGATTCGAACCTGGATCCTCGTTGTTCAGTTGACTAAAATGACTAGGCCACTTAGACAACTCATCTACCGAGGACTGCGTTTGCAATTTTTATTTTGTTTTGTTTTATTAGGATCAAAAACAAAATAAATTTCGATCTCAAAAAGAGATATCAGTTTGGCCTTGCTTTTTCCTTCACTCATCATGCCTTGGCTAAAGTCAATTTCAGGAGCTGGATAGATTTGTAGTCTCACTTCATTCTAAGTTGATCTACAATACGTATCGTTTTTCTGGCTTCCCCTATTTTGATTATATTTTGTGCTCTCAAATTTATTAAAATGGAAAAAAATTTTTGTAGACGAAGCAAAGCTTGTAGAATTCCTTCGGGAGCAAGTGGAGCCACAACAGTTGTACAAAATCGTGGAACATTTTAAGAAACAAACACCGGAAGAGACCAAGTGGAGCACGATAGTGCAGGAGCTGCTTGAAGTTCTGAAGACATCAACCGAGTCTGGTGTCATTTACCAGGAGGGTACATTTTACTTCGCCAACACCCATGATAATGATGGATGAAGATGATTGGTTCATTCCCAGTGCTGGCCCCAGTGAGACTTCTTTGGGCAGCACCAACCCAACACAGGTGCCTACAGCCACTGCAGCCACTAAGAGTCCGGAGTCATCGACGAATTCAGAGTCCACCCAAAGTACTTTGTCCAACTGCAATGTCATGTCGGCAGAAGCAACCATGTCAATTTCCGAAGACGATTAAAAATTTGGTTATATAAATTGTTAAGAATGCAGATGTGTTATAAATAAATTTCATTACATATGTATCATTTCTATTGAAGACGATGTCCTGTGGACGATATTTGGTCTAGTTTTAAGTGTTTTCACATCTCATTTAATTCTATTCTGTTCCCTAAATGTTCTAAATGTTCTGGTAGATCAACTGGTCGAGGTAATGGACATTTATGTATCATTATGATTATGTCATATTATGACATCTACTTATTGTTAGATTGAGAACTTTCTTTTACTTTTTCTGATTTAGTGGCAAAGCTTTTCCTTGCACCGTCCGGAATATGGTGGAGGGGGGATGCCGGTGATTGCGGTATTGCATACTTGTTTATATAATGCCAACGCAGCATTTAAGCCGTTAAGTAATTAGTGAGGGAGGGTTGGCAGTTTGGTGAGTTGGCGGGTTGACTGCGAGTCACGGCAAAGGCCTTCAGTAAGTACTTCAGTCCAGCATATTTTTTGGCAGATTTTATTACCAAGAATACTACAAGGATCAATAGTTTGAAGATGTAGAAAACTTCATAAGCGAGCGATCGCCACATCAGGTGGAGGTTAATCCTAAAATGTATGTTAAGGGCAAATGGAACCATTTCCGACCCCTTAAAGAATATACATGACTAAATCGACTCGGCTGTTGATGCTGATCAAGAATATATAAACTTTATGGGGTGGGGAACGTCTCTTCTCTTCGTTACAAACATCTGACCAATTTAAGTATACCCTGTGCAAGGGGGAAAAAACAAAAAGAAGCTTTGTATATTAAGTACAATCCATGCCGATCCAAGCCCCTTGGCTTGGTGATGACGAAGCAACATTGCAGCACTCTCGCTCTCCCCCCAGCACTCAACACAATGCTGCTTCTTCGTTTCTGCATACTCTAACTCCAAGTGCGTCGCCTCGATCGGTCAATTGGTCTTCTACATCGCGTTTTTAGGTGTCCTGCAGCTTCTTCCTTCTTATGAAGATGCTACTAAGTTAATATTTAAGCCTAATAATTATACAAATATTTATACAAGTAAACTGAAATCTAGGCAAATAGTAGGCCATCTGAGCTCGTTCTGGTCGAGCACATGAATTCGATTTCATTATCGTTGTTACATTCTATATAGGTTGACAACATTTTTAGGCTAAAATTTCAGTTAGTAAACTAATAAAACAAATTTTAGAATTATGACTATTTCGAAGTGGAAAAACTAAAAGGAAAACGTCTGTCTACAAATGCCAAAAGATCGCCAGGATAACCCGCAATGGATACCATAACTTTTTACGTGAGCTTACGGAAAATAATTGCGGCCTTTTACCTCAAGAGACTGTCCGTAAAGGAGCAAAGGCAACGGAATCGACTAACTTGTGCAAAACAACAGAAATACGAATTAATGGTAGGAAATTCGTAAAGTTAGCCCATGTTTATTATTTACCTTGTACCTTCCTTGCAGGAATTCAACCGAAATTCAAAGACATCAAGAAGAAAATGTTTTCCTTTTGTTGACAGGAAGACAAGACAACAAACGCCAGAAAACACGCCATAAAAGACCCAAAAATAGACGCCAGAAAAGACATGTAAAAAAGAAGCTTCCCATAGTTTGATATAAGTTAATTTTTTTTTTTAACTCACGTATACAGTTTAGATAGCTATTGCGGGATATCCTGGCGACCTTTTGGCATTTGTGGACAGACGTTTTCCTTTTAGTTTTCGCACTTCAAAGTATCCATAATTCTTAAATTTGTTCTATTAGTTTTTCAACCGAAATTTGGGCTTAAAGATGTTGTCAGCCTACGTAGAATGTTACAACGAGAATGAAAGGGGGAGCTTACAATACGGATCGTTATTCCCATTTGGAGGATGTGCAAAGGACTACGATGGATACAGATGCTTGGTTTATTCCCAGTGCTAGCCCCAGTGAGACTTCTTTGTCGGCAGAAGCAATTGTCAATTTCCGAAGACGATGATTGGAAACTTGGCTATTCAAATTGTAAAGAATGCATGTGTTTTAAATATAGTTCAACTATTTCTAGTATATTCATATCTAAAATCATTTAACACAAAGAGCTCAACTTGTAACACTTTGTTGCAACTATAAACAATTCAATGGGTACGCAATAAAATATAAGTGTGCACTTGAATATGTTTATATGAATACATTGATGTATGCACATAAACATATTCACATAAATATACAGCTAAGCATATGTTCATATATGTATGTATGTATGTACATTTATACATATATGTATGTACATATATTCACATAGGCAACAATCCACACGCGTAACATGAGCTAGGGCCAAGCCAGCGTGTGAACGCTGACCAAGCACTTTGATGCAAGCGCCCTAAATAATATGTATGTATGTACTGACACTCTCCCTCTCTTTGTAGCTGTCGCATAAGTCGCAGCATAAGAATATATATGTTAACATAGGTTAAGCAAAGAATATTTTTCTGAATAAAAATCAATCTGAAAACTAGAATCAACTGACACTGACGTGTCCGTCCTTAATATTATTTTTCTCAAATGGAACCCGGTCATTACATGGCGACCGTGACAGGATATTAAAGGACCTACAGCAAAAAACGCAAGCAAACTCCTAACACAAAATAAAAAAAAATTTACGAATAAAAAAAAACACCACCTGGAGTTCTCAAAGACTTGATGAAGAGAGCTACAACCAGCAGCACTAGCCAGACAACAACAAAACAAAATAAAGGTGTACGACATAAGTATAAATACACATCTACAAATCTCAGATGAACAACATCGAAGATATTCCCTTTGCGGAATCTGCTCCTATCGAGCAAAGGGACGCACCAACACTAAAAGAAGCGATAGAGTTGTATCCCAACGATGGAAAGGAAAAACCCACACCAATCAAGAAGACAACAAAACGAGGAGGCCAGGTACGTAAGCTACTCCAGCAGAAGAGACTGGAAGTAGACTTACTGGCCACCTTCAAGACGGAGGAGGACCGACAACGCTGCAAAGAGCGTATTGATCAACTGAAAGCTGAACTTCGCCAAAGAGCGAAGAAACGCAAGGGGGCCGCAGGAATGCGCAAGCCTTAACTTGCCTTATTTAGTAATTATAAATGTAAGCCTCTATCAGCAAGTTGATGCACGAAAGTGCAACTTGCGAATTACTAACTCTTTGATAGGCTTTTGCTAACAATGTGGTTGGAGATTGTTTTTTTTTTTTTTTTAAACTTTTATTGAAAAATGAAATGTACATACATATATCTGAATTGTGAGCCAACCACATACTCTAACAACAATTTTTTCCACGTCTCTGGCTCGCTGTGCAAGACATAGTTGAGATAATATTTTTTTCTCTTTTCAAAAAAAAAATCAAAAATGAAATAAAAATAAATAAATATTCATGAATCCATAAATATTTTCAATATTCATTTACAAGTAAATATGATCAAACTTAAAGTACTTACGAGAAAATTAAGGAAATTGCGAAACAAAAGGCTTTAACCTATCGTTATGAACTCTTTGTTCCCTAATTTTCTTATTCTTTATTATTGCATACCAGAAACGATCAATTTATCTTCAATTTTTGTATGGGGCCGCAGTGGTATATATGTACATACATATAATATCTCGTAATGCCCTACATACCTACAGATGGGAATGTTATTGGGACCAATTGTTACTTTAGTAGACTTCTCTCAATTACAACTTTCTCTATCCGGTAATCGGCTCCTCCATTCTTTTTCTTCTGTTTTCCTGGCTATATTCTGGTGTGCGCGTCAACGTCCCAAGGTGTCATTAAGCGCTTCCTTCATCATTGGCTGTCGTTTTCTCATTACAAGAGCTCCGCAGGCATCCTGTTGGCCAACTGTGCACACTTGGCACTCCACAAAACTTTATCTTACACGATAAATGTACCTTTTAAATAAAAAAATATATTTTCAATTGTTTTGTCTTTAGTTTGATATTTTGTAATACAACAGGGCACAGCTTGAGTAATGCAGAATCATCGTAACTCAATATTAACTTAAACTCCCTAAAACAAGGCGTCTTCTCATTTAGTTGATGCTAAATGATTCGATGATAAAACAATCGATGACATTCAAAATTTATTAGATGACAACAAAAATAAATCAAGCAAACATTAAATTTAATGACTCTATGAAACTTTCCAAACTTGAATACACACAACATTCGTGTTAATCGTAATTATCGGGCAATTTAATTTTGATATTAGCAAACCTAACAGAAGAGTTTGAAATTTAATGATAAGGATTTCTGCTATAGCTTAGTGTACTTACCAATAATTGAACAGTCAAACCACTCTACATGCCTTGATGGGCTTGTCCGAAAATTCTAAGCAAGGATATACTTTATAGAGTACATCTTAATTGGTTGAAAATGCTTTGTTCTATCAATAGCAATTTCTATTGAGTTTATGTCAAGTCTAGGCAGAAGGAGTACATACTTGATCAGCATCAACAGCCGAGTCGATAAAGCCACGCTGTCTGTCTGTCCGTCCGTCCTACCGTCCGTATAAACACTTAGATCACGGAGACTATAAGAGCTAAAGGCACAAAATTTGGTATGCATTTCGTGTAGTAAGTAAATATGTGGAGGTTGCTCCAATTTTGGCCACGCCTCTTATGCCCGCAGAATTCACATAAGACTGATTTTCTTAAAAACTTTAGCTAAAAACATTAAATTTAGTTTGTATACTGGCTTTGTACGCGCCGCTTAGTTCTAGTCTGATTTTACTATTTTCTGGGTTGGTGAATTAATAAGTCTATTGAATTTGATTACGATAGTCAAAAAATTACAGGAGGCAATCGGTTTTATCTAAATTTTGAAGGGGGAAGGGGGCGTAGTTAAAATTTCACAAATTGCGCGCATACTAAACAAGTCTACATACCAAATTTAGCGATTTTACCTTAGTTAGTTTGATGTCTGTGGCTAATAGTCTTACAAAAAATCAATTTTATCTAATTTGATAAACTTCACGAGCCTACATGCCAAATTTGGTGTCTCTATCTCTTGTAGTCTCCGAGATCTACATATGTAGGTGCTCATACGGACAGACGGACAAGGTTAGATCGATTCGGGTGTTGATGCTGATCAAGAATATATATATATTATGGGGTTGGAAAAGCCTAATTTTGTCTGTTACCTATTAAGATATTAACTTACAGTTAACTATATTTATTTATAGTAAAGTTAGGAATAATTCAAATTATTGATAACTTAGGAACTAAAGCGGTGGCAGCTAAGGCCTTCGGCTTGATACATTTTACATTTTCACATATTTACATGGTTACTTTTGATTATAATAGGTGGTATGTTTGCGTGATATGTATTATCTGGAGAGGGACTTGAAAGGATGGTGAGGGTGCAGGTATTTTTGATTCAATCAAAATCGGATAATTATGTTATATATAGCTGTTTTAAAAACACACTATAAAATAACATGCTATTTAAGCCGCACTGTTCCAGCTTGAGTTTCTAGACCGTTCTTTTGTGAAAACTCGACTTCCATTTCAACAAAATGTTTTTGATGGCTGTAGGTAAGGGAAGAGTAACCAAAAAACTTTTAAGGGTACTTTAAAACGGCACTGTCCCCTGGGTTTTGTTTCAATTCATTAACGATTGTTAATTAAAGCTTGACAAAAAAATGTTCGATTATTTTAATTTGACATTTTGGTTTGGTTTGTTAAAGTGTACATAAAAGGATAATAAAAGGATTCATAGCCGTTTTGAATAAAGGATAAGGTACAACGTTACGGGCTTATCCCGATCGACGGTGACGGGTGACCGTCTTCTTCTTCTTCTTGTTCTTGTTCTTCTTCTTGGAACTGCTCTTTGAATTTTTCTTTTCCTTCTTTACTCTTTTGAAATGCCTTTTAACCTTCTTCTTGGATGAGGATGAGGATGCTGATGACGATGTGGTTGTTGTCGTTGCCTCCGTAGTTGTCGTTGTTGTTGCTTCCGTGGTTGTTGTTGTTGTTGTTGTCGTTGTTGTTGTGGTTGTTGTTGTAGCCGTACCAGTCGAAGTACTCGAAGAACTCGAAGAACTCGAGGCGGCATAAGCAACAGCAACCAGCGAGCACGCTAGGACTAGGACACCAAGGAAACGCATGGTTCTTTCCTTTTTTTTTTTTGGTTAGTATTACTGATTCAATTGACCGTAAGTGCCAATTTGTGACCTCTGTTGGATCACTAACTGTCTTTTTATAGCAAAAAATATTTTTGCAAAATAATTAATACTTATTTGCGAGCAGTAAATACACCTAAAATACAAAAAGGCAACAGCAGAACGCTTTCTTTTAGCCATTTCTTTGAATATACCATTTGTCTCTTATATTCTGGGACAATACATTTCTTAACTATGACTTCAATTTGGTTTTTTGACAATGACTTTGTGTTTCCCACAACAACAACAACAACAACTAACATTTGCAAAAATTGAACAAAAAATATTATATGTACATATGTAGTATGTATTTCTTTTGCCTTTGTTTTTATTCTGCAGACATTTTTGGCATAAACATGTTTTATTTTTAACATTGAACAAAACCGTCAGCAGAAAATGAAATATTTTTAAATGTTCAAGCAACGTTTTGCCATTCTCTGTTTATGTACCTACGTCTATCTTTTCAGTTATCAACTTAATAAGCCAAGATAAAGTTATAAGAGAAATTAATACAAAGTATTTTTAAGCTGTTTTATTCTATTCGAGATCAATTTAATTGACTTAATGCATAATAGATTATTCCCGTATTCATATATAAATAGATACAGGAAGTAAAAAATAGAATATATCAGCTTATTCCTACCACTTACTACTAAACAATAAGATGGTAAAGAATATCATCATGGTCCTGCACTTGCAATATAAATATCATACTGAATGTGAAATTATATGCAGATATTACACAAAATAGATTAAAACCAGAGGGCCGGGGCTAACTTCGACCGAGTCAAAGTTTGTATACCCTTGCAACTTTTTTGGTAACGAAGTTATTGATCAAAGTCACTGTTTTCCACCGATCGTTACTATGGGAGTTATATGATATAGTGGTCCGATCCGGCTGAATCCGAGATATATGTACAACCCCTGCAGTATATACAAGACTACATGCAAAATTTCAACTCTGTAACTCTAACGGTCTAGGAGGAGTTTGCGTTGATCCAGACGGACGGACAGACGGACGGTCGGACGGACATGGCTATTTGAACTCGTCTCGTCATGCTGATCAAGAATATATATGGTTTATATGGTCGGAGATGCTTCCTTCTATGTGTTGTACACTTCTGACGAAAATTAATATACCCTTTTTGCAAGGGTCCAAAGATCCCTGCCCTTATTTTGCTAGCAAATGCTCTACAATCGAAGTCAAAATAATTTTAAAATTTTATTCAATGAAATTTTAGTAGTTCATGAGAATCTCCAGGTTTTTTTAGTAACATCTGTTTTGTTCATTTTGATGCGCACAAAAACATATTTAACTATAAATATTTCTGATGGGTTATGAGCCTATAAATAAGATGGTTGGAGAATCCATCGATATTTGTGTTTCTTAACAAATAGTTTTTATTTATTTTGCATTTGTCAGAATGAAATTTGCGCTTCGACAAGAACTTTAAATTTATTTGGATATTTTAACTAAAACTTGTCATTGATCAAACAAACAAGTTGTTACACCCAATTAAAACAACAATGACAAATTCATAAGACCAAATTTGTAGACGTATACAAATAACTACGTAAAACTTGACTGTTTTTTAGTGAATATTTTTGAAATTAAGTGGTCTATTAGATATTCGGTATTAGATATTCAAAATTAGCTTTAAATTTATCTTAGATTGCGAAAAGTAATAAATTTAACGTGTGTTTTGTTGCTATAATTGGGTAACGTTTATGAGCAAATACTAGTTCACACTTAAGATTTGGTGGCTATAGCTTTAATAGTCTCCAAGATACATACACAGATGTTCATGCAGACGGAAGGATGGAAGACTGAACATGGCTATAATGCTGATCGAGAATATTTCAAATTAATGGAAATAAATGCGTTAATACTTGTATTTTGGCGACTTTTATACATCATTTAAGACTATGAGTCCATGATAAAAAACCATTTGCAATGTTAAATTTAATAAAAACTAGAGGTCCGGGGCTATACCCTTGCAAGTTTTTATACCATACACCCATAGGGTGAAATGGTATATTAAAGTCGCCAAAATGTATGTAACAGGCAGAAGGAAGCATCTCCGACCCCACAAAATATATGAGCACGCAGACCTCGGAGACTATAAGAGCTAGAGCCACCAAATTTGGTATGTAGACTCGTGTGGTATGTAAATATATAGAGTTAATTGGAATTTCGGCCACGCCCCCTTACGCCCCCAGAATTTACATAAAACTGTTTTTCTTAAAAAGTATAACAGATAGAAACATCAAATTTGGTTTATATACTCGTTTAGTTCACATAAAACTGATTTTCTTAAAAACTATGAAAGCTCCCGACATTAAATTTGGTATGTAAGCTAGCTTAATAGACGCGCAGATATTGACTATTTAAAAAATTTGCCACGCCCATTTCCGCCCCCGCAAATTAAACAAAACTGATTTTCTCGAAAACTAACAAAGCAAAATTCACCAAATTCAGTATGTATACTGGCTTGGTATACGCGCAGAATATATATATTTTAATATGTTGCCACGCCCAAAAACCGATTGTCTCTTGCAATTTTTTGACCATCGCTATCAAATTTGGCAGACTAATAACTCTTATCTATTTCTATAAAACTACCAAATTTGATTGAAATCGGACTAGAGACATACAAAATATACGTATGAACGTATTTTGCTACGCGATCCATAAGGTCAGAATTGGCCGTTGGCTAGTGGCGGCGCTAGAGTGCTCGTGTGTTTGTAGAGTGAGCGAGATAGCAAATGGTATGAGGTATGTTAAAACAATTTAGTAGACATACATTTGGTTTTCGAAATTTTAAATATTTGTTTCACCTGGTGTATGGTATACCCAAGTCGGCGAGACGACTTACTTACTTCATTTTCTTAGTCTTTCCTAACCTTAATAGATTAGGTTGACAATTCAAAAACAAGGTGAAAAAAGGTTTTATCTAAAAAGTCTAATGTTCGCAAGAAAACAGTCTACAATCTTAGGCTGGACCAATCTGGCATGCTAGTCACGATCCGACTGAGTCCGAGATATACATACATACGACAGGCGAACGGATCAAGATTATATATACTTGGTTGAAGATGTTTCTGTTTTATTGCACACTTCTCACCAAAATGAATATACCCTTCGCATGGGTATTGAAATTGATTAAACATGATTTTACTAACGTGGTATCTGCATTGCGATCTAAGGAACTTTTCAAATGTTTTATCAACTAAGGACATCACATTTTTAAGTACTTTTATTATTTTTAGTTTGAGATCTTATTCATTCAATAAAATCAAAACACTTTCGTTCAAAAAGAAACTTGTCTGAGGAATTTTTTCAAAATCATTGTAATTTTTAGATATATGTATTTGGTATGACAAAGAACAAAACAATCTAGTTAGATCAGTTAGCCTATTAAATATTAAAAAGAAAAATTGCTTTTTTTAACTTACTCACGAGCAAATATACTTAAAAAGATTCGACTCACATACAAACAATTTGACAATTTACTCAATTTATGTCCAACAACTTGACTGATCGACTTGGGTAGACATTATTAGACATATGGTGCATACATATATAGATGTTATCTAACTAGTCCATCATCTTCATTATTCATAATAATCCGCTTAATATGATCATTTAATGATCGTCAAGCCTCACCTAAGTATAATATTTCAATTGGTCATGCACAACCGATGTCAATTTCAGAAATTTGTCTCGGCATATTGTTGAAGCATTTCGGATGATTGATTAACTTGGACTACCATTAGTATTAACTAGTTTTTGGTTACGCATTGATTGATCGTTTCCTCTCAGGATATTGAACTGAAGTTGAATTCTGCAAAAAAGCAGGCAAAAAAAACATCCCCCATCAAGGCCACATGAATTTGCGCAATGGATCGGAACTTGCTGTTTGCCAGATAAAAGTTTATGAAATATTTTTTTGCTAAACAAACAACAGCCGGGAAGAAAAAAAAAATTAACACTCAACTTTTGTTGACATTGGCCCCCATTTGGATCTTTTGCCCTCCCTCCCCTCTCCTCCCCTATTTTTGTTTTTTTGTAGTTTCGTTTGCTACGCATTATTGAATTAGGTGTTCCCATTGTTTTCTTTGATGCCTCGCTTGGCTTGGGAGCTTTCAGCTCAGTCGTTGCCACAGCCTCTGACTTCGCCTAGGTTATCGTCTCGGCGTCTGTTTCCATCTGGCTTGGCATTTTGTATCTTATGTCATTGCCACGAAACGTTTGCTGGCTTTTCTTTCAAATAAATTCAAATGATTTCCATTCATCACATAAAATCACTCAAACTACATCAACAATGTCAAACCAATATCAAAACCCATTGATCGCTCGACACCTTTCGCTGACGATAAACTGGTGATTGGAGATTGGAAATCACTAATCGAAAAGGTAGGCTTAAAACATAAATAAATGATATATTATGTAAAAGTAGAGTATGTAGAACATAATTAAAAATCCTCATTTGGTTACCCAATCAGATAATGCAAAATTACCATGATCCAGTATGGTTACTTCTCGTTAGAACTCATTTATATTTTATTGCCATTCGTTAGTATATTCATAGTCAAAATCTGGCTAGGCTATGTAGATATGGCACAGAAATCGAGTATGTCAGATCTTATTTTACTTTTTGGTTTAAAATATAAAAGAACCTTGTTTATCCGACCATTTATCACCCTGGATTCTGGAGAAAAACTGGTATGAAACAGAAGACCAGGTTAAAGCAATTAATCATCATTCGATCACTGACTTTTCTTTTTCTAAAAAATGAAATAAAATAACACTTGTTAACAAATAAAAAATCGAATTAATGCAGGTATATCTAGGTGTATTCGATGAAGAAAATGGATTGAATAATGCGATTTTTGTTTGTGTTGTATTAACTCAATATAAACAATATACTTCACAAACAAATATGAGGTTTCCATACAAATATGGCATTAAAACATTGACGTCAAGTCGCCACCTTTATTATTATCCGATTGCATAACCTTTGAGTGTTCAAAGGTGTCTTTGATATCTCAGCTACCCTCAGGACCATGGGAATGTCCTTTCCACCACTATCATCCTGATTAACTAATATTTTTGTTTTAGAAACCCTTTTTGTCAGGTCAGTCATAATAATAAAAATTTAAGTTATACTCATTAATTAAGAAACATTTGATTCTATTCTTCTTTTCTTTTTGTAATATTACATCAATAGTGTTAACAATGTACTAAGATTTTATTTCATAGCATGCCATCTCGCTCACTCTTATGATATTTGTATGGTGCTATGTATGCTTATATGGAAGCATCACACTGAAAACTTTAGGTGAGTTCCACACCCATTAAACATGATCCGATCGGCACCAAATTTTTTTAAAATTTTTTTGAGACTAAAAGGATAAAAAATGCCCGGCACTTAAGAAAAAATATTTTTTTTCCCCCATACAACAGAGAACACCCCTAATGTACATATGTATATAGATCATTTCCACCTAACAGCATATACATATATTTTTCTAAATTGCTTGCTCAAAACATTGTTACTCCTTTCATAATAATTGAAAATTTCATATAACATTTTCTAATGAGGCAAATAATCTTCTAATGTAGAAATCCAACAATAAGTGGATGAATTCACCATTTTCAATTCACCTAATCTAATCAAAACTACACACTGTTCATCAGACATATACTATATAAGAAGTAGTAAGTGCTCAGTTTAGATTCGACTTAGCTAAGATGACACAATAATGTAGACCGACACGCGATTATCCATGGGCGTACCAAAAATGTCGTTAGTTAAATCAATGAGTTTTGATTGTCATCTCGGGTATCAGTGGCTCCCCTTGCGATAGCCATGTCGTCTAGATCTATGGAGATCTCACATGCAAGCTGCCAGCGGAAGCTACAACCCTAGATCTAAATAATACATATACCAGTTAGTCTTGATCAGTTATTATACAACTTTCAGTATGTATACAGCATTGTTTATCGCACTTTTGGTGTTTGTCTATCTGTTTTTCACCTGGAACTTTGGTCATTGGCAAAAGCGTGGAGTAAAAGAGCCATTTGCTTGGCCCTTATTGGGCTCGTTCCCCAACATTGTGTGGCCTCGACGACATTTCACTTTAGATATGCAAGAGCTTTATCTGTCAGTCGGCATTCCTAATTTTAATCATACCTTAGTACTTACCATATATAATTTCTCTTGCAGGAAAAATCGTGAGAATCAGAGTTATGTGGGCACCTATTTGATGCGCTCTCCAAAATTACTATTGCTTGAACCGAAATTAATTAATGAAGTGTTTCTAAGTGGTTTCAAGCATTTTATGGACAACGATGCTTCACGCATGGTCAACATTGAAAAGGATCAAATTCTCTGTTGCAATCCGTTTGTACTGAACGGCAATGAGTGGCGTCAACAACGTGCCATATTCTCCACCCTGCTAACCAATGGACGCATCCGCACTAGTTCCACTCTAATGCAGAGCATTTGTCAGGACTTGTGCCAATTTATTGAGAGAGGAAGTCACTCCAATAAGCCCCAAGATGCAATGGATGTGAGTAATACAAAATAATAAGGTAACATTGTATTAGTCGTACATTAACGAACGATTTTCTGCCTTAAGTCAGCTAAAAGGCACACATAGACATAGAAATATCTATTTATCCAACACTTTTTCTATGAAAGGATAAAAGGATAAAGAAAGAAAGGATACTTACGAAAGAAAACGATCTAAATTTTATCGTATTCTTATGAAACATGTTTCATTCGACGAGAAATTCAATTTACTTTCAATCGTGGTTCAAGAAAAAGTACTTAAGTTTAATTAATGTCGTAAAACGGCGTCCTTACCCTGTAATTATAATTGTAGATATTTTTACAAAATATTTTGGAGATAATTTTATACCAGTTTAAATGGCCTAAATACCTAAGATGTCTTAAGATTGCATTTTAACTGTGACTTTTAATTGTTGTTGTTCTTATTTTCAGTTAGCCCTACGCTTCACTGGCGATAGTCTATTTGATGGAGTCTTGGGCATTCAAGCAAATTGCTTTAGTGATAATCCTTTGCCCATAATTAAATACAACAAGGAGATGTCCACTGATAATCCAGGATTGGCCTTAGCTGGAGCACTAAATGGCATACTCCCAAATTTACCGAATTGGCTAAAGCCCAAAATATTTCCAAAAAGTTTTGATCACTTTTTTGTTGATCTCATAAGCAAAGCATTTAAACTGAGAAGATCGTATTATCAACAGCGCAATGATTTTATTAATCATCTGCTAGAGTTGCAGAAGAATCATCAGTTGAGTGAAACCCAATTGATATCACATGCAATGACATTCATGTTCGATGGATTGGACACGACATCTTGTACTATAGCCCATTGTCTGTTATTGGTAAAAACCATGGGATACGAACATATCTCTTGCATAGATTAATTGATAACTGCTTTTTGTTCAGTTGGGACGTTATCCGCATTATCAACATAGACTCTATTTGGAAGTTAAAGAGGCCTCTGTAAATGGTCTTGATTTGCCCAGCTATGATGTACTTAATGATTTGAGCTTTTTGTCAGCCTGTCTTTATGGTAAAATACCAAATGAATCGACTTGCTACATATTTCCATATAATGATTATCCTTCTTGACAGAGACCTTACGCATATATCCCGCTGGCGGTTGGGCATCGAAAACCTGTACTGAACCCTACACCTTTTGCGGCTCACATCATGCAGAGCCATTGATAATTAGGCCTGGTGACAATATAATGATACCCATCTATGGCCTACATCACGATCCGACCTTTTATCCCAAACCACATGAATTTCAACCCGAACGCTTTCTAAACGACGGCCTTAAAACGCTTCAAAAGATGGGCATTTTCTTTGGTTTTGGCCATGGGCCACGTCAATGTGTGGGAATGCGTTTGGGCTTAGCTCTGGCCAAATCAGCATTGGCTGCCATTGTGCTAAGATTCGAAGTGCATGTGAATCCACGCACAAGATCAGGCATTGAATTGGACCCATCGATATTTGTTGGCATTCACCGAGGCGGTGTATGGCTTGATTTTGTCAAACGATACTAAAATTAAAGATACATGTATTATAAATTATTTAACGAGAACAGTTTAAGGTTAATTAATAAAATTATGTTTTTATGATCTCCATATTCATATTATATCAAGGGAAATAAATGATGAATAATAAATGGAAATCGATATGGCTAATGTTGCCAGAAGAACATACAATAAAATAGACTAAAATACTTGATTTTCCCTTTTTTCTTCAATTAAATGCTTATGTTTTTATATATCAAACCTTGATTTAGTGAAATTAGAAACTAATTCACATAAACACAAAATCGAACCTTTTTAATTTTTGTTTTAATTAAGTTTAGCTAAAATCTTAACGCCGATTTTAATCATTTTATTCCCTCTAAAACCAAAACAAAATCCTGAAATCTCAATTATTCTTGATCAGCATCACTATCCCCTTCATTGCAAATTTATGAGACAGCTATATAATATAGTCATCTGATCTTGATGAAATTTGAGAATGTCATTATCAGCTTTATTAAACTGACATATATTAAGTTAAAGTCACTTTTTTCAACCTCTATATGATATGGTCACCCGATCCTCTCAGTAATTTGTTATGTATATTAAACTCACAAATCTTAAATTTCATGGTAATAGCTCAGAAAATGACGCAGTTATTAAGAAAGTCACTTTTGGTTACTGCCATTTCCATGGGAGCGATCCGGCTGAATCCGAAATCCCAAATATAATGAACTCATTATTTTGTAGAGTTAGTCCATTTTTAGTTGCCTTAGTTGTAAAGCGCTAGTTTAATTTTACAGCCAAACATATCTTCTCTGATGGCTTTGTTAAGTTTTAACAGTATCCAAAGTATCCCAGTCAACAACTGAAAGGGTATTATAAGCTTCGGCGCAGCCAAACTTATTTTCTCTGATAGCTTCCAAATGATTTAAAAGCATTCAAAGTATCCCAGAGAGTATCTAATTAGCTTAACTTCTTCGTAATTATATGGCATTTAAATATATCTATTGAGCAATTGATCAATTCCCTTCATTAGTATTAAGTGAATCTTCTTCTCTCCAAGACAAGACCTTGGCCCATTTAGGATAGTTGATTCCGATTGGATTTCAAGTGGGTTTTTACAACACCGTCAAAATATACAATCACACAAATCAATAAGTCACCTTTGGCCCCCTTTTATTTGTTTATATTATGGTTGTCGTTTTGTCGTTTGTCTTTGTATACCTACGTTTTGTTTGGCGGAAACGATTGCGGCAAAAGCGAACCCATAACGAAGGTCAGATTTGAATGGGAGACACAGACACGCCTCCGGCCGGCTACCTAATTAATGCGCATAGTCTATGCCTATGCCAGAGATAAGTTCGAAAGGTTTTGTTGGCTTTGCGTGAGATAAAAACAACAAAAAAAGACAGGCAAAAGCAAAAGCAAATGCTGAGCCGATACGAAAACGATAATCAAATTATTAACATATAGGTATAAATTTATTAGGTAATCATTCGGTTTCGTTGCATGCAAATGATGGGTTTTGGTTGATTCACTGAACTGAAGGAAATGCATGCAAAATGAGGTAGCGCAAAAAAAAAAATACATACATATATAACAATAAAAAAATGATGAAATTTGTTTGCTTTATAACTAATCAGTGCTAAAAAGGAAATGCTTTTTTTTCTGCCATTTAAACTGAACTAAAACTGGAACTGGCAACTGGCAATAGGCGTAGAGGTTTCGTTAAGGTCTTGGCCTGAACTTGACGTACTATCCTAGTACGAGGACGAGCCTGAGCCTGCTGTGGTGGCAGATAGCCTCGCTGAATGATTGTTTGCTGTTGCTGTTGCTGCGGTACATATTCCTGCTGATCGTCGTAGATCTTGACTGTTTGCACATGACTTTCGACACCGCTTTGGGCATTTTGTGTGACCACCTTAACAACATGATGATGACCCTGTGGCACCTCATTGCTGGCACCTAAAATCTTAATGGTTTTCACACCATTCTGATCCAAAGACTCGAGCACCTTAAATGTCCGCACAGCATGGGGTTTGACAATTTGCACAGTACGCACTTTGGAGCTACCGATAGCACGGACTGTTGGAGTTGCAGCTGCAACAGCCACATTGACAGCCATTTGGATGTCCTTGGGCATAAATTTCTGTAAGGATTGTTGAGCCTGCAAGCTCAGCGAATTGGTGGTAGACACTGGCTGAAGCTTCTGTGTGATGACACGTTGTTGTTGTTGTTGTTGTTGCTGTTGATAGTGATGATGTTGGTGCTGATGTTGGACATGACGTTGAGGTTGGGATGGACGATATTGCTGGGGTAAGGCTGTGCGTACATATGACATGGCTGGCGCATAGAATCGCGGACGTTTTGATTGTTCACGATACATGGGTGCTACCTCAATAACTTGCTGATGCTGTTGCTGTTGTTGAGGACGCTGTTGGTATTGAATACGATGTTGCTGATGTTGATGCTGTTGGACTGGCTGTGCGTAACGTGCAAAAGGTTGAACTGTATTCATATAGCTGCTTAGCGAGTGAATATGGGTAACCTGTGTGGTGGGAGGAGCTTGAGCAGCAACTGGCACAGATGTTGGTGGTAAATAGCCCGGAGCATTATATTGCTGCCTCTGCGGAGCCGAGTATATGGGATTGGCGCCTGGTATTGGTGCAGGAATGGGCAAAGGAGAAGCTACTGGAGCTGGAGCTGGAACTGCAACTGAAACTGATACTGGAGCTGCAATTGGGGCAGGAATAGGAACAGGTGCGGGAACTCGCACTGGCGCTGGGGCAGCAATGGTAACTGGTGGCAAATAACCTTGTGCTTGATAAGAGCCTTGAGCCGTTGTTGTTGTTGTGGCTGTCGAGGATGGACCAGCAATTGACAATGGTGCTGCTGCCCCAATAGCCACTGGTGGCAGATAACCTTGAGCTTGGTATGAACCAGTTGAAGATGTGGAGGTTGATGTGGCTGTTGCTGTTGTCGTTGCAATTGTTTGTGGGGCCAATGGTTGTTGATGTTGTTTCGGTTGGCCATAGACAATATCGGCTCCTTGTTGTTGATTGGACACTTGCAATTGGGATTGCAACACAACCTGTTGCTGGTGTTGTAGCTGTTGCTGTTGTTGTAGCTGTAGTTGTTGTTGTTGTTTTAACAGCTTTGTCTGTGTCTGCAGGCTATGGAGCTCTGCAATGGCTGCTTCTGCATTTTCTGGCTTAGTAAACTCATAACCATCTGGTAGAACGCCAGGATGACTGATTGTTGCCTGTGTGGGTTGAGCAACGGGCAATGATTGCTGTGGTTGCTGATAGACAATCGGTTGTGGTTGCTGCAACAGTTTTGGTGACTCATAGCTAGGTGGCAGATAATCTGGAGCACGATATTCGCCAATAGCTGGCTGCACAGAAGGCACTGGAGCAGCATGTTGCACGGGAGCAATGTGTTGTACAGGAGCAACTTGTTGTACAGGAGCAACATGTTGTACGGGAGCCACGTGTTGTACGGGAGCAACGTGTTGTACGGGAGCAACTTGTTGTACAGGAGCAACGTGTTGTACAGGAGCCACTGCTTGGACGGGAGCAATGTGTTGCACGGGAGCCACCGATTGCTGCTGAGTCAGCGATATTGGCAACACATCAGGATTGGCAAAATCATAGCCTGGTGGCAAATAGCCTGGAGCTTGATATGATGTTGCTGTTGCTGTCGCTGTTACAGTTGCCTGAGCGGGTGTAGTTGGCTGCAATTGTTGCTGTTGAATGGGTTGCTGTTGGATGGATTGCTGTTGAATGGGTTGCTGTTGGATGGATTGCTGTTGGACGGGTTGCAGTCGTGTAATTTGATTTGCTTCAGGATTGTTAAACTCGTAACCAGGGGGCAAATATCCAGGAGCACTGTATTGAGTTGAAGCTGATCCAACCGCAGTTGCACTTGTGCTGCTGCTAGAAGCGATGCTGCTGCTGCTGCTGGTGGTGCTGCTGCTGCTTGTCGATGGTGGCAAATAGGTTGGACCTTGATAAACTTGTTGTTTCTGCTGCTGTTGTTGTTGTTGGGATTGCTGTGGTGGCAAATAATCGGGAGCTTGGAACACAGACAAAGCTTGGGTAACGGCACCACTGCTACTGCTAGAAGCAGAACTGCTACTGGTGATGGGTGGCAAATATCCTGCAGCCTGATAGCTTTGTTGACTTAATTGCGTTTGCTGTTGCTGATGGCCAGTAGGTGGCAAATAAGCGGGAGCATTATAGCTTTGAGGCTGTTGCTGTTGCTTGCGTTGGAAATCGTGCTGATAGTTGGATGGAAATGGTACAGGCACAGAGGCAGCGGGAGAAGGCGATGGTGCAGCAGCAACTGTTGCAGTCGTATCAGCGAAACCTAAAAAGGATACATCCAAATTATCATTATCCTGTTGTTGTTGCTGCTGTTGTGGTTGTTGTTGTTGCTGCTGTTGTGTCACTCCTTGAGGTGGCAAATATTGATGACTTTTGCCCTCATAATGATTATGAACTTCAAAAATTTGATATCCAGAATTTCCATAGTTGCTTTCCTTAAAATATTGTTGTTGTTGCTGCTGCTGCTGCTCTCGCAGTTTTAGCGATATATCCGCATGACATATTCCACATAACAAGGCAAACGCCAACGAGATTCCAAACAACTTCACCATTTGAAAATGCAATAAAACAAAAAAAAAAACAAAAAACAACAACAATTATTAAACACAAATTGTCACAAAATCCTTCGCAAATATCATTTGATATATATTTATATATATCTAAAGTTTACAGATGTTTCATCTATATATATATATATGTTTTTTTTATCACTTCACAAAATTTTGTTTGTTTTCCGTTACTTACATTCATTTTCACGTTGGTCGTGCTTGAGCCCTCGATGTCCAATCGTTCAATGATGAACCATCATGACCTGGCCACGCATTTTATACAAAGATACCATAACAACCACAACAACAACAAAAAGTAAGTAAGTCCATCTAACCATCTGCCATTTCCCCATTGATTAACAGCAGCAGCAGCAGCAACTGGCAACCAGCAACAAGCAGCAACGCATCTTCGTGTTACATTTGGCCAATTCGTGGCTCTGACTCTGGTTTCGGCCTTTCAATATTAATTCGTCTATGCCGCAACACCTAAATATACAAATAAATACGCATTTCTTGTGGTTGTTGCTGTTGCTGCTGCTGTTGGTATTTGTTTTCTCTTGTTTCTTTCTTTTTCGCACTGCTCTTGTTGAAAAATGCAGATTTCATCTTAATTTTATTGAGTTATTAAAAAACAAAAAACAAATGCCACAATAATAAACAAGTTATGAATTTGGCAAAACAGAAAAGCATATCGCCAGGGCGGATATCAAAGTAATTAATACACACACCACAAATCAATCAGTAACAACATGATGCAACTGTTCTCTAGTCTTCAGTTAGTGTGGAGCCATTGCATAATAATAATCAACTTCCATATAACCCAATACCCTATATCTGGTAAGTAAAGATAGGGTGTTAGAAATTCGTGTACAGCATCCGAATTGGCCATTTTGCATAGCCACAGACATTGGACACAGACAAATTAAGCCCGGCTCTTTGGTTTTGATTTTCTGATTTTCACATTTCGAAAGTGTCATGAAATAATAAACATTTCTCTGTCATTGCCTGAAACTGACGAAGAAGAAGAAAACAAGAAATGATTATTATATCATTAGCACTGAACTGAAATGATTGAATGACTGATTGGAGACCAGACTGATTGAGTGGGGAGGGCCGTTTGATAATTTAATGAGACAGATAGCCAACCAACAACTGTTGGCAGGCAGTTGCAATCTGATCCCTTTGCCTGTTTTCTTTTTGAATATTGATTTGGCCAACTTAATTATATATACAAAACACGTGGCCTGTCTGATAAAACAAAAAAAAAAAAGAAGAAAAATATTATGAGGAAAAAGATACACCAACATTTCACCTAAGCTACCCAAATAATGTTTGCCTTTGGCTTGGGTTTTGGTTTTTGGTCTTTGGTTTTTTTTTTCGGATTTTGGGATTGCGCAAAAATGTTTGAAAATCATTAAGATAAATTTGAATATAACCCTCAAGAAATTGTGATAATGATGATTAAAAGATTGAAGAAAATTAAAATATGCATACATACGTTTATTCCATATTCAAATAATTGTAGCTTAAAGGAGATCTTTTCAATGACTGTCATAGACTAAAAATGTGGGCAAAGAAATTATAAAGTTTTGGGCAATTTTTGTGTACCTTTAAGATGTTATTTTGAAACCCATTTGGAATTTTCATATGTTTTTAGAGACATTATATAGAGAGTTGGAGTAAATGCCTAAACGACTTGGTGATAGGAAATCGTAGTTGATCAAAATTTGGGCTTGGCACATAATAAAGTTACAGTCATTTTTATTAAAATTTGCTGATGCATCCATCAGTAAGTTTTGAAGATCAAGTAAACTTTGGAAAACATAAACTGCTTAATTTTTTCCCAAAATGTAAGTTTTGTTGCTATTTTTAGAGTTTTGTCTCAAAGGAACTAAAAAAAGTGCCAAATAAAAGCAAAGAGTCGTACCCTCGCCACTTTCCATGGTACTTTTCCCGCCTAGAAGTTCTATACCTATTGCCAAGCTGTTTATTTAACATAGTTTTCCGATTTTGATAATAGCATAAGACGCAAACAAAAGTTTTCCTGACTAACGGTCAAAAGACCGATCGTTCGTATGGGAGCTATGCATGTATATGATATAGCCATCTGATCTTAATGAAATTTGACATAGTCATAAATAAATAAATTAAACTTATAAAGACTTATTTTTGTGACAATCGCTATAACGAAGATATTGAAAAATCACAGAATCTGTAATGAGAGCTGCTCGAGTTAGCCAAACCGGTTGAATCTGAGATATAATCTATCCAATTTATATCCGCTTCGGATGCAAATAAATCATTCGACGGGGAATTTTATTCACTTTTATTCTTAGTTCAAGGAACCAAGTAGTTTAGTTCAATTTTTAATTACATATCTGTGGCTTGCAGTTTATCTAAGTTTTGCTATATCTACAACTTCTTCGAAGAGTTCATACTTGTATCTGTAATGTTAAAGATTTTAGCAAAAACGTCTTCAATATATGGCCAGCCGAAAAGGTGTATTTTTTGTTCAAATCAACCTGTAGAAAAAATGGATGTACAATGTCCATATAGAGTTTTTTTTAGAAGTACTACAAGGACAGACTTGGACGATAGGTGCGCTGAAGTGATTTTGTACTAAATAGGGTTAGATCATATTTTTCTGAGTATTTTAGAACTCTTAATAAACTCTAAGCTCTTAAAAAATGGTTTCATTCTTCAAAAAATGGTAAGATCAACGGAAATGAATTGGGATCAAAATAAGGTGGGCAAGCAAGCGTAAAAAGACCAATTTTGATAACGTCTTAACATTATCATATCAAAAAAACATAGACAAAATTTTTACAACATTTTTGGAGTTCACGTATGTATATTTTCTTTATTATGAAAGCTAATAATAGTATCCCATGTGGTACTAGATGTGTTTCTATGTCTATTAGGATTCGTTTAAACATTTAAGAAATTGCCATTAACTAGTAGAAGTTTAAAACTTTAAAAATAAAAAACTTTAAAAAACTCATTTATCAGAGATACCTTGGGATACCTTGGCTAAAAGAAGATTTAGACAATATCATGTTGTAGGTACATTACACAAATCAGTTGTCGTTTGAATTAGGCTGAGCCTCGATTAATCGAAAATCTTATAATCAAGTTGGTGGATGAGGATTGCTCGTGATGAGATGACAGTTGTGGTTCCCATGGCAACCACTTTAGCACATTCATTTCAATTCAATAGGCCATAATCAATAATCAATAATCAATAAGCAATAACAATATCACTTTCCCCTCACTCATAAGTAGCTACAACCTTGACCCATCTATTGGCTTTAATATGTTATGCATACTTTAGACGACCGCTAACAAGTTAGTCAACCAGCCAGCCAGTCAGCCAGGCAGCCAATCAACCTAGTCAACTAGCCAGCTAGCAAAAGATAGTTCAATAGATAACTGACCAGCCCAACTGGCATCAACAACAACAGGAAAAACCAACAAAGAGAAAAAAAACTCATAAAAATAACAAAAACAATAAGTAAATTGACAAACAGAGCAACAAACAAGGGAGGGCTGGGCTGGGCTGTGGTTTAGTAGAGAGAAAAAGACGCGGCCCAGACGGACAGAAAACATAATTGAATTGTCTATCCAAAAGAAGCAACAGCAACAACAATAACAACGATAAATAAAACAAAAACAAAAAAGATTCAACACCTATTAACTAGATAGAAACAACAGCAATACACATAGCAACAACAAAATTATTATAAATGTTTACTTTTTGTTTTATTTATTGCACATTTTTTATGACAGTTGCCCAATTGTTTATTCTTTTTGCATTTGTATTCATTCACATTCATTTATTCAATCAATTTAATTAGCATTTGAAATGAAAAGTATCATCTTGTGGCCAATAATAAATTAATTTCATGTAAAACATATATCTCGCCTATTAACAAATATTGGTTATGCCCGATTTGCATAGCAACAATATATACAAAATACATATACTTACATACATACATACATATGTATATGCATATTGATATATTAACTCTTAGTTGCATATGCATATCGGTAAGCCAATTTATCAAATCGAGTAGCAACTTTTAGCTATGGACCAGGCCAACGATTAAGACAAATATTAACAAGAGAAAAAAATAAAATTCCCCTGGAGGGCTTGCCAATGGGCCAAAAGAGAAATGTCGAATTCTATATACCCTATTTATAAACTTTACTCAAGTTAGGTGAAGTATGATCAGTAAATTTTTAAGGACTCTTTCACTAGACTCTGATCCTTTTGATAAAGTTTCTGGCCTACACAAAACAATTACTTTTAAGCTGGTTATCGATCGAAAATTTCCAATTTTTTATCCTGTAAGGAAATTTGAAAAATGATTTGTTTTCTTTTCAATTGATTTTTGAAAATCCAAACAAAAAATTGCACTAATTCTTATACATAACAGATTCTTTTTCTTTGGTTTTCTACATACCAGACAAACTTTTAAGCCAAGATCGAATATACCTACATATATACCTACCTTTCTTGCAAGGGTATTGAAAGGTCTAACAAATATAGCTTTTTATGCAAAGACGGGAAGCAACAATAACATGGGAAATTCCATTGGGCAAATGATGTAGGCATAGCTAAAGGTATTTATAAATGAAGATTCAAATTAGTTAATATAGAACAATGCAGAAAGAAAATAGAAATCTCTTTAGAGATACTAATATACTTTAGATATTATTCCACATTTTCTTCAAATAGGATTTCTAATTGCCTAAATTGTGAGAATAATATTTTCAAATTAAGAAAATAGTTAAAAATATTAACTATAGTTGATATAGCAGAAAGTATACGAGGGCACAAAAATTCAAATTTAACCATACAAGTTATTTCCTTTTACAATTTAAGAACATATTTCCAAACTTTTTATAATTGAAGGGCTCACAATTTTTCAGCATTGCAGGGCAAGATATTGAGCCTTGACGTTGAACTTTAATTTTTAAACAATTTCTGTGATTTCTGAAAAAACAACGCCACAAATTGCAATTTTTAACAAAAAATGTTGTGAGTAAATTTTTTTTCTCTAACGCCAGAAATATTTTTGAGGCTGATACAAAAGACCGATAAATGATCTCAAAGTGTGGTAACTTCGAAAATAAACTTATATTTATTAAAAATCAAAATTTGTCCAGAAATCATAAACCAAATCGTAGATTTAATCAATTTAGTAGTTCAAAGTCACAACAAATTTCTCTTGTTTTTTTCCTTCTAACTTTTAATTCCTATGACTGGTTGATGTATTTATTTCCCCCTAAAAATAAGGGCACTTTTTTACCAATTAAGTATAAAACAACGTTACAGAGTTTGATAGAGTTTGAATGTTTGTTTAAATTGCTAGTATAAATCGTATGTACATATAAATACTTAAGTCACTTAACCTTAAGCCTCAATATAAGAATGAGCAACTTCATTCGCTCAAGGTTTAGTTCGTACGCATTGATATATCATATATGTTGATTTTTCATGATTATTATATTTACATATGTAGATTCAGACCAATTATGGATATATCTGAGATTTATAATATTAGGAGTTATTTATAAATGTAGCTATTGTCCGAAAATCTCTTAAGCTTTTTAATTTCTTTCACAGAAATAAGTTCGAATTTTACTCAAGTCAACACAAGCAAACTGAGTCATTTTTAAAGATGATTTATTTGTGTGGTAAAAAGAGTCAGATTTAATGGTCTTTTAACGTATTCAAAGTGGCTATGAAAACTTTCTCACAGCTATATATTTAGCTTATTTGATTTTTAACCAAATTGATAGACAAATAAATAAATTTACAATTTTTGTTTTTAATTTTTCAAATTTATTTCTTTTTCTTAAAGTTCTGAATTATTTGTAGGTAATTTTTATATAAATTTCAAAACGAAATTTCATCAAACTGCCCTCTCTATGCAAAACAGGTTTTCTCTGACGAAGTCAAATATTTGATTACTAATTGATACATAAATTGAACAAAGGAGAAATTGTACAAAATCAAAAGCCAAATGTTTGATACTCTTATGAATGAGATTTGACAACTTATAAGGTGATCACTCCTCTTTTGATTTGAAGCAAATGAAAATGTCGCCTTCTAGTGGCAAACAGCGATATTGGACATTATTTCTGCCTCCTATTGCACATCCTTATAGCCCAGTAGATGAATTGCAATGAATAAACATGCATACATCGATATACCCGATTGTGGTTAGGCTAAACAAAAAATCATCTGAGGCATCATCTCCATCCATCCGTTTGAATAGAGAAGCCGCAGCCAAAGTGGCGACTTATCAACAAGTTTTTGGGGCGTTTCAGTCATTTGAGGCGTGTCTCTGCTTAACTTAATATTTAGCTAGCTAGCTGAGACGGATTTTTCTTCATTTCGAAGTTCCGGTGTATCGTTCATTGGTTAGGGGGCATCATCATTAACAACATGTGTAACTATTATGCCATGGCAAAAACTAAGAGGATTTTGAAATTTAATTCGCATAGTTTTGCATACCTGAAAGACGAGAGAGAGAGAGAGAGAGAGAGAGAAAAAGAAAACAAGAGCGAGATTGGCAATGTGAATCTCAGCACTTGTGAGTCTTAACGGAAAGCAACTTCACCAATTCGGCTTGAAGATTACTACGATTAGCATCCAACACATCGATTGGAGGATAAAAAGTGCTTTGATCTACTTGAAACTCATCAACGACCCCGTTTCCTCTTAAAGATCGTGCAAAACGTGTTCATAAATGATTGCATTATTATGTGAAATTAGATGTATATTTAATTACTATGGCAAATTGTTTAAATACAGACATTTGATTAACCCAATTTTTGACATCAATCATTAATCGATCGATGGAACAATCGTTCAGTCCTTCAATACAAAACACTTTGCCTTTCACTTGACACCAAAAAAAAAAAAAAATACCTAAAAAATGCGGCTAAATGTAAAGCATTTTGTAGGGTCTAAGCTAAAGATTAATTAAAAATTTGCGGCTAATACAAATATTTTGCAGAAGCAACAAAAATATATATGTATATATATATGTGTATTGTTCATGTATAAGGCAAATAAGAGAGAAATACATATGTATATGGTAAATATGTTTAACAAAACATCCATAAAAGGTTCAAAATCATTTTCAGCGCCTAATTCAAACAACAGTTAATAAGATTTATTGGGCTTTCAGTTATGGAAACATCTGTCAGACAAATATTTCTATATTTGCATATCAAATATTTGTGAGGCGTAGAGTAGGGAAAAGTATGCCATATTTGTTAACAATTGATTAACAAAAATATTTAATATATCCAAATCGGTTATGCCATTTAATTGCCCAATAGGGAAAACATAAATATCACATCGAATTGATTTTATTCGATTTAATATTCAAAAGAATAATCAATCTTAAAACAATGACCAAACGACCAAAAAGTGCTGCATCTGCATTTATTCGGAAGAACATCGAAAGAATTGGGATCTGAACTGTTAGTGAAATAATAAAGGTTCGGGATCAAGGCATAAAGATTGATTACTTTTCCATTGTTCATATTGGTAATTGTAAAGGGGTTATCTTATAAACAAGTACACAAAAGTATTGAAATATCGTTTTCTAAGCCAAACTTGGGCAAATATCATGCACAAATGTCATAACAAATGTATTGTTAAATACATCCTGCATTTAAAATCCCTCGTACATGCTGCTTAGCAAGTATATTTTACTATTTATTTCACTTTAACAAGGTCAGGAGCACTCTTTTCCTAAATGATATGGGCAAATACCTAAAAATCATCCACAGGACATTATCGGACCATTGAAATAGAAATAAATTTTACTTTCTGATCTATCAGTTGAACTATACTTAAGACAGATCTGCATTCTATACAATTTGGATAGCCAAATTTCTTATCATCGTCTTGGGTAGTTGACAGCATGGTTGCTTCTGCCGACATGCCACTGCAGTTGGACAATGTACTTGAAGTGGACACCACACTGTTAACACTGCTCTCTGCTTCCTTGATGGACACTGCACTGCTTACGCTCATCTGACTTCCAACAGAGATTTGACTGCGTGGTCCCAAAGAAATGTCACTGGGACTAGCACTGGGAGTGAACCATTTACTATCATCCATCAGGATCCTTTTCACATCCTCCACATAAGTGCTGGCGCAGTAATATTCATTCTTCCTCTGTATGACACCAGACTGGGTGGAGGTCTTCAAGACA
The DNA here is from genome assembly GCF_018902025.1 of Drosophila willistoni. Lineage (NCBI taxonomy): Eukaryota > Metazoa > Arthropoda > Insecta > Diptera > Drosophilidae > Drosophila > Drosophila willistoni. The sequence goes on from NW_025814053.1 coordinate 3,465,490, forward strand.
TCAACCAGCTGCTTTTCTACCGTTTCATGCTTCATCGGATCCAGGGTCTGCATTTCAAAGTGAAGATAAATCTGCCACGAAGTTTGCGGCTCCATCTGCTCTCGAAGGAATTGCAATTTCTGGCATTATAACAAATGAGAAGAAAAATAATGATATTCACAAGAAAAGTTGCTACTAATAAAATTTCAAAAAATTTCCAAAAATCAGAAAAAGATTCGTACTGGACGACGACTTAAATTGAAATGAGACTACAAATGTATCCAGCTCCTGACATTGACTTTAGCGAAAGGCATGATAAGTGACGGCAAAAGCAAGGCCAATATGACATTTTCTTCGTCTTGAATCTATGTTCCACTGTGCTACTTTGATTCCGTTTGCAATTTTGATTTTGTTTTGTTTTATTTGGGATTAACATTTAAACAATTATATCCCGTCAAAAACAAAAATTTCGAAGCCAAAAAGAGATATCAGTTTGGCCTTGCTTTTTCGTTCACTCATCATGCCTTCGCTAAAGTCAATTTCAGGAGCTGGATAGATTTGTAGTCTCACTTTATTGTAAGTTAGTCTACAATACGTATCGGTTTTCTGGCTTTCCCCTATCTTGATTATATTTTGTGCTCTTAAATTTATTAAAATGGAATTTTTTGTAGACGAAGCAAAACTTGTAGAATTCCTTCGGCAGCAGGTGGAGCCGCAACACTTGTTTCAAATCTTGGAGCATTTCAAGAGTCAAACCCCGGAAGAGACCAAGTGGAGCACGATAGTGCAGCAGCTGCTTGAAGTCTTAAAGACATCAACCGAGTCTGGTGTAATTTACGAGGAGAGTACATTTTACTTCGCCAACACCCATGTGGAGGACGTACAACGGATAATGATGGATGAAGATGATTGGTTCATTCCCAGTGCTGGCCCCAGTGAGACTTCTTTGGGCAGCGCCAACCCACCACAGGTGCCTACAGCCATGGCAGCCAGTAAGAGTCCGGAGTCATCAACGAATTCAGAGTCCACCTAAAGTGTCCAACAGTAGTGGCATGTCGGCACTTTGTAAAGAATGCAGATGTGTTATAAATAAATTGTATAGTTTTATTAATCGTATATGATTTATTTGTATTGAAGATAATGTCCTATGGATATTTGGTATAGTTTTAAGTTTTTCCACATGTCATTTCAAATAGAATTCTTTTATTCTGGTTCCACGTTCGTAATGAACGCTTGAACTGGGTTGGCTGATAAATATTCTGTAAGATCAACTAGTCAAGGTAATGAACCAACTGTTTTTATTGTCTCCAACCAACATGTTACATCTACTTAGATACTCTTAGTCATGACCAGGTTTGTTTTTCCTATTATTTGTTATAAAATATATAATATACTTTAATTGTCAAAGATTTGAAAATCTTGATGGACCACAAACTTAATTGGTCTAAAAAGAAACTCTTATTGGTATATTCTTCCGTCCACCATTCATAAAATTAAATAATAATTAAAATTCATGGACCATCCGTTGTGAACAACGCTCTGCTGTCGATTGCAGAGTTGTCGAATGAAGTTGCTGAGCCGAGATATAAGGATATAAACAAATTACGTCTCTCATCAACACCCTTCAAAACAGGACAACAAAAGTTACAACCTTCAAATAAGTCGGTTGTGGTTTATTCTTTCAAAAGAATATTTTCTGTAATATACTAAGAACAATTTTAAAGTACAAGCAAAATTATAATTTTATCTGCAAATTTCGATATGGCAAAGTATATTATTTGTTTCAGGTATTTATATCCACTAATAACCCTTCATTCCAAATAAACACGAGTCTACACCACTTTTTGTTACCAGAACATTCAATGTTCGTTCTAGTTGAAACTTGGCCAACTAGTTATCTAATTCCCCCTCTTCATTCGCCACTGCTAAAAATCTTGTAATTGCGAACGATATTTTATATTTTAGGTGAAAGATTTTATATATTATAAAGAATTTTTCAGAACCCTTTCAGACTGAATTATTAAAATTACACTTACGCAGTGTGGGCTGATACAAAATGGTGCATAAACCAAAATAAAACCATAAATACATGCTCCTCTACTTATTGTGTAAAAAATCCCGCGTACATGCTGTTTAGCAAGTATATTTTACTTTTTGGCTCTTACAAAGTCAGGAGCACTCTTTTCTAAACGATATGGGCAAATACCTAAAAATCATCAACCGGACATCAGACCATTGAAATAGAAATAAATTTTACTTTCTGATTTATCAGTTGAATTATATTTAGGACAGATCTGTATTCTTTACAATTTGGATGGTCAAATTTCTAATCATCGTGTTGCCGACATCGTCTTGCTTCTGCCGACATGCCACTGCAGTTGGACAATGTACTTAAAGTGGACACCACACTGTTAACACTGCTCTCTGCTTCCTTGATGGACACTGCACTGATTTGACTGCGTGGTCCCAAAGAAATGTCACTGGGACTAGCACTGGGAGTGAACCATTTACTATCATCCTTCAGGATCCTTTTCACATGCTCCACATAAGTGCTGGCGCAGTAATGATCATTCTTCCCCTGTATGACACCAGACTGGGTGGAGGTCTTCAAGACATCAACCAGCTGCTTTTCTACCGTTTCACGCTTCATCGGATCCATGGTCTGCATTTCAAAGTGAAGATAAATCTGCCACGAAGTTTGCGGCTCCACCTGCTCGCGAAGGAATCTCAAAATTTTAGTCTTGTCCACTAAAATGTCAGTCATTATTACAAATGAGAAGAAAAATAATGATATTCAAAAGAAATGTTGCTACTAATAAAATTTCAAACAATTTCAAAAAATCAGAAAAAGATTCGTACTGGACGACGACTTAAATTGAAATGAGACTACAATTGTATCCAGCTCCTGACATTGACTTTAGCGAAAGGCATGATAAATGACGGCAAAAGCAAGGCCAATATGACATTTTCTTCGTCTTGAATCTATGTTCCACTGTGCTACTTTGATTCCGTTTGCAACTTTGATTTTGTTTTGTTTTATTTGGGATTAACATTTAAACAATTATATCCCGTCAAAAACAAAAATTTCGAAGCCAAAAAGAGATATCAGTTTGGCCTTGCTTTTTCGTTCACTCATCATGCCTTCGCTAAAGTCAATTTCAGGAGCTGGATAGATTTGTTGAAGTTGATCTACAATACGTATCGTTTTTCTGGCTTTCCCCTATTTTGATTATATTTTGTGCTGTTAAATTTATAAAAATGGATATTTTAGTTGATGAAGTTAAACTACTCGAATTCCTTCGGCAGCAGGTGGAGCCGCAGCACTTGTTCCAAATCTTGGAGCATTTCAAGAGTAAAACCCCGGAAGGGACCAAGTGGCGAACGATACTGCAGCAGCTGCTTGAAGTCTTAAAGACATCAACCGAGTCTGGTGTAATTTACGAGGAGGGTACATTTTACTTCGCCAACACCCATGATAATGATGGATGAAGATGATTGGTTCATTCCCAGTGCTGGCCCCAGTGAGACTTCTTTGGGCAGCACCAACCCAACACAGGTGCCTACAGCCACGGCAGCCACTAAAAGTCCGGAGTCATTGACGAATTCAGAGTCCACCCAAAGTACATTGTCCAACTGCAATGTCATGTCGGCAGAAGCAACCATGTCAATTTCCGAAGACGATTAGAAACTTGGTTATATAAACTGTAAAGTATGCAGATGTGTTATAAATATATTATATGTTATAATCGTATATGGTTTATTTGTATTGAAGATAATGTCCTCTGGACGATATTTAGTCTAGTTTTAAGTGTTTTCACATCTCATTTAATTCTATTCTGTTCCCTAAATGTTCTAAATGTTCTGGTAGATCAACTGGTCGAGGTAATGGACATTTATGTATCATTTTGATTATGTCATATTATGACATCTACTTATTGTTAGATTGAGAACTTTCTTTTACTTTTTCTGATTTGTATGTCACGTGGCTTTTTAGTGGCAAAGCCTTTCCTTGCATCGTCCGGGATATGGTGGAGGGGGGATGCCGGTGATTACGGTATTGCCATGTTGCATACTTGTTTATATAATGCCAACGCAGCATTTAAGCCGTTAAGTAATTAGTGAGGGAGGGTTGGCAGTTTGGCGGGTTGACTGCGAGTCACGGCAAAGGCCTTCAGTAAGTACTTCAGTCCAGCATATTTTTTGGCAGATTTTATTACAAAGAATGCTACAAGGATCAACAGTTTGAAGATGTAGAAAACTTCATAAGCGAGCGATCGCCACATCAGGTGGAGGTTAATCCCAAAATGTATGTTAAGGGCAGATGGAACCATTCCCGACCCCATAAAGAATATACATGACTAAATCGGCTCGGCTGTTGATGCTGAACAAGAATATAGAAACTTTATGGGGTGGGGAACGTCTCTTCTCTTCGTTACAAACATCTGACCAATTTTAGTATACCCTGTGCAAGGGGGAAAAAACAAAAAGAAGCTTTGTATATTAAGTACAATCCATGCCGATCCAAGCCCCTTGGCTTGGTGATGACGAAGCAACTCTCTCTCCCCCCAGCACTCAACACAATGCTGCTTCTTCGTTTCTGCATACTCTCACTCCGAGTGCGTCGCCTCGATCGGTCAATTGGTCTTCTACATCGCGTTTTTAGGTGCCCTGCAGCTTCTTCCTTCTTATAAGGATGCTACTAAGTTAAATTTTAAGCCATAAGCCCGCTACTAATATTTATAGAAATAAACTGAAATTTAGGCAAATAGTAGGCCGTCTGAACTCGTTCTGGTCGATTTCATTATCGTTGTTACATTCTATATAGGTTGACAACATTTTTAGGCTAAAATTTCAGTTAGTAAACTAATAAAACAAATTTTAGAATTATGACTACTTCGAAGTGCCAAAGCTAAAAAGAAAACGTCTGTCTAATGCCAAAAGATCGCCAGGATAACCCGCAATGGATAGCTTAACTTTTTACGTGAGCTTAAGGAAAATAATGGCGGCCTTTCGCCCCAGGAGACTGTCCGTATAGGAGCAAAGGCTTGAAACCGACTAAATTCAATTAATGGTAAGAAATTCCTAAAGTTAGTCCATGTTTTTTTTACCTTGTACCTTTCTTGAATTCAACCAAAAACCAAAGGCATCGAAAAGCAAGTGTTTTCAAGATGAGCCTTGTTCATATCCTATTGTTGACAGGAAGACAACACAACAAGAAAGAAAACCAGAGGGCCGGGGCTAACTTCGACCGCGTCAAAGTTTGTATACCCTTGCAACTTTTTTGGTAACTTATTCCTTACCTATAGCCATCAAAGTGGAAAAACGTTTAAGCTAAAAGGGCTAATGTATCCGAAAGAACGGCCTACAATCTTAGCATAGGAAATAACGAAGATATTGATCAAAGTCACTGTTTTCCACCGATCGTTCCTATGGGAGCTATATGATATAGTTACCCGATCCTTATCAAATTTTGCACAGTCATTGACAGATATATTAAACTAACAAATATTTAATTTGAAAGCAATCGCGTCAAAAGTAACGAAGTTATTGAGGAAAGTCACTGTTTTCGAAAGATAGTTCTTATGGGAGCTATATGATATAGTCACCCGATCTTGATCGAATTTGGCATAGTCCTTTATATGTGTAATTAACTCAACAATATTAAATTTCATGATCATAGCTCAGAAAATAACGAAGTTATTGAGAAAAGTCACTGTTCGTGACTTTGCCATTTGTATGGGAGCTATATGATATAGTGATCCGATCCGGCTGAATCCGAGATATACAACGCCTGCAGTATATACAAGCCTACATGCAAAATTTCAGCTCTGTCTTACGGTCTAGGAGGAGTTTGCGTTGATCCAGACGGACGGACGGACGGACATGGCTATTTGAACTCGTCTCGTCGTGCTGATCATGAATATATATACTTTATATGGTCCTTCTATGCGTTGCACACTTTTGACCAAAATTAATATACCCTTTTTGCAAGGGTATAAAAAGGCAGAAAAAACGCTAGAATAGTCGTCAGAAAATACGCCAAAAAAGACGCAAAAAAGACGCCGGAAAAGACGTACATATGTAAAAAAGAAGCTTCCCTAGTTTAGAGCTCAATTTTTAAATTCATTTTCAAAATTCATTGTTTGCCAAATGTGAGTCAATGAATGGTTATAAAAAGTTTGTTTTTCCGATACAAAACCAAATTTGAGGGGCACCAATCGCTAGGTTTATTATTATTATTATTGTTGGCCAGTTAATGAATTGCTTTCTCAATTGGATTCGATGCCTCAAAACATCTCTTGCTTGGTAGTTCCACAATGTTCCCGAAAAGATTAGACGACGTTATGTAGTTTTTACATTTATTTGCGTCCGTCGCATTCGAGTTCTCTTGGTACAGTAAATTCTTAAAGTTATATGCTACGAGAGAGAGCAATTCAAAGTACAATGTCAGGGGAAAAGCAAGAAGAGAGCAAATAGTAATGCTAGATTGAATTCTCTTTCATTGCATTTCACCCTATGGGTGCATGGTATAAACAAATCCAAGATTGGCCCTTTAATGCAAGATACTCGAAAGAATCGCTGTATTTTGTTGGCCAATAGGAGTTACAAATTTACTTAAAGGAATGTACTTTTCAAAGTAGATTCGTTGCTTTCATTTTGGCATAGCAATTGTTTGGGGTATATAACAATTGGTTAGGGGTATATAACAATAATTGAATGTTTTCGATGACGTCATTAATTATTTATCATTTGTCTGGGTCACCTACTTGTAGACTAGAAAATTCGGAAATTAGATTCATAACTATACATACAAAAAAAACGCATAAATCTATCCATGGCCTTGCGCAAATTTTTATACTGGTTTTTTTTTTTTTTTTACATTATCCATCTTCTTTTAAACCCTTTCGTTGTTGCTCTCTTGTTGTTGTTGTTGTTGTTGTTCGTTAAGTGTAAATTAAACTGTCTAATAAATTATTGAAGCTCCGCTACCAACGTACGCTTCAAAGTTTAACTTCAACTCGAGCTCCAAGT